>NC_060069.1:73399624-74797124 GCF_922984935.1 Meles meles
AAAATAGAACTACTCTATGACCCAGCAATTGTACTACTGGGTCTTTACCCAAAGACAAAAATGTAGTGATCTGAAGGGGCACTGGCACCCCAATATTCATGATATGAATGGAACTAGAGGATATTATGTTGATCAAAATAAGTTAATCGGAGAAAGACAATTACCATATGGTTTCACTCATATATGAAATATAAGAAACAACACAGAAGATCATTGGGGAAAGGAAGGAAAACTTAATGGGTCATAATCAGAGAGGAAGACATACCATGAGAGGCTCTTAACTATAGGAAACAAACTGAGGATTTCTGGAGGGTAGGTAGATGGAGGAATGAGGGAATGGGGTGATTGACATTAAGGAGGACATGTGATGTGGTAAGCATAGAGTGTTATGCACAAGTGATAAATTATTGTACACTACATTTGAAACTAATGATGTACTAAATGTTGGTTAGTGAATTTAAATAAAAAAAAGAACAGCAATCAGGTCTTTCATTAGTTTTTATTCTTTTCTAAGTCATACACAATATCTCAGGTGCTGCATTAAATACTGATCTAATGAATTAAGTGAATTATAGTAGTAAGAGTTTATTGATAGCTAATTAGATGGTTCAATAATTAATTTTCATATTTTGGGGGAAAATAGTTTTCCCTTTACCTTTCTAGGTTCTTCGCTGAGATACCTTTCACACACCACTGTAATAAATGGTTAACCAAGAAAAAAAAGGCAATTTCAATGATGTAAGTACACACATACAGGAGTCCCACAGAGATATGAGACTCCTAAGATAGCCAGATGATTGAGGCTTATATACCATTCTAAGCTAATGAGAGGAACAGATAGAGGACTGTGGCCTCAAACAAGGCAATTCAAGGGAGAATGAGAAGAGGAAATGTTTCATAGACAAAAGCTGCCCTGCAAGTAAATCTCTCAAATGAGAAATTTATCTCTGGTAATAGCTTTTTCCCTAGTTTAGGCCCCCTTTCCAATGCAGATCTCCCTCATAAAAGGACAGCTTCTCTATTTTTAACTTTCCTCTATATCTGCAGTATCTCAAAATAATCAACTCAAAATACTCCTATGCCAAAAAAGCATATTTTGGGGTGGCACATTCTGTTACCCTTCATAAGGATGCCAATAAGTAGTATATATAATTAAATATATGAACATATAATCTCTAGATTATAGCTAGAACTCTATCTATAATTATACATAACTAGATCTATATCTACTCCTATGCGTACGTCTTTTTTCAACTGTTATTTCCATTTCTGTTTCTATCTCATATGCAAGGGAACATGTATAGTTTTTCTTGTGTTGACTTAGAAGTCAGGGGATCAAGGCACTGTCCTTATTTCAACAGCAACTGTGTCTTATATTTATAATTTTCTGACCCTTTTCTATCTATAACATAGACAACAGACAAGAGTTTATTCCAAAATGTTACTGAGACAATGAGAGAGAGATAACTTTTTATAACCTTATATAACATTTTTGTAGAAAGTAAAATCACTTTGGGCCTGATGTAAACGTAATTTAACCTCCGTCTTGTTGAGTCCTAGACATTGTAAATATTAGTCAGTGCTACTTTCCTTTTATAGTCACTTTTAAAACACATGATATATGAATTGTTGAATCATTATGTTGTATCCATTAAATGTAACACTGTTAACTAACTGGAATTGAAATAAAAACTTAAAAAATAAAATATGTGTTATGTGTTTTTAAAATATGATACCGTTTACAGATCTCAATAATTGTATACTTACTCATCATAACCTAGATATTTAAGTATTATCTAGCCTGATAGTAAAATGTTTAGCCTGTGAATCAGAAGGTTTAGATTAATTTTCAATACAGATGTATCTGAGAACTTTTTTGGTCACAAGAATTAAAAAATAATTTGTTGTTAGAACTGATGTTTGAAGCAAACACATAGATTTTTAGATATTCTAAGAGAGGTTTATAAAGGGTTTCTAATTCAGATTGCATGAGAAATGAAATTCTAAGAACGGCCTTTGTATTGCATTTTAGATCTAAATCACTTTCCAAATACAACCTAAAATCATGAGTCTCAGAAAGCAGACTGAGAATTTATGGTAACTTTTCTCTCTAAAGTAAAATGGGAGCTGAAAATTAAATAGGAGAATGTAAAAGAATAGGATGGCATTCGGGCTTGCAGATAATACATTGTTGCCGAATTATTTTGTTTCATTATATCATTGGAATTAAGTACAACAGTAAATATAATTACAAAGAAGTATAACCTTTTTTTTAAGATTTTATTTATTTGAGAGAGAGGGCACAAACAGTGAGGAAGGTGGGAAGGGACAGAGGAAGAGGGGGAAGCAGTCTCTGCCACTCAACAGGGCGCCCACCTTAGCCTATGGCTCAATCCTAAAAACCTGGGATCAGGACCTGAGCAGAAGGCAGATGCTTAACCAATTGAGCCGCTCTGGTGTCCCAGTAAGTAAAACTACTTTATAAAGATTTTAATTTGCATAATGCTATTTTTAAAAAATGGGAAAAAGACTATAATAATGTGTTTTTTTTTTCCCCTAGGTACAGTATATATTTTTATTTTCTACACTTCTGGTATGCAGACATGCACACACACATATATATGTGTGTGTGTGTGTGTGTGTTTGTGTGTATATATATGCACACATATATATATGTTTTTATTTTTTAATTTAATTTAATTTTTTTCAGTGTTCCAAAATTCATTGTTTATGTACCACACCCAGTACTCCATGCAATATGTGCCCTCCTTAATACCCACCACCAGGCTCAACCCCACCCCCCATAGCTCTGCTCCAAAACCCTCAGTTTGTTTCTCAGAGTCCTCAGTCTCTCATGGTTTGACTATAATAATGTTTTGATGTCTTTTTACAAGATCATGCATATTGATAAATACCCACTATCTATTACCAAACCATCATTTAAACCTAAGATGACACATACAGATTAATTCATCTTTGTTGTTAAAATAAAACATTTGTGGTGAGAAGGGGGATTGTATTTCTTAAATTCCTAACTGTAACATTATGTCATATATTTTGAAAAGCTAAAAACTGAAGTTATACAAAGGAGGAGAGGAGAAAACAACCAATTTTGAGGCCATTAAGGACTTGGATTCAAGGTCAAACAAAGGTTTGAATGCTTAAGAATAAACCAAAGCTGGAGACTCAGGCTTTTAAGAGTCATTAAGTATTTAACAGTTATTAGCCAAAAGCCTCTGGCATTTTTTTTTTTTTTTTAATACGAAGAACTTTGCTTCAGGAAAGCTTCACATAAAAATATCTTAGGAGTTTTGATTGATTTATTTAGGGTGACTTTAGTTTATTTAGGAAAAATGGTAACATAATATCTGTGTCTAGATTATTATTTTTTTTAAAGATTTTATTTATTTATTTGACAGAGAGAGAGGTCACAAGTAGGCAGAGAGGCAGGCGGAGAGAGAGGAGGAAGCAGGCTCCCTGCAGAGCAGAGAGCCTGATGCGGGGCTCGATCCCAGGACCCTGAGATCATGACCTGAGCCGAAGGCAGCGGCTTAACCCACTGAGCCACCCAGGTGCCCCTGTGTCTAGATTATTGATTGAATTTATTTGATGTGCAATAATATGGTTTTAAACTATAGAAATGCACAAATAAACACAGTTAAAGGTATCATATAGGATACAGATTATTTTATTATATAGTTTCATCATGTCATCATTACATTATAAATTTGATATTAAAATTAATTAAGATAATATATTTTAAAGCCTATCTCTTAAGCAAAGCTGGCATGTAGGATGTAGTTCTGAATATGAACAAAGATCACACCAAGTGTCTCATCACCCACCACCATGTGGCACTAGTGAAATGAATACTGACTCAACCAGAGGGCTGCACCTACTTGGAAGTCTCTACCACAGTAGAGGATATCAACAGAAACAAAACAATTTATATTTTCTTAAAACTAGCTGTATTCTGGAGAGGGTGTACTGACCATTACTTAAGAGAATGCTAGAGGGGCGCCTGGGTGGCTCAGTGGGTTAAAGCCTCTGCCTTCGGCTCAGGTCATGATCCCAGGGTCCTGGGATCGAGCCCCGCATCGGGCTTTCTGCTTGGCAGGGAGCCTGCTTCCGTTCCTCTTTCTCTGCCTGCCTCTCTGCCTACTTCTGATCTCTGTCTGTCAAGTAAATAAATAAAATCTTAAAAAAAAAAAAAAAAAAGAGAATGCTAGAGACTGAATTTGGCAGATTGAATTATATTCTAGGGGTGATAACCTAAATATGGACATAAATAAAATCCTTACAATAAAAATCCAGGTGTGTCTTAGGGTAGTCACAGAAATCACTATACTTAAATAATATCTACCAACTGACTTTACATTAAAATTTCAACCTTACAAAATCACCTATGTAGTTAGTGTTCTTTGGCATTTTTAATTTCTACCTATTTAAGCTTGGCAGATGTTCTCTAACTACATATTGTATTCATATATATAATATCAATACATACTTAAGCATATTACGCAATATGTGCGTATATTAATATATGATACATAGTACACACTTTATATATATTACATATTTTAATCAAGGTATACCTTAAGTTTATTCTTACTAAAAATAAATGAAAGCAAATGAATGAAATGAAATGGAATCAGTTAAAGGCAACAAATATCTTATCAATCATTGTTCTCTTCACTATTCTTTTCATTGAACAGCATTATTTATTTAAAAGATTTTTTATCTCTGATCATTTTAGTTTTGTTTTAAATTGGGCTATTTTAATAATATAAAAATATGCTAACCTCACTAAGAATTATTAACACAAAATAATATGAACTAAGCAGGTCACATCCATATATTTGCGAATATATTGAGTTATAAGAATGAATCTCCCAGGTGAATCAAAACAAATATTATTGACAGATTATTTCATTTCATATAGAAATTATTGTTGTCACAAACTTAGTATGAGTTTTCTTTTTTCTCTTTTTAATACTTAGCATCACCTTTGGAAATATGAGTTTGTAGCAATAAATCAGAACTGTAGTCAAAGTAGCAATTTATTGATGAAAGTTCATTATGTACCCCATATCACATCCACATTAAAGGCAATCAGATAATGAAGCAGTATCCAAAAATAGGGTTTTTTTTTCTTTCATTGCTGACATTTATTCTACTCCAACCTTAATGGGAATGTGCCCTTATGATCTTTGGTATCTTTCTTTTTAATCTCAGAAAGAATTGCATAAGAAATTAATTTTCCCACTGGGTTGGAGTCGGTTTCATGTTTTTTCTTCAGGGAATGACTATGTAAATGCTTCGTTTAGGGCAGGAATTTAACAAGTTACTAAAGAAGTTAAGAAAAAAATACATATATTTAGGCATCTAGAACACAATGCATCGCAAACTGAACTAATTATACAGCCCCCAAATCCTACTGTGCTTTTGAGTCTTAGCTCAAATTCTCTGGAATCTCCAGTTAACAATATTTTCTGAGTTTTTTCCAACAGATTTAAGCTCTTTGTGGACCTGCCAAAGAAAATCAGAGCTGGACAGTAGTTGAAGTGATTAAAATAAACAGATTTTACTCAGGGACTATCGTAATGGGGGAAAAGACCTCAATAGAGAACTGGGCTCAATTCTGAATACAAGCCAGAGTGCAAATTTATAGCCAAGGTGAAGTTTGGATGGTCAATGGATGAAAAACTTCCATCTTAACTGGTACAACAGAATTCCTGCTGAAAGCAGGCCAGGATGATCAGGCATGATCTGGGGATGGTAGAAGATGGGGAATTTGATTAAATATCAAAGTGATCAGTGATCGCATATTGAGATAGGTTGAAATTTTCGTTGGCTAAATGTAGTCAGCAGAATTTTTGCTAAAATTGGACAATGTTGGGGCACCTGGGTGGCTCAGTGGGTTAAGCCTCTGCCTTCGGCTCAGGTCATGATCCCAGGGTCCTGGGATCGAGCCCCACATGGGGCTCTTTGCTCTGCGGGGAGCCTGCTTCCTCCTCTCTCTCTGCCTGCCTCTCTGCCTACTTGTGATCTCTGTCAAATAAAAAATAAAATAAAATAAAATAAAATTGGACAATGTAAAGGCAAGCACACAAATCCAAATGTCAAGACCTACTTGGGAAGAGGATTCAGAGAAGCCTAACCAGTTTGATCAAGGAATTTTCATTAGGCCCCTGACACATCATTATTAATATGTCTCCCATTGTATTGCTCTGATTGATTTTACTATGTGTGATCTTCCTCATCATGGTGAGTGTTAAGATAGGTCAGTGATTCCCAGTAGGGGACAATTTTGCCCCCTGTGGACCTTGGAGAATATCTATGTTATTTTTGGTTGTCACAACTCAGGGAGTGCGACTGGCATCTAGTGAGTAGAGGCCACAGATGCTACTAAACGTCCTACAATGCACAGGGCAGCCCCCTACAGCAAAGGATTATCTGTTTCAAAATCTCAATAATGCTGAAGTTGAAAGACTTTACCGCAGATCAAGAATTATGTCTCATTGTCATGTGTCTGAAACTCTTCTATGTTCACTTCATCTGAAAACTTACCAATTGTATACATTAGTGCTTGAGGAGACTAAGCTAAAAATTCTACAAATGTTGCTCATGGCTTCTACATATTATAATGCATTTTATACAACAAGATTAGTTATTTACTCTTTTATTTGGTTCTTTTATTGTAACATTTTCTTTGTAAAATATATGTATTTTTAATTATGGTACATGCTATATGCTATAATAGAAAGGTATAAAATATAGAGGCTTTAATAAGAGATTTATTTTTCTCTCTTTAACAGTCCACGTGTAAGTAATCCAGTAAGTAGGATGAGCCACATCATTAGTTCATGATTTCCTACATCTAAGGTAACTGCTCTAGACATCCTTACTCCCAGTCAGTTGGAAGGGAGAAAAGCTTGGTGGGAGCACATGTATTTCTAATTAGAAGGATGCCTAATAATCTATTGGACAGAATTTGGAGCCAATTGATCACATAAAAGCTGGGAAATGTCTCTTTATGAAAGGCCGTATGCAGAGCTAAAATTGAGGAATGATAAAGAAAGGCAGAATAGAGATAGGTCAAAACAGGCAATTTATGTCAAGTAAATTCAAAGTTTGAAAAAGGACAGAAAAAATTATAAAATGACTACTCCCTAATTTTCAGGGTATTAACTTTTCAGTCTTTTTTTCTCCTTTTTTAACAGAATAAATTAGTGCTATACCCAGATATTATTTGTTATGTTATCATGGGCAACTCTTTATGTAACTGAATGTTCTTCAAAAAATAAAGGCTTTAATGACCACTAAGTATTTTATTAGAAAGTTATGGTATTATTTTCTCAACCATTAGTTCTTTATAGATATATCAGTAGCTTGTTATGATTCACTGCTACACAAATCGTAATGAATGTTCTCTCACACAGATATGTGTCTACCTCTGTGATTATTTCCTTAAAAGTAATCCTTAGAACTGGAATTTGTGGATCAAATGTTACAAGTCAGCAATTTTTAAAAATCTTGAGGCACATTGCCAAATTGCTTTCTAGGATGGTTATACTGATTTACACTCCACCAACAATTTGGGAGGCTGTATATTTGATTAAATCTTTGCCAGCAACTGCATAACTGAGAAAATAAAATAACTGTCCATTTGATAGAAGAAAATAAACTGATTTTTTTCTTTTTAATTTACCCTTTTAAATATTATCATTAATATTTTCATGTACTTAATGATCTTAACTACTGTGCTTTCAAATGATTATTCTTATCTTTCCAAGTAACACTTTTTTTAATGAGTGAAGAAAAATATTACTTTTGCTCAAAAAGATTAGTTTTCTTTAACATCAGTCAGTAGACCTCAAGATCAAGAGCATATCTCTAAACCAATTGTTCCTTCCCCTTCCCTATCTCTTCATTTTTTACTTTTTTTCCCCCATTGTTCCCAAACATTTACAGCAAATGACGGGATATTTGTTGACAGTGAGTGCTCTAATTTTACTACTTTCTCATTAGGGATTTTTCTCAGCAGCCTGCCTCATGTTCCTCACGAAAAGGATTACCCGAACTGATCTAAAATAGGGAAAGTTTCTAGATAAGCCAATCATCAAAAGACAAAGAAACTAAGTTAATTCAGTGCATGAATGGATGATGATTGAATGATTGGGATGGGAATAAAATTGTGTAACCAAATCAAGATAAGATCATACATACATATTAAGATCATACATACATATTAAGATCATACATACATACATACATAGCATGAGTTTGGGAACAAATTACTAGAAACCCTCTGGGTATGCTCAGTTTGCATTCATGAGATGTTAGGTGGATGCAGCTGGAATGCATCAAGCTGGCTTCAAAATTTTCAGAATAGAAAGAGAAACCAATGTCCTTAAGTCATAACTCTCAGAAAATCAATGTGTTACAGTTTTAATTAAAATAATTTATGCTTACTCTTTCTGTAAAATTGTTTCTTACTGCTAATATATAAACTGAGTTAATGTTTTAGTTGGTTTATAATGATGAATCTTTGTATTCATGATAGTCACATGCACATAAGAGCAATTCCACAGCTGACTACGAATGTTATATATCAATCTATAGTTATATTATTTATGCTTATTCATCCTTTTTGGCATTTTTAGAATAATGTTTGCTGGAACTCATATCAATCTCCTGATAAAATATCATTTATGGAAACTTTAATTCATATAAATTCTGATTCAATGCAAGCACATTCAGAATTTAAAGTCACACTTAGGCACATTGCTTACCAAAAAGTTATGAAAATAATATTTAAAGGCAAGTTAGCTTAACTTGCAATAAAATAAATCATTTTTATTTGACATTTTATGAACATAATAACACTCATTAAAATACATATATACTTCAGTTCATCCTCTCTTGAGAGAGAGAAATTAACTTCCCAGTATCCAATTATTAGCATTGATATTTCTGTAGAAAATCAACTTAGTATGTATGTGAAAGTTGTCTTCTAGACTCTCTATTTTCTTCCTTGATTTATTTATCTATCCTTTGTCAGTGTCTCAACTAGGATATCATACCAGTAAGTCCTGAAGCCACCTCATGTACTTTCTCCAGTTTTGTTCTTTTTCAAAGAAGTTTTAGTGACAATTTTAGGTCCTTCACATTTCTATATACACTTAAAAATTAACTTGTCAAATTCTACAAAAAAGCCTGGCAGAATTTTCACTGGGTTTGAATTGCTTCAATAGATTACTATGAAGTGAACTGACATTTTAAGATACTGACTCTGCCATGTTTTATAGAAGACTTACCATCTTTTATAAAATGTATTTGTAGGTGTTTTACAGTTTTGGATATCATTCTTATTTTTATCATTTTTTTTAGAAATATAGTTGATTGAATTTTAAATATTTTAAGTAATTTCAAATTTACAGAAAATTTGTAAGGATCATATAGAGTCCTTTATTCAGAATTACCAATTTTTATTACATTTTCTCCCCATATGCTTTATGAATTTTTTTTCCAAATTATTTGAAAGTAAATGGGAAATAACTTGACACTTTACTCTAAAATCGTTCAGTGTGCACTTCCTTAGAACAAAGACTTTCTTTTACATGACTGCAAAGCAATTATCAAAATTAGGGATTATGCCATAGATACAATGCCATTTTCTGAATTCAGTGCATTTTCCTAGTCCGTCAGTTGTTCCACAAATGTACTTAATGGCTATTGTTTTCCTAGTCCAGGATCATGCATTACATTTAGCTGATATTTAGTTTTAGTCTCATTTAACCTAGAATATTATCTTTCTTGATCTTGACATTTTAACAAGAAAGGTTATTTATTTATTTATTTATTTATTTGTAGATGACTTTCAGTTTGGTTTTCTTTGATAATTCTTATGATTAAATTCAGGTTATGTCATGTAATTTACATTTCTGTAATGAAATACAACATAAATTATATTACGTTCTTCTTAGAACATGATATCAAGAAACACATGATATTGGCTTGTCATATTGGAATAGGTAAAATTATTATGTTTTTTAAGATTTTATTTACTTATTTGAGAGAGAGAGAGAAAGCACAAGCAGGCAGAGGCGCAGAGGGAGAGAGAGAAATAGACTCACTCCTGAGCAGGGACCCTGACATGGGACTCGATTTCAAGACCCTGGGATCACGACCTGAGCTGAAAGCAGTCACTTAACTGACTGAGTCAACCAGGCACCCCTGGAATAGGTGAAATTAGACCACTTGTTGAAGATGGTGTCTGCAAGTCTCCTCACTGTAAAGTCAATATTATTTTCCCTGGTAATTGACACATTTTGTGCAGAGATATTTCAAGACAATTTAAATATGAAATATTTTGGAAGTATATAAATCTCCAGTTTTTTATCAAATATTTAGTAGCTGGTTTTAGGATCCACTGATAACTTTCTAACTTCATTATTCTTTCCACCATTTGGCATTCAACTTTAAAAAGTTTTTTTTTCTTTTTCTTTTTATGCTGTTTATTTATATATTTATTAAATTTGTATTCAAATGACTCATGGATTTTTTTTATCCAAAGGATTATAATTCATTATGACTACTATGTATTTTAATGTGTGAACGTCCCATTTGACCAGAAGGAATCCCTTAAGCTGGATCTCATGTTATTTTGATATGACTCTTCCTTCTTTACACACTTCTTCACTTTTCATCTCAATAAGACTTTCCAAGCTCATCTCATATTTGTCCTCATGAGCTCTGCAATAAACCTTTTTCCTGAGGAGTCCTGGTTTCTTTTAGTAACAATTGGAATTTAAAAATAAAAATCTAGGCTCTCTGCATACTCAATTACTAATGGTATATTCTTGCTTCTAATCCTCTGCTGTCAAATATAATAGCCGTTAGCAACACATGGCTGTTTTAATATAAATACATATTAATTATTCTTTTTAAAATATTTTATTTATTTATTATATAGAGAGAGAGAGACCAAAAGAGGGTACACCAACACAAAGGCTAGAGAGGGAGAAGCAGGCTCCCCGCTGAGCAGGGAGCCCAATATGGGGCTCTGTTCCAGGACATTAGGATCATGACCTGGGCTGAAGGCAGATGCTTAACGACTAAGCTACCCAGGCACCCTGATACCTATTAATTACAATTAAATACAATTAAAAGTCAGTTTCTTAATCATACTTGCCACAATTCAAGTGTTCAGCATCCAAATGTGTCTAATGACATAATGGACAACACATACATAGAACACTTCCATCATCACAGGAAATTCTATTAGATAATGCTGTTTTAAACCCTCTCAATAGAAAAATCTAGAGGATAAATATGGACATACATATAATACACATACAGATATAATATATGTGTAACCGTGATTCTTATTAATACTGCAATTCCAGGGTACATTTTCATTTTCCCTCTCAAAAGTTGAAATTCCCATCTCCAATAGTGAAATACCCATCTCCTATTATTCTCTATGTTTTATATTCACTCAAACATGAAAGACAGAGAAAGTGGATTCAGAACTTTTAAACTGTACCAGAGTAAAGAGAAAAACTATACATAGAATTCAATATTTGATTTCATATTTTTGAGATAAAATATACATAAAATGGACTTCCAGTTCTGTCCATGATGGAGTAAGCTTACTATAGCCTATCTTATCTGCTGACATCAGGTGTTACAATGATTAGAGTTGCAACTAAAAACTAGAAAAAATGAAAAAAAATCTATCTGAAGACTCAAAAAGTAGATAAAATTCATAATAGAGGGAAGACAGCACTTGAAAAAGTGATCTGTATGAGAGTTAATGTCTAATTTTATTTTTTATTTGTCCTTTGTGATTTTGCCCTAAGTGTGCTCCCAGTTGCAGGGCTATAGGGTGGCAGGGGTAGGGGTGATTAAAACCCTGGTATAAAATCCATCTTTCTAGCCATGGACTCTGTCAAAAGTTGCATAGCAGCAGCCATGCAGTAGATAAAACTTCAAGATAATCAATGTTTTTTAACCAGAGCAATGGTGAAAAGATGATTCTGTGAGTCAAAAAGTGTGGGAGGGCATCCCTGGAGAATAAAACACTGAATGAAGGAAATCCCTTCATGAATCCACACAAGTCCTAGGCAATTCCTGAGGTGTGCATGTGTGGCACAGACATAATGGGCAAAGTAAAGCCTTTGAAGATTGGACTCAGATTTAAATCACTGCTCAGGAGATGCATTCGGGGGGTGAGGGGTGCGGTCGTTAAGTGTCTGCCTTAGGCTTGGGTCATGATCCCAGGGTCCTGGGATGGAGGCCCATGTCTGGCTCCCTGCTCAGCAGGAAGCCTGTTTCTCCCTTTGCCACTCCCCCTACTTGTGTTCCCTCTCTCACTGTGTATCTCTCTGTCAAATAAATAAATAAAATCTTTTAAAAATAAATAAAGAAAGAAATCACTACTCAATTCTCAGAGTAAATTCTGAGTGTCTCATGCATGGGGAGAACAAAAGCAGTTATAAAGCAAGTGTAGAAGAATGAGCAGAACTTACAGTTTGAAACTAACCACTCTGATTGGCTAAAACAAACAGTTTCTTCAGAGTACTATTTCAAGACTCAGAATCCATGATACAACATTCAAAATTTCCAGGACACAGTCCAAAATTACTCAACACACACTATTTGAAATATATAGACGCTTCTCAAAGGGAAAGACAGCCAAAAGATCTCAATTCTAAGATGATGCACCTGTTCAAACTATATACTTTAAAGCAGCTGTCATACCTATAAATTCCATGAGGTAAAAGTAAATGTATTGAAAAATAAAGCAAGGTAGAAGTTCTCTTAACTTCTACTAAATAAATAAATAAATAAACTGTAAAAAACATAACAAAATGGAAGTTTTAGAACTGAATAAATACAAATTTTAAAATAAAAATAATCACTGGTTAGGCTCAACAGTGGAACAGAGATGATAAGGAAGGATGCCATGAATCTGAAGATATATTAATGCAACTTGAGGAAATTAAGTCATCATAAATCCATAATTAATTTTGGATTTATATGATGGAACTAGGAATTGAAGTTTGGTGTTTTTTTTTTTTTTTCCTCCAATGGACATCCTGTTATTCCTGAAATATTTGTTGAAAAACTTTCTTTTCCATTGTATTGCTTTGAAGTCAATTAACTCTATGTTTGGAGCTATTTCTGATCTCTCAGTTCAGTTCTATTGCATATGTATCCATCTCCTCTTATGCCAATACCTCCTTGATTTGTTTACTGTAGCATGATACTGAGTCCTAAAGACATGTGCTATAAGTCCTCCACCTTTCCTTTTTTTACAGATTATTGTATCTGTTTTAGGACCTTTTCATTCTACATGCATTTTAGAATTCACTTGTGAGTTTCATTTTTTAAGAACTTACTTTCATTGGGATTATACCGAATCTCTATATACATTTAACCAGTGTAAACTGTGAAAAAAGTGTTAAGACTTCGAACTCATGAAAATGGTATATTTCTCCATTACTAGAATCCTTTAATATATTCCAGAAATTTTGAAATTTTTAGATTCATCCCTAAAAAATTAACAAACGAACAAAAGTTGGTTTCTTCAGGATTTTTTTAAAACAAAATTTTAAAATTTTATTTTCCAATTGTTTCCTGCTTATCTATCATCTATCTACCTGTTTATTAATTAATACATTTGATTTTTGTCTCTTGACTCCGTATGCTGCAGCTTCATTAAATTATTATTTTTAATCTTTAGTGGTTTTGGTAGAATTTTTTTCTCTATAAGTAATCATGCTGTCTATGAATAAAAAGAATATTAATTATTTTTTTTATATTTTTGTAACTTCTATACTTTTACTTGACTTATTTTACTGACCAGAACTTCCTTTAAAATTTCAGAGGTAAGGCCATTGATATTTGACTAATCAATCCCTGGTGGAAAGCATTCAACATTTAATTATTATACTATCTCTGTAGGTTTTTGTTAAATTCTCATTATGAGATATAGGTTGTTATTTTTTTATTTCTTTTTTTTCAGAGTTTTTAAAAAGAATAAGTGTTACGTTTTATTAGACAATATTTCAAAACATACTGAGATGTCAAATTTTTGGTTTGATTTTTCTCCTTTATAAGGTGAATTGCATTGATTGATTTTCAAATGATGATTCAAACTTGCATTCTGTGATATACCACAGTTAATCATGTTGTATTATAGATTTTGTATATTTCTGGATTATATTTCCTAAACTTTTGTTAATAATTTTTGCTTTTATATTCATGAGGGATATTTTTCTGTGATATATTTTCTTTTAATGCTATTGTCAAGTTTTATTCTGTAGGTTAATTTGACTTCATGAAATGAACTGGGTAATGGTATTTCTACCTCTATCTTCTGGAATAATTTTATCAAAATTAATATTTTTTTCTTTAATGCCTGACAATATTAAATAAGTATTTGAACCTTAAATTATTTGCATGGATGCTTCATGATAATGATTTTAATTTAGATATAGGGCTTTTGGATTACATTACCTCTGTCTGATTTAGTCCCAAGTTGTTGAATTTATATCAAATGCTGACTGACACATGTAAACGAAGCAGAAAAAGTAAGCTTTTTCATCCTCCAGCTTCTATTATAGAGATTAGCAAGGGAAGTTGGGGACATATATATTTGTTTAGGCAAAGGAAACTGTCCTCCTCCTCATCTTCTTCTTTTGGAAAATTTGAATAGTTCTTGCTTGTGATTAGACATGCCAAATTTCTCACCTAAAACACAGAATTAATAAATGAGAATAACTGTCATCCAATTACCAGTTCAAATTTAAAATTTTAAAGACCAGGTTACTGATTTTACAACACTAATCCAATAAAATGTCTTAAAAACATAGTATTTGATGCCCAGACATGTTAAATACCTCACACACTCTACAAAATTAATATGTGGAAATCAACTGTTTTTCTTTGTTCTTTTTTCTTTTTTTTAAATTTTATTTATTTTTTGACAGAGAGAGAGACAGCGAAAGAGAGAACAAAAGTGGGAGAGGGAGAAGAGGATTCCCGCTGAGCAGGGAGCCCAATGCAGGGCTTGATGCAGGACTCAATCCCAGGACCCTGGGATCATGACCTGAGCTGAAGGCGGATATTTAACAACTGAGCCACCCAGGCACCCTCAACTGTGGTTTAATTATCATTCAGTCTGGCCCTAAAGACTAGGTATCTGGAATACATACAGTTGAACATTTTTCAGTCCATCACTGATTTAATGCGTACAATTTGATCATTTATATCATCTTCATCAAAGCAATTGTCAGATATTTATACATATTGGTTGTGATAATTTTAACTGAATGTGTGAATGCTTATGAATAAAAGCTTTTGAGCCATTTTTCTTCAGTGTCAAAGGAAAAGTTATGTTCAGTGTTGGATTAATTTTGATCTCTATTTTTTTTTCCATTTTATTTATTTTTTCAGCGTAACAGTATTCATTGTTTTTGCACAACACCCAGTGCTCCATGCAAAACGTGCCCTCCCTATTACCCACCACCTGTTCCCCCAACCTCCCACCCCTGACCCTTCAAAACCCTCAGGTTGTTTTTCAGAGTCCATAGTCTCTCATGGTTCGTCTCCCCTTCCAATTTTTTTTTATAAACATATAATGTATTTTTATCCCCAGGGGTCCAGGTCTGTGAATCGCCAGGTTTACACACTTCACAGCACTCACCATAGCACATACCCTCCCCAATGTCCATAACCCCCTCCCCCTCTCCCAACCCCACCTCCCCCCAGCAACCCCCAGTTTGTTTTGTGAGATTAAGAGTCATTTATGGTTTGTCTCCCTCCCAATCCCATCTTGTTTCATTTATTCTTCTCCTATCCCCCTAACCCCCCATGTTGCTTCTCCATGTCCTCATATCAGGGTCTCCGATTGACTTATTTCACTAAGCATGATACCCTCTAGTTCCATCCACGTCATCACAAATGGCAAGATTTCATTTCTTTTGATGGCTGCATAGTATTCCATTGTGTATATATACCACATCTTCTTTATCCATTCATCTGTTGATGGACATCTAGGTTCTTTCCATAGTTTGGCTATTGTAGACATTGCTGCTATAAACATTCGGGTACAAGTTCCCCTTTGGATCAGGAATCCATCAAAATCCTTGAGGAGAACACAGGCAGCAACCTCTTCGACCTCAGCTGCAGCAACATCTTCCTAGGAACAACGGCAAAGGCAAGGGAAGCAAGGGCAAAAATGAACTATTGGGATTTCATCAAGATCAAAAGCTTTTGCACAGCAAAGTAAACAGTTAACAAAATCAAAAGACAACTGACAGAATGGGAGAAGATATTTGCAAACGACATATCAGATAAAGGGCTAGTATCCAAAATCTATAAGGAACTTAGCAAACTCAACACCCAAAGAACAAACAATCCAATCAAGAAATGGCCAGAGGACATGAACAGACATTTCTGCAAAGAAGACATCCAGATGGCCAACAGACACATGAAAAAGTGCTCCACGTCACTCGGCATCAGGGAAATACAAATCAAAACCACAATGAGATATCACCTCACACCAGTCAGAATGGCTAAGATTTTGATCTCTTAAATGTAAATTGATTTTAGTGATATCAGAAACTACCACCAATAACAATAAATTGCACCTCAGATCCAACATCAAAAGCACAGTACCAGTTAGAATTTGGATAAAGATCTTCAGAAACTTCCACCACTTTTATTTGCAATAGTAACTACAGTAATACTACTATTACTAATAATAATGAGTTTCTTTGTTTGGTTGTTTTGACGATGATTCTAGTTCAAAACACAACAGAAAGTTCCACGTTTAACTTTTAACACTTTCAGAAGTTATCCTCTCTTTTCCATTACTAGAAGGATTCTGAATTTGAGACCCATCTTTATATGTATTTGCATCAATTATCCTTTCTGGAGGTTTTCTAATGTATAGCATAAGTGAATTTATCTTACTGACACAGTGTAATAATAGACTGTATGATATGGGCTTTGTTGTTACATAGCTATGTAACAGAAATATGTACAAGAAAAATATTTGTAACATTTGATGTTTTTCTTTGGGGGTAGTTCCAGGTTCAGTAAAATATTTGGGGGGTTGCTAGGTTCTGAGGTTGTGTTTTGTTTGTTGCACTTTGAGAATGATATTGGGGGAAAAAATAAAAATTTTCTTTAAAAAATATCTTTCAAGGTAAATTAAAAATTTACTTCACAAAGACAAGGATTATGTGTCTTACATTGACAGTGTTATGAACCTTAATGTGTAAAAAATTAGAGAAAAGGATCATCCAAGTAGCCATCTATAAAAGAATTGGCCAACATTTTCTGTAAGTGGCCAGATAGTTGGTCACTATGGTCTCTGCCTTACGGCCTCTGCCTTAATTACTGTTGGCCCTATGTTCTCTGCCTTAATTACTTAACTCTGCCCTTATGGTGCAAAAGCAGTTATTGACAATGGGTATAATTATGTTCAGTAAAACTTTATTTACAAAACAGGCTGAGGCCTGGGTTTGCCCCTTGGGCCACAGTTCGCCAACCCCTGATGTAGATGATTTCCTTCTACCCATCCTCCTGGAGTAGGTACTGGTTGTAGGTTACATAGTAACTTTAATCAGAGCATACGGTGACTGTGTACCCTGGAATGGATCTTGGCTGGAGCAATGCTGCTGTTGCTGCTGCTGCTGCTGCTGCTTCTTCTCCTTCTTCTTCTTCCTCCTCCTCTTCTTCTTCTTCTTCTTCTTCTTCTTCTTCTTCTTCTTCTTCTTCTTCTTCTCCTTCTTGTTCTTCTTTTTCTTCTTCTTCTTCTTCTTCTTCTTCTTCTTCTTCTTCTTCTTCTTCTTCTTCTTCTTTTTCTTCTTCTTCGGATTTATTTATTTGAGAAAGAGAATGAGAGAGAGTGCACAAGAGGAGGGAAAGGCAGAGGGAAAACAGACTCTCTGCTGAGCTGGGAGCCCCATGTGGCACTCGATTCTGGGACTCCAGGATCATGACCTGAGCCAAAGGCAGTTGCTTAACCAACTGAGCCACCCAGGCACCCCTGGAGCAATGCTTCTTGATTCATTAAAGCATCTAGGTTCCCCCTTAACTGCCTGAACTCATCTGTGAGCCTGTTTCTCTTTACTACTATTTTTCAGGTCGCCTTTTCAGAGGGAAATTTTCATTGAAAGAAAAAAAAAAGGAGACAAGTTGAAAAGGCTGTCTTTCTCAAGTTATTATCATCTGATATCAGAGTCTGCCATTCTTAATATATATTTTTCTATTTTTCATCTCTTTCCTGCTTTTCCCATCTTAATATTGTTTTTTTCTCTCCACAACTTTAAAGCTCTTTTAAATTTAGTTTACCTGAAAGTGTTTTCATTTTCTCTCTCTATTTTTATCCTTAGATTATGCATTCATTTAACAAATACATTGATTATTGTACCCCAAACATGTAACAGTATTTTACACTAATCTTTAGTTGTGTATCACATCTCAATTTCCACATTAGTGTGCTTATTTAGGAAGTAGTGCACCCTTATCTGCAGTTTCACTTTCCATAGGTTTTAGTCACCTGCTTGTCAAACCAGTAACCCACTCCAGAAGCAAATAATTCTCCTTCTGACTTATTGCCAGAAGGTCAATAGTAGACTAATGCTACATCACAATGCCTGCCTCAGTCCCCTCACTTCACCTCCCCAGTAAGCATTTTATCATCTCATGTCATCAGGAGAAGGATGACTACAGTACCATAAGATATTTTTGGGAGAGAAGGAGACCACATTCAGTAACCTTTATTATAG
Organism: Meles meles; assembly: GCF_922984935.1. Taxonomy (NCBI): domain Eukaryota; kingdom Metazoa; phylum Chordata; class Mammalia; order Carnivora; family Mustelidae; genus Meles; species Meles meles. Next base: position 73,418,437 of record NC_060069.1, read on the forward strand.
TACATTGTTATGTTATTCTACTTTATCGTTAGTTATTCTTGTTAATCTCTTACTGTACTTAATTTATAAGTTAACCTTTATCATAGGTATGTATGTATAGGGAAAAACTATATATATATATATAGTTCAGTACTATCTGTGGATTCAGCCATCTACATCTTGGGATGTATTCTCTGTGGGTAAAGAAGGACTACTATATTACTAAAAGTTGAAATAATTTTTAAAACAATTTTTAGAGATTTTATTTATTTGTTTAAAAGTGAGAGAGAGAGTACAAGTGGGAGGAAGGAGCAAAGGAAGAAGCAGACTCCTTGCTGAGCAGGGACCTCCCCCAGCCGCTAGCCATGGGGGCTCCATTCCAAGGCTCTGAAATCATGACCTGAGCCAAAGGCAGAGGCTTAAGTGACTGAACCATCCAGGTGCCTCCATAATTTTAAGTTAATTCATTCCTTTGACATGATTTTGGAAAAAATATTCAACACTGAACTTTTAGTTATCAGTTAGGAGATAATATGCATGAATACATGTAATTTAATATCAATGAATGCAAATGGTAAAGAAATGTTGAAATTCATCTTTCAATATTCTTAATTCTTGGAAAAGAAAATAACAAAACTCAATGAATTGTTTTCCATCAAGGTAGCAGGAAGAATTAAAATCTTAACCCATTATGTTAATGGTAAGACAGTAATATCTCCATATTTGTCCAATACAGTGGTTATTTTTGCTATTTTAAAAATGTGATTCTTCTTACATAGAAATCTAAAAACAGGCATTAATAGAAAAGAAAATGTGTGTTAAAATACAGATCAGTTTCTATTTATATTAGCAACGGATATGGTATTTCTTATCTAATATTCATGTAATTTGCTAAATTTTTTTCTGATTGTTCTCAAGACTAATATGATTTGTGAGTTGTTGGTGATAATAGAGGTTAACTATGTATGACCCCCTCATTTCTAAGCCTTAATTTCTCATTTCAAAATTGCTTCCTCTGAGGTTTCTATTTAAAAGGCATGAAGAAATTTATTATCATAGAACAGACATTTTCAATGTCTTTAATCCTCAGTATGACACATAATTTTGTTGATCCTGTAGGATTTTTAATGAGAAATTCCTTTTTTTTTTCTTTTCAAATAAGGAGTCAAACACAGTTAAAATTTCAGTATATCGAAGTTGCATGCTGACAGAATTGCATGCTGACGAACGCATGCAATTATGCTAATGGAACATCAAGTCCCTATTGCTGAGAAAAAGCTTGAGAAATATCTCAAGCTGGAATAAGTTGACCTCTTCAGAATAAAAAATGAGGATTTTTTTCTGATATTTCCCAAAGTAATTAGCAAAGTTGGCAAATCTCATGAATTTGATTTAAACCAAATGATATAGTATATTCTATTCCAATAAATCTTCACATATTCTTTAAGGGAATAGAATATACAGCTTCTATGCTCCAGTGTGTAATATTAAGGAGAGCAGCAAATGGTGGCTTGCTGTAAATATTCCTTAGTGAGCTCCAATAATAGTCAACAGAGTGGGCAGAGATTATTTATTGCAGGAGCAAACATTTAGAGACTTGAAATATAGAGAATATGGAGCATAGAAAGGATCTGAAACTGTCACATGCTCCATTTTATTATCTTCTTTATAAAACATTGTCAGTTTATTATGTTAACAGTGGTAGAAGTTACCAGAGTAGGTAGTCACCCATTGGTAGAGAACAGGCTCTTCCTTAAGAACTTAGAATCTAGTCATGGGAAAATAAATCCATAAATCACCCTGGTGCACCTAAATTGTTATAGACGTTCAAAGATGGGAAAGAATATGTCTATCTGGAAACTGGGACTGAGAGGCCTTTGAGTTTAGCTTATCAATAAGTTCTAAAGGCAGTCACAGATGAAGACAAAGTTTACTGTCAACTTTGAAAGGATAGGAGCCTCTTGTTAAAGGACAATATTGGTCATAACATTGTATTTCTTCCACATAATCTTCAACCAATCTAACAGTTCTCAATGATGGAACAAAGAGAAAATTATGTCAAATCTTAGATATATACTAATTAAATTTACATTTAGGATATTAAATTTAAATGCATTCAGATCTTAACTTATAGGGTCTTAATATCCATAGTTACTTTTCTTGTTTTTCTTGTTTTTGTTTTCTATAAAACATTGTAGAGGTAGACAATGTTCCAGCTAATATTTCACAATAACCAGGACAATAAAGAACATGTTAACTCCATAAGTAAATAGATCCAAATGCACAAACTCTTATATTTCAAGACTGGTACAGAAAGTCATGTAATTTACTGCATTTGCTGTTGATATTATTGTGATGGTCAACTATGGTATTTTAGGTAACAGGAAAACATGTGTTTTGGAAGGATTTCTGTTGAGTGGTAGCCAGTAGTTCTCAAGTTGTGGTTATCTATCTTTATATAAAGAAACAGTATTCATTGTTTTTTCAGTTTTTACGCCACCAATATTGAAATATTTTAATTCATGTATCATACATTTTCACTGAATTGACTGATTTTCTTTAAAATTGATAATTTTAAGTTGTATTAGTTTTCTATGGCTGTTGTAACAATTTGCTAAAAATTTAGTGACAAACACAAATTCATAATCTTACAGTTTTGAGGTCAAAATTCTAAAATAGATCTTACTGTGATCAAATCAAGGTGTCAGGATGGCTAAATTTCTCCTAGAGGATTCAGAGGAAATTTTGTTTCCTCGGTTTTCCCAGTTTCCAGAAGCCACCTACATTTCTTGTCTCATGGTCCCATTCCTCCATATTTAAAGCAACAATGTTGGGTCAACTCTCTTTTGCTACTATCTCTATGGTTCTCTTTCTACTGTCTCCATCTTCTACTTATAAGGATGTTTGTGGTAACGATGGGCCTGCCTGGATAAAGCAGGACAAGCTCCTCATCTCATGATCAGTCAATTAGCAATTTAATTCCATCTTTCCATCTCCAAACTTAAGTTCCCTTTGCCATGTCATCTAACATATTTACAGTTATGGAGGATTAGGATGTAGGTATCTTTGGGGCATCTATTATTATGCCTAGCACAAAAAATATATTTAATTTCTGTGAGGAAAAAAGACGGATTTTTAAGAAATGAGTTTATGTAGAAACAATATAGGTAGCTCATAGAACATTTTATTTTTATCACAAATATACATCAAATGATAATCTACTAAATCCTAACTCCACACGTAAGAAATCGGCTTGCTTTATCTATTTATTGAGAAAGAGTGCAAGGGGGAGAAGAAAGAGGGACAAACGGACTCCAAGTTGAACATGGAGCCCAATGTGGGGCTCAATCTCATGACCCTGAGATCATGATCTGAAGCAAATCAAGAGTCATGTGCTTAACGGACTGAGCTACCCAGGCAACCCAAGAAATTGATCTTTATTAGGTCACATTTGAAATTGTGCTATTAATTGTAATGGTAACATTTTCATTCACTGTGAAATTGTCCAATCACCACTTAAAAATAAAAATGATATAATCAGTGGGGCACCTGGGTGGCTCAGTGGGTTAAAGCCTCTGCCTTCGGCTCAGTTCATGATCTCAGGATCCTGGGATCAAGCCCGGCATCGGGCTCCCTGCTCAATGGGAAGTCTGCTTCTCCCTCTCTCTCTGCCCATCCCTCTGCTTGTGCTCGCTCGCTCTCTCTCAAATAAATAAATAAAATCTTTTAAAAAATGATATAATCAGAATGAACATGCTATTTACTTTTAAATGTTGCATCTTATAATATGACCTCTATGATTTACAGAAAAAAAAAACAGAATTAATGGTATTAGCAGTAGAGTGTTCTGTTTATAAATTAGTGACAAGTAAAGGATACTACAAAAATAAATGAAAATTATCAATCAATCTATCTATCTATCAGTATCTACCTATATCACTGGTATTCTCTACTTAAAATATTCTAGGATTATGAAATACATTTACACTGACTATGCACATCTAAATGTAGTCTATTATCTTCAGTCTCATGATCCTTGATCAAGCTGGAGTTTAGATCTCCACAGGAGAATCCCTGGCTATTTCTTGGAGACAAGAAGAAATCACAAACAGTATCTTTTCTTATTCTCCCTTTCCTATTCTTGCTGCCACCTGACAACAATGTATAATTGGATCAATACCAAACCAATAGTTAGAATACCAATCAATATCTTGCCAAAAAGGTTTCTCTAGAATCTTCTCAAACTTCCATTGTCATTTCTCACCACAAAGGGAGAAATACCTTTTGCTTGAATTGTGCCACATGCTGCCTAGAATTTCAGAGTCCACATTAAAGTATTCCTCCTCTTTCAGGAATATATTCACTCACTGAGTAGCTCATCGTATGTTTTCATGAAAAACAGTAAATTTCTTTTTAAAGATTTTATTTATATATTTGACAGATTGTAAGTAGGCAGAGAGGCAGGCAGAGAGAGGAGGAAGCAGGCTCCCTGCTGAGCAGAGAGCCCCATGCGGGGCTCGATCCCAAGACCCTGAGATCATGACCTGAGCTGAAGGCAGAGGCTTAACACACTGAGCCACCCAGGCGCCCCAAAAACAGTAAATTTATAATCTCATAATTTTACATATGAGGATAAAAACTCTATTAAGGAACTAGAGAGGAAAGGGATTTCAACACCTTAGTATTCTCCTTATTCATCTAATCTGTTTCTAGTCACTATTTCTCCCTCTGTTCCTAGTGTGTATTTATCACTACTGGCAGTACATGAAGAAGGGATTTTATATCCCAGTTCAAGCACAAAACAACTACCCAGTGCATGTCTGTACTTGTCCCCAAACTCAACATGTATATTCAAGGAAGAGTGGAAGGAAACCTACACTTATTACCACTTGTTAAATTTGGATACTAAAGATAATAGCTTTCTTGGTGTGTTTTTAGATAACTTCCAAAAATGCATGTATTACTTTTTAAAATATGAACACAAATATACAATAAATATCATATGGAAAGAGTTTGCACAAATTAGTATGAAGACACAAAATTTTGAAATATGTTAGATGTTTAAAATCTAAAATAATAATAAAAGCTTTGTTCTCTTACTTTCTCATACCTAACAGCTAGAGCAACATTTGATCATGTGAAGACTTACATTCCTATGTCTCCAGTGAATGGTCAGCATGTACATGGATAATTGGACCTAATTGTGTTTCGGAGACACAGAGTCATGTGATTCATTAACAGCATCATCACAGCTCCAGTGAAGGCCTCCTTGGAGTTCTGTTTTAAAGGACCATTCTTATCAAATCCTGAAAGCTTACTCTCCATTTTTTTAGTGACCATAATGAATGTCTGGCAAGCTCAGGATATATTTGATGGGGTTAAGTATCTATTTTCATCAGCGTTGACAGAGTTAGCCTGGTCTTATTGAGGTGATGATTTGCCAGATCAATCTTTGTACCACAGATGCTTAAGGTATTCTTGATATAGACAAGGTGCACTTCCAAGTCCATTAGCTCTTGAGAGAGTTTTGTCTTCTATATACATATACGTACATATGCACATATACGTATATATCTCCATGCAAATTCAGTTTTCAGATACTCCCCTAATCATTTTTCCCTTACCTTCTATCTTCTTCTTATTAACCAGTAGAAATAGATTTAATATATCCAGTAATATCCAGCTTTGTAAATATTTAAAGGCTTTGATAGTTTAATTTAGTAATGAATTGTAATGTTACAATCACCACTGGACTAGCTTATAAAACATGTTATCAACCACTGTTGTAATAATTTATTCAATGTGAAATGAAGAAGAAATAGAATAGGAACAATGTGGGAATGAAGAAACAAGAGATAGTCTCTTCATAACTAAAAATGTGAATTCACTTCAAGTTGCTATATTTTAGGTGTCATCTAAAAGAAAACAAAGGAGGGGTGCCTGGGTGGCTCGGTCGTTAAGCTTCTGCCTTTGGTTCAGGTTATGATCCCAGTGTCATGGGATCGAGCCCCATATCAAGAAGCCTGCTTCTCCCTCACCCACTCCCCCTGTTGTGTTCACTCTCTCACTGTCTCTCTCTGTCAAATAAATAAATATTATTTATAATATTATAAATATTTATTTATATATTACATATATTATATATTGTATAATATTTATATAATGCTATAAATATAAATAATTTATAATATAAATAAAATCTTAAAAAATAAGAAAATAAAGGAAGCATGGGATGATACATGAGCAAAATGGTGAATATGTCTTTTAGTTTTATTTTCTTTTGTTTTTAAACAGGTAATACTATTACTTTATGTGGAACGGTTTTAAGATTCTTAAATGAGGAAGTCTGCAATTATGTACCTGACATAATACCACCTTTTCAAACCAACTCTTTATATCATTTGAAAATTAGGTATGAGCATTTAAAGAGACATCAGAACAAGAAGACACTATCTTAAGCAAGAATTCACATTTTAGGAGCTGAAAATATACCTAAGAGTTATTGTCTTCAGAGATGTCTTTTTTTTTTTTAATTTATCTTTTATTTTTTATAAACATATAATGCATTTTTATCCCCAGGGGTACAGGTCTGTGAATCGCCAGGTTTACACACTTCACAGCACTCACCATAGCACATACCCTCCCCAATGTCCATAACCCCCTACCCCTCTCCCAACGCCCCTCCCCCCAGAAACCCTCAGTTTGTTTTGTGAGATTAAAAGTCACTTACGGTTTGTCTCACTCCTAATCACATCTTGTTTCATTTATTCTTCTCCTACCCCCCCTAACCCCCATGTCATCTCCACTTCCTCATATCAGGGATATCATATTAGTTGTCTTTCTCCGATTGACTTATTTCGCTAAGCGTGATACCCTCTAGTTCCATCCACATCATCGCAAATGGTACGATTTCATTTCTTTTGATGGCTGTATAGTATTCCATTGTGTATATCTACTACGTCTTCTTTATCCATTCATCTGTTGATGGACATCTAGGTTCTTTCCATAGTTTGGCTATTGTAGACATTGCTGCTGTAAACATTCGGGTACATGTGACCCTTCGGTATCTTTAGAGTAAATACCGAGTAGTGCAATTCCTGGGTCATAGGGTAGCTCTATTTTCAACTTTTTGAAGAACCTCCATGCTGTTTTCCAGAGTGGTTGCACCAGCTTGCATTCCCACCAACAGTGGAGGAGGGTTCCCCTTTCTCCACATCCTTGCCAGCATCTGTCATTTCCTAACTTGTTAATTTTAGCCATTCTGACTGCTGTGAGGTGATATCTCATTGTGGTTTTGATTGGTATTTCCCTGATGCTGAGTGATGTTGAGCACGTTTTCATGTGTCTGTTGGCCATCTGGATGTCTTTGCAGAAATGTCTGTTCATGTCTTCTGCCCATTTCCTGATTGGATTATTTGTTCTTTGGGTGTTGAGTTTGCTAAGTTCCTTATAGATTTTGGACACTAACCCTTTATCTGATATGTCGTTTGCAAATATCTTCTCCCATTCTGTCAGTTGTCTTTTGGTTTTGTTAACTGTATCCATTGCTGTGCAAAAGCTTTTGATCTTGATGAAATCCCAATAGTTCATTTTTGCCCTTGCTTCTCTTGCCTTTGGCTATGTTCCTAGGAAGATGTTGCTGCAGCGGAGGTCAAACAGGTTGCTGCCTGTGTTCTATTCAAGGATTTTGATGGATTCCTTTCTCACATTGAGGTCCTTCATCCATTTTGAATCTATTTTCGTGTGTGGTGTAAGGAAGTGGTCCAATTTCATTTTTCTGCATGTGGCTGTCCAATTTTCCCAGCACCATTTATTGAAGAGGCTGCCTTTTTTCCACCAGACATTCTTTCCTGTTTTGTCAAAGATTAGTTGACCATAGAGTTGAGGGTCTATTTCTGGGCTCTGTATTCTGTTCCATTGATCTATGTGTCTGTTTTTGTGCCACTACAAGGCTGTTTTGATGATGACAGCTTTGTAATAGAGCTTGAGGTCTGGAATTGAGATGTCACCAACTTTGGCTTTCTTTTTCAATATTCCCTTGGCTATTCAAGGTTTTTATGGTTCCACATAAATTTTAGGATTATTTGTTCCATTTCTTTGAAAAAAGTGGATGGTATTTTAATAGGGATTGCATTAAATGTGTAGATTGCTTTAGGTAGAATGGACATTTTCACAATATTTGTTCTTCCAATCCAGGAACATGGAACATGTTTCCATTTCTTTGTGTCTTCCTCAATTTCTTTCATGAGTACTTTATAGTTTTCTGCATATAGATTCTTAGCCACTTTGGTTAGGCTTATTCCTAGGTATCTTATAGCTTTAGATGCAATTGTAAATGGGATTGGCTCCTTAATTTCTCTTTCCTCTGTCTTGTTGTTGGTGTACAGAAATGCAACTGGTTTCTGTGCATTGACTTTATATCCTGACACTTTACTGAATTCCTGGACAAGTTCTAGCAGTTTTGGAGTGGAGTCTTTTGGGTTTTCCACATATAGTATCATATCGTCTGTGAAGAGTGATAGTTTGACTTCTTTTTTGGCGATTTGGATGCCTTTAATTTCTTTTTGTCGTCTGATTGCTGAGGCTAGGAATTCTAGTACTATGCTGAAAAGAAGTGGTGATAATGGACATCCCTGCAGTGTTCCTGACCTTAACGGAAAAGCTTTCAGTTTTTCTCCATTGAGAATGATATTAGTTGTGGGTTTTTCATAGATGGCTTCAATAATATTGGGGTATGTGCCCTCTATCCCTACACTTTGAAGAGTTTTGATCAGGAGGGAGGAGGGCTGCTGTACTTTGTCAAATGCTTTTTCAGCATCTATTGAGAGTATCACATGGTTCTTGGTCTCTCTTTTATTAATGTGCTGTATCACATTGATTGATTTGTGGATGTTGAACCAACATTGCAGCTCTGGAATAAATCCCACTTGGTTGTGGTGAATAATCCTAGTGGATCCTAGTGACTAGTATTTTGGTGAGAATTTTTGCATCTGTGTTCATCAAGGATAATGGTCAGTATTTCTCTTTTTTGATGGGATCCTTGTCTGGTTTTGGGATCAAGGTGATGCTGGCCTCATAAAATGAGTTTGGAAGTTTTCCTTCCATTTCTATTTTTTGGAACAGTTTCAGGAGAATAGGAATGAGTTCTTCTTTAAATGTTTGGTAGAATTCCCCTGGGATGCCATCTGGCCCTGAGCTTCTGTTTGTTTGGAGATTTTTGATGACTGTTTCAATTTCCTTACTGGTTATCGGCCTGTTCAGGTTTTCTATTTCTTCCTGGTTCAGTTGTGGTAGTTTATTTGTCTCTAGAAATGCATCCATTTCTTCCAGATTGCCAAATTTGTTGGCGTAGAGTGGCTCATAATATGTTCTTATAATTGTCTGTATTTCTTTGGTGTTAGTTGTGATCTTTCCTCTTTCATTCATGATTTTGTTTATTTGGGTCCTTTCTCTTTTCTTTTTGATAAGTCTTGCCAGGGGTTTATCAATCTTATTAATTCTTTCAAAGAACCAACTCCTAGTTTCATTGATTTGTTCTATTGTTTTTTGGTTTCTATTTCATTGATTTCTGCTCTGATCTTTATGATTTCTCTTCTCCTGCTGGGTTTAGGGTTTCTTTCTTGTACTTTCTCCAGCTCATTTAGGGTTAGGTTGTGTACTTGAGACCTTTCTTGTTTCTTGAGAAAGGCTTGTACCGCTATATATTTTCCTCTCAGGACTGCCTTTGCTGTGTCCCAAAGATTTTGAACCATTGTGTTTTCAATATCATTTGCTTCCATGAATTTTTTCAATTCTTCTTTAATTTCCTGGTTGACCCATTCATTCTTTAGAAGGATGCTGTTTAGTCTCCATGTATTTGGGTTCTTTCCAAATTTCCTCTTGTGATTGAGTTTTAGCTTCAGAGCATCATGGTCTGAAAATATGCAGGGAATGATCCCAATCTTTTGATACCGGTTGAGACCTGATTTAAGACCCAGATGTGATCTGTTCTGGAGAATGTTCCATGTGCACTAGAAAAGAATATGTATTCTGTTGCTTTGCGATGAAATGTTCTGAATATATCTGTGTTGTCCATCTGGTCCAGTGTGTCATTTAAGGCCTTTATTTCCTTGTTGATCTTTTGCCTGCATGATCTGTCCATTTCAGTGAGGGGAGTGTTAAAGTCCCCTACTATTATTGTATTATTGTTGATGTGTTTCTTTGATTTTATTATTAATTAGTTTATATAGTTGGCTGCTTCCATGTTAGGGGCATTGATATTTAAAATTGTTAGATCTTCTTGTTGGACCGACACTTTGAGTATGATATAATGTCCTTCCTCATCTCTTATTGTAGTCTTTGGCTTAAAATCTAATTTATCTGCTATAATGATTGCCACCCCAGCTTTCTTCTGATGCCCAGTAGCATGATAAATTGTTTTCCACCCCCTCACTTTAAATCTGGAGGTGTCTTCGTGTCTAAAATGAGTTTCTTATAGGCAACATATAGATGGGTTTTGTTTTTTAATCCATTCTGATACCCTGTGTCTTTTGATTGGGGCATTTAGCCCATTAACATTCAGGGTAACTATTGAGAGATATGAATTTAATGCCATTCTATTGCCTGTAAGGTGACTGTTACTGTATATTGTCTCTGTTCCTTTCTGATCTACTACTTTTAGGCTCTCTCTTTGCTTAGAAGACCCCTTTCAATATTCCCTGTAGAGCTGGTTTGGTGTTTGCAAATTCTTTCTGTTTTTGTTTGGCCTGGAAGCTTTTTGTCTCTCCTTCTATTTTCAGTTATAGCCTAGCTGGATATAGCATTCTTGGCTGCATTTTTTTTCATTTAGTGCTCTGAAAAAATCATGCCAGTTCTTTCTTGCCTGTCAGGTCTCTGTGGATAAGTCTGCTGCCAATCTAATAGTTTTACCATTGTATGTTACAGACTTCTTTTCCAGGGCTGCTTTTAGGATTTTCTCTTTGTCACTAAGTCTTGCAAATTTTACTATTAGGTGACGGGGTGTGGACCTATTCTTGCTGATTTGAGGGGGGTTCTCTGCACCTCCTGGATTTTGATGCTTGTTCCCTTTGCCATATTAGGGAAATTCTCTATGATAATTCTCTCCAATATACCTTCTGCTCCCCTCTCTCTTTCTTCTTCTTCTGGAATCCCAATTATTCTAATGTTGTTTCATCTTATGGTGTCACTTATCTTTCAAATTCTCCCCTCGTGGTCCAGTAACTGTTTTTCCCTCTTTTGCTCAGCTTCTTTATTCTCTGTCATTTGTTCTTCTATATCACTAATTCTTTCTTCTGCCTCATTTATCCTATCAGTGAGAGCCTCCATTTTTGATTGCACCTCATTAATAGCTTTTTTTATTTCAACTTGGTTAGATTTTAGTTCTTTTAATTCTCCAGAAAGGGCTTTTATATCTCCAGAGAGGGTTTCTCTAATATCTTCCATGCCTTTTTCAAGCCTGACTAGAATCTTGAGAATCATCATTCTGAACTCTAGTTCTGACATATTACCCATGTCTGCATTGATTAGGTCCCTCGCCTTCAGTACTGCCTCTTGTTGCTTTTTTTGTGGTGAATTTTTCCCCTTGTCTTTTTGTCCAGATAAGAGTATATGAAGGAGCAAGTAAAAATACTAAAAGGGTGGCAAAGAGCCCAGGAAAATGAACTTTAACCAAATCAGAAGAGATCCCAAATCGTGGGGGTGGGGGGGAGAAAGGGGATAAAATGAGGTTCAGAAAAAAAAAGAGAAAATTAAAAAAAGAAAACAAATAAAGAAAAAATATAAAAAAGAATATATATATACATATATATGTATATATATTTTATATGTATATTTATATATATATATATTAGATAAACATTTAAAAAACATTAGAAATGGAAAGGGTAAAAATTAAAAAATTTAGCAGAAGAAAAAAAAATTGAAAAAAAAAATAAATTAACCGCAAGACTAAAGAATCATGGGGAGAAAGCCATGAGTTCCATGTTTTCTCTTTCCTCCTCTGGAATTACGCTGTTCTCCTTGGTTTGAACCTGCTCTCCTTGGTAGGTGAATTTGGTCCTGGCTGGATTTCTTGTTGATCTTCTGGGGGAGGGGCCTGTTGTAGTGATTCTCAAGTGTCTTTGCCCAAGGTGGAATTGCACCACCCTTACACGTGCCTGGGCTAAGTAATCCGCTCGGGTTTGCTTTAGGGAGCTTTTGTTCCCTGAATGCTTTCTGTAGAGTTCCGGAGGATGGGAATGAAAATGGTGCCCTCCCAGTCTCTGGCCCAGAGGAGCCAAGAACTCGGAGCCCCACTCCTCAGTGCGCCCTTAGAGAATAGTGCCCAATCACTCCCGTCTCCCTGGCCTCCGGCCGCACTCTGAGCTCACCCCACCTGCGACTGGTTCAAGGTAACCCTGAGCTGAGAGCTCACTCCTCAGCTTTGTCTCTATAGCCAGCTTCCCCGTTCTAATATCTGCAAGCTCTGTGACACTCAGACACCCCCGATCCTTCTGTGACCCTGTGGGACATGGGTCCACGCTGACCCCGCGTGGGCTTCACCCTGGTTTAGCCTCTGGAGCAATGTCCCTCAGTGGAACAGACTTCTAAAAGTCCACATTTAGTTCTCCATTGCTCCACAGCTGGGATGGCTCCACAGCAGCCCATCCCCTGCAGTCTATCTTCCCGTGGCTTTGTATTCACTTCTCCACCAGTCCTACCTTTCAGAAAGTGGTTGATTTTCTGTTTCTAGAATTGCTGTTCTTCTTCTCTTTAATCTCCCGTAGGATTTGTAGGTGTTTACAATGTTTAGATAAGCTATCTAGCTAATCTCCTGCTACCTGATGTAGTCTCAGCTTGCTACTTCTCTGCCATCTTGACTCCTCTCTCCCTTCAGAGATTTCTTAATAAGTTATTACTTAAACATTTTTATTATAGAAATAATGATAGTAGCAAACCCTATATCTTAGTTTTCCTAACTATAAAATGAGAGTAATAATAATGTCATAAGCGTTTTAAATGATTGAATAGAACAGTCCATCTGGATAAGCACTCAACAAATATTAGCTCTCATTATTTGAGTTACACAGATCAGAGTGTTGATAGGGTTCCAATTAGTTTACGAAATAGTAAGCTTTACAAAAAAGAAGAAAGGAGGGATTTTTAAGAAATTATGTTAGGAAAAATATAGGAAAATATATGAGTATGGCTATTTTAATAAATGAATATGTAGAACAGTATTTCTAAAACTCCTTCTCACAGTATGCAAATTAAATGGCATTTAAGTATCTGTAAATTAAACATATGTCACTCATCTGTATAATGAAAAATTTATAACTGTAGAACTTAATACTGAAATATTATAGCTATGCATAATTAAACAGATATTTTAAATTCTCTATAATGTATCAGGAACAGTAGTTGTTTCAGTTACTGTTCTTAGGTCAGCACACTGTTCTCTCCCACTCTGTTTGTTTTAAGTAGGCTCCATGCCCAGTGGAGTCCATTGCAGGGCTTGAACTCACAACCTGGAGATCAAGACCTGTGCTGAGATCAAGAGTCAGATGCTTAACCTACTGAGCGACCAATGCACCCCTTCTCCTACCCTTTTAGGATCTCTTCACCTCTTCTCCTACCCTTTTAGGATCTCTTCTGTGAGCAATTCATTTCAGTCTTGACATGATTGCTGAAATCACCAGACAAAAGGAAGAGAGGAGATTATGGCAGGTTTAATACTGTGCAGCCAAATATTTTTTTCTCCTTTTTTTTTCCTCCACTAATCTTGACTCTTGGGGGAGGTGGCATTTATAACCCCAGAACTGTTTTTGGACCACCTGTCACTTCTGTAATAGCAGTAATAATAATGATAATGATTTCAATAGAACAACTAACATTTACTAGTGCTCCTAGTGCTGATCTCTTTAACATACCCCCTGTCATTTCAATCTCACAGTATGTTGAATTACATATGATCATCACTACTTTACTAATGAGGACCCTAAGGCTTATAAAAATTAAGTAACTCACCGGAGATCCCATAGTAAGTAATTGGTAGAATCAAAATTTAAATTCTGTCAATAAAACCTGTGCTGTTCCTACTGTGTTATGCTATAGTTGCAGCAAAATACATTACATCGTGGGGACTGCAATGATGCCACTTCCTTTCATCTCTGATAGTAATGAGAAACCCAAAGACATTTATTAAACTAAGAGCAAATTTAGTGTAGGGAGTTCCTTGGTGGTTATGCTCTTCTATTTCACCTTACTGGAAAATTTCAGATGTGTGTTAAGAAATAAAATGGTCGGATGCCTGGGTGGCTCAATTGGTTGAGCAACTGCCTTAGGCTTAGGTCATAATCCTGGAGTCTTGGGATGGAATCTGCATCAGGCTCCCCCTCTCATCCTTGCTCTCTCTCATTCTCTGTCTCTCTCTCTCAAATTAAAGAAAGAAAGAAAGAAAATGGCCATTATTTTTCACTCCCACAGCATGTATTCATGTTATTAAAAAATTAAAATAAAATTTGTAAGATTATAAAAGATAAACACCAAACTTTTAACACATTAGTGTAAAAATAAGATTAATAGAAAGAGAGAACACATTCCAAAACTTACCATAATTTTAAAGTATGTGTTAAAGAAACCAATAAACAAAAAATTAAATTAAAATTAAATTAAAAATTAAATTTATAGACCCATAGTATGCCTTTCATATCCAAAAAGTAATTGGGATTATTTACAAAATCTCTTATAAATAAGGTATTATATTCTTTGAAAATGAAAGAGAAAGAACTGATAATTATAGAAAAGGCTATTAAAGGTTTTGTAATGTCATAAATTAATGATAATAGGTATTATATCAGTTTTCATGTTATCGTTTATTTATAAAAACCTGTTTTTGAATCTACCTACAGAATATATTTTAAAACAAAAATAATTAACACATTTACAAACTTTTATTGGTGGTGTTTTTAATTTTTTTTTAATTTTTTATGGTGATGTTTTTAATAATATATGGCAAAGTAATTTTTTCTTGATTTCTAATCATATGTTCAAAGTATTTTTTTAATTTATACATTTCAGATGCTTCTGAATCCATTTTTTCTGGACCTATCCAGGGCAGAAAAGTGTTTAAGAGTCTTAAGAGTTTAAACATCTTTTTTTTTTTTTTCCTTGTGGAGAGAGCAGCAGTGGGAAAACACATTTTATTTAGTCTCTTTATTTTAAAATCCTCTTCTCCATTAAAAAAATATATATATGTATGGCTAAAATACTACTCCCAGTAACATCAGGATAATGCAAATGCTATCAGCTTATTTTATAAAAATAAAGTAGTTAATATCAAAAATCTACAGTTACTTTTTCTTAGTGTCTTCTGTATTTTAAAAATCTTTATTGTAAAACAAAATAAAAATTAGCCTATTTATATATATTTAACCAATTTACTTTTATTTTTATTTCTGAATTCCATTCCCTTTTTTGTAATTAACCTTAACAGAATATTACTAAATTTAAGATATTTAAACCAAAATGTCAGAGTTTGAATATACACATCACAGATTGTTCATGAGTATGTGTGTATATATATAGATTAGAATTCTCATATAATTACACTCAAATGAAAAAAAAATGGAGTAATATGAACTATGAAATATTTTATACCTGGGATTGGAATTCCATGTTACACATTATAGAGATAAATTTTACTATGATCAGTTCCTAATTTTAACCACACTTGATACTTTCTTTGGAATTAATGTATGTCTAGTGAGTCAGGATGAAGTTAATTCATATGAAGTATTAATCTTTTTAAAGCTAATTCTTCTGAAAAATATTAATGGAGAACAAAGAGGGTAATTATTTCATAATTTTCTCAGTAATATTTCTATATGTTTATATAATTAAAAACAAGATATTGAATTTGTGCATTAAAATTTTAAGTAATTGGGGGCGCCTGGGTGGCTAAGTGGGTTAAGCCCCTGCCTTCAGCTCAGGTCACGATCTCAGGATCGTGGGATCAAGCCCTGCATCGGGCTCTCTTCTCAGTGGGGAGCCTGCTTCCCTCTCTATCTCTGCCTGCCTCTCTGTCTATTTGTGATCTCTCTCTCTCTGTCAAAAAAATAAATAAAATCTTTAAAAAAATTTTAAGTAATTAACATTTAGAAAATAATTATTAATCATATGCTCTAAAAGATGACAAAATGAAGTCATTTACAAGGCCTTTCACCTCCAATGGTTTGGGGAAATTCTGAGCACAGAGTGATATTTTACTATTCAGAGATGAGTTATAATTCCTCATATGCTGAGTGTCTCAATATAAAAGAGAAGCAAATTGGATTCAGCACTTTTTCATTGCATAATAATGTATGCAAGAAATAATATTCAGGAACCAGGAATAGCATGAAACAACTGTTATTTATACTTTTTTGACACTGAAATCAGTATTTAAACATTTTTCAATATGGGAACAATTCTTAGCACAGGAAGATGTTTTACTGTTAAGATGTGAGTTATAATTCCTTTAGAAGGAAAGTAGAAGTAATAAGGGAAGAAGTAATAAATATAGATCTGAATGATTGAAAATGAATACCATGGAAAAGACCTATATCTCCAATTCTGCAGAGCAATTGACACAAGTTTGGTATATGGGGATATTCATAGATCATTTAGCTTATGGAATAGGAGCTATGTTATTGGAGGTACATTTGAGGAGATTCTGGTGTTGAATGAGTTGATGAAATTTATTGAGACTGATGATGTTACCAATAAGATATGACTATGCCCAGTGAAATTGGAAGTAACACATTGTCTGTGCTTCTTAGGAAATAAGAAAGTCTAATTGAAATAATGCTATTACCTAATGGAATATGGCAGAGAATAATAGGAGTCTCTGTGCTTATAAAATGCAGTGTTAAGCACTGGAAGAGGTAATATGTCCCAAGATCTAGCAGTGTAAAATGGAAGCAGAAACATCCGGTGGAAATGGCACCAGTGTCTGTGGGCATTAGCTATATTCAATCAGCTTTTACTAAGTTATGTTGTGATATGTGTTGCTCCTAAAATCTCAATGGGGTCACTCCAGTAAATATTGATTTCTTGTTCACACATAGGCCAAAGGTAGACTGTGGCTCTGCTTCTGACTATATCTTCTCATTGAAAGACACAGACCGAAAAACTATTGCTTTTGAGATATTTCATTCCAATGACAGGCAACAGAAGCATAAGAGACCAAGCTGATCCATACGATAATTATGAAGCTTCTTCTCAGACCTGGCAAAAGTTACATCCAGAAAAATATGTCACTGGCCAGTCTGCCAGTGGTATATTTAAAATATACTAAAGACATGTTATGCATAAAGGAAAACTAATATGCAAAACACTATATAACATGAATATTTCATTCATAATTTGTTAAAGTATCAATGTTGTTTATATATTTTGCTTAAGCATATGTAATAGTTTATAAAACATATGGATTTATTAACTATTAATAAAATAGTTTATAATAAACATATGGGTTTACTGGTTGATTTTTCTGGTGTTAAGCCACCGTCTTTTTTTTCAATATCTATAGTAATGAGTTTTCTTAAAGGAGGTTGGAAATTTATAAACTTGCAGTAATGTGAGTGATGAAGCATTTTAGAGCTGAATGATTTTTTCTTAATCTAGTTTCCAAATATATTACATAAAATGTCAAAATGAGGAAGTTTTAAAGAATGATATGCACCATATCATGTAAATGTACCATATCCTATAGATATAAAAATTATTAATATTTTGCCACATTTGCTTTTTAGTCACATCTGTAGCTATTACTAATAGTGTTCCAATGAGTAAACGGGAAAGTTTTGGCTTCCCAAAGAGAAAAGTGAATGTATTTTTTTTTAAGAAAGTAAATTTTTTAATCTTGAGGAAAAGTAAAGTTATTTTCCTTTTTTTTTTTAATAAACATATAATGTATTTTTAACCCCAGGGATACAGGTCTGTGAATCACCAGGTTTGCACACTTCACAGCACTCACCATAGCATATACCCCCAATGTCCATAACCCCCTCCCCCTCTCCCAACCCCACCTCCCCCAGCAAACCCAGTGTGTTCTGTGAGATTAAGAGTCATTTATAGTTTGTCTCCCTCCCAATCCCATCTTGTTTCATTTATTCTTCTCCTACCCCCTAACCCCCCATGTTGCATCTCCACGTCCTCATATCAGGGAAATCATATGATAGTTGTCTTTCTCTGATTCACTTATTTCACTAAGCATGATACCCTCTAGTTCCATCCATGTCATCGCAAATGACAAGATTTCAATATTTTGATGGCTGCATAGTATTCCATTGTGTATATATACCACCTCTTCTTTATCCATTCATCTGTTGATGGACATCTAGGTTCTTTCCATAGTTTGGCTATTGTAGACATTGCTGCTATAAACATTCGGGTACATGTGACCCTTCGGATCACTATGTTTGTATCTTTAGGGTAAATACCCAGTAGTGCAATTGCTGGGTCGTAAGGTAGTTCTATTTTCAACATTTTGAGGAACCTCCATGCTGTTTTCCAGAGTGGTTGCACCAGCTTGCATTCCCACCAACAGTGTAGGAGGGTTCCCCTTTTTCCACATCCTTGCCAGCATCTGTCATTTCCTAACTTGTTAAATTAGCCATTCTGACTGGTGTGAGGTGATATCTCATTGTGGTTTTGATTTGTATTTCCCTGATGCCAAGTGATGTGGAGCACTTTTTCATCTGTCTGTTGGCCATCTGGATGTCTTCTTTGCAGAAATATCTGTTCATGTCCTCTGCCCATTTCTTGATTGGATTGTTTGTTCTTTGGGTGTTGAATTTGCTAAGTTCCTTATAGATTTTGGATACTAGCCCTTTATCTGATATGTCGTTTGCCAATATCTTCTCCCATTCTGTCAGTTGTCTTTTGGTTTTGTTAACTATTTCCTTTGCTGTGCAAAAGCTTTTGATCTTGATGAAATCCCAATAGTTCATTTTTGCCCTTGTTTCCCTTGCCTTTGCCGATGTTCCTAGGAAGATGTTACTGCAGCTGAGGTCAAAGAGGTTGCTACCTGTGTTCTATTCAAGGATTTTGATGGATTCCTTTCTCACATTGAGGTCCTTCATCCATTTGGAGTCTATTTTCGTGTGTGGTATAAGGAAGTGGTCCAATTTCATTTTTCTGCATATGGTTGTCCAATTTTCCCAGCACCACTTATGGAAGAGGCTGTCTTTTTTTCCATTGGACATTCTTTCCTGCTTTGTCGAAGATTAGTTGACCATAGAGTTGAGGGTCTATTTCTGGGCTCTCTATTCTGTTCCATTGATCTATGTGTCTGTTTTTGTGCCAGTACCATGCTATCTTGATGATGACAGCTTTGTAATAGAGCTTGAAGTCTGGAATTGAGATGCCACCAACTTTGGCTTTCTTTTTCAATATTCCTTTGGCTATTTGAGGTCTTTTCTGGTTCCATATAAATTTGAGGATTATTTGTTCCATTTCTTTGAAAAAAATGGATGGGGTATTGATAGGGATTGCATTAAATGTGTAGATTGCTTTAAGTAGCATAAACATTTTCACAATATTTATTCTTCCAATCCAGGAGCATGGAACATTTTTCCATTTCTTTGTGTCTTCCTCAGTTTCTTTCACGAGTACTTTATTGTTTTCTGCATATAGATTCTTAGCCACTTTGGTTAGGTTTATTCCTAGGTATCTTATAGTTTTGGGTGCAATTGTAAATGGGATTGACTCCTTAATTTCTCTTTCTTCTGTCTTGTTGTTGGTGTACAGAAATGCAACTGATTTCTGTGCATTGATTTTATATCCTGACACTTTACTGAATTCCTGGACAAGTTCTAGCAGTTTTGGAGTGGAGTCTTTTGGGTTTTCCACATACAGTATCATATGATCTGTGAAGAGTGATAGTTTGCCTTCTTTTTTGCTGATCTGGATGCCTTTAATTTCTTTTTGTTGTCTGATTGCTGAGGCTAGGACTTCTAGTACTATGTTGAATAGCAGTGGTGATAATGGACATCCCTGCCGTGTTCCTGACCTTAACGGAAAAGCTTTCAGTTTTTCTCCATTGAGAATGATTTTAATGTACTGTTGAATCCTATTGGCTAGTATTTTGGCGAGAATTTTTGCATCTGTGTTCATCAAGGATATTGGTCTGTAGTTCTCTTTTTTTGTGGGATCCTTGTTTGGTTTTGGGATCAAGGTGATGCTGGCCTCATAAAATGAGTTTGGAAGTTTTCCTTCCATTTCTATTTTTTTGGAACAGTTTCAGGAGAATAGGAATTAGTTCTTCTTTAAATGTTGGTAGAATTCCCCTAGGAAGCCATCTGGCCCTGGGCTTTTGTTTTTTTTTTTGTTGTTGTTGTTTGTTTGTTTGTTTTTGTTTTTTGTTTTATTTTTACTGAGTGTTTCAATCTCCTTACTGGTTATGGGTCTGTTCATGTTTTATATTTCTTCCTGGTTCAGTTGTGGTAGTTTATATGTCTCTAGGAATGCATCCATTTCATCTAGATTGTCAAATTTGTTGGCGTAGAGTTGCTCATAAGATGTTCTTATAATTGTCTGTATTTCCTTGTTGTTAGTTGTGATCTCTCTTCTTTCATTCATGATTTTGTTTATTGGGTCCTTTCTCTTTTCTTTTTGATAATTCTGGCCAGGGGTTTATCAATCTTATTGATTCTTCAAAGAAACAGCTCCTAGTTTCATTGATTTTTCTATTGTTTTTTTGGTTTCTATTTCATTGATTTCTGCTCTGTTCTTTATGATTTCTCTTCTCCTGTTAGGGTTTCTTTCTTGTTCTTTCTCCAGCTCCTTTAGTTGTAGTGTTAGGTTGTGTACTTGAGACCTTTCTTGCTTCTTGAGAAAGGCTTGTACCGCTATATATTTTCCTCTCAGGACTGCCTTTGCTGTGTCCCAAAGATTTTGAACCATTGTGTTTTCAATATCATTTGCTTCCATGAATTTTTTCAATTCTTCTTTAATTTCCTGGTTGACCCATTCATTCTTTAGAAGGATGCTGTTTAGTCTCCATGTATTTGGGTTCATTCAAGCTTTCCTCTTGAGATTGAGTTCTAGCTTCAGAGCATTGTGGTCTGAAAATATGCAGGGAATGATCCCAATCTTTTGATACCGGTTGAGACCTGATTTGTGACCCAGAAGTGATCTATTCTGGAGAATGTTCCATGTGCACTAGAGAAGAATGTGTATTCTGTTGCTTTGGGATGAAATGTTCTGAATATATCTGTGATGTCCATCTGGTCCAGTGTCTCATTTAAGGCCTTTATTTCCTTGTTGATCTTTTGCTTGGATGATCTGTCCATTTCAGTGAGGGGAGTGGAAAATTCCCCTACTATTATTGTATTATTATCGATGTGTTTCTTTGATTTTGTTATTAATTAGTTTATATAGTTGGCTGCTCCCACAATAGGGATATAGATATTTAGAATTGTTAGATCTTCTTGTTGGACAGACCCTTTAAGTATGATATAGTGTCCGTCCTCCTCTCTTATTATAGTCTTTGCTTTAAAATCTAATTGATCTGATATAAGAATTGCCACCCCAGCTTTCTTCTGATGCCCAGTAGCATGGTAAATTGTTTTCCACCCCTTCACTTTAAATCTGGAGGTGTCTTTGTGTCTGAAATGAGTTTCTTGTAGGCAACATATTGATGGGTTTTGTTTTTTAATCCATTCTGAAACCCTGTGTTTTTTGATTGGGACATTTAGCCCATTAACATTCAGGGTAACTATTGAGAGATATGAATTTAGTGCCATTATTAGCCTGTAAGGTGACTGTTACTGTATATTGTCTCTGTACCTTTCTGATCTACTACTTTTAGGCTCTCTCTTTGCTTAGAGGACCCCTTTCAATATTTCCCGCAGCGCTGGTTTGGTGTTTGCAAATTCTTTCAGTTTTTGTTTATCCTGGAAGCTTTTTATCTCTCCTTCTATTTTCAATGATAGCCTAGCTGGATAGAGTATTCTTGGCTGCATGTTTTTCTCGTTTAGTACTCTGAATATATCATGCCAGCTGTTTCTGGCCTGCCAGGTCTCTGTGGATAAGTCTGCTGCCAATCTAATATTTTTACCATTGTATGTTACAGACTTCTTTTCCCGGTCTGCTTTCAGGATTTTCTCTTTGTCGCTAAGACTTGTAAATTTTACTATTAGGTGACGGGGTGTGGACCTATTCTTGTTGACTTTGAGGGGGGTTCTCTGCACCTCCTGGATTTGATGCTTGTTCCCTTTGCCATATTAGGAAAATTCTCTCCAATAATTCTCTCCAATAGACCTTCTGCTCCCCTCTCTGTTTCTTCTTCTTCTGGAATCCCAATTATTCTAATGTTGTTTCGTCTTATGGTGTCACTTTTCTCTCGAATTCTCCCCTTGTGGTCCAATAGCTATTTGTCCCTCTTTTGCTCAGCTTCTTTATTCTCTGTCATTTGGTCTTCTATATCACTAATTCTTTCTTCTGCCTCATTTATCCTAGCAGTGAGAGCCTCTATTTTTGATTGCACCTCATTAATAGCTTTTTTGATTTCAACTTGGTTAGATTTTAGTTCTTTAATTTCTTCAGAAAGGGCTTTTATATCTTCAGAGAGGGTTTCTCTAATATCTTCCATGCCTTTTTCGAGCCTGGCTAGAACGTTCAGAATCGTCATTCTGAACTCTTGATCTGTCATATTACCCATGTCTGTGTTGACTAGGTCCCTCGCCTTCAGTACTGCCTCTTGTTCTTTTGTTTGTGGTGATTTTTTCTGCCTTGTCATTTTTTCCAGATAAGAGGATATGAAGGATCAAATAAAATATTAAAAGTGTGGCAAAGACCCCAGAAAAATGCTCTGTAACCAAATCAGAAGAGACCCCAAATTTTGAGGGGGAGAAAGGGGATAAAAAGAGGTTCAGAAAAAAAAAGAAAAAAATTTAAAAAATAAAACAAATAAAGAAAAAATATATATTTTAGATAAACTATCAAAAAAGAAAAGGGTAAATGTTTTAAACAATTTAGCAGAAGAAGAAAAAAGAAAGAAAAAAATTGAAAAAAAATTGAATTAACCGCAAGACTAAAGAATCATGGGGAGAAAGCCATGAGTTCCATGCTTTGCTTTCTCCTCCTCTGGAATTCCGCTGCTGTCTTGGGTATTGAACCTGCTTTCCTTGATAGATGAACTTCGTCCTGGCTGGATTTTTTGTTGATCTTCTGGGGGAGGGGCCTGTTGTAGTGACTCTCAAGTGTCTTTGCCTGAGGCGGAATTGCACTGCCCTTACCGGGGGCCTGACTAAGTAATCCGCTCGGGTTCGCTTTTGGGAACTTCTGTTCCCTGAATGCTTTCTGTAGAGTTCCGCAGAATGGGAATGAAAATGGTGGCCTCCTAGTCTCCAGCCCGGAGGAGCCAAGAGCCTGGGGCCCCACTCCTCAGTGCGCCCCCAGAGGACAGCACCCAATCACTCCCGTATCCCCAGCCTCCAGCCGCACTCCGAGCTCACCCAGCCTGCGACCGGTTCAAGGTAACCACGAGCTGAGAGTTCAGTCCTCAGATCTGTCTCTGTAGTGGGCTTCTCTGTTCTAACACCTGCAAGCTCTGGGATACTCCGACACCCCCGATCCTTCTGTGACCCTGGGGGACCTGGGGCCACGCTGACCCCACATGGGCTTCACCCCAGTTTAGCCTGTGGAGCAATGTCCCTCAGTGGAACAGACTTCTAAAAGTCCTGATTTTGTGCTCTGTTGCTCCGCCGCTTGCCGGGAGCCGTCCCCTCCCCTCGCGGTCTATCTTCCTGTCGTTTTAGATTCACTTCTCCTCCAGTCCTACCTTTCAGAAAATGGTTGATTTTCTGTTTCTAGAATTGCTGTTCTTCTTCTCTTCGATCTCCCGTTGGATTTGTAGGTATTTGCAATGTTTAGATAAGCTATCGAGCTGATCTCCTGCTACCTGATGTAGTCTCAGCCTGCTACTTCTCCGCCATCTTGACTCCGTGAATGTATCTTTTTTTTTTTAAAGATTTTTATTTATTTATTTGACAGAGAGAGATCACAAGTAGACAGAGAGGCAGGCAGAGAGAGAGAGAGAAGCAGGCTCTCTGCTGAGCAGAGAGCCTGATGCGGGACTCGATCCCAGGACCCTGAGACCATGACCTGAGCCGAAGGCAGCGGCTTAACCCACTGAGCCACCCAGGCGCCCCGTGAATGTATCTTTTAATGAAACCTTTTTAGTATCAGGTTTTTTGACTCTTTTAGTAAGAAATTACAGTGAAATTTATTAATAGAATATTTATCAAAAAATGTCAATGAGAATATTCTAGGAATTAGTACAGTAGGCATCTTAATTTACATTAATCCTAAAATAAAAAGAGCTCATTTTTATGGTATGTAGATCCCTGCTGTGTTTATCAGAAATTTAAAATCCCATATATTTGCTAAATATTTTTCTATATTCAAAAGTTCATAGTATTATGGATAAATATTACCTATTACAGTCATTGAAATTTAAAAAAGAACAGCACTTAAATAAAACCCTCATGCAGATTTATCCCTTATAGATGTCAAAATCTGTGACTAATAAACCAATGCTTACAAATTATTTCCAGATTGATGCTACCTGACAAGTAGCAGAGAAACTAATAACAAAGTCCAACGTAATATTAAATCAAACCTTTAAAATTATACAACCAAACACTTTCTGGGTTTCACTTATTAATTTTTGGATGTTTGTCCAACAGTTATGTTTTATTTATTTAGTAAGGAAAAGCTGACAAAACATTGTGCTTTTACCTAACTATAATACATACATTTATTTTGTAAATACATTTTTGTCATTTTTAAAAAGCTATCTACTATTAGTGGAGTTCTAGTGATATTAGCAATGAAATATATTAACTATACCATTTACTAAAATATATTTTCCTTCTTTATATATTTATATTTCTCTTCTGTGTATATTTGTTAAATTCAAACATACATTGGGCTTACTTTAGAGACAAAGATGCTCAAACCAAAGAAGTGCCATTTATGCAACTAAATGTGTTCTAAAGACATTATTTGGTTAAAGGACTATCTAACTGCTTACTACCTCATTTCAGTTGTTAAGTGTCATAGTGTCTAATTATTTTTCTCATATAGAACCTGTATCATAACTGACACATGTGTTGAACAACTGTTTTATTGTGATTCTTCATGATACTTTGTCTTTTTATATGGTCGTATTTATTGATCTGGTTTAGAGTAGTATTTCTTCTCTGGGAATGCTATTTCAGATATGTTTCAACTATGGAAACAGAGGCATATGAGGTTGGCATATATTTTCCTTTTTCTTTACATGGATTTATTTGCAATTATGTTGGTTATGACAATTTATACTATAGTTCATAATTCAAATGATATATAAATATGTAAAAGCTTTATGTACTCAATGAGATTGTTTTTTATCTAAAATAAAGCAAAAGCAGGGCACCTGGGTGGCTCAGGGGGCTAAACCTCTGCTTCAACTCTGGACATGATCTCAGGGTCCTGGGATACAGCCCTGCATTGGGCAGGATCTCTGCTCAGCGGGGAGCCTTCATCCCCCCTCTCTCTATGCCTGCCTCTCTGCCTACTTGTGATCTCTATCTGTCAAGTAAATAAATAAAATCTTTAAAAAATAAAATAAAATAAATCAAAACATTCACTTTAAGCATGAGTCATATACATGTTTAGGACATGGGTCTTTAGTAAAACATCTATTGTTTTTACAAAATAACCTTATATATTAATTATAAAGAGCTCTGATTTTGGAAAAATATTCACATTAAATTGTGCCTGCCTCACTTTTATTTACTTCTTAGGTAGTAAATTTCTTTTGGTGTGGTACTACTTTTGAAAATCAGAAAGTCATTCAAGTAAATACAAAACTCTTTATGAGATAATTCCTAGGAAGAAACCATTAATAACATGACAAGATTTATATTTCATGTAGAACTTCATAAATCTGAGAATTGTTTCATTTTTTCCCCAAGAAAACTGCCAATTATTAGAGGGGCAGTGTTAACAATTTAACTACTCATCTCCTTAATATGCAATTATCCACATAACTATATCATATATATTTAATTTAATATTTTATAGTACTTCTATATATCCAAAAAAGCAATGACATGTAAATGCTTCTATAATTTCATAATTCTTTAATATCTGAAATAGTTTTATGAAAGCAACAGTGAAAATACTCATGGGAACTTTTATCAGTACTCTCATAATCAAGAACAGCCTTCAAGGGAATTGCATCACAGCATGAATTCAAAGCAAAAATTCAATGGAAATGTTTTGGGGGCACCTGGATGGCTCAGATGGCTAAGCTTCTGACTCTTGATTTTGCTAGGGTTATAATCTCAGGTTCGTGAGATGGAACTCCAGGTCAGACTCCCCACTCGGCATCATGTCTGCTTGTCCTTCTCCCTCAGTTTTTCCCCACCATTAATGCATGGTCTCTCTCTCTAGAATGAGTGAATAAATAAAATGTTTAAAAAATAATTTAAAAAAATGCAAATGTTCTTATCATTGTGATAGAAGAGTAAAGTCCTAGTCCCAGAAAGAACACATTTACCATCAAAATTTGTGTTTTATATTTTCCTCTCTACAGAAAGAGTAAAGTTTAAAATTCCTAAAAAAGTCAAATACAACAAAGAAAATATTATATACTCTTATATATACAATGTATATGAATACGGTGTCTATATGTGGTAGCCCTATTTTTTTTTTTTTGGTGCTATTCTTGGTTTTCACACTATATTGATAAAATGCCTCACATTTTACAGGCCCATCACAAAATATATTTCAACTTTATGCTGAAGAAAATAAGACATTCAAGGTTTTATAAACCTCAAGATGGAGACAATATATTTAGATTAATAGAGTAGAAATATACATAATGATCATTTTCATTATATTTGATTGGTATTTTTTAAAAGATTTTATTTATTTATTTGACCGAGAGAGAGAAATCACAAGTAGGCAAAGCAGAAGGCAGAGAGAGATGGGGAAACAGGCTCCCTGCTGAGCAGAGAGTCCGATGCAGGGCTTGATTCCAGGACCCTGAGATCATGACCTGAGCTAAAGGCAGAGGCTTAGTCCACTGAACCACCCAGGTGTCCCTATTGATTAGTATTTTTAAGCATTAATGTCAACGGAAAGTTTCAGTTAAAAGTGTGCCAGTTACTGTACATATCCACATATCACAATTGCATTTATTATTATCAGACTGAATTGTTTATTATATTAAAAAAGGTCAGATATATAAATTATAGAGAATGTTTTTCAGTGAATTCACTATCTGAAAACTGATCAACTAAATTTCCAAAAAAATGGTTGAAGGAAAGGGATGGGGGATAAACCTTCCAAAGAGAATTTTTATAAAAAGGAGATTAAGAAGCTTAACAATAATAACTATTGAGCTTTTAATATATGTCAGACACCCTATTGTGAGCTTTACATATATTTTTCAATTTTACAATTTACAAAGTATCTAATAAAAACAAACAAACAAACAACAACAACAACAACAACAAAAAACAAGAGGTAGGTAATATTATCTCCATGTTTCAGATGAACAAAACTAAAAATTGACATACCTTGCCTAAGATTATACACAGAAAATGGGAAAGGCCAATTCTATCCAAATCTGTCTGACAGCAGAACGTTTGCTTATATTCAATATTTGTACACTCCTGGATATTTAACTACTTGTTATCCAGGGCTCTCCAAGGAAACAAAACCAATAGCATATATGTGTTAATCTCTCCATGCCTTTATATTCTCATTTTAAAAGAAGGAGGCTAGAAAATCACATTGTGAAGTTTGTATTAACTTTTAAGATCTAATTTCCTAATTCATGTAAATAAAATATAGCACATGTATATTATATGTATTATTACATGTATATATGTATATATTACATGTATGTGTATATATAATAGATATATACCATATACACCCAGATTTACTATAAGGAATTGATTCATTTGACCGTAGAAGCTGAGATTTTCATTACCTGCCATCCGTAAGCCAGAGACCAGAGACAGGCTAGTGATACAGATCTAGTCCTAGTCCAGAGGCTGAGAACCAGGAGAGCCAAAGTAAGATCAATGATCCAGCTCAACAGAAGAAGCTAGAAAACACATTTGTGAAATCGTGTATTATATTCCTATAAACTTAAAAAAATCTAAACTCTTAATTCATGTGAATGAATGATGACACAAAAGCATCCAATTAATTTTTTTAAGTTGTGTAGATTTTTCAGCTAAAAGAATGCAAATACATGACTTCCATTAAGACTTTTTGATTATATATACAAATGAAGGGTTTAACTGAGGAAAAGCCATGTTATCATAAATAGAAAATTTATGAATGAGAATTGACAAATTCCTATACCCAAAGCTTAGGTTTTTTAAAGGTATAAGTATTGCTGTGATAGTGGGGGGGAGGACTGATCTTTAGGTGACACTTTTATAATCTAATAATTATGTATTGATACTCTGAAACAATGTCATAGTTGACAGGATCTCACCAACATATCACTACTGCAGAGATGGCCATCAAAGAAAATATTAATAGAAAACTTAAAATCTATTCAGCATAGGTTTTAACTTTGGGAGGTTTTTCCTCTCTTTAAAATAAAATATATTTAACAATTTATGAATAGCACTTTAATATCTTATTTTTTATTATAATTGTCAGCTATAAATTCTATTGAGTACTATTAAAAAGTTTTGAATCATAAACATTTTAGAAACTTTTTAAAAATGAAAATACTCCAAGTATTTATATCTAGAAAACTGCCCATTTCTACCACAGTAGTAGAAACATTCTTTTAATTATGTTAACATAAGAACAAGAAATTTATTGAATTTATCATCTTTGGGATAACATGGCTCTCTTGCTCTATAAAACATACTTTCATATTGTGTCTTTCTAAAAAGTGTCACTTCATTTATGAATGTCTGCCACTTAACCTATTCAATGATTTTAACTAGTGTTACTTCTGGTGTCTAAATAGTCTCTTGATGAAATGGGAGCCCCCAAATATAGGGTGAAGATCTGATGGAAGCCAATGGTGAGAGAGGTTAAAGAATTCACCTAAGGTAGAACAAAGGAGAGAAAAGAATACACCACAGGGGAGCATGGGCAGGACAGCAGAGGAGAGGTTGTCTGCAATAAGGTAGTGGGTGGGGGCTGTTTTTAAAGTGGGAAGATGAGGAGACACAGAGTCATACGAAATTCTCCATTTTCTGGTAACTGTGCCTAGTTGTAAGTAGCCCACTAGTCAGTTAGGGCCTGTGGATATTTTGAGGTGGGATGCCTTATGAGCCTGTCTATATCAGCCAGTTGGTCACTGTGGCGCTTTCTACATTCCATTGCTCAGGCCTGTTTGCCTAAAAGCAGCCTCTATGCAGCTTTTGTAATCTTAGAAGTTAGCAATGCCTTTTTAACTGCCATCATCTTTCCCTGAAAAGAGATGAACAAAATGGTGTTTAAAACTAAAACAATAAAAAATGTCATATGTTATTAATGCCCAGGTTGAAAGGCATTATAAATGTAATGACATAAAATTGAGACTTAGGTGATGGCTCCTTTAGTTTAAGTAATACTCAACATACCAAAATTTGGAAGCTAAAATAATTACCAAACTGTAAGCTGGAGACTGAGGAAAATGAGTGGTGTTAATCCAGTCTGATTCCCAAATCCTGAGAACCAAGGAGGCCAATGGTATATATATAAAATCAGTCTAAGGGCCAGGGTTATAGTTCAAATAGGCAGGCAGAAATCTTCTTAAGTGGCTTTGTTCTATTTTTGCTTTGGATAGATAATGCTCATCCACCTTGGCGAGGGCAATCTACTTTACTGAGTCGATCATTCAAATGTTAATCTCATTTGGAAAAACCCTCACAAACACACCCAGAAATAATGTTTAACTTGGGTGCTCTGTGGCCCACACTGACATAAAATTAACCATCCCAAGTCCACCCCTGCCCAACTTGCCACACATAACACATGTCTTTAGACCATACTTAATCTCCAAGTAAAGACCATAACAAGGTCACAATCCACTTAACATGATAACAACTACCCTATATACAACCAAAAATGTACTAACACCTTCCGCAAAAAAGAAAGCAAAGTTCTTGAGTAATATTAACTCTTCCTGATAGCCTATAATTTAAATACTATAGTATAAAATTGACTATACTTAGAGACTACAATATAAAGTCAATACATCTTATGTCACATGATAAGGGAATAAAAGGAAAGAAAGTAGAAAGCAAAGATATCTGCCATGTGCATCCACATATACACACACACAAACATTTTTATAACAAAATAATGAAGGAAGTCCTTATGGAAATTACAGTTCTCCTTTCTGTAACTGGTCACACAGCCATAGCTGGTTTTATAACCATCTTTTTATATCGCCTGTTCTGTTCCCTTTTTTTTAATTTTTTTTTTTTTTTATTTGACAGAGAGAGATCACAAGCAGAGAGGCAGGCAGAGAGAGAGAGAGAGGGAAGCAGGCTCCCCGCCGAGCAGAGAGCCCGATGCGGGACTGATCCCAGGACCCCGAGATCAGGACCCGAGCCGAAGGCAGCGGCCCAACCCACTGAGCCACCCAGGCGCCCCCGTTCTGTTCCCTTTGTCTTCAGCAAGCACCTCAGCTGGTCATGGTCTTTACCTGGAGTGACTCAAACCTTCATTTCTGAAAGTTCTGGGCCATTAGTAATTGCATGTGAATTGGAATGTTGTGGTTTCCCATTGACGTTAATCACTGGGCATGATAATAGTTAGAGACATCCTAAGGGATCTCTTGTATTCCAGATACATTTTCTTTTTTTTTTTTTTTTGTTTTTTTTTTTTTTTTTGGTTATTTAGGATCAATCATTCCAGCCAGCACCATCACTCCCTTTCTTGCCTCTGATCTAGAGGCATATGAGGAGTCCAAATTGTCTTAAGTGACAGTCTTAACTTAGAGTTCAATGGAATGGAACTGTCTTGGTGGAAGCATTCTTCTCTCTGGGACTAAGATCTTTAGGCTAACAGAACATAAAAGTCACAGGAACAGGAGGCAAAAATTTTGCTAGTGGGTCACTAGGTGTAATAGTAATGCCACTTCTATTTCCACCCATTTTTTCCTCGACCATGAATCCTGGCTATGGGAGAAATATCACAATATACCGAATGCTGATTCAGAGCATAAGGAATCTTCTGAATAACCTTGCCCCAACCCTGCAAGGTATTGCCACCTAGCTGGCCCTGTGATTGAGTGTTCAAAAAGCCATTCCATCATTCTTGATGCCATCTGCTTCAGGAGAGTGGAGAATCTGGTAAGACCAGTGAATGAATTCCATGCATATGAACCCATTGCCATGTTTCATTTGCTGTAAATTTCCTTGACCTCGGCAAGGCTGTATGGAATACCATAATCATGAATAAGGTATTCTGTAAGTCCACAGATGGTAGTTCTGGCAGAAACACTGCATGTAAGGAAGGCTAATTGTTTCCAGAGAGTCTGTTCCAGTAAGGACAAAACACTAACCCTTCCAAAATGGAAGCTGTCCAACGTAATTAACCTGTCACCAGGTAGACTGATTACTCTGAAGGATAGTACTGTATTAGAGACTCAATGTTGGTTTCTGCTACTGACTGACTGAGCACTCAATGATGGCCATAGCCAGGTCAACCTTGATGAGTAGAAGTCTATATTGCTGAGTCCATGAATAATTTCCCTCTCTATCACCATGGCTATTTTGTTCATAAGCCCATGGGTAATAATGGGAGTGGCTATGGATAGAAGCTGTAATTCACCCAGCAGATATCTACCTAGATATCTATCCAGCAGATAACCCAGCAGTTATCTATCCAGTGCAAAGGATCACCCTATCCACTTGATTATTAAAATCCTTTTCTTAAGGTCATGGAATCTAAATATTTAGTATGAGATGTTAAGCAGTAATTTTCCCAGGCTCTGAACTTATGAATAAAATACTGAAGCACAGATGGTTTAAGAGATATGTTATTTGTTGTCAAAGAAAGGGCTAAGATATGGGTCATCTGATATCAAACAATGTTCCTAAACCATTTGCAAGTATTCAAGTAAAAATGAGAAAAACTTACCTTACTAGGCATATGTTATTTTTGGTAATCTGTGATTTGGAACTATTCATATCCTAA
Source organism: Meles meles (assembly GCF_922984935.1). Taxonomy (NCBI): domain Eukaryota; kingdom Metazoa; phylum Chordata; class Mammalia; order Carnivora; family Mustelidae; genus Meles; species Meles meles. Next base: position 73,450,603 of record NC_060069.1, read on the forward strand.
TTACTTCTAAAAACTTTCACAAAGGGACACCTGGGTGGCTCAGCTGGTTAAGCGTCTGCCTTCAGCTGAGGTCATGATCCCCTTGTCCTGGAATTGAGCCCCACATTGGGCTCCCTGCTTAGTGGAGAGCCTGCTTCCCCCTCCTTTTCTCTTCTCCCCTTCTCATGCTCTCTCTCTCTCCCCCTCTTTTGTTCTCCACTCTCTCTCCCTAAAATAAAAAGAAAAAAATTAAAAATTAAAAAAAAAGACTTTTAACAGAATATTTATTTCAGTTTGGCTTTATCCATATCTAATTTTTTAAGTGTAATAAGGATTCCTAAACACTAAATATACATATTTGGGGTGCAGAATATTTAACAATAATAGTAAAATTACTTCTCTACTGTGCATTTTGTTGATATCAGCAGTCTTTATGTCAAAGCAGAATCACCGAAAAAATAGAGTAATTTTTATAGATTTTTCTATCATCATGTGATAGTAACAACTTATTTTCTTCTTTTGACATTCTTTTTTATCAGCATACCCAAAATGATATTTTTCCTCCTATTTCTTAAAAGGAAAACAAGAGAAAACAAAAATAAGAGAAAAAAATATGCAATATGTGTATTAGACATTTATATATTGGAAATTGTGTAAGTTTACCTCTAATATGACAAAATCTTCCTGGACTGTCAACATGTCTGATACAAAGTCTAAATTCAGGGATCCTGCTTTAGTCATTTTACTCCATGGTATGACCTGGAATATAATGATGTCACAGAAATTTTCTTGTAGGAACTGAACTAGAAAATGTGTGATCAAGTGTTTGGTAGATTAGAAAGTGCTATTTAAATATAAAGAAGCATTATTATTATTATGTTAATAACCCCACGTTCAGAATCATAACATTTACTCAGCCATATAAATAATAATAAATCAGTTTACATGTTAATAAGAAATAAAATAAAATCCATTTCATTTACTAAAGCAGCAGCGGTTTAGAAATAATAATCTCCCAAAGACTCAGGACAACTTGAAAAGTTACAGAAGAGCAACGTAATATTTCACCTTAATTCTTTATATATTTTGTTACCACAGGCTAAGTAGCTATAAATTCATTTCTTAAGAACATGACTTAAATAATTTTTCTTTTTTTCATTCCATATTATGTATCTAAAATATTTTACTGATTTTTTTCTTACCATTTTAAGGTTCACTAAATCAGTTTTGTTTTGTTTTGTTTTGTTTTGTTTTGAAAGAGAGAGAGAGCAGACCTATGTGAGCAGCAGGCGAGGGAAGCGGAGAGGAAGAGAGGGGCAGAGGGAGAAGATAGCATGAAGCAGGCTCCATGCCCAGCACAAAGCCCCATGTGGGGCAGAATCTCAGAACCTTGAGATTATGACCTGAACCAAAACCGAGAGTCAGATGATTAACCAACTGAGCCACTCAGGCACCCCTCACTAAAATCAATCTTATAAATAAATGAAAGAGTGTAGGAAATTTGTATGGGAACACTGGAGGGTATACCTGTGCATTTATACACATTCCTTCATTCTCTTATTTTTACTGGCCTTAAAGTCGGGTCTAGACCTTCTTCTTTGTATATGGAAAAATAATGTCAACTTGATGGTGTATATATGTATATGCATTGCATATGTATATTTATATATGTTATATATGGTTTATACTATATTATCCATACATATTTGTATGTATATTTAAATTTATGTGCATTTTATATGTATGCATATATATTTGTGTGTATATATGTATATATATACATATATATATATTTTGTTTTCTCTTATGCAGAATGATTCACAAAGCCATCTTGCTTCTTATATGCATCAAAAACTGTAAGTGTGGTTCTTAAAAAAAATAGTGTCAGTATCAAATGCATACAAAGTACACTTTAAAAGAGTAACTGTGAAAAAGCACATATTAATAATTGTAATAACTGGGTGTCTGGGTGGCTCAGTCATTAAGCATCTTCCTTCAGCTCAAGTCATCATCCCAGGGTCCTGGGATTGAGTCCCACATCGGGCTCCCTGCTCTGGGGGAAGCCTGATTCTCCCTCTCCCACTTCTCCCGCTTGTGTTCCCTCTCTCGCTTTGTCTCCCTCTGTCAAATAAATAAATAAAATCTTCAAAAAAATTGTTATAACTACAATACATAATATTGAGGTAACCAAGGTACATTTCCTTCACCCAGTGGGGTCATGGAGAAATTTAAATAAGGATAGCAACTATTTGCATTGAATAATCTTGATATACTTTATTGTTGACATGGTGACTGTAATAAAATCATATTTAGGTAAATTTAAAAATGACACAGAGAAACTATCACAGTGATTATAAGACTGGAAATAAAATATTTTCCCAATCTCCTTCCAAATCTAATATCATCCTAGCAATAGGATAAACCCAGTAACAACAACAACAACAAAAAAAAAAAATAGAAAATACTTATGATACTATTACAGAGAATTCTATTTTTTAACATTCTAAGATCCACAACAGGAATGTATTTAACATTGTGCTGTGAAGAGCCTGAGGTATAGAAATTTTGCTTATTTATAATACCATAGTCTTATCAGTGGTTTTTCAGTAAAAGGGGATTATCTAAAAGAGTTTAATATAAATGACAAGAATGGAACTATAAAGTCATTATGCTAGTGGTTCTGGATTTCCAGTGTGCATACAAATCTCCTTGTATGCTTCTATAACATGAATGTTCCACAAATGGTTGGATGATTCAGTTGACTTTTGGCATTTGTGAGTCACAAAGCCCTACAATTTGCCAAGAAACATAGTCATTCCATTGCAGGAATCCAAGGACTACATATTCTGAGAGTCTGCACTCTGTAAATTCAAAACCATTCTTTTTTCTTTTACATATAAAGTCAGATCCAAGACCCACAATGAAGAGGGGTAAAGAATAGGAACTAGGGCAAACTGGTAGGTAACCATTGTTTAAGATTATCTTACATATAATGTAAGCCTTAATCTTTAATATACTCAAAAACAAAAACAAAAACAAAAATGACTTGTTTGTGCTTAACTATTTGCAGACACTTTTCTAAATACAGTTAATAGATGCTGGGAAGAAAACCCAAACTGTGTAAGAGAATGGAGATGGACAGGAGGTGACAGTAAGATAGGATAGTCTTAGAAGTCTTCTTAGATAATCTTATTTTTGAGTAGAGACCTCAATTTGTAGAAACTTAAAGAACTTTCCTGGCTGAAGAAACAGCAAGAACAAAAGGACTGAAGCAGTGACATACTTGATATGTTTAAAGAATATCAAGGAGGCCAAAGTGGTGGAAAGGAATAAGCAAGGCTGACAGAAAAAGAGATGATTCAGTTGAGATAACCAAAAGCTATATTAATGGAGACTTCAATTCTTATTAGTGATATGAAAAACTGTTTTATTTCTATTGTGAGCTATTGAATTCCTTTATCCTTTTCCATCCTCAAGCAGCATGACCCACCTAAATATATGGGAGGATTTATCAGGGCATGTGGGTCACTCCCTGACCCCACCATACATCACCAGCCACATAAGCATATCAAAAGAATGAAGCAATCTCAAAAAAATAAAAGGTAATACAGAAAGAATTTTAAAAATGTAAATAATATAAGTGACAAGCCAATGTCAAAACTAATAGAAAAAACCAAAGAGAGAATAACGTATGAGTGCATGAAACATGTTATGGTCTATTCCATTATACCAAAGCTCTCTCCTAGACACAAAGGCATCACTCTTGGGATTGATCACATGGTTAATAATACACATTATATGGACAAGGCTGACTTTGGTTACACTGTGGAGAAGAGACTTTAGTGGGCTGCAGGCAAAAGTGGAGAGGCTTGCTAGGAAGAAAGAAAGATGATGGTGACTTAGATAAGATGAAAGTGATGAGTGTTCAAATTCTACACATATTTAAATTAAAACCCACAGCATTGGTTGACAGCATGTGGAAGAGGAACACTTGTAACTTTCTCTTTCATATGTCATATTTTAGGCTGCACAATAGATTGGAGATCTGGAAAACTGGTGATGCCTGGCTCTTAATAATTTGCCTGTCTTCATCGTAATGATCTCAGGAACTGCTTGCATCTGAAATTGTAGGTTGGATAAGCACTGGGCAAGGAGGCTGAGGCTAGGGTAAGAGGGTGGGGTATGAAGATTAACACAGAGTGGTCACACACTCTTTTTTTCTGGTACATAGACCAAAATTGGGTTCCTATTTTCTTTTTAAAACATTATTTTGGTTAACATACTAAAATTACATCTTTTAGTGTTATATTAAAGAAATCTCTATGTTCATTGATGCTTTACAGCATTTTATAAAAAATACATTATTCTATTTCAAATTATTAGGTGATTAAAGTGAAGTTCAGTGAAGTGAGAAAAACTTCTTTTCAACTTTTGAGAATTGCAGAAGTTGCAAAAAAAAGTAATACAGGGATCCTTTTTTTAGCCAACTTCTTAGTAAATGTTTTGTAATCCACATAGGAATGTTAAATCTCCTCATATAGGTTTTCTTTCAGTGAATGAAGTTAAAGTATCCATTATTCAGTTTTATGGTCTGTTGCATCCAACAAAATATGATTTGTAGGACTGCACCAGACTATTTTATGTATACATGCAATTCTGTTTAATTTACTAATTTCTAAAGGATAGCCCAAGAGAAATACTTTATTTGAAATTTTGACTGTGGGAATTTAATTCCCAGATTAAACTATATGAAAAATGGGAAAGAAATAAAGTTCCCATGGATTTTATTTTGAAAATTATTCTTCACATGGTAAAAAAATTTTAATTATGTGAATCACTTTATAATATTTTTCTTTGTAATATCTATATCATCTACATATAAATTAAAAATGAATTTAAGTTTTTTATGAATGACATTTCCTATATCCTTATAAATACACATATTTAGGTCAATACACACATGGGAAAATCTTGGTCTGTTATAATTAATAACTTCTACAACATCCCAGAATGAGGCTAAAGCTTGTTTAAATGTAAATATTTGGATAGATATGGCATTTCATATAAATATAATTACACTGTAAGAATATCTTAGTTTCTGGGGTGCCTGGATGGCTCAGTGGGTTAAAGCCTCTGCCTTTGGCTCAGGTCATGATCCCAGGGTCCTGGGATCAAGCCCTACATCCTGCTCTCTGCTCAGCAGGAAGCCTGCTTCTCCCCCTCTCTCAGCCTGCCTCTCTGCCTACTTGTGATCTGTGTCTGTCAATTAAATAAATAAAATCTTAAAAAAAAAACAAACTATAGACTATCTTAGTTTCTTGGTGGGATCAGGTTTTGTACATAGGAAATAATTTTTCATATTTTTCAGTTAGTTTTCAATACCATGTAAAAAAGAATAAATAGTTATTAGAATTCTCATTGAACATAAAGACTTATCTAAGATCAATTTGTATAAAGTTCATTCTAAATATTTATACATATTGATATCAACTTAGTATAAATTGACTGATAAATAACTCTTTCCCTAATTAGACTTGCTTAGATCTACGTTAGAATTAATATAGAATTTTTTTGTTTTTTTTTTTTTTTAGCATATCTATTTGTAGTCTTAGGCGACAAAATATAACAGCCATTTTAGATTTTTCTTTCAAAATACCTATGCAAATTTTTCATTTAGATCCTTTGTAAACATTATTTGTACTATTAAACTATCAGCAGAACCAACATGACAGAATAAAGGTAATTCATACTCTGAGTCAAATTTTTTGGGAATCTCTTCTTAATTCAAACCTAATCTTAGATTCTATACAGCCTGATTATATATTTAATTACATTGCAGGTTTATATGGTTCTTAACTTCATGAACTCATGAAAGCACATCTGGTTTGCTATACTAAAGTCATATATTTATTTCTCATTTCTTCTGTAATGGATTTGATTTAATGATGGCAATTTTCACTTTTATACTGATGGACTCTTTTACCTTGTCATTTGATATACAATATGGTGCCTAGGTGATGACGTAATATTTAAAAAATGAATTGTGACGATATTGATTTAATATCAGACATCTTAAATTAGGTTAGTCAGCACAGAAGCTCTTTTAGGGTTCACTTTTTGTAAATTTGATTCCTCATTACATCATTACTTACATTTTTCTTTCATTTAACCTAATCATCTCTTCTTCCACCAACATGATGGAGAACCACATGATTTAATGATAGTTTCAACCTGATTTTTACATATGTAAATAACACAGATATTACATCAATTAATGCTTGAAAATTTTAAGATAAAGAATAGAATCAAAAGGAAAACCTCTAAAATTTTCATAACAATCTTACTTATATTTTACTTCATATTTCATGTTACTTTCATATTTCATAAGTTCATAAACTCATGAACTTCATATTCTTTTCCTCACTGAGTGGTATTAGAGCTTTGATGCAACATATTAACATTAGACATTTTGATTTCCAATTGGATTTAGAATATATAATCCCCTAGACCTAAAATGTAAAATAATGTTTTAATTATTATTACAATAAAATAATTTCTGCATTATGTTAGTTTCACTTTTTCCCATTTATATTCTCACCAGCAGTATATAAGGTATCCCTTTCTCACATCTTCATCAGCACTATCTTTTGTCTTTCTGATAATGGCCATTCTGCCAGACATGAGGTGCAAATCAAAACTACAATGAGCTATTGTAGTTTTGATTTGCATTTCCCTGATGATTAGTGATGTTGAACATATTTTCATATGTCTATTGGCCATTTGCATGTCTTCTTTTGAGAAATGTCTATTCAAGTCTTTTGTTCATTTTTAAATCAGATTATTTGGTATAGCCATATGGAAAACAGTATGAAAGTTCCCCCCAAAATTAAAAACAAAATTACTTTATGATTTAGCTATCCCTCTTCTAAGTATATATCCAAAGGAAATGAAATCAGGATCTCAAGGAGATATTTGCACTCCCATTTTCTTTTTAGTATTATTCACAGTAGCCACCATATAGAAACAAACTTAAAGCTCATCATTGGATTAATGGATAAAGAGAATGTTATATATATATATATATATATACATATATATATATATATATGAAATGGAATATTATTCAGCCTTTAAAAAGGAAGAAATACTGTCACTTGCAACAGCATGGATAAACCTAGAGAACATCATGCTAAGTGAAATTAGCAAATGTAGAAAGACAAATACCACATGATCTCACTTATATGTGGAATCTAAAAGAGTCTAATCATAGAAGCAAAAAAGAGAATGGTAGTCACCATGAACAAGGGAGGGAGTGAAAGGGGTGATGTTGGTCAAGGGGTATAAAATTTGTTTGCAAGATAAATAACTTTTAAAGATCTACTGTACAAGAATGTGTTAAAAATTCTACATTGTATACTTGAATTTGCTGAGAAGGTAGATCTTACATATTCTCACTGTATACATGAAAGAAAGGAAGAAAGAAAGAAAGAAGGAAAGAAAATTCTGTAACTAGTGAGGTGACAGATATGTTAAGTAGCTTAAATATAGGTGATTATTTCAGTGTATATGTATATCAAATCATTATATATATAATATATATATTTTAAATATATATATTTAAATAATATATATAAATTATATTTATATATAATTTAAAACTTTATATATAATTTAAATTTATATAATTTAAATATATATAATTTAAAATTTTAATATACTTCAATAAAGCAAGAAAATAAAATAAACTGGTAATAATATAAGCCCAATTTCCCAAATCTAAAAATCTCATTTACAAATATAATATAACCCACTCAGTATAACCTTTTTCAGAGATTATGATGGCTTGAAATAATTACCTGTGGTTTTTTTATTTTGTTAATTTACTCAAGCAAACAATTTCTGAATTATTTAGATTTATTAATCAGATCTGTTGTTTTTATTTTCTCTATTTTCGTAATTTATGCTTTTATCTTTATCATTTCTTCTTTGTGATTTTCTTAACTTATTCTTTGTCCTGTAGAACTTTTTTAATAAATATAAATTAAAATGATTACTTTTATGTGTCAATTTAATTATGCCATGGTATTCAGCTATTTGGTCAAACATTTTAGTTTTTTCTGTGTAGTTGTTTTTTTGAATGAGGTTAACATTTAAATCAAAATGTAGATTTTTAGATAATTTTGAGATAATTTTTAAAGCAGATTATTCTTCATAATGTTGTTAGGCTTCATTCTATTGGTTGAAGGCCTTAATAGAATAAAGAAAAAGAAAAGAAAAACAAAAATTGACCTCTCTGGAAGAAGAAGAAATTCTTCCAGATGACTCCCTTGGGACTCAAGTTATATCGACTTTTCCCTAGATCTCCAGTCTGCTCGTCTACCCTACAGTTTTAGACTTACTAGCCTTTACAATCATGAGTCAGTTCCTTAGAATAAATATCTCCTAAAAAAAATATAGATAGATAGATATACATCTATCTATCTATATATTTTTATATTATCTATATAGATATATGTATATATATCTCCTCTCCCCTCTCTGGCTGTTTATCTATCTATCTATCTATCTATCTATCTATCTATTTTTCTATCTATCTATCATCTACTATCTATATGTCTTACTGGTTCTGTTTCTCTTTAAGGCTACACTTCTCCTCTTGGTCACTGTTTAAATGCATGCCAGCATACCATGCTGGTAAGTGGTGTTTGTATTATTATTGTTTTTTAAAGAAATTCCATAATGTGCATTGTATTTCCCCATTTACTCAACACATTTTTATTAGAAGGATTTTTTAAAATTTTTAAATGGAAATTTTATCAAATATATATTGATCTATAAAAATACATGTAAACTACACAGATCATAACAATGCTTAACCAGAAGGCATACTGCACTACTGCTGGGAATGTCACTGCTGCCTCAAGAAGCAAGATACAAACATCACTTACTGTCTTATTGCAAAACTACAGTGATAGCAGATCAGAGGTTACCATGACCTATGGTCAGAGAATGGGATAAGCTATAAAATGGCATGAGAGTACTTTTTTGGAGAGACAAAAATGTTCTGTATCATGATTATGATGGTGGTTATACTACATTTGTTAAAATTAACTTAATTATACACTTAAAATTTGTTCATTTTATTCTTCATCTTGACTTAATATAAAGATGTCCCCAGAAAAGAGAATAATTGATGATTTTGCTATGCCTCAGGGTATATAATTGAATAAAATATATATATATATATATATATATATATATATATATATATCCTAACAAGGACTTAAAAATCCTCTTCTTTGCCATCAAATTTCAATAGCTATAGGAAAAGAGGTTGGTTCCAGAAACCAGTTTCCTTTGCCAGTGAAGTATTTCACTTTCACTCCTGTACATGGTAAGTTGATTGAAGAAGAATAAAATTGTGGGGAAAAGAGATTTGTGTATAAAATCATAAAAAAAACCACAGAAACAAAAACAAAAGGAAAAATTATAAAGAATATTCGTGTTTCTGAATGCATGAGTGACAGAGACAGAGAGACAGGAAACTTGAGAGAGGAATTTGAAATGATTGAACAAAAGAATTTTAAAAAAGAACTGATTTTAATGCTAGGATTTATACCGAGGTTAAAGTGTAGGGTGATGTAATTTAAAAAGTAAGTTAAATTTTTAGCTGCATTCTTCATATAGAAGAGTGTACATTCTTTCAGAATCATTCTCAATTTAACTATTTTCTTAAAAATGTATTTGTTCATTTTAGAGAGAGAGAATGCACATGAGTAGGGGAAGGGGCAGTGGGAAAGGGAGAGAGAATCTCAAGCCGACTCCCCACTGAGCATGAAGCCCAACACTGGGCTCCATCTCAGGACCTGAGTCAAAAAACAAGAGTAGGACACTCAACCTACTGAGCCATCTAGGCATTCCTTAACTGTGTGTGTGTGTGTGTGTGCGACTAATGATTTGAGATCACATCTCTAAGTTTCAAGACTAAAATGTAAACCAAATAATTTTAAATAAATCCAATTATAAATTATATTACATATGCAATATATTATTGGAACCATTATAAATGTCATTTAAAATGGGAACACAAGAGACTGAAACAGTTACTTCATAAATAAAAGTCTTATATTATGGATATGTAGAAAGAGAAATTAATTGTGTTTAGGTGCATTTGAGAAGATTTCTTATAGGAATTGTCATTTGAAAAAATCTTTAATAGAAGTTTGAAGAATATACAAGTATATGCATGTAGGATGCTTCAACATTTTCAAAAGGGATTATAATGAATAAATAGTACCTTCCATGGAAAAGAAAATATGGATGTAATAAAATACATATAAAGAGTATGATGTATCATTGAGACTCAATTAGGTTATTTTGAAAAGAGGTAGAAACTTTTGTTTGGTAAGAAAAGATAAAAATGCTGCCAGACTGAGTAGGTATCTATTTTTTTCCTCTCATTATTGCAGTATTATCCACATTTTGGTTTCTTTTTCCTTATATCTTGACCAGCAGGTTTCTTTGCATTGAGACCCACAGTGACAACACTGCAATATCTTCCTCACCAGGGTCCAGCAGCATTAGTCATTAAATCCATATGTGGTCACTTTATAGGAAATTCCTCCTGCGACCCATTGTTGGGAAGATACATCTCCTCTCCTTCTATATAGAAGTAATGAAATTCTCTTGTTACAGTACTGCATTACCTAACTAGATAGGTAGTGCTAAAAATCAAACCAAACTCTCATAGGGAAGAAAGTCTGATGGCTAACTTTTTACAGAATTTTGAACAGCCTGGATGCTTTGTTCTGGATAAATCTGAGAAAGAAAATATTTCCTGTAATTCAGCAGAGGAACTCAGAGTGAACATGAGAAATATTTAACCTAGGACTCTTAGACGAACATGTGATTGAGTCTAAATTGTCTATTTCCTTTCACTTTTTATTGCCTCTGTACTCCCTGGAGTTGGGGAGTTTCTCCTGATCTCAAGGTCTTGCCCTGAGGTACAAAGCAACACTGAATAACTTCTCTCATTGGCTTCCATTTCATTGTACAACAAGACTATTTCAGATTCACCTCAAATTTGCTGAATCTTTATAGAGTCTTTCCTGTAAGACTGGGGTATCTGTGTCTACTAAAAACATAGGTCATTGGGACTTTATGCCTTTGGGGAAAACTCATCAGTTTAGAATTTTTTCCTGTTTACTTCTGACTTGGAATGTACTTGTTTTACTTATTATTGCTGTATCCTGCTATTTGCCAAAGTCCATTTGCTATAAAAATAAATCTTTACCAATGTGTTTCCCTTCTAAGGTAATGCATTTAAAGGCCATTTCTTGGAAACACCCTTAAAGGAGTGACATTAATTGACAGAAATTTAGGCACTGTAGAAATATAGTGAGGTATATTATGTAGTTCAGGTGATTCTTTTAAGGTTCCTAAACACATGGACAGCCATCATTCCACCTTATACAGGCACTCAATATCATCCATGTGGCACAAATTAAATACTTTCTTTCTGTCAGTAGCATTCAGAAGGAACTCATGTTAAAAAAAGTTATGACAACATAGAACTTCCAATATTACCTTTCAATTTCAAATGCCAGTCAGAGTAAAGGTAGATGATGTACCTCTTCTCAAGCAAAATCATATTGCAAAGTGATTTTCCTGCATGACACTCACTCACAAAAGTATTGATGAGTTGAAATGTGCATGATAGAGAGTTTCTTATAGAAGCATGGCTTGCACAGCTTCATAAATAAAAAATAAATATTTGTTAGACAAAATTAGATAACATTTTAGAGTTTTAAAAATGACTCTCTTTTTAAACAATCATATTGAAATTCATATTTACATCAAATAATTATAAAAAACAAATTTGTAAGGCAAAATTAATTGCTCTACATTGCCTTTCTAGATTTTGAAGAGTAAGGCTTAATGTAATTTGGATTATCCTCATAACCAGAGAAAACTAAAGAGTAAATATCTTTCTTCAAGAATAAGAATTTGCTAATTCTGAAGAGAAACAAAAATTTTAAAATGATGATCACTCATGAATATGAATATTATCAATCATATGTCACCTTTTGATTATGTGTAAAGTTGAGATTTTACAGAGGTGAACCTATTTGTATATTAATAATATTATTGTAATAATAATTGTATATTGTATTTATTATATATTGCATATTGTAATAATTAAGTATGATTAATATGATCATTTCTGTAGTAATTATCATTATGGCAACACTAAGTAACGTATTTTGAAATTTCCAGGGATGAATCTGGAAATGCATCTCAGAGAGGGAATTTTTATCTGAGCATACAATTAAGAATAATGTGTATATGGATAGGAATTTGACATTTGAGATGGAAGAAAACATTGCAGAGATAGTAAATGAAATACTGTCGCTCCTTCAAAGATGTAACAGTTAGCTTTGGTACTGGGTAAATGAAAATGAAAGAAAGAATAGGGATGGCAAAGAGAAATGTTTAATTTTGCTTAGGGCATTGGTTCATGATGCCAAATAAGTCATAGAATATTTAAAATTCTATGTGTCTGAATCATGTAGGTTCACCATGCAGTGAAACCATATATTTGGAAAATAACCAGGCTTCCCTAGGGTTGAGTCTTATTTCTGTTATTTACTATATGTATGGAGTAATCATAAATCTTGGTTCACCTGGCTAATGCTGATGTACACCAATAGAGTCAGATCATTATTAATATCTTCTCTTTTTCTCTCAAACACGTATTTGTTTGGACAATATGCTCTCCATAGGGTTTGTTTAATTTCCTTAAGTTCAGTCTCCTTATCTTAAAATGTGGATAATTGCCATAACTACTACATGACATTGTTGTGAGCAGCAAATAATACAGTGCCTGTAGAGTATTTAATTCAGTATCTTCCCAGAACAAACAATTGATAACTGCCAGTTATTACAATTTGATATTACTAAAAGAAAAAGAAAGAAAGAAAAAAAAAAAAAGAAAAGAAGCCAAGTATTTAATTGGCCCAAAAGTCAGAACACCAATCATTTGTATTTATAAACTTCTAATTGATTAGGATATTGACTAATTGCTATATATAAACTAGTAGTTGTAAAAATTTTCCCTTTCCTTTACTATCTCATTCACACATATGATCTATGAGAAATTATCTTCTAATGACATTATATATTGAATATTATTTGAATAAATGGAAAAAAGTTTGCTTTCATCTCCAAATTGATCACTTAAATGTAGATTGCACCATGGAAGAATATAATTCAAGATATATAAGCTGATTATCAAGATTATAGTCATGCAGCATTTCCATTCCTCAGACACAAAGGAAACAGATAAAACCGATATATAGTCAGGAGTGATTTTAAAAGATATTTAATGAATCTTTTTAGTCTTTTTATAAATGATATCATGTGAAGACTTTTTGAACCCAAACCCCTAAAATTGTTAGTCTGATTCTTTATATATTTTAGTACAATGATGCTTTTTAGATTTGTGAAGACATTAATACATATAAAGTTAAGGAACAAACCTTTCTAATAGCTAGTAAAAACCATAATATAGAGTAATAAAAATACTTCGAAATATCTTCATATAAAAGTGCTTAAACATTGATGTTCTAATTCTTTTTGTTTTGAGCTGTCATTTCAATTAAACTTAACAGTTTCCCACAAAGTATCAGAATATTCTTCAATATTCTGATCTCTGTAGTAATTAGAATCCATGCCATCCCTAATTCTGTTTCTTCATAGGCTTAGTAGAATTTTAATGTTTCTAAAGAAGTTCAAATAATATTCTTAACAGATAGATGTTGGACACAATTTTTGTTATATTTTTAAATTTACTGCATTGACATTGCTCTTATTAAAATATAGAGGAAAAATCAACACTTCTTTTTAAGGAGTCAGAAAAGGTCATGATCATGACATATGTGAAATACCTTCTTATTTGGGGGAAGAAACCGGGTACCTCATACATGCACCACTCAACTCATAAATCTTTCAAGGTGAAATCCAACCTCACTGGTTGGATTTATGGGCATGTTATCAATCAAAAAATAAGTGGAAATGTGTAGATTGAGCCTAAGAGTTTGGCAGAAAATTTTGTTTCCTTTTCTTCATCTAATTTGCATAAGTCACTAAAAGAAAGTGACTCTTTCAGAAATGTAACCAGAGATAGCTCCAGCGATAATAGAACAAAACAAAACAAAACAAAAACAGGCTGCAAAGAATAAAGGTGAAATAAATTTTCCCTTTATTTGAGATGCTCTGGGGTCAGGGGAAGAATATAAATGGGCTCAGCAGGATTAGCCATGAGTATTGACTTCTTCCAACTGACTCTAGTGTCAGATTTAAGTCTATTTTAGATTATGAGGCCCTCCAGCTATTTTTGCAAGCACATGAACAAATTAATGAATAGTGTTTAAGCTTTACAGAATAGATTATGAGCCTAAACTGGACTGAAAGAAGAGGTCAAAACCTTAAATATAAAGAAACTCTGTGGAATTTTTTTCCCCTACATTCATTAATCTCAAATGGTTTGGCTGAGGCATTTGGAGAGTTGAAGTTCTCTTTGGGGATCTCTGATTTAACCCTGGAAATTCATTCTGCTTTAATAAAGTTCAGTGTTTCTACCCAACCTATAATAATGATTAAAAGAAGCATTATATGCAATAACATTACAAGTTCTCATTTGAGGAATTTTCTTTAGAAATGTTGAATTGTTGCTGCATTATTTTCTTATTGCTGCTGTAAAAAAATTACCATAAATGTAGTAGCTTAAAACAACTCAAATACATTATCTTATAGTTCTGGAGGTCAGAATTCAGACAGATCTCACTGGACTAAAATCAAGGTATGGCGGGACTGTATTCCTTCTGGACCCCTTCTTCCACTTCCTCTTCCTTTTTCCATCCTTCTATCTCTGGAGGACAAGCCATATCCTTGCATTTCCCAGCTTCTAGGGCTGCCTGCATTCTTGCCACATGGCTACTTCTTTCATCTTAAAAGCCACCCATGGTCATTTGAGATTTTGCTCTGAATCTGACCATCTGCCTCCCTCTTCCACATTTAAAAGATTCCTGCAATTACATCATCCAAACTGGATAATCCAGGATATTCTCCTTATTATAATAAGATTCTCCAGTTATTTGATTAGGAAACTTAATTCTGTAGACAACCTTAATTCTCCCGTGTCAGTAACATAGCTTATTCAGAGGTTTCTGGGATAAGAACATGGACATATTTTAGGAACCATTATTTTGCCTATCACAGTAAACTCTCCAGGAATTGTTTTGTTTTGTTTTGTTTTTATTCTGCTTTCAATAGTAGTGTGAACAAGTTGATAACCTAATTGAATGTTTAGGCTGCCTCTGGTTAGGACTCTACATGTCTTGTGAGAAGCTAACCTGATTCTGTTTCTTGGCAGGTCTTTGATTCAGGTATACATCTTATGAAAACATATCCATAACTTGGTAAGATATGGGACATAGTAACTATTATTCATTCCATAATATTACTTTGATACATCTTAAGACACACAATAAGGCAGTTCTAGGTTAGGGATGGGAATGTCTGGTAGAGAAATAAAAATGAAAAATAGAGATTCACACATTAAGGCTAGATATGAATCCATAAATTGTAGGAATATCTGGCAGGAAATATATGATACTCACCATATAACAAGAGGTCACTGACTGTCTACACTAGCAGGCAATGCCAGGAGGCTTAAATGAGAGAAATTGGATGTCTCCATAAAAATAAAATTTAGAAGTCAAGACCAAAAATATTAACAGATTCAATACAAGACTAATAGGCAGTTGCATCAGAAATAATTATTTGCCCTTAGCAAGGTCTACGGATCCTAGTCTGGTCCATGGTTGGGGAAATTTAGAGGAAGCTGAAAGTTCCAGAAACTGGGTTATTGTCAGGCAACCAAAACAGGGCCCATAGTAGAAGGATTTCTATTTTATAGATGAGAGAGTAAAATTTAGGAAAATGGAAAAAGTAAAAACTCAAATATGAAGAGTGAGATCCTAAATTAGAATAATCCTAGCATCCTACGTGACTATTCCATCTTAAGTGCAATTCTGTTTAAGTTGAATACATTTGAGAGACAGAAGTTAAACTGTAGCTAATTCATGTAGTAGTGTTGAATTAAACTGTAGCTAATTCATGTAGCCTGAGTGATGGGTTGGGAATATTTAGAAAGAGGGATCTTCTGAGAATGAAAGGAAGTAACTAGTATCTTCAGCAATAATTTCGTATTGAGCATAGGATACTTAATTTTATTGTTTGTTGTTTATTATTTTATTTACAAATTATACCTTTCAGAACAGTAACCAAGCCTTTTTCATCTTAATTTTCTCTTAAAGTGCATAGGATAATGTTTATTCATATAAAACAGAGGTTTGCAACTTTTTTTCAGGTTGTCCAGTTTGGGAAGTTTATCTATTCTGATCACTTTCTATTTGTTGGTTGGTTTATAAGTTTGTAGGTGGATTATAAGGATATATTGGTCTCACTTTCTTTTTTTTAAACATATAATGTATTATTTGTTTTAGGGGTAGAGATCTATGATTCATCAGATTTACACAATTCACAGTGCGCCCCATAGCACAGACCCTCCCCCATATCTATCACCCAGCCACCCCATCCTTCCCACCCCTCTCCAATCCAGCAAACCTCAGTTTGTTTCCTGAGATTAAGAGTCTCTTATGATTTGTCTCCCCCTGTGGTTTCATCTTGTTTCATTTTTTCCCTCCCTTCCTCTATGATCGTAGGTCTTGTTTCTCAAATTCCTCATATCAATGAGATCCTATTATATTTGTCTTTTGCAGACTGACTTATTTCACTTAGCATAATACCCTCTAGTTCCATTCACGTTGTTGCAAACGTCAAGATTTTGACTTTTGATGGCTGTATAATATTCCATTGTATAAATACACCACTTCCTCTTGATCTAAACTCTTCACAGTGTAGGGATGAGGGAACACACCTTAATACCTTAAAAGCCATCTATGAAAAGCCCACAGCAAGTATCATTCTCAAAGTGGAAAAACTGAGAGCTTTTTCCCTATGGTCAAGAACACAGCAGAGATATCCTCTATCACCACTGCTATTCAGCATAGTACCAGAAGTCCTAGCATCGGAATCAGCAAAGAAGTCAAAACTCTCAACTCCTTATGAGTGATATGATACTTTATGTGGAAAACCCAAAGACTCCCACTCCATAACTGCTAGAACACATATAGGAATTCAGTAAAATGTCAGGATATAAAATCAATGCACAGAAATCAGTTGCATTTCTACACAGTGGCAATAAGACAGAAGAAAGAGAAATTAAGGAATCAATCCCATTTACAATTGCACCCAAAACCTTAAGATACCTAGGAATAAATCTAACTGAAGAGGCAAAGAATCTATAGTCAGAAAACTATAAAATATTCCTGAAAGAAATTAAGGCAGACAAAAAGAAATGGAAAAATAGTCCATGCTTATGGATTGGAAGAAAAAATATTGTGAAAATGTCTATGCTGCCTAGAGTAATCTACACATTTAATGCAATCCCTATCAAAATACCACCAATTTTTTTTTACAGAAATGAAACAAACAGTCCTAACATTTGTATGGAACCAGAAAAGACCCCCAAAAGCCAGAAGAATGTTAAAAAAGAAAACCAAAACTGGTGGCTATCATAATTCTGGATTTCAAGTTCCATTACAAACTAGCAATCATCAAGACAGCATGATGTTTACTGGCAAAAAAACATACACATAGATCAATGGAACAGAATGGAGAACCCAGAAATGGACCCTCAACTCTATGGTCATCTAATCTTCAACAAGGCAGGAAAGAATGTCCAATAGAAAAAATACAATCTCTTCAACAAATGGTGTTGGGAAAATTGGACACCCACATGCAGAAGAATGAGACTGGACCATTTCCTTTCACCACACACAAAAATAGACTCAAAATGGATGACAGACCTAAATGTGAGACAGGAATCCATCAAAATCCTTGAGGAGAACACAGGCAGCAACCTCTTCAACCTCAGCCACAGTAACTTCTTTCTAGACACATTGCCATAAGCAAGGGAAGGGCAAAATGAAATATTGGAACTACATTAAGGTAAAAAGTTTTGCACAGCAAAGGAAACAATTAACAAAACCAAAAGAGAACTGAAAAATGGAAGAAGATATTTACAAATGTTATATCAAATAAAGGGCTAGTATCTAAAATCTACAAAGAACTTACCAAACTCAAAACCTAAAGAACAAATAACCCAATCAAGAAATGGGCAAAAGACATGAACAGATATTTCTGCAAAAAGACATTCAAATGGCAAACAGACACATGAAAAAGTGCTACACATCACTCAGCATCAGGGAAATACAAATCAAAACCTCAATGAGGGGTGCCTGGGTGGCTCAGTGGGTTAAAGCCTCTGCCTTCGGCTCAGATCATGATCCCAGGGTCCTGGCATCGGGTTCTCTGCTCAGCAGAGAGCCTGCTTCTCCCTCTCTCTTCCTCCTGCATCTCTGCCTACTTATGATCTCTGTCATCAAATCAATCAATAAATAAATATTTAAAAAACAAAACACACAAACAAAAAACCTCAATGTGAACCCACTTCATACCAGTCAGAATGGCTAAAATTAACAAGACAGGAAATGACACGTGTTGGCAAGGATGTGGAGAAAAGGAAATCCTCCTATACTGTTGGTGGGAATGTACGCTGGTGCAGCCATTCTGAGAAACAGTATGGAGGTTCCTCAAAAAGTTGAAAATAGAGATACCCTACAACCCAGCAATTACACTACTAGGTATTTACCCCAAAGATACAAATGTAGTGATCCAAAGGGGCATGTGTGCCCCAATGTTTATATCAGCAATGTCCACAATAGCCAAACTATGGTAAGAGCCTAGAGGTCTCACTTTTAACCATGTGTATCTGAAGACAATTGGTGACCTTTATGCATGAGAATTTTAGGACAGAAAGGAGAAACTACAGGCAAATATGAAACCATTATTTGAGGATAAAAAGAATTTTCTGTGAGTGCGTGGGTGTCGCAGGCAGTTAAGTGCTAGACTCGATTTTGGCTCAGATCATGATCTCAGTGTCCTGAGATTGAGACTGAGCCTTGCATGGAGCTCAGCAGGGAGTCAGCTTGGGCTTCTCTCTCTCTCTCCCCTCATCGTACTCTCTCTGTTTCTCTAAGATAAATATACAAATCTTTAAAAAGAGGGTTGGCATTAGCTTATTCATAATTCTTGGGCCATCTCATTTCAGCAATTCCTGATTAACTAAATTTTTCTGTTAACTAAATTCTTCACATTTCATGAACCCTATGTATTTAGTATCTGCTGTTTTCTAGTCCTTTGCTTGGTCGAACAGTTAACTCATATTGTTTCTTCTTATGTGGTGTCATATATTTGCTTACCAATTCAACTCTATTTTTTCTTAAACAAATAAAATTTTACTTGCTCTACTGAGCTTTTTCTGTCATGATACAGTTTGATATATGTTAAATACCAAGATCTTGGGTTGAGATTTAATTGACATATAACCTTGTATCAGTTTTAGGTATATAGCATACTGATTTGATATATGTTTTTTGCAAAATGAGCACCAAAATGTATTTAATTTACACCTATCTATTTTCAACATTTTGAGGAACCTCCATGTTGTTTTCCAGAGTGGTTGCACCAGCTTGCATTCCCACCAACAGTGGAGGAGGGTTCCCCTTTCTCCACATCCTCTCCAGCATCTGTCATTTCCTGACTTGTTAATTTTAGCCATTCTGACTGGTGTGAGGTGATATCTCATTGTGGTTTTGATTTGTATTTCCCTGATGCCGAGTGACGTGGAGCACTTTTTCATGTGTCTGTTGGCCATCTGGATGTCTTCTTTGCAGAAATGTCTGTTCATGTCCTCTGCCCATTTCTTGATTGGATTGTTTGTTCTTTGGGTGTTGAGTTTGCTAAGTTCCTTATAGATTTTGGATACTAGCCCTTTATCTGATATGTCATTTGCAAATATCTTCTCCCATTCTGTCAGTTGTCTTTTGGTTTTGTTAACTGTTTCCTTTGCTGTGCAAAAGCTTTTGATCTTGATGAAATCCCAATAGTTCATTTTTGCCCTTGCTTCCCTTGCCTTTGCCGTTGTTCCTAGGAAGATGTTGCTACGGCTGAGGTCGAAGAGGTTGCTGCCTGCATTCTCCTCAAGGATTTTGATGGATTCCTTTCTCACATTGAGTTCCTTCATCCATTTGGAATCTATTTTCGTGTGTGGTGTCATCACACTTATTTATAAATTCTTATGAGAATTTTTAAGATCTACTTTTTTAGTATAGTAAATATTTTTGCCTATATCAATGTAAGGTAAATTATTTAATTATTTCCCCTTTCCACTGGTCTGTATACTGTTCTGGGCCTTTTATCTAGTCTGGTTCTAAGATAGGCAGACAAACAGATAGATTCATCCATTATATAAATGTACCCAAATCTCCAAAATATAAAACAACATTTGTGCATATGGATAATCCTACTTCTGCTCTACAGAGATTTATAGCCTAAACAATATTAGAAAGCACATGGACATATAAAGCAATTATGTGAAAAAGGAAAGCACTTAATGAAATACAAATATAGTTTTAAATACAAAAGCTTTCTTTTTCTGTTTACCACATACTTCCTTTCGCTTTAAGATATTCAATCCCTATCATCACCTAATGTACCATTATTATTTCTTTTTAAGCTGAGATAATAACACCAGCTAGTGGTGTTAGCCACTAAGAAAGAAAAATTCAGACAGTTATCCAACTACAAATCTGTGTGATGTTTCCTAAATATCATGGAATTAACTGCGTAGAAGGAAAAAGGTGCATGGAAGGCTCAAAAGAAATTAAGCTTCTTTATTTCCTGGTGTGGCAGAGAAGACTTCAACAAAGACATGCATCTTGACTTAAGCTTTAAAAATTGGATGCAGTTGAGACTGGGAATTAGAAAGGTAGGCATTCTAGGTACAGAACGGTATGAGGAAAGGCGTGGAGATAAATGTTTGCCTGGTCTGTTACCAACACAGAAAAAAAAGCAAGTGCAAAAGCCTAATTGAATCATTCTAGTTCACAATTGTTCATCTCAGATTCAATGCTAAACCTTTATCCAATCAGACTATCAGGTCCAGAATTACTTTCAGAGCAGACAAATTACTTTTACTGAGCATATGGTTTCAGAACTTAATGCCAGGGCGGTTTGTCTTCCTTCATTTGTAAACAATACTGTGTCCTGAGGAAGGAATATTGAATCCACACTTTATATAGAAATATATTAGATTTTTAAATTACATGGTGTTGTATATGTCACACTCCAGCAAGCTCATTCCTAAAAGGATAAAGTTAGTCATGGAGAGAACACTTGCACTAGAGACACAAATGCCTGATGAATATACAAGTATAAATAAGTGAAATATGTATGGCTGAAATGCAGACCGAGCTGAGATTAGACAGCCTCCCAAGGAGACAGAAGAGGCTTCTCAAAATGCATTATTTAATATGGAACTGTACAAATGGTCATCTTTTATTGTATAGTCTAGAGTTTCATTTAATTTGTCACAAGGGTGGTCACCAGGCAAAATGTCTGTTTTGACATATACTACTCAAGTGTGAAAGTAACCTTTTGCTTTAATGCTTTATTCAAGAACTAGCCTGGTATTTTTTTTTTCCATTTTATTTATTTTTTTCAGCATAACAGTATTCATTGTTTTTGCACAACACCCAGTGCTCCATGCAAAACGTGCCCTCCCTATTACCCACCACCTGTTCCCCCAACCTCCCACCCCTGACCCTTCAAAACCCTCAGGTTGTTTTTCAGAGTCCATAGTCTCTTATGGTTCGCCTCCCCTCCCCAATGTTCATAGCCCCCTCCCCCTCTCCCAATCCCACCTCCCCCCAGCAACCCCCAGTTTGTTTTGTGAGATTAAGAGTCATTTATGGTTTGTCTCCCTCCCAATCCCATCTTGTTTCATTTATTCTTCTCCTATCCCCCTAACCCCCCATGTTGCTTCTCCATGTCCTCATATCAGGGAGATCATATGATAGTTGTATTTCTCCGATTGACTTATTTCACTAAGCATGATACCCTCTAGTTCCATCCACATCATCGCAAATGGCAAGATTTCATTTCTTTTGATGGCTGCATAGTATTCCATTGTGTATATATACCACATCTTCTTTATCCATTCATATGTTGATGGACATCTAGGTTCTTTCCATAGTTTGGCTATTGTAGACATTGCTGCTATAAACATTCGGGTACACGTGCCCCTTCGGATCACTACGTCTGTATCTTTAGGGAAAATACCCAGTAGTGCAATTGCTGGGTCATAGGGTAATTCTATTTTCAACATTTTGAGGAAACTCCATGCTGTTTTCCAGAGTGGTTGCACCAGCTTGCATTCCCACCAACAGTGGAGGAGGGTTCCCCTTTCTCCGCATCCTCGCCAGCATCTGTCATTTCCTGACTTGTTAATTTTAGCCATTCTGACTGGTGTGAGGTGATATCTCATTGTGGTTTTGATTTGTATTTCCCTGATGCCGAGTGACGTGGAGCACTTTTTCATGTGTTTGTTGGCCATCTGGATGTCTTCTTTGCAGAAATGTCTGTTCATGTCCTCTGCCCATTTCTTTTTTTTTTATTAAAGATTTTATTTATTTATTTGACAGACAGAGATCACAAGTAGGGATAGAGGCAGGCAGAGAGAGAGAGAGGAGGAAGCAGACTCCCTGCCAAGCAGAGAGCTCGATGCGGGGCTCGATCCCAGGACCCTGGGATCATGACCTGAGCGAAAGGCAGAGGCTTTAACCCACTGAGCCACCCAGGCACCCCCTCTGCCCATTTCTTGATTGGATTGTTTGTTCTTTGGGTGTTGAGTTTGCTAAGTTCCTTATAGATTTTGGATACTAGCCCTTTATCTGATATGTCGTTTGCAAATATCTTCTCCCATTCTGTCAGTTGTATTTTGGTTTTGTTAACTGTTTCCTTTGCTGTGCAAAAGCTTTTGATCTTGATGAAATCCCAATAGTTCATTTTTGCCCTTGCTTCCCTTGCCTTTGCCGTTGTTCCTAGGAAGATGTTGCTACGGCTGAGGTCGAAGAGGTTGCTGCCTGCATTCTCCTCAAGGATTTTGATGGATTCCTTTCTCACATTGAGGTCCTTCATCCATTTAGAGTCTATTTTCGTGTGTGGTGTAAAGATGTGGTCCAATTTCATTTTTCTGCATGTGGCTGTCCAATTTTCCCAGCACCATTTATTGAAGAGGCCGTCTTTTTTCCATTGGACATTCTTTCCTGCTTTGTCAAAGATTAGTTGACCATAGAGTTGAGGGTCTATTTCTGGGCTCTCTATTCTGTTCCATTGATCTATGTGTCTGTTTTTGTGCCAGTACCATGTTGTCTTGATGATGACAGCTTTGTAATAGAGCTTGAAGTCCGGAATTGTGATGCCACCCACTTTGGCTTTCTTTTTCAATATTCCTTTGTCTATTCGAGGTCTTTTCTGGTTCCATATAAATTTGAGGATTATTTGTTCCATTTCTTTGAAAAAAATGGATGGTATTTTGATAGGGATTGCATTAAATGTGAAGATTGTTTTAGGTAGCATGGACATTTTCACAATATTTATTCTTCCAATCCAGGAGCATGGAACATTTTTCCATTTCTTTGTGTCTTCCTCAATTTCTTTCATGAGTACTTTATAATTTTCTGTGTATAGATTCTTAGCCTCTTTGGTTAGGTTTATTCCTAGGTATCTTATAGTTTTGGGTGCAATTGTAAATGGGATTGACTCCTTAATTTCTCTTTCTTCTGTCTGAAGCTAGAACTCAATCACAAGAGGAAAGCTGGAAAGAACCCAAATACATGGAGACTAAACAGCATCCTTCTAAAGAATGAATGGGTCAACCAGTAAATTAAAGAAGAACTGAAAAAATTCATGGAAACAAATGATAATGAAAACACAACAGTTCAAAATCTATGGGACACAGCAAAGGCAGTCCTGAGAGGAAAATATATAGCAGTACAAGCCTTTCTCAAGAAACAAGAAAGGTCTCAAGTACACAACCTAACCCTACACGTAAAGGAGCTGGAGAAAGAACAAGAAAGAAACCCTAAACCCAGCAGGAGAAGAGAAATCATAAAGATCAGAGCAGAAATCAATGAAATAGAAACCAAAAAAACAATAGAAAAAATCAATGAAACTAGGAGCTGGTTCTTTGAAACAATCAATAAGATTGATAAACCCCTGGCCAGACTCATCAAAAAGAAAAGAGAAAGGACCCAAATAAATAAAATCATGAATGAAAGAGGAGAGATCACAACTAACACCAAAGAAATACAGACAATTATAAGAACATACTATGAGCAACTCTACGCCAACAAATTGGACAATCTGGAAGAAATGGATGCATTCCTAGAGACATATAAACTACCACAACTGAACCAGGAAGAAATAGAAAACCTGAACAGGCCCATAACCAGTAAGGAGATTGAAACAGTCATCAAAAATCTCCAAACAAACAAAAGCCCAGGGCCAGACGGCTTCCCAGGGGAATTCTACCAAACATTTAAAGAAGAACTCATTCCTATTCTCCTGAAACTGTTCCAAAAAATAGAAATGGAAGGAAAACTTCCAAACTCATTCTATGAGGCCAGCATCACCTTGATCCCAAAACCAGACAAGGATCCCACCAAAAAAGAGAACTACAGACCAATATCCTTGATGAACACAGATGCAAAAATTCTCGCCAAAATACTAGCCAATAGGATTCAACAGTACATTAAAAGGATTATTCACCACGATCAATTGGGATTTATTCCAGGGCTGCAGGGTTGGTTCAACATCCGCAAATCAATAAATGTGATACAACACATTAATAAAAGAAAGAACAAGAACCATATGATACTCTCAATAGATGCTGAAAAAGCATTTGACAAAGTGCAGCATCCCTTCCAGATCAAAGCTCTTCAAAGTGTAGGGATAGAGGGCACATACCTCAATATTATCAAAGCCATCTATGAAAACCCACCACAAATATCATTCTCAATGGAGAAAAACTGAAAGCTTTTCCGTTAAGTTCAGGAACACGGCAGGGTTGTCCATTATCACCACTGCTATTCAACATAGTACTAGAAGTCCTAGCCTCAGCAATCAGACAACAAAAAGAAATTAAAGGCATCCAAATTGGTAAAGAAGAAGTCAAACTATCACTCTTCGCAGATGATATGATACTATATGTGGAAACCCGAACGACACCACTCCAAAACTGCTAGAACTTGTCCAGGAATTCAGTAGAGTGTCAGGATATAAAATCAATGCACAGAAATCAGTTGCATTTCTGTACCCCAACAACAAGACAGAAGATAGCCTGGTGTTTTTAATTGGCTAATGCAGCCCGAATATATGCAGTTTCCCAAAGAATATAATACTTCCAAAAAATAGCTCCATTTTAATTTCTTCCATTTTAATGTAGCTTAATATGAAATCTGTTTTTACATCCCAGTTGTAATTAGCGAGTATAATCAGTGTGAAAATTTGAACAGTAGTTGCAGCTGCAGTATGCTAGCTCTGTGAACATTTCCAATATTATAAAAATATTATTCCCAAATCAAAAAGGAGATGTGCAGTGATATGGAGAAACTGATTTTTGAAAATGTTTCTGGTGACTACAGTTATTTTAATGTTTACATGGCTAATTTTTATTTTCCTCCATTTTATAATTTCTTCATTCAATTTTGAACAATATAATCAGGTACAAGCAAATGTTTGTGTGTTTGTTTTCTGTTCAGACTTCAGATAAAAGCAGTCATGGTACTAATAAGAGAACAAATAATTAAGACATTTAATATGGTTTTCATTCTAATCATCTGCCTTTGAAATAAACAGTATGGACTACAAATTATTTTAAAATGCATCTTTAAAGCTTAAAGATGCATTTCAGTTGAACACTAAGAGAGATGAGGGGAATAATAACAGGAGATAACCTCAGTAACTGATTCTGTTAGATAAAATTTAGTTTGAGGTAAACTATCTGTTACACCTAGCAATTTGGATACCTCAGAAATTTATGTATTGTTTGGATTTATTTTAAAATATTAATGTTATCTTATACTTTAGAATCACTCTTTCTACACAGAACAGGGTTTTCAATATTTTTAAATTAACTTAAAAAGATTGAAAAAATAAATGTTTATTTTATATGAAAGTCTGAACACTGTGTAGGTTCCAAAGGTACTTACTTACAAAATTTTGACATTGAGGATTGTAAAGTTTGACAACCTTTGATTCCCCCAGTCTCAAATTTCTGTATCTCTCTACATCAAGTTATTTTATGATAGTTACTCAATTTGAGTTTGTAGGAGGCATGATTGTTATAACAATTGGTCATAAAGTAGTAAGACAACTCTTTCATATTTAAAGACATCCTTATGTAATTTTGAATAAGATCATATTCATAAAAACAATATCTTGAAAAATTTTAATCATATATAATATTAAAATTTATTGGATTTTTTACTTTTATTGTTAGTTTGAATACTATTGTGGGCTGAGAATTTGTGTTCCACCTTAAAATTCATGTTGAAATTCTAATTCCAGGATGATGGTATTAGAAAGTGGGTTAATTCTGTCATAAGAGATTAATGCCCTTATAAAAGGGGCCTGAGAAAGATCTCTTTTCTCTCTGTCATGTGAGGATGAAATGAGAAGGTGGCCATCTGCAAATCAGGAAGAGGGTCTTAATCAGACACCAAGTTTCCTAGCACCTTGATCTTAGATTTCCCAGCCTTTAGATCTGTAGAAATGAATGTTTGTTTAAACCACTCAGTCAATGGTAATTTGTTACAGGACCCTAAACTAAGACATATCATCTTGGGAATTTTTTATGAAGTTTAATATAAAGATACATTCTTGGAACATTTTTATTTAGGTTATAACAATTTATAAAATACTTGAAAAGTAGAACAATACCTAAAACCACATCAAATTAACACAGCCATTGTGACATTTGTTTAATATTCTTAGTTTTCAGGGCATCTGGGTGGCTCAGTGGGTTAAAGCCTCTGCCTTCTGGGCACCTGGGTGGCTCAATTGGTTAGGCAACTGCCTTCTGCTCAGGTCGTGATCCCAGGGTCCTAGAATCGCGCCCCACATTGGGCTCTCTGCTCAGCAGTGAGCCTGCTTCCCCCTCTCTCTCTGCCTGCCTCTCTGCTTACTTGTGATCTCTGTCAAATAAATAAATAAAATCTTTAAAAAAATATATTCTTAGTTTTCATTTTAAAATTTTATTTCTGTTATTTTTGCAAGTTGCATTAGAGTATTTGTAAAATTTTATGGATTTTTTTATTCTATTTGTTAGACTCTGAGCATTTTTTAAAAAATATATATTCTTTGACAAGATAATCTCCATGGGAACATTCTATTAGTGAAAATAATAAAGCCATATGATCATTTTAATATATATGAATATATAATATTCATATGAGTATATGAATATTCATATACTTATATTCATATAAGTATATTCATCTTATATTCATATAATTCATCTTATATTCATATAAGAGTATATGAATATTATTAGATAAATACAAAAATGAAAACAAAATTACTAACAGTCTCTACATTTACACAAGAAACAAGTGCTAGCAAGGATGTGGAGAAAAACAAATGCTCACACACTGTTGGTGGGAGTGAAGACTGGTGTAGCCACCATCGAAAACAGTATGGAGTTTCCTTAAAAAATTAAAAATAGAGCTGCTAGATGATCCACTAACCACATGCTGGGTATTCACCCAAAGAATATAAAAACACTAATTCAAAAGTATATGTGCATCCCAATGTTTATTGCAGCATTATTTACATTTGTAGTATTTATATTACATAGTCAAATTATGGAAGCAACCCAAGTGTCCATCAACAGACAAATGGATAAAGAAGATGTGGTGTGTATGTGTGCGTGTGTGTGTGTGTATATAATGGAATATTATTCAGCCATAAAAAAGAATGAAATCTTGCTATTTGCAACAAAATGGGTGGAGCTAGAGAGTATAATGCTAAGTGAAATAATTCAGTCAGAGAAAGACAAATACATATGATTTTTATCAATATGTGAAATTTAAGAAACAAAACAAATGAACAAAGGGGAAAATAAAGAGACAAACCAAGAAATAGACTCTTAACTATAGAGAACAAACAGATGGTTACCAGAGGGGAGGTGGGTGTGAAGATGGCTGAAATTGGTGGGTTAAGGAGTGCACTTATCATGATGAGCACCGAGTAATGTGTAATGCATAGAATTGTTGAATCACTGTATCATACAACTGAAGCTAATTCAGATTGCATTTATATTGTATTTCATTTATATTGAAATAATTTATATTATATTTCAGTAATTATAATGAAATAAAAATAAAAATAAATAAATAAGTTTAGGTCCAGTAAGTATTAAATTTGATATATGAGCACAAACAGTGTAATTTAACAGAAGTCAACTACTTTGGAATTTGTTTTATTGTTTGTTCAATTCTATATCATGAACCTATCCTCATGATATTCAATTATCTTTTAAAGCCCTATTTTAATAATCCTATAGTATTTCTTTATTAACATGCAACATTTTTATATATCTACATTGTTTCAATTTTTTAAATCCAGAATAGTGCAGAGATTAACATATGTGCATGTAAACTTATGGTTACAGTTCTAATTATTTCATTTCAATAAATTTAAGACAGGGAAATAATGGGCCAAAATTTATAACTTAAGGTTCTAGATATATGATACCAATTTGACCCTCAGAAAAAGCTTACCAAATTACATCTTCACCAGCAGTACTAAGACACTAAACAAACGTTGGAAAGTTTTGAATTAATTTTTACGATTTTAGGTTAAAAAATGGCTTCTCATATTAATATAATTTTTTATTCTGAGTAGTTGCAAATCATTCATCAACTAATTTACTTCCGTATTTAGATATATCTGGTCATATTTTTGTTTGTTTGTTTTTTAAAGATTTTTATTTATTTGACAGACAGAGAGCACAAGTAGGCAGAGAGGCAGGCAGAGAGAGATAGGAGGAAGCAGGCCCCCTGTGGGGCAGAGATCCTGATGGGGGGCTCGATCCCAGGACTCTGGGATCATGAACGGAGTGAAGGCAGAGGCTTAAACCCACTGAGCCACCCAGGTGCCCCTGGTCATATGTTTTTATCATAGAGTCGAGAGTATCATCATATCATTAAACATTTGAAATAAAAATAACCCCTTTGTTATCCCATTTTCTGCAATTTCTCTTTATACTATTTGACATTTTTATTTTCTTATTTTCAACGTACAGAAGGTTTTCATTTTTATTTAGCAAGAATTTGTATAGTTTTGCTATATATTTTTTAAATATTTCATTTATTTATATATTTGAGAGAGAGAGAGCACATGTGGTCAGGGAGAGACAGAGGGAGAAGCAGGCTCCATACTAAGCAGGGAGCCAAATATGGAGCTCTATCTTCTGACTCTGGGATCATGACCTGAGTGGAAGGCAGCCACCCTGGCATCCCTATAGTTTTGCTATATTTTAACTGCCTCAAAATTTAAATTTTATCTTTGTCTCTTATTTTTAAGTATTGTATTTTTTAAACTATAATATGATGCATATAACATGAAGAGGGATACTAGTTTTTTAAAATTCATCATCAGTATTTCTAAAATCAATTTTTAAAATCACTTTTTCATGAGTTTAAGATAAAAATTAATGGTATGATTATGTATCATGAATTTCTTTTTCTCTAATCTATTTTTGTTAACATTACATCATAATTTTCTTTATTCTGGTTTATGTTAGCATGTTCTAATATTTATAACAATAATAATTATTTTTCTTTTATTAATATTTGGGATTATTTTCCATTTGTTTTCTAGGTAATGTTTCTAGTATTTGTCAGGTTAAAAGGAAATCCCCAAAACTATCTTATTAAAATTAACTGGAACTTAATTTTGGAGATACTGATTAATTTATGTTTTTCTTATGCATATATGCCTTCCATACATTTGTAATTTTCTTTATTTTCAATGTTTTGTATTTATATATGATATATCTATAGAGTGCCAGAAACTTCACCAAGTTCTAGAGATATAGATACAGATTCAGATACAGATAGAAATTTACAGATATATCCGTACATATAATCACAAATATCTTACAATCTATATTATCAAGGAATATTCATTCCTACATGGATGATATATGGATGACACATATGAAAATAAGTAAATACAATATTATGTGGTATTAACAAATGTGTATTGAAAGTACAGAAATGTTATTGTAGATCCAAAACTGAAATAAGTTTCTGAAGTTAGAAAAAGTTTTAAGATTATTCTCTTTACTACATCCTAATTTTGTAATATTAGATAATTATTTATTCTTTTAACCCTAATTTTCTCACTAAAATAACATTAGCACAGTAACATGATGTATATGTGTGTGTGTGTGTGTGTGTGTGCGTGTGTGTGTAGAATGCTTATTAGCATGGTATTATAAATGTGTGCTTTAATGGTAGCAATGATGATGATGATGAGGTGATGATTAAGATATCTAAAAGTGAGCTAAAATTTCACATTGATAGTAATAAAAGATAAGCATTGGTTTTGAAAAATATGAATATTCCAAGAAGAGAAACAAGAGTGCACTTAAAAAGTAAAAGTTGGGGCACCTGGGTGGTTCAGTCAGTAAAGCATCTGCCTTCAGCTCAAGTTATGATCTTAGGGTCCTGGGATCAAGCCCCACATCAGGTCCCTGCTCAGTGGGGAGTCTGCTTTTCCCTCTCATTCTGCCTCCTGCTACCCCTGCTTATGCTCTTTCTCTTTATCAAATAAATTAATACAATCTTTAAAAATTATAGAATAAAAGTCAAGGGCTGTGCAATTATGTAGACTGTATGAGGGGATGTTAAGTAAATATGAGATGGCAATTTGTGCAGCAATCAAATAAGGAAGTAAAAGAAAAGTGCATGGAAGTCTCATATTTTTGTTTTGGAAGGATAACTAACATGGCTGTGCGAAACATGGCTTTAAGAGAAGCAAGATATCAGAGAAGGAATTCTATAAAGAGGCCACAGTATTGTGGTAACCTACAAAAGAGATGATGATGGCCTGAACTAGAGTGTTGGCAGTTAAAATAGGAGGGGCAGATAGAATTTAGATCAAATTGAGAGCATGAACACTGAAAATTAAAAGATGAGGGAAAGCGGACTTGGGACTTACTCCTAACATTATTATTGTGATAGATAGGTAGAAGTTGGTGCCTTCGAACAAGGGCCAAAAAAACGAAAGGAAGTATTGACTTAGGTGTGAAAAAATATTTCAATTTCAGACATGCTGAGCTTGAAACGCTTATTAGTCATAGGATAAAGTTATTTATTAGGCAAATAAATCTCAGGAATAAATTTATCATGATGGTAGTATAAGCATGACAGGAGTTAGTACACAGGTGATGTCTAAGGATGAATAGTGAAGTAAGATATAGAGGTATACTTCTTCCCCAAACTTTACTGAGATAAAATAGACAAATAATTAGGCAAGGAAAAGAAATAGAGTGTATCCAAATCAGGAAGGAAGAAGTAAAATTGTCTTTGTTTGCAGAGATGTGGCTCTATATAAAACATGATCTTATATATAGGGAACCCTAAAGACCGCCAAAAACTGCTAGAACTAATAAATGAATTCAGTAAAGTTGCAGAATATAAAATCAATATACAAAAGTCAATTGTGTCTCTATACAACTTAATTACCAGACAGAGAAATTAAGAAAATAATCACATTTACCATAGCATTAAAAATAATAAAATTCTTAGGAATAAACTTAACCAAGGAGGTGAAAGATTCATACACTGAAAATTATAAACCACTGATGAAAGAAATTGGAAGAGAAAAAAGAAAGATACTCTATATTTATAGATTAGAAGAATTACTCTTACAATAAATATCCGCAGTACCCAACTCAATATACAGACTCAACACAATCTTTAGCAAAATCCCAATGGCATTTTTCATTAAAATAGAGAAAACAATCCTAGAATTTGAATGGAGCCACAAAGGATGCTCAGCAGCCAAAGGAATCTTGAGCAAAAAAAGAAAGCTGGAGGCATCACAGTTCTAGATTTTAAACTATATTACAAAGCCAGAGTCATCAAAAAAAATATAGTACTGACATAAAAATAAACACTAAGATCAATGGAACAGAATAGAGAGTCCAGAAATAAATCCACAAATATATGATCAATTAATTTTTGACAAAGGCACACAGAATATACAATAAGGATAGTATCTTCAGTAAATGGTGCTAGAAAAACTGGATATTCACATTCAAAAGAATGAAAAGGACCCCATCTTACACCATACACAAAAATCAACTCAAAATGCATTAAAGACTTAAATGTAAGATCTGAGATGCTAAAACACCTGGAAGAAAATAGGGGAAAAACTCATTGACATTGGTCTTGGCAATAATACTTTAGATTTGAGAACAAAAGCAAAGGCAACAAAGGCAAACATAAATAAACACGACTATATCATATTTAAACAAGTTTCTGCACAGCAAAAGAAACAATCATGGGATAGAGGAAAACATTTGCAAAGCATATATCCAATAAGGGGTTAATATCCAAAATATATAAGGAACTCATACAACTGAATATGGAAAAAATACCCAATAAACTGGTTAAAAAAATAGGAAACTTTTTAGAGAAAGAAAAAAAAATGCAATATGAAAAAGAACAAACTTTCTAAAAATGGCTGTAGGAAGTAGAAAACTTAAAAATGGATTTTGGATTTTATAACTAGGAGTTATTTGGGAAGAGCAGTTTAAGTGGAGTTGGGAGAATTGAGGACAGGTTCTTTTATGGTGAGTAATTAATGTGAGTGATGAGGGAAAAAATGTACACAATTTTTTCTTGAGACTCTTAGATGTTAAAAAGAAAAAAAATAAAATTTATGGGATCCTCTCATAACTTGGGAAAACCTTAAACATGTATAAAGATGCCTCAGAGGGTGCCTGGGTGACTCAGTGGGTTAAGCCTCTCCCTCTGGCTCAGGTCATGATCTCAAAGTCCTGGGATTGAGACCCACATCAGGCTTTCTGCTCAGCAGGAAGCCTGCTTCTCCCTCTTTCTCTGCCTGCTTCTCTGCCTATTTGTGATCTTTTTCACTGTGTCAAATAAGCAAATAAAATCTTAAAAAAAAAAAAAAAAGAAAAAAAAAGCCTCAAAGGAATGTGGCAAAAAGATAGAAGTGAGGGATGGGGGAGAGATACTAAAAGTACTATACTGGAAAAGACCTGTTTTAAATGCCAGTTCCCTGGGCTTCTTGATGGCTTAGTCAGTTGAGCGGGTGACTCTTAGTTTCAGCTCAGGTCGTGATCTTGGGATTGAGAGATGGAGTCCTATACAGCCTATACAGACTCAGCATGGAGTCTGTCTGAGATTCTCTCTCTCAATCTCCCTCTACCCCTGTCCCCAGTCAGGCACAGACTTTCTCTTTCTCTAAAAAAATAAACAAAATATTGAAAAGAAAAATAAAATGCCAGTTCTGAATAACAAAGATTCCAATTTATTATTTCTGGATTGTATTTAAGCAATCTGCATTTTAACACAAAAATGGGTATCAGTTTTCAAAACTGAATATAATTATAATATCCAACTCCATTTTTATGATTAATGATAGGAAGATTTACTTCTCTATTAACTTTCAAAAGTTATTAATATGTCTTTCAGATATACTAAGAATAAGAATATGTAAATCAGAATATGTAAATATGTATGTTGTATATGTAAATATACAACAAAATATTCTGATATATACACACACACATATATGTAAATATTATATATATTCAGTGTAGTGGTTGCCTCTGTGTGGAAAGAGATAGGGCAAATGTGTATATAACAAATGAAAAACACATCATTTCCTGGTAGGTTTTTTTTTGGTTTTTTTGGTCTTTTTGTTTTTTTGTTTTTTTTTTAATTTCACAGGCTCAGTGATGTTACCTGGGTCTGATTTACTACTTTTAAAAAACATTTTATCCCAGGGCACCTGGGTGGCTCAGTGGGTTAAAGCCTCTGCCTTCAGCTCAGGTCATGATCTCAGGGGCCTGGGTCTGAGCCTTGCATCGGGCTCTCTGCTCAGCAGGGAGCCTGGTTCCTCCCTCTCTCTCTGCCTGCCTCTCTCTGCCTACTTGTGATTTCTGACTGTCAAATAAAGAAATAAAATCTTTAAAAAAAAAACCATTTTATCTCTATTTCATATTTTTGTTATATATATAATGATATTTAATATATAATTATAAAAGTTAAAGGGAAAACCAAATTGAATATATGCACTGTTGTCTATCTTCTCAAAATAGAGCCATAAGATAGAAATATCAAGATACCCATAGTAGCTCCTAATCAGAGTTTTGTTTGTTTGAAATCCACTGAGGCCCATTCTGGCTGAATAAAATGGAATGAAATTTGTTAGAGGATACTGGGAATCTCTCATAATTGCCGGATGGGCCACAGTATCAGGTTGTGCATCCAGGAACAACCTCCCAAATCACATCGTGAAGCAGATTTAGAGATGAAAACCTTGGAGCTGCCAACCACCAAACAGCAGCTTGAACTGCCAACACATTCAGTGCTAACACTGGCCTTCCAGGGGCTGTTGCCAGAAGTAGATTTTGGCCATCCCCCTTGATTGCATCACCAACTCCTGATTCAAGGTCTGGGTGGGTCATTTGATTGTTTTGTTGAGCCCATGCCGCATGACTATCTACTAGTTGCAAGGAAATTCCAATAGATGACACGTTTAAGCTCCTATAATTGGAAGCTCTCTCGGCTTTTCACTGTGAATCAAAATGTGGGTATTTCCCCAAAGAAAAAGATGTTCAGACACTAGGCAACCAGAAATAAGTAAATAAATAAATAAATAAATGAAAGAGAGAGAGGGAGGGAGAGAGTGAAGGAAGGAAGGGAGAGATAGGAAAACATTTATCACAAGCTTTGCTTATGGTGCTTATGGTGTAGGCACTATCTGGATTTCTAAGAAGAGATTGACTGCCACAGAATATCTTATTTTCCACGTTCATATCTATAAAGCAGAGGTGCAAGCTTTGCAGCATTGATATTTTGGGCCAGATGATTATTATGGGATCCATCCTCTGCATTGTGGGATGTTGAACAGCATCTCTGATGTCTACCCATTCGATGCCAGTAGCTATCCCCACCCCTTCCAGTTGTGACAACCAAAATATCTCCCCTTTTATGGGGTGCCTGGGTGGCTCAGGGGGTTAAGCCTCTGCCTTTGGCTCAGGGCATGATCCCAGGGTTCTGGGATCGAGCCCTGCATTGGGCTCTCTGCTCAGCAGGGAGCCTGCTTCCTCCTCTCTCTCTCTCTCTCTGCCTGCTTCTCTGCCTACTTGTAATCTCTGTCTATCAAATAAATAAACAAAATATCTCCCCTTTTATTATTATTTTTTTTTTTTTTACAAATGTCCTTTGGGAGGACAAAATCGTCCTGGTTGAGAACTATTGCTATAAAATGCAGCTGACGCACAGCTTAGTCAAAACAGACAATGTGGTGAGTGTAACATGAAATTCTAGTCCATAGCACAAACATAAGTAAACAAATTTTATTTTATTTTCCTTTTGTTTATTTATTTGACAGAGAGAGAGAGAGAGAACACAAGCAGGGGGAGTGGGAGAGGGAGAAGCAGGGACCCTGATGTGGGGCTCAAATCCAGGACCCCAGGATCATGACCCAAGCCAAAGGCAGATGCTTAACAACTGAGCCACCCAGGAGATGATAAATAAATTTTAATCCTTAAGTCAACTTTATAGCATTTTTTTTCTTTTTCCATTTTATTTTATTTTATTTCTTTTCAGTGTTCCTAGATTCATGGATTATGCACCACACCCAGTGCTCCATGCAATACTTGTCCTCCATAATACCCACCACCTGGCTCAACCATCCCCTCAAACCTCCCCTCCCAAACCTTGTTTGTTTCTTAGAGTCCACAGTCTATCCTTAAATCAACTGTATAGTATTTTTAACCAAATGCATTATCTTCAAATAGAATTTAGATTTCATATGTTAAGAGCATTTATCTTTTTATGGCATAGTCATGAAGTATATGCCGGCAACATATTAAGTCTAATGTCCTATTTAAAGTTTAGAGTTAGATTGGATGCACTTAAATACTGTTTCTCACCCATTACCTGTGTGATGAGGTACAAATTGCTGTGCCTCAGTTTTGCCTCTACAAAACTGAGGTTTAAAAAGTAAATATGTTAAATTCTTATGTGAGAATTAAATGAGTTAAGACACTCATTGAGTATATTAAGCACCCAACAGATATGAGCTATTACGGAATGAGAGATTAAATTTGAGGGGCATTCTTGTTTTGGAACTGATTTCTTAATCCTCACTATCTTTCTAACCATAACCTTCCTTTCTCTTAGTCTTGCCTAATTTTTTTCAGCAAATCAACCTCCTTTCTGTTTTTCAGTCAGCCCTGCTGCACCCACAACTCCAGGGGGCATCGGTTACCCTATTTAGAATATGCCTTTGGGCTTTCTTCCAGTTTCCTGAAAGAGGCTTTTGTTAACTGGCTTCTTACTTGTTAATCAGATTTAGTTTAGATGTTACTTCTTAGAGATTTTCCATGATCATTCAAATATAAATGCCTACTCAATGACGATTACATAACTACATTTTGATTTTATGCATACCATATATTGTATTTTTTAGTTATTTATGTATACACTGATTAATCGGCTTATTTGTTTATTTTCTATGTATGTCCCTGAAGTAGAATTTAAGCTCAATTAGAGAAGGAAACTTGTCTGGCTTTTTCACATACATCCTAGGTGCCTAGGATAGTGTGAGGCATATGGTAAGGCTTAATAATGTTTTTTAAGTTAAAAATGAAAGAATGAGGCTTAAAAATCTGCTGAGGAATTGAGATTTTTTTGGTTACTAAATTCTTTGATACTTTGTTATCAAAAAAGAGAATTTTATTTAGAGGGTAACAGGACCGGCTTTTAACTTGAATAAAGGTTGCCATATAAAAAATTAGTCACATTAATGAACAATTTTCACAATTTTTTTCTCTTGTAAACCAGTGAAAGCTTATTTACAGATCAATGAACAAAGTTTCTGAAGCATTGGTTGAAAACAGAGAATAGACTTCTTTAGTGTAAGCTGAGAGCTTGCCAATTTCGTGTACATTTTTTTCACAGAGCAGGCCAAAGTAAGACTTTTGCCATGTCTGACTTAGTAGACCAGAGACTTTGTGTAGCCTTTATTACATTTTTCTGCCTTTGAACTTTGCCTTTCTTCTTCTGAATACCTTGGATTTTGAAGTGTTTCATGTCTGGCCTGACCTGAGTTATATTCTATATGACCAGTCTTTCTCAGTCTGTTTAGCATAAGTTCAACAACTATTACTACTAGTTGCTAATATCAATTTAAACCTAGTCTGGATCCAAAACATGAAAGCAGAGATGCTTTTTTGAAAAAGGCAACCATGAACCTAGCTCTTGAAGATAATCAGGAAATAATCAGATTTGGGGAAAGTAGACAGATATTCCACAGGGAGACAGAAAGTAATGAATGACATGGGCAAGACGGAGATGGAACTGCATGAGCCATGTATAGGAAATGACATGGAAAATTACCGATGGGGAAACAAGCCTTCAGAGAACATGTCTATTTTTCCCTTTTCTGATGTATATTCTCTGCTCATAAATAAATAAATAGCTCCCACGTTCTGATTTGTTTTGTGACTTAATAGTCCAAAATTTTTTTCTACATGCAGAAACTTTCTTCATGTCCTCACAAGAGAAACAGCCTTATGCAATCTACATTTTATACATCATTTGAGTATGAGATAATCATATTTTTTTCCTGTGTGGGCTATGGCAGGTTTCTCCATTCTCATTACAGTAAAGAGGATTTGAATGATTCTTCTCTCATCATTTAGATAGCATGCACACACATAAGTGGCAGCTGGGCTCCTGCTCTCCAAACTGAAGATGAAATGGATGTTTATGGTGTGATGGATATCACTTATAAATGTTATGTTAACTACAGCTGCTGTAGATGTCACTGTTTCCTTAGCCCCCTGCACCCTCAAGGATATGTTTCCTTGGGTTGTGTATCTGAATATGATTTGCACAAGACCAAGGAAACAAAAAGTAGCAAATCTTTTCAGCTTTTATTTTCAGACATTTTATTTTCAGACATTTTTTTCTCCAAGAATGAAAATTTTTATTAGAATCTTAAACAAAGATAAAATAACTATAATAATTTATCTTGCTTCGATATACACTTATGGATTAAAACTGATTTCAAATATTTTCAGGATTGCACTATATGCCATTCTCTGCTTTACCATGCCATTTTCAAAGTCCACGTTTCTTGAATGTAGCAGCATTGAATGAAAATCAACAACTTTGCTGATTTCTTTAGTAAAACTATCTTATAAGCATAGGAAGGAATATTTCTGTCAGTGCTGATATCCATTCATTTACTTTCCCTAGGTAAAATGGAAGAGTCTTATTCTTTCCTTCATGGCTGTACTGAAATCTGTTTCACAAAAGTAATTTATTATATTTAGGTAAGTTAATTTACTCCTTAAGTTAATATCACGTTGCCAGTACAGTTGATTCTTTTTCCAAATGAATTACAGTCTTGGGCTTTTGTAATTTACTTTCATGTCTAGCACATTTTCTGTCTTTATACTATTATCTAAACAAAAATTACAGCATTTACATATAAAATAAAACTAAAACAAAATATGAATAACTAGAAATGGAATTAACATGGTAAAAGTGATGTCTGATCTCATCTTCTGACTGAAGGATAATTCAGGGACCCCTCCCATCTTCAGCACATTCATCTGATATTAAAAATTTTGTACCTTCTAAAATTTCTCAATGTCAGTCCACTGACTACGGCTTTCCGATTCCTATCCACTTGAGTGATGTCAACATCCACTTCGATTAATCTTATATATCTTAACCTCTTAGTTACTTTACCCTTCAAAATACTAATGACTTTTATTTCAACACAGTTGCAACCAACTGTCCATATAGTCTGTGTTTTGAGTTTCACTCTCATTAAAAATTACTTCATCGTTATCAAATTCCAACTTATCTTCCTTCAGATGACAAGCTTACTGGTTTCCACTCTTACTTCTTATATTCTCTCCCTTCTATTTTAATCCCCAAATTTAGGGGATGACTCATCATCCTCTAAAATTCTTGAGAATAGCCATTATTCACAATATTCTCTGCAATTTTGATTATTCACTTACATTCCTGGAATAGGCTCCTCTTTTTGATCATAGACTTTTCTCTCCAAATCTTTCACCATATTGAGTAGAGTCATCTCTGTAAAACACTAAACAGATTGTGTCATCTCCCTGATGAAAATCCTTGATTAGCTACCTATTATCTTTGTCAATTTATTTCCAGACATCTTAAAGGACTGTCACGTTTTTCTCTATAAGTCCTCTGTCTAAAATACATGATTTCGCTATCTTTTCATGGCTGACGTCAGCTTACCTCTCCTGTGTGAGCTTAGATGGAAAGTTCTATGGGAATATACTCTGGCCCACCAAAGCCAGATTAAATGACTCAAAGTACTCAAGGTACCCATAACCTTATGTGTCCTATTTTGTTGTAGGATTATACATCATTATTCTACTTAAGTACCCTCAGTTTTTATAAATGTACTTCCATTTTTGAATCTACGTTTATCTACACGTTAAATCTCAGCTTTATCTTACTTCATTCACTCTTCAGCCCTGAAGTTAAAAGCCACTTCCTTATAGAAAACTTCTCTAAAATCCTCAGGCTAGATATGGTATATTTTACAAATATTTTCAAAGATGAACAGAATTTTCCCTCAAAATGCATTTTTAAATTATCTATTGGTGTGAATGTGTGGACAAAGTTGTCTCCCTGATTAAAGTTTTAAGCTCATGAAAGTAGGAACCCAGTCCTTTCTGCCAATTATTATATATTCAACATATAACAATAAGTCTGAAATAATAAAAGGCATATATTAACTATTTGTTGTGTAAATAAATTAACCATTTTATTGACTTTGACACATGAATGTTGTTTTGCAGTCAGCACATTCACTAAATATATATTATAAACTATCTTTTTATGTCAAGTTTCTACTTATGAACAAACATGATAGGTCATGCCTAGCTAAGGCTCTTGT
This sequence comes from Meles meles, assembly GCF_922984935.1. Taxonomy (NCBI): domain Eukaryota; kingdom Metazoa; phylum Chordata; class Mammalia; order Carnivora; family Mustelidae; genus Meles; species Meles meles. The sequence goes on from NC_060069.1 coordinate 73,490,902, forward strand.
AGCAATTTGTTCTTGACCTAAAAAAAATTGAACATTTCATATGAGTCAACCCAAGAAGTCCACACAAATTACAAGACAATATTGTAATGGTGTCAGAGAGTTGTAATGCCGTGAGTATTAGATAAGCAAATATTCTAGGGGCACCTGGGTGGCTCAGTTGGTTTAGGGGCTGCTTTTGACTCAGGGCATGATCCCGGGGTCCAAGATCCCGTCCAACATCTGGCTCCCTGCTCAGCAGGGAGTCTGCTTCTCCCTCTGACCCTCCCCACTTCGTGCTCTCCCTCTCATTCTCTCTCTCTCTCAAATGAAATATATATATATATGACAAGCAAATATTTTAGACAGAAGAGAACTTTTCTAAAAGAAGCTGATGCTGTCTTCTGGGAGTTCCTTAATTCTTAGAGCAGGCTGAAGATTGCGATTTTTCCAGACAGAAAACATCTGTTAGGAGAAAGAAATCAACCTATAATTCAGTGGTAATGTGAGGCTGACAAGAACAATTAGAAACTGGAAAGAAAGAAAATTCATAGGTTGTTTTTTTTGTTTGTTTGTTTGTTTTTTCCTTTGGACATTTGTTGAGCTTTGAAGCTGCGCAGGAGATTGGGGAACTACATTGAAATTTATAAAAGACAAAATAAATGTATATCTTATAGTGCTCTGAAGAAAAAAAAAAGACTCATTAGGAAGAATATTTGCCTTAAAGCACAATACTTTTCTTTATATGGAGAGGGTCATGCCTTAAGAACAAGGATGAAATTAAGATTGACTTAATGAATTTTACAAAACTGCAAGCTATCCCAATCCAGCTCAACTTCTGATTACATTACCTAATAAGCTAAAAAGTGATCCATGTCTGTTGTAAGATAAGATCATCTGAATTTTTTTTACACACAATTGTTAACATGTAATAACAATAAAAAATGGTGAGGTATGTGAAGAGGCAAAATGGTTGCAAGTAAACAAAAGAAAAAGCAGGAATACATGTGGAATACATAGGTGATCCAGTTGGAATTAGCAGATAAAATCTTAGAAGTAACTATGATAAATTTATTAAAGAAAATAGAGGAGGGGCACCGGAGTAGCTCAGATCATTAAGCGTCTGCCTTGGGTTGGGGTCATGATCTTCAGGTCCTAGGATTGAGCCCCATGTCAGGCTTCCAGCTCAGTAGGGAGTCTGTTACTCCCTCTCCTTCTGCCTCTCCTCCTGTTTGTGTTCTCTCTGTCTGTCTCTGCATCTCTCTCAACTGAATAAACAAAAAAAATTTTTTTAAGAAAATAGAGGAAAATGGGGGAAAAACAATAGTAGAATATGGATTTTCAAAATATAATTGGAACCTAAAATCCTCAAAGAGTCAAAAAATAGAACTACCCTATGATTCAGCAATTATAATACTAGGTTTTCACTCAAAGGATACAAAAATACTGATTTGAAGGGGCATATGTACCCCAATTTTCATAGCAGCATCATCAACAATAGCCAAATTACAGAAAAAGCCCAAATATCCATTGACTGATGAATGGATAAAGTTGTGGTTTATATATGCAATGGAATATTACTCAGCTATCAAAAAGAATGAAATCTTTCCATTTGCAACAACATGGATGGAGCAAGAGTGCATTATGCTAAGTGAAATAAATCAGTGAGAATAAAACTAGCATTATGATTTCACTCATATATGGAATTTTTGAAATGGATGAACATGGGGGGAAGAAAAAGAGACAGGCAAACCGTAAAACAGTCTCTAAACTATAGAGAACAAATAAGGGTTGCTGGAAAGGAGGTGGGTGAGGGGATGGGTTAATTGGGTGATGGGAATTAAGGAAGGTATTTATGATGAGCACTGTTGTATATAAGTGATGAATCACTAAATTCTGCTACTGAAACTACACTATATGTACACTAACTAGAATTTAAATAAAGACTAAAAGGGACACCTGGGTGGCTCAGTTGGTTAAGTGTCCTACTCTTGATTTTGGCTCAAGTCATGATCTCAGGGTTGTGAAATGAAAATGCATTAGGTTCACGTAGTGCACATGGAGACTGCTTAAGATTCCCTATCTAACCTCCCATTGTCCCTCTCCCTCTAAAAAAAATAAATATTTAAAATAAATAAATAAATAAAAAGAAAAAAGATAACTTGAACTTACAAAAAAACCAAATGAACATTATAGTAACTGAAAAAAAGCAAATTGAGTTCTCATTGGATGGCTTTGACAGTAAATATAGAATCACTAAATTCAGACAAGTCAATAAAAAAGTACCCCCCCAAAAAAACACAGAAAAGATTTTAATAAATGAAGATATGTGTGAATTATACTAAAAAATTTAATGTGTATGATAGTGGAATCTCAAGAGGTGACAAGAGGCAATATGGCAGAGACAATATGGGAAGTGACAATGGCTGAGAATTTTCAAAAGTAATAAGATATATCAACCTTCAATTGAGAAGTTAGCAAACCTTAAAACCAAAGAAAGTCACATGAAGACATATAAAGTAAACCTTTCAGTAATCTCAGAAAAAAAAATTAAAAGCAATCAGAACAAAAAGTCAGATTACTTTCATAGAGACAACAATCCTTGCCAGAAACACTGGAAACTAGAAGGCAATGAAAGACATCTTTAAGGTGATGAAAAGAAGTAAACACAAATCTAGAAATACTTACCCTGTGAAAACATCCTTCAAAAGAGAAAATAAAGTAAAAACTTCTCTTATCAAGCAATGACCAAGCAAATTTATCACCAGCAGGCCTGTACTTAAAGAGAAAAGTAAGCACAGTTCTTCAAGTAGAAGGAAAATATTTCCAGACAAAAACATGACTATTCAGAGAGAAATGAAGACCACCAGAAAATGTAAATATAATGTGTAGTCAAATGAATGCCACTGAACAAAACAATAATGACAATGTCTTGAAGAATTCAAATTATAATGGGAAAAACAATGCATGCCAAAATAAAGAAAAACATGATTGAGTGGGAACAAATTTTAAAAATCTAAAATTTTCTAACTCTTTCAGACTTAGTAAAACTAAGAAATTTTCATCAGCCAGCAGTAAGTCAAAGATGCATAAACACTAAAAGAATAGTAAAAGTTATATAACAAATCATAAGAAGGAAAACAAAGAATAATACAAATTATACACATAAAAGAGAAAAGATAATTAACAACAAATATCTTTCCAAAGCACATAGAGAAAATATTTACAGATGAAATAATATGATGCTTTAAATACTTTAAATATGATTGCTTTAAAATACTTTGGAGGAGAGAGCTGTAGACAAGAGAGTATAAATGAAACAAGACTGGCCATGAGTCGATAATTGAAGATGGGTGATGAATAACTGCATATTTATTATACTATTCTCTCTACTGTAATATTACATAATTAAAACAATACATATCATGTGTGTATATAAAATAAAATACAATGCAAAAATACATTAATCTTTAACATGTATTATGACACATCAAAAAAGTGTCATAACTATATTACCTAGATATTTATTTTCCATTGCTACTGCAAAGGATAAAAGCGGATGTGTAGGATGATAGAGAAGCTAGATTATGAAACCTAGAATGGGAGAATGAGGATATGAAAATATGTGATATTTTAAAAGATAAAATAATTTATGAGCTTACCTAATTTCTTAATATAATATGTCTATTTTTGACAGTTTTGTTGAAATTACGTTTTAAGAGACCTGTACTTTTATGACTGTGGAAATGGGTCACTGTAATTTCGAAAGTGGTCTCTTTGCAAAAAAGTGTATCCATAAAAGTTGGTCTAGACCAATGACTCACAACCTATTTTAGAATCTCTAGTTTCTTTGCAAATCTCCTAGACCAACAAAACACACAGAATTTATCACATTGTATTCTTGGAGTCTTGCAATTCTTAAGCCAAAGTTGTCTTTGAATTAAACTTCATTTAATAATCACTTGAATTTGGAATTAAAATATGTTTAATGATTCTCAATCATTCCTTTAGCACTTTCTAGATTTAATGTCTAAGCCATATTAAATTATCATTGAATGCAGATCATTCTTTGACTCATCTTTTGCTGTTTTGACTAAATTTTGATATCATCCATGTTTTTTGCTTCTCAGTCATCACCTCCTTTTAAAATTATCAATTCCCTTTTGGCCCCAAAATTTCATAAGGCTTTCATTTCACTATATTTGGAACATTGGCTGACTTAATGATTCATAAAATGAACCTAATGGTTCAATGATGATAATAGCAATCCATATCAGGAAACATTTAGCATTTTCAAATTGTGTTAAAAATGAAAATTGGTGCATTAAAGAAAAGAATTGGAAGTTTTAACAATATTTTAATGTCTGAAAATAAGGTGTGCATTATCTAGAGCACATCTTTCTATTGAATTGTAATATTATCTTTTAATTTTTATTTTTTTAATTTTTTAAAAGATTTTATTTATTTATTTGACAGACGGAGACCACAAGTAGGCAGAGAGGCAGTCAGAGAGAGAGGAGGAAGCAGGCTCCCCGCTGAGCAGAGAGCCCGATATGGGGCTCGATCCCAGGGCCCTGAGATCATGACCTGAGCCGAAGGCAGAGGCTTTAACCCACTGAGCCCCCCAGGCGCCCTATCTTTCAATTTTTAGATGAAATTTATTGGACAAATAATTACGGACCAAGTATTAAGGCAAATCATGCCCTGAGCATGAGGTACACAGCAGTTAACAGGCAAGATAAAGCTTTTCTACTCATGGGGCACCTGGGTGGCTCAGTGGGTTAAGCCGCTGCTTTTGGCTCAGGTCATGATCTCAGGGTCCTGGGATCGAGCCCCGCGTCAGGCTCTCTGCTCCACAGGGAGCCTGCTTCCTCCTCTCTCTCTGCCTGCCTCTCTGCCTACTTGTGATCTCTCTCTCTGTCAAATAAATAGAATCTTTAAAAAAAAAAAAAAAAAAAAAAGCTTTTCCACTCATAAACCTACTACAGGTAGTGTCTGAGTTATAATGGTTTAATGTATGATGTTTCAGCTTTATGACGGTGCAAAAGCAAAATGCATTCAGTAGAAACTGGACTTCGAATTTTGAATTCTGATCTTTCCTAGAGTAACAATATGTGGTATGATCCTCTTTTGCAATGCCAGGCAGTGGTAGCAATGTCCAGCTCTCTGGCAGCCATGTAATCACAAGGGAAAATGACCTCCATACTTCTGTACCCATAAACCATTCTGTTTTTCACTTTCAGTACAATATTTGATATATTATGTAAGATTTTCAACACTTAATTATGAAATAGGCTTTGTGTTCAATTATTTTGTCCAACTATAGGGTAATGTAAGTGTTCCGAAACGGTTTTAGGTAAGCTAAGCTAAGCAATGATATTTGGTAGGTTAGGTGCATTAAATGCATTTTTAACATATGATATTTTCAATTTATGGTGGATTTATCAGGATATAACTCCACATAAGTAGTTGATTTTGAAAGACTTTTTCTTGAAATTTCTATTTCAGATAAATTAGTCTACCTCCTTTCAAAGTAAAATAAACCTCTATAAAGTCTTTAATTCCATGTTCTACTCCCCCCCCCCCCTTTTTCGGATTTCATCTGCTGATTTTTATTTGTGATATAGCTAATAATTTGATTTCTAGACATAGTGATCTTTTGATATGTGTTTAGGATTGGGGGTGCAGTCCTGGAAAGTAAAGGAATAACACAGAATAAAAACATCCATTGGGGAAGATTCTCATATAGCAGTGTCTATACATAGGGTAGTTGAAAAGTAATATAGATAATGTATTATTTCTTGATGTTGCTATAACAAATCGCCACAAATTTTGTGACTTAATGCAACATACAGTTATTATCTTACTGTTCAAGGTGTTTGGAGTCCTAAAATTAAGGTGTCCTCAGGCCTGCATTCCTCCTAGATACTCTAAAGCTGAGTCAGTTTTCTTGCCTTTGCCAACTTACAGAGGCCATCTGCATTCCTTGGCTTGTCCCCTCTTCTGTGTTTGAGTACCTCAGTAACATCTTCAAATCTCTCTCTCTGAAACCTTCTGTCCTCAAATCTCTTTTTCTCCCTCTACTTCCAGAGTCACCTTGCCTTCTCCAACTCTGACTCTCCTAAAGACCTCAGCTATTACCTTGGATGCACCCAAGTAATCCATAATAATCTTATCATTTCACATCTTTAACTTATTGTATCTGAAAAATTCCTCTTGTTGTGTAAGATAATATATTTACAGGTTCTGGAAATTAGGACACGACAAATTTGGGACACATTTTTCAGCCTACCACAGGCGTATGCTGTCTCAGCTTCCTCAAGTATGATAGAAAGTGGCTGTAATATGTCTTTCTCTAACATTTTTAAGTCTAGGCTGACTCTTTTTCAAAAGAGAAAGTTTAAGGTACTCATGTCATGACATATAATATCTTAAATGACTAAAATGGAGGAACAAAATATATTTAATTCCACATATTTCACCCAACTTTGAAATAAAAGCTCTCAATTACAATGTTGTATAGTGCGACATCTTTGGATGATAACATCAGAAAGAGTTAGTGATTTATATGAATTTTTAAAGGCACTGTTAATTTCCCAATTTGCTGATTAGAACTATGCAAGAAAATAAAATAAAGCAGTTATTATCATCACATTAAAAAGGCAAACTAGACATAATCATCCAAAAAATGTATTACAATACTACACAAATAATACTCTTCTTTTTGTTGACTTGTTATTCTTGGAATGGGATCCCATGATTATTAAAGAAATTTATATTAATTGTCACCAAGGCAAGAAAGCCTATTTTTTGTTCCTTAATTGTAATGCATCAGAGTTATACTCAAAATCATGTATAGACTATAAATATTAATTGATGAGTTCAATTTTAAGTAATACAGTAGCAATAATGTTTAATGTTAATTATAACTACTCAGTATGAAATACTTCATCAAAAATATTCATTAGGTGCCAACTGATACCATAGTTATAATGTAATATAATTGGATTACAAATCAAAAGCTATAGAATGAAGTCATTTAGCCCTAAAAATATGTAATATTCAATTATCAGTTCTCACAGAAAACAACATATTATATACCCTATTTTAAGATGAAGGAATATTACATTTATTAAATTTTATGGATTTCATGAACTTCTTGTTTAACAAAGTCATTATTAAAATTAAATTACATACATTTATAATTAGGTAAATTACATTAAAACCAAAGAAAATATGTACTCAAAACATTTCCTAATTTTTTAACTTAATTTTTACTATTTTCTATGTCCTTAAATTTATGTTTATAGTGTCTATGTGGTAGCAGTGCTATATGACTGTGTGTTTCTGAACATTTCTTCCAAAGTCTGTGTTCAGTAATGTCATCTTCATTAGTAGCTTAAAAATGACCCATGCTGGGAATATTTACACAACAAAGATTAGCGAATGTTACAAGTTAGGGATTTTTCTTACCCTCAAAAGATTGGTTATTGAACATTTACCAGCACACCACCAACTAAACAAGAATAAAAAAAAAATCTCTCTCTCTCTCTATATATATATATACATCTATATGTCTATTTTTTTTATCTGTATATCTATATCTAGCTCCTTATAGTTTTCATGGGTCAGGAATTCAGGAGGACTTTGCTGAGGGGTTCTGGTACAAAACCTCTCAGGAAACAACAGTCTACTTACAGACAAGAGCTACAGTCATCTGGAAGATTGACTGATACCAGAGACTTTCTACCAAGGTGGCTCATTGACATGGCTGAGAAATTGGAGAAATGGAACAAATAATCCTAAAATTTATATGGAACCAGAAAAGACCTCGAATAGCCAAAGGAATATTGAAGAACAAAGACAAAGTTGGTGGCATCACAATTCCGGACTTCAAGCTCTATTACAAAGCTGTCATCATCAAGACAGCATGGTACTGGCACAAAAACAGACACATAGATCAGTGGAACAGAATAGAGAGCCCAGAAATCGACCCTCAACTCTATGGCCAACTCATCTTCAACAAAGCAGGAAAGAATGTCCAATGGAAAAAAGACAGCCTCTTCAATAAATGGTGCTGGGAAAATTGGACAGCCACATGCAGAAAAATGAAATTGGACCACTTCCTTACACCACACACGAAAATAGACTCAAAATGGATGAAGGACCTCAATGTGAGAAAGGAATCCATCAAAATCCTTGAGGAGAATGCAGGCAGCAACCTCTTCGACCTCAGCCGCAGCAACATCTTCCTAGGAACAACGGCAAAGGCAAGGGAAGCAAGGGCAAAAATGAACTATTGGGATTTCATCAAGATCAAAAGCTTTTGCACAGCAAAGGAAACAGTTAACAAAACCAAAAGACAGCTGACAGAATGGGAGAAGATATTTGCAAACGACATATCAGATAAAGGGCTAGTATCCAAAATCTATAAGGAACTTAGCAAACTCAACACCCAAAGAACAAACAATCCAATCAAGAAATGGGCAGAGGACATGAACAGACATTTCTGCAAAGAAGACATCCAGATGGCCAACAGACACATGAAAAAGTGCTCCACGTCACTCGGCATCAGGGAAATACAAATCAAAACCACAATGAGATATCACCTCACACCAGTCAGAATGGCTAAAATTAACAAGTCAGGAAATGACAGATGCTGGAGAGGATGTGGAGAAAGGGGAACCCTCCTCCACTGTTGGTGGGAATGCAAGCTGGGGCAACCCCTCTGGAAAACAGCATGGAGGTTCCTCAAAATGTTGAAAATAAAACTACCCTATGACCCAGCAATTGCACTACTGGGTATTTACCCTAAAGATACAAACATAGTGATCCGAAGGGGCACGTGTACCCGAATGTTTATAGCAGCAATGTCTACAGTAGCCAGACTATGGAAAGAACCTAGATGTCCATCAACAGATGAATGGATAAAGAAGAAGTGGTATATAAACACAATGGAATACTATGCAGCCATCAAAAGAAATGAAATCTTGCCATTTGTGACGACGTGGATGGAACTAGAGCGTATCATGCTTAGTGAAATAAGTCAATCGGAGAAAGACAACTATCATATGATCTCCCTGATATGAGGACATGGAGAAGCAACGTGGGGGGGTAGGGGGATAGGAGAAGAATAAATGAAACAAGATGGGATTGGGAGGGAGACAAACCATAAATGACTCTTAATCTCACAAAACAAACTGGGGGTTGCCGGGGGGAGGTGGGATTGGGAGAGGGGGAGCGGGCTATGGACATTGGGGAGGGGAGGCGAACCATAAGAGACTATGGATGCTGAAAAACAACCTGAGGGTTTTGAAGGGTCAGGGGTGGGAGGTTGGGGGAACAGGTGGTGGGTAATGGGGAGGGCACGTTTTGCATGGAGCACTGGGTGTTGTGCAAAAAGAATGAATACTGTTACGCTGAAAAAATAAATAAAATGGGAAAAAAAATGCTAGTCACTAAATCTGACACACATTCAAAAGGAAATCAGGTTTCACCTTTTGAAGGGAGGAATGTTATAAAGCCATCACATTTTGTAAGGCAGTGCAAATCTTCTCATACAACGTTACTATCTACATCTCAGATTTTAAATATTATAAAGTGTTATAATTTAAGAGGAGTTCAAAATTAATGCTAACTTGTATTTTAGAATTTCTTTTAAATATTCCAGGTAAATAATTTCCACATTCCTTACGTCTTATATAGTCTTGAGCTATACTGAGTTTTTTCCTTTAGGCTCAAATCTTTGAATTTATAAGTTAATGAGACTATATTGGCTTGTGTAAAATCATTTATTTAAAAAATTGCTGAAAATGTGTATATGTTATTAATTTTCTGACCATGATAGAAAATGTAAATTCATCTTTTTTTTAATTAAACTTAACGAACTACCTCAAGAAAACAACTTTTAATATTAATCATAATTATATACTTGTAGGTATAAAACAATGAATTGACTATAATTGACAACGCATATTCTAAAAATCATTCTTTTCACTACACCATTTTAATATACTTCTTTAATCCTTAAAAATTACAAGAAAATCTAATAAACAGACTTTCTTGATAGTATTGATTATTTTTCTACATCTTTAATGGGTTCTTTTTTTTTCCTTTTTTTAATTTATTTTTTATAAACATATAATGTATTTTTATCCCCAGGGGTACAGGTCTGTGAATCGCCAGGTTTACACACTTCACAGCACTCACCATAGCATATACCTTCCCCAATGTCCATAACCCCCCTCCCCCTCTCCCAACCCCACCTCCCCCAAGAAACCCTCAGTTTGTTTTGTGAAATTAAGAGTCACTTATGGTTTGTCTCCCTCCCAATCACATCTTGTTTCATTTATTCTTCTCCTATCCCCCTAACCCCCCATGTTGCATCTCCACCTCCTCATATCAGGGAGATCATATGATAGTTGTCTTTCTCTGATTAACTTATTTCACTAAGCATGATACCCTCTAGTTCCATCCACGTCGTCGCAAATGGCAAGATTTCATTTCTTTTGATGGCTGCATAGTATTCCATTGTGTATATATACCACATCTTCTTTATCCATTCATCTGTTGATGGACACCTAGGTTCCTTCCAAGTTTGGCTACTGTAGACATTGCTGCTATAAACATTCGGGTACACGTGCCTCTTCGGATCACTCTGTATCTTTAAGGTAAATACTCAGTAGTGCAATTGCTGGGTCATAGGGTAGTTCTATTTTCAACATTTTGAGGAACTTCCATGCTGTTTTCCAGAGTGGTTGCACCAGCTTGGATTCCCACCAAAAGTGGAGGAGGGTTCCCTTTTCTCCGCATCCTCTCCAGCATCTGTCATTTCCTGACTTGTTAATTTTAGCCATTCTGACTGGTGTGAGGTGACATCTCATTGTGGTTTTGATTTGTATTTCCCTGATGCTGAGTGATGTGGAGCACTTTTTCATGTGTCTGTTGGCCATCTGGATGTCTTCTTTGCAGAAATGTCTGTTCATGTCCTCTGCCCATTTCTTGATTGGATTGTTTGTTCCTTGGGTGTTGAGTTTGCTAAGTTCCTTATAGATTTTGGACACTAGCCCTCTATCTGAGATGTTGATTGCAAATATCTTCTCCCATTCTGTCAGTTGTCTTTTGATTTTGTTAACTGTTTCCTTTGCTGTGCAAAAGCTTTTGATCTTGACGAAATCCCAATAGTTCATTTTTGCCCTTGTTCCCTTGCCTTTACCGATATTCCTAAGAAAATGTTGCTGCAGCGGAGGTGGAAGAGGTTGCTGCCTGCGTTCTCCTCAAGGATTTTGATGGATTCCTTTCTCACATTAAGGTCCTTCATCCATTTTGAGTCTATTTTCGTGTGTGGTGTAAGGAAGTGATCTAATTTCATTTTTCTGCATGTGGCTGTCCAATTTTCCCAGCACCATTTATTGAAGAGGCTGTCTTTTTTCCATTGCACATTCTTTCCTGCTTTGTCGAAGATGAGTTGACCATAGAGTTGAGGGTCTATTTCTGGACTCCCTATTCTGTTCCATTGATCTATGTGTCTGTTTTTGTGCCAGTACCATGCTGTCTTGATGATGACAGCTTTGTAATAGAGCTTGAAGTCTGGAATTGTGATGCCACCAACTTGGCTTTCTTTTTCAATATTCCTTTGACTATTCAAGGTCTTTTCTGGTTCCATATAAATTTTAGGATTATTTGTTCCATTTCTTTGAAAAAAATGGATGGGATTTTGATAGGGATTGCATTAAATGTGTAGATTGCTTTAGGTAGCATGGACATTTTCACAATATTTATTCTTCCAATCCAGGAGCATGGAACATTTTTCCATTTCTTTGTGTCTTCCTCAATATCTTTCATGAGTACTTTATAGTTTTCTGCATATAGATTCTTAGCCTCTTTGGTTAGGTTTATTCCTAGGTATCTTATAGTTTTGGGTGCAATTGTAAATGGGATTGACTCCTTAATTTCTCTTTCTTCTGTCTTGTTGTTGGTGTACAGAAATGCAACTGATTTCTGTGCATTGATTTTACATCCTGACACTTTACTGAATTCCTGAACAAGTTCTAGCAGTTTTGGAGTGGAGTCTTTTGGGTTTTCCACATATAGTATCATATCGTCTGCAAAGAGTGATAGTTTGACTTCTTCTTTGCCGATTTGGATGCCTTAAATTTCCTTTTGTTGTCTGACTGCTGAGGCTAGTACTTCTAGTACTATGTTGAAAAGCAGTGGTGATAATGGACATCCCTGCCGTGTTCCTCACCTTAACGGAAAAGCTTTCAGTTTTTCTCCATTGAGAATGATATTTGTGGTGGGCTTTTCATAGATGGCTTTGATAATATTGAGGCATGTACCTTCTATCCCTACACTTTGAAGAGTTTTGATCAGGAAGGGATGCTGTATTTTGTCAAATGCTTTTTTGGCATCTATTGAGAGTATCATATGGTTCTTGTTCTTTCTTTTATGAATATGTTGTATCACATTGATTGATTTGCAGATGTTGAACCAACCTTGCAGCCCTGGAATAAATCCCACTTGGTCGTGGTGAATAATCCTTTTAATGTACTGTTGAATCCTATTGACTAGTATTTTGGTGAGAATTTTCGCATCTGTGTTCATCAAGGATATTGGTCTGTAGTTCTCTTTTTGGGTGGGATCCTTGTCTGGTTTTGGGATCAAGGTGATGCTGGCCTCATAAAATGAGTTTGGAGGTTTTCCTTCCCTTTCTATTTTTTGGAACAGTTTCAGGAGAATAGGAATTAGTTCTTCTTTAAACGTTTGGTAGAATTCCCCTGGGAAGTCGTCTGACCCTGGGCTTTTGTTTGTTTGGATATTGTTGATGACTGTTTCAATCTCCTTACTGGTTATGGGCCTGTTCAGGTTTTCTATTTCTTCCTGGTTCAGTTGTGGTAGTTTATATGTCTCTCGGAATGCATCTATTTCTTCCAGATTGTCAAATTTGTTGGCGTAGAGTTGCTCATAGTATGTTCTTATAATTGTCTGTATTTCCCTGGTGTTAGTTGTGATCTCTCCTCTTTCATTCATGATTTTATTTATTTGGGTCCTTTCTCTTTTCTTTTTGATAAGTCTCGCCAGGGGTTTATCAATCTTATTAATTCTTTCAGAGAACCAGCTCCTACTTTTTTTGATTTGTTCTATTGTTTTTTGGTTTCTATTTCATTGATTTCTGCTCTGATTTGTATGATTTCTCTTCTTCTGCTGGGTTTAGGCTTTCTTTCTTGTTCTTTCTCCAGCTCCTTTAGGTGTAGGGTTAGGATGTGTACTTGAGACCTTTCCTGTTTCTTGAGAAAGGCTTGTGCCGTTATATATTTTCCTCTCAGGACTGCTTTTGTTGCCTCCCATAGGTTTTGAACCATTGTGTTTTCATTATCATTTGTTTCCATGAATTTTTTCCATTCTTCTTTAATTTCCTGGTTGACCCATTCATTCTTTGGAAGGATGCTGTTTAGTCTCCATGTATTTGGGTCCTTTCCAAATTTCCTCTTGTGATGAGTTCTAGCTTCAAAGCATTGTGGTCTGAATATAAGCAGGGAATAATCCTAATCTTTTGATACCGGTTGAGACCTGATTTAGGACCCAGGATGTGATCCATTCTGGAGAATGTTCTATGTGCACTAGAGAAGAATGTGTATTCTGTTGCTTTGGGATGAAATGTTCTGAATATATCTGTGATGTCCATCTGATCCAGTGTGTCATTTAAGGCCTTTATTTCCTTGTTGATCTTTTGCTTGGATGATCTGTCCATTTCAGTGAGGGGTGTGTTAAAGTCCCCTATTATTGTATTATTTTTGATGTGTTTCTTTGATTTTGTTATTAATTGGTTTATATAGTTGTCTGCTCCCATGTTAGTGGCATAGATATTTAAAATTATTAGATCTTCTTATTGGACAGACCCTTTGAGTATGATATAGTATCCTTCCTCATCTCTTATTATAGACTTTGGTTTTAAATCTAATTGATCTGATATAAGGATTGCCACCCCAGCTTTCTTCTGATGCCTATTAGCATGGTAAATTGTTTTCCTCCCCCTTACTTTAAATCTGGAGGTGTCTTCGTGTCTAAAATGAGTTTATTGTAGGCAACATATAGATGGGTTTTGTTTTTTTATCCATTCTGATAGACTGTGTCTTTTGATTGGGGCATTTAGCCCATTTACATTCAGGGTAACTATTGAGAGATATGAATTTAGTGACATTATATTGCCTGTAAGGTGACTGTTACTGTATATTGTCTCTGTACCTTTCTCATCTACTACTTTTAGGCTCTCTCTTTGCTTAGAAGACCCCTTTCAATATTCCCTATAGAGCTGGTTTGGTGTTTGCAAATTCTTTCAGTTTTTGTTTGTCCTGGAAGCTTTTTATCTCTCCTTCTATTTTCAATGATAGCCTAGCTGGATAGAGTATTCTTGGCTGCATCTTTTTCTCGTTTAGTGCTCTGAATATATCATGCCAGTTCTTTCTTGCCTGCCAGGTCTCTTTGGATAAGTCTGCTGTCAATCTAATATTTTTACCATTGTATGTTACAGACTTCTTTTCCCGAGCTGCTTTCAGGATTTTCTCTTTGTCATTAAGACTTGTAAATTTTACTATTAGGTGACGGGGTGTGGACCTATTCTTGTTGATTTTGAGGGGGGGTTCTCTGCACCTCCTGGATTTTGATGCTTGTTCCCTTTGCCATGTTAGGGAAATTCTCTCCAATAATTCTCTCCAATAGACCTTCTGCTCCCCTCTCTCTTTCTTCTTCTTCTGGGATCCCAATTATTCTAATGTTGTTTTGTCTTATGCTGTCACTTATCTCTCAAAACCTCCCCTCATGGTCCAGTAGCTGTTTGTCTTTCTTTTGCTCAACTTCTTTATTCTCTGTCATTTGGTCTTCTATATCACTAATTCTTTCTTCTGCCTCATTGATCCTAGCAGTGAGAGACTCCATTTTTTATTGCACCTCATTAATAGCTTTTTTGATTTCAACTTGGTTAGATTTTAGTTCTTTAATTTCTCCAGAAAGGGCTTTTATATCTCCAGAGAGGGTCTCTCTAATATCTTCCATGCCTTTTCAAGCCCGGCTAGAACCTTGAGAATCGTCATTCTTAACTCTAGATCTGACATATTACCCATGTCTGCATTGATTAGGTCCCTCGCCTTCAGTACTGCCTCTTTTTGCTTTTTTTTGTGGTGAATTTTTCCCCCTTGTCATTTTGTCAAGATAAGAGTATATGAAGGAGCAAGTAAAAATACTAAAAGGGTGGCATAAGACCCCAGGAAAATGTGCTTTAACCAAATCAGAAGAGACCCCAAATCGTGGGGGGTGGGGATAAAGGGGATAAAATGAGGTTCAGAAAAAAAAAAGAAAAAATTAAAAAAGAAAACAAATAAAGAAAAAAATATAAAAATGAAATATATATATGTGTATATATATATATATACACACATATATATATATATATATATATTAGATAAACTAGTTAAAAAACGATAAAAAAGAAAAGGGTAAAAATTTAAAAATTTAGCTGAAGAAGAAAAAAAATGAAAAAAAATTAAATTAACCGCAAGACTAAAGAATCATGGGGAGAAAGCCATGTGTTCTGAGCTTTGCTTTCTCCTCCTCTGTAATTCCGCTTCTGTCTTAGGTATTGAACCTGCTTTCCTTGGTAGATGAACTTCGTCCTGGCTGGATTTTTTGTTTATCTTCTAGGGGAGGGGCCTGTTGTAGTGACACTGAAGGGTCTTTGCCCGAGGTGGAATTGCACTGCCCTTACTGGGGGCCAGACTAAGTAATCCGCTCGGGATAGCTTTTGGGAGCTTTTGTTCCCTGAATACTTTCCGGGGAGTTCTGGAGGACAGGAATGAAAATGGCAGCTTCCCAGTCTCTGGCCCGGAGGAGCTGAGAGCCCGGGGCCCCACTCCTCAGTGCGCCCCCAGAGAACAGCGCCCAATCACTCCCGTATCCCCAGCCTCCAGCCGAGCTCTGAGCTCACCCAGCCTACAACCGGTTCAAGGTAACCCCGAGCTGAGAGCTCAGTCCTCGGCTCTGTTCGCTGTAGCCAGCTTCCCCATTCTAATACCTGTGAGATCTGTGACACTCCAACACCCCCGATCCTTCTGTGATCCTTCGACACCTGGGGCCACGCTGACCCCGCATCAGCTTCAACCCGGTTTAGCCTCTGGAGCAATGTCCTTCAGTGGAACAGACTTTTAAAAGTCCTGATTTTGTGCTCCGTTGCTCCACTGCTTGCTGGGAGCCGGCCCCTCCTCCTGCAGTCTATCTTCCCATTGTTTTGGATTCACTTCTCCGCCAGTCCTGCCTTTCAGAAAGTGGTTGATTTTCTGTTTCTAGAATTGCTTCTCTTCTTCTCTTCAATCTCCTCTTGGATTTGTAGGTGTTTGCAATGTTTAGATAAGCTATCTAGCTGATCTCCTGCTACCTGATGTAGTCTCAGTCTGCTACTTCTCCGCCATCTTGACTCCTCCCCTCTTTTATGGGTTCTTAACCCCAGTATTTTTTTAAATTCCCCATCTACAGTGTAATAGAATTAAATATTAGAATAATCTCATCTATATCCACATTATTTCTTCTTTCAACCTAATAAAAGATTCACAGGTATTTACTATATATTTTCTTTGTATTAATATACCTCATTCAGAAAAAATATATATACTTTTACTATTTGCTTATATTCTTATGTTTTTTTTATTTCCTCCTGTATGTAATGTGGCTCTGGAATAGGTTCCTATGACCATTACAATTCTAACTTCAGTTACCCTTCCCCAACAGGACTTTTGTGTCTTTGAAAAATAACTCAGTGCAATTCAGTTTTCATAAATTCAGTAAGGGCTCTATTTGACTTCTTGGTTACACTGTGTATATCTTACAAAAAGTTAATTTTTATATTCTTTTTGAATAAATATATAAAAATTACATTCCTTATATATTTTTCATGTTGGACTATTTACATTCATTGCACACAGAAGCAATGTCCCTAATCATATATAGCTATGACTATGTGCCAATGTTATTTTAAAGAACATGAAGTGTAGCTAGAACTATATTATATTATATATATTATTATATATATATTATATTATATATATATATTATATATATATGTAATATATATATAATATAGAACTAAAACTACCTTTATTGTTATTATTTTTATTCAAATTTATAATATGAATGTACTTTTGACCTAGAATTGTGCTTAGTGTAAAGAAATATCAGATGTGACCCCATCCTAAAGTGAATTTAGGTAGTGTCAACATAATAAATATTTGATAATTCTGTATACACAATTATACAGTTATATATAAAACTGTATATACAAGTTTTATTCAAAACAACAACAAGAGCCAATAGTGATGATGAGGCTAGGAAAATTGAAAAGGAAAATAATGTGGAATCACAAATCAGAGGGGACAGTGATATAAATATTCAGAAAAGCTGCTTAGAACTTCTTAAAATAAAGCAAGAGAAAAACAAAAACAAACAAGCTTTTTGCTTAATCCATCTATTATGCTGGCTTTGCAAATGAATAACATTCCAGAATAAGAAATATATATGTATTCAAAGCATTTGTCATCTTTTCAAATGCAAGCATCCCTAGGATAATTATATTAGCAACAGGAAAGTACATAATATTAGGAATTACTGAGCTATTATAATGGATTAAGTTGCTAGATCACATGTATTAAAGATTTCAAGGATCTGGGAAATCAAGAGGTTCAGATAATAATTATTCCATGTACCAAGCAAGTCACTAAACCCAGGCAATATTCAAAGGATAGGAATCCTATTCTTGGGATAATGGAAAGGCATGTATGGACGAAGTTTCCACTTGACTGAGTTCCTCAGTGTTTACATTGAGCAGATCCTCTTCCTCTAGATACTGACACTGGAAATGTACCAGAAGTGAGAAACTTTTGTATTGTTTAGTCACAGATTAGGGGTGTTTTTGGTAATTGAAGCATGATTAGGTCATCAAGACTGATAAGGAGTCTTTTTGCTAGATCTGGAAGGCCAGATAGAGAATGTGGAAGGGTAAGACTTTGAAGTCAGGCAGAACTGGCCTCCAGTGCTTACTTATGATGCATGAACAGGAGAAGAAGAGAATAAAGGATGCCTCTAGGAGGATATTGCCAGAGTAGAGGGGGTGTCTAGAGATATTAAATAAACCATCTGATAGGAATGGAAGCTTCTGGAAGTGGATAATTAGTCATAAAGAGCTGGAAGGTAGGTTGAGGTCAAATTTTGTTCAACTTGAAAACTGACTGAAGTTATAGCTCCAGGAAATAAAAGTTATGAATCTCTTTATTATAAGATATAACAACACTAGGCACATATGGGCAAGCCAGAAAAACAATTTTAATAGATAAACTATAGAAAGTTCTATCTATTTTATCACGTTATTTTACTCAAAATCACTTCTCTGGGAAGCTGTAAATAAGATTTTTTTTTCCTTGTTTTCAGAACAGAAAATTCATGAGATATTAAAACATGAACTGTTAGACTAAGGTATATATAAAGAAATTTAGATGTTTCTTTAAAAGAAAATACAATTTTGGGTTTCATTGAAATGAACTTTCGGCCATGCAGACACATAAAAGAAAACTTAAGAATTGAATCGATTTTGCAGTTTGAGGCTTGAATTATCTGGATAATTGCTTCAATTTTCTATCTCACTACCCATGGGAACACACGCTGAACATGCACATTCTTACATATTGGAAAAAATCAGTTTTTCTCTTTTATTCATGGGGAAATATAACCCAAAAGGTTAAAACTTAATAATATTATTAATATTTTGAACAAAATTTAGCCTGCCTGTTTAACAGATTAGTTTTAGGCACACATTTTAAAACTTACGTTCAAATTAAGAATTTTGAGTTCAAGGCAATATTTGCCTTAAAAGCAAATGGGCTTAGACCATGCAATCTTCTTTCCTGAATTGAAATGGAAATGGAGCACTGCAATCTGCAGGGAGGTGAAGGAATGCTCATAGTTCATTAAATAATGTGAGTAGTAATGAGGTTTACACAAATCAAACAGTGTGTTAGGTAATTGTAATGTTGCTTTGTGGTGAACCACCTGTCAGGAAGCACTTCCAGCCGAAGGCTCAATCTGCTCTCCTGTTCCCAGATGATTTCTAATTAGTGTAAACTTCATCTGTGGCAAGCTACCAGAAAATAAAGAAAAAGTAATTTGTAGGCCTCTTTCTTTTCTCTATGATAAAGAAAAATAATTGCTTTACTTCAAGTACTTACTTTAATTTTTCAAGAAGGCATTTGGTATGTTGTCTATAAAAAAGTATATATATATATATAGAGAGAGAGAGAGAGAGAGAGAAAGAGAGAGTCATTAGAGGCACAAAGACACACACTTAGAAAAAGAATGTTTCAGGATAGATCAGCACTACAGAGTCCTTTCTTTTCCTTGATCCAGAAGGAGAATAGGGGCGTTGGTGGTGGCGGGGAGGAGAGACAGAAAAAGAAGAAGGAGGAGGAAGAGAAAACGGGAGGGGAGGAAAAAGAAAGGAGAAGAAAGAAGGAAGGAAAGAAAAAAGGAAGGAAGGAGGGATAAGAGACTAGTGAGAGTATGAATGAACATGAGATCTCCATGTACATACTTATATTTTTCTAATATTTTGAAGATCATTGATATCAGGTAGATATAATTATATTTTTTAATTGTCAAAAAGAAAAGAAAATGTTAAGCTTCTGTAAAATGGCATACATTTCTGCAGAAAGAAGTATAAAGGTAGGAGTGCATTCACAAGAAGAAAACAATAAGCAAAAGACCTACAGGTAGAATTCGCAAAATTTACATCACTGTAAAATTACCACCACATTTTAGATTGTATTTCCAAACTAGATACTCTTAGGAAAGTTCAACCAAATTCCTTTAAGACTATAGTATCAGAGGCTAGATGGATCATTCTATACTTAATTAAAATTTCCCAGATTTTAAATTGAATATAAATTGAAACTTAAAGGAAATAAAACTTAGTTATTGAGAGCTTCGCCAATTCTAAAATTCACATGTGATCATAGAGGACCACAAACAGCCAAACAATCTTAAGAAGGAAGAACAAAGCTGGAATCATCATACTTCATGATTTCAAAATATATTATAAGCAACAGTAGTTGAAACAGAATGATAATAACATAAACACAGACGTACAGACCAATGGAACAGAATAGAGAGTCAGAAATAAATCCATACATATGTAGGCTACTTTTCTTCCACAAGGATGTCAAGGATACTCAATGGGTAGAGTCTCTTCAACAAATGGTGTTGGGAAAATTGGATATCCATACACAAAAGAATGAAATCAGTCCCTTATCCTATACTATACACAAAAATCAACTCAAAAGAAATTAAAGACTTAAAAAGACATAAACATAAGATTCCAACCTATAAAACTTTTGAAAGAAAACAGAGAGAAAAGGAACTTACAAAACAGGAGGAAATATTTGTAAACCATATATCAGATAGGGGTTATTTTACAAAATACATATGGAACTCCTACATTTTATTAGCAAAAAAATAATAATCTAATTAAAAATAGGATAAAACCATAAATAGATATTTCTCCAAAGAAGATATAGAAATGGCCAACAAGTATATGGAAAGATGCTCAGCAAGTTACTTATCATGAGGGAAATGAGAAGTAAATCACAAGGAGATATCACCTTATAGCTGATAAGGTGGCTATTACCAAAAAAGTAAATACAGTAAGTATTGACAAGGATGTGGAGAAATGGAAACATTTGTTCACTGTTGGAATGCAAAATGGTGCAGCCACTATGAAAACAGTGTGGAAGTTCCTCAAAATACTAAAAACAAAACTACTATATGATGCAGCAATCCCACTTCTGGGTATTTATCCAAAGATTCGAAATCAGGATCTCAGAGAGATATTAGCATTCCTAGGTTCATTTCAGAATATTCACAATAGTTGAGATGTGAAAACAACCTAAATGATCATCGACAAATGAATGGATAAATAAAATGTGTTTTTTACATAAAGTAGAATCATATTCAGCCTTAAAAAGGGAAGGAAATCTATTAATACATGACAACACAGATGAATCTTAAGGATATTATATTAAGTTAAACAAACCAGTCACAGGAGGACAAACACTATGCAATTCTATTTGTATGAGATATATGAAATAGCCAGACTCACAGAAGCAGAGAGTATAACCAGTGGTTGCCAGGGTCAATGAGAATGGGGAAATGGAGAGATGCTACCAAACAGGTATAAAATTTCAATAATGCAAGATGGATAAGCAGAAATCTAGAAATCTGCTTTACAACATTTTGCCTACAGTTAACTGTATTGTATTATACACTTAAAAATTCATTAAAAAAGGAGATTTCATGTTAAGTATTCTTTTATATACAATAAAAATTAAATATAAATAAACAAATAAATAAAAAATTAGTCTTTCCTGTCATAAAGCCTTGATTTTAAATCTTGGTCTCTAATATGTATAATCAAAAGTCCTTAGCCAAGATTATGGAATTTTCTAAGAATCAGTTTTTCAGTTTGAAGAATGGTAATGATGATAATCCCTAACTCAGAGTCTGAGTGAATGAAAGAGATCAAGCAAGAGGCAATATCCTTTTTTTCTGCCTTCAAATGATCTTACTAATTATTTGCTCAATATTCTATCTCCTTGTCTTTGGGTTTGTGTTTCATTGCCTCTCCTCCCAAATATTTAACACACATTAAAATTTGGGCACCTGCTTTTCTAACCAATTCAACTTGTTCCCCTAATTCTGTCTATAGACATATGGCCTTAGTCCGTGGCTTTTTGAATGTGCTTGCTGGCCATTTCCTATAGCTGGAAATAGCAGACACTATCCCTGGACATCCTTCCTTATATTTTCATTTTTCTCTTTCCTTTGTTAACATCTGTGGCCCCATACTATAAGACTTGCCTCTTTCCTAGTTCTTTTCTCAGCATTACTTATTGTTCAAACTTGGGTTTAAGAGTGTCACTTACATAGATAAGGGCTGTTCTACAGCACAAAAGGGAGTGCCATTTGAACCTTAGTAAGAATGGAAAAGTAAGACCAAGAAATCTAGTCAAAGGATGAAGCATCCCAAAAATAATCTGATCATTTTGCATGGATATGAGCTTCCTAGTAAAATTTCTTCTGTAATTAATGCTGACAAAACACTATGTTCTTTGAGCTATGTTGGAAAAGATCACACTTCTATTTCCTTAGTATGGGTAGGTAAAAAGATGCAAGAGAAATGAATGGTGGTGAGAGAAATCCTTCCTAGCTAGATATGTAATTCAAATAAGTAAGTTTGTTTATATTCAAAATTTAAAGAAGGAGAAGTGGGGAAAGGAGGAGAAGAAAGAAGGTGATTTGGTTTCTCCACAAGACACTTAAGACCCTTAGTTCTTCTCAAATATAAGGAGAGAGGTAATTTAGTAATGATTACATAGTTTTGAAAAATACCATTTGTTTCCTATTGTTTGAAGATAGTGATCACTCTACTTGCATCCTAAAAGAGGAAGACATGTACAGAAGATTAATATTTCTTGAACCTTAACTCTGTGCCAGACATTTTTAGATGTCATTACATTTGTTCCTCTCAATAATCATGAAATTGACATTGATATCACCCTGATGGAAAAAGCAAGCCATCATAAGTAACTCGTGCTATTTCTAATAATGTTATAACTGGAAAAATTAATAACAGGCCTAGTTGTCCTTAACATCTGTATTTCCAATAAACTCTACTATCTTTGCATTTTAGTTTTCCCACATTTCTTTCTAATAAAGAAGGAAGGTAGGTGAATGTTCAATGGAGAAGTCAAAGCAAGAGCATACATGTACATGAGCAAGTGAAGGCACCATTCCAATTTTGAAATTACATATAAGCCTTGATTATTGCAAAATGGATTAGAAATGTGGGAACTCATGATGAATTAGGACAACTGGACATTGTTTTTGACATAAAGTGACTAATTTCAAAGTCTTCCCTTCAGAATAATACTGAGATTATTATTTTACTGTGATGATGAACAATGAAGAAAGTTTACCTTTCCTTACATATCAAAATAAATTAACAAAATTCTAGATTTCAAGTACTGGATGTGACTATGGCATGTCAAATACAAAAGTTTTGTAGCTAATCATATGCAACGAATTTGAATAATGTTCAATTAGGGAAAAAATAAATACAGAAGCCATGTTTGTCAACTAAGCTTATATGGATGTCAGTCATAAAACCAAAAAGTAAAACATTGCTGTTTTTAATTGCATTAACTTCAGGCAGTTCTCCATATTTCTGAATGTTCTTCTTAAATTAGATATCAGCTAAAGCTTTGAATTTAGGTTACACCTTTGACATTGTACATGGTTTGACAATGTCGCTATAGCTGATAGGCTTTGGAAGTTCTGAAACCGTTTCTTCTTAGCAGGAGAGAAGAGAAAGAGGAAGAAGGAGAAGAAAGAGGATAGTAAACAGAAAAAAACAAATAAGACAAAAAAGATAATCATTATATCAAAAATATTCACTTCACTCTGGGCGGCATATTCCAGTTGTGGAATAACCCCAGATATTATTCCACATAAAAGGAAGGATAAATGCTATAGTACCAATTAGTTTATTATGGCAATCTTATTGTACTTATCTTTCTCTGCAAAAGTTCTATGGCACTAAATTGGGGTAGACCTGTGAAAAATGGTAATATAAAATAATGGTGTTAGCCAACATCAGATTTTTTCTTATGTAGAGAAAGATGTATACACTGAAATTTGCCATGAAACAAACAAATATGCTAATTACTGCCTTTAGTCATAACCATGAATGATCACAAAGAATAATAGCAAGGGATGAAACAATCTTGGAAACATCAGGCAATCCTATTATTTCTCTATCTCCCCTAATATCTATGTCTCGATAACACAAAAAAATTATGTCCATTATACCTAAGCTAATAGTCCATAAAATTCGAATAGTGAATGGATTGGTTATGAAAGTTGGTCACTATTTAGCTCTTTTTTTTTAAGACAATTTATTGTTCACTTAGGTATCAAATTGTGCTTCATTACTTTTTTCCATTATTCAGAAAAAATATTGATATATTTTAATGGATCTTGTGTAGAAGCTTATGGAAATGTTGTACAATATCAAATTTAGAAAGCTCTGACTACAGATGGTTATATTTACAAAGCTAACATTGCATGACAAGTATTGTTTGCATCATTTTTTTATTAAGTGTTAGGCTTTTAAATTTAATACAGAGTAAAAATTTATTATTTTCAAAAACACATGTTATATGTGCTTATTCTCACCTAACTGCTAAAGCCTCCAAATGCCATAGAAAACTTCTGTCTTGTTGTTCAGCAGTAATATTAGTAATACTTTTTTATCTCTCCTTGAAAATAACTGCCCACTGATTACTAGAAAATATCTAATGATAACTTTTTTAACCACAAAAAATCTGAGGTTCAGTATTATTCTGAAAACATTGATCATATCTTTGAACATAATTTGGAGGATGCTCTCAGAAATATTTTATTACAGAAAATACCTTGGGGCACCTGAGTGGCTCAGTGGGTTAAGTCTCTGCCTTCAGCTCAGGTCATGATCTCATGGTCCTGGGATAGGGCCCCACATTGAGCCCCACATCGGGCTCTCTGCTCAGCAGAGAACCTGCTTCCTCCTCTCTCTCTGCCTGCCTCTCTGCCTATTTGTGATCTCTGTCTGTCAAATAAATAAATAAATAAAAATCTTAAAACTCATTAAACTGTATTCTTAAAAAAAAAAAAAGAAATACCTTTACACAATTTTACTGTTAATCTTTTTACTTAAAACCCGTAAGAGTGATTCATCATCATGATTCATTAATAATTTTTTTTGTGATCAGATGATATCATTCATGACCCAATTGTATAAAGAAGCCACAGTGATTTATTCAGAAATGTACTCTAGGCTTCAAAGATTATTTTAATCAAAAATAAAATAAAGATTAACAACCAAAAAACCCTAAAGAAACTAAATCCATGATTTTGAGAATTGGAATTAAAAAATAAATATCTATGGTTTGTTAGTTATTCATAATAATCCTTTTACTTACAGACCCTTCCAATCCCTACATTTACCACTTACTGAGTATCAGGAAAGGATATTTTAATTGTTGCTTTGTCTTTTCTTTCCCCATTATTACTGAGACATAACTGACAGATAAAATTGTATATATTTAGTATACAATGTGTTGATTTGATATATGTAAACATTGTGAAATTATTTGTCAACAATTCATTTTTTGTATAGGTCACATTTCAATTGGCAGAGAAATATTTTGTGGAGACAGTTAGGGCAGAATGTTTGGAGGAGGCCCAGAGAATTTTACAGAGCAAAATCCATAATAAAATTACTCCAATTCATTCTCCCTCACCCACCCTTAAACTAGTGAGACATTATTAAACACTTAAATAAACTGCTTAAACCCTCAGAAAGACATGTTATGTCCTTTCTCTTACTTATTTGTGTAAGCAAATAATCTCCAATCCCTTCCCCTATATTAATGGACACACATGCAAAATAAGTTAATACTATTTCTGAAATACTAAGATGAAATATAAAAACTAGACTTTATATATAGATTATGTTTGTAACATAATACCATTAAGCTGGACAGGTTTATGTGAAGTATATATCTTACTAAAACATTTTTCTTTGTCCTTTTTGAAAATATAAGTTTTGAATATGTATTCATATAACAAGTGAACTGAAAATATATTTGAAATACACAATAAGATAGTATTATGCCTTATTTTTTTAACCAGTGAAGAATTTCAAGGATGGAGCACTTCTCTAAAAGTTATTGGAAAGAGACAGATAACAGAATAATTGAATGTGAATGAATGTCTAAGTAAAAAAATTAAATAAATAATAGAGTGAGGTGGGAATGCATTTGTGATCCATTTCATAAATGTAAAGCTGACAGGTTGAATCAAAGGAATAGTTCTGCACAATATCTTCTATTTAAGTTAAAATACTAGCGGAGGAGACACCAAAGTCAAATCTAAGCATATACTTTAATACAAGTAGATGGGTCCACGGAAAGATAATTTTAAGTATAGTTAGTGATTTAGGAAGAGCCTTATTCTAGTGAGACCATTTTTATACAGAGTAATCGAACTGCCTTTAATTTAGAAAAGACAACAGAGGTAGCCATTAACTCTTATTGCTATATCCAAATAGTTTTTCTAGTACTGCTAAAGCTTCATATACACTCATAATACTAATGTAAGTCATTAGTAAAATAGTGTCCCATTGCAGTACTTAGTAAATGACTATGAGGATGACAAAATGTACATCAAAAATATTTTTCATTGAAGAAGTGAAAACAAATGTAACCTTTTCCAAAAACATTAAAACAACAACACAATATATAGATCTAAATTATATTTAATATAAAAGAGTACTTTTTCTTTCTTTTATGAATCTTAACTACTTTTCTGATCAGTTCCAGATTGAACAAATTTTGCATTCCCCATGTTCTTTGAATAAAGCGCATGCCCATAGACACACTTCAGATTCAAATTTTTAAAATTCTCACCTGAACTATTATAATAACCCCATACCAACACTTTATTTCTGTATTTCCGTCATCCTTCAACAACATCAGTAGATTAATTTTTGGAAAACAGCTCTGATTATGCTTTGATTAATTAAAAATAAACTCCTAAAAAATTTTTAAAAGTTAAAAAAAAAATAAACTCCTAAAAAAAGAACCCCTCATTCTGGCATTAAAAGTCTTCTATCCCGGGGCGCCTGGGTGGCTCAGTGGGTTAAAGCCTCTGCCTTCCGCTCAGGTCATGATCCCAGAGTTCTGGGATGGAGCCCCGCCCGCATCAGGCTCTCTGTTCATCAGGGAGCTTGCTTCCCCCTCTCTCTCTGCCTGCCTCTCTGCCTACTTGTGATCTCTGTCTGTCAAATAAATAAATAAAATCTTTAAAAAAAAAAGTCTTCTATACCATAGCTCCATTTTTGAACCTCATCTTTATAGACACTGTATTACAATTAATACAGAGAACATGCTGTTTTCTAAACATTTTAAACATTTATGGCTCATCTTGTACTATAGAAATGAACTCCATTTCCCTATCTCCAACTTAAAATTTTTTGTATTACTCTAGATCTTCTTCTATAAACTATTCCCCAATTCTCTTCTCTTTAAATCCATATAACACAAACTCTGTAACTGACATATTTACTGATTATTGTGCTAGTTTTTAATATGTCCTAATATAGCTACTATCATATAAAGTACCATATCACTATATATTCCTCCACAGAATCCATTTTCTTCATGGTTAGTGTTCATTAAACAACGACTAGATTAAATAAATAATTATATAGTATTAGACAAGCTGGCAACACAAACTTCTAATATTTTTACTTTCCATAAAATACTTTTCCAAAAAGGAATTCTTTAAACTGATATTATTTATTATTTATTAATATTGTTTATTTTTAATGTAGTTTTTGTAGTTATTTTAAATACAAGGGTTTGCTGTAAATACAAGTTTGAAATTATCAATAATAAAACATATGTACTTTTGATTTCTTCCTGAAATTTCATTTCTTACAAACCTTACTTTGAACTTCGGAGTTTTAAATTTCTATGCCTGGGTAGTCAAAAGCCAGTCTCAAGTCTTGACAAGATTCACAAGTTTGGACAAATAAATGGAGAAGTGACTACATCTAAATGGGAGAAATGACAAAGAAATTGTGATCATTTTTTTCTTAGATACAGTCTAACCACTGATCACAAATCATTTATACTCTTCAATATGCAATATTGAATTCAATATTCAATTCAATATCTTCTTCAAGATCCCCAAAGCTATCAGAACATTATGACATCAGGTTCAAGCTTAAATTCCTGGCTCTTGTCGTCTAAATCATGACCAGGTGCAGATGAAACTCCTAAATTATGGCTCCTCTTGATTTGAAAACTGCAAATTAAAGAGACAAGTTGTCCCACATTCTTCCACACCAATTAACAGTTCTTAGGCAAGGACTTGAAATTACATCCACTCAAAAAGAGTGAAAATGGGGTCACAAATGGTTCACTGGTTCGCTGAACTTAAGTACAGCTTTGCACATGTCTCCAATTTCTGGGTTGTGGCTTTATTCTGCTTCTGGGGAATGAGCGATTCTATGTGGCTTTTGTGTTTATTTGTCTGATCTTGTGGCCCTGTCCTCCGAGTTGTCATTTATATTCCATTAGATAAGGTCAGTGTTTACATCTGAGGAATCTAGCATGCTTACACTATTCTCTGACTCCATTTCTCATTTTACCATATGATTATTTCTTAGCTATATTATCACTTTTTTAATCTTTGAGGTAGGGTAATTTGAAAAACACCATCAGCTCTTCTTAACTTTATTTATCAACTTTAGAAATGTTGTGCTTTACTATCTGCCATGAAATATTAAAAATTTCACGTTCACACTATAAAATTGCAATGTAAAGTATATTGCATAAGTCTTCTGAGCTTTGTCTATATGAATATTTTTAAAGAACTAAATCTTGGGTGCCTGGGAGGCTCAGTGGGTTAAGCCTCTGCCTTCCGCTCAGGTCATGATCTCAGGGTCCTGGTATTGAGGCCCGCATCGGGCTCTCTGCTCAGTGGTGAGCCTTCTTCCCCCTCTCTCTCTGCCTGCCTCTCTGACTACTTGAAATCTCTCTCTGTCAAATAAATAAATAAAACATTAAAAAAAAAAGAACTCAGTCTTACAGTTTGTGCTTCTGTAAATATTTTATACTCTGATATATAATGGTATTATTGGAATCATATTTTAAAAATAAATCCTTAGGCAGTTTGAGTTCACCATTAAATTGAGACTCTTCCAAGTATTCAGTCTAATAAACCCTCTTTTCACTTTTTTCTGACTACATTTTCTTTATATGAATTGTACTCCATGCTTTTCCAATTTTCTAATCCAATCTTTATACTCTTTCTTGGATTAACTTCCAGTCCTTATCTTATGGTCCATACTTATGTGGGTAGAATTCTTGAGATAGTGCCTGCATCAAGATACCTTTTATTGCATTCATCCTTGAAATTTAGTTGGGTTATAATCCTAAAGTGAGTATGATTTATTTTTCCTATAGAAATGAATATACCTTGGTTGCTAGCATCCAAGGATAATTAAATGACTAAAGTTTCAGTTTTGTTTATTTTTTTAATATTTTATTCATTTATTTGACAGAGAGAGAGAATAAGTAGGTAGAGAGGCCAGCAGGGGGAGAAGGAGAAGCAGGCTCCTTGCTGAGTAGAAAGCAGAGAGCCTGATGTGGGGCTCGATTCCAGGGTCCTGGGATCATGACCTGTGCTGAAGACAAACACTTAATTGACTGAGCCATCCAGGTGCCCCAATATGATCATTTCTCTTTATTAGGTAAAAATGTGCTGTGAAAAAATACATGAGTACGTTTGTCTATGATTATTGATTTTGGTGTCCTTTCATTATTAACACATATTTGTTAAATTGTTTAATGTTTGATATGTTGTAAATAACTACACATTTTAATGTCCTTAAGACATGAAGTGAATTTATTTAAAGACAAAGATTTATGCCAGTTGGACACATATTAAGCCAGAGAGTGATTAAAGAACTTGTTAAATTTTTCAAATCTGAATTAATTCAATACCTACTTTGAGTCACTGAAATGGTAAAAAGAATAATCTAGAAATTACATAAATGCACCCAACGATTTTAGATTATAGTTTTTTAAATTATGTAAACAATATTAACTGACTTGAAGTTTATACAACATCTTAATCAATCATTTAATTACACATATATCCTGTTAACCTTTCCCGTTTCTCTGTGTTATATATGTTTTATCTCTTTCCGTTTTTGACTTTTCAATTTCTTTTTTTCTCTCACCTGTAAAATATTACCAATTGCATGGGGTATCTGAAGATCAAAATCACATCCTGTCTAAATTAATCATTGTATAGAATTTTAGGAATGAATCCTAGGCTTCCTTTTATGTGAAAAAATAATATTAAGAAAAGTTTATCTTTTTTCCTGTGAAGAGTGGATATTTTATAAAAATACTTAATGTGAAATGAACTTAATCCATTTTAAATATTTTAAATTTTAAATTTTAATATTTAAATTTTAAATATTTCTTTTGGAAAGTTCCTTTAAAAACATACTTTTCTAGTGGACCAAAATGAAAAGTGAACATCAAAGTTTAAAGAAAAAGTTCTAATTGAGACTCTTAGTCAGTACTGTTTAAATTCCTGAAACATGTAAACTCCTTACAATTTTATAATAAAATATTATTTTTAAAGTATGTATTACATTAAAAGCCAAATATGTATCATCACTTCCTGGTTAAGTAATTACCTCTCACATATTTACATATAAATACTATTTATAGAGTCTTTAAAATTGGGTCCACCTGTGATCACTTAATATATTTTTATATCCTTTGTTGATGAATTTAGTAAACTCTTTCTAAAAAGTGAAAAATCAAACTTAATCTGAGGTTATAAGATGAAATGTATCAAGACAATCTTCTGCCAGAAATAATTCAATTTCTTATTTTATTTCCGTTAGTGAGTACAAGAAGATTCTATCACAAATGGATGTCAGAGAAGAACTGTACTTACTTGTGATTTTTTTTGTCCAATAATTATAACAGAGTTCCTAATATCAAGAAGTAACTAGTTACTTATCTCTAAATACTCAACTGAGAGCTGTGAGCACAAAGGTAAGTTGATTTTAAAGTGCTAATTCATGGACCTCTTTCTAAAGTTCTTAAATACATTTACTGTGTCTAAGAACATTGTTCCACCAATATTCTCCACAGTTAAAGCTTATTGTATTACATCTATATAAAATAAAGCAAATATAGCAATTATTTTTCATTTTTTTAGTTATCACTTCAGAGCTAGATAAATCTAACACTTAAACCCAGAATAAGTCCTTCCATTTTTGTGACCTTTGACATAATTAGCATTTCTCATATCATGAGTCATCCAAAGAGTTAGAATAATTGCACCACTTTTCATGGCTCTTGTGTGAATGAGATAATAAATGCAAAAACTTTCCCTTGTAGACACTTAAATGGTAGGTATTATTTTGCTTTTAATTCAAGTACTTGCCTTTGTCTATATCATTAAAATAAAATGCATTCATTACATAAATAATTACATGGAAGCATAGCCCAAGAAGTGATGGATTTGTGTTTCAAAATGCTAAAGAATATTAGTGTTTAAAGTATGGATATTTAAAAGTTACATTAGTATAAATTTGTCTGTTAGAAAAGATGTTATTTTTTGATCCTATGTTATAACGAAGAAAGCCTCAAAATGAGGACCTTAAAAGACTGAGGGTAGTTAAGTTATATTTAGCTTTCCTAGCTGATTTCAAATGCACACTGATTGC
This sequence comes from Meles meles, assembly GCF_922984935.1. Lineage (NCBI taxonomy): Eukaryota > Metazoa > Chordata > Mammalia > Carnivora > Mustelidae > Meles > Meles meles. The sequence goes on from NC_060069.1 coordinate 73,522,328, forward strand.
AGGAACAACAAAAATAATTCCTGCAATTAAGAGGGTTGCCTAACTTGATAAGTACCTGTATACATTTAATGGGATTCAAGGTTCTGGAATAGATATTAGAAACTTAACTATATAGGAACAGCTAAAAATTGTGTATTTGCAATCAACATCTCTTCCAAATGACGAAGAGAAAAAAGTATATCATTTATCTTTTTCTGAATTTCTGAAGTTTTTTTTCCCCAGTATGCTTTGTATACTTTACATAATGTTACCAGTGTATAGCACTGTGCAACTGAAATCATATTTTCTATCAGAAAAAAAACAAAGGAGAACTCATTCTCTATATAATTTTTGTAATTAACATTTTCATGAGCAGAGTCAGAATGATAACAATATATCAGTATCTTTATTTTCAATATTTAAAAATAAGTATTAGAGGGGCGCCTGGGTGGTTCAGTGGGTTAAAGCCTCTGCCTTCAGCTCAGGTCATGATCTCAGGGTCCTGGGATTGAGCCCCGCATCGGGCTCTCTGCTCCGCAGGGAGCCTGCTTCCTCCTCTCTCTCTGCCTGCCTCTCTGCCTAGTTGTGATTTCTCTCTGTCAAATAAATAAAAAAAAAAAAAAAAACCCGTAACTACCTGGAGAATTAGATTAATGCAATAAAATTAGAAAAAAAAAAAAGGTATTAGAGCTAACAGTCTAGTTGGGTATTCTCTATAGCAGGTAGCGTCCTGAAAACTAATGCAAATCATAATATACATTGATCAGTTGCATTCTTTCATAAAGAAAATAAACTTTAGGGCTGAGTGTGCTTTCTAAGTGCAGCAAAGTAAAAGACATGGCATGTAAGTTCCTTCTCTGCAGTAATTTTAAGTGAAAACAATCTTCAGTGAATTTAGACTTACTGTATATTTGAATCTACAATACTATTTATTACCTCCTTGCCAATTTCTTTGTCTACCTCTCTCCCTCCGTGAACTACAGTCTGTTGTTTATGGGTGTTCAGTATTGTCTGTTTACATTTTTCTTTTATATTTTTTCTTGTATATACCAAGAAGAAAGCCGTATCTTCAGGAGTAGAATAACAGAAGAGATCAAGTATTTTTGTCTCTCTTTTGGCACACATCTTTCCTATTTCAAAAAGAATCACTCTTCAAATTGGGATCCAAACTTTGAAAGAAAATATGTTGTTGAAATATATAGAAACAATGTTTCTAAGTGTTAGGCAACATTTATACATTGCTATCTTTAATTGCAAGGTGTGATAGGAAGTCTAAGACGCAGAGCTCAGTGAGTAGCCTTTAGCCTAAGTGGCACATACACAATCTCAGAAACTCATAGACGAGGACTGATCGAATTCATAGTTTTTTTACCATTTATCCCGAAAGATGTGTGGTCCATGTGTATGTATGACCATGAGGGGATAGGAATATTTTTTAACAGAAATACCTCTGGAAGTAATTTTATGACCCTAGTGAAGTGGCATAAAATTGATGGGTAGAGAGACAAATGGAAATTTGACAAATGGTTGGTAGAGATTTTTAAAAAGGGAGAGAGGAAAAGAAAAAAGGCAAGAAAGAGGATCAAGAAAGGGAGAAATGAAGGAGGGGCTTGGTTGTGGGAAGAGATTTCAAAGAGCTTCTAACAAACTGGTATTCGTTTCTTTTTGCCCCTTATTGTAATCAATTATTCATAATATTTTTTATCCTCTGATTATGCCTATTGTGGTAACTGGCTATAGTTTTCATTTCTGAGTTCCTGCCCTGCTATTCTGCCCACAGATTTATTCCTTAGGCCAAGAATTCAACATATCACAATCTTCTGAAGTCCTAAGATCCCAGTTTCATCTTTGCTCATTTTTCATATATTGACTTTGCTAAAAGGGGATATAGCAGAAATAGTGATACACAGTATATTTTTGTTAACATACATGGGATGTGAGGAGCTAATTAAGATGCTGATTGATCCTAATGTCTTATTGAGCTCATTTCACCTTTAATGTCAATTTGTTACTTTCTCAGAATTAGATCATAGTGCAATGGAAAAAAGTAGAGAAATAAATAATAAAATATCTCAGAACTTAAATTATGACAAAGATAAAATTTCAATTTACTGAAAAAGGAACTAGTCCATAAATTAGTATGGTTTCCCAGTTGGCTTTTAATGCAGCAAAATTTATTAGTAAAGAAGTTGATACTGGAGCTCAGGCAAGTCAGATTCTAAACTAAAAGCTTTTTTGATTTTAAAATTCTATTCTGCCTCCTTAAATAGAAAATTCAACAAATGTTTTTGTTTTTTATTTTTAAGACATTTGGGGGGTAATTTATTAAATTTCAAAATTAAAAATAACCCACGTATAGTCAATGTAACATGGTATGATACTTCTTTCCAGTTTTTTATCTTTACACATCCAGCTCTATCTTTTATGAAACTGGAATTGTAGCCCATAAAGACCATAATTATTATTTTATATTTTCCACTCAACATTCTACTTTGAATTCTTTTTCCTTATATGACAATTTTATAAGTTCTTCTTTAATCAATGTAATTTCTTCTCAGAATCTGACGTGATTTATCACTCTCTTCCATTCATTATATGGTATTATAAAACAATTCCATCTTGGTTTTCCCTCTATCATACCTAATGTCAATTCTCATTCACTTTTGCATCCTTCTCCTTCCCTATCAAGTATTGTGGATTTTGTGTTTCTCCGTCCTTAAAACACTAGAATCTCTCCTTGAATGGCTTTATCCAGCATCATGTCTTTAATTAACACCGCCGTGTCAGCAAATGCTCAGACTGCTTCCAGAGTAGCTCCATGTACTCTTCTGCGTACTTGTTCAAAACTGAACTCTGTTTTCCTGAAAAACAATTATTGTCTTCTTCCTTCTTCCCATTGCTTTAAAAATATACACATGGGACGCATGGGTGGCTCAGTTGGTTAAGCAGCTGCCTTCGGCTCAGGTCATGATCCCAGAGTCCTGGGATAGAGTCCTGCATTGGGCTCCTTGCTCCGCGGGGAGCCTGCTTCTCTCGCTGCCTCTGCCTGCCTCTCTGCCTGTTTGTGTGTACTCTCTCTCACTCTCTGGCAAATAAATTTAAAATAAATAAATAAATAAATAATAAAAATAAAAAATAAAAATATACACATTTTCTCACTGCTTTATGAGGTTTGAACTCTTCAGCATCTCATATGAAGTTCTTCAGAATCTTCAGAATCTTGTTTCTGCCTGCTTCCCCAATTTTGATTCTTGTCATCTCCACTCTCCTTCTGTGTACAATTGTGTTATTTTACTTAAAATTCTCTGCATGTTTATATCCCTGTGTCTTTGTACATTCCTTTTTACACCATGAAATGCTCCTCTCCCACCAACTTTTGCCTAATTAGTTCAGTAATAGTCTTAGAAAGTACTTACATACTTATTGGTTGATTCTGAACTAAATATGACAATGCCCCAAGACTGAGTTAAAGCTGATGCTTTCTGCTTACATTTATTGTAGGGATAATCATGCTTTAAAAATCATATATTTATCATATATATATATCCATATATCATATATGGTGCCATATATTTATTCAATTTGGTGTCCTTATCATCTCAAATTGTACTTGGCAGAGAATAAATACAGTCTTTTTTTATGGTGCAATAAAGAGATTAATAAGTTTTGTCTTATTTTCCCTAACCAGAGATGAGGACAACTACTCGAAAAAAGGAATGTTCAATATTGACAATTTTGATTTTAAGTTTGTTATCTTGTCAGTGCCCTGCAACATTTTGTTAAGTTGTAGCTATTAACTCCTTAGAGCAGATTCCCTTTAGATAAAAGAAATCTGTGTGTAACTTGCACCAAAATTGTTTCGAAAATTCATAGAGAAGTTACTTCGTCAAAATCATGTATTCCATGGGCTTGCTCTTCAGATTTCTCACTTGTCATGGTGCTGTTTTTACTCTTTGGCATGCTTAAAGGGAATAGAAAATGAGTAACTTAATCAAACATGTCTTTGGGTGTTAAGGCAATCTCAGAAACCTTTCCTGTGAAAACTCTTGACTCTGTTTACAATAATATTTTTTTATTTACTATTTACTGTTAGTTCCACATATTTGGTAGAAATGTTGAGAATGTTGAGAGCAGATAGGCTAATGTGGATCCTATAAATGCATGCTTAACCAAAGAAATGCTCTTCTACTTCTGGCCTATGGTGGAGGAACCCTGGGACATGCTCCAGCAAAAGAAATTGAGCACCCTTCACATAAAGTAATCAGTATCAGGAAGAAAATGACAAGCAACTGTGTTCCATTTTCCACTGAGTGCTAGAAAAGATTAATGTATAGTACAAAGAATTTGATGCCATCATAAAGAAGCAATAGTTCATCAATTGGTATAATAACTAAACCAAGAAAGATTATGGCATACACTTAAGTATTGTTGCTTTTTAAAACTGAAGTTATCTTAATAATAGGTTTTTCAGTTCAATTTCAAAAGCAAATGAAGAGATTAAATAATCACTTCATTTTAATTATGAGTTAGCATTCATATAATTCACCATTTAGCCTTGTAATTAAATATTGAAGTGGAGTGGCGTAAAACTTTTAAGTGAAACTGTTCTCTTTTCTTGACATGACAAATTACCTTTATTCCTATTAAATTAATAATTCAATTGTATTTCAAACCTATTCAACATAAACCTCCTCACCATGTTGACTTGGAGCAGCCTTGTGTTAGGCAATGTCTATTCATATTGACATTAAGAAACCTGGATTCTGGTAACACTTCTGTCACTGTGCATGAAAGTTTTGGCTTATTTTTGTTGGCCTCTATAAGATGAAACTGAACCACAGAATTATTGATTTCTTTTTAAGCATTAGGATTACAATCCATCTAAAAATTTTTCCCATTTTCCAAAAAAAATTTTTAAGAAACCTCTCAAGAACTTGTATTTTAGTGTTTAACACAAAAAAATGTATCTCATTTAATCCTGACAACAAATTAATAAGGCATATGTGTTGTTATCTCAGTGGCCAGGTGGATAAAAAAACAAAATCTCAGCGTGGTTAAAAAAAAACTTGCCCTAAATCAAACAAGTAGTAATAAAAGAAGTCAGGATTTGAACTTAAGAAACTTGAAACACACAAATTCATTTTTTAGCTTACAAAACAAATTTTCAAAATTCTGTGATTTTATTTTACTCTAACATTTTTGTCTCTAATTTGTTCTGTTATTTCTTATGTGAGGATTTCCTATATAAATAATTTACTATTTTTTAAATTATTGTTAATTTTCTATGTGAGTAATTTCACATGGTAGAACTTTCTAGTAGATTCACAGGTAATACAAAAATATCTGGAAGCTACAAGATTTCTAATTATCTTAGAAATTGCTCATCATGCTCATTCTTAATTCCTGATTTTTTTGTTTTTTAAATCCCAGTACTGTGTTTCCTATCTACAAAAAATCCTGCTTGTACGTGCAAAATATCATACTAGCCTCTTCAGTACATACAATTGTGTAAACCACTACATGAATGCCCAAGGGAAAATAACTGTTAACTCCCAAGTTCTTTGGAGTCAACAAGGGCAATTTTTAAATTGTTGTTCATCCAATGTACTTGAATTAAAACAATTAAATTCAATGTACTTGAATTAAAACAAATTTCACTTTTTTACTCAAGACAGCAGGAATTTTTCTCCATGTCAGTGTATTGCAAAAATTACACAAATCACTGAAGCAAGTGACAAATTTTTCATGTGATTATGGAGAATCTTGCCTAAGTATCATTGGTCTAAGAATCAATACAATATTACTGTCTGACATGTTCTCTCAATCACATTATTCTGTATTCTTGTTCTACACTGTTAATTGCTACAAGTAAGTTCATTGCTTGGTTGCCAGAGAACCAGGGTTAAAAGTTTATTTTTTAAATGGAAATTTTAAATATTTATAAAAATTCAAGAAAAGAAAAATACATATCATTTGTGAGACCGAAATGAGTAAATTTAGAAATATATGTACTTTAATGATACTGAGTGGAAATGCCAGATCAAAACTGATTGAGTCATAAGGGATATCTACAAAATATAATGATATACAAAATAATATATAATAAAGTTCTAAAATACATAATATTTAAAATAATATATAATATTGTAAGAAATATATAATATAATGTAAAATATTAGTAAAATGTATTTTTGAATTTCACACATTTAAACAAAACTAGTGTGTTTAAATAATATTTTGCCTTAGACAAAACTCACAGTTTGAGTTTACTTAAATGCTAAAAATGACAACGCTTCTTTTTTTTAATATTCTGTTTGTCCCCAAAATTAGTTTTTTGGGGTTTTTAGGGGGGAGGATACAAATAATATTTGTGAATTCAAATCACTTGAAAAAATATTATTGGTACATACAAACTAGTCCCACATTGAGATTGTATTATTGTGTGATTGGTTTACATAATTAGCCATGTCAATATTGGTATTACATGATATATTTTAATAGCATTATATGTAATCTACAAAAGTAAAAAAATACAAATCTATTTTTAAAATAAATGCATTCAGGTATTTAGAAATGCACTGTATTTTCACAAAGACATTTACCTTGTTTGCTGGATCCCTTTTTAAAGTTATGAATCTATAGTAAATAAATCTCTAAAACAACAATGTAATTTCTTGAACTATTTTTTTTATTTTATTAACCATAGTTCAACATGATGGTGAATGGTCTAATAATTTAATATATATCTTATATATGTAAAATCGTATTAATGGGTGGGAAAGCATTTAGAATTAAACCACAAATCATTGTCCTCATAAGAAAACATGCATACTGGAGAAAAAAAAAGAAAAAAGAAAGCATGCCTAGGTTATCACTAATTATTAAATCAAGTGGATACATATGATATATGTATTTGGAGCAGTTGCTTATAGATATTCAAAAACCAATATTTTTAATTCAACTTAATAGTATTTTTAAGCCATCTACCTCAAATCTTTAATAATAAATTTGTGGTTTTTCCATATACCACATTTTCCTTTTTGGAACAGCAATGATATTGCTAAGATGCTTAAAATCATATATGGAGTGTAAAGCCATAAAATATGGCAATTTCTAATTAAATTTACAAAACCACCACTGATATTTCAGAAAAAGTCAGAGTATGAATTTCAAACTAGGTCATATTTCAAAATGTTGCCTCATTGTGGATTTTTAAACAGTGAGTATATAACATTTTATTTTAGGCTGCAGTTTGAATACTTTAGTGCCCACCAATCCTTTAGGAATTATACAAAACATGTATCACTAAGTATTATGAAAAACAATCTTTAAAATTGACAATTTTGTTTGGATTGCAAATTCCTTTGTTAGGATGTTTTTTCTTTTTCTTTTTTTTTTTAAGATTTTATTTATTTATTTGAAAGACAGAGATCACAAGTAGGCAGAGGGAGAGAGGGGGAAGCAGGCTCCCGGCTGAGCAGAGAACCTGATGTAGGGCTGGATCCCAGGACCCTGGGATCATGACCTGACCCGAAAGCAGAGACTTTAACCCACTGAGCCACCCAGGCACCCCAGGATGATTTTCCTTGACAACTCTTAAGTAAGTTTTGTTTTGTTTTTTTTAATCTTCAATTTTCTAAGTATAATTTTAAAGATCGGATAGTTTAAAAAAATAAAAACCTTCAGAAGAAGGAGTATACTAAAATTAATTTAATTATAAAACAACATGGGGAAAGAAAGCATGCTTTTTAATAAAAATAATTCTGCCTCTAAAAAAGTATGTGTTAAGTGATTGTTTCAAAGTTCATTACACAGCAAATTGGGCTCCCTTATTTTCGGCTGTATTTCCATCAGGCAGCAGGAGCTCAAATTTATGTGTAAGCTTTTATATTCTTGGTCTTAATAAGAATTATTCACTTCACTTTTGCCAAGAGAATATCCTACAAGCTCATTTTTGAAAAAAATATTGCATTACTTTCTTGTGGTTTCCTTTTCAAATTGTGAATAGCCTGGCTGAGCCTCAGGAAATAAATATAGGGATGAAATCAGCCTGTTATGTTTTAGATGGTGTAAGGTATTTTTAAACGTGTGAGGTATTTTTAAAAATGAGCAAATGTCAATGGATCGAATTAAGAATGTCAAAAGGAAAGGGAAGCCAATGATATTGACCAAATACATTATAATTCATTTTTGTAATATATGTTTTGGAGTCACAGATGTTTGTTAAATAGAATATTATAAAAGAATAAAAATTCCTCTACCGACAATATTTTTCCAACTTGCCTCCCAAAAGATCCCCGGATATCATCCTTTTGCATGATAGAGAAAGTGAACTATTTTGTGACTATATGTAAACAGCACATTGAAGATATTTAGCTTTTATATTCTGAAAAGTGGATTAACAATGAAGCTCTAAGCATAAATCTATAGGAGTGAAGTGGCATTGAGAGTGGGGGTTTGCAATTTTTGGCTATACATTAGCACTTATGAGCCACTGTGGTAACATTTCCTATGCTGGGATAGGTCATTTACTAAATAGACTGTGAACTGAAAGAGCAAACGCACATCCCAAATGTAAGCTGCTATTCCCTTTTCACAATTAGTACCAAGAACTTTAGACAGATTTCAACCACTTGTAGTTTACTTTAAATGATGCACTTTTTTTTTTTTAAGCATTCATCTTTGTTACCTGAATGTAATATTTTTACTTCCCATTTTGGGTTTGATCAAGAATGCTAGGGTGTTCCCATGCAGTGTAGATTTAAAGTAACATTCTAGGGTGCCTGGGTGGTTCAGTCTGTTAAGTGTCTGCCTTTGACTCAGGTCATGGTCCCAGGGTCCTGGGATCAAGTCCCACATTGGGCTCCCTGCTCAGTGGGGAGACTGCTTTTCCCTCTGCCACTCTCCCCCAACTCATGCTCTCACTCTCTGTCTTCCAAAAATAAATAAAATCTTAAAAATAAATAATGTAACATTCTAATAGTACTTAATATAGTATGAAATGTTACAAATTAGAAAAGTTTTATGGAAGTCTAATTCACATATTTCAAGATAAATTCTCTCTGAATAATAACAAAATACATTTAGTGATATCTTCAGTTTTTCATTTCCACTATGTAAAGAAAAAACTGAATCTCAACACTCTCCAGTAATCCTGAGACATAATATTTTTATCATCATTTACTAAACAAGAAGATAGCTCCTGGCTTTACACTAATTTTCAACAGACTAAATCAAAAGAAGGTATACTCTTTGCCGTGTGTGTGTGTTTCTTGTTATATATTTATCTCTGTGGTAATCAGAAAAGGCAGAAATAGTCTTGAGTGCATTCCTTGGCAACCAATTATCTCAAAATATAGAAAAACATTTTTGTGCAATAGTTTCATCTATTACTTTGAATTGCTGTCTGCTTTAATATTTCATTTCCATGTGAACAAATTTTGAGCATATCAAAATGCTAATCAGTTGCCAGAATAATACAGCATTTCATGCAGAATCTTTTCTGTGGGAGCAAACAGTAGAATCACCTTACATAACCTAGAATAACATTTTCTTCCTAATTGGCAGAGTGTACCTGTCATTTCCTGGTGTTTTCTTGCTAGTTAAAACTAACCTTTGTGGGTAGTTATTTAATCACTGAGCCTTCTATATGTATGCTTGTGTATTTAAATGATATAACTATAGCTATTATTTTTCAAAATGGACGTGACTATCAGTCCATTTGGGAAGAATTATAAGGTTGGTTGATGATTTTAATGGTCTTATAATCATCCCTTCTACACATGTATAATCAACTAGACACTAAAAACACAGACTCAAGGGCTCTGAGTAGTTTGATTTTATATTCACAAAATTTCTCTGAGTGACAATCACAGAAGTTATTTCATGAATTAGTATTTAAAGTGTGAAGACATTTCATACTCAGGCTATTTAACTTCTGCTGCTTCATAACTGTATTTTCCATTTATTAATTAAGTATTGAGCTTATAGTTTTACTGGTCATTAAATATACTTAATGGAGGAAAAATATGGAAAAGTGAAATAAAAAATTATGATTCATAATCCCTCTTATTTTATAGACACAATTTTCAATATTCCATGTTTTTGGCATTTATATTTTTAAATTTAATTTATATCATATACACAATTTTCACCTAGCATGAGAATTTGTAAAGTCATTACATTTTTTCTTATATTACATATTTTAATATAATATTAATTTTAATATTATATCTATTAGCAACATCCCTATTATTGAATATGCAAGAGGTTTCAAATTTTCTTATTATAAATAACCCTATGATGATCTTCTTTGTCCACATATGCATGTTTGCCTTTTTTTTTTTTTAAGATTTTATTTATTTATCTGACAGAGAGATCACAAGTAAGCAGAGAGGCAGGCAGAGAGAGCGGGGAAAGCAGGCTGCTCCCTGAGCAGAGAGCCCGATGTGGGGCTTAATCCCAGGAGGACCCGAGCCTAAGGCAGAGGCTTTAACCCACTGAGCCACCCAGGCACCCTGTGTGTTTGCCTTTTTAAGAGCAATTCATTACTAAGATAAACTGCTGGCTCAAGATTGTTGCAATTTTAATGCTCTGGATATATAATCATACTATTTATACCAAGACCGTTCTTATTCACAGTCCCTCTATAAATTCATGGAAAGGAATGCTTGCTGTTGTGCATCATAAAAAAATAAAAGCAGTTTTAATAGTTTCTAAATTGATAATTACCTCTTTTGATTCCCAATTAAATTGAATATTTTACATATTGTTTACTAAACATTTTACTCACCTGATTGTGAAAAGTATCTGCATCCAATTTGCTATTCTCTTATTATCTTAGAATTTCAATTCATGTTGAAATATGAATAGAAATATGAATTAAAACATGAATTGAGTTGAATATGAAATATGAATTGAAATATGAATTAAAATACTCATTTTAAAAACAATTTTAATTTGTCCATTTATAAAAATACTTTTATATTTTCTGTGTAATGTTTAGTATCATTACAGATCTTTACAATGTGCATTTGCTTAATTGTGTATTTTCCAATCTTTTTAGAATTCTCTTCCTAGAATTATCAATTTATCTAAAATTTTCTCCATATGCTCTATTTATTTATCTACTTATTTAACAAATACTATTTGATTACTTATTATGTCAGACAATATGTTAGACACTGGACATAGAATATGCCCTTAAGGGGGTTCCTGGGTGGCTCAGTAGGTTAAGCCTCAGACTCCTGGTTTCATCTCAGGTCATGATCTCAAGGTTGTGAGATTGAGCTCTGCATTGGGTGCTGGCCGTGGGGCCTACTTAAGGCTCCCTCTGTCACTCCCTCTGCTCTTTCTCTCTCTTTCTCTTCCCCTTCCTTTCTCCCCCTTTTCTTTTCTCAGCTCTCAAAAAAAGAAAAAATAAATAAAAAAGAAAAAAAGAAAAAAAAAGCCTTTAAGGATTATAAACTATTAATGGAGGAAGAGAAAACTATAGAATAGTAGTAATAGTAGTAGTAGAAATGGTGTGAAAAATATAATGACAGGTATGAACAGAATGGAATTGGGAAAACACAAGACATCTACTTGAAATTGGATACAGTGAGAGAGCACTTCTTAAAGGACATGATCTTTGCAAATCCTGAATTCCAAGTAGAAATTAACCTGGAATAAGAGAAAAGACAGACATTCAAGGCAGATGGAACAACGTACAAGTGCAACTAAAGCCACATAGTCTGTGGAAATCTGAGATTGGGGTTCCTATGGAGAGAGAGGTTTAGAATAGTGTAAGAAAGAAAGCTATAGGCATAAAGAAGGCCGGATTCTGAAGGACATGGCATACCAAATTATGGAACTTGTACTTTATCTTGAAGGCAATGGGAATATCACTAAGTCTTCAATGTAGAAGTGGCATCAGGGAGCAATGATTCATGACAGGATGACCAGTCTGAAGCCTCAAAACTCAGCCTCTAGCATTATAAATGTCTTATTATACAAATTAACTTACTAGAGTTTGTTTCCTCACCTAAAACAGGGTTAATAACACCTAGTATAAAGTTTTGTGACAATGAGTGAATGAGCTGATTAAAGAATTCATATTAGTCAGGTATAGAATAGGCTCTGCATAAATGGAAAACATTATTGTAGATTAAGAGATTAAATATAAATTAAAATTTCAATGTTTGAGAAAATATTAACTTTTCTACTCTACACACATTGTTGGATAATTTGATAATATTCTAAGTACTATTTATAATCTGACATCTGGAAATCCCAGTTTAGAAGCTTCACAAAGTCAACATGTCTGTTGCATGGATATCAGATCATATACTCTACTTGCTTTATTTTAGCTAACCATGCTACCATTTTTCTGGTTTTCCTCAAAATTCTAAAATAATTTTTAATACTGAGTGGTTTGTCAGATAATGTCTAGTGTGTGACTCTCTATTATACGATACGTCTTTCATCAGAAACCTCTCATGTCTGAGACTACAGAGAAAATGTACCACAAATCTTGCAATTAATATTACTTATTTCTTTATGTTTTCCTCCTGTTTCCTGAGGGAATTTGGGGAATTTGTTGCTTTGCTTCCTTAGCATGATACACTTCCTTTGAACTTTTTTTTTTTACATGTCTACTGATGTTTCTCTATTTTCTAATCTTTAGAAAAAGGAATCCACGTTTGTACATTATTAAGATGTAAAATCAAATTCTATGTGCACTTGTTCAAAATATTTATCCTCCAAAATAAAAGTGGTAACTACAGTTTATCTGATTTTAGTTTGTTCACTCAAGGTTTACTTGCCTGTGGGACATAAAGTCTGAACAATTAGGAAGCCAATTCTACAAAAGCCATTATACTGGCTTCCTGGGTGGTTTCTTTTAGACACATTATGTAAAGTAATTTAAGAATGATTCCCAGATAAATCTTAGGAATGATTTATTCCCTCAGATTTTCCCATGTGCTACCTTTGCCATCAGTTTTTGATCCTCAAGCCAAAATAATAATTTCTGGTGGAAGACAGAGAAGTAGCTACAGGGAAAATCATTTCGTGGTTGAAGAAATCTCTTATACCAAAACATTTGGTGTTTTGCCTATTTGGTTTGTTGGAAGCAGCCTATAAGCAGCTATGGTATATGATCTTCCTCCCTTCTTTATTTTTACTATTGTTGTTGTTGTTGTTGCTATATTTTTCTAAATCTTATTTTACTTTTTCTTTAATTTTACCCGCAAAGCTAATGGGGGTGGTAGCTTTTCATTTAATAACTTTATTGGGTATTATTTAACATACAAATCCCTGTACATATTCTAATTGTAAAATTTGAAGTTTTGAAATATGCATAAACCATAAAACCATTGCTAAATTCAAGATAATAAATATGCTCAACACCTTCAAAACTCCTTCACATTTGTTTCTAATCCTTCTTACTCCTCTCTGAGATCCTCCCTACTCTCCAGCCCTAGATAACCACCAACCACTGATCTTTCTGTAACTATACAGTATTTTATATTTTCTAGAGTTTTATAAATATTTTTTTGAAGGGGGGATGGCTGAACTGCTTTCCTCAGTGTAATTATTGTGAGATTTATCCATGTTATTTCATGTATCAATAGTTCACTCATTTCTTTGAGGTGTAGTATACCGTTGTGTGTATATATATATATATATATATATATATATATATATATATACACCACAATTTGTTTATACTTTTACATGTAGATGGACATTTTGGTGGTTTCCAGTTTGGGGATAATGCAAAAGAAATTGCAGTGAACACTCATGTACAAGCTTTTATTTGTCTTGGAGAAATACCTATGTGTGGTATCATATGGATTTTATGGTAGGTGGATTTTTTAAATCTTAAGAAATTGCCAAATTTTATCCAAAGTGGTGGTATTATTTTATATTCTCATTCTACTACATGGCAATAGCTGTTACTCCACAGAACTGTCAGCATTTGTGATGAAGTCAGTAAGACAATCTGGTAGGTATTGAGTGTTAATCCCTTGTGATTTTCATTTATATTTTATTAATCCTAATGATGTTGAATATATATTTTATGTGTGTGTCATCTTTCATAAATTGTCCATTCTTTTATAAATTGTTCAAATTTTAGTACACTTACTTGAGTTTTCTTATTATTGAGTTTAGGGAATACTCTGTATCTAGATATGAGTTTAGATAAGATATGATTGCAAATATTTTTCCCAGTCTCTCTTTTGTAGAATGACATTTTTAATTTTCATGAAGTTAAATTACCAAATTTCTTTTGTCAATTATGCTTTTGATGACATAACTAAGAATTCTTTGACTAAAACAAAGCCAAAAAAAGTTTTCTTCTGGAAGTTTTATAGCTTTAGATTTCACTTTTTTTTTTTAAGATTTTTATTTATTTATTTGACAGAGAGAGTTCACAAGTAGGCTGAGAGGCAGGAGGAGACAGAGAGGGAAGCCGACTCCCTGCTGAACAAAGAGCCAGATGCCAGGCTCAATCCCAGAATCCTGAGATCAAGACCTGAGCCAAAGGCAGAGGCTTAACCCATTGAGCTGCCCAGCCACTCCTAGTTTTAGATTTTATATTTAAGTTTATCATCCATTTAATAACTATTCATTATTTGTGCATAGTGTGAAGTATGTGCCAAAGTTATTTACGTATGGAAGTCCACTTAGTCCAGTACTATTTGTTGAAATGACTACTCTATCTCCGCTGAATTGCCTTCACACCTCTGTGAAAATCATTTGTCCTTACAGGAGTCTATTTCTGAACTCTATTTTGTTCTATTGATTTATTCAACTAGACAGACCAATGTCATCAAGAAAATTAAATTTTTCTATTTTAAATATGCAAATAAAGTCATTGTGTAGTTTCTACTGATTTATCAAGTATGCCCGTTACCATTATACAATAATACTGAAATTTTAGTATTAGAAATAAAACAATAGTATTTGCAACAATGCCCAGTAACAACAACTTTAGAGTATTGAGACAACTATATTTGTTAAAAATCTATATTTTTAAGTCTTTTTCCTCTCTATGATTTTCCATGTAATTTCTAGTTTACTTCATACAAAATTCAGAAGCTCTCATTTTCCCTGGCAATTTTATTTGTGTTTTACTGAACAGAAGCTCTCTAAAAGATTTTGCATTGATTTTTAAATGATTTTACTCTCACAGAAGATCCTTAATGGCTATGGCCTTGTGCTTTCACGGAAGACCTTTCATCACCTTATGTACCTTGTTGTTCACTTAGATCTGAATCTGCTGATTTTTTAATGTGTTCTAATCATAACCTTTAGGCAATGTGAGCAAAAGTGTTTGGTAATTAGGTCCCTCAATAGGAAGTAATTCCCATGCTGAAATTCCAAATGACTACCCTATTATAGTTTTATAAATCTTACTTGAAATAATATATATTAAAAAAGAAAAAAGAAAAAGAAATAATGTGTTAGTAAGCACAACTTTAAACTACATTTTACTTTCAAAGATTTAAATTTAGATTAAAAAGATTCAATAAATTCTGAATCTCACCATGCTAAACATTCATTTTGGATAGTTGGGGCCTAAAGTTAATAATTTTATATTGTGATTTCACATGTATGTGGTAAATGGTTCCATGGCCATATAATAACAATAATATGTTCCCATGAGTATAGACAAGAAATAATTATTACGTTTGATTTCTCCCTTGTGCTGGTAACACAAATTACTATAACCTAAACAGGCATATGAATATATACATATTGATGTCATCATTAACTTTATAACTTTCTTATGAAATATTCCTTATTTTTAAGTAACATAAAGTACACCTAGATAGAAATAAGATTTTAAAGGACTTCTTTTTGTTACATTTTAGGAATCATTTGATTAATTTCAATAACAATTAAAATGGATTTGATGACCAAATTGTGTGTGTATAATTTAAGAGGTTTTTTTTTACCTTCCAGCAATTACATTTTTTTTATTTTAAATATGTATATAGATGTATTACTTTTATAAATGTAATCAATGCCTCTCATTTAGTGCAAAGTCTTCTCGTTTCATTTGATAGCTGGAAACATTCCTAATTGTCATTCAGAAAATAATTTGTAGTTAAATATTTATCTACAGTTAGAAATTGCGTATTTAGGTATTTTCTTCTGTTGTCAAATAAATACAACTCTAACATCACTACACCCAAAACATATCCATTGTTAAATTAATAATTATGATTTTAAAAAGCACTAGAAAACTGAGGTCATCAGTTCACATTTGATTCAACCATCTTCAAGATTTTTGAGCTAAGGTAGATCACTTTCCCTTTCCATGTTTTTGTTTTAGGAAGCCTGAAATGTGAAGTCCTCAGGATTTATAAGTCATTAATTAAAATTTGTTTCTTGCCATTTTCCCCATTGCTCCTAATAATATATTGAGAACATAAATTTACACATTTGGCAGTTTCTAAAACCGAAAGTAGAAACAAAACCTTTAAAAATCTTATGGTCAAGTTATGAATGTAAATGATGTAAAACAAAAAGTTTCATCCTGATATTTTCGACTGATCTTTATTTTCATTTTATAAAGTTATCTCCTTCATATATAAAGGTACTTCTTAAAACTTATGTATATAAAATATCTGAAACTTGAAGATATATCATCTGATATGTCTAAATAAAGATCAATTTTAATGCACTTGGATTATTAAGTTTTCTTACAATTTTGGTTCTAGAGGTTGCAGACTATTCTAGTCTATTAAAAAAAAAAAAACTTTTTTTTTTTTTTTTTTTTTTACTTTAAGCAAATGTAAGGAAGCCAGTTCTCTTAGATCATATCTCACTCATGGGAATGACTAATGTATTAACAGACAAAACATGATAGTTATTTATTTTAATGACTTTGATGAAGAAGATCATTTTTTCTCAATATTTCTTCTTATATTATTTTGGATGTACACTATGCTGTAGTGAGAATTAAAAAACAGTTCGGAAGGAGAGTTAGGAAAGGTCGATAGATTTAGATACACTTTGCTTTTGCAGAAATTTAAGAATAATTCCCATTTGGAGCGTACTATTTTATTTTATTGACGATGTTTGCCTTTGTTTTTTTTTTTCCATTGAACAACTTCAAAACAAATTGATTTAAATGAAAATAACTTGAAACCATTCATGAAAGAGAGCATTGATTAAAGTGTACTGTTATTATATGCATCTCAGTTGATTCTTTTTTTTTTAAGATTTTATTTATTTATTTATTTGACAGAGAGACCACAAGTAGGCAGAGAGGCAGGCAGAGAGAGAGGGGGAAGCAGGCTCCCTGCTGAGCAGAGAGCCCGATATGGGGCTCGATCCCAGGACCCTGAGATCTGACCTGAGCCGAAGGCAGAGGCTAAACCCACTGAGCCACCCAGGCGCCGCGTCAGCTGATTCTTTAGCTGAATAGAAATGAATAAAAAATGAGGCTGTTTTCAATTTAGCAGTAAATATCTCTCAAGATAACATTTCAGATTTTAAAAACTACTAAGATCTGAATTATTGCTATCATAATTCAAATTCAAATTTATTTCCAACATTTGCTGCACTTTTGTTTTTATGTTCGTAAGTAGTTCTATAAGGATAGAAAAAGACATGCAAGGTGAAAAAAAATATAGCTGATCACCAAAGCTCTATTTTAGTACAAGTTGACAACTTAAACTTACTCCTAATGCTGCATTTCATACTTATTAATAGATACACTTATTTCAAACCATGACGGAATGTTTTTGGTTTTCTAATGTGTATGGTTTTTTAACTTCTATTTTAATATTTCATCACAATAATTTTTATTTGTTCCAGTACAGTAAAAATTATTTGGAAAGGACTTAGCTTCAAATTATATAAATTATATAACATCTATTTTTGCCACATTGAATTAAATGCATGCTTAAGTCTAGAAATTAAGAAATACTTGACCCAGAATTAAAACACCCTCTTATTCTGTGTGTGATTCTGCTAACTAAATAAACGGGTCAGATGTGCTTTCCCTTAGGGTTGTTAGTCTTGCTTGTCTACTTAATATCCATGCAATAACTTGGGGCTTGGTGTATTACTTTATAAAGTATACTATTTCTTAACTTTTTTCCATAATATTATGCTCAAATACTCCTTAATTCTGTTCATTTTGAAATTGTTTTTTATTGAATGCCTGTGAAATTCAAAGAAGTTTGTTTTTTTTTAATTTGACTTCATACTTTTAAAATAATTGTGACAATATAGTATATTGGAGGAAAGTTATTTTTCTAAAGATGTGTATCTTTTGCTAATTATAAGAGAATTTATTTTATAGAGAATTTATATCTAATATTACATTTTTATAATTTCACCTTGTGTAAAAAAAAAAAGGAAAAATCACCAGAAAAGAGTCTTATAATAAACCAGATAATATGATGTACAATATAGCTATAGGAGAATTCATATACATTATATACACACACACACACACATTATACACACACATACACACATATATAAAATATAATAATATGTAAATATATAATATATAAATATATAAATAAAATATATATTATATATATTTATATAGTATCTACCTAAAAGCCACTATAACTTTGTAAATTTATAAACAATAGTACTGTGCTTATAACTAGATGTAGCATATTATATGTCACTGTCAGGTATATATGGATAAAAAGTTAATGAAAATAAATACAACCTATATAACTTCCTGAATTATTCAGAATTAACTGAGAAGATGCAAATTACAGAGTGCTTTCCCTGGTGTGGATAATGCATCATGATCAATAAGCAAACACTGTCCTTAACTTAAAACCAAATTTAAGAATGCATTATTAAAGAAGCATAAAATATGCAAACATGCACGTCTGATGACATTTGCACCGTGACAGAAGATGTTGATTCTTAGTTCCACAATTTTAGGCAATATAATGCTTGAAATATTGCATGTAGAGGACCCTTGCTGTAAGAAAGAAAAGTAAATATGGGTACCTGGGTGGCTCAGTCAGTGAAGTGTCCAACTCTTGATTTCAGCTCAGCTAATGATATCAGGTTCCTGAGACTGAGCCCCACATCAGGTTCTGCCCTGGACAGGGTTTCTCCATTTAAGATTTTCTCTCTCTGTCTCTCCCTCTGACTCTCTCCCACCTCTCCCCACTCCTGCTGCTGGCATTCTCTCTCTCTGTGAAGGAGAAAGAAGGAGAAGAAAGAAAGAAAACTTGTACCCCTGGGGCTAATAATACATTATATGTTAATAAAAAATAAAATAATAATAATGAAAGAAAGAAAGAAAGAAGAAAGGAAGGAAGGAAGGGGGCAGGGAGGAGGGAAGAAGGGAGGGAGGGAGGGAAGGAAGGAAGGAAGAGAGAAACAACGTAAATCAACTATTTGACAACTGTATCACAGAGATAAAGGTTCAGTATCTGGTCTTATCTTCATCTAGCAGGTTCAGAAAAGAAGTAAACAAACAAACATGAGCATTTCTTTCTACACCAAGTATCCCTAATGGAAAGTTTACTACCACCTATCTTAACAATTTACACAGATTTCTAAAATTAAGTTTGTTTAATTAATCTTGCTCATTAAACTTTCTTGATTAGTTTCCATATTTATTGGTTTAAAACTTCAAAAGGAATGCTTATATTTGATATCCATTCTTAAAGAGCTTGGAAAATGCAAACTCATAAATTATGTACACTGCATGATTTACATCGCTTTAAATATTAAAAAAAATGGGTTAGAATGTATGTATGAAAATAGGTTTAATTTAATTTTAAAATCCCTTGAACTTTTCTTTTAATTCAAAAACTTTACTAGTTTCAAACATTTTATCTGTTTCATGAAACAATTTACAAGAGCAATTAATTCATTTTCAGTAAAATTCAAATTACTAATGAACCAATTAAACACATAGAACTATCTTAGCTCTCCAAAATAGAGAGAAAAATAAAAATCATTTAAATATTGACACTAGAAAGTTGGTTGCATCTATTTGTAGAGGTCATTCCCCTCATTCCCTGAATACTTTGGCTCTTGACTTACTGTTCCTCTCTTCAGCCCTACTAACTATTATAATAATTAGAATTTCAATTTTCTTATAGGTGTTCTTTCCAATAACCTTAAGTTTCTCTCCTCCAATGAATTTATTCTCCATCTTGACTTGGTTACTAAGTCCCATGGATAGTCCACTGATCTTCTTACATACAACTCTATATAACCTCAGCTCTGAATCCCACACTGTATACCATCTTTTTTGCATCTCACTGCCTATACTAACCCTAGTCTTATGCTTGTTGAACCCTACAGGAATTTTAGTCCAACTTCTCCCATGTACCTACCTTCTTCTACCATGTAGTACACCACTCAGAAAATTATTTCCCTCCTTACCTAACTGAAAGTCCAGGTCCCATCATTTTAATCATTCTCCTGCAGGTATACTCAATTCCTTTGCCTTCTTTCACAATTTGCCTAGAAATAACTGGGCCTGGTTCTACCCAACTTTCTGCTTTCTTTGAGATGTTAATGCACAGGTGAGTGTGGTTGGAGAGAAACACATAGTCATATTGATACTGTCCCTTTAAATTTAGAGGCCTTCATCTGAGCCCTCTTAATGTTTTTCACGAATCATACTATATTTCCTTTGTTTATTCACTATCTCACTTCCTGTATAAATCTCAAATCTTTTATCTACAAGCCAAAGTCAAAAGGCTGTGAAAACTAAGAGATTTTTATATCTCATCTGATTATGAGACTTGACCTGATCTGATCAATTCCTTTGGGTGCAAAGCTTAACCTGAAATTGATGTATATCTATTTATATTTTTTATTCTGATTAGTGTGAATATTCATATATTTCCCTACAGGTTTATTAATGTTTTGCTTACAAGTTATATGTAAGACTTTAAAGTATATATCACAGTATTACCTGTCCATAATCCAAAAAAGTTCATATTTTATGACATATCTGACTACAAAGCTCTTGGGTAAGAATTATGGATCTTGTATTTTTTTCCACAAAACATTTTATCTCTATGAAGGAAATCATGACTCTATATAAGATCTGTATCCCTCTTGTACAATATAAAGGCAAATATAAATTAAGAATAAGAAGCTTGGGAGGTGCCTGGGTGGCTCGCTGTTAAGTGTCTGCCTTTGGCTCCTGTCATTGTCCCAGGGTCCTGGGATAGCCCCGCATCGGGCTCCCGGCTTGGTGAAACTTGCTTCTCCCTCTCCCACTTCCCATGCTTGTGTTCCCTCTCTCACTGTGTCTCTCTCTGTCAAATAAATATATAAAATCTTAAAAAAAAAAAAATAAGAAGCTTCATTCTCCCTGTTGAAAATAAGGGAAGAACCCCCCCACCACCACCACCTCCCACCTTTAGCAGGCTTTCTTTAGAACACTTGTAACTTTTTTCTTTGTCTCTTTAAAATCTATGTAAATATTTTTAAAAGCCAAATAAGCCAATTGCCAGCTCTAAGGCACAATAATGTCTTTCTCAAGAACCTGGGAGCCATCTCTTTGAGAAATGCAACATCAAGTAATATAGCATCTCTATCTTCTGGTTTCTGTTGGAGGGTAGAAGTCCTAAGTCAGTGGTTATCTCATGCTAAATTGCCAAAGTTACCTCTTGTCACAAAAATACTGCAGTTTATTTTTTCTTTGGAAAAAACTGATTAGCAAACACAGATGGCCCCTCCAATTATCAGGAGAGTCTTGGAAGAATGATGAGTGATAAATGTTGCTGTCAAGTTCTCTTATTTAAGGACTAGTTACTGATCATTGTGAGAACATGTATACAATAGAGTTCTATCTTCTTGGCAATATGAAAGGGTAAGATTTTATTCTGGCTTAAAGCCTATTCTATAATAAAACTGTTTTCTTTCTCTTCTACTATTGTGGGATGGTTTTCTGGGTTGGCTGAAGATTTTGTTTTTAATGGTTTTCCTCAACAGTAACTCCATCTAACTAACTTATTCAAAGACACTCCCCTAGAAATTCTTCCCTCTCTTTCATGCCTTTTAGAACATTTTTCCTTAATTGATCTTTCTCATTAGCTGGAATTTCTTCCATCCTGACCTTACATTTCCTTCGAAAATGATCTTTCTACTATTATCTTCTTTCAGAATCAGAAAATCTCCTCCTACAGGTCATTTCTGGTAGACACTCTAATTAGGCATTTATATCCATGTATATTAAATATACATATGTACAGAAATGTCCATTTATATGAAAAGGGTGTGTGTGTGTGTATATATTTAAAATGTACATGTATAAAGTGTTTCAGACTCACTAACTGATATCATACTTACATGGAAATCAATGAACTGAAATTCCATATCTTAATAGTGGTTTTAGTTTAAATATACAGTGAAATGTACAAATATTATTTGCACAGTTTGATTAGTTTTGACAAATGCATACACCTGTGTGACCAGACCATATTAAGATACAGAATATAACCATACATAATCTCTGAAAGTTCCCTCATTTTCTTCCCAGCCAACACTCTTATACCTAAGGCAACCACTTTGCTAATTTTTTATCATATTAGTTACCATGTATTAGATATATTTAAAAATGACACTTTTTTATGGGCATATATTTTCATTCTCTTGGATAAATACCTAGGAGTAGAATCCTATTTCATGGAACAGCTGTATATTTGTTTTTATAATACATTGCCAAAGCACTTTCCATTGTGCTGTATCATTTTATACACCCACCACATAATAGTTCTAATTACTTTTCCAATGTGGCAGCATTTGGTGTAACAGACATTTAAATTTCAGACAAACTTCTAATTTTGTAGGGTAATTTTATCATGGTTTTAACCTGATTTTCCTTAATGACAAATGTTCATTTTCTTATTTGGTTTTCTCGCTCTCCGCTCTCTCTCTCTCTGTCTTTTTTTTTTTTTAACTCCCATTTTACATCTCCCTTTGTGAAGTATCCAAGAGTTTTGCTCACTTTTTTCTAATATAGAATGCTCCACGAATTTGCATATCATCCTTGCACAGAGACCATGCTAGTTTTCTGAATAGTGTTCCAATTTTAATATATTGGCTTGCAAAGTGGGCATTTGTTCTCTGTTTTCTTTTTAAGATTTTATTTATTTATTTTAGAGACAGAGAGAAAGAGAGACCCAGCAGTGGGAAGAAGAGGGAGAGGGACAAGCAGACTCTGCACTGAGTGCAGAACCCCACAATGGATTGATCCCACAACCCTGAAAGCAAGACCTGAGCGAAATCAAAACTCAGATGCTGAACTGCTTAAGCAACTGAATCTCTCAAGCACCGGTACTTGCTCTTTTTTATTTATTGGCTTATTTGTCATTTTATTGTCACATGGGATTTTTGTGTATTTGATTTTTTTGTAAGCTATACATTTTACACATAATTTCTTTTAGGTTGTAGTGTACTTACTAATTTTTTTTAACAGTGTTATGTGGCAAATAGCATTTTTTAAATTTAATGATGTCTGATTTTTTATTTATTCCCTTAAATTTTTTTAAGGTGCTTGTGCCTTTTGTTTAGGAAATATTTGCCTGTACTGAAGTCATAAAGATATTCTCCTGTGTTTTATGAGATTTTTAGTTTTTGCTTTTTATGTTTAGGTATATGATCTATCATAAATTAAGTTTTGTACATGGTGTGAGGTAGGGGTTAATATTCTTTATATATATATATATACATATATATATATATTTGTACTTCCATCCAGCATGTCAATTTTTATAAGAAATTCTGGTAGAATTATGACTGTGATTACTTTGAATCTATAGATTAATTTTGGGAAAATTGGCATTTTCACAATATTGACCCTACAATTCTATAGACATGGTATATATCTTTCTAATTATTTAGATTAATTTTCTCAGAATTTTTTGTAGTTTTGTATGTACTTTCACTTATTTTATTCAATGTGTTCCTGAGTTGTTTAGTGATTTAATGGTATTAAAATGTATTTTAAAGTCTTTTTATTTTGAAATAATTATAAACTCACAGGAAATGTCATAAATAATGTAATGTGCCCAGCTTCCTTTAATGGTGACATATTTATAATTGCAGTATAACACTGAAACTGAGAGAAATAATATTGGTACGTCATTATTAACTAGACTACAGAACTTACTCAATTTTTACTGTTTTTAACCTGCATTTTATGTGTGTAGACAGTTCTAAGCAATTTTTTTCCACGTAATGATTTGTTCAACCACCACAAAAATTAACTGTTCTTAGCTTTCCTATAACCACAAAAGATCTGCTTTATTCCATTCCTGTCCCATGGCAGCCACTAACCTATTTTCCATCTCTATAGATCTGTCCTTTTGAAAATGTCATTTAAATGAAATTATACATAATGCCATGTCTTTAAATTGCGTCAAAAGAATCTTGGGAGTTGATGGAAGTGGGTGGGAGTACAGGTGAAAAATTTAACCATGAGTTGGTAATTATCAAAGCTTGGTGAGGATCCATAAGGATTTATTATATTCTCTACTTTGAAACACTTTTAATATTCCCTTAATAATAATAAAAATTAAAAACTATTAAAGAAGAGATAAACTTTTTTTTAAAGATTTTATTTATTTATTTGACAGACAGAGATCACAAGTAGGCAGAGAGGCAGGCAGAGAGAGGAGGAAACAGGCTCCCTGCTGAGCAGAGAGCCTGATGTGAGGCTCAATCCCAGGACCCTGGGATCATG
The DNA here is from genome assembly GCF_922984935.1 of Meles meles. Taxonomy (NCBI): domain Eukaryota; kingdom Metazoa; phylum Chordata; class Mammalia; order Carnivora; family Mustelidae; genus Meles; species Meles meles. The sequence continues at coordinate 73,547,001 of NC_060069.1, forward strand.
ACCTGAGCTGAAGGCAGAGGCTTTAACCCACTGAGCCACCTAGGTGCCCCGAGATAAAATATCTAAATAGAGGATATTCAGAACAGAAAAAAAGGTGGGAAGAATGCTGTCTGAAGTTGGAAAATACATCAGAGAAAAAAATAATTTGAAGTGTCAAGAGCTAGATAGAATGAAAAAGAAAGAAATAAAAAGAAAAAAAAAGATAGAAAATAACCAGAGAAATTAAGTGAGGATGACTGAGATTACAGTAAAGGGCATTATGACTGACTTCATATAGTTGTTTTAAAAATGAGAAAAAGAATCAATGATATAGCATAATTTCCTCAAGGTCCAGGCACAATTATTGCAAATGTCAGGATTTCCTTCTACCTCATGCTTAAGTAATATTTCAGTGGGTTTGTGTCTTTGTGTGTAAATGCCCATCATCAAAAAAATAGAGAAGTTAGGGTATACATTCATATCCAGTTATAAATGACAACTCAAGGGATACAAAAAGATGGCTTCCATTCATGAATAATAACACAAACAATAAAAATGATGGTCTCCAGTCACAAATGCTAACATAGGTGATAGAAAAACATGGTTTCAAGTCATAATTGATAATGCAAGAGATAGAGAAAAGCTGTTTCTTATCATACATGAGAACTCAGGTGAGAGAAAACAAAAAGTTTTCAGCCATGAATTGTAACCCTAATAGAAAAAGGTTTCTAATCATAAATGAAAAGTCAGATGATAGAGAAAAAAAGATTTTCATCATAAGTGGCAACTCAAGCAATAGAGAAAGATAATTTCCAGTTGTAACAATAACTCACCTGATAAGGAATGGAAGATTTTCAGTCATAAATGATAATACACATGATAAGAAAGAATGTTTCTCAGTCATCCATTATGACTCAGGTAGAATGGGAAGAAGTTTCTCAGCCATAAACAAAATCAGTTAATAGAGACAGAAAGACTTTCAGTCATAAATGATAACTCAAGTGGTGGAAAATGAAAGGTTTCCAATCATAAATGATAAATCAAGAGGTAGGGAAATAAAGTTTTCCAATGATAAATGATAAGTCAAGTGAAAAAGAAAGAAGATTTCCAGTCATAAATGTTAATACAGGTGATAGAAAAAAGTTTTTAGTCATTACCGATAATTCACATGATGGATAAAGAAGATTTTCAATTATAGATAATATATCAGATGATGGTTTACAGTCAAAAATGATGACTATATGATATACATAGTGAATTTCCAGCCATAAAGGATAATTCAGGTGATAGAGAATGATAGAGAATGATAACTTAGAAAATAAATAAGTTTTCCATTTATAAATGTTAACTCTAGTAATGAAGAAGAGTTTTCAGTCATGAGTAGTAAATCAGGTGCCAGAGAAACAAGAGTTTCCAGCCGTTAATGATAACTCAGGTTACAAGAAAAGGTTTCCACTCATAAACAAGTCAGGTGATAGCAAAAGATTTCTATTCATAAATGATAATATGGTATAGAAGAAAGGGTTTTTCCAGTTATTTTTGATAACTCATTGATAAAGAAGATTGCTAGTCAAAAATAATAACTTACATGATAGAAAAAAAGGTTTCCAATTTTAAATGTTGATTTATCTGCTAGAAAAAGGTTTTCAGCCATAAATAATAACTCACATGATGGAAAAAAAGGTTTACATTCATAAGTGATAAGTCAGGTTCTAGAGAAAGGTTTCAAGTCATGAATGATAACTCAGATGTTAGAGAAAGATGTCGAGTCATGAACAGTAAGTTAGGTAATAGGGAAAGAATATTTCCAGTCTTATAACTCAGGTGATAAAAAAGAAAGATTTCTAGTGATATATGGTAACTCTAAGTGATAAAGAAACGTTTCCAGGCATAAATTATAACACATATGATTAAAAATGAAATAAAATATTTTATATAGCAATATGTATGGAAAGCAAGCAAAATGTATTTTTTTAAAGATTTTTTTTTATTTGATGGCGAGATCACAAGAGGGCCAAGAGGCAGGCAGAGAGAGAAGGGGAAGCAGGCTCTCCACTGAGCAGAGAGCCTGATAGGGGGATTGATTCCAGGACCTTGAAATCATGACCTGAGCCGAAGGCAGAGGCTTAATCCACTGAGCCTCCCAGGCACCCCAAAATAAACTGAATGGTGATCCTGAGAAATAAATACAAAAATAAATTGATTTATCACATACATGTTATAGATTCCAATCTTTTCCACGGTAAGATCAATTAAAAGTAGAATTATAGTTAAATTTACTCTTAACACAATACTTATTGTAGATCAGGGAACAATTAAATAATACTAGATTATGATGTTGGAAATATATAGGGGAAGATTAGCCAATATTGAGGAGTCTTGAAAATAGACCAAGTTGTTTTAAAAATATTACTCTTTTTAAGGCAGCTTTAAGCCAAATGGGCAGGAATTTTCAGCTATTTTCAACCCATTTAGGCAGCTACTGTTTGGGTAGCAACCAAACAGAGAGGAAAAATTTCCTTAGAGTCAGTCATACTCTAAGGCAGTTCATTCTGATTGAACTTTCTGTGATAGAAATTTTCTATATCTGGGCTGCCCAATATCTTAGCTATTAGGCACATGTGATTATTGAGTCCTTGAAATGCTGGCTAGTTATGACCGAGAAACTGAATTCTTAACTTAGTTGAATTTTAACTAATTTGAATTTAAATAACTACATGTAGCTAACAACTAGAATATTGGACAACACAGGTCTAGAGAAATCCATAAGTTACCTCCTTTCAGTCAACCCATTTCAACCATCCAGATTTTGGAATTAGTCATGGATCTAACTCGATTTTCTGTTCCAAATTCCTTAGGAATCTACATTGTTAACTTAAGAGTTTATTGTATAAGACTTATTCTTATTTCTCCCTTTCAGGGGTCCCAATAAAATCCCTGATGTTTTTCATATATATAGATATAGATATCTCCATATCTACCTATGACCCAGTCATCGTCTAAGGCACATTTATGGCAAAATCCATATAGCTGTGCCCCTATGCTACACATAATCACAAAAAGAAATGTACATAAGAAACATAACATCACCTGAATCTTCTTGAAAGGGAAATAATACTCATGCTGACTTAGAACAATTAAGAAAAACATTTATACATATATATCTTTAATAAAAAACAAGTAAAAAATACACATATAATTTAATATGTAATATTAGATTAGTTTTAAACAATGACTCTGGCATCAAAGTTGATAAACTGGCTTACAGCCTTTAGTGGTATATTAGGGTAGCCTTAAAAAACAAAACAAAACAAAAAACCCTGATCCAATTTGGCTGAAGGAAGACATTCAACCCATGGGCATTTTGAAATAGCTTAAGCAAGCAATACTTACATTCTGCTATTATCTGCATTTTAAAATGTGCTCATTACTTAGCTTCTGGGCAAATATAAGAGGCTAATTACAATACTTAAAAGTACATATAGTTAAGTTTCAACTTTCCCGTCTACCTGCGTGGTCAGGCAGAAACCTGATTAAACAGATGGGCCTCACCCCATGACCCTGAAAATCAGTACTGAGATTTTGGAGAAACAAGAAAAGAAAGTGCCAAATGGTGTTCATTCTTCAAGGAAAAAGCCTTAAGGCACCAAAATGTGCTAATGCTGAATCAGCATCACACTTCAAACTTAGCAAAGTCGAAAAATGAACACCACCACAAAGCAGCTTTATTATGGTTCCTCAAATCATGAAATATGAGAATTATAGATACTTATTTTAATACACTAATTATTCACATTTAAGAATATATGGATCTGCATTTCCCTAAAACGCTATTTCATTATTGAGTAATGTTACAAACTAAGATGAGGCACAGACAAGAACCACATTGAAAGTAACAACTTAAAAACCTAAGGACACCTTATCATAGAAAGCAAACAGCAAAAATATCACATACGAGGTCCCGAGTCTCAGTTTATACATGGCTTAAAATTTACATTAATAATACTTAATTTCATTTGGATGAACATTTCACAAAGTAGGAGTACACCTTCTGATATTACCAGTTTCCAAAACTAAACTTGAAATTATACCTTCTCCGAGAGTTTAAAGGACTCAAAAAAATAAATAAATAAAAATTCCTTAAGCTCAGTTACATAAACTATTCAGAATTAACATTTAGCAAATTCACAATATTTTTTGAGAAATCCCAGATTAGAACCATACCAACCTTATAGCCTTTTTCTTTAGCTATCAAACTCCAAACTTATATATATGCATATAAACAAGTAAATGTGTGTATATATGCATATATATGCTACTATATATATGTTTATATATATAGTTATGTCTACATATACACTTATATATATTCAATGTCTATATATATATGTATTTGTATATATACACACATATATACCTATATACAGTCTTACACATACACACACTTAGGTTATTTTAAGTATGACATTAGAGTACACAGAATAGGGGGCTACCTTTTGAGGTGTCAACCAGAATTCTAAAGATGCTTAATACATTTTTCTCACATTTAGTTATTCATTCATCCTTACTTTCATTTATTCATTCATGAATTAATTTATTTAATACATAAAAGTTAAATGTTTTCTCTGTCAGATATAGTGTAGGCTCTAGGAATAGAAAAAATAAATGTTATACTCTTTGGACTAAAGGGACAGTCAACTTACTATAAACAGAATGATGTGTTAAATACCCAAGAGGATAAAAAGAGAACTATAGTGTGAACTTTGTTCTTAAGAGAAAAATATACAGACTAATTACATTGCTTAGATGAACTTTGCACTGCTTTTTTAAAATATAACTTTCATGAACTTTCAAGTTACATTTGAGTCTCATTAGATGACACTGCGGTATAAACTGTGGTATCTTTTATTTTTTAAGACTTTATTTATTTATTTGAAAGAGAGAGAGAGAGAGACATCAAGAGAGGGAATATAAGCAGGGGGCATGGAAGAGGGAGAAGAAGGCTTCCCACTGAGCGGGGAGCCCAGGACCCCAGAATCACCTTTTGCCTGAGCAAAAGGCAGACACTTAACAACTGAACCACCCAGGTGCCCCCAAAATGTGGTATCTTAAAACAAAAACACCATATAATCTCTCTATATAAGGAACGGAATAATGACACAGAAGTGACTTAATACTCCTACATTGTTTATTTGGGAAAGATTCCACACCCTGAATGGCCCCTGATTATACTATCTATTTGTAAAATGTATATTCACAAGTGCTAGCTAATATAGTTTCTTGAATCTTCCAAAGTGGTTTATCTTAAATAAAACGTAATTCCTGGGGCACCTGGGTGGCTCAGTGGGTTGGTCCTCTGCCTTCAGCTCAGGTCATGATCTCAGGGTCCTGGGATCGAGCCCGGCATTGGACTCTCTGCTCAGCAGGGAGCCTGCTTCCCCTCTCTCTCTCTGCCTCTCTGCCTACTTGTGATCTCTCTCTATCAGATAAATGAATAAAATCTTAAAAAAAAAGTAATTCCTTAAGCATTTTCCCGTCTTTCTATTCTTATGATTTTTTTCATTAAATGTAGAAAAATAGATATATAAAAGATATTTAGAAAATAACTATTTGATGCAGAAATGGATCAATCATTCTTCATCTTATATCTTGCACTAGCCAGTTGATTGGGTTGTTGGATGTCAAATATTTAATATTGTGATCAAGAACAGAGGTCTTATAAGAGACTATGGACTCTGAAAAACAACCTGAGGGTTTTGAAGGGGCAGGGGTGGGAGGCTGGGGGAACAGGTGGTGGGTAATAGGGAGGGCACGTATTGCATGGAGCACTGGGTGTTGTGCAAAAACAATGAATACTGTTACACTGAAAAAAAATAAATTAATTAATTAAAAAAAAAAAAAGAACAGAGAGGTCTTACCTCTGACAGGAGCAGACAGAAAGACATGACTAACTTCACACCTTTGAATTCTTGTATTTCATACTATCCCTTAGTACTTCATCCATGAGAGAGACCCAATAAAATGTCAAGAACTATCAATACAGTGTTAGTTATAGCTTTTAGCCATAACCCCAATGTATTCTTAATTACCTAAGCTGAAGAGAATTTGAGTATAAGGTGTAGGGGAGGTAAAAATCTCCCTGTACCCTCTTAGGGTTTTTTGACTAGGCCTGCAATTAAAGTGATGTAAAAAAAGATTAACAGGAAAAAGAACAGAAATTTATAGAAGCTTCATGTGACATGGGAGCCCTCATAAGGAAATGAAGACCCAAAGATATGGTGAAACCAAACTACTTTTATATTAGGTTGAACAAAGAGAAGCAATTGTGAAAAATTAAACTACATGGGGAGGCTAAAGGAAAATGAAAGTCATTTGAGCAAGATTTGTTTGTATAGAATTCTCTTGGATTTGACTTATCATTGAAGAATGTTTCTTTTCTCCTGATACAGGATAGGCATCTTTCATTTGGGAGTTTTTAGCTTCTGTTTTCAGGAAAGAAATGAGAGATTAGAATGCTCTCTTACACCTGCTGTTTTTAAAGTGTTTTTAGCTCAATATAATCCTTATGCCAGTGTGGCATATTCTGTCATTATTCGAAGGTCTTTCCTTTCCTTTCCCTTCCTTTCCTTCTTTTCTCTTTTCTCTCCTCTCTTTTCCCTTTCCCTTTCCTTGCCTTGCCCTCCTTTCTTTCCTTTTATATCTTTCCTTTTGTTTCTTTCCTTTCCTTTTATCCCTTTCCTATTCTTTCCTTTCTTTTGTCTTTCCTTTCCTTTTATTCCCTTTTTGCCTTCCCTTTCTTTCCCTTTCACTTTCCTTTCCTTTCCTTTCTGTTCCTCTCCTTTCCTTTTTTTCTTTTTAGAATAACTGGAAATCTGATCTAGTCTAAAATCCAACTCAATTGCCCACTTTTCCCTCCCTTACTGGGATCAAAATCTGGCTTCAAATCTACATTCACTCATCATGAATTCAACCATTTTTTTTTAAGCCCTCCTATCTATTGTTCCAGGCACTGAGGATACGGGTCAATGACACTCACATAAATTATTTATTTAGACCCCGCCACTCAAAATAGCAAGAAGAGAACAGAGAGACAAATTCAAAAAAATCTTACCTGGAACTAAAGGAGATCTGCCTTCCAAGGAGGAGAGAAAGTTTTAACTTTCCTTATACCACTAACTTTGAAACACAAACTGTAAAGCAGGAAACGCCACAGTAAACCAATTCAAAGGAATTCCAATTTTTTTTTTTTTTTTTTTTTTTTAGGATTCTCAAGATACTAAACCAAAGCTGAAGTGGTTTTACTTGCTACTTAAACAATACTACTGTTTCCACTACTCCTTCTTTGTTTAGGGCCTCCCATAGCCTCTAAATTTCTATTGAAATTTTGAGTAAAGAATGACTTAATCAAAGAAAAGTTAATAAAAATACAGATACATACATAATATATATAAATAAATAAAATACACATAAATACATAATAAAGATTTCAGATAATATATGAGCATTCTAAGAATGCTGTTTACTTTCTAATGTTCACCACGTCTAATTTTAGTTGCTTTTTTAAAATAGTTTTGCTAACTGAAAAAGGAATAGTAACTCCAATATGATAGTTTCAATATGGTACATGGAAGTTCAGTAGAATAAACATTTTATGAAATAACTATTAAACTATTCAAAGTATGTTCAATATTAAAATTTATAATATAGTTTCTTCTGCAAATAAGATTATCTTTCTTGATATTAACCACTCCCCATCAGAGATGGAACTGACAGATGTGATCGACATCATTAAAAAACACAACACTTGAGTGAATTTCCTAGAAAGAAAAAAATAAACCAAAAGCCAAAAGACTTCCCTTGAATTCTGAAGTAGTTTTCAGTTCAATGTATTCTCCTTGCTCAGAGTTATGACCCTTAGATATTAGTCCTTTGAATAGCATAGGAATTGAATATTCGAAGGACTGATTTAAAGCTACTTTCTCACATAATCTCCACTGGATTGACATAAAACATCAATCTGTTCTCAGGTTTGCTGAGGAAGAGTTCAAGAAAGAACTATCTTTAAAGAGTGAAATTCCCATTTGAATTCTGTTCTAGCATAGATACATTAACAGAAAGGTATTGGATACATGACAATGCAGGCTTTGCTGAACTCAGAATTCTCAGGGGACTAAAGTGAATAGAGAAAATAAATGCAACATATTATTAATTCAGCCTCCTGCCAAAATATAAAAGGTGGTAGATAAATGTGTATAGGACTACATAAAGAGTTACAATTCAAGCTAATTAAGTTAAGAAATAAGTGATTTGTTATTCTTAATTCAACTACGCACGGGTATTGCCTTTTTCATGCTCTCTAAGCACTAAAACCTCCCAGTTTGGGCCTTTTTCATTGACCACGTTTCTGCATTGATTTCAAGTCTTGATTTTGTTTATTTAATACATTCTCTTCTGGATTCATTGTTAAGTTCCTTGTGGACAGGACTATATCTTTTCATATTTGCTAACATACACTGTAAACTAGTCCAAGCTCTTTTCTCCTATTGTCAAAGGTGGCCGGCCTATCACCATTATCCAAATGCTTGACTCTTGTATTTTCCTTAGGGAAAGGCACCCTCTATCCCACAGCTCATTAGTTCTGTTCTTTTAGAGTCTTTATATTTATTTCAGTGCTCCTCCATAAATGCTTCAGATTTCAGTCAAAGTGGTAAATAAATTCAAAATGTATTTTCAGTATCTATTAGTTGTTCTTACAGCATTTGGATGGAGGAAAAAAGTTAACTAAAACGAGGCTTAGAGATCACCTGAAGATTTGTTTACTTCAGGCTCTTGTTCACATAAACAGATAATTCAAAGTAGAAACCAGACAAAGAGAAGATTCCCAATCCCTACATATCATAAATAAGACTCCTCATCTCCATCAGAGATCTATTAAGCAATCTTACAAATGTGTGCTTATTTCAACCAACTACCTAGATTAAGATCATATGGAGAGCAATATGACTTGGCATTATTAATAATAACTTCTCGGCTACTATATGCTACTTGGGCAAAATCTATTTTGATTTGTGTTCAGAAACAGTGTTATAAAGAAACTCTGGAGTTTGTAAGGTATGAGATATCTGGAAACGTTTCAGGATGAGGAGAAAAAAATAACAAAATAAGGTAATAGGGACAAGAGAAGAAGATAGGTATGGGCTATAAAAATTTTTAGAACCTGAGAAATGTCAAGAAAGAGAACTGGATAGAGAAGGAGAGAGTGGCTGAAATCAGGCAGTAGAGCCTAAATGAGCCAGAGAAGCAGTCATATTATTGGGCAGAGCCATACATTCTAATATTTAGCAGAAAAACTCACTCATTTAAAATCAATGTGCATGAAGAACCAAATCTGCCAGGTACTAAGTTGTCTCTTGGCCTCAAAACCATGTGTACACATTCAGCTTTGTAGTATTAAGGGTAGCATTCCACAAACATTTCTTCTTTGCCTATAGGGAGTTAGAGAGAAAGAGTTGACAGGCTTTTACTTGAAAGGTCTGGATAGTATATAGTTCAGGGTTTGTGGGCCACTTGCTTTCTGTTACAACTGTTCAACTGTATCTTTGTAGCATGAACACACCCAGTAAGTAAATGAACATTTTGGATGTGTTACAGCAAAACTTAACTGACACTGAAGTTTTAACTTGTATAATTTTCACCTGTCATAAATTTCTTAAAGTTTAAAATACGTTAAAAAAAAATTATCTCACCGGTCTACAAAAACAGGAGGCAGGTGAGTTTTGGCCCATAGGCTATAATGAGCCACTCCTTGCACTAGGTCTGGATGGAGCACCAGAAGGGACTTGCTTCTGTTTGCTTGTCTTCCAGTCTGCATGACTCCTGTGATCATGTTTCACCCTTTGGAGGGGCAAACTGATTCCACTCTCCAGTTGTTTGCTTAGTCTCGCTCTCTGGGAACCAGCTTCATCATGTTTTGTTAGATCTGTCTGAAACAATCCAGCCACATTCAAGACTTAGCTCCACAGAGCCCCTCCTTGGAGTTCTTCAAGAGAAGAACCATCTGGGTGCTGCTTCCTTTCAGAGTTCTGGGCTGTGCTCTGTGGGCCCCTTCTACACACTCCCAGGGAACCAGCATTCCCTTGTAAGCAATCCCTCCTATCAAGTCTGAGTTCCAAGCCTATGGGGTTCTTCCCAGAGTCTAGATTCTGAAACCCTTAACCACTCCCTTTGTTTCCCAAGCCCTTAAGTTTATAGACACCTCTTGTGTAGTTACTATCTCTGTGTTAATTCAGTGTTCCTTTTCTGCTTTTTTTCAGTTCTCTATCGTCTGTTTAACCAATTCTTTTATTAAATTCCCTCTGTTGAAGTATCAAATCTACTTTCTATTTTCCTGAATGGATGCTGACTGATACACTGATAGTTTTCTTTCTAGCTGTATAGCCAATATTACTCAGGCAACAATTACTGAATACTAGTTTTGGGGGGGGGGCGCATTACCTTCCAGTTCTGATTATTTGCTTTCCTTCCAGAAGTTTCTGCCCCAGGAAATTCAAAACAAGTTCACATACAAACTTTGAGGCCTGTTCCCAGTTCCTAAGAGATGCTCTAAATTCAGTATTTCTCTCACACTAAGGCACATTAACTAAATTATCCCAGTCACACACTATTCAATGATTTCTTTTAAAGTACCCAGGCACAGTTACCTCCCTAATTATACAAAATGGGAAATTTCAAGCTTTTTGTAACAATAACAATCACTGACATTTATTGACTTACTATTTGCTAAACATGATGTTCAATGGAGAATATATATTTTAACTTAATTCTTAAAGTAATCAATGAGATAGGTAATAGTACTAATTTCCCTTATATAGATTCCTTAGCATATAGTTAACAATTTTTTCAGTCACATATATAAAAAATACCAGAATCATCACCTAATTCCAATATTTTGACTCTAGAATTCTGCTTTTTAATCACTATGACATAGTATCTCCCAGTGTGTTGACTGTTACGCATCATCCAGTTCCCTCTTTAAGATTCTAAAACTAATTCACTTAGCTGTGGGGAGTGCTGCCAGTTTTCTGAAAATTGCTCTGGGGTTGAAAGAGCTGCATCACTCAACATCATACTATCTTTCCAGAGGCAACTGGTACTCCATGCCATGCTCAGCTGCTTCATCACAATAAGGGACAACTCTGAAGAACTCTCTCAGTTTTGAGCTCTGCATGGGGTCCACTGAGGCACTGAAGCCCAAGTTATCCTTTGACCCTACCTTATTTCCTTTCTTCTTTTATACCAGTTAATCTGAAAATCCTCTTGATGAATTTACTGCACACCAGTCTCAGTATCAAAGTTGGCTTCCTGGGGAACAGGATTTCCAAAAGCCAGGTAATTTAAATAAAACCAAATCTATTTAACATAATTTCATACAGAGAGAAGGTTTATGGACCAAGGAATGAAAATCTTACTATGAACACTTAAATAAATCAATAATATCTTTAAAGTGCTAACCATAAGTTAGTTATTAAGTTTGGCGTTAAACCTATTTTCTCTAAGATAGCCATAAAATAGAGCATCTTCTAGTTTCAAAAGAGAGTAATTAATTTGCATAAGGTTACAGACAGTTATTAGTCTGATTGTGAACCAATGTCTCAACTCCAAAATCTATTATACTTCGTATTGTATCCTGTGACTGTAAACTAGCTTCATAAAGAAAGATGACCATGTGTTTATGAAAGTTAAATTAAACATACTCAAAATTCAAAACTCAAATTGTTACTTGAATACAGGTAGGTTTCATCTGGCAGCACTGTAAACTAAACTTATATGACCACTATTAAAACAAAAACAAAAACATAGCTATATAACACTTTTCATTTTGTTAATTTGTTTTCCAGACATGAGAAAAATGATTTTAAAAATCAGATTGTTAACTTCTAATTTGGCAATGCATTCTGGGTTGGGTATATTGCTGGTACAAATGAGTTGCAGGTATGAGTGAGTTCTTTAATGTATTGAAATATAACAATGTATTTCCACATTTTTTTCTAACTTCAGCTCATGGCTTCTTTCCTTCTTCTGGATTTCAGTCATGATTCTTGAATTTAATCTGTTATTAGCTTTCATTAGCAAATAGGGTTCTAGATTGGAATTCTGAATGCAAGATCCTAAAGTCAGTGGCTGCTACCAAGCCCTGTAGCTCAAACACTTGATAGTATTTCCAGGGCTGAAATTAACAGTAGTTGGAATAAGTATTATTCCCTATCGTTTTCTGTTTTGCAACATCTCCATTGTCCTCCAATCCAATTGTGCTTAATTATCTAAGGATCTCTGGAATGTGTTTAATTAATGTTAACTATTGCTACCATTGTCTCCTTTCTTTGCATCATGTAAGTTACTTCCTTAACATGAAATTAGAGATATCCTCAACCTTACCCCATAAAAGTCAGGTTAATTGAGAAAACATTAATTTCTCTAGGCTACGAATGATCAAGGCTCTATTGGGTGAATGGCTAGATAAAAAAGGGACTTTTTAAAGAAAGGGTACACAGATTTATATTAAAGCTGATTTCTTAACTACTTTATTTGTTCTGTAAAAATGCAAATAAAGTATATATTAGGTTACCTTTTGTCAAAGAGATTATCCTTTTGAAAAGTAGGTACTGAGAGAATATAAGTGGGAAAGTACATCTAAAAGAGTCCCATGCAAGAATATAAACTATACCTGAATTGCCCTGGCCTACTTTAGATAGATAATATGTTTCTCAAAGGCAATCCATTGCTATCAGCATTTGGTATAAAATTAAAGTAGATGTTAGAGGCATCCTTATTTATCTGTATTCCTATTTAGAATGCTAGCAAAGGATTTGACAGCAGAAAGAGCCACTTTTTCATTCCATAATTACTCACTGAGCAACTTCACAAAACATTAGGATGGAAACCATGGCAAAAAAGAAGATGAAGCATATACAGGCACTTTGTTTACTAAATTTAGAAAAAAACATAAAACTTCACAAAGGTATACAACAGAACATGCTTCACATTGGGTTCCATGAGAAATGTTCATCTTGTAAGCCACAAGAATACCTAGGGACTTGATCATGAATCCAACTTCTTCATTTTATAGTTTGGGAGAAAGAGGATTGGGAAAGATGTGTGGAGTTCCCTACACTCCCAGTTAATTGAGCAGGTCTCCAAGTTATTTGAGCAAGACTAAAATCTAAGAATCCACCTGTCATTCTATCTTAATATATGTGTTGTGAATATTTAAAATTCTTTGCACAGCATATGATAATGGAGAAGCTTCTGTCCTCACATGAATGGAGACAGGGCTTAAACTTCACCAACATAGTCCCTCAATAATCTGTCTTACCTGAAGCTAAGAGCTTTTCATTGTTTTCTAAAACCTATTTAGAAAACAGTTTAATAGGAAGCAATTATCTCATTAACCTTATTTTAGGTCAGAGAGAGAGGAATTTATATCCACACTGGGGATAAATGTAATCTTGGGGAAAAAATAAATGTCAAAACTAACATTTGTGTCAGAGATTTACTTTTTTATTTTTTAATTTTTTTCAAAGATTTTATTTATTCATTTGACAGACAGAGATCACAAGTAGGCAGAGAGGCAGGCAGAGAGAGAAGAAGGGAAGCAGACTCCTTGACAAGCAGAGAACTCGATTCGGGACTCGGTCCCAGGACCCTGGGATCATGACCTGAGCCGAAGGCAGAGGCTTTAACCCACTGAGCCACCCAGGTGCTCTGAGATTTACTTTTTTAAAGTTGTGATAAATAGAATGGTGTAGCAGAAAGAATTATATTTTTTGAGATCTTGAGTTCAGCCATGTGTATTACATTATTGTATATATTATTATGTTTAGGCTCTATTATTGTATATGAGCTAGTCAGCTTTTACAAACAGCCATCAAATATCACAAACCAACAAAACAGACATGTGTTTTTTGCTCAGTACAGTCTAAGTAGATTCCTGATCTGGGAGAATGGGGAGCTGATTATGGTTTGTGTGCTCTGTTCCATGAAGGTATTGAAGGACCCAGACTAATGCAGACTCAGCAGTCTTGATTATGTGGATTCCAGTATAACCCTAAGCATTGCCATTCCAATCACCTGAGGAGAGGGAAAATGGTAAAGCACGAGTAGGATGTTTTAGTGGCAGACCAGATAGTGACATAGCCATTTTGTTCATTATTCTGTAGGCTATAATTCAGTCACATGGCCACATCTACATGTGGGAGAGTGTAGAAAAGATGGTAAGCCTATTTGTCAAAGTGAAAGGGAAGAATGGGTTTAAAGGTCAGTTGGCACTCTGTAATACAATCTGATATTTTCCCCACCAAATATCCATGTCATTCTTTTCCCCACCCTTAGAACCCACTCATTCCCTCCCAAAACATGACAACCTAAACTCCCATCTAGTGTTACTGCATTAAGATCATAGTTCAGGATATGTGGTATAGATGCAAGTTCCTGTAATCCAGCAATTTATAAATTCGTAAATGAATAAATAAGTATCTCTTGTCCCTCCAACCATGTACACACATAATAATTGTGGAGAACAGAACAGATATCTGCATTATAAACCTCCCATTTGGACCAAGAGAAAAGCAGTGCAATTATCCTTTGATAGAAATGTTGAAATCCTTTTGACATAGTGATATGAAGCTCCTTTTCTAGCAATGGACCTATTCTCAGAAGGAGAACTCTCTTATCCATCATTTTCTATGATCCCTGGTTCCAGAGACCTTTTTTTTTTTTTTTTTTGATATTTTATTTATTTGACAGAGAGAAATCACAACTAGGCAGAGAGGCAGGCAGAGAGAGAGGAGGAAGCAGGCTCCCTGTGGAGCAGAGAGCCCGATGTGGGGCTCGATCCCAGGATCCCGGGATCACGACCCGAACCGAAGGCAGAGGCTTTAACCCACTGAGCCACCCAGGTGCCCCTCCAGAGACCTTTCTTAATCACTATCTCCCATGGCCACAACTGATCAGAGTTATGGCAAGTATGTCCTCAGGGAGTGTTACACATTTTAAACGGCACCCATGGGATATTACTGGGCTCACAGAGTTCGATGCTTACTGAGGCCATACTCATGATTTCTTTAGTGACATAATTTCCAGTAAACTTTCTACACTTCTACACGATAACATTTCCTCAAATGTATATTTCTTTGTATGTTACATCATTATTTTAGTATCATACTTTACTCTTCTAAGTGCTTACTTGACATTCAATGAAATAGACCTTTATTCTTAGACATAGATATTTAATCCTAGGTCAGTGGTTTTCAAGCTTTATCCTGTGCGGAAATCACTGGGATGCCTTGTTAGAATATAGATTGTTGGGCTCCATCCCCAGTGTCTCATTCAAGAGTCTGGGTATGGCCTGAGGCCTCAGGTAATACATATGCAGCTAGTGCAGGAGTCACGCTTTGAGAACCACTGCCATTGTCATTCCTGTGTGTATGCAGGAAAAGGAAATATAAGCAAACAAACATGTCAAAGTACTCCTGAATCTGTCTTCACATGCAGAATCGAACTTTTAGAACTACTTCTCAACTCAGAGTCATGGATGGTGATGTTTTTCAACACAATATCGTTCTCCGTGTCATCAGGAGCACTAGAGAAAAAAAAATCTATAAAATAATTTAAAGCCACTGGTATTGCATTTTCAAACTGGCTTTGCATTGAAGTACAGCTAGTGTGCTTCTCCCACTTCAGGAGTATTTATTTACCACCTCTCCAATGCTCTAAAAAAAGCCAAACATCAACAACCACAAAAACCCCAAATATGTTCCTAGAGCATAAAAGAGTGTTCTACTGTTTACTTCTATATTTAATTGATACAAAACCCCACTGATTTTATAACAAATCTCAATTTCAGAGATGTTAAAATATGAAATAAAAGGGCATCTTAGAATCATGAAATAAGATATTTGGTTCCAGGGTATTGCCTCTGTTAATTACAACCCAAATCCTTTGCTACCTAATTAATAAACCTGCTTTATTCTCCTACCACCCATTTAATGTTGGCTATGTTAGCACCATCTGAAACAAAAATTTGTTAGGGGGCAACACCATTCATCTGGTTTTTGCAAAAAGGCTGAATCTTTGCTAACCGAGAGCTCTTGATCCTTTGTCTTTTTTTTTTTTTTTTAAGATTTTATTTACTTATTTGACAGAGAGAGAGATCACAAGTAGGCAGAGAGGCAAGCAGAGAGAGAGGAGGAAGCAGGCTCCTCACCGAGCAGAGAGCCTATGCGGGGCTCAATCCCAGGACCCTGAGATCATGGAGCCGAAGACAGAGGCTTAGGCCACTGAGCCATGCAGGTGCCCTGATCCTTTGTCTTTTTAAACACATTTTAATTCTACTTCCTATTATTTATCCCAAAACACTGGGTTTCTCCAACATTGTGAATTCTTTAATCTCTGCTTAGAAATAACCCATTTTTTTAAATTTCTAAGCCCATTTATTTTTTCTGTAATAACTTGCTAAAAGCAGCGAATAATTATAAACACAAATTGATACATTAGCCTTTTCCAACTTCTTAGCCTAGAGATATAGGAGTAGTGGGCTCATGATTGGTCTTTCAAGTTACAACAAGTGACAGTTTTACCAAATGTTTTGCTACAGCATATAACACAGCTCTCAATTTTTCAAATTGGCAATATCCTTATTTGATTTTTAACTGCGAAACTACTAATTCAATGTCATATATTTTGTTTTTCATTAGAATATTATTCCATTACAGAGTACTAATGGGAATATTACATTGTATTGATTTGTTCTTAATAATCATCTCAAATAATTGCTTGATACAATAAATGTTTACCCTTTGATCACAAAAGTCCAAGGTGGCTTCAAACTGGGTAGGGTGTAACAGGAAGCCTGGGTACATAGTAGGCTCTTATCCACAGTGATTCATTCAGTGACTTAGGTTGATGGAGACTCTTATGATATCCAATATAAGTTGGAGAGCCACCTGTGCATTTCCATTCCAGCCTGTTGGATGAGAATAAGAAGATGGAGAAGTGGACATAGGAAGTTTTATGGAATTTGCAGACATCATCTCTTTTTATAATTCCACTGCTTAGAATTCAGTCCAGTTAGATTATAAGGAAGCCTGTGATATGAGGTCTGTGTTCCTAAGAGGAAAGGAAGAAAAAAATTCAAGGGACAGCCACCAGCATTTCCAAAACAATAACAATTTGTTATCTATTACTTGAGTCTCAAACTTTTAAAGCATGAGATTAATCATCCCAGTGTAACTTTTATAGTTATGATGAATAAAAATTATAATATATGCCTTAGAGTTCTTTATAAACCATAAAGCATCAGCCGATGTTAGGTATTAGTAAACAATGATTATGTCACAAAATTATACAGTTGCAAAGAAGTTACAACTCTACAAATTTGCTTTTGTAGATTAGTGTTGTTTCGTGTCAAGAACCCTGAAATTCTCTGAGAATCTTTTTTTTTTTTTATTCTCTGAGAATCTTGAATAGAGCCCTCAATTATATTATTTATTTACTTTTTCAAATCAAGAGGTTATCCCTGACAAGGTTTGAAGACGTTTTCTCTATCTGTACCAACAATGTATACAAAACTACACAACCATATATGCTTTTCTAAGTTTGCCAGAGTAGGAACTACACAAGAATTTTATGTTTCCACATGGCTGCTAATTTCTGTTTTCAGGGAAAATGGACAAGCACTTATCTTTTTCAAATACAGTTAGCAAAAATATTTCCCTCCACACTGGAAAGTTTTCCAAGACTGTCAGGCTCTCCTTGCAGAGTGCTGGTACCCAAACAATACTGATAATAAGGTCTTTAATTGAAAAAATATATACCTCATTGTATCAATAAAAATCTCTCAATTAATTTTGAATGTCAAATGCCTATTTGACATAAAATATCCTAGTAGTCAATGTTAAAGTTTCTGAGCTAAGATTTCCTTTACTCACAAAAAAGAAAATACTTGCATATAAATTGAATTAAGAGGGCTTTACCCCAAATCATGATATCCAGTAATCATCTATAAAACTGACAACTGCCGGGACGCCTGGGTGGCTCAGTTGGTTAAGCGGCTGCCTTCGGCTCAGGTCATGATCCCGGCATCCTGGGATCGAGTCCCACATCGGGCTCCTTCGGCGGGGAGCCAGCTTCTCCCTCTGCCTCTGCCTGTGCTTGCTCTCTCTCTCTCTCTCTAATAAATAAATAAAATCTTAAAAAAAAATTAACTGTAGGCTCCTTAAGCTTACACGTTAAAAAAACAAAAACAAAACAAAAAACTGACAACTACCTGTTCTGCTCTCATCGCTTAAGGAAACCTCCTGAAACAGCGTGGTTTGAAGGTTTAGCTAAGGAGACTATTATTACAATATATTTTAAAGAGTCTTCAACATCAATGAATTTCCACATAGCAATAAGTAACGGGCATGTACAAGGATACTTTCTAGTCTAACACCAAAATTAGTTTAGTTTTTTTTTTTTTTAAGATTGTATTTATTTATTTGACAGAGAGAGAGAAATCACAAGTAGGCAGAGAGGCAGGCAGGGAGAGAGGGGGAAATAGGCTCCCTGCTGAGCAGAGAGCCTGATGTGGGGCTCCATCCCAGGACCTGAGATGATGAACTGAGCCGAAGGCAGAGGCTTCATCCACTGAGCCACCCAGGTGTCCCCAAAATTAGGTATTTCAAAACAATGGAGAGGCTCAAACTTTGCAGAGAATATTAAGATTTTACTTTCCCATTAAAATTTTTCCAGTCAAGCACATATTTTCTTATTTTGAAGACAAAGACATCCCTTAACATTTGTACAAATAGCTATATACTTCATATGATTCAATGGACCAATAACAGGCCAAAATCCAAGATTAGCTGCAATGCCAGACATTTATCTAGTTGTACTTTTGTTTTTTTTAAGGATTTTTATTTTATTTATTTGACAGAGAGAGATCACAAGTAGGCAGAGAAGCAGGCAGAGAGAGGGGGGGAAGCAGGGTCCCCGCTGAGCAGAGAGCCCAATGCAGGGCTTGATCCCAGGACCCTGAGATCATGACCTGAGCCGAAGGCAGCGGCTTAATCCACTGAGCCACCCAGGCACCCCTCTAGTTGTACTTTAAAGACAAACCTAACAGTTGCCAGAAACTACTTCAAAATATCAAAATAAATGTTACCTACTGAAATAAACAATGTTATTGATAGAGTCACTGAAGCAATGACTTACTTTCTAAGATACAAAACAAATCCATGATACTCAAAATTTCTTTTTCCAAGTTAAGTCAATTAATGTTTTCTTTTACTTGGCAATGCAGAAAGTAATTTTTAAGACGCTTTTATGTTCAAGGCTTTTATGTTGGCAACAAATTCAAGATTATTTTTTAAGTTCTAATATTTGAAAAATAAATCATGTGTTTATAATGCACTTTACCATTGAAACAGTTTTGATGTAAACATTAGGTGACTTTTTTCTGCTTATGTTAGCAAGAACCTTACCACACAAGAATGACTGGGTCTTATGTGTCTCTTTAATATCAATCTTAAAAATAAAATGCAAGAATAAAGAACTTTATTATGGTTTCCATTTGTGACATTTTCCCTCTTATATCAGAGACTGATAAGAGGAACAGCAAATATGCATATGTCAAGGAAGCATTATACTTTCTTAATACTCTCTTTAATTTCTATCAATAAGAAACTGAGCATAATATCTATTGTATGCTACCTCAAAGTAGCTTACAGTAAAATAACTTCACAATCTGACACACCCATAGTTATTTTAATGCAGAAAATTATCAAAAAAAGGACCTGAAAGAAAAATTTTATGACTATTTTATGGAGAAACAAAACTAACACAAATAGAAATTTCATAATCTGTACTCCAAATATCAAAAAATATTAAAAATATAAACTTTGAGGACTTGTACTTTCTTAGAGAAATTAGGATATTTCTTTAAGATGGCTAAAATTCAACAGCAGAAACTTTAAACATTTTAGAAATTATTTTCTCTTATTTTAATGAATAATTAATCTTCTTATATTTATAACTACCAAAAGTGCAGACATTAAGAAAAGATAACATTTGAGAACTCCATCAGGCCATTTGAGATTTCTCAGAATGACAATGATCACACAGTTTTTAAAAAGTGCTGCAATCAAATCTTTTGTTGTTGCTTTATCAGCTTTTACTTTTGAATGTGGCATTTCTTCAATTGCTAATGTACTTTTGGCAAATGTGTACAAATGATCTTCTTTAATGGTACGAGTATTGGGATTTTAATATTCTAAAATTAGTTTAAGTATTTCCTTTACAGACTATTATTACTCTTCCACTTAGAAGAAAATTTCTTCTCTAGGATTTATAAATGTAGCTTATTTTGATGAATCCTTTACATATTCTAGAAAAGAATGAACATAGGCATGCTAGCATTTAAATCCACATCCTTAAGTTTTGAGTTATTTGATGAAATATATATTTCATAAACCCATGGGGAGAACCATGACCTTTTTTCTTCCATCTCTAGTAATATAGTTTTGGGATCTGTGTATAAAATGTATTTAATGAGTACATTTATTTTATGCTTATTTAATTACTTTGTTGTCATTTGCCATTCTTGGTCCTGAATCCTTTAGGACCATTACAGCTTCTAAAATGGTAATAATTTTGCAACTACCTAATTTTCAAATTAAGTTAAAGATAAATACATAATTTATTTATATGAGTCATTACTAGTAACTATTCAAAATATAAACTTGGTGTAAATAAGGCAGTTACATTATAATGGAAGGGATACATAGCTAGTTACAGATTTAGGCCTAAATCTCATCCATTCCCTTACTAATTTTTATGGCTCTGGGCAGTTATATATATTATACCAGGAAAACATATCAGGAAAATAAATGAACCATGATGTCAGACAAACTCAAGTTCAAATTCCATTATTTTTTCCAACCCATGAGTTTGGGAATTTTTATAAACTACTCAGAATTTCACTTCCTCTATCTCCATATGGGGATAAAAGCTTTCATATTATAGTGAAAGTGAATTTAGATAGATATAAGTGAACTATCAAACACTGGAAGCACGGTGACTTCCTCCATCATTCAACTCTATGATTCTAGTCCCTCTTTGAACCTCTGTATAGATTATAAAAATTTGGGGCACCTGGGTGACTCAGTGGGTTAAAGCCTCTGCCTTCGGCTCGGGTCATGATCTTAGGGTCCTGGGATCGAGCCCCACATTGGGCTCTCTGCTTATCGGGGAACCTGTTTCTTCCTCTTTCTCTCTCTGCCTGCCTCTCTGCCTAATTGTGATCTCTGTCTGTCAAATAAATAAATAAAATCTTAAAAAAAAAAGATTATAAAACTTTGGTAATTTAGAGGTTTAAGTTAATTTCTGCAGAACTTACAGAATTATAACACATTTTTATAGAATCTGAATATTTTCAATTTTGTTTTAAACAACATTTTACAGAACAAAAATCAGATGTGTAGTCTGATTGAAAAATGATTCATGCATAAATTTAATAGGTGTTTATTTAAAGGTATCATGTACCAGGCACCATATTTAGTTCAGAGAAAATAGTGATAAACAAGTGAGATACATTCTGCTGTATTTTGTGAACCTTTAAATGAAATAGACATATTTAAGGCAAGTAAAAACTGAAAAATAAACAAATTATATTTACAAGTTGTGATGAAATGAAGCAAAGAGAGAGAAAGAAACTGTGGGAATGAAAGAAATTATCGAACTATGGTTAGGTAGACTTCATGGAAATCCATAGTCAGAAATTATACTTGAGGGTGCCTGGGTGGCTCGATTGGTTGTGTCTACCTTCAACTCGGGTCATGATCTCAGGGTCTTGAGATTGAAACCTACATCCAGCAGGGAGTCTACTTCTCCCTGTCCTTCTGCTCCTCCTGTTAGTGCTCTTTCTTGCTCTCAAATAAATAAAAATCTTAAAAAAGAAAAAAAAAGGAAAATAAAAGAAGAAAGGAAAGGAAGGAAAAGGAAAGGAAAGGAAAGGAGAAAAGAAAAGAAAAAAAAAAAAAGAAACTGTGCTTTAAATGGAGAACAGGGGTGCCTGGGTGGCTCAGTCAGTTAAGCATTTGCCAGCTCAGGTCATGATCCCAGGGTCCTAGCATTGAGCCCAGCATCAGGCACCCAGCTTAATGACGAGAACTCTGCTTCTCCTCATGCCTTGAACCTGGCTCATCCTGTTTTGTGCTCACTCTCTCTCAAATGAATAAATAAAATCTTTAAAAAAAAAAAGTAAATGGGAAACTAATGGTAAAAAGAATGGGGGAAAGAACATTGCAGGCAAAAAGAACATCTTATACAGACACCATTGAAGTGAGAAAGAGTTGAGTTTCATATGTTTAAGGAATGGAAAGAGTATCACTGTTTGGTTTAACATACCAAAAAAGACTGAAGGTACAAACTGAAGGACTAGGGGGCTTATATATTATAGAAAGATTTCTGGATTTAACTTTCAGTGCAATGAGATGCCAGTGAAGGATTTCAGGTGAGTAAATGACATAACATGATTTGTATTTGAAGCTTTCCTTGCCAATAAATAGAAAATGAACTGAAGGAAGGCAAAAAAGAGAAGAAAGAAGAAAGTTAGAATGCCATTTTACTAGGTCTCATAGTGGCCTAAATCAAGATGATAGCAGTAAAGGTAGAATAAGTCAGATTTGTTTATGGATTAGCAAAATAGAATAGGGGAGAGGGAGAAATAAAAGACAATTCCTAGGTTGCCACCATGAGACATCTAGATGAATGGTAATGTCCCTCATTAATTCTCTGAGGTGGGAAACAGCTAGTGATGGAGTAGAGGTATGTTTGGATTAGCAAAGCTAGACGTCTAAGTTTAATTCCAAAAAGAGATTTCAAATAGGTAGTTAAATACTTTCCTTGAACATAAAGTTTATAGTAACTACCATGTTTATAGATCATTCCTAAATTAGTAGCTAGTGAATTCCTCACATTTCTTATTATATTTCAAAGAAACTGTATGAAAAAAGGTAAAATCTCTTAAGATAATGCTTATAATATATTATATTGCTTATAATATATAATAATTATATGCTTATAATATATAATATGATAATAAAACAAATTTTTATATTAAGGAGTTTTACACAGAATAATGGGATTCCTGAAACTTCTGTCTTATACCCATACCAGCCTATAAATTTGCCTGCAATTTTTTTTTTAAGATTTTATTTATTTATTTGACAGACAAAGATCACAAGTAGGCAGAGAGGCAGGCAGGGAGAGAGGAAGAAGCAGGCTCCCTGCCAAGCAGAGAGCCCAATGCGGGGCTCTGGGACCATGGGACCCTGGGACCATGACCTGAGCTGAAGTCAGAGGCTTTAACCCACTGAGCCACCCACGCACCCCTTGCCTGCAATTTTAATGTAATTTTATCTATATCATTTTTTAGATTCCTTAAGTGAGGCTTTTGTTTTTTGGGGGTTTTTTTTGAAGATTTTTTTTTAATTTTTCATTTGAGAGAGAGAGACAGAGAGAGAGAGGGTACAAGCAGGGAGAGAAGCAGGGGGAGAGGGAGAGGCAGACTCCCCGCTGAGTGGGGAGCCTTATGCAGGGCTCAATTGCAGGAGTGGAGATCATGACCTGAGCCAAAGGAAGATACTTACCGACCTGAGCCATGCAGGTACCCCAGTGAACTGAGGCTTTCGTACTAAATATATCAGAGTTCCCTTCCCTTCCTGTTCTCACATCCTAAGGGTACATGATTTTTTATCTGTATTTTGCATATCTTTTTATCTGCTTATCTGTCTGTCTTTCTATCCAGTCACACACTCACATACATACAATGTACTCTACAGTTAATAGCATTTATAATCACATGAACTATGTGATTGGTACATGGGTAGTGTTCTAAGTATTAACAGTGCAAAATTTGGTATAAATTGAATATATTTGAGACCTGGACAAAGAAGTCTAAGAACAAACACCAAGTTTACCAATATCAGTTAATTCCAATTAGGAAGGTTAGAGAAGTCAAGTAACTTGCCTGATGTAAAGCAAATTATAGAAAAATATCTATCTCTCTGATCAACTTAATTCTAAAATTTACAATATTAGTCATTATACACTATAGATACTGAATTTATAATAATTAGATGGAGCTAAATCTGTAGTTATTTCTGATTTTGTATTATACTTACATATGTGTGAATATGTATATACATATACATAAATGTTGATATACATATACATATACATAAATGTTGATATACATATACATATACATAATACATATACATATGCATAAATGTACTCATACACATACATATGTTGATATACATATACATATACATAAATGTACTCATACACATATATATACATACATTAATAAGATTTAACTTATGTAGCAAATATTGGATCTATTTTATATTCTGAATAGAATTAGACACAAATCAAAAGTCTGTTATCAGTCAATTCAGTTTTAAGCCTTGATTTCCTTATCTATAAATTTAATACACCCATACATGAACATGTACATACTTTGGGTAGAATCTAAGGCATCTTGTAAATACATATACACTCGTATACTTTTTTCCACACATATTCAGATGAAATATGCTATATGGAATGTATCCAAGTGGATGAGATACTTGAGTTATTGGTTATTACAGAACTGACTTTTTAATTTATACCTCCTGGATTAAAATATTTTCTTTGAGACAGTGAAGTGTTTGAACTCTCCTTAGGACTCAGTACAGAAGCTCTCTTCACCATGGATTACTAAACAGGTCATTAATTAACTTGTTTTCAGATTATTTTTTCAGCATTATAAGAAGAACACTCAGCTAAGCATAATCTATGACTATGCCAATAGAGAAGGTTTATCTTGTAATAGCAAGAAAAACAGTGACTTAGGAATAAGCATATTTTCAATGATAGTACTGTGTGAACGAAAGTCATATAAATGTGCTGACAAAATCTACACTCAAGTTTTATAAACGCAGAAACTAAAATGTCACTGAATTATATATTTATTACATTTTAAAATGTTACACTTCGTGAAATAAAATTTATCCTGAAAAATGTACACCATGCCTTCATGTCTTTGGCATATCACTCATATTATGTCTATCAAAAACCTTTGCTCTGGGGGCTTCTGGATGGCTCAGTGGGTTAAAGCCCCTGCCTTCGGCTCTGGCCCTGATCCCAGGGTCCTGGAATTGAGCCCTGCATAGGTCTCTCCTTGGTGTGGAGCCTGCTTCCTCCTCTCTCTCTGCCTGCCTCTTCACCTACTTGTGATCTCTGTCTGTCAAATAAATAATAAAAATCTTTAAATAAAAAGAAAGAAAAAAAAAACTTTGCTCTGTCTTATCCCTCCCTCAGAGTTATTACAGTTATATGTATTTTTCATAGATATGTTTAATATTCTTTAGAATTCTTCTCTCAAATACATTTATTTATTTATTAAAGATTTTATTTATTTATTTGACAGAGATACAGCGAGAAGGGGAACACAAGCAGGGGGAGTGGGAGAGAGATAAGCATGCCTCCCGACAAGCAGGGAGCTGGATGTGGGTCTAGATCCCAGGACCCTAGGATCATGACCTGAGCTGAAGGCAGAGGCTTAACGCCTGAGCTCCCCCATAAGCCCCCCAAATGCATTTATTTAAATATAAGGCTTTTAAATATAATGCTTTTTTATTTTGTCATTAGTCCATATTTCATTTTAAAATATATGACACAATGTTTCTAATCTTGGAATCTCTAACCCCAATTAATGTGGAAGTCATCTGTATTAAGGTGGTTAAGTAATGAGAAGGAGAGATAAAGTCTCTAAAGTGCCTAAGAAAAAAGTCCCTACAATTTAATGACATAGATAAGGTTTAGGGTTTATCTTTATTTTTTCTGTGTAAAGATACATATTAAAGAATCATCATCTCCTTAAGAGAAAAAGTCAGGTTGGTTATTATCCTTTGTTAATTGCAACTGTTGCTCTTTTCTTTCTTTTTTTTTTTTTTAAAGATTTCCAGGAAAGCTCAGGAACTCATCCCTACATTATGCTCAGGAACACTGGAAACTCATTTTTTTTTTAAGATTTTATTTATTTAATTGACAGATCACAAGTAGGCAGAGAGGCAGGCAGAGAGAGAGGAGGAAGCAGGCTCCCTGCAGAGCAGAGAGCCCGATGCGGGGCTCGATCCCAGGACCCTGAGATCATGACCTCAGCCGAAGGCAGTGGCTTAATCCACTGAGCCACCCAGGCGCCCCTGTTGCTCTTTTCTATAAAGGTTCATAGCTAACTCCATTCATTTGTCTCCTAATTTAGAGTTGTCAAAACACACGAAGATTTATTATTTTCTATCTGACCAGAACACAAAAGTAACTTTTATATCTTTTCTTAAAGTTTATATGGATTAGTATCACAAGGAAAGGAGGGGTTAACAACATTAACTGAGGGCCTACTTTGTGTAAGATAGCATGCTAGAAACTTTCACAGTCCTTTTAATAAACCAGTGAAGTGGGCTCTAATTTTTTTTTTTTAAGATTTTATTTATTTATTTGAGAGAGAGAGTACAGGCAGGGAAAAGAGCAGAAGGGCAGAGAGAAGTAGACTCCCCACTGAGCAGGGAGCCCTATGCAGGGTAGGGTCCTGGGATCATCCCCTAAGCTAAAAGCAGACACTTAACTGACTGAGCCACCCAGGAATCCCTGAAGGGGGCTTTTAATACAAATGTTATGATAAGGAAATCTGGAGCGAGAATGTAACTTTCCCAAGATCATATCTTGATTTCAAAGCCATTTTTTCCCATAATATCTCACTACTTCTCCCTGGTTTTATGGCTATTTGTTCAAATAATTATTTCATACAGTAAGAAATTAGTCATACATTATTCATGTTAAAATACACATACCTTTTATTAATTTACCTCCATTATTAACCTTATAATTCTCTTTTATATTCAATGGTCTGCTAGTGTCCAGTACCAAATTTCTGGCTTTCTGAAGTTAGAGAGTAGAATCCTGAGTACCCAAGACAGGGCTACCCCACAGTGATGCTCATTTTTAAAAAGTAAGTGAAGTATTATCATTTTTTAAAAGTAAAGAATGATGATAACTGGATAGGAACTTTGATTAATAAAAACTGTATTCTCAACATTCATAACTAGTGCCTGCTTTGACTTTCAAAAATTTAGAAGATAAATTGTAAAATTACCCTAGCTATAATAGTAGTCTGTGCCAGTTCTACAGTAGAGAATAGCACCAAAAACCAAACTATGGATCAAGAAAATCTTTCTAAAAGGCACTGGCATCTTTATTTAACAGATAAGAAATCAAAATCAATAAAAATTATTCGCTTTGCCCAATGTGACAAGAGGAGTTTTATTTCGAGCCTAAGCTCGAATAGTACTTTAAAAAGTATACAATATTGTTCTTCAACAGTATGTAAAGACTGAAGATTTTAGTTAACGGCATTATTTAAGACCTACAAGTGTAGTTAGTTCCTACACTGGAAAAAAAGTGTTCAAAAAGAATATCCTAGAGTAAACTAAAGTATTAAAACCTCATTAATAAGCCCCACTGATTCAGTTTCTGTGATATAGTTCTGTAATATATTCATGCAAGAATATATTTGCAATTTAATCTTTGCATAGTTTAAAAAACGATTTTATCTGCATCATGCTTTACATGATGGTTTGATTTTTTGTTTGTTTGCTTGTTTGCTTTATTTTTTAAACATGGGGTTTGAACTCACGATCCTGAGATCAAGACCTGAGCTGAGATGAAGAGATGCTTAAACAGACTGAGCCACCCAGGCACCCCTACATGATGTCTCGAATAATGTTCTGCAGGAAATCAGTTGAGTCCTATGTTCCTGCATTATACCAAGTTTCCCTGGTCATTGTCAATCCCATTAGCAGTTATCAATGCAGAGACTTGTGCAACTCCAAAGTAATATTATCATCCCTCCAATAAAGGTCAAAATCGAATCCCATGTACCAGATCAAACATTATTAACTACCTACTTCTACCAACAGTGATGATACTGTAACTAGTCAAAGAAGGCTCATGGACCCACAACAACACTTATCTTTCCAAAAGTCAGTCCTTTTGCTTCAGTGGCCAGGGATCAAGAGAATACTCCAGATTCCCACTTCTCCTATTTCCTAATACTCTAAATATCATTAGCACTATCTTCCTAGTCTAATATGAATTGCATTATCTTCTTTGTCCCTGTAGACCTAGTCACCACATGAAAGCTCCAAGATTCCAAAGTCATGTCTTTATGTCATAAATTTTAATCTCATAAATTTATCTATATATCTTATTCCCAACATATTTCTTCACTTTTTATTTTTATTTTTTAAAAATATTTTATTTATGGGGTGCCTGGGTGGCTCAGTGGGTTAAGCCTCTGCCTTCAGCTCAGGTCATGATCTCAGGGTCCTGGGTTCGAGCCCCACATCGGGCTCTCTGCTCAGCAGGGAGCCTGCTTCGTCCTCTCTCTCTGCCTGCCTCTGTGCCTACTTGTGATCTCTCTCTCTGTGTGTCAAATAAATAAAATCTTTTTTTTTTTAATATTTTATTTATTTGACAGAGAGAAATCACAAGTAGGCAGAGAGGCAGGCAGAGAGAGAGGAGGAAGCAGGCTCCCCACGGAGCAGAGAGCCCAATGTGGGGCTCGATCCCAGGACCCTGGGATCATGACCTGAGCCGAAGGCAGAGGCTTTAACCCACTGAGCCACCCAGGTGTCCCTAAATAAAATCTTTTAAAAAAAGACCCTGAGATCATGACCTAAGCCGAAGGCAGAGGCTTAACCCACTGAGCCACCCAGGCACCCCATTTCTTCCCTTTTTAAAAATATCCCCACTGTCTTCTAAATTGCCAAGCCATTATTAGCAAAATGCTCTACAAATATGACCTTTTATCTGAATGCTTCGTTCCCGAATTATCCAGCTTTTATAGAAACCTACTCTCTTCTGAGAACAACAATTCCTCTGTAAACCTTTCAAGTGCCAGCTGGTTTTATCCGAGAGAAACACTCTTCCACCCATGATCTGTCCTCCACTATACCCTAGACTCTCATTCATTTGTAACCCTAAAAGAACATCACTACTCAGTGTAATCTGTGACATACATCTCACTCCAATTCCTACTTAATTCATGTATTACTTTGTTGACTTCCTGATGATAAGGTGCCAATCCATTGATTCTGTTACTTATTCACTTATGTCATCTACTTCAATTATGTCATCATTGATGTAATTTGTTCCCACTGTACTTAAACTCCATAGTCAATCATTATAACCACCCTATTGCATATAACCTGAACTCTCTTAACCCTCCTTAATTTCATTCTTACTACCTCAATAAAAACCAAATACTGGTTAAATCTAATTCTCCGGTTACACTACACTTGCACCAAGGACAAAATCAAACCGTTAACAAAACCATATGTAAAGCAATATTTTACGCTGAATAGGACCTTCATCTGCTAAACATCATCAAGCAGTTTTTATTTAGATGCAAAAGGAGCTAAAGTAGTATAAGCAACGCGGTGGATGATAGAGGAGGTCAGACATAATGGAAGGCTCAATTGTCAAAGCAGTGTAGACTCCAGGAACTTTTTTATTCAACTACACTGGCGTCCTGCCTGATTTTAAAATACATGAGGTATTGTTTCATCTTTGAACAGACTTTTTACAATGCTCTTTCCAAGGGGAGGGCCCCATTACTATCTCGATTTTTTCAAAGTCCACTTCTTTATTTTTTTAAAAGTCTTTATTTATTTACTTGACACAGAGAGAGATCACAAGTTGGCAGAAAGGCAGGCAGAGAGTAGGGGGGTGGTGAGCAGTATCCCTGCTGAGCATAGAGCCTGATGCTGGGCTCAATCCCAGGACCCTGAGATCATGACCTGAGCTGAAGGGAGAGGCTTAATCCACTGAGCCACCCAGGTGCCCAAAGTCCACTTCTTTAAAGAGGGCTAACTCCATTTAAATTTTAAGTGAACTATCTAGGGAATTACGGCATAAAAATCAGCTTTAATAGCCCTAAGGTTGGGTTCCATTTACCCACATCCCTGAATGCCACTTCAAAGCCATGTGACAACAGATCAATTTTTTTTTTTTTTAATGGCACTGGATGGTAATTTCTTGATGCCACACTTTGTGGTATCTGTTTTATGCTTCCATCTTTTTGATAGTTATATTTATGCCATGTAATATTGTATTTATTCTGTAAAAATGGTAGTAAAATGTCAAGATATTAACAATGTTTAATTTTAGTTGGAAGGAATACGGAAGATTATTATTTTATTTTATACTTTTAATGTTATTCAAAATACCAAAATAATTGCAAAAATCTTATGTAACTATGTAAGTTTCAAGTATATTTTGTTAATTTTAAGTTTTGTTTTCTTGTCCTAATTATGTAACTTTATGTATTACTAATCTTAAGAAGTCATTTCAACTTTCATGGGAAACCTTTCCTCACCTATAAAATTAGGGGTTTTTAATGGTGCTCTCTTGAGTCTCTAGCTTTTGTGTCTGAGTTCAGGATCTTGCTAGAGGCACTGCAAATAAATGAAAATATAAATAAAAGTGAATAATTTTAAATTTTGAACATGTTTGTTAGTAAATGAGATTGACCTCTCCAGATAATTGCTCTAATTTACTGGGGATTTTCTCAATAAGTATTTTGACCACATGTAAGGAATTATTCAAAAGTAATAGAGTTACAATTCTGGTGTCATGCAGCACTTATAGGGGTCAGGGGTGGGTGGCTAAGGAAAGACAGTAATGCCTTAGTAATGCTAAGTCATTCTCTAATTCTCTAATTCTCTAAGTCATTACATTCTCATAGTAATGCTCTGTCATTCTTAATTTTACAAAACCAAGCCAAAAGTGAAAAACAATGCTATATCCCAGGTTATGCCAGTAATACTAAAAAGCTTTACCCAGTACCTGCCAGGAGAGTTACATTTCCCCATTCCTCCTTATTAATTGCCCCTCTAGTGAACCATTAGGCTAAAACAAAAATGAGAGAAAGTACAAAAGTACTACTTTGAAATAAACCAAAAACTAACTTTCCCACACTTAGGTGAGTTTTTTGTTTGTTTGTTTCTATGTGTTTTTGTTATTGTTTCTCCAATCAGAAAATTTCCAAGGAGACAAGAAATCTGAACCTTTATTCCTATATTGATTTTTCTATTGCTAAGTAGCAAACAAAACGACACACATGATCTCAGTTTTTCTTGGGTCAGAAGTCGGGGCATGGTTTAGCAGGATCTTCTGCTCTGGGTGTCAACAAGGTTGTAATTAAGATGTCAGTAGGGCTAGATTCTCCTCCAGAAGATTGATTAGTGAAGAATTCCCTTCTAAGCTCATTGAGGTTGTTGGCAGAATGCATTTCCTTGCCACTATGTGACTGAGGGCCTAGCTTCTCACTGACTGTTGGAAAAGGGCTGTCTTCAGGTCCCAAACATTTCCTGCTACATGGCCTCAAAACATAACTTTTTGTTTCTTCAAGGCCAACAAGAGAATCTCATACTCTAGCTACTAAGATGAAGTCTTATACAATGTAATCTAATCACGGCAGTGATATCCTATTAATTTTGCCATTTTCTATTGGTTAAAGATAGATAGGTCATAGAGTCCACGTGCACCCGATGGGAGGAAATTACACAAGAATCTGACACATTGGATGTTCACCACAGTAGATGTTCAGTGCAATTTCCCAAGATGCCACAGACCATAGTTTGAGTTTGGAGAATATTAGAGAATTAAAGAGATAAGGACCTTATAGATCATCTAGTCTAAATGCTATTATTTCATTTCAAAAATTGGCAAACAGGCTCAAGGAAATAAACAATAGTCTGAAATACCATGTAATGGGTCTCAGAGCTGATTTGAAATCATAACTGTCCTGAATCCCCTGTCCGAGCCTTAGATGAAGGCAGTGATTAAATTATGTAATTGAGGGGCGCTTGGGCGGCTCAGTGGGTTAAAGCCTCTGCCTTCGGCTCAGGTCATGATCCTGGGGTCCTGGGATCGAGCCCCGTGTTGGGCTCTCTGCTCGGCGGGGAGCCTGCTTCCCTTCCTCTCTCTGCCTGCGTCTCTGCCTGCTTGTAATCTCTGTCAGTCAAATAAATAAATAAAATCTTTTAAAAACATTAAAAATAAATTATGTCATTGAATCAATGCATTTTTCTCTGGTAACGTCACTAATTTTTTAATATATACTGTTAATGGAAAAATCAGATTTCTATAGATAGCAATTTACTTCTAAACAAATTTTGAAGTACAGAAAATAAATCATCAGTCATTTGTATTCCTGAAGGATTTTATTCTCACCTGAAACTGAGCAATGAATATTTTAGCCATGTACTCTTTATCCTACTATTCTTGAACATAAAGCTTAAGCACTACAAGTAACCACAGTTTAATCCTTACTCACTTGATCTTGGATAAAGAGATGCTCATTATTTAAATATAATGCTGTAATATGTAAGTAAATTTATTCCATTGCAAGTATGTTGCTAAAGGAATTAGGGTTTTGGTTTATGCATTTAAAATCTGATTTTTACACCTTTTGGAATAGAAGTCACTTATAAATTTCAGCAAGCAATGAGGACGATAAGTTTAAGACTGATATTACCAGCTAAAATTTTATCATTTAATTTCTCCAATGTTCTTGATTTCTCTCAAAAGCTGTTTGGTTTATGTCAACTGTTACGCAACAGGGCAAGACCAGGCCACACTGATAATTTTGTCTGGAAGAAGCAGCTTTATTCTGTAGTATAACAGAAAAACCAACCTTCATAACAGGAAAGCAGCACATGATGAAATGAACAAGCAATACACAATCTTAAACACAATTAAATTCACGGGGCACCTGGGTGGCTCAGTGGGTTCAAGTTTCTGCCTTTGGCTCATGTCACAATCCCAGGGTTCTGGGATCAAGCCCTGCATCTGGGCTCTCTGTTCAGCAGGGAGCCTGCTTCCTCCTCCCTCTCTCTCTCTCTCTCTCTCTCTCTCTGACTGCCTCTCTGCCTGCTTGTGATCTCTGTCTGTCTGCTCAGCAGGGAGCCTACTTCCTTCTCTCTCTCCCTCCCTGCCTCTCTGCCTACTTGTGATCTCTGTCAAATAAATAAATAAAATCTTAAAAAAAAAAAAACAGTTAAATTCACATTTCCTTGTTTCAACAAGTCATATGACTTGTTGAAATTTAAAAATAACCATAACCTACACTATTGTCTCTACTGAAAAAGAAATATGGATTTGTCTACATAACTGATCATCTGGAGAAGTTCTATGTTCACTAAGGTTCTACAATAACAATTTTCTCCAAGAGTGAAAATGCACAAAATTTTAGCTTTTTTTTTTTTTTTCTGTATGACCTAGGAGAATTAAATTTATGTTAAATTCTCCATTCAAGGAATAAAGAAGTAATATCCTTTTTGTTTTATCTTCCAGACACAGGCATTTTTTTGAGGACCGGACATGGTCTGTCGATTTATGTTTTCAGAGCTTAGCAAATTTGTCTTTCCAATTTTCATAGTTTCTGCTATGGTATTATGGGAAAAAATAAAAACTTGGGTAAACATTTCTACATACGGTAAATGTCCAATGTGTCTTTACACTATTATGTCTTCTTTTAAAAAAAATCTATCTGTGAACATCAGGAGTGAGTTATGGTTAATTTACTTAGTTACCTGTCTTTACTAGATGTTATTCAGGGTGATTTAACCTGTCACATCCCTTGCTTTTAATTATATTCCAGAACAACTATTAAAATCCATTCAGCAGATTCAAACAATTCTTATAATAAAATAAGAATAGGGAAATTAGCTTGAAAGATGTCAGAGAGATGTCAAAAATAACAGCTATACACTCTGATTTAGGATTTAATGATAAATTTAGCATGAGTAGAGAGTTTTTGTGAATCATTTCACTGGGATTGATTTGAATATTTGAGCACCTTTTTCTCCTTTAGTGGAAATTATTTGTTCTTGAGTACCCTCACAAAAACAATTAGCTAGTATGATTGCAAAGCATATGTTTACTGACAGATGTTTTTAAGGCATCAGTTGGTGTAAATAAATAAGAAAAAATATAATTTGATTATAATTCTAAATATGAAAACAATAATTGAGTTCCATAGCTCATTAATTGTGCTATCAATTTAATTTTCATATTAAGAACTATAAATAAAAGCGAGCTATTAAAAGTGGGCTAAAATGAAGTTTTTATGTAACATTTCATATAATTAGAATAAAAAATAACAACTGTTTTATTGAAATATCCAAAAGTCTCAATAGTCAATTACTTATGAATTTTAATTTAATTCAATTTTATTTTATTTTTAAAGATTTTATTTATTTATTTGACAGACAGAGATCACAAGTAGACAGAGAGGCAGGCAGTGGGGTGAGGGGACAAGCTCCCTGCTGAGCAGAGAGCCCGATGTGGGACTCTAGCCCAGGGCCCTGGGATCATGACCTGACCTGAAGGCAGAGGCTTTAACCCACTGAGCCACCCAGGTGCCCCTGAATTTTTAATAATACCTTTGCATCACAAAAATTGGTTTTCAGTATAATACTATAAAACATATGTATTCTAAGCAGTGAACTAAAGCATAAGAAAGATGTATAAAACAAAACTATTCAGTGCCTTCCTGTACCCCACTATCTCTACGTTGAGTTCCTGATTTAACAAATTTTATATCACCTAGTGCATTTATTTTATAATTTTTTCCAGCTGTATGTATATGTGTGTGTATGTATACACACATACATATAACTTAGCATTCCTTTGTAAATTAACGGGTAACTGCCATGGACTATTATTATTTCCTCATTCATGAATAAATTCCTTTACACATATAATAAGTTTTGTATTTTTAAAATAATAATAATATATACTATAGAATATAAATGAAAATTAAATTTGATTTAAATAATGCTAAGGTAATATGAGCTAAGATTTTTTTCAAAGTAGTTAACAATGTCTTAGTGTTTATCTGTTCAAGATCTAGACTGACATATCAAATTTGATTAATGAGGAAATTCTTGTGTCATCCTTCCTGTTATTGATTTGTTCTTTGGATCTTGTATGAAAAAGTAGCGAAGAAGGGAACGTATAGATAGATATAGATATAATTTTGTCTTTTTTTTTAGAGATAGATACAGATATAGTATTTCTAAGAAATATAGGAAAACTATGGGACACCTGGGTGGTTCAGTTGGTTAAGCTTCTGCCTTTGGCTCGGATCATGATCCCAGGGTCCTGGGATCAAGTCCTGCTTTGGGCTCCCTGCTCTGTGGGGAGTCTGCTTCTCCTTCTCCCTCTGCCTGCAGCTTCCCCTGTGATCTCTCTCTCTCTGTCAAATAAATAAATAAATAAATAAATAAATAAATATTAAACGAAATATAGGGAAATTGAATTGAAAAGAACTGCTACTTCAAATTAAGTCACAATTTAAAAATATTTTCATTAAAAATGAAGTTGCTTGCATTTTATAAAAATATAACTTTTTAAATAGACGGTTACTAATTTCAAAGTTCAACTAACTTCTGATCAGAATGATTTATAGTCAGCAGTCATGCTATAAAATTACATGAAAAACAAAATCATTTCTGAAGCCTATTTTAGACACAGACTGCTATAAATAAGTGGTACTAGTTCTATATGTAATGAAACCAGCTTGAACTGTATAGTTTTTTCCTCAAAAGGAAGCAATAGCTAATATTCTAAATTTCTTATACAACTGAATTTAAAGGATGAAATTATAAATGAAGAATGAATGTTTTTCTACCTCCAAAGGGTCTGGAAAGGGTGGAGATTTATTCCACAAAATGTTAGGACTTACTACTCAGTGGAAAGACCAGAGGGTACAATAATAATGAATGTAGAAACAGACCTAGAGGGGCGCCTGGGTGGCTCAGTGGGTTAAAGCCTCTGCCTTCGGCTCAGGTCATGATCCCAGGGTCCTGGGATCGAGCCCCACGTCTGGCTCTCTGCTCCGCAGGGAGCCTGCTTCCTCCTTTCTCTCTGCCTGCTTCTCTGCCTAGTTGTGATTTCTCTCTGTCAAATAAATAAAATAAAATAAAAAATTAAAAAAAAAAAAAGAAAGAAACAGACCTAGAAGGGGAGATAGCTGGTGACAATAAGGAAATTGGAAGGATTATAAGAAAGAACCTGTGTCATATTCAGAGAAAGAGAACCTCGTTACTAAGTAATTAAAAATCGAAAATATTTACAAATAGTGCTTTATAGATAGGAGGAAGGGATTGAGTAAATCCTGAGGAGGTGAGATAAATGGCTTTGTCACCAGACAGGTTTATTTTAGATGGCTGTTATTTAGCAGTACTGAACAGAATTGTCTGGCAGTTCAGTTCCAGACAGAGTAGGCAGGAGCATTTCAAATTTCCAGAACAGCTGGAAGATCATCAGAATCTCATTCCAATCAAATTAGCTAATGCTGGAACTGGGATATATATTCTTGTGCAGGAAGCAAAAGGAAGTAAGTAAAAGAAATGAAAGCAATGCCTTGGTATACACAAACTTAATGATGGTATCAGAATGAATTTTTCCATATTATACATTGCACCTCCTTCTCCAGTTCTTGGTTAAGTGGCCATGCATTCATTTGCAAATTATTATGTTAAATGTACCTGGTGGAGTTTACACTCACCAGTCTAGAATACTCTTTATGTTAGTTTTCTAGTAAATCCCCAGCATAATTTCAAGTAAGTAACAATATTAAACATTGTTCAAGGATGGGGTCAGTTAAAACTTTGAGTCAGAGGGCGCCTGGGTGGCTCAGTTAGTGGTTGCCTTCAGTTCGGGTCAAGGTACTGGAGTCCCAGGATCAAGTCCCGCATCTGGCTCCCAGTTCCATCGGGAGTCTGCTTCTCCCTTAGACCTTCTCACCCTCTCAAATAAATAAAGAAAATCTTAAAAAAAAAGTTTGAGTCAATTAAGAAACAACTGATGTTATAATTTTGATGAAGGTGATTATATATGAAAATATTAACAGAGTTCCATTAATTAATATTATCATATTTTTAAAGAAAAATTATCTGTTAAAATATGCAAATAACCATTGAGAAAATATGATATTAAACCAAACATAATATAAATAATAATATTAGTGTTATTATTTAAAAAAAAAAATACTTGGGGCGCCTGGGTGGCTCAGTGGGTTAAGCCGCTGCCTTCGGCTCAGGTCATGATCTCAGGGTCCTGGGATCGAGTCCCGCATCGGGCTCTCTGCTCGGCAGGGAGCCTGCTTCCCTCTCTCTCTCTCTGCCTGCCTCTCTGCCAACTTGTGATCTCTCTCTGCCAAATAAATAAATAAAATCTTAAAAAAAAAAAATACTGAACTAGGAGAGACCAGAAAATGTCATAGAAGGAATGATGATCCATACTTAAGTTGCGAAAGGATGCACAAATGGTTTTCACTTCTGTTTGTTCTTGAACAAACAAAGGAATTGTGCAAAAGTTACTCAAGCATAACCAGGAATACTGAAACAGAACTGAAGAATGGAAATCATAAGCAACAATACTTTTTTCCTTCACAGCCCTTCGTGATTCACCCAGTGAATGACATAAATTTCTCTTGACTCTAAATAAACACTTCAGGAGGCTTCATAATTACAGTAGGCACTTTTAGGTAATCCAAAGTCCTACAATTACATTAATTAACAAACAGACTCAATTTGGCTGATCTTCAAACAGCAGCAACTTGCTTTCACCTTTTTTCCTATGGATTTCCTAGGCAAAAGTCTAACCCTTTGTCCATTCAGTTCTCTAATCTCAGGGGATACAGACCAACATTTCTGAGCAGCCTCACTGCAGCCATCTTCTTAAGGGAACACCAACATTCCCTTTTTAAGTGAGGTGTTTATTATGCAGCTTTATCTAAATAAGCTCATCCTTCTTAAAAATCCTTAATAATCTTAAATTCTTATATACCATAGAAGTGAGGAGTTAAGGATCTCCTTTTAGAAAGGTTTAGAGATTAGATGACCAAACACCTCCCTTGTATTTTGGTACTTCTACAGACGTTTCCAGTGACCATTACATAGCAGTAAATTGAAGCAGCTGCTTTAATTCCTCCTTAAGCTCTTTGAATCTTAACCTGCATCAACATGCTCCAAACAAAGCAGGCCAAAAGCCATGATACGAGCTGGTAAAGAAAGTCAAGGAAAGAATGAAGGTGATTACGTTTCTTCCTTACCTATGGACAACCCATCTGTATCATAGGCCTGAGGAACATAACAGGGAGTAAGTGTGAAATTGAAGTTGGAAGCTGTGCCTGTTATGCAGAACCTGACAGACTAATTATAGAGTAGAGACTATATTTTGTGACTAAAATGACCATGTAAAATTTTATTTTATAAATGTCTTAAACAAAGTTTTCCAGTCTTTGTAAAAGGCAAATTATTTAAAAAAAAAAGGAAAGAAAGAAAGAAAAGGAAAAGAAAAGAAGAAAAAAAAGAAATACGTGCCTAAAAGAAAATCAGTACTCTTTGGAAACTCTAATATTTCTTACTAAAATATACTTATTTTATAACTCTATTTTTTTATTCCTCATATATATTATAACTTTTAAAGATATATATAATGTATGCCTATTTTAGGAGGAAAAAACAAAAAGTACAAGTGAGATGAAATGAAGGATAAAGTAAAATAATAAAATAGTAAAATTCCATGTAATCTTAGCATCCAATTTCCACTTAATATTTGATGAGATACCACTTACTTAGTCATGTGCAAGGACACTGATGCTTCTAGGAAGGTAGTATATTGGTCCCCTGCCTTAGTACGCTCTTCTTAATTTGCATTAGGATTTTGCTTTAATGTAGAATACCAAATTCTCTGTTTACTCATGTGTGATATCATTTAATATGTAGTTATCTATTACATATATTTATTTTTTAAAGATTTATTTGTTTATTTATTTGAAAGAGAGAGCATGAGACTGTGGTGCAGAGGAGAGACAGAATTTTAAGCAGATTCTTCACTGAGTATGGAGCCCCATGAAGGGCTCGACCTCACAACCTATAAGATGACCTGAGATGAAACCAAGAATCAGACACTTAACCAACTGAGCCATCCAGGCAACCCCTATATATTTCATTTTTTTAATCAATCATTATTTCTCAGTGTTTCAGTGGAATGTATTTTGATTTAATTCATTACCTACTTAAAAATATGTTTGCTGTCTTTTAACTATGAATTGGAATAAACCAGATGGAGTTACTAAAAAACGCCGTTTATTTGTGTGAATACATTTATGAACATAACAATGAAGATATTCTTCATTTTCAGTTATAAATTATATTAATTATGTTCTGTTCTTCCTCAAATTTTCTGAAGATTCTTTTTTTCCCCCTATTAGGTGTCCCTCTAAATAGGCTTCAAGTAGCATTACATAATCCTTTATGATGGAGTGGTTATTATACTATATTGTTATGCTGTATTCTATATCTATTTATCAATCTATCTATAATGAGTTTTTTCCTCAATAGATTGTAGTGCTGCCATTTGAAGCCTCATCACCTATTAAGCTATGAAATATAGAATAGTTTTTAAGAGACTACTTGTTAACTGAATTGATCAGGATTTTACTATAGGAAACATAAACTCAAAAACTTTAAACCTAATTTTTTTAAACTAATAATATAGATTTTATATTGGTTTTATTTGGAATTTTTGATTAAAATTCTTCTTTACCCTCATGAATGGATTACATAAGAAAAGAAATATGTGAGCTATGTTGTTAATTAAGCTCTCCTGAAAGTGATTTTTAAAAGTGAGTGATTTCTTCATTATTTAAGATAAGTAAAACTTTCATCATAATATATCTTTACTGAAGAAAAGAGATTTTTTATTCTTAATTTACTGACATCTCTCAGTTCCACGTATGGAGGTATATGGTAAGTGTATCCACCTCAACGTAAAGGGGAAAAAAAAGTCAGATCTAAAACAAAGACTTAATAAGTTTTAGGAAGAGGATGTGTAACCTGCTGTTGTTGTTACTGTAAGACAAAGGAAAGAGCAAATGGACGTGAGGATTTTTACCTGAAGAAGAGTATTTATTTTTTTATTTAAATTTTGTTAGTTAACATACAGTGCAGTATTGGTTTCTGGAGTAGAATTTAGTAATTCATCATTTACACACAACACCCAGGGCTCATCATAAGTGCCCTCCTTAATGCCCATCACCCATGTAGCCCATCCCCACTGCTTTTCTGTGAACAACCGTTTTGTTATCTATTGTTCCTTTAGGTTTTTTTCCCCTTTCTCCTTTTTTTTTCTTTTCCCCCTTCCCATATGTTCATCTTTTTCTTTCTTAAATTCCACACATGAGTGGGTGAATGGGATCATATGGTATTTGTCCATCTCTAACTGACTTATTTCACTTAACATAATACACTCTAGTTCCATCCATGTTGTTGTAAATGGCAAGATTTCATTTTTTTGATGGCTGAATGATATCTCATTACATATATGTATTTATCACTTCTTCTTTATCCAGTCATCACTCAGTGGATATTTGGGCTTTTTCCATGTTTGGCTATTGTTGATAATGCTGCTATAAACATCAGGATGCATGCACCCTTTCAAACCTGCATTTTTATAACCTCTGGGTAAATACCTAGTAGTGCAATTGCTGACCCTAGGGTAGTTCTATGTTTAACTTTTTCAGGAACCTCCATACTGTTCTCCATAACCTGTTTGTATTCCCACCAGCAGTGCAAAAGGGATCCCCTTTCTTGGAATCTTTTGTTGTTTCTGAGATGTTAATTTTAGCCATTCTGACAGGTGTGAGGTGGTATCTCACTATGGTTTTGATTCGTATATCCCTGGTGGTGAATGATGTTGAGCATCTTTTCATGTGTCTATTGGCCATCTGGATGTCTTCTTTGGAAAGAGTCTATTCGTGTCTTCTGCCCATTCATAACTGGATAGTTTGTTTTTTGGGTATTGAGTTTAATAAGTTCTTTATAGATTTTTGATACTAACCACTCATCAGATATGTCATTTGCAAATATCTTCTCGCATTCCATAGACTGCCTTTTAGTTTTGTTGATTGTTTCCTTCACTATGTAGAAGCTTTTTATCTTGATGAAGTCCCAATAGTTCACTTTTGTTTCGGTTTCCCTTATCTCTGGTGATGTGTAGAAAATAAGAATTTTCTAGGGCTGAGGTCAAAGGTTTCTGATTGTATTCTCCAAGATTTTGATGGTTTCCTGTCTCACATATAGGTCTTTCATCCATTTTGAATTTATTTTTCTGTATGGTGTAAGAAAGTGATGCAGATTTTTGCTGTTGAAGTATTTAAGTATTTAATATAAATATTTAAATTAAGTATTTAAATTAAGTTGTGCATAACTTCTGACAAGATAGTAATGAGTGAACAAAAGAGATAAAAATAACATTGTAACCCAGAAGGCTGAAATTTTATGTCTCAAACCCACTTGATTATATGTACTTAGCATAATGATTAAAATGAATTCATTAAAGATTGACAGTGGTAAGCTTCTAATATATTACTATAAAACTTTAACCATTAATTTCAAAGCAATTCTAGTTATAGTTTGAATTAATTTTAATCATATTTTAATTTATCTTACTAAGACAAGTGTTGTCTTTCGTAGGCTGAATTATTATTTTAACCTAGATTTGGGAGTATAGAGACGATATGGAAATATT
Organism: Meles meles; assembly: GCF_922984935.1. Lineage (NCBI taxonomy): Eukaryota > Metazoa > Chordata > Mammalia > Carnivora > Mustelidae > Meles > Meles meles. The sequence continues at coordinate 73,588,725 of NC_060069.1, forward strand.
AAAAAAGTAGATGGTTCTCTGTTACAAAGGAAATGCTTACTCAATATTTTGATTATGACTACAAACGGCACATGTAGTGTGCCATTTGTGTTTCTGGGGTTAATGAATTACTTCTGATCTTATAAAAATGATACTAATTAGGTAACAATTACATAGTAGATGCATTAAAAATGAGAGACCAAATATAGATTATAACAACCTATTGATGGCTAATATTAATTTAAAAATTTCTTCATTAATGTCAATCATTTTCAAAGAGCATACATGCTTGCAGATTTTATCCAAAGTACTATGAATTGCCACTCTATCATAAATTACACAAAACATGCAATGTAAAGGTGGTTAAAAGGTCCTAATATGTACCACTAATCATCAAATTGTTTTTTCCCCTTTGCATGAAAATAATCCTTAGTTTAGAAACTTATTAAGAAACTATAGTCTCATACTTTTTTCTGTATATCCCTATGACATACATTTAGTGACCCTATTATCTTCACATCAGCTTGTTTAATAAATTATTTTATGTGCTGCTGATGGTCAATCTATTTCATTCTAATGGCCTCCCATTGCTGCCTCATTAAAATATAGCATTACAGATCCATTATATTCCAATGGCCAGTCATTGATTTCCTTCTTTTATTAAAACCACTCAGCCTCAACAGGAAACCTAATCAGGATGAATCATCTCATCATCTACAAAATGGGATGGAATATTCCTAAATTTATTTTTGCACTTTGAGAACACCATGTACCTTTTAATGGACCTAAGTAAAATGTTTTTCCTTTTTGTAAAAATATATACTTTTTCGTATGAACACGCTTTTGCATAATAATGGTTTTTATCTGTCCATTGTGAAATTGATATTATTCTTATGACTGATGAAAATAGATTATAGCTTTTACTACTGCATGTAGAACATATTCTAACTCTTGTTTTGCAGAATATTTACTTCATGGTTTATATAGTCAAAACCAATATATTTTTTTTAACTCAGAATACTCTTCTACTAAACACCGTTTACATACATATATATAGAGAGAGGGAGGAATGTGGACATCTCTACACACACACACACACATATACTCTAAAGAGTACTTTCTTAATCATCATACAAAGTTCATCCATTCATAAGTACCACCAGCAATCTAAAATTCCAGTTTGGGGTGCTTGGGTGGCTCAGTTGGTTAAGCAACTGCCTTAGGCTCGGGTCATGATCCCAGGGTCCTGGGATGGAGCCCTACATTTGACTCTCTGGCTCAGCAGGGGGACTGCTGCTCCCTCTCACTCTGCTGCTCCCCCTGCCTATGCTCTCCTGTTCTCAGTCAAATAAATAAATAAAATCTTTAAAAAAAAATAAATAAAATAAAATTCCAGTTTATAAAAGACCAGCTGTGAGTTTTTTGATCTAATTTTGGAAAGTAACTATAGCTAGAGTTACTTCATGCAATCTTTACTATTTACCACTTTACTATTCCTTCATAAATTTTTATCTATAGCATATGAAGGTAAAAATATATTTGTTCTTTAAAATAAATAGATGACAGATCACATAGTCTTAAATGCACAGTGCATTTACCAGATATTGCCATAAATTCAAGTTATGCGTAATCAAATCTGTAATAAACTGTCTAAAGCTATCATACAATAACAGTAACAAAATTTTAAATAGATAGATTTAAATAGGTAGATTTTCAATTCTTTCTCCTTTAGCTATTCTAGGATAATCCTAACTTTATCTTCAAATTATTATTCAAATTATTTTTCAAATAACCCTGAATTTTATCATAGTTGGGCTGGTATGAGTCTTCCCAGATCAGGCCATCTGGGGACCAGATGTCTTCACAGAGCTTTTTAGTATTTGCTCAGTTTCTGTGTTCAATATCTTAATTTTAATTTGACAACATCTTTAATTGAATTTGTGTATGTTTTTCCACATCATCAAGTAATTAAATCAATTCTGACACTATATATCTGGAGACAGTATCAGATCCCAGAGGTTAAGGGTTAAGTCTTATAAGACTGGGTCTGTAAGAGATATGTTCCTTAATGAATAGTAGATTTGTTAAATTTGTTTGGGAAAATAAGACTGTGGACATACCACATCATTTGACAATGTACAGAGAGTTTATACATCTACTACAGCAGATATACATTTCAGAATAAAACCTGTGAGTCAGTAGTCCCTCAGTTTCTTTGTCAGTGTTCTGAAGTCATCTTAGATCTACCTGAGAGAGCCTCCAAATTGTTCCTATGCCTTCAGTTCTTTACAGATTGTTCTCCCCATATCCATGTTCCATATGGCAGCCATAAATTTAGTTATGTTACTCTCCCGCTTGAAATGTTTGCTTGTTTTTCAGCTGTTTGCCGATGAAGCCAAATTCTTCTCTAATTCCCCCCAACTCCCATATGTTTATCTTCTGCTCTAGCTTTGCCAGACTAATTTTGAATTCCACAGTGATAGCTGGCTCACAAACATCTCAGCTGCTGTTTCTTTCCTATCTAACTTCCCCACTTCCCTAACAAATGTCTCCTACACTTGCCATATAACTTATTTGCTCTGGAATACTTAGAGCTTATTTCTGTTTTTCCACTACACTTTTCTTTTCAACCCTATGTCTGCCTCAAAGACTGACCTCTTCAGGCCAAGTTTTCTTTCCCTTATGCCCTTTAGCCCTGAACTAACCCTAGTTATTCATTTAGCTTCTTTTCACCATTAAACCACCTTTCTTTCTGGTTTGAAATTTTCTTTTTCCTAATTCTATTACTGTAAACTTCTCCATATATATTAAACATAACCAAGTCTTAAAGTTGAATAACACCTTAGCCTACCACTGAAAATAAAAGTGTTTAAAATAGTTTCGTTCTGATCTTTTCTCTTCCAATTTAAATAATACTATATCATAGAAATACTGAGAGTTCCACATATATATATGGAAATTAATAAATGATAAATATGACAGTGAAACAAATTATGCATTACTGAGAAAAGTTCACTAAATGAATTAAAACAAAACTGATGAAAAAGAAAACAGCAGCAATAACATTCGAGAGCTAGGTCTTGATGCTGCTAAGATCTGGCCTTTCACTCAGGGTTTGGTGTTGATGTTATGTTGAAAATAAACAATTTAATAGAATACCAATGTCAGAAAAGGCCATTCTGTGATCATAATGAGGTAAGACAAAAGGAAGATCATGCCTTAATCATGTGTGAATGTCACCAGCTAGACTCCAAGACCTTTGCAAGATCTTTACTGCTCACCTGCTTGTATCCAGTTTCCTTTGTCCCACATTTTTCCTTAAGCTCTTCTTGCTAGCTTATCTTTTAACTCAGGCAAGACTTGAGGGGCATTCGGTGATAGAAACTGTAACTACCCCTCAAGCAATAATGATTGCCCAAAGAGTTCTGGCTAGCTGGACCACCCAGATCGATAAGAACTTAACCTCTGACTCATTCCTGTGCAGGGGACCCATGGAGTGACCAACTGTTACTTTTACCTCATAATACTAAAATCTCTACCCAAGGAGGAGCACAAATCTTATTTACATATCATTATATGTATGAATAGGCAAGTTTCCTTCAGGTACATGTGCCACCTTATGCTTGCGTCTACTGACAAGACTCCCCTATCTTTTCATCCCAGCCCTAAATAAAAGGCATCTATCATCCAGCTCAGAGAGTCACAGCTTTGGAAGTCAATCCCATGACCAAATAAACTTACCTTCATGCAACAACTCACCTGATGTAGTTTCTATCTGTGACTCACCAAGGAGCAGACTCATGTTAGTTTGGTTACATGAACACAGACAACAATGTGGACATTTTTAAACCATAAAAATTACTGACCTTCTTCCTTTTCTGGTCAATGAGTGACTTTTGTTTTGTTTTGTTTGTGAATTATAGTTTCAGCCTCACCTCATTCTCCATACCTTATAGTTAGATTTGGTATAATACCAAGTCATAGTATTACCACAATTTCCTGACTGAATCTAGAGCAAAGATTCAATCCAATTGTGCTTTCTTTGAAATTATCCAAAATATGTCAAAATTTTATAAGTTTTTTCTAATATCCTTTCTCTGAGATGTCCCACTGTTTTCCATAGTGAGCTGTCTCAATGATTTTGGCAAACTAATATTACATAAAAAGGATGAAATCACTTCTGCGACACTGATTTGTATTTCTATTATCTTCTGTTTCTTTCTTAGAATGCCTATCACTCCATTATTCATCGCTTGCATGTTATCTACTTTTTTCCAGTAGTATTTCATATACTTACCATAGTTAGTTTAAATTTATTTTTTGATAACTTCAACATTTATGTCATGTTTGAGTCTGGTTCTGATTCTTGCTTTGCTTCTTCAGACTATGTTTAATTGCCTTTGTCATGCCTTGCTGTTCTTTATTGTGTTTTAAAAACAAAATTCAACTGAGTAAATATGAAGATCTAATTGAATTTATTCAACAATTCATAAATTGGACAGCATCCCATCTAGAATATAGAAAGGAGGTCTGAAGCTGTGTGAATGGAAGGTTTTTTAGAAAGAAAGAGTGAGACAAAGATAGTATTATTTCAGGCAAGTCATCTCCCTTTGAGGGAAGACTGGGGTCCATCAGGCAGATTACCTCACTAGAGCTATGCTGATTGACTTGCTCAAGGTCACATTCCTTGGTGAGGCTGAAACTGCAGTTCGTTCGGTTAGGTATTAAGTCTTCATTTGCTGGTAACTCAATTTGGGGACTGTTGTATCATTTTGTAACAGTGGAAAACCCTACATGATGCATTAGGTAAAAGGAAATGAGGTAAATCGATCTTTTGTGTGAAGTTTTATGTAATTCTATCTAGTAACTGGGTTGTGTTTAATGTTTGCTATTGGCATGTTGGTGGTTTTCTTTTTGTTTCCTGCTCTATTGACTTTAGGCTAGTACTTCTCAGATAGAGTGTGTTTTACAACTCTTTCAAATGGAGCCCTATTGGTGTGGTGGTAATGTGTGGTAGGTGGAAGCATTTAATATCCTTATGATTAAATATCTCTGGGGTTTGATCTGCAATAGTGTTCTTTTGCTTCCCCTCCCTCCATGCCCTTAAAGTGTGACAAGAATACTAGAGGGTTTGGAATGGGAGAAATGCCATTTCTGCAAGTAGAATAAGGCTCTAGTAGAGTCTTTTCCCTGGAGAGCAGGTCTTTGTTATGAACACTTCTGCAGATATATTTAACAAAGTTCATATTCCCCTCTCTGTGTGGAGCCACCAGGGGATCTTTCTTTGACTAATCCCTATGAGAACATATTAGTGTTCCTAAAGGTAAAATCCACTGAATTGTAGATGCCCTTGGAAGGCTGTAGAGGCCAGGAGTTTCTCACTCTCATATAGTCTTTATTCAGCCTCCAGCAAGTGATTAAAATTGCCATTTATGTTTTCCTACCAGTTTATGGATACAGTAGCTTCTGCTCCAGGTGAAGAGATCTTGACTTTCTGGATTTGCCTATTTCCCCAGATTTTGAGATGGCTGTTTGCCCTGTATCTCCATTTCTTTGATGAGTCAAAAAAAGTCATTGCTTTTTAGTTTGTTCTAGTTTCCTTTGTTTTAAGGATAAGAATGACAACTTTGAAGCTTTTTACACATTACAGCTAAAACTGGAAGCCACATTTGAATACATTTTAAGCACCCATTTCTCTCTGTCAAATCATCCTTTCTTAGAGCCTTTTTTGTCTTTTTCAGTTAATTTTAAATAATCAAAATAGGTAACTGAAATGAACTCTGTGCAAATACTTAAATGAGAAATAAGAAACTTTTTCTTTCTTTTCTTCCCAAATTAGGAATAAAAACGTGGTTTGGATTTCTTTCTAAAATATAAATAGATATGAGTAAAGAAATATTTGTCTTTTTGATAGTTTTAGTGGACTAATGTATGTGTGTAAATTTAATGTCAATAAACAATAGTAGCATTTAGTGTATTAACTAATGACCATATGGTAGGTAGCAGAGAATGTAATAATTTGCAAAGGTTTTCTTGTTATTTTGACTACTAGGAGGAGTATCTGAGATGCCTCAGAAAGAAAAGAAACAAAAAGACTACTTTTCAAATAATTTTTAAATTTTGAAACTTCCTATCAAGGTTCAAATTAATGTTTAGATAGATTGAGAAACATTTCTGAACATTTCAAAATCAAAATTAGGACCCAGAAATAGTGATATAATCACTATTAGTGACATAATCACTATGTGATTATGTCATAATCATGACAAATATGTTTTTATCATTAACATATGGAGAGAAAGATAAATAAGTTAAAACTTTATATTCTAGTCAGAGATAACAGAAATAGTATATTAGAGAATAAATTTTAAAAAATCAACTAAGTAATAGGATTAGGAAATACTGGAAAGCAGTATGACTTTCTAGATAGGATGGTCAGGAAAGACCTTATTGGGGACTACATTTGAGTACAGTTCTAAGGGAAGTTGGGAGGTAAATCATTCAGCTCCTAGGCAGAAGGAAAGGAGTTCGAAATTCTTGACATGGAAAGTTCCTGGAGGGTCTGGAACTGATCACATAACCCTATGGCTAGAGTGTAGGAAAGAAGAGGAAACAGCAAAATGAAAGGTCTGAATGGAGAAGGGAAGGCAAAAATTCTAGACCAGTGTTTATTAGTGTGTGAACTTCAGCCTCTGCTGTTCCATGGACAATTTGTTACTAGTTACAAAGAAATAGATACAAAAAATTGAGAGTAAGTTGTTTTTTTTTTTTTGTTTTTTTTTTTTTTTTAGTTTTGTTTATTTCACACAGAGAGAGAGATCACAAGTAGGCAGAGAGGCAGGCAGAGCCAGAGGGGGAAGCAGACTCCCCACTGAGCAGGGACCCCCCCCAGATGTGGGGCTCGATCCCATGACCCTGGGATCATGACCTGAGCATAAGGCAGAAGCTTAACCCACTGAGCCACCCAGGCACCCCAAGAGTAAGTATTGAGAATCTTTTATAACAATTTGATGGGGTATTGGAGTAATTTTTGTCTACTAAAATTAATATTAAATATTCTATGTCCTAGTGTTTTCTTTTCTAATTCATTTTTACTTATTTTACAAAATTATTGGGCCATCATATAGTGGAAATAAAAAATAAACAACTAAAACAAAAGACTTTCACCACTAATATTTTGAGAAGTTCTATCTAATCTATGGCATTGTGAACATGATGAAGTTTTAGAATATAAGTGAGGTACAGTGGGGTGAGGTCCAGAGGTGACAACCAAGAAAGAATTGTTGAGATGTCTTTGGCGCAAAATAGTAGTTTATTAAAGCATTGGGACCAGACCCAAGGGCAGAAAGAGTTGTTTCCCTGGGGTTGTGAGGGGTGGCTGATTATATACAATGGGGTTAAGGGAGGTAAGGCAAAGGGAGGTTTCAATAGAACTTTCATATTCTAAAGAGGACCTACAAGATACCAGAGGCCTTGCCATTGTCAAGTTAAGGTTGTTTTTCCCTCTAGTAAGGCATTAACATTAAGATAGTTGAGAACTTCCTAGGGTAATGTTATATTCCTTCTATCACACATCCTTATCAATGGACTGCAGGTTTAAAAGAAATTCAGTTTTATTTACATTTCCCTCTGCCTCAGCCTCGCTCACTTTTATGGAGGGGAAGGCAATGTTAGGGTTTCAGGAACTGAGTTATGGGTCTCTGGAAGTTAGGCTATTGATAAGAAAACTTCTTCCTTGTAAATCACTAGGACATTTGTAAACTGAAGGAGTCTCAGGTCTTGCAAGGTGGTGATGTCTACAAGTTAACTATTTGTTTTTCCTTTAGGGCAGGTAGGAGTGCCTGAGGATGTCACACATGTCATAAGGGGGGTGTAGGGTGCTAGCTTCTGCTTTGTCCTCAGCTAGACTTCTATTCCCTCATCAAACACAGTAAGGATATTGGCTTTTACTCTGAGTGAGATGAAAGAAAATGGGTTTGGTTTAGAAAAATGGAATGATCATATCTGGATTTTTAACAGAAACATTATGGTTGCTGGGCTTAAAATAAGCTAGAGTTAGGGGCAGAATTGGGGAAGTAAAAAAAGAGTGTGAACAGAGGGTATGAAAAGTTGCAAAATTCTAGGTATTCTAAATATAAGTCAACAAGACTTGTTAACAGATCGGAAAGGGTGTATGAGGGAAATAGAAGAGTTGAGGATAAATCTACTTCAGGGGCTAAGAAAAAGGTAAAATACAACTGCCAATAATCAAGAAGAGAAAGAAAACAGGATGATGCTGAGAAGAAACATCACATGCTTGTTTCTGATATGTTAAATGTGAGAAACCTACTAAATATTTAAGTAGAATCATTCCAATATGGGGTTTGATTAAGACTCTGATGTTCAAGATAGCTTACCGGAGCTTGAGAAATAAATCTGCCAGTCATTAACATAAAAATGGTAATTAAAGCTATCAGACTTGATGAACTCAGACCATGAGTGAAGACAGAAAAGATCAAAGAGATGAGCCTTGTGATGTGTCAATGTTTCTAGACTGGCAGGTAGGAAAAACCAACAAAGTAGGTTGAAGTACAGTGGGAGTGACCAAAGAGGAAGAAGAAAGACTAACTGCATATAGTCTCAAGAAGGAAGTATTTGAAGGAGAACAGAGGTTATAGACCTTAAATTCTGTAAGAAAGGGGATGCCTGGGTGGCTCAGTTGGTTAAGTGTCTGCCTTTGGTTCAGGTCATGATCTCAGGGTACTAGGATCCAGTCTCTGTTCAGCAGGGAAGATGTTTCCTTCTCTGCCTGCCACTCCCCCTGCTTGTGCCCCTCTCTTTCTCCCCTTGAATAAATAAAATCTTTAAAATATATAAGTAAATAAATAAATAAAATTCTGTGAGAAAGGAAATGAGAACTGAGTGGGATAAGAGATAATGAAAAGAAGTATAAGCTCATCAAGTGAAAGGCTTCCTAGAGTCAGAATCATTGGTGTTGGGACACAAAAGGGAGAGTACTTGAAAAATGTAAGTTTATAGTCAAAGTTGGAATGCTTGAAGTTGAGAAAAAGAGGATTTGTAGTTAAATTTTAGGACAAAGTCAGGACATGGTGACACAATAGTAGCTAGTGTGGGAAAAAGACAAGATAATTGGAATATAGGTAGTTAGGCGTTTAGATGACAGGGAGTAAGAAAAACCATCTACGTTAAGATTGAGACCACCAATTACTATGACAGGGTTGATATGCTAAAAAGACATAAACTGTCCTTTAGAGTTGTTATTATAAAATGAAACTCAAGACTAGATTTGCATATCACACATCTAAACACACATAATCTTTTACCTAATCTTTTACTTTTTTCCCAGAGATTCTGAATTTTGTGGTAGCAATTTTAAGGTAGGACTCTGAAATCTGCAATTAAAGAAATTATAACTCTGAATTATGTTGGTGCACTGGCAGATAAGGAAACCTCTGCCTCAAACACTGTCAAATAGGGAATGCTAACACAGACAACAGATTTCATCAAATATATTTAACATTTTTTCTCCAAATACCTACAAAAATACCAGTTTTAACTCATTTGATCACTGCTATAGCAAGCAAGACCTTAGTATAGTCCAGTTTATATTATGAACAATGTAACAAATATATAATAACTTCATAAGAATTATTTTATAAATTAAACCAATACTTATAATAAACTTTCTTTTTCTTGAAACATTTATCTTCTATTTTCTTGTCCTGTATATTAAAAGATAACAATAAACTTCCAAGAAGTTTTACTTTTAGTTGTAAGTAGTTTAACTTTTATATTAACTATACCTTTTGTCTCACTTTAAGTCAAATGTAATAGCAATTCAAACTTTTTCCTCTACTCCCTTTTTGTTTTTTAATCATTGTTTAAAAATATTGAATGTCAAGTACTATTTAAGGCAATAAGGAGAATTTTTAAAAATCACATTTGAACGAGGTTCTTCACCAGAGAGCTCTATAATTTCATTGAAACAAGAGGTATAGAAACAAACATTTCCAATTATGTGGTATGTTTTCTAACCAAGGCATGGGTAAAGCCATGGAATAAACCTTCTGTCTACTGATAGCATGAGAGGCTTCCTGGAGAAGACAGTGTTCGATTTAAAACACTGAGAAGAAATTAATTTCCTATCCATAGATAGGTTAGATATATCAGAAGGAGCAAAGTGGAATATCATGTGCAAAGGTATAAAAAGCAATAAAGCATGCTACTTTTCTGGAAATTCTACTATTTGGATATGGAATAAAGCGAGGGGCTTTATGGAACAGGAAAGAAGCTAGAAAAGTAGATATGTTGGGAGCATGGCAAGCCATTTGAAAAAAAAACTTATATTTTTCCTTAAATTTAATATGTTTAATCAAGAAAGACATATGAGGGGCGCCTGGGTGGCTCAGTGAGTTAAGGCCTCTGCCTTCAGATCAGGTCATGATCCCAGGGTCCTGGGATCGAGCCCGGTGTCGGGCTCTCTGCTCAGCAGGGAGCCTGCTTCCCTCTCTCTCTCTCTGCCTGCTTCTCTGCTACTTGTGATCTCTCTCTGTCAAATAACTAAATAAAATCTTAAAAAAAAAAAAAGAAAGACATATGATTTGATTTTTGTTCATGTAGGATACATAACATTTCAGTTAAACATAATCAACAATGGTAAGTTCCATAGTGTCAAGCTTTTTCAAAGAGCAATTTAGTTGGGACCATTATGTACTATAGAGAAAACAACCTGTGGTTTTATGGGTGATAAAATTATGGTTATTTTTGTAGGGTGGTTGTTGTTGTTTTACATGCCCTATTTTTCCTGTGACATATTTTTTTTCACCTAAGATTTATTTATTTGACAGAGAGAGAGCCCATGCATGCTGGAGGGAGGAGCAGAAGGAAGGGAGAGAGAGTCTTAAGCAGACTCCATGATGAGCATGAGCCAACATAGGGGGAACTTGATCTCAGGACCCTGGGATCACAACCTGAGCTGAAACCAAGAGTCAGATACACAACCAGATATACCACCAGGTGCCCCCACCTCCCCAAGACACATTTCTTTCCAAGATTTTTGAAGTCTCACACAAATGTATCAGTTTGGCATAGCCTAAAGGGTGACAAATGCTAACAAGGAGCATGAAAAATTGATAGGGCAAAATTCAATAATAAAGATAAGTCTATTTTTAATTTCCATTACATATTCAGAAGGCAGAGAGCAGTATTCTTAGTCCTGCAATACAGGGACACTGGTCAATGTGATTTTCGGGTCTTCACTGAATGTTATCATTTATGTTCATTAAATCATATATAGGCATGATATATATATATGTTTTATATATATATATATAACATATATATGATAAATATATATATATAATAAATAAACCTCAAGTCTTTAGCATGCTAGGTATTAGTTAGCTATTTGTTTAAGAGTAAGAATTACTTCCAAATCTGTATTGTCAAACTAGAAATTGATATCATTAATCTGTAAGTAGTAGTTAATGTAACTCTTTAAATTAACCCTAAAATATGAAATGATGTTTAAATATTTCTAAGGAGCTAATCTTCCTAGGGAAACCAACATCATATTTAGATCTTATAAAATCAATAATTTACTCATAGTAACACTCACATAGCAGTATTGTGAGCCTGTTAATAAGAAAAGAAAAAAATATATCATTTAGGGAAATGTATTTACAGGCAATCAATAATTTGACCCAAAACAAACAAACATCTTTGGATCACAATTATTCAATGAAAAGGAATAAGCAAAAAAATTTAATTTGGCTTTCTAACTGCAACACATTTTTCTAGCCCATGTTTGTGTAGTGTGTGTGCTTACATGTGAGGATCCTTTCAGATTGAAAGAAACAGTGATATTATTAGGCAGACTCATGGGATACTGGCTCATTGTTGATATCATCTGGAAAGGGAAATTATCTCAGAATACAGACTATCAGAACTCACAAACTGACTATTCAGTATTGATACAGTATCACTGATATCACTATAAATGACTTTTGCTTTTCTCTCCTACCCACTATGCTTGCCTACTACCTTAATACCTCCCTGTTACATCCTATGGATTCTGCTTTCATGTGTCCTCTACTTCCTAATACATTCTGTTAATGCCTTCTTTTAATATATTTCCCAGTTTCCAATCAATCCACTATTATTTGTTTGTCCGTTGTGCAAATTTTGAGTGACTCAGTCACAATTCAAAATAAGTATTCAACATGCCAAATTTCTACTATGTCTTTACCACTAGTGGAGAATACAAACAACTCATTTTATGTTTCCATCATTGATTCTTGTTATAATCAGCTGCAGCTCAATCAGCAAGTCCATATTAAACAAACGAACAAACAATTCTGTCCAGTAGTGGGCAGCTGGAAATGACAGCTAAGTTTATTATTTGGACTCAGCAACTTCTAGGAGCCAGAGAGCTCAATTTGTTCATTTGTTTCCATAGGTTCGACCTAGATTTGTATTTTTGTCTTTACAAATTCAATATTATATCACCACGTATTCTTAAAAAGTATGAGTTTTAACAGATATACAGAAGTTGCATAGCACATATTTTAACCATTATAATACTGCTAGGAACTCAAGTGATTTACACATATTTGCTCTAAAAATTGTTTTGTAGTTGACCTTTAATTGAGTATTTTTGCCCACCTCACTATGATCACTACACTTTTCTAATTTCCCTACTCTTTTGCAGTGATGAGTCATTCATCCCTAGTTCTATTAATTTTCAGAGACCTGATATCATTCTGATCACTAGAGTTCAACTGTTATCTCCTGTCATAAATAAACAAAGCCAGGCACTAAAGTGGTTAGGTCAGATTTTAATCAGTATTGACTACTGCAATAGGGAGAGGAACCCACCAAGAACTGAACTCAATTTCTCTTTGTATGAAAGTGATTGGGCATTTCAAAAGAGGGAGATGGATGATTAAGGTAGAGGGTAAGTGGTGGCTCAACAGAGTCAGGGAAGTGAAAATTACAAAAATCAAGGAGGGGGGGCTGATCCATATAAAACTTGGGTTTGCTAACTGGTGTTTTTTTGTTTGTTTGTTTGTTTGTTTTTTAAGGTTTTATTTATTTGACAGAGAACACAAGCAGGCAGAGAGGCAGGCACAGAGAGAGAGAGAGAGAGAGAGGAGGAAGCAGGCTCCCTGCTGAGCAGAGAGCCTGATGCGGGGCTCAATCCCAGGACCCTGGGATCATGACCTGAGCCGAAGGCAGAGGCTTTAACCCACTGAGCCACCCAGGCACCCCCTAACTGGTGCTTTTTAAAGTTAGGCTCCTACTATCCTACAAAGAATGAGAAATAGGGGCCTTATCTTCAGATGTTGGCTAGAAGCAATAGTAAATTCCTTTGGTATGGTTGAATTTTCTTAGGCAGGCATTTTAAGGGTGATTATAGGTCATCCTAGGTATGAGACCTTAAGCTATTAGAAACTGTGTTAGAGTTTGTTCAAGTCTTTGTAGACCAAAGGTAAGTCTAGACACGAAGAGTGCTCAAGGGAGCCTGGCTAGAGTTTGATAAAAAAAAGAATCTTTGTCAGTCCTTTCCAACATAATGTTTTGTCCTTTTCTTCTTAAACAAAGTTGAGATAATTATTGTTATCACAATTGAAAGAATCCTAAATAATAAATTAATTGGTTTTGTACTTGGAATAATTTTCTAAAAGTAGAATAAATATGTCAAAATATATTATAAAACAACAAGTCTCTTGTAATATGTTGTTACATTTCTTTCCAATTAACGTTCCTACAAGTTATTGATGATCATGCCTAACAGATGTGATCACAAAGATAAAAGTTCTAACCAATTAATTTAGGGTTTTTAAGGGTTTAAAAAATGAATCATTGCTATAATCATGTGTATCATCCTCAGGACCTGATTTTATGCTCCCCACCATGGGCCTTGAGAAGCAATGAGAACCAATGCAAACATGCTGCCTGCTGTGCTGTGTGAATAATAGTCTTTTGCTTCTGACTCAGGAATCTAATGTGTCCTGTCAGTGTCTGTGAAACTGGAGCAGGCTAACTTGTGAGGTAAAATCTTAGATCCTTCACATTTCTTACAGTCCTAATTTTAAGTCTTCACATGTCCCAAGTGAGAATTCAGCACATTTAGTAAATCCTTCCTTCTGATCTCTAATTTTTATTTTCTTAGCAGTGAGACTGCAGAAAATTTTGTTCTGACTTTGTGTTTAGCTTCTTAACCTCTGGCCTTGAGCATCTTAAGAAATCAGCTAATTTTTTTTTTTTTTTTTTTTAAAGATTTATTTATTTGACAGATAGAGATTACAAGTAGGCAGAGAGGCAGGCAGAGAGAGAGAGAGGAGGAAGCAGGCTCCCAGCCAAGCAGAGAGCCCGATGCGGGGCTCGATCCCAGGACCCTGGGATCATGACCTGAGCTGAAGGCAGAGGCTTTAACCCGCTGAGCCACCCAGGCGCCCCTCAGCTAATGATTTGAGGGGAAAATCCTACTCAGGAAGGGCTCCTCTCTTCTCTCTGGATCTTATCCCCTGAAGTCCTATTACCTGAAAATCTCAAAAATTCAATTTTTTATTCTACCACAATGAAATTTAAGTCATCTTGGCTTATCTATCTTTAAAATGTAACCTTCTCAGTTTTTTTACTTTTATCTTACCCAGAATGAAGCCTAATCCCTGAGGAAAGAAGCCACTCATAGAATATTGGTTTACATATCTGTGTTTCCTTCTCTCCAGGCTCTTGGCTCTTCGAGTCCTGGTTTCCTCAATAGTTATGAGGTGTCTTCAAAACAAGATTTTTCTTCTTCTTTTGTCTCTGTTCTGTTCTTTCTCTTCTCTCTCCTTTGCTGCCAACACTCATCCTTCCCTCTTTCTTCCTTATTGTTTTTCTAGTTATTACCAGGAATTTTGTTTTGCCACAGCTACTCCATTCCAGCCAGCTGGCTAGTTCTGTAACACTGATGTAGCTTAGATATGCTTTAATAAAAAATGTATCAAATGAGCATTTGAGGTATTATAGTCAATGTGCTTCTGAAGAGTTAATTTGCTATGTCAATAGTGTAGGCCAACTTTAATATCAACAGACTGCTTCCACTACATAGATACTTCTCTGTTCAACATATAGAACAGATTCAATATTTTATAAACTATAACAGGGCAAATATGAAACTTTATAAAAATGTATTCAGCTGATCAGCCCCATTGCTGATATTACAAAAATATGATCTTACCAATTCAAGGTAATCAATTATTTCAACTACAGGCTTAGATTTAGGAAATGACTGAAGGCTAAAAGTCAGATTTCTCCTATTCAGTACTGTCCTTGCATTCTCTTAGCATTCATATGAACTGTGGATTCTACCAAATAGGGTGTCCACTACATGGACATATTGTGCTAATAATTACCAAATCTCTTCTTTTGGCATAGGCAACACATAAAGATGAATCTGGACAGTTAACATCTCATTTTTGCAGACTGAGCCTTCACTCTAACTTATAATGTCACTGCAAATCTTTGAATCATATTCTTATCATTGATTAGTTCCCACTTTGCCCTTTTATTTTACATTCTCAGATATAGGGGTTCCTTGCCTTTCGCTGCTACAGCTCCCTGGTAAACATCCAGTTCTCAATTCTGAGCAATTTTTTATGTTCCATTTGGGCATGTTTGGTTATACCATGTCTTCTCCCTACCCTATGGGAACTGAGGAAATATTTGGAAATATGAAATGAGGTTGGGTATATGATTTCCCCTCTCTACCTATAATATTGTGGTAATCCATCTGAGATGGGCAATCTGAAATTGCTTCCTGCGAGAAACTCAAATCAATAATGGGGAATAAATCTTTGCACGATTTCAGAATTATCTAGAGGTTTGTATTAATTCTCTTTGTTCTGTTTTCTAAAAAGAGGGCAGGAACTTACATTTTTTCTCCTTTCTCAATTATATTAAATCTCAGAATAGGTTCTTGCTCTCATTGTAGGGTGGGAAAAACTGATTATACCATTACATTCTTTATGTTACTCTATGTTGTATGATATAAAATTTGTGCTTCAGTGTCCTCAAGCTTTGATCTGGATATGCAAGGCCAAGTTTTTTATTTTCAGATCATTTTTTCTCTCTAATTTTGTTGTGTTCTAAACATAAAAGTGCTTCCTATTTTAACCTACAATCTCTGTTATGAATTTAAAAAAAATAGTTCCGATATTCGATTAACTGTTTTCTTTGGGACCATATCCTTCTCACCAAACAATTAATGCTACTCTGAGTTACAGCTCATTGGTAGTGAGCTGTAGTACAATAAAACTGGTTCCATAGGAGCACCAAAAAGAAAACACCATTCATAAAATACACCAGAATTGTGCTGGTGAGGTGGACGATACTATTGTTAAGAAGTTCTCTCTATAAGTCCTAGTTCATGGTAGGAAAGGTCATGAATACTGATGGGGTTAGAGAGGATCTATATTAATAGGAGTCAAGTGGTAATGCTGAACCATCAGAATTCAAGAGATCATAATTACTATAACCAAATTTATAGCCAAGAAGGATTGATCAAGAGTAAGTTGTGGAGCTGGTTAATAGGGCATGGTATCTTAGAGGCAAAAGAATAGTGCAGGCAACAGGTTTTTAGAAAAATGGTGGAGTAGGACACACCAAGTATTTGTCTCTCCAACTAGGCAATAATTGCACTAGCAGAATCTGTCTGATGTAACTATTTTGGATCTCTGAAGTTTATCAAAGGCTTGCAACTTCCAGGGGAAAACTTGGATGGTAACTTTTGACTAATTTTAGTCAATTCAGTTCTTAGTTCCACAACAGCTACCCATTCCCCTTAAACCCAGATCCATAGTAGGCAACCTTGCATACATTCCTGGAGCAGCTTGCACACTGCTTATAAGAAGCCAGGGTGGGCAATAAGGATTTTGTCCTCCAAAAATTGAAAATCTATGCTCCAATTGCTAATTGCTGTTTCTTCTAATGCAGACACAGAAACTGACAACCAGAGTCCTGAATTGAGTAAGTCTACTGTGAATTGGCCAACATCCTGGCTAAATTTCAGTTCACCAGTAGGCTTACTAAATCCATGGACATGCACAGTGGTCATTTCACCATCTATGACATGTATTTGGAATTGATATACTTGAATATTAGAGTTATAGTCACATTAGGCCCCTGATCTAATGTGGGATATACTTATTATAGTGTGGAAGACCACAGACATCTGTAAAAAGCACATGCTCATGTTATCTCTTCCTCCTTGTTTCTCTGTCTCTCTGTCTGTCTTAACTACAACACACACACACACACACACACACACACACACATGCATACACACACTCTCACAGAACCAAGATAATAAAACAGAAATAGTACTATTTTCTAGGGGAGATTAGACTTAAATAGTAATAATAATAATAATAATAATAATAATAATAATAATAATAAAGGTTTAAATAATAAAGGAGTGGTAGTTTCTATCATATCTGCATTTAATCTGCCAGAATGGCATCTCCAGACATAAGATGTATTTGTAGAATGACTATAGATTATGGCAGAACCATGCAAATAATGATTCCAGTATGAACTGGTATCAATGCAAGAGCAGATTAATAAGCACATATTTCATGGCCATCAATTTGGCAAATGCATTTTTTTCCATTTCTATTAGAAAAGAGAATCAGAAACAATGCATTCACAGAGGAAGGACAGCAATATTGACAGTTTTTCCTGAGGACTATGTTAATTCTCTTTCCCTCCATCAAAATGTAGTTTAAAGAAGCCTAGATCACCTGGATAGCCGAGACTGCGCTGATGTACTGATTGAGCAAGATAAGTAAGAGCTGGTTAGGACACTGGATGCCTTGGGAAAACACATGTGCTCCAGGAAATAGAAGACAAACCCAACAATGATTCAGGAAACTGACATATCTGTGAAATATTTAGGGGTTCGATCTTCAGGAGCAGGACAAATATTAGCTATCAAAATAAAATAAAAAACAAATTTCTGAATCTGGAAACATCAACCACAAAATGTGAAGAAGAGTAACTGGTAGACCTCTTTCTGTTCTGGAGGCATCACATTCAACACCCGGAATACCAGTCTGGACCATAAATCACAGAAGACTGTAAGGATGGGCAGAGAGCAAGGGGTTCTGCAGAAAGTCCTATTTTCTAACAATTACTTTCTTCCCAGCCCCACAAACATTGCTCAAAATACAGATGTGGTCACTTCCTTTATACAGTATTCAAAAGAAATGTAAATCTCTCATGTCCCTTCAAAACCTGTCTCCCATATATCTCTCTAGTATTATCTCTTAACTACTCTCACTTCCCAGCCTGTATCTGAGAGCAAACCACATACTCTTTACCCATGCTCAGCTATTCTTGACATACTAAAATGACACGCTGCTTGCCAGAGGGCTAGCTCTTCTATCTGCAATACATTTTAACTGACATTGTTCTCATTCCCCAGTCTTCTGAAAAATTCCCTATTTTGAATTCCCGGGTCAAATTCAGGCCATTTCTTTCTTGATAAATTTCTCTAACCTCCCTTCTAACACTTCCTATCTTCCTTTACTTAAAGTTCAATTCAGTTAGCTTATGTTCTCCTGTATCTCCCATTATATATGGTTGAGGCATTTGTCATGCAGTATGTTAATTGGTTCTTTATATATTTATCTCTTTCTCTAGATTATAAGATCCCTTGAAGGTAAAGATAATGATTTACCCCTCTTATATTTCCAGTACTTCTCATGGTGCTTGCTACCTGGGAAAAACAATATTAATGACATATTGAGTGATTTAATGAATCATAAATTTTGTCCTAACTTTTTCTAATATTTTGCGTTGGAATTCTTTTTTTTTTTTTTTTTTTTGCTAGTTCCCTTCACTTTAACCTCTTTTCAGAGCTTACTATCTCCCCATCTTAGTTGAAATTGCATGTTACATTAAGGACACCTCTCCTTTAATAGCCCCGCTATGAAGGGTGCCTTTTTTTTTTTTTAAGATTTTATCTATTTATTTGACAGTTGGATAGATAGCACAAGTAGGCAGAGCAGCAGGCAGAGGGAGAGGGAGATGCAGGCTTTCCGTTGAGCAGGGAGCCCCATGCAGGGCTTGATTCCAGGACTCCGGGATCATGACCTGAGACAAAGGCAGCTGCTTAGCTGACTGAACCACTCAGGGGCTCCTGAAGGGTGCATTTTTAACCACATGCCATAGGGCACTGGCACATTCTAAACATTGTTCCCATTTTTTCCACTTTTTACATGAGAATTATTCTACCTTTTGGCCTGTTCCTTCACCTCTAAATCTTAAAGCATATTGTTAAATAACTTCTGCTCTTCTTTGTCGTAAATTTTTACTGATAGAGCTCTAAGTTATAACCTCCTATTCAGTAAAGATGAATTTTCCTATAACTGCACATATAATGGCAATTCCAGTGTCCATAGGAAGGACAAATCAAAGATTCTAAATTCAAATGTCTTTAATTTACATTACATTTTAGGTATGTCATATTCTGACATCCATTTCTCATAATCTGGGGGTATTTCATATCATAAATATTAATTTAAAGATCAACATCTCTGATTTTAATCCCCAATTCTTTCAGTTCTTTTGTATTCCTACTTCCATTAACTATACTCCTTGATCTCGTTATGTTCTTGACTTTTTTTTTTTCCTTTCCATTTGAACCTGGTTGATCAAAATTTCTTTTAGATTCATTAATTTTGAGAGCAGTCCAGAAGTCATAATGAATAACTACTGCATTAGTCAGGAATTCTCATTTGAAATACTAGATATGGACAACAGATGGTTTAAACCAAAGCAGGAACTTATTGAATTATCTGTAAGTAGTTCATGAAGGACTAGAAATAGAGAAGTAGGTTCTGTAGGCTAAGCATTCATGATGACAGCCAACATTATCCCACAAACATGCTCCATTGATGACTGCTTTGACAGGACTAATAATTACCAGATGAATTGGCATATATCACAAACAGAGCTTAAGTGCACACTAAATAACACTAAGGCAGTTATGAAATTATGTGCTATAATTAGATTTTTTTCAATATTTCTGCCACCACAAAAGTTTTTCCATTTTTTTCTAGTAAATACTGTTGCCAAAATCAAAATCAAAATCCAGGACAGTTATATCCAATTGGTTGAGAATAGATGATTGTTCATGGCCCATAAAAATGTAGTGGGAAATACTAAATAATAACTGTTTTCGGCTTGCACAATGGGAGCTGGTTTTCGTCTCTCATCAAGACTCATAAATTTCTCACCCAGTAGAATATGTCCAAACAGGCCAATCACCGGTTTCAACATCAGTTCAAAGGAATATCTTTTGTATTCCTTTGTGAAACCATTTTTTCCCTTGAGATTAAAACTTCACAAGCAGTGAAGACCTCAAATATGGAGATGACACAATTCTTTTGCAAGTTAAAATTTTAATGAACAATAATAGATATCTTTTCCTCTTCTTCATTTTAATTTTTTAGCAGTGAATTTATTTCACATTTTTAACCCATTTGAAGATTTTTGTAAGTGATTTTCTAATCTCATTCCAAGTACTTAATTTTTTAAACCACTCAATACCACCCATGAATTATCACTGGCCACCAGTGATAGTCAAGATATGGTAGCATATGCAAAAGACAAAAAAAAAAAAAAAAAAGTTACTGTCTCAATTATTTAACAAAGCAAATGTTTCTTTTTCATCCTTGTTATAGCTACACAGCTTGGTAAGGTGGAGATAATCAGAAGAGGCTCTGCTCTAGAAATCACTTATAGTTACCCTTGATGGACACTTCACTTTATTACAGCTGCACCATTTGGAATATGAGTCTTGTTCAGTTTCTCAACAGGGGAAGAAAAAGCTTAAGGATAATGCTGACATTCATTACTTTCTCTTATAACCTCTTTAGCTAGATATCATCATATCACATCATCCTAACTACCTAACTACAAGAGGGTGAGAAGATGTAGAACAGATAAAATGTTTAGAAAGCACCAATCTATTATAAAGTCTATTTTTTTAGACAAAGGGAGGACTCTCAAAATTCAGCTGCTGATAAGATTTCTCATTTCTATGATTCTTCAGAGAACATCGACTCATAGGTGAATATGATAGCTGTTCAATTTCTGTTGGTGCCAGCTTATCTTGTGGAGCCATCTTTTTTTAAGGGTTAACTTTTGTTTTTCCTCTCAAGACAACTGGTCTTGGGAATTTTTTTTTATTTTTTTTTAAAGATTTTATTTATTTATTTGACAGAGAGATCACAAGTAGGCAGAGAGGCAGGCAGAGAGAGAGGGGGAAGTAGGCTCGCTGCTGAGCAGAGAGCCTGATGCAGGGCTCAAGCCCAGGACACTGAGATCTTGACCTGAGCGAAGGCAGTGGTTTAACCCACTGAGCCACCGAGGCACCCCAGGAAATTTTTTGTAAGGAAGTGATAATACTTACAAAATAGGCACACAGGGAATGTGAAACACCTGCTGGTAAATTTATTTGTGTTATTGTGGCCCCTGGAAGGAATTCCTTGACATTCCAAAGAACCGTGGAATGCCCAGTGACTTCTCAAAGCTGGCTGTTCTTTGAACTCTGTTGGAACAAAATTCGAACCCTCTTGCATATAAAACTTTTAAAAGAATCTAAACTATCTGCTTTGTCAGTTCTCTACATCCTAATAGCCTCTGGGCCCTTGAGATTCTGCCATGTTCACTGAAGTCTGAAGACTTTTTTTATTGCAGCATATTCTCACAGCATTGTCACTCTGTAGAAAAGAAGCAAAAAAGCAAAAACAAACAAACAAACAAATAAAAAACAAAAAAAGATGTATATAATATAAATATATGATTATATTTAATTATGATTATAATATATATTATAATATATAAGTATATAAATATATAAGTATATAAAATATATTTATTTTATATAATATTAAATATTTATGTATTTAATATTTTATATATATATAATTACTTTTATTTTATTTTTTCAGTGTTCCAAAATTCATTGTTTATGCACCACACCCAGTGCTCCATACAATACGTGCCCTTCTTAATACACACCACCAGGCTTACCCAACTCCCTACCACCTTCCTCCAAAACCGTCAGTTTCTTTCTCAGAGCCCACAGTCTCATGGTTTGTCTCCCCCTTTAATTTCTCCAACTCACTTCTCCTCTCCATCTCCCAATGTCTTCCATGTTATTTCCTATCCTCCACAAGTAAGTGAAACACTATGATAATTGACTCTCTCTGTTACCCTCTGATGATCATACACAATTAGGAAGAAGAGATTGTGCTTTGGAAGAGCAGAAAAGGCTCCTAAGCAGGTCCATAAATGACTTGAGGTAGCAGAGTGGCAGCTGGTTTGGGGTCTTCTGATTAGGGACTGAGGTTGCAATGAGGGTTCCCTCACATGACTAGGATTTATGTGGTTTGAACATCCTGCCAGCACCACAGAGGGAACATCTGGTTTTTTCTGTTTTTTTTTTTTATTTTTTTTTTTAATCAATATTCCCACATGTAGGACAAGAGCAAAACTGCCCTAGTTTTGAGGTGGGAATTGAAATCTGTCAACAGTCAAACATCAAAAACAAAGTCAGACATATCTTGAAAGAAGTTGCTGTGGCTGATATCGAAGAGGTTACTGCCTATGTTCTCCTCTAGTATTCTGATGGATTCCTGTCTCACATTGAGGTCTTTTATTTATTTCGAGTTTATCTTTGTGTACGGTGTAAGAGAATGATTGAGTTTCATTCTTCTACATATCACTGTCCAGTTTTCCCAGCACCATTTATTGAAGAGACTATTTTTTTTCCATTGAATATTTTTTCCTGTTTTGTCAAAGATTATTTGACCCTAGAGTTGAGGGTCGATATCTGGACTCTCCACTCTGTTCCACTGGTCTATGTGTCTGTTTTTATGCCAGTACCACGCTGTCTTGGTATCAGCCACAGCAACTTTTTTCAAGATATGTCTCCAAAGGCAAAGGAAACAAAAGCGAAAATGAACTTTTGGGACTTCATCAAGATCAAAAGCTTCTGCACAGCAAAGGAAACAGTCAAAAAAACAAAAAGGCAACCCACGTAATGGGAGAAGATATTTGCAAATGACAGTACAGACAAAAGATTGATATCCAGGATCTATAAAGAACTCCTCAAACTCAACACACACAAAAACAGATAATCATATCAAAAAATGGGCAGAAGACCTGAACAGACACTTCTCCAATGAAGACATACAAATGGCTATCAGACACATGAAAAAAATGTTCATCATCACTAGCCATCAGGGAGATTCAAATTAAAACCACATTGAGATACCACCTGACACCAGTTAGAATGGCCAAAATTAGCAAGACAGGAAACAACGTGTGTTGGAGAGGATGTGGAGAAAGGGGAACCCTCTTACACTGTTGGTGGGAATGCAAGTTGGTGCAGCCACTTTGGAGAACAGTGTGGAGATTCCTGAAGAAATTAAAAATAGAGCTTCCCTATGACCCTGCAATTGCACTGCTGGGTATTTACCCCAAAGATACAGATGTAGTGAAAAGAAGAGCCATCTGTACCCCAGTGTTTATTGCAGCAATGGCCACGGGCGCCAAACTGTGGAAAGAACCAAGATGCCCTTCAACGGATGAATGGATAAGGAAGATGTGGTATATATACACTATGGAGTATTATGCCTCCATCAGAAAGGATGAATACCCAACTTTTGTAGCAACATGGACGGGACTGGAAGAGATTATGCTGAGCGAAATAAGTCAAGCAGAGAGACTCAAATATCATATGGTCTCACTTATTTGTGGAGCATAACAAAGAACATGGAGGACATGGGGAGATGGAGAGGAGAAGGAAGTTGAGGGAAATTGGAAGGGGAGATGAACCATGAGAGACTATGGACTCTGAAAAACAACCAGAGGGTTTTGAAGGGGCGGGGGTGGGAGGTTGAGGAACCAGGTGGTGGGTAATAGGGAGGGCACGTACTGCATGGAGCACTGGGTGTGGTGCAAAAACAATGAATACAGTTATGCTGAAAATAAATAAATAAAAAAAATATTAAAAAAAAAGTCAGACCCTTTATGATATTAGTACAATGAATTTAAGACTTTATGTAAATACACTAGTATCAATAAATTTTCACCAATATAAATGTTCTCCACAGCCTGGTACTATATGCTGATTATGATGATGATGATGATACCATACATTAAATACCTATTTTATGTCAGTTACTGTGCTCTTTAAGAAATTCAACAGAGTAACATATATAACAGACATGGCAACCAAGGTGTAGAGAAATAAAACCATTTTTCTGAACTAATAATACCTAAAAAAATCAATGACAGAAGATGAATGTGGAACAAAGTGATCTGTTGGATTTCAAAGTCTCTAACCTTCTCATTGTGACATGCTTTTTTTCTGGTAAACATGCTACACACTATAAAATTATGAAATTACAATCCAGGAAAAAAAATTGGCTAGGATGGTCAAAAAATTACTGACATTAGTAAAGAGAACCAAAAGGTAATATTTCTATTTTCATTCAAGCTTGAATGAAAATAATAATTATTAACTAGGTCACAGTAGTAATAGTAATCACTTGAGTTGACAGATTAGGGAATTTACATTTAAATACTTACGTGTTAAGTTAGAAAGCTCTTACCACCAGAGAGAAACTAATACATACATAACACAAACCTCTGATATCATATAAATCTTCTATAGATGGTTATGTTTCAAATATTTAATGTAAGAATCACATACTTATTTAAGAGTGTTACATTTTTTTTCCCTCTAGCAGAATTATATTTGTCAAGATTCAGGTTTCTGCACTCTATATAAGAAATTTAATCTAAAGTAAAACACATCAAATAAAAAACCATCCAAATGTATCTTATTTAAAATTAAGTGTTCTTTTATTATAGGAAAAAATCATAACCCCTAAATTGTCAAAATTCTTTTTCTAAAATTGTTTAATATATTATAGTGGCAATGACATGCAACTAATAATAATGAGACTCCATAAAAGGGATCTCTGAATTCATGAATTGCCCAGCGGAATTTATCATTTTGATAGGATTCTAGGAAAAGTTTCTTTTTTTTTTTTTTTTTTTTAAGATTTTATTTATTTATTTGACAGACAGAGATCACAAGTAGGCAGAAAGGCTGGCAGAGAGAGAGAGGGAGGCAGGCTCCCCGCTGAGCAGAGAGCCCGATGTGGGGCCCGATCCCAGGACCCTGAGATCATGACCTGAGCCGAAGGCAGAGGCTTTAAACCACTGAGCCACCCAGGCACCCCACTAGGAAGTTTCTAAAGTAATTTCACACTATGATGCACAGTTTCTTACCAAGTTTGTAAATTGCCTTATAAGACAATGTAATGAAGAAGGAAACATAAACAGCTAAATCATTTATAAAGACTGAGAAGGTATTTCAGTCACTTCTTAACAACATATATGATTGTTGTTTAAATCTGACAAAGATGGAAATAATCCCAATTGTGGGGTCAACAGATGGTATGAATTACAGACAATATGCTTTCTCCTTCTTTGTATTACAAATATTGAATGTATTATTTTATATTTTAAAATTTCAAGTACAATTCTACAAAGATTTATCACTTTTTTGTGTGTGAATGATGATCTGAATTAAGTTTTCATGCTTAAAAAATACATCTAAGATAGTATTGATTTAATGTTATCAACATGTGACCTTAATCTGTTTTTTATTCGGCTTCAAATTATATTTAACATTTTAGACAAAGGAGAGCAAATTAATTTATAAGTATTATTCTTTTTTATTTGTATTATAATAATGAACTATATTTTATTTCCAATTTAGTTCACTGTTATAAATGCACCAGAAATACTCTTCTGCCCAAATTGGTTTCTTGATATTATTTTGAAAACTTATAAAATAGAAGTCTATATATCTTTTATCATTTGCATACTGAGGCTTTATTATGAGACCTTACTTGCTTATTTCATAGTTAGTTATAAATTGAGAAATATGAGAAAAAGGATTGAAAAACAATACAATAAAATACCCTGAAGAAATTTATTTTCTCTTTTACTAATATAAATTAATCTGAAGGGAAATTTTTGCTGAATAATTTCTGCTGAGAAGTAAAAGAAGTATTATATTAAAAGAAATTAGGATATATATTTATTACTTTGATACTAAAACATTTAAGTGGATTAGAACAGGTATTTACAAGAGCAAATGATTAGCTTCAATAATATTCGTTGATTTAATATATGGAATTTTTAAGCTTTTACTCAAGCTATTTGGCTTATAGCAGATTTGACATAGTAATTATACTTTTAAAAAATAATTTCTTATATGCCAAGAGATTTAAGAAATTGAATAATTGTATCAGTAAATTCTTAAATGAAAGAGAAGAAACACAAACTAAATTTAACGAGAGAGTATTCTTAGCTACAAAAATGCCTAGCTAAATTTAGATTATAAGGAATTTATTTCTACCTTAATTTAGTTCAAAATTTTTGGTTTTTATTAGTTATAAATAGTAGGTAAAAATGAAGGAAAAAGTATAAAAGGTGGTGATAAGATAAGGGTTTCAATTCTTTCTCTTTACTACCAAGAATTTCACAGAGGCAACTTATCTGGCTTTTCTGGACCTCATGTCCCCAATCTATGAACTTGCTTTATCAAAGTAAATAATATCTAAGTTCATTTTAAGGTTTAAATTTTGTAATTTCATTGCCTAACTATGAATTTTACAGGATTTTAGTAACAACTTTTAAGGTTACTTTCCTAAAGACCTAAATATATAGACTACATTTATTTAATGTTTAATATTTATACTTATTAAATTAAAAAATAATAAACCTATCTGAATAAACAAAGCAAGTGAGACCTAAAAAAATCCTTTGGTTTAAAACAGCAGCCATGGTCCAGCAAGCATATTTTGCATGTTCTCTAGGACAATATATATAAGCAAAAGTTTGGCATGGAGTCAAATAATGCAGCTTCCCTTCCTCATTGGTCCTTAATTATTTCATCCAGGAAACATTAAATGTTTATTGTTCACCACTCACTGTGCTTGACTCTGAAGATAAAAGAAGAAAGAGAAGGAAAATATAATCAAGGTAAGAAACATGATCACAATGTCAATCTTGGAATTTGCAGTAAATCTGGTTTGGAGAACTTTGCCTTACAGATAAGCGAACTTCCTTCACGTCTGGCTTAATATCATTTCAGGAAGATGTCTACAACATAGCCCCCAGAACATGTGAATATATTATGTTATTCAGTAAAAGCAAATTGATTGCAGATGAAATTAAGGTTGCTAATCAAGTGACACTAAAACGAGTGAAATTATTCTGGACTACTTGGATGGTCCCAATATAATCAGAAAAGCCCTTACAAATGGAATCAGGAGGCAGAGTAAGTAAGTCAGAGTAATGTAGTGGGAAGACTTTGCCAACCATTTCTGGCTTTGAAAATGAAAGGGGGGCAATGGACCAAGGAACACAGATAACCTCTACTAGTATAAGAAGCAAGCAAGAGATTCTTTCTTAGAGTCTCCAGAAGGAAAAAGGCCCCACCAATTCCCTGATTTTTGCTCATTAGAAGTCATTTCAGATTACTGATCTAGTCTAGAACTATAAGATAATACAATTTGTTGTTTTTTTGCAAGTGAGTTTTTGGTAATTTGTTATAATAGCTGTAGAAAACTGATATTTTGTTACCAGAACTAGGATACTATTAACCGATATATAAAAAATATTCACATGGCTTTGGAATTGGGCAATGAGCAGTTGCTGGTCAAATTTCAAAGAGCATGAAAGGAAAGTCCTAGAGTTTACAAAGGTAGAAATATCAAGAACGATTTTCTAGAGAGGATAGAGAAGGAAGTGAGGAATATGGTAGAGGAAACACATATTGTCTTAGAAAACACTTAAATCATCATAAATCAACTGATAGTAGAAATATGGGTATTAAAGGTGCTGTTCATGAGAAATTAGATGGAATAGAGGAACACACAATTGGAAATTGGAGGAAAGGAGATCCTTGTTATGTAGTGGCAGAATACTTAACAAAATTGTCTCTTGTAGTTATGTGGAAAGAACTTATAAATGATGAAACTAGACATTTATTTGAAAAGACTTCCAAATATAGTGCTGATGGTAAGCCTAGTTTCTTAGTTAAGGTCATGGTAAGGTTCCAGTGGAAAGAGATAAACTGAGAAAGAAATGTTAAACAAAGAGAAAGAAGGCTTGATGAGTTGGAAATTCTCATTTTACCTAGACTGTAAGTGTCTGAAATTAAGATATTCACTGTCTGAAGAACATATTCTATGTAAAAGTTCATTAATGTGGCGGGGAAATCCTTTCTCATAACTTAGAAAGATAAAAGATCAGAATATTCAGTCACTGAAAAAGCTCTTTGAAAAGATTAAGCATTTGACTCAGAGATCTCCTCAGCTATCTCAGGAGAAACCAAAATATAAATGGGATTATCTAGGAACATAATGTCTAATGGAGTGAATTTCCTTGACAACATAAAAAAAGTTATGAGGTTCTTCAGAATGTTATATAACCAAAAACGCTTCCAGTTTTAACTTAAAAATGCAGATAGGGGGTGCTTGGGTGGTTCAGTGGGTTAAGCCTCTGCCTTCAGCTCAGGTCATGATTTCAGGGTCCTGGGATTGAGCCCCACATCTGGCACTCTGCTCAGTGGGAAGCCTGCTTCCCTCCTCTCTCTGCCTGCCTCTCTGCCTACTTGTGATCTCTGTCAAATAAATAAAATCTTTTTTTTTTTTTTTAAATGCAGATAGGACACAATGAAATAAGGTTGTCAGACATTCAAAATTCTACAGTCAAGAACATGTTGATTGGGGTGCCTGGGTATCTCAGTTGGTTAAGTGTCTGATTTCAGCTCCAGTCATGAGATTGTCCTGAGATTGTGCCCCTCCCTTGCCAGGCTTCCTGCTCAGCGGGGACCTGCTTCTCCCTCTCCCTCTGCCTGCCACTTTCCCTGCTTGTATTCTCTCTCTCTCTCTGTCAAAAATATAAAATCTCAAAAAAAAAGACATGCTGATAAAGCTACTCAGTTGCAAACACATGCTACCTCTAAAGAAAAAGGTAGAATAACTTTAAGGATGGGGCATTTAGCCCACAGCTTGCAGCCCTAAGACGCCAAGTGTTATCCTCTGGCCTTAAAAGTAGATGGAGTTTCCCTAGCAGGATTTCAAAATTGCTTGGGACAGTTGACTCCTTTTTGCTTCCATTTTCTTATTTTTGAAAAGGTAAGTTTATAATTGAATCCTATACTTGTTCCATGGCCATATTTTAGAAGTAGGTAGCTTTTTTCTTGTATTTTACAACTCACAGAGGAAGAGAAATTTTGCCTCCAAATGGAGCAAACATATCCATAGTCTCACCTATATTTAAGTTAGATGGTGAAATTTGGGATTTGGGGGCTGTAAATTTAGATGCAATTCGGAACGTAGAGTTGTTGCTGTAAAGGGATAAGATCTTTGGAGATGTTGGCATGTGGTAAACATATTTTGCTTGTGGGAAAGATATGAATCTTTGGAGGCCAGAGGGCAGACTCTGGTAGACAGAATTATAATCTTACAGAAAGATAATATCTTTTTATATCTATATATATGTGTTATTTTAGATGTGTTATTATATGTGTTTTTATATGTTATTAGATGTGTTATTATATGTTATTAGATGTGTTATTATAGATCCTCAGAATCTATAATATGTGTTATTTTACATGACAAAGGGGAACTAAGAATGCATACACAATTAAGGTTCTGATCAGCTGACCTTAAGATACAAAAAATTATTCTGAGTCAAGCAATGCGGCCAGCCTCTAAAAAGCTGGAAAAGGCAAGGAAATACATTCTTATTTAGAGCCTCCAGAAAAGAATTCAGCCAGCTGACATCTTTATTTTAGCCTACTGAGACATTCCTTACTTCTGTCCCCCAGATTTCTGTTGTTTTAAGCAGTAGTTTGTGGTAACTTGTTACAACAGTCAGAGAATGCTATATAACATTTTACCCCAAACAAAATCTCTTCAAGAAGTTAAAACTATAGTCCTCTACTTTCTTAAGATAAATTATTTAAAGCTGAATGTATTATGTTTAGTTGAAAAATCAAATTCATTCATTCACCATTATATACTTAAATAACTCCTTAAGTTTTATGTGTAAAATTGAATTAACATATTTCCCTGTAGTTCTGTCAGACATAAACCATGGGAACTATTAACCATGTATTAATCATCTTAAATTTTAGTTAACTGGTTTACACACTGGTTAACTTGTCTATTTGTGAAATGAGTTTCCATAGAAAAAATGTAAAAGGTTGATACTAGGAATGAATTAAACTTACTATTATTTTATGTTTAAGGAGATATCAAAAAGGTAAGATCAATAAAGCAGAGAAATAAAGAAGTAGAACATTTTTATAAGCTTATTTACTGAGTTTTACAAATAGCATCATGTTCCTTGTGTACTCTAAGTAAACATACTATATTCCTACAAAAAGGAAATATAGTTTAAATAAACTTTTAATTTAAACTTTTATTATTATATATATTTATATATATTTATTATATATATATTATATATTTTATTATTATTTTATTTAAACTTGCAGTTTAAATAAAATAGCAAATAAATAACCAACTACATAAAATACAAAAAGGATTATAGTTACTGATATAATAAAAGTGTCAAGAAAGGGCTTTGAAGACACAAAGAAGTGAGGGATAACTATTTAGAATAGAGATTTAGGAATTTATGCTAAGTTTACATAGGTTACTTAATCACTATAATTACATACACATATATAGGGAAGAACTCTATTTTTAATGAAGTAGATTAAAAATATTCATTTAAAAATATATATCATTTGGAAGTACTAGATTATTTCTTAGATTTAAAAATAACAAATAGAATATCCTCCTCCACATGACCTTTCTTAATTTATTTTGCATTTATTGCAGTCTTTCAAGGTCCTATTGATAAGTTTTCCTCTCTGCCAGGAAGCTTTCCTACAACCCTGGATAACCATTGGAACATCCAGACACCACACAATCAACCAATGAAATGCCCTTCTTGGGACATGGCCTATGAACCTCATCCTGGACTACCTTGCTTAGGCTTCATGGTTATACCTTAAGCATTAATTTTCAAAACTCAGGAACAAAATATGGCTAGAACAGCTCACTTAAGGACAGATTGCTACAGCTCAACACTGCTGTTTATTTTTGGAGCCTGGAATACTTCACTGATACTATAAGTGTCATTAACATCACCATCTACTGAAAGACTCATTTTGGTTTTTGCTGTCTATGGGTAACCAAGAATCAGAAAAAGGGAGACATCAGGAGTTATAGAGCCACACTGAAGAGACCAAAGTCCATATACCGCTTTCCTCTTCTCTTACACACTAACATTCTCAGGCAGTTGGGACTTCTGGATTTCATGTCTTGTGAGGAAGTACATGTGATGGGGTTTTGGAATATATATGAGGTTCAGTGGGGTGAAGTTCAGAGCTGATGACCAAGAAAGAATTCTTGATGTCTTTGGTGCAAAATGATGGTTTATTAAAGCACAGCTTCTGGGCATAAAGAGCTGCTGTACCGGGGTTGTGAGGGGTGGCTGATTATATACTATGGGGTTGAGGAAGGTAAGGAAAAAGGGAGGTTTCAAGAAAGAACTTTCAAATGCTAAAGAGGACCAACCTACAAGATACTGGAGGCCTTGCCATTATCAAATTAAGGTTGTTTAGCCCTCTACTAAGGCATTAGTATTAAGATAGTTGGGAACTTCCTGGAGGAACATTACACTCTGCCCACTTCAAGTATCTGTCAATAGGCTGCAGTTTAATTGTATTTACATTTCCTTCTGGAAGCTAGGTTATTGATGATAGGAATGCTTTGTTCTTGTAGATTACTAAGACGTTTGTAAACTGATGGAGACTCATGTTTTGTAGGATTGTGATCTCTATGAATTAACTATTTGTTTTTCCTTTAAGGCAGCCCTGAGTGCCTCAGGAATGTTACATATATCCCATGGAGTGGGTTTGTGGGGTGTAAAGTTCTGCTTTGTCCTCAGCTAGCCTTCTGTTTCCTCATCAGATGGAATCTAACCTTGGCAACAGACCAGAGCTGATTGTCAGTGGCTTATCACAGTGGGAGGATACCCATTATCTTCATCCTGCCTCATTAAATTTCATTTGAATAAAATTCACATACAATAAAACACAGAGATTTTACGTATAAATTTGGATACATTTGACAAATATAGATATCCTTATATTTAAAACCCAAATCAACTCTGTAAAGCATTTTCTGTTTTCCTCTAGAATTTTTTTTTTTTTTAGATTTAGATTTTTAAAGATTTTATTTATTTATTTGACAGACAGAGATCACAAGTAGGCAGAAAGGCAGGCAGAGAGAGAGGAGGAAGCAGGCTCCCTGCTGAGCAGAGAGCCTGATGGGGGTCTGGATCTCAGGACCCTGGGATGAGCCGAAGGCAGAGGCTTTAACCCACTAAGCCACCTAGGTGCCCTAGAATTTTTATTTTCTATTTTAAATATGAGCTTTTACATTCAGCTCATTTGGCTCATCTTGAATTAATTTTTGCATATCATATGAGTGAGAAATTAAAGTCATTTTTCTCATATACTTAACTAATTTGTTTTTAAAAAAATCTCTTCTGCATTGGATTACCTTGACATCTTGTTGAAAATCAATTGACTAAATAAGCATGGATCTTTTTCTCTATTCTATAATCTGTTCCACTGACCTTGTTGTCTTTCAATAAGCCAAAACCTTACAATCTTTAATACAATTTTTTAGAAAGACAGAAATTCAATAACATGGGTCTTCTATTATTCCTAGTTCTTTGGTTGTTGTTGTTTTTCAAGATTTTATAAATGTTATATAGATCCTTGGGGGGCGCCTGGGGGGCTCGTGGGTTAAAGCCTCTGCCTTTGGCTCAGGTCATGATCCCAGGGTCTTGGGATCGAGCCCTGCATGGGCTCTCTGCTCAACAGGGAGCCTGCTTCCTCCTCTCTCTCTGCCTGCTTCTCTGTGATCTCTGTCTGTCAAATAAATAAATAAAATCTGTAAAAAAGAAAAAAGAATGTTATATAGATCCTTGGGCTTTCTATGAATTTTTCAGTTATCTTTGACATTTCTACTTAAAAAGATTAAGTTTGTTGAAATTCTAATTGGAGTTGTTTTGAATATGTAGATCAGTTTAGAGAAAACTGGCATGTAAGTTATATTGAGCTTTTGAATCTATGGCTGTATCAATCCATGTCTGTATGACTATATCTGTGACATAACTATTCATTTTTAGTTCTTTAATATTCTTTAAATTGTTTTATAGTTTACTATGAGGCAGTCTTATACATCTTTTAATTTATTGCTAAGTACTGTATTTTTATATAAATAACACTATTTCTTAAAAAATTTCATTCTTAAATTATTTGGTGACTATATATAAGACTACAATCATTTTTTTTCCAATTTCATTAAGATATAATTGCCATACAACATTGTTTAAATTTAAGGTGTACAACATAACGATATATATTGATACATATATAAATTGTGAAATGATTACTATAATGTTTATATCTTTTCACCAACTTCACCCAATTCCCTCAACTCCCTCCTCTTGTCCTGGAAACCACAAATCTAATCTCTATGTCTATGAGTTGTTTTTTTTAGATTCCACAAAAGTGAGGTCATATAGTATTTGTCTTTTTCCATCTGACTTATTTCACTTAGTGTAATGCCTTTGAGGTCCATCTATGTTCTTGCAAATTGTAGGTTTACCCTCTTTTTTATGGCTGAATAGTATTCCTGTGTGTGTGTATGTGTATGTGTGTGTGTGCGCGCGTGTGTGTGTGTGCACGTGAGCACACGTGTATCACATTTTCTTTATCTATTCATCTGCCAATGGACATATAAGTTGTTTCCATGTCTTGGAAATTGTAAATAATGCTTTGATGAACATGGAGGTGCATTTATCTATTTGAGATACTGACTTCATTTCCTTCAGATATATACACAGAATCAGAATTATTGGAATGTATGGTAGTCCTATTTTTTTTAAATATTTTATTTATTTATTTAACAGAGATCACAAGAAGGCAGAGAGGCAGGCAGAGAGAGAGGGGGAAGCAGGCTCCCTGTTGAGCAAAGAGCCCGATGCAGGACTCAATCCCAAGAACCTGAGACCATGACCTGAGCCAAAGGCAGTAGCTTAACCCACTGAGCCACCCAGGTGCCCTGGTAGTCCTATTTTTAAAGTTTTGAGGAATCCCCATACTATTCTGCATCAATTCACATTCTTGCCAACAAAACACAAAAATTATCTCTTCTCTACATTCTCACCAGCATTTGATATCCCTTGTCTTTTTGATGATAGCCATTTTAAGAGATATAAGGTGATAGTTCATTATGGTTTGAGTAGTGATATTGAGTACCTGATGGCCACTTGAATATCTTCAGAAAAATGTCAATCCAGTTCCTCTGCCCATTTTAAAATCACACAGATACACACACACACACACACACACACACGTATTTGTTTTGCTCTATTGATTTGTATGAGTTCCTTGTATATTTTGGATATTAAACCCTTATCAAATGTGTGGTTTTCTTCCATTCTGTAGGTTAACCATTTCTTTTATTGTACAAAAGCTTTTTAGTTTGATGTAGTCCCATTTGTTTAATTTTTATAAATTTTTATTTTGTCACTTGTGCTTTAAGCATCATATCAAAAAGATTACTGTCAAGACCCATATCTGGTGCCAGTGTGACTCAGTTGGTTGAGTGACTGCCTTCAGCTCAGGTCATGATCTTGGAGTCACGGGGTCGGGCTCCCTACTCAGCAAGGAGTCTGCTTCTCCCTCTGACCCTCCCCCTTCTCATGCTCTCTCTCTCTCATTCTCTTTCTCTCAAATAAATAAATAAAATCTTAAAAAAAAAGACCCATGTCAAGAAAATTTTCCTGTTTTCTTCTAGTTTTATGGTTTCTGTTCTTAAATTTTAAGTTTTTAATCAACTTTGGGTTGATGAACCCAACTTTGGGTTCATTTTTGTAAGTAGTGTAAGATGGGGACCCAGTTTATTTCTTCCTTCCTTCCTTTCTTTCTTTCTTTCTTTTTTTTTTAACATGTAAATATCCAATTTTCCCAGAACTGTTTATTGGAAAGACTGTCTTTATCCATTGAGTATTCTTGCTTCCTTTGTCAAATATTAATTGACCATGTATGCATGGTCAGTTCTGTTCCATTGGTCTATGTGTCTTTTTTATGCCAGTACCATATTATTTTGATTAAAATAGCTTTGTAAGCAGGAAATGTAATTCCTTTGGCTTCATTCTTCCTTCCCAGGGTTGTTTTGGTTATTTGGAGTCTTTTGTTGTTCCTTATGAATTTTTGGATTGCTTGTTCTATTTCAGTAAAAAATGTCATTGGAATCTCGATAAAGATATTTTAATAATATGAATTCTTAAAAAAAATATGAATTCTTCCAGTCCATGAACACAAAATATTTTCCATTTATTTTACCTTCTTCAATTTCTTTCATTATTGTCCTATAGTTTCTAGCATAGAGATCTTTTTACCTCCATAGTGAAATATGTTCATAAATATTTTACTGTTTTTGATGTTACTGTAAGTAAGACTGTTATCTTTGTTTCCCTGTTTTCCACTGTCCCCAATGTCACTGCATAGATTAACATGTTTTTCTGATTCAAATGATATAGGTTGCTAATATTGCATAGAGGTCCTACTTTGGGCTGAAAGGGTTTGACTGAGGAGTAAATTTTACTTCCCTGAAGAGGACTGGTCTTGCAGAGCTTCATGGAATCCTCTTACATACAGTCTGGGGCTTAAAGCAGTTAACTCTAGTAGAATGCTGCGGTGAGTTAGTTTCCTTGTTCATTCTGCTAAATCCTGAAAGAATAAGGATTCAACTGTAGCTTTTCAATTATGGCAGGGAAGAGGCTGGTGTTCCCCAATTATGAATGTTGAGTTTGCAGAAAAGCATAGCTGGAGGCCAAAGACCTGCCTGCTAGCTTCTGTAGATAATATCCAGGGATAATACAGGGATAAATGCTTCTTCCCCTCCCATGCAATTTAAAAGTCCAGCAACTAAAGGGCCAATATGCCTTCCTGGATAATGTCTGGTCCTGCCACATGGTTGTTGCACTGTATGAGATGTTAAAACATTGCACTTACTTCTGCCACTGTCTGTGTGTCTCTGCTGATAAACTGAAGTCTAGCTAACCTTCTGAGTTGTCTGCTTAGTTACTCATGGTTATTTGCTTGATGAGAACTTTGGTTCTTATACCTCAATGTTCTTTTATGTTAACTTCCAAAAGTTAAATAAAAATGATGTGTATTTAGTTAAGTGTTTAATTTCCCCTACTCCCAGTCTTATATAATACTGATGCTAAAATAGCATCATAAACCAGAGGAAAAGAATGTAAAGCAATACCTCAAATAATTAAAACAACACACTCAACTTTTCATCAAAAGACATCCAATAACATTCATAGGGCATCTACTCTATATATCAAGTGAATCCCTGAGGGAAAAATGGCCATTGTTTAAGTGAAAATCTTTTAAACATAACTGCTTTTTTCCATGAGAGAATCATAAATAATACCTGACACTCTATGTATGATAATCATTAAGCTTTATACTGTTGAATATGATTTTATCACATTTTGAAAGAATATTTGTCCTGAACATGGAACCCATTTTTTCCTTCTAATGGCTATTTTTGCTTGGAAAGTTAGAAATCACATTTCTTTAAGGAAAATTGTTGTTTCATATTCCTTTTTTACACCATCATGCTTGATAGAAATGAAAATGTCAAGAATATTACAAAACTACCTCATACTTGCTTCAGCTCTGCAGTTAGCTATTAATGTAATTGTGACTATATCAGTCATGAAAATCCTCCCTGTTTCTTATATAAACTCTTAAATTTGTAGTAAGATCGGCAGCTTTGGCTCTTACAATGCAAGTTTATTCTGTGCCTGTGAATAAACATAGAACCTACCTATACTATGATCTATCATTTAATCAACCTGATAGCATAGGTAGAGGCCCATTCTATGTTTACTCTCAAAAAAAATTAAAAAAGAAAACATAATGTAGTTGTAATAATAACTGAGTCATTTTTGTTGTTATCCTAAACATGTTTCTTATCATTAGAAGATACAAAACATTACTAGAAATAGACAATAGAAAGCAAAATATAAGTATATAGAACAACTGAATAACTAATATCATAAGCCAGTAGATTCTATATGAAAATATTGTCATGTATAAGAATTTAGAAGGTGAAAGTAAAATTTAACATTTAAATAAAAATATTTTTAGCTGCTGGATGTGCTGGTGGGTGTGGTCAGCCCCTGGTGTTGTTTGGCTGACATGTCTGGCCACAACTGTTTCAGTTGTGCTGTGATGTGTATACGCACATATCCACACAATGGAATATTATTCAGCCATAAAAAAGAATAAAATCTTGCCATTAGCAACAACATGGATGGACCTAAAGGACATATGCTAAGTGAAATAAGCCAGATGAACACCATATAATTTCACTTAAATGTGAAATCTAAAAAATAAAACCAATAAACAAAGAAACAAACAAAACCAAAACCAAACGTAAATAGAGAAAAAACTAGTGGTTGCTATAGAGAAGGATACGGAGGGTTGGAAAAATTAAGTGAAGGGGGTTAAGAGGTACAAACTTCCTGTTAAAAATAAGTCA
The DNA here is from genome assembly GCF_922984935.1 of Meles meles. Lineage (NCBI taxonomy): Eukaryota > Metazoa > Chordata > Mammalia > Carnivora > Mustelidae > Meles > Meles meles. The sequence continues at coordinate 73,626,512 of NC_060069.1, forward strand.
TGGGTGGGGCACCTGGGTGGCTCAGCTGGATAAGTGTCTGATTCTTGATCTCATGGTCATGAGTTCAAGCTCCACATCGGGCTCTGTGCTGGGATTGTAACGTAGTTAAAAAAAAAAAAAAAAGTCAATGGAATGAAACGTACAGCAAAGAAAATATAGTCAATAATCTTGTACTAACTGTGTATGATAAGAGATGGTAACTATACTTATCATGGTGAGCATTTCATAATTTATATATATAAATTATATATATATATATACATAATTGTCCAATGACTATGATATATGCCTGAAGCTATGTTGTACAATATACTGTGTATTATATATATAAAGTATATGTCAACTATACTTCAGTTTAAAGAATGAACTTGCCATATAAAACTTTAAACAATGTTCATAGCAGCATTACTCATTTCATAATAGCCAAAAGGTGAAAACCCAAATATCTACCAAGTAATAGATTAAAATGTGGTATATTCATACAATAGAATATTATTTGGTAATAACTATGAATGAAGCACTCATACATGCTACAATATAGATGACCCTTAAAAATATTATGCTAACTGGGGGCGCCTGGGTGGCTCAGTGGGTTAAAGCCTCTACCTTCCGCTCAGGTCATGATCCCAGGGTCCTGGGATCGAGCCCCGCATCAGGCTCTCTGTTCCGCGGGGAGCCTGCTTCCTCCTCTCTCTCTGCCTGCCTCTCTGCCTAGTTGTGATTTCTCTCTGTCAAATAAATAAAATATTTTAAAAATATATATATATTATGCTAACTGAAAGGTTCTAGACACAAAAACATATTATATGATTTCATTTATACGAAGTGTGACCAGAATAGAGGAATCCATTGTCAAAGAAGGTAGATTAGTGGTTGCCCGGGGCTGGAAAGGGAGTTTGGAGGGCATGGTAAGTGATCAGTAATTGTATAGGTCTTCTTTTTTGGGGTGATGAAATGTTCTAAAAAAGTATTTAATTTTGAATATAATAAATGGCCTAACTGAAGATGGTACTATTTCTACATCTCACTCATGGGCATAAGTATGCATTCTTACCAAATTTGCTACCTATTTTTTTCCCCTACAGAGACGTCTGTGGGGTTAGTTTAAGATGTATGCATATAAAGGTGTATGCATTTCTCATGATATTCAGGAAATACAAACTACCTAGACTCATAGAATCAAGTATTTGGCATTCTCCAAGCAGGAAAGTCCTTTGCCCTTATCTGTCTCCTCCCAGGCCCAGGGGGTTCAGCTTTTATAATTCCCAAATTTTAAAGCATATACACTATGACCAAAGGCTTTCTGATCACGACCTTTCTGGAAACAAAGCTGGTATGTAATTGTATGGTGAGTCTAAAAGCCTACAGGTTAATTTGTACTATTTTTTTCTGCACTGGTCTATAGATGATTTGACTTACAGGGCACATTTAATTAAAAGTTGTTTATATTTCTTGTTTTGTTTTATCAATCAAATTATATTCAAATTTTCTTTAAAGTACTAGTTAAAAAACCCTATGGCTTGATCTTTCTGGTAACCAGCCCCATCCAGAAGCCCACAAGAATCACCTCCTTAGAACAAGAGATATTCTTACAACCCAGGAAATTGCAAGGGTTTTAGGACCTCTGTGCCAGGATCTAGGGGCAGAGACCAATATATTTTCTATTATGTCACATAGGTACAATGAACTCTCAATATATCATCCTTAAATAAATGGAATCATAACATCATAATAACAATCACAAAAACACTTTGTGCTTTGCTAATAAAGACACTTAGCAGTAAAATAAGAATGTGTTCTTACTCATTAGTTATAGTATTCATCAGTGATCTTCATATCTATTTGTGCTTGTGAAGACCTTTGAATTAAACAATTAGAAGTAGAGCACAATGACTCATTCACTTGGTATAGTAGGAACTCTTCCTACTCCCCCACTATTGAATTCCCAGAACATCTTGGAACCCAGAGGGACCGCAAGATATAGATACAAATATTAATTTAGAACTCTTGAGGATTAAAGATTCTAATGAATCACTAAATTTACATTTAGTTTACTAACCCATTTTACCTAAGGAAAACAGCAAAAATGATCTAATATTCTTAAACTATGCACTTGAAGATTTTTAAAATGTGTTAAACAGGTTTGAATAATTATACAATGGCAAACAACTATTCTTAGCTAATTCTTTCAACCTCTCTAATCCTAGTAGTTATTGCACAGTCTTAAAACCAGACAACTTGGGCCCCTGGGTGGCTCAGTGGGTTAAGCTGCTGCCTTCGGCTCAGGTCATGATCTCAGGGTCCTGGAATCGAGTCCCGCATTGGGCTCTCTGCTCAGCAGGGAGCCTGCTTCCCTCTCTCTCTCTCTGCCTGCCTCTCTATCTACTTGTGATCTCTCTCTGTCAAATAAATAAATAAAATCTTAAAAAAAAAAGAAAAACCAGACAACTTGATAACACCTTTAAGGGGAGAGGTTTCTACTACTTTCTAAGCACAATTTGACATATAAAATGAACAGAGATATAAGGAAAGACATGACAGTTTGAACTTTTCTACTATAGTTCATCATTTCCTATACTTAATATTGTTTACTTTGTAATGATTCTTAATTTAAGACATTGGTCTGACTGCTAAGTTATATATTAACTCTATACAGGAATACACATAGATGATCTGCAACATATTGATTTTTTGTTGCAGCATGGTTTTGTAAATGTGGGTGTAAACAAGTATATTTTAAAGATTCTTGGACATGGGTCCTAAGTTCTTGATTATTCAATCTTGAGAACTACAGAGAATTAAGTATAAATTTGGAAGCTGTTAACAATTTATATTGAACTATATATTGAATCAGTAATTACTAACTAATATATATATCTTTTTTGTGTGAAAATGCTTAAACTTATTTTTTTTCCTACATATTTGTTCATTTTAGGAATACATAATTCTCCTGATCCTGAAGATCCTCACAATTGTTTTGGGACAACTCCTTCTGGCCTCCCATCCTTGTTTCCCTAATTTGCCACTTCCCAAAGTATGAAAAGAAAGCAATACAAAGATATATATAATGCAAGATAAGGTTGATTTGAAATAGAACTTCAGATATGGTATGGAAAGAAAAAAATATAGAGTGTCCTAAAGGAAGTGGAGGTCATTGATTGATGCAGGGATGAAACTGAAAACTAGGAGGAAATGTTAATTCATTTTTCTCAAATTCTGTATTTATTCTGTGCTGCACACCCCTCTGCCATCCTATCCCATGGGAAGAATAAGGATAGAGTAAGAAGGCAGGCTCTATTAAGCAATCCAGATTTGAATATTTCTTCCAACACTAGAGATTTTTTTTTTTTAATTTTGGAAGGCCAATTTGTTGAGTCATAATTTCCTCAATAAAACAGGATATTGTTATCTACTCTTATGATTATATTGGGATTAAACTAATATTATAAAATTGCCTATTCAAAGCTAAGTATATAAAGACTTCCATGATGATAAATTGTTATATTTCCTGAGACTTAGATATTCTGTTAAGTTTTGTCATAATATCCTAAACTTTATCTTGGACCTTTGGGTTTTCCATAAAAACATTCATTCACTCATTCATGCGTTCATTTCAATCTCAGTAGATGAATAAATATACAATATATGGCATCTCACTTTAATAGGGTCCAGTAATAGAAATATTTATGATAGTAAGGAAAGAAATAATTCATTGTAGTACATGTTACTTTTTTGTGATTTGCATTTGTATATTCATACATGTATCTATGAATACAGATTTATATCTATCATCTATTTATCCTATCATCTATGTAAAGTATGTGTTACTTTTGATAATTTTTTTGCTCACTATGGATATTAAAATTAGAGACCTTTAAAATTTTGAAGGTTTTAAAGGCAGCATACATGCTAGTTATCTTTGAATCTTTAGCATTTACCACATTCAGTTCTCAGTTAAAAAAAAAAAAACAACTGTTGAATAAATGAATGACTGCATGAATGGAATAATAGTTTGGTTGTCTGGCCCTGAATGACTAGACTTAATAAGTATAGAGCCAGAGCAGAAAAGTAAAAGAAACAGAAAGTTTAGAACTGCTAGCCTTTATTTGCATTCACTATTCTGTTTATTTTTTTAAGTAAATGAACTCAATGTCATGTAACCGTAAGACTGAAGATGATATATGAAAACAAGTATGAACATGTTAAAGTTCTGGGTTTGTTCACAATGTCTGTTATAGTCAAATAAAACTTGGTTCTTTGTTATTTAAAACTCAAATTCATTCAGGCTGCCTTCTATTCTGGTACTAATGTGGGCAAGAAGCTCTTCTTATTAACCTAACACATTAGATATTGTCCATGTTCAAAGACAGAATGTGTAGCATAGACCTGGTAATGGAATATCCGTAGCTAAACAGGCTGCAGATACTCCAGTGTGACCACTCAGGTACATGGTGATACATTCTTTTTCTTTATTACCTAGTTTATTCTTGATTGCAGATCAAACACCTTCCCAGTTAATCCATATTTTTCTGGTGGATCAACAGAAAATAATCAAAACAGGATATATTGATCTTACTTCCTTTTTAAAGATTCATGTTCAAAAGTTGTACCAGAGCTTAAATTTGAATCCACAGTACAAAAATTCATTCAAACTACAAGTTTTAGTGTATCCAAATCAATTTTGTGACTCAGCCTCAGCTGATATGGTAGTAAACAGAGTGACAGTTTCAAAGGGCCCAATACCTTTTAGCCTGTGGTCCTTATGGGGAGAGAAATCAATATTACAAAGGGCATTAAGGTATTAATTTTATGGTCACCAGTGGCCTCAGGTGTTCTGCTATCTGGCCTTACAGTTCTCATATGATGCAAGCTTAGAGATGCTAGTTCTGAGGGCCTAAAGAAAATATGTTTTAGATTTTGGTCTTGAGAGTCAAAGGCCATATCTCATGCAGGTGTTTAGGTGAGCACTATATTCTTTTTCCATTATTTAGAAGTTTTAAATATATTTATAACTCCTCAAATAATTTCTTAAGACCAGAACACTATGGAATACCACATACATACATACCCATGATCTCCATATTTACATGTCTCTAAATATATGAAATTTAATTTCTCCAAAAGTGAGCTCTGCTTTCTAAATTTAACACTATATCTGACCCTCTATCCATGTTCTTCATGCCAGCAAATGGCTTCTCTATGCATACTATTGTTTAAGCCAAATGCCTGGATATTGGAGATGGGTAAGGAATAGGAATTGTCAAGGATAAATACCAATCACTAAGTGTTGTCAATTTTATCCTCAAAATATATCTCTGTCATTTGATCTTCCTCCATTTCTTTTGTTTCACCCTTTAAAAACCACACTTCTCATCTGGCATCTGGCTTTTTTCCTAATATCTTAGTCCCTTTTTTGCTTTCACAAGACCACCATCTCCAATCTATTTTGCCATACTGGTGTTTCCAAAGCTAAATCACATCACGCCACTTATATAGGTAGATTCTTTCAATTAGCTTTTATTGCTCTTAAGATCCAAATCCCTAACTAGACATGGAAGAAACAAGAAGAGAGAAAAAAAAAAAAAAAAAGGAAGGAGGGAGAGAAGGAGAAGGGCATACATGATTTTGATTTTAGTATCAAAATAATCCCATTTCCTGTGCATCTCACTTGTGTTCATTATGTTTAAGCCACATAGTTTTATCTAATTTCTTCTGGCCCTTGATTCCATTGTTTTCTAGACGTAGAATGCTTTTTATTACTCTTCTCTTCAATTGGATTACTTTTATACCCTCAGAATAGTTAGCTCCTTTAAAAAGAACTACTTGCCTTCATAAATCTTATACCTTTACATGATGTCAAGGTTCCATGTATGCTTTTTTTTTTTTTTAAGATTTATTTATTTGACAGAGAGAAATCACAAGAGAGGCAGGAAGAGAGAGAGGAAGGGAAGCAGGCTCTCCGTTGAGCAGAGAGCCCGACGTGGGACTCGATCCCAGGACCCCGAGATCATGACCTGAGCTGAAGGCAGCGGCTTAACCCACTGAGCCACCCAGGCGTCCCAATGTATGCTTTTTTTTGATGGTTCTTATTATCACAGTGACATTTTATGTCAAGTGCATGATTATTTGCTTAAGTTTGTTTCTCACACAAGATTGTAATCTATATGAGGACAGGGATATTGTATGTTTATCTTTCTTACAAATTTTTACTGATTTCTCACATATAGGAGAGTTTGAATACATATGATCATTGTCTTGTTTAATAAAAATGCCAGTAAAGAAGTGAGGGAGGAAGGAGTGGAAATTGGGGAAAGGTGGTCAAAAAATAAAAACTTCCAGTCACAAAATCAGTAACTACTAGAGATGTAATGTACAACATGACTGTAGCAAACACTGCTGTATCATACATAGAAAAACTATTAGGAGAGTAAATCTGAAGAGTTCTCATTGCAAAGAGAACATTTTCTCCTTTTTTAAAAATTTATTTTCCTCTTATTGTATGTATATGAGAAGACAGATGTTAGCTGAACCTACTGTGGTAATCATTTCGCTAACTTATACAATAATGTAATGTCAATTATTTCCCAATAAAGCAGGGGAAAAAAAAGATACCAGTGAATAGAATCACAGTGATTGGCAGCAACAAGGTGAAATACACTTAAAAGTAATGGTGGTACAAGTGGCAGGGGAGAGAATTCCAGATCCAAGCTTATTTTTCTGTCTATAAGCCAAAATATAAATATCAAATGTTGGTATCCTTTATTACACAGCAAAGTTCCTCAAACAATTATTAGGGAATGACTGAACATACCACAGAAGTCTACACTCTGGAGACAGATTAACCAATGAATATCCCTTAAAGAAAAATCTAAATACCAAAGTAATGTGCAAAATAATATATCTTTTAACATTGTCCCTCAAATTCTGGTCTCTACACCAACTGAATCAGGATCACCTACAGTGCTTGATAAAATATAGATATCTTTGTTCCATCACAAACTTACTTGATGGGACTCTCAAGGAAAGGGAAGCAAACACATTATTTAGAGGAAGTACTGCAAATGATTCTTCTGTTTCAGTGCTTGAGAAAAGAACAGTTGTTTGCAGTGGTTGAGAATTGACCAATTAGAAAATGTCTATGTAGCTAGCATGTAATTTTTAGTTAATGGAAACTTGAATACTCACTACTTATTCCACAAAAGAATGAAAATGGTATCAACTGACAAAAAAGAAAGTGATTGAAACTCCTTTAGAGGATGCTATCATGTCGTAAGTGGGAGTACTGTGGTAGAAAAGAGACTATAAAATATTGATGGACTATTGACTAGAGTTAGCAGAGGGAGGTAAAAGCAAATTATCTGAAAGCACAGAGAAAAGTGCCTGTCTCCATGTCATGGAAAAGAGCTTCAATATTAACAACATTAATGAGTAATCAACTGAAAAGCCTTTTCCATTTTGCCATATCAGAATTATATTCACTTCAGTTTCAGAGAGACAATACTTTTTTTTCCCCTTTCATAATTATATTTTTTAGAAAGCAAGAAAAGTGCACTTCAGCAAGGAGATTTTAAATGTAGACCTTGTGATCCATTAAAGGCTATGGTACTGTGGCATGAAACAGTCCAACAATTGATCTGTTTTGGAGTTGTCTTCATTTAGATTTAATTTCTAAATCATTAACAAGTTTCACCTGTCCAAATATTGTTCAAGATAGAAAATATGTTGGTAAAATTTAAACATTTCCATTTTAGGCCCTTGCACTTAATAGTCAAGTCTTGCTGGAGAAAATTATACAGCAATTAAAATTGGTGTCATGACAACTTTATGGTTTCTGACTTAAAGTAGAATCCTAGATTGATAAACAGTCTATTTTCATCATATTACACCTGAAAAAAATAAAAATAAGAACATTATCTACAGTAGCCAAATTAAGGAAATGGCCCAAGTGTCCATCGACTGAGGAATGGATAAAAAAGTGCATCTCCCTGCAACACACACCATATACACTAATTATTACTGAGCCATAAAAAAAGAATGAAATCTTGCCATTGATACGCCTGGTGGTGGGTATTGTGGAGGACACATATTGCATGGAGCACTGGGTGTGATGCACAAACAATGAATTTTAGAACACTGAAAAAAGATTAAATTAAATTTAAAAAGAAAACAAAACATGATAGAATTCTTGAAAAGAAATGACAGGGATGGAACTAGAGTATTTTGCTAAGCGAAGAAGTTGGAAAAAGAAAAACAGAATATGATTTCACTCATGTGGAATTTAAGAAATAAAATGAATAAGCAAAGGGAAAAGAGACAAACTGAGAAACAGATTCTTAACTATATAGAACAAACTAAGGGTTACCAGAGGAGAATTGGGGAATGGGTAAAATAGGTGATGGGGATTAAGGAGTGCACTTGTGATAAGCACTGAGTGTTGTATGGAAGTGTTGAAACACTATATTGTATACATGAAACTGATAGTACACTGTATGTTAACTAATTGGAATTTAAATTAAAAACTTGGGGGAAAAAAAGAATTGTCTACACATGCTTTTTAACAAGGACCAGGTGCAGCATGCTGGTCTTGACTGGAGAGACTTGACAGGATGCTAATTACAGAACAGTGGGCTTTGTCAATGCCTTGTTCCAACAAATAATACTAATTGAGGAGTCAAAAATTTGGAAGCAGCATTTTCCCAGTTTATGTTGAATCTTCCCTCAAGAAGCACCATCTGCCTGCCTATGCTGTAGATAAAATTTAAACTAAAATTTTTCTAAGTAGTGACACTCAAACAATATTTTTGATACAGCAGATATTTTTAACACAATGTTTCCTATAAATGCTGGGATTCTTGATTTCCAAGTTTCTAAAAAGAAACTGAGATGAAACAGATGTCTTGACTATTTTGGAGGACTTTTTTGAATATTTTCTGACTGCCTATTTGAATATTGGCAAGAGGATAAATAATAAATTGACATCAAAAATTTAAAAAAAAAACCCAAGATATATCAGAAAGTAAACAAAAAAGATGTGTATTCATGTCCACAATACTCTTTGTGAAAGTTCTTTTATCCACTTCCCTTAACCCAAAAATTTATCTTTTCTTTCAAGATCAAGCTCAAATATTATGTGTTTGATTAAATTTATCTTATATTAACTCTCCTAATCTTCTCTCTCCTATAAAGTCACGGTTGAACTTTTTTTTTAATGTGTGTTCAAAATATATTCTACATGTTTCTACTTGGACTTTAACTTGATATCTTTAAGTGAGAGCACATCGTCTTTCTTACCAGTCTTTGTGATCTCAAGATCAGGACCATTGTAAGAGTCATGTTTCTTTCTCATGGCCTTATGTTGTGAAACCCAGATGGTTCAATATCTGGCTCTATATCTTTAAATGTTCCAAACATACATGAAATACTCAATACAAGTGTACAGAACATGTTTAAGTAATGTTATAATTTTAAAGAAAATAAAATTAGGTGAGATTAAATAATTATAAAGACAGCCTGGGTACATAATTATGCTTATACCTTACTCTCCTATCTCCTATAGTTTTCTGATTTAAGACATTCTGTATCTATGCTGAAGTTCTAATAAAGGAGCACTATATTTAATTAGGCAATTTTCTGATATATCTTTAAATTCAGTGTTAAGATAATAGAAAAATATATTATTTGGTGGGTAATTATCTCCTAAAGTTCATTTCATAAAATAGTCAAAGATGCATTCCTGGTAGATGCAAGTTTTCTTAAAATTTCTTTATAATAGAATTTGAAATAAATGTATGTAGTAAACTGACATTTTCATCATAATTTGAATTGTTATTTGCATTTTCTTGCTTGGAGACTAATGTGAAAACAATGAAATTGTAATAATAACTTCATGGAAATCTCATTAGCAGAAAATATAGGTCAAAAGATGTGTGGCAGGATAACCAGTATTTAAAGAATCAAAGATTGTGATTTACTTACTAAAATTATAAGCCAAAATCCAGGATCATATCACTGATTTTTAAAAGTAAATTTGCATTCTAGCTTATCCATTATTTCTTACTACTTACAGTAACTATCATGAGAACAACAGAATTTAAACAAAGTAAAATGACTGAGCATACTGTATTTGACTCCAAACAAATTAAATATATTAAAGACATAAGTATATAATTTTCTCTAACATATATTTATATGATCTATTCTTTAAAATACGTGTCCATGACACACACATACACAGAAATACATATATATATATTAGTTTCATATAGACTCAATAACACTTAATAGTATATTTCATTAAATTTGGTTATGTAAACTGCCTAATTCTTCATAAAAAAATGATCTCTTGCTTCAGTTACAAAAATGTCAAGACTTTTATTAAGTTACAAATGCATTTTATTTTTATCCAATCTTCTTAATTATTTTAGCAAAAGAAAGATGACTCCTCTTTGATAATTTTCTTTGCCTTCTCTGAATTGTTTCAAGAAATAACTCATATTCAGTTTTTCAGTTTCATTCCTTTTTTCCCTTGAAAAAATTCAAATTCTACTAAGTTGAGTTTTTTGAGATATACCTATCTTGTCTAGCACTTGAGTCAGTCTTAGTTTTACCATTGCAGATACAGTGGTATTACCTACAGACAAATGTCACAGAATGAAAGAATAGTATTTTTAAGGGAAAAGTAGGGGAAAAAAAGGGAAAGATAACTAAAAGAAAAGGCATATCCAGAATAGAATCATAGCTGTCTCTGGACAAAAGGAAAACAAAAATTTTTTTGCTTTGATTCATGAATGAAAGGGAACCAGAGGAGAGTGGCATAATCATAATATTTAGCAAGAAATAACTTGGGAACTCCTTTTTAGACAACTGATTTAGAGAGGGACAAAGAAAGGGTATTAGTATACATATGGAATAATTGGCCAAGGTCTGGGTTATTTTGTGTAAGGGAAGAAAAATAACAATTGGCTAGATTTTAATGAAGAAAGAGAGTACATAGTACTAGTGCATGTACATTATCAAATAACACATCTTTATTGCCTTGGCCCTAGACAAGTCACTCTATGATTCTGAATCCATGCTGAGTTGGGTGTTTAGAGAACTCTTGATATAGATTTTTGAATATAACTTAGGAATATGACAAAAAAGAATGTGTTTGGAAGCACAGATTGGAAAGACACTTTCCAAGCACTGGGGACAAATAATTTCAGCAGAATGCACTTGTGAAGTTATACTGAAGGAATTTTGAACATACAGATATAGGTATAAAACTGTCAAACTACTCTAGGTGATTTTTAGGTTGTATTTATTTTCCATATTCATAACACCCTAAAAGACTTTTCCTATTTTCTGCCTCCCCATGTCACTTTTGTCATTCTTTTTTTTTAAATAGCAGTTACCATTATGGAGATATTTTGTTTACAATTATAACTCAAGCACTTTCAAAAAGAAAACTACTTTGGGTATGATATTGCTTTATAAAGATTATTGAACACATGAACAGTTTTAGCAATAACTTTTACATTCGAGTTATATCTGCTAAAATGCAAAATACTACCTTTGTCTTGTCACCATAGAAAACCTTTGCTGACACTTAAACCCATCATAACAATTATTCTAAATTACATCTTAATCAATGAAGCAAAGGAGTCAATGAAAAGCAATTCAGTTGTCTCAAATGTATACATTTCATATTAATAACATATGTTCTTTTAATTCATCAGGGACATGTTCTAGTTAGTATTTAGGCAAGGAACCCTCCATCTATTGGTGGCCTTACTTTCTAGATAACCTAATGCACATCTTATTCCCTTAAGTGAGTCATTCAAAAATGCCTGATCTCTCAGGTAGTTGCCTCCCTCAGAGGAGAAGATGACTGAGGAAAACAAAAACAAAAACAATGTATACAACATTGACAGAAACTATCAAGAGCCATCCAGGGAAAGTGCACTCCTTTCTTATAAGATATTAAGAAACCTCAAAATCACAAGATATGCAAGAAACAAAAGAAAAGAAAGAAAGAAATGAATGTGGAGGAAAACAGACAATTGAAAAGACCATAATTCCCCCCCCGCCAAAAATTCTTACTCTGCGGAAGTTTAATTTTCAGATTACATAACAAAATGGATAATGTAAAGGTTTAGTAGTTACCCGTCACTCATTATGTCAATCATTAAGTTTTAATAAGTTAATAAGAAATTACACTTAAAGGATCACCAGTTATGAGACTCTTAACCTAAATCAAATGAGATATAATCAGATAGAATAAAGATAATGGCGGTGAAATGGAAAAAAAAAATCTAAAACCAAAACCAAAGACTTGAGGAGTATCAAAGAAGAAAAATCAATGGGCCCTAAGGGTTGATTTAGTACAAAGCAAGGATAGAGGTGGTAGTGGTGACTGCATGAGAAATTAAGATGGAAATACCTGTACTGGTAAAACTGGTCACTAAGGCAAGTAGGAGGGGCACAAAGATCACCACTACATGGACTAAACATTGGTCCCAGGCAGAGGAGGACAACTACACAGAGACCCACCCATATCATCTGATCCAAATGAACAGGAGCTAAACAAATACTTACTGTTACATGCTGCTGAATTCTGTTTGAGTTTGTTATACAGAAATAACTAACTGATACAAATAGAATTTTTTTTCCATATTAAAACAAAATGCCATATAAAAATGGCAGTGTCTCAGTTTTGTGTTTTTTTTTTTAATTTTGTTTATTTATTTGACAGACAGAGATCACAAATAGGCAGAGAGGCAGGCAGAGAGAAAGAGGAGGAAGCAGACTCCCTGCTGAGCAGAGAGCCTGATGTGGGGCTCAATCCCAGGACTCTGGGATCATGACCTAAGCCGAAGGCAAAGGTTTAACCCACTGAGCTACCCAGGCACCCCAATGTCTTAGGTTTCTAAGCAATATCTAAGGTTTCTCCCTGAAACAAGAGAATATGTTTCCTTGTATATATTGCCTTTCAAAGTGTTTTTTAGACACAGTATTTCTGTCTAGATGTTCTTTTATGTAGAAAATTGAAACATTTCCTCTGTAGGTGTTATCTTAATCTTACCAAGTTAAATATTCCTGTCACATACTCAACTATGCGAGTTGTGTAAGTGGGTCAAGCGAAAGAGAAAAGACAAAACAGAACAAAATAGTACTATGTTTAGACATCTAGCACCTAGCCAATTGTATTAAAAAAGGAATATTGAACCAAATCATAAAAATCTTCTACTCAAAGTCACATGAATAAGTCTATAAACCTCATGGAGTCCCATGTGACACCACACTTTGAGACCTGTTACACAAAGTGACAGAAACAGATTTTTACAAGAAAAACAATTAAGAAAAAAAAAAGAAGTCTAAATTTACATAATGTTGCTACTTTTCCTTTTCCTCATAAAAACTTATATGAAGCATACTGATTTGGATTCAGGTACACAATAATTGTCAGCAAATAATCACTGTGAACTTGAGAATATCCCCCTCCCCCTCAAAAAAAAGAGAGAGAGAGAGATGTGTAAAAAAATATTACATTAAACAAGAAACAAACAAAAAAAATCAGTAATGGAAAAAATATAAATGCCAAGGATAAAGTGAGTACTGCCATTGTTATATGTTTATTGTAGAGAGATAATGTATTTTAAACTGTACATGATATATAATTGGAGCTGGAATAGTTATGTAATTAAGATGGCTTGCTGCCTTCTATTATAATCCCCACCCACTAGAGAGATGACAGATGGGTAATTTTAAGCTTTTAGCTGCAGAGAGGGAATGGGCTTATTGCTTCATCTGTCAGGTAAGGCATTTTGCAGTCATCTTCAACTTCATTAAAGCTTCCCCATCTTAGAAGAAATACATTTCAATATGGAAAATAGGTTGTTTGGGGATATTTATGTTTCACCTCTCTCATTGCTTCAGCTGTCCTATGTCATATTTGTACTCAGAACTCTTCTTCTATAAAGTCAATGATAAATTTGGCAGTATTCCTGCAACCCACAGAAACAAGATAATTAGGCCTGGAACTTCAATCAGCTTTCCATATCTAAACATTTTCTTTTCTTCCAGGCTGTCCCTAAACAAAATACAAATTAATGTTTTCATCCTCTTTCTCCTTTCATTAACTGACAATAAAACTTCTCTAATATTATATCATTTACTGGGTGATTGTACTAAAAGTTCAGGACCAGTACATTGGGCACGGAATGCACTGATAATATTGTGGTTCTATTTTTCAGAGCATGCCAATTTTACTCAAAATAAATTTAAGACATAATTAACTATAAGGCACCAAATCTTATTTTTAATATTCTTTTATACTGGAAAGCACTGAGAAAATTACAGGTGACTTAAATACTTGTTAAAGGGTGTTATATCCTATGGATATGAAAGTACTAAGTGGTAGGAGAATATTAAAGGAGAACCAGAGGAGGCAAAGTTCTGCAACTATCACACGCCAACTAAATCCATTATTCGGTTTGCAAATTGAATAAAGCATAGGAAAAGCCCAAGATAGACTGTTTCTTTGTTTAAGAGGAATTAGTTATGGACTATGCCTACAGTCATCAGTTGTAATTAAAGCAGGTGAGGGAATCTGGTGAGAACAGTTTTATGTACATCTAAATATAGCAAGGCATTATGTAAAATCTGTTAGCAAAGTCTCTGAGAAGTTTTCAGATGTGCTTGGTATTTAATGTACCACAGTTTTTAAATTCACCAAATTATAGTAAAATGATCTAGAGTTTACCTCTTAAGTTGTAAATATAGCATGAGATATAAAGGAATCCTTATTTTTTTTTCAGATTTAAGATATAGTATGCTTCTTAACCCAATCATGAAAACAGGAAGACATTCACTAAGCTAAGAACTCTCCTGTAAATTCAAATCCTGACCACCAAAAATGATAAAAACTATTTTTCAATTTTCAAAAAAGATTTTATTTATTCATTTTAGAGAGACAGAGAGCATGCAAGCAGGGACCGTCAGAGGGAGAGGGAGAAAGAATCTGAAGCTGACTCTGTAATGAGCACAAAGCAAGGTGTGGGGCTTGATCCCCAACCAAGATATCATGATCTGAGCCAAAACCAAGTATAAGATGTTCAACCAACTGAGCCCCAGGTTCCCCATTAAAAACTGTTTCTCAATTTTGTAAATCAACTAATTTCTCTTTCTACATACCTTAGCTACTCAATTGAACTCAGTTGTTTGCACATAAGTGTGTGCCTGTGTGTATGTGCGTACACACGTGCACATGGGTGTGTGAGTGTCTAGAATTTTACCCAATAAACACTGTATTTCTAGCATTCATAGCTTGGGATATGTAACAGCCAATTTGTTTCTTTCCCTTAGCTAAAACAGCACATTTCTGTTTAATTAAAGTCTCAGATATTGTTTGATTTCACATTAGAATTGTGATGTTTGTTAAATGAATAAATGGATTTGCTGGCATCTAACATTACAGTATATTGCAGACTGAGTTTCCTGTTGGCAAAAGCCCTGGAATTTCAAGACTTTCATTCATATATTTAAATGTAAAATTGCTGATTTAAATAATGAGTGAAAATGAAATGGACATGGACCAACAGTCTTGTTCTACTTTTCATTCCATTTAAATAAGATATAACATGAGTTTCCAAGTTCTAACTGCCTTTATAGCATATTACATGGGAAAACAACATAAGCCTATGTAAAACCAAAGCTGGAGTTTTTACATTTTAGAAAAGTTATTATAAACCTACATTTTTAGTTTTTGGAATTTTTAATCTGTACTTAGCATTATAACTATTATATTTGAATAGATGTGTACCAATAGAATGCTCACTAGAAATTATTTATATGTTTGCTTTCTATTTTACTCACATTTGTAGGATAATTTTAAATTTATTATTACACTATGAATCTAGCAAGCTTAAGATTTTTTAAAGAGAGAAAATTCTTGGCCTAGTTATGAATAAAGAAAAGTAAAAATAACAAGCAGTGAGCAACACATTTAACTATAAAACAGAAAAAATTGCTTCTTCTCTTAAATAAATTAGAAAATGGGAGATGAAACCAAAGATTTGATAGCATTTTCCTGAATTTAATTTGGTAAACTTAATTTTAGTAACAAGTGATGAAGAATATTATAGAATTCGATTTTTCTGCAATCCTTCACATGAAAAGTTAAAAAAAAATCAAAATAGAATTTTTCATGAGCTTAAACTAGGAATAGACTAACCAGATCCCATAAACATCAGAAGATATGGATTAAATGCAATATAATTTTAAACACCAAGAAAAGGGAGTTGAGGAGGCTCACACTAGGTTTATCTGCTGTACTTACAGGAAGGTAAGGTAAAGAAAGAAGGGAAGTTGTTTCAAAGGATCAAAACTTTCATTCATTTTGGAGGAAGAACACAGGAAGTGCAGTCAGAATGCAGAAAGAATATAGAACAAGAAAACTATAAACCTATTTTATCTACCAACAATATCAAATTTTAGAAGTAGCAGTGGTTCATGTAAAAATAAGAAAAAAAAAGTTTAATTCATAGGTATTTATTTACATATAAATACTAATATATATGAATTGTAGAGAGTTTAGAATAAACACCCCTGTAAACTGTACATTTTATATATTTATACATATATAGTAAACATATACCTAATATATATTATTTATACATTCACTATATAATTATATGTGTGATACACACACACACATGCACACATATTTTGTTTTCTCTAACTTGGTATTCTCATCAGGAAAACATCAAAAGTTCATTAAGTCTCAGAAATGAAGAGGGAAAATACACATTGCATCATAAACAAATAGTCCAGATATCAGTCTAACCATAAACAATGAAATAAATTCATCTAGAAAAATTGTACAATCTCCAATACAAGGTTTTCTTCCAATAATGAAGGCCATATCTTTATAATATTGTAGCACAGGAATTGAAACAAACAGAAAATGTTTGGAAAAACACTTCCAAAATCAGATATTCATAATTGTTAATCTATATTTATCCTTCTTTGAGGAGAAGATTCATAGAAAATGTTCTTTTTCAATTCTCTAAGGAAATCATCAAATGACTTCCTAAGGAAACAATTCTACCTACAATGTTTTTTGTTGCCTGACAGACACAAATTGGCCAAGTAAACAGCAAATCCCTCAGACCCAGAACAAAATTCAAATGACCAGTACTTTCACATTTTTCCAAGAAGGAAAAACATCTAAGGACATAAAAGAAAAGGGATATACTTTTTAAAATATAAATTCATAAAAATCAGAAAGGAGTAGAATTCAATTATGAATGATTTTCATGCAAAAAAAAGCAAAACACAAACTATGAAATATAACAGAAGTTGAAAATGAGCTAAATTGAAGAACTGTGAAAAAATATATTTAAGGAAAAAATATTACTGTATAACTTAAAACCAATTAAGTGACAGAAAATATCATATTTGGACGGTTCTAATTTCAAGTAATCATCATGGAAGAAAGTTCAAAGTATTATGGTGCATTAAGAAACAATAGAGGATAAGAGATTGAATGACTAGCCAATGAAGATACTGCAAAAAGTCCTGGCTAGCCATGACAGAGAATTTTGTATGGGATTAATCTATCCCACTGAAAACAACTATGACAGCTGTGTAATATGTAGGAATGCCTGATTAAAGGAATTTCAGAAAAATCACAGAGAAACATTTGAGAGTTTACTACTGAAAAGATAATGAAATCACAAGAAAGTGAATATCCCCTTACCATACCAGTTTTCCTGAGGCCATTGGTTAACTGCTATGTGGTAAAATGTGTCTTGGCAGATTACTATAGCCACACTGGACAGAAGCTGAAGACTGGGTTAATCAAACTGGCTAGAAATGGTGGCGGGACAAGTCTGAAGAAAAGAGGAAATCATGGGAGTGATCACAAAAATCTACAATTTTCCTTTGAAGAAACTGTCTGCTACTGATTTCACCACATACAAGATAAATAAATCTAGCATAAAGCAGAAGCAAGAGAGGCTAAAGAGCTGAAATTTTTGCAGATATTCCCTACTGAGGAGCTAAGAAGTTGGAATTTAATGCCAGTGTGGAGTGGTTGTGGTAAATACTCTAGACTTTCATTTATTTATTTTAAAGATTTTATTCATTTATTCGAGAGATAGAGGAGACAAGTCTCCCCACTGAACAAGGAGCCAGATGCATGACTTGATCCCAGGACCCTGGGATCATGACCTGAAGGCAGACACTTAATCGACAAAGCCACCCAGACACCCCTAGTCTAGGCTTTTAGCTGAGACTCCAGAGATCATGCAACAAGAAAGAACGGAATACTGAAACACTGATACTGACAGAGCTTGAAAATAAACCTTTTATAGAATTGAGATAATCTAATTCTATCCTATATTCTTAATGGAATAGTACTTAACCCTTATAGGAGAAAAAAAAAACAAAATAAAACATAGTCTAAAGTTCCTACAAATTATGTGAGATGCCCAATACCTAAGTAAGAAACAATAAGTTATCTGTAAAGCAAAACCAATTGATTAAAGACAAAACACAAAAAATTATAGGAGATATAAAAACGACTTGGATTTTGGCAAATCAGACTGAAATTTTCAGAATCAAAATTTTAGAATAGTTATGTTACTTTTGTTCAAGCAAATTAAGCAAATTATGAAAGAATTAAGAGATAATTTAAATTTTTCTAAAAAATTTTATGAAGAGACTAAAAGAGAAAAATGCTATCATTGAAATTAGTAATTTAATAGATGGATTTAATAACAGACTAGATACAAAAGAAAAAAAAATAATGAACTAGAGATCAGGTTAGTAGAAAGAATTAAAGCCAGGGAGGGAAAGAAAGGAATCCAAAAATAAAGAAATTAACATTAAGAATATGTGAATGTGGTGCTGAAGTCTAATATAATTGTAATTCAAGTTCAAGAAGAAAGGAAAGAGAGACTAGGTTAGAGAAAACACTAGATGAAATATTGGCTAAAATTTTTCCAATGGACAAACATGTTCAACTCTATAAATATTTTATAATATTAAAGCTCAACAAAAGCCACACAAAATTAATATACAGAGAATCATACTTAGGTACATTATAATAAAACTATGTAAAAAAAATCAAAGACAACAAAATTGAGGACAACTGAAATAAAAATGCATTATTTCCAAAGAAGCAACAGAAAATGTACAGATTATTTTTTAAAGATTTTTATTATTTTTATTTAGTTGAGAAAGAATGAGAGAGAAGAACAGAGCAGGGGGGATTGGCAGGCAGAGAGGCAGAGGGAGAAACAGGCTCCCCACTGAGAAGGGAGCCCGATACAGGACTTGATCCAAGGACTCTGGGATCATTACCTGAGCCAAAGGTAGATGCTTAACTGACTGAGCCACATGGGTACCTCATGTTTACAGATTTTTACAAAGAAATCATGGAAACCAAAGATTAATGAAATAAGATATTTAAAATGCTGAGAGATGCTGGATGTCTGGGTGGCTCAGCTGATGGAATGGCAGGCTCTTGGTTTTGCCTTGGCTTGCTGTTTCATGTGTCATGGGGTCAGACCAAAGTATGGCTCCATGCTTTGCTGAGAGTGTGCTTAGTATTCTTTCCCTCTTCCTCTCCCTCCCCCATGGCACCTCCCCTCACTTATGCTCTCTATCTCAAACAAATAAATAAATCTTTTAAAAAATGCTGAAAGATACTCAACCTCACTCATTGTGAGGGAAATGCAAATCAAAACTATAATGAGATATTACCTCACACCTGTCAGGATGGCTAAAATCAAAAACACAAGAAACAACAAGTGTTGGTGATGATGCAGAGAAAAAGGAAATCTCTTCTCTATTAGTGGGAATGCAGACTGGTTCAGTCACTATGGAAAACACTATAGAGGTTCCTCAAAAAATTAAAAAATAAACTACCCTATGAAACTGCAATCAAGGTACTGGGTATTTGCCCCCAAAACACCAAAGCACTAATTCAAAGGGATACCTGCACCCTTATGTTTACTGCAGCATTACTGACAAATTATGAAAGAAACTCAAGTGTCCATCTATAGATGAACAGATGAATGAATAAAGAAGATGTAGGGGGTGTGTGTGTGAGAGTGTGTGTGTATAATGGAATGTCATTCAGCCATAAAAAAAATGAAATCTTTTCATTTGCAATAACATGAATGAAGCTAGAGAGTATAATACTAAGCCAAATAATCAGAGGAAAACAAATACTGTATTATTTCACTCATATGTGGAATTTAAGAAACAAAACAAAAAAGCAAAGAGGAAAAAAAGGAGAGAGACAAACTAAGAAACAGATTCTTATCTATAGAGAGACACTGATGGTTACCAGCAGGGAGGTGGTGGGGGTTTGGGGTGGAGGATGAAATATAAGTGCTAGGGATTAAGGACTGCTCTAGTCATGAGGTATGGAATTACTGAAACAGCATATTGTATATATGAAATAAATTTAACACTATATGTTAACTAATCTGGAATTAAAAATTTTAAAAAACTTCTACTAAAAAAAATAAATAAATAAAATGCCTATAGAAAAAAAAAATGTCAACCCAGAATGCTATAACAGATAAAATATTCTTCAAAATAATGGCAAAATGAAGATACTTTTAGACAGAAAAAAGCTGAGAAAGTTCAGAACTAAAAGAAGAAAAATAATATCAGATGTTGACTAGAAATAAAACAAAGGATGGAGAGTATTGATAAGTTAAATAATCTAATCACACATAATCATCATTTGAATGACTTTTATATGACATTATAATACTGGGTTCAAAATTACTGTGAAGATTACATATATGAAAGTAATAACACAAAAGATGGGTACAGGGTTTGCATTTATATATATTTAAGGTTTTCACGTATTTATAGAAATTATAAAAATACTAATTTTTTAAAATAATCAAATGTTTGGTAAATAATATACTTCAAAACAACATAAATTTAAATATAAGGAATCATAATGGAAATCAGAAAAATTTTTATCTAAAAGTTAATGAAAATAGGACTTGCAAAAAGTGCAAATTGCAACTAAAGCTGGAATTTGAGAGATATTTACACATTTAAGTGCATGTATTCAAAAATAAGTGATCTAAGCTTTCATGTCATATGACTAGAAATAATAACAAAGAAGTAAAGCCAGTGACTAGACAGAAAAAAGTAATAAAATTCAGTGAGATAGCCAGCTACAAATGTTGGTAAAACTCAATACATTTCCCTAAAGTAGCTTATAACCATCAGAAGTCATTAAAAAAACTCTAAATTGAAACATAAGTCATTTCTATTTAGAATAAACTTTATAATGGAAATAAATTT
The DNA here is from genome assembly GCF_922984935.1 of Meles meles. Lineage (NCBI taxonomy): Eukaryota > Metazoa > Chordata > Mammalia > Carnivora > Mustelidae > Meles > Meles meles. Next base: position 73,647,833 of record NC_060069.1, read on the forward strand.
TCTGAAGAAAACACAATTTTAAATGAAAGATGTATTAAACTTGAAAAGCATTATTCTATTTGGTAATTATGTCAATTATGTAAAAAATTAAGAGAAAATTGCATCATGGCTATTGGGGCAACAGAATCCTCATGCTGCTTCATCTGGGGGTTGGGTGAGGACAAGGAGACCTTGTACTCTTGACTATGCCTACCTCACAACATAAAGCTAGGAGGTATGAGAAACACCACTGTCAGCAAGTCTCCCCCCAACCCCAAGAGAAACCTTAGCTTCAGACTAGGATCCAGCAAGAAAGAGTTTATACCTGAACATACTGCGTACAGAGCTTTATAACAAGGACCTGGCAGGAGTGGGTGGGATAAGGTAGCAGGTTGTAATTCAAATACCACAGACTGTTGCTATTCTTACCAAGACAGAGTATATTTTCTTAAATGAAGAATTCTCCATTTGCTGTATGCCCTTAGGACAAATTACAGAGAATATAAATATTTAAAAAAATAATTTTCACAGTTAAACTGTTTTGCTCAGAAGATGATCCACTGAACTCCTTACACACCCATCTGGAAGTCACCCATTAAATATATTCTAAAACTCCATTACGACACTTGAATATAAATACTTGAAATAGGAAGAATGATGAACAAAATAGAAAAGTCAAACTGGATTGAATAATATATAAGTTCTTATGTTATAATGATATTTCAAGTCAGTCAGTGAAAAGTTCATTAAAAAATTGATTTTGGGGGGCACCTGGGTGGCTCAGTCTTTAAATTGCTGCCTTCAGATCAGCCCAAGATCCCAGGGTCCAGAGATTAAGCTCCACATCAGGGTCCCTGCTCAGTGGAGAGCCTGAGTCTCCTCCTCTCTCTCTGCCTGCTGCTCTGTCTACTTGTGCATTTTCTATTTCTCTGTCAAATAAATAAATAAATAAAATCTTTAAAAAAATTGTTTTTGGTAACTTATTAAAATAAAAACAATTCTAGTTTCCTTTACCCTGTTTACTAACATAAATTCCAAATTAGAATCCTGGCCCCTTTGATTTAAGCCACTGTCACTACTAGATTAAAAATAAAACAACAAAAAGACTACACTGTGAGATTCTCTAATGTTTCATCTTCTTTCTTGATTCAATGAAAGTCTTTAAGCTTCTAGGCAAAGGCATAGTCTTCAGATAGAACGAATCTGGGTTTCTAGATGTCTGCATGGAGCAGAATCCTCCAGACAATTTACAAGGAACTATAATGTGAGTAATAAATAAACTGCAATTGTATTGAGTAAGTAACACAGAGAAGCCAGACAATTTATAATCCATTCCTAAGGCAATGGTGATTTCCAGTAACCACAGGCAGCAGCTACAATAACAATGATCGAGTGACCTCCGAGGTACAGCTTTGGTTGCAAATTTAACTTCCTAACTTTCCTTTGTTATTGATTTTTTTTTTTCTATGAGATTTTTGAAATACATAATATTCTTTACATTAATCTTTTTCTAAGTTGCATAGAGATGATTCTGATGATTTATATTTAAAAGTCGTAACAATAACATCTTTTTAAATTTAAATGTATTCTTATGTCAATAAAGAATAAATGATTGATAAAACACATTATAGAGTATATGTATTAGGTCCCTTTGATGTTTAATTCCTTTCAAAATGGAGGAGAAATAAGAGAAAATATAAAAACTATCAGAATAAAGATTAAAAGATAATATTACATCAAAGAGGTAAATCTCAAAAAGCAAGCAATACACAGACATGTAAAGTTGCAAATACCACAAAGATGAAAATAAGAAATTAATTATCTTGAATTTGATAAGAAAGGATCATTAATAAACATCTTGAGATTATTTTATATGAAGACATAGAGTCTAGTAAAGAATTAGTCATATTTTGGTTATAACTTTAAAAAATGAATAATAAATAGATACTAAATGATAGGAAGATACAGCAAATGCAATCTGCTGTAGTAGATTATTGAAATTTAATATTCTTTTCCTATGCTTGTATAAGATCTGATGGACAGGCTTTACATATTTTTGAAATGTTAAGGATATATATGATGGGAGAGAATTTTTTTCTTTAATTTTATTATGTCAAGTCTCTAGGTTTGAGTACTAGTTTCCTAAGTGTTCCATGAAAACAAATATTTGGGGGAAACTACAGTACCTCCTCAGGATCATAATATTTATTGGAGTTGTCCCTCGGTAGAAAAATGCTCTCTTCCAGGCAGAATGGATAATAGGATTGGGGTGAAAAGTCGCAGTTTAAACTATTCCTGTGACTGAGTGAAGAATACTATATAAAGACTGAAGACTTTGCTCTGTGAGGAGAAATCTTCATTATTCAGTAAATAGCCTCATTGCACAGTTGGTCTTTCTGTATTCTGAGCCAGCTGAACTCTACAAGTGAGAGATTTCAGAGAAAACTAATCTACGTCTGACAATTAATGTTAGAGTTGTAAGCATTTCTGGAAAAGTTGATGTCACTGAAAAGAATGGAAGAAAAGGTTAGCCTCTCCTAGAAGCACTTCAAGATCACACATACGTAAAAGTTTTTAGTTTTCCATGGACTAAGAGGTCACTGATTGGGAAAAGATATCAGGCAGCATCAATAATGAGCACTATAGATCTATAAAATCTTGGCAAGTTAAAAAAATCCTTTTATTTAATAATGACACTAGTTCTATACAACTTCTGTGATTCAAAGAGAAGATGCTGAGGTCCAAGGAGGGAAAATAATAAATGAAAATTTCACACCATGGTAGAGGATCTAGGTTCAAAATCAGGCAAAGCTAGATTTTTATTACTTAGAGATTCAACTTAGATGGCAAAGTTACAAAAGGAAATATGTACGTATTATCTCAAAATTCAAGCTAGTAATTATTTGTGAGAATCAAAATTTTATTTGGTTAAAAAAAAAAACAAAACAGGAGCTTCTGAGGTCATAGTAATTTTCTGATCTTGACCTGGAGAACAATTAGGTGGTTGCTCATTTTCAATTATTTATTACATTAGGTATTTATGGTTTATGTATGTTTTTCTGTGTATGCTATATTTAACAACACAAAGCAAAAAAATGACTTTGGGGACCTTATTAGAATGTTACTCGGTGGTCATTAAGGACTTGCTTTGTGAAAGATCATTTCGGCTATAGCACAAGGGAGGGAGGTAAGGGAGGGCTAAACAGGAAGTGAAGTACATTATTGCAATGATAACAAAGACCTAATTTATAGGAAGATTTAAAAGAGATTTTTAGAAATGGATTTTGCGAAAGTAATGATTTAATTAGGTGTGTGGGGTAGTGAGAAGAGTGAAGGAAATTTTGAAAAAGTAGGCTTTAAGTAGGCATAAACTAAACCTCTCACTACTCCTACGAAGAAAACAGAGTGAAACATTGCAGCAAGGGAAGTGGGTGATGAGTTCATTCTGAAGTGCTTTTGATTTCAAGTGTCTGTGATATTTTCTGGATACTCAGTATAGGATTTGAAGAAAAGAATAAGAAATTTCAACTAAGAGATTTATTTGGGCAGTGTACAAGTGACAACTGAAGCCAAACAGAACAGATGAGATCATCTAGGAAGATGATATGAGAATACAAAATAAAAGGATATCATATAAATTGTTTTGCATAATGGACACTTAAAGAATCTAGATGCAAATGAGATCATAAAGTTAATTGATAAAACAGAATGGTAAGGGGAGTATAAGATTAGTAGTGACATGCAGGATCATTTCATGGTATTACCTCACTAAAATACAGGTATAGAAAGACAGAAGGATGGGTAGACAGATAGATAAGAACTGCAAGTGTTACGGAGAGTTAGATGGAAAAGAGAAAAAAAAACTTGTTTTTTTTGTTTTGTTTTTGTTTGTTTGTTTTTTCCACTGTTACACTAAAGAATTGAAGACAAGAAAACAAAAGTAAAGCAAAACAAAGTTTATATAAAATACACTCCAGGGGGGATGCCTGAGTGCCTCAGTCCGTTAAGCATCTTGCCTTCAGCTCAGGTCATGATCCCAGGATCTTGGGATCAAGTCAGGCAGAGGACTTCTTGCTCAGCAGGGAGCCTGCTTCTCCCTCTCCTGCCACTCCCCCTGCTTGTGCTTTTCTCTCTCTCTCCCTCTCTGACAAATAAATAAATAAATAAAATCTTAAAAAAAGAAAAGAAAACAAAAAATACATTCCAAGGGAGCTGCTGGTCATTCAAGACAGACAAAGGTCCTAGAAACTCCAGGGTGTGGGCTTACATCAATTATTTTTATTTTGAGAAGATCCTAGGGTTTCATCATTTAAGTGACAGACCTGAATTGCATAATATAAGCCAACTATGCATGTCTTTTCCCATGATGCATTGGAAATGCCTGCACGGTGTAGGAAACCATAACACTATTTCTATTCTAGAGGCATAGGTCAGCTAAGGAAGTACAACAAGTACAACAAGCACCACTAATTTAAGTCTTCTTCTGCCTGGATGTTGTAACCACCAAAGGATGGCTAAATGGATGGAATGGGGTGGTCTCTGGGCCGTCTTGGGTTGGTACTCTCATCAAGACCTCTAAAGTCCACCCTCCTGTCACTCATGTTGCGCTTCCTGCCTAACACAAGTACATAATTATGAATAAGATATGCAGGAACTATAGACAGTCTATTCTGATATTCCAGTTTTTCTAGCTTCATTGTCTACTACTCTTTTACATATGTGTTTTAATAGGTTCAACAAATGATTTACAGATTTTAAATGTGATTCATTTCCTGGGCTTTTGGTATACCTATTCTTTACAACAATCTTCCTGGAGCACTTGAGTGGCCCAGTTGGTTGAACTTCTCTTTGTTTCCACTGGGATTCTCATTAGATTCAGCCTGGGATGGGCTCCATGCTCAGGGCAGGGTCTGCTTGGGACTCTCTCTCTCTCTTCCTTTGCCCACCCCACCCCCTGCACTCTTTCTCTCTCTCAAATAGATACATAAATCTTAAAAATAATAATAATAATAATATTCCTCATTTATTTCATACCATTAAATTGTGGCTATATTGTAAAATTTGGCATAATGGTACATACTTCTGGAAATATTTTCTGATCTTAAAATTGATTTACCTATTATAATTCTTGGAATTTATCCATATTTGTTCTTATTTCACTATATTAAACACAACAGTAACTCCATCAATTTCCTTCAAAAAGTAAGTTTGCAGTGTAAAAGTAGAGACCTTCCTTACCTTAATTTTATATCAATGACATACACTAGGCATTCAATGAATGTTTGTAGAAATTCTAATTTTTAACAAAAAAAATACCCCATGTTATTCTTGAATTTAAAATAATATAATTGAAGCCAAAGGAAATAGTTTAGGATTTATAATTTTAAAATTGTCATACAGAATCAAGATATAAATATTTCTGGGTTTATTTAAGAAGAAAAGTCTTCCTTGGACTAAAAATACAAATATCACCAAAATTTAACTACAGATAAACTTCATAGAATTTCCTAGAATAAATTTTGTTCCAAATTAATTCTACAGCTTATCTTAATTATGTGAATGAATTTCTAAGTAATCTTCTCTATATAACACCATGACACTACAATGTAAAATTATATTATAACAATGTAATATTGTATTCATTTGCATCCTAAGTATGTGAACAATTTCTAGAGAAAGAAATCAAATCTACAATGTGTCTTAACACAGAGAAAGAAAATCAATAAGATCCTCATTAACTTTAAAAATCATGTGAATATATAGGTTATTAAGCATTAACTGGGACATTCTTTGCTGCAGGTATAGGCTGTCAAATTTCACAGCACCAACATGGTAAAACATTTCTGACTTTTTTTTTTTTAAAGATTTTTATTTATTTATTTGACAGAGAAAGATCACAAGTAGGCAAAGAGGCAGGCAGAGAGAGAAGGGGGGAAGCAGTCTGAGGGAGCCTGATGCGGGGCTCGATCCTAGGACCCTGGGCTCATGACCTGAGTCAAAGGCAGAGGTTTTAACCCACTGAGCCACCTAGGTGTCCCAGCATTCCTGACTTTTTAATAGCATATTCACTAACATCTAATACAGCAGATTTCAAGAATGGGTGGATATAAGGAATAGTAATGTAAAAATCTAAAAATATCCCTAGAAGTAGAAAGTCGACTTCAAAAAGCAGAGATCTGATATTTAGATAATGTTTCATACCTTTTCTATAAAAAGAACATCATGAATCTTTCCAATCCCACTTTGTGCATTTATGAATATATTTTAAAAATCATACTTATACATAACATAGTGAAATTACACAACTTCAAGTATAAAATACATTTCTTAAAAGATCCATAGGCAAAAGGGAGATTAGTCACAAAAGGATACCAATTTGTCTGACAAATACAAAGTTGCCATCGTCAAAGGCATGTGTAAAGATCATTGTAAACTTAGTTTTCTATACCCAGATAAACTATGCATTTTTAAGATCTATTTATTTATCTGAGACAGAGATAAAGAGAGAGAGAGAGCATATGGAGTGGGAGGGGCAGAGGGAGAGGTAGAGAAATCTCAAGCAGACTCCTGGCTGAGTGCAGAGTTCTACATAGGGCTTGATCAGAACCCTGAGATCATGACCTGAGCTGAAATCAAGAGTCAGATGTTTAACTGACCAAGCCACCCAGGTACCCCAGATAAGTAATATTTTGATATAAATGTGAATGTATGAATGATAATTGAAGTTGGTTTATTATTCTTTAGAAATGTTTGGCTATTAAAATAAAGATATTAAATATAGTAAAAAAAATTTTTTAGGTATTAGATAGTATAAGAGTTTCCTACTTACCAATCTTACTAAGATACCTACTTTATTTAGCAAGATGATAATTGACTCCAAGGAAGTAATGGCATGAAATAAGCAGTGGTAAAGACTATTACTAGTAAACTATAATGATAAATAAAACATGAGTAGAACTAATAAAAGCAAAAGAACAACAATATTTTCTTAAAATTAAAAACATTTATGGCAACTTTATCTGAATATAGTGAGAAAATTTAAGTAAGGTGTACTAACCTATATCTTGTTGAGAAAAGGTATAAGTCCATCAAATAACTGTATTTTGTTTAAAGTTTATAGTCAAATGTAAAAAAAATGTAAAACACAAGCCATCATCACTAAATCAATAAAGATGATAAAGATGATACATATGTAACAAACAAAATTTCATTTGTCAAAATAGGAAAGAAAAGAGGAAAACATGAACCCAAAATAAGTCATGGCTGGTCAAACAACAAGAAACCCCTAACCAAATATATATGTACTTAAATACATAACATGGCAGAATAAATATTCCTAAATATCAGAAATTATTTTAAATCTTCAAATTTAATGACCTTCTCCAAATAAGTGTAAACAGCAAAGTAAACTCAGGACAGACTTGAGTAGGATAGGCAATAAACTATACATATATAAATTATACATTTATATATATTTAATCTATATATTTTATGTTTGTATATAACCTATGTCTTACAATGTAAGCTTCATGAAAATAAGGAGTTGTTCATATTCATTGTTGCATCATTGGTGTCTTGAGTGATGTACATGGTAAAGAACAGGTACTCAATAAATATTTTCTAAGGAAAAGAAAAAAAATACAAATGGATGCCCTCATGTAAACTAGTGTTGATATGCTAATAAATTCCTAAAACAGCAGGACTGAGCTGTGGTAATCAAAACATTAAACACACACACACACACAATATTGTACCAAACTATAAAATTTTGACAGCCATTTTTTATAATTTTGTTACTCTTTTATCTTTTATCTATTTTGAATTTGCATAGTTAAATATTTTATTCCTTTACTAAATCAGTTTTCCAATGGAAATCATGCTGAGAAATGTCTCCCTTCTCCTATATTTTCTTAATTTTTGCTTATGTTTTTATTTTATTTCTCATTTTTTTATTCTTTAAATCTTTGTACCATCTGGGGTTTGGCATAACAGTCAATTTTTACTGTTTAGGTTAACAAACTTTTGGAATGTTGCCTAATAAAAATTCCTTATTTTAAATTGACTTGTAATACCACCTTCATTATAGACCTCTTTGTTTCCTCATACTTCAAACTGTTTGATTTTTCTTTTGCCTTTTTTATGTTTTCTTTAACATCAAGCAGTTGAAGTCTCAACATGTTTGCTTACTATGGATTAAATTTTGTTACATGGAACATGAGTCCAAAATTTAAGAGAAAAATATTTGCACCATAAATGACAGGATATTATTAATATTCTTAGTATTTAAAGAAAAAAAAGTGAAAATACAAATGGAGTGTGTACTGCAAATCTCACAGTCAGTCCTCAATGAAAACTAATGATGACCAATATGAAAAAGTTCAAACCCAAATAAATAAAAACTAAAAATAAAGGACTACTTCTTTCTATTCTTACCAGGTTAGTGAAAATTAAAATAATTGATGCAATGCCCAGTGTTGGACCTGTAGTGAAGAAACATACACTGTCAAACAATGTTGGAATAAATTGGCTTAATAATTCAGGATGACAATTTGACACTACCTAATAAAGTTCTTTGAAGTTTTGGCTTGTTCCATCAATTTCACTTGAAGGACTCCATTGTATTTGTAAGAATATGACAGAAGATGTTCATCTTGATTTTGGTAATCATTTCAATGTTAATTCATCATAAAAGAAAAAGGTATCATAATATTGAGATAAAGTGTTGAAGTCCGTTTATTTATTTAAAAGCAATTATGTATGATGTGATGTATATTTATTTGTGTGTATATATATATATGTGTTTATGTATATATATGTTTCAAAGTGAAGATAGCAAGTGATTTATGACAGATTTAAATATCTGTGTTCATTGTTACAATTCTTTATAAGCTTATTTCTATAATAAAGCATGTTAAATATTTTAAAGAATTTTAAAAAGATATTTATTTAGTGCCTATATATGTAAATGTAAAAACACATACACATGAAAATACAAACATAAGTTCTTTCATTCTTACAATTCCAGCTCCTACTTTTTCCTACTTACCTTTCTGTCAGTCTTCAGGCAGTTGGAACTCCCTTTGTCATTTACTGAGAAGAACAAACGATAACCTACTACATACAAATTTTGAACACGAATAATGAAAACTTTGATTATGTTTATGCCAAATACATTTTGTAATCCATCTGGTCAAGTGTGTCAGATTGAATTTGTTTTGATATTGATCTATGTAGTTTCAGCACATCTTTTTAGGGTAGATTTCTTTTAGATTCTACATGGAGTGAATGATAATTAGTAGGAGAGTGTTTACTGTATTACTGTTAGAAGATGACAAAGAATCTTTTGACTCTTAATGGAAGCCTTGATTTTTAGATAATAATCTAATAGTAATATAATTTCAGACCAAACTGGAAAATAATAATTACCTACTAAGGATTTGAAAACTTAATGAACTTTTCCTCTTTAATCACCAAAAACTAATTCAAAGATTAACAGATTGTATCTATATTGAAGAAAAACTAATGGGAGTAGAGGAAAAACAATTTAAAAACATTTAAGAATTTACATCAAGACTATTATATACACCATTTATTCCTCTAGTACAATAATGCTAAAGTCATTATCTCTTCCAGTTTGTCTTCAAAAAGGTGGTTCTTCTTTCCTAGGCAAAGTTACAATAATATACTAACGTTTTGAACTATATTCAAATGCTAGTATATCTTGGTTATTTTGCTATTTTTCCTGTGGCTGCACATGAAACTAGACAAGAATGAGCCCCCCTTTCCTCTTACCTTCTTTTTTTGAATTGCCAGAGGCAAACGTCATCAATTACGGGACAATGAGAGATTCCACTGAGCTATAAAGTGATTTGAAATTCATGAATGTGCAAGTTTCGTGCACCAGAGGTCATTGTTCCATCCACCAAATGGACAGAATCAGCAATTTCAAGCTACTTGTTCTGAAGAATTATAGATTCAAAAAAGTCCATACTTTGCCATTTAAAATTAATAATGGTTCTCCCTTTGTGAGGACAGGATTATCTTCTAAGTCTTTTTCTTAAATTTCAGAATTGCTTTTGTATAAAGTAAAAGCTCTTATTCTTATTTAGTTGATGTCTAAAACAATTCTAATTTATTTTAATTAGTATGATAAATGGCAACAAGTAGACAAAATAAATATATTCATTAGATATTCTCACAACTGAAATCAGAAAATACAGAAAAAGCTAGTTGTTGAATTTGAAATAAGAAAAAAGAAAACTAGTTTAATTATTTTAGTTTTTGTTTTTGTTTTGTTTTTATTTGACAGAGAGAGATCACAAGTAGGCAGAGAGGCAGGCAGAGAGAGAGGAGGAAGGAGGCTCCCTGCTGAGCAGAGAGCCAGACTCGGGACTCAATCCCAGGACACTGGGACCATGACCGGAGCCAAAGGAAGCGGCTCAACCCACTGAGCCACCCAAGTGCCCCAATTATTTTAGTTTTTTAACTTTTCACATCTTGATGAGAAAGCTAAAGAAGACTCTGAATCTGGAATCATCTCATAGCCACTTTCCAAGATTTGGGGAAGGAAGCTGGACAAAATCGTCTAAGTTGTACCTGAGATGTGACCACATACCAAAATGAGCATGCTACTTTGCAGTGAGAACATGACTGATAAATAAAACAAAATGGAAAATTATGAAAGCAGAAGAGTAGATATAAATAGATAAAAGAAAATGAAAATAATCTTTACAATAGAATATAATATTTAATGTTTATATTATTTTAAGTTGAAAAAAATATTCCAAAGTTTTTGGTATGCACGTCAGTACAAATACCACTTAAATGTGAAAGGAGGTGCTGGATCGTTGCAAACAGATGAAATTGAAAGATATTTAAAAACATACATTCATGGGATGCCTGGGTGGCTCAGTTGGTTAAGTGTCTGGCTTCCACTCAGGTCATGATCCCAGGGTCCTGGGATCCACAGAGTTCCTAGGGGTCTTCCTGCTCAGCGGGGAGCCTGCTTCTTCCTCTTCCTGACACTCCTCCTGCTTGTGTGATCTTTTTCTCTGACAAATAAATAAATAAAATATTTTAAAAAAACATAAATTCAGATTCTTTAATAAATATATACTATTCCCTATGTGATAGCCAATGAATTAATATTCATTTAGGTCTTAACCAGTTAATTTTTCTAATCCTTTATGAAACATAAATTGATTATTTGAGAATGATCAAATTCATCTTAAGAAATGAAAGTTACCTACAATTTTATCAGACTTAGGTAAAAACAACAACAAATACAGCAAACCAGAAAGATCATTCATAAGAATCCAATGCAAATTTTTATCCTTCTTCCTTCAAACAAACAAACGCAATAAAAAGACCCTAGTAAAAATCCTCCCCCTATCTGGGGGATATCAGCAATATTTTTGTGAACCTGAGTGATGCCTTTCTGCTTTGCATAGTCCTAGGCCTTGCAGATCTCCTTCTCCTGGTTCCCTGCTAGTCTGGGCTGGACAGCTAGCTCCTCCTTATATTGAATCTCCAAAACCCAGTTTGATTTCTTTCCTGCTCAAAGACTATGTTTTATTTGTAATTTAGCAACTATAAAATCAAAATGTTCCTTCATTCCAATGCACTGTAGGTAATGTTGCCTGTTTTGCATGCAAATACTCTTTATGGCTTCTCTGTGTGCTTGGTAGATGTTGTGGTTTTGCTTTTACAATGAGAATGCTATAAATCTCTTTATCCAATGTCTCCACTAAGAACAGATTTTTCCCACTAGACAGAAACACACCCAACATTAAAAGAGTTGCTCATTTTCCATCTGCAGAGTCTCATCCCCTGTCCATCGTCACAACAGCTCAGAATCTGTTCCAGTTCAGCCACAAGTCACATAGTGTTAGGAATAGTCAGGATTAGACTATGCTTGCTCATTAATCCTGATTCCACCCCTTACTTGCTTTGCAACCTTGGGCAAATAAGTTAATCTCTGTGATGCAGTCTCCCCATATCTAAAACAGATAATTATAGTACCTACTTTATAAATTGTTTTAAGGAGAATATGAATTAATGCTTGGAAAGGGTTCAGAAGTATGATGGCACATAAGATACCATTGACTCTTTCTTGTACACTTCCACAGAGCACAACGATCAAGCTAAACCAATTATTTACATTAAAAAAGATCATAATATAAAAAGACATTATAATAACTTAAATTACCATTGTAATTTATACATGTTTTAATATATGAGCCTTTGCAGAAATTACATGTATTATTTTGATAATACATCAAAATATGCATCAGCCTCAAATTTGATCAAATGCAATGAGACTAAACTTTTACTTCGTAAATTTCATAAGGAAAAAAAACCTGTCACTTCGTGAAATTTTATAAATGACAAATTTCAAATCTTAATGGTACCAACTCTATCAGTAAGACTCCAAGATCGACATATTCTTAAACATTTGAAATACACACTGTATAAATCAACTCAGGACAGGCAAAGTGGCAGTGCTTGTGGAATTCACTGCCTGTCTTCCTTTGGTAATGAGACTGACTGATAATTCCTCTATACTCTAAATAACCAAACTTCACTAATGTGAACCCAGGTCTGTATATTATATTTTATATGTAGCTGACTAGTAAGCAAATTTCATTTCATGCAAATATTTTGAAGTGGATTAGTTGATGGAGAAACCACATCTGAATGCTAATAACACGCCTCTAACTATACACAGGATAAAAACTCCTTCAATCCACAGGAAAGTGTCAGCATTAATAAAGCAATGTCATGCTATACCTTCCCCATAGCTGGCCTATATTGACATGAAAAATTATAATGATAGAAGTATAGAACTTTTCAGATATAAATAACCGTATTGTGTTATGAAATTTTTATCGGGAAGGGATAACTAAAGAGAAGGAAGAAATCAACTGCAAAGAATATTATTGCCATCTATCGACAATGGGATTTGTGATAAAATGTAAAATCTATTTTCATTATATAATTTTGGATGCCCTACTTATTAAATAATAGCATATCAGTGCGCAGAAAAATAATTCTGATTTGGAAGGCATATATTTAGAGATAATAAATGAGTATTTACACCATCGGTTTAACATTTTAAAGTTCTTTATAATGTTATTTCCGCACTGGTACATGCCATAATTTCAACATTTTGTAGCATAACTGACAAAAGCTTTTAAAAAGGAGCTGGTATTTTTTGTTGAGGGTTAAAGTTCACATCTCCAAACACTGACTATCTAATTCTTTTCTCAGGTAGTTATTAGGTGGAAAATGGTAGTTTACTCTTTGTTGAATTCCCAAAATGTCTTTGTCTGGTTTTGTTTTGTTTTTTTTTTTAAAGATTTTATTTATTTATTTGACAGAGAGAGACCACAAGCAGGCAGAGAGGCAGGCAGAGAGAGGGGAAGGAAGCAGGCTCCCCGCTGAACAGAGAGCCGGATATGGGGCTCAATCCCAGGATCCTGGGATCATGACCAAGCCAAAGGCAGAGGCTTTAGCCCACTGAGCCACCCAGGCGCCCCGTCTTTGTCTGTTTTGTAAACTAAGTAATTTGATTTTAATTAAATGGTATAAAACGTGTGTGTGTGTGTGTGTGTGTGTGTGTCTGTGAACAGGTAGGTACTTCTCCAAAAAGATCACAAAAACCCAGTCTAACAAGGAGTCATTCAGGAAATTGAGGCTAGTGCCATGTGTCAAGCTACTTAATCTTGCTAAAAATTATCTGTTGTTTCCATGAGGAATATTTAAATATGTGCTCTCTTATCTTTGCATTAGCATGGTCTTCATTTACCACTGTCATCAGCTTCACTGTCTAGTCTTTCATTCTACTTATAGTTATACTAGGTTTGATACACATTGATACCTCATTAATTTCAATAAACTCAAACAACAACCTGCGAAATACATACATCCACATAAATAAAATTATAAAAGGAACAAAAAGGAGAGTACTAATTAGTTTTAAACAGAAAATCTGACTTTCATTTGGTCTACCTGAGTACTTTAAAACCCTCGGCATACAGTTTGGACCATAGTTCCTGCATAAAGAACTAAGACAGAACATGATGCTCTAGGATCATCCCTTCTTCCAAATATGTACATGTAAGCCAAAAAAAAAAAAAAAAAAGCTTTATCCACTTACTGAACCTCATTACGTGTTTCTAGAACAAAAGCAAATAATTACATACATTGAATTATTTTAACATAGCGTGGCTTTTACTCAGAACATTGGGCTGAAACCCTTTCATAATACATGTGTGTATACTGCCTTCTTCTCATACTTCAATTTTAAAAATAGTACTGGTTTCCTATATATTGTGATGTGTCCTATTATCCTGTTAAGGGAGCTATAATTGTTAGCCTAGGTGGAGTGATAAGTAATTGTGGAAACAGATGATGATTGTAAGCCATTCTAAACCTATTACAACAAAGCCATTTAAAGTAAATTCTAGCAGCAAGATTAAATTCCTCTCAGACCTAGGTTAAGACCAAAGACAAAGACAGGCAGCTGAAATTGTACCTACTTTGTAACTGGATGAGTATAAACTCTAAACTACAAAAAAAGATTCACCGTCGTAGAAGAGAGTTTTTGTTTTTTATGGTATCTTGTAATACAATTCAATTAATATTTTTTCCTTATATGAAGTTCTTTTTTTTTTAATTTATTTATTTATTTTTATTTGCTTATTTACAGCATAACAGTGTTCATTGTTTTGGCATCACACCCAGTGCTCCATGCAGTACGTGCCCTCCCTATTACCCACCACCTGGTTCCTCAACCTCCCACCCCTCCCCCCCCCCCCCCCCCCCCCCGCCGCCCCTTCATAACCCTCTGGTTGTTTTTCAGAGTCCATAGTCTCTCATGGTTCATCTCCCCTTCCAGTTTCCCTCAACTCCCTCTCCTCTCCATCTCCCCATGTCCTCCATGTTCTTTGTTATGCTCCACAAATAAGTGAGACCATATGATACTTGACTCTCTCTGCTTGACTTATTTTGCTCAGCATAATTTCTTCCAGTCCTGTCCATGTTGCTACAAAAGTTGGATATTCGTCCTTTCTGATGGAGGCATAATACTCCATTGTGTATATGGACCACATCTTCCTTATCCATTCATCCGTTGAAGGGCATCTTGGTTCTTTCCACAGTTTGGCGACCGTAGCCATTGCTGCAATAAACATTGGGGTACAAATGGCCCTTCTTTTCACTACATCTGTATCTTTGGGGTAAATACCCAGCAGTGCAATTGCAGGGTCATAGGGAAGCTCTATTTTTAATTTCTTCAGGAATCTCCACACTGTTTTCCAAAGTGGCTGCACTAACTTGCATTCCCACCAACAGTGTAAGAGGGTTCCCCTTTCTCCACATCCTCTCCAGCACACGTTGTTTCCTGTCTTGCTAATTTTGGCCATTCTAACTGGCGTTAGGTGGTATCTCAATGTTGTTTTAATTTGAATCTCCCTGATGGCTAGTGATGATGAACATTTTTTCATGTGTCTGATAGCCATTTGTATGTCTTCATTGGAGAAGTGTCTGTTCATATCTTCTGTCCATTTTTTGATATGATTCTCTGTTTTGTGTGTGTTGAGTTTGAGAAGTTCTTTGTAGATCCTGGATATCAACCTTTTGTCTGTACTGTCATTTACAAATATCTTCTCCCATTCCGTGGGTTGCCTCTTTGTTTTGTTGACTGTTTCCTTTGCTGTGCAGAAGCTTTTGATCTTGATGAAGTCCCAAAAGTTCATTTTTGCTTTTGTTTCCTTGGCCTTTGGAGACATATCTTGAAAGAAGTTGCTGTGGCTGATATCGAAGAAGTTACTGACTATGTTCTCCTCTAGGATTCTGATAGATTCCTGTCTCACGTTGAGGTCTTTTATCCATTTCGAGTTTATCTTTGTGAACGGTGTAAGAGAATGGTCGAGTTTCATTCTTCTACATATCGCTGTCCAGTTTTCCCAGCACCATTTATTGAAGAGACTGTCCTTTTTCCATTGAATATTTTTTCCTGTTTTGTCGAAGATTATTTGACCATAGAGTTGAGGGTCCATATCTGGGCTCTCCACTCTGTTCCACTGGTCTATGTGTCTGTTTTTATGCCAGTACCACGCTGTCTTGGTGATCACAGCTTTGTAGTAAAGCTTGAAATCGGGGTAACGTGATGCCGCCAGTTTTGTTTTTGTTTTTCAACATTTCCTTAGCAATTTGGGGTCTCTTCTGGCTCCATACAAATTTTAGGATTATTTGCTCCAGCTCTTTGAAAAATATCGGTGGAATTTTGATCGGAATCGCATTAAAAGTATAGATTGCTCTAGGCAGTATAGACATTTTAACAATGTTTATTCTTCCAATCCAAGAGCATGGAACAGTCTTCCATCTTTTTGTGTCTTCTTCAATTTCTTTCATGAGTGTTCTGTAGTTCCTCGAGTACAGGTCCTTTACTTCTTTGGTTAGGTTTATGCCCAGGTATCTTATGGTTCTTGGTGCTATAGTAAATGGAATCGATTCTCTAATTTCCCTTTCTGTATTTTCATTGTTAGTGTATAAGAAAGCCACTGATTTCTGTACATTGACTTTGTATCCTGCCACATTACTGAATTGCTGTATGAGTTCTAGTAGTTTGGGGGTGGAGTCTTTGGGGTTTTCCATATAAAGAATCATGTCATCTGCGAAGAGAGAGAGTTTGACTTCTTCCTTGCCAATTTGGATACCTTTTATTTCTCTTTGTTGTCTGATTGCTGTTGCTAGGAATTCTAATACTATGTTGAACAAGAGTGGTGAGAGTGGGCATCCTTGTCGTGTTCCTGATCTCAACGGGAAGGCTGCAAGCTTTTTCCCATTGAGGATGATATTTGCTGTGGGTCTTTCATAGATAGATTTTATGAAGTTCAGGAATGTTCCCTCTATCCCTATACTTTGAAGCGTTTTCATCAGGAACGGATGCTGGATTTTGTCAAATGCTTTTTCTGCATCAATTGAGACGACCGTGTGGTTCTTCTCTCTTCTCTTATTGATGTGTTCTATCACACTGATTGATTTGCGAATGTTGAACCAACCTTGCAACCCAGGGATGAATCCCACCTGGTCATGGTGGATAATCTTTTTAATGTGCTGCTGGATCCTGTTTGCTAGGATCTTGTTGAGAATCTTTGCATCCATATTCATCAGTGATATTGGTCTGAAATTCTCCTTTTTGGTAGGGTCTTTGCCTGGTTTGGGGATCAGGGTAATGCTGGCTTCATAAAAAGAGTCTGGAAGTTTTCCTTCTGCTTCAATTTTTTGGAACAGCTTCAGGAGAATTGGTGTTATTTCTTCTTTGAAAGTTTGGTAGAATTCCCCAGGGAATCCGTCAGGTCCTGGGCTCTTGTTTTTTGGGAGGTTTTTGATCACTGCTTCAATCTCATTACTAGATATCGGTCTATTCAGGTTGTCAATTTCTTCCTGGTGCAATTTTGGGAGTTTGTAGCTTTCCAGGAATGCATCCATTTCATCTAGGTTGCTTAGCTTATTGGCATATAACTGCTGGTAATAATTTCTGATGATTGTTTCTATTTCCTTGGTGTTAGTTGTGATCTCTCCCTTTTCATTCATAATTTTATTAATTTGGGCTCTCTTTTCTTTTGGATTAGTGTGGCCAATGGTTTATCAATCTTATTGATTCTTTCAAAAAACCAGCTTCTAGTTTCATTGATACGTTCTACTGTATCTCTCGTTTCTACCTCATTGATCTCTGCTCTAATCTTAATTATTTCCCTTCTTGCATGTGGAGTTGGTTTGATTTGTTGTTGATTCTCCAGTTCTTTAAGGTGTAGAGACAGCTCTTGTATTCTGGATTTTTCAATGTTTTTGAGGGAGGCTTGGATGGCTATGTATTTCTGCCTTAGAACCTCCTTTGCTGTATCCCATAGGTTTTGGACCGAGGTGTCTTCATTCTCATTGGTTTCCATGAATTGTTTAAGTTCATCTTTGATCTCCTGGTTGATCCAAGCATTCTTAAGCAAGGTGGTCTTTAGCTTCCAGGTGTTTGAGTTCCTTCTGAACGTTTCCTTGTGATTGAGCTCCAGTTTCAAAGCATTGTGATCGGAGAATATGCAGGGAATAATGTCAGTCTTTTGGTATCGGTTGAGTCCTGCTTTGTGACCCAGTATGTGGTCTATTCTGGAGAAGGTTCCATGTGCACTTGAGAAGAATAAATATTCTGTTGTTTTAGGGTGGAATGTTCTGTATATGTCTATGAGGTCCATCTGGTCCAATGTTTCATTCAATGCTCTTATTTCTTTATTAATTTTATTAATTTTCTGCTTCGATGATCTGTCTATTTCTGAGAGAGGCGTATTAAGATCTCCTACTATTATTGTATTCATATCAATATGACTCTTTATCTTGATTAATAGTTTTCTTACGTAATTGGGTGCTCCCATATTGGGGGCATAGATATTCACAATTGTTAGATCGTCTTGGCGGATAGTACCTTTAAGAATTATGTAGTGTCCTTCTGTATCTCTGGCTACAGTCTTTAGTTTAAAATCTAATTTATCTGATATGAGAATCGCTACTCCGGCCTTCTTTTGAGGCCCATTGGCATGAAAGATGCTTCTCCATCCCTTCACTTTCAGTCTGGGTGTATCCTTAGGTTCAAAATGGGTCTCTTGTAGACAACATATGGATGGGTCCTGTCGTTTTATCCAATCTGCAACCCTGTGTCATTTTATGGGCGCATTTAGGCCATTCACATTGAGAGTGATTATTGAGAGATAGGTTTTTATTGACATCGTGTTGCCTTTGAAGTCTTTCTGTCTATAGATTGTTTCTATATTTCTGTTCAATGATATTCTTAGGATTTTTTCTCTTTTATAAGACCCCCCTTAATATTTCCTGCAGTGTCGGCTTGGTGGTTGCATAGTCTTTTAAGCCTTGCTGGTCTTGGAAACTCTTTATCTCTCCATCCATTTTAAATGTCAGTCTTGCTGGATAGAGTATTCTTGGTTGCATGTTCTTCTCATTTAGTACTCTGAATATATTTTGCCAGCCCTTCCTGGCTTGCCAGGTCTCTGTGGAAAGGTCTGACGTTATTCTAATGGGCTTTCCTCTGTATGTAAGAAGCTTCTTGTCCTAGCTGCTTTTAAGAGGGTCTCTCTTGAAACATAATTCCCCATTTTAACTATAAGGTGGAGTGAGGACTTTCGAGAATCTAAAATCTTGGGAGGAAATCTTTCTGCCTCTAGTACATGAACATTGTTTCCATTCGTGAGATTGGGAAAATTTTCATAGACAACTTCTTCCACTATATCTTCTAGCCTTCTTTCTTTTTCTTCCCCTTCAGGGATTCCAATAATTCTGACATTGGAACGTTTCATGGCATCGTTTATTTCCCTGATTCTGTTTTCGTGGCTTCTGAGCTGTTTGTTCCAGGCTTCCTCCTGATCCTTTCTCTCTATCTGTTTGTCCTCCAGATCACTAATTCTATCTTCTGTCTCAGTTACCCTAGCTTTTAGAGAATTTAGATTGGATTGGAACTCATTGAGAGCATTTTGAACATCATCCCTGGTGGCTTTCAGTTCTGCCCTAACATTGTGAACATCATCCCTGGTGGCTTTCAGTTCTGCCCTAATCAATTCTGTTTGGTCATCCATAGCTTTCTCCAACCTAGCTATTGCCTGGATAATTGTTAGTCTGAATTCCTTTTCTGACATATTGTCTATGTCGATAGCCATTAGTTCTGTTGCAGAAGGCCCATCCTCTGTATTTTTCTTCTGTTGGGTATTCCTCCTCCTAGTCATTTTGGTAAGAGATGACTAAACAGATGCAGCTGGACTTATCGATTGTGGTGCAGTTAATGTGCACCCTGGAATGCTTCTGTGCAATCAGGATTCCCCACCCAAATGAGAGAAAAAAGAAAAGAAAAAGAAATAGAGAAGAAGAAAGAAAAAAAAGGGGGAAAGAAAAAAGGAAAAAAAAAGAGAGAGAGAGATAGGAAAAAAAGGAAAGATACAAGAGAAGGCTCAGCCCAAATGGGCCACAAGGTAAGATTTGTAGAGTATACAAACAAAAACAGACAGACAAAAAGAGTGATAAAAGTATATGACAAGAGAAAAAAGTATGTATATATAAGCAAAAAAAAGGGAAAAACCTCCTCAGAAAGAACCCCAAGTATAAGATTTATATATTATCAGGACAGACACAAATTCACAGAAACACTGACAGAAGGAAAAATTGGGAGAATGGTTATAGATTCTCAATGTGGGTGAGGAAGGTTATTTTGATTCTTCCTGAAGGTATCTTGATGTTTTTGTTAAGGGACTCAACTTTCCTAAGTTACAGGGGGATTAGAAACTGGTTTGTCTATAGGGGTAGCATTGATTGGGGAAAGGGGATTACCTTGAAGTTTAACTCTATATGTATAGTAGAAAATAAAAATTAAAAAAAGAATAAACTAGACTAAACTAAGTTAAAATTAAAAAAGAATTAAAAAAATAGAAAAACAAAAGAAAAACACGGGTGTATGTATCAAAAAGTTCAGGTTAGAAGGTTATTAAAGAATTTGATGTACTGGACATCTCAGTGTGATGGTAAATAGGTTAAAAAATTATCTGTATGTATGTAAAAAAAAAAAGAACCAGAATATTGGTAAAGAGTTAAAAATAAAAGTTGTATTTACGAAGTAGTGGTGGTTGTTCTCTTGTAGTCTTTTTTTTTTTTTTTCTTCCTTCCTGGTTGGTTTTCTGGGGGAGGGGCCTGCCATGTGGGTTTTCAGACAATGATGTTCCCTGAGTTAGGTCCTCCCACTCCCCTCAAGGGGGTGAGCTCTTTTTTTTTTTCAGGAAACGGGTTTTTTTCAGCCTTTTGTTCTCTGGGGGTTTTTATGTTCTTTCATCTGCTTTCTCTCGCCTTGACAGCTTTTGATGGTTTTTGGAGGTTTAGAGGAGAGCAAACAGCACCCCAACCTCCCTCTCAAAGAGAAGCCTCAGACTGTTTTGCAAAAGCTGCTGGCAGAGTTGGTTCTAAGTCACTGTCCCTGGGGATGCAGGAGCTCCTCGTTGTGCCCAAAACCAGGGCAGCGGTGGCTGTCTAGGCAGCTCCAGACCGCCAGAGAGGTTCCGAGCAGAGATTGCACACTGAGATTTTCCCGCTGTCCCGGGCTGGGAATGTCTGGTTTTTCCAGCTGCCAGAGCTCCAGGCTAGCGCCTATGAGCACCTATCCCAAGGGAGGGTGTGGGACGCGCGCGTTTCAGGATTGCTGTCTGGCCAGGCTCCCAGCCCCTCACGGGAGCCAGACCCCACTCGTTCTCGGGCGCGCTGGCATTCAGGCGCACTGGCGGCTCAGGGACGGAGACCTGATTTCTCCGCCGCACTCTCTCTGGCTCCGCGCCAGGGGAGGCTGTCCTGGGTCCGGGGACTTAGGTCCCTGACCTAACCTAACCGCCCAGGTTCCCACTATTACCCCCCCCCCACCGCGATCCTTTGCTGTTTGTTTTTTGAGTGCTTTCAACCAGACTCCAAGTTAATGCTGGTCCCCAGACGCAGAGCACTCTTGTGTTGGGGTGTTACTTTCCAATCGGTCACCTCTGGTGGCTCCCTCCCCCTTTTGTTTATCTTCCGATATCAGTCCGATGCTCCCAGTCTGCTTTACCTGCCACTGGCGTCTTCTGCTCCAGTAGAGATCCAGACGTGTATAATTCTGATCTCAGGCTGATTTCATGGGTGGTCGGAGTTCTTTGGTAGGTAATCAGCTCACTTTAGGGTACAGGTTGAAATGGTGCCTCCTCCTACTTCCCCGCCATCTTGACTCCCCCCCGATAATCCTTATATGAAGTTCTTAACATTTTTATAAGGCTTCGTTAAAGTCTTTAATAAAGTTAAATAAAAATGCAAAAATCAGTTTTGTTTTGTTTTTTTTTTAGTGGTAGCAGGTTTGAGCTACATGAGAAGAAACACACAGATTGTGTGTGTGTGTGTGTGTGTGTGTGTCTGTCTGTCTGTCTGTCTGGTATTCATTTCTTCCAAGGCATACAAAGAGCAGGTTTTTAATGAAGTTCTCATCAAAAGGAAAAGAAATATATTGCCTTCTTCGTGTTAAATTTAGAATGGGAAATTCAATAAGGATACATATGAATATACAATGTACAACTTTTAAAGATAGCATATTAGTACCATCAATATGTCAGGTACTATGTTAAATATAAAAAAGATATGATAAAGATTTTACAGAAAAAGAAAATCAAGCTCAGAAATATAGAGTAACTTGATCAAAGATAGCTATAGGTGGCGCCTGGGTGGCTCAGTGGGTTAAAGCTTCTGCCTGCCTTCAGCTCAGGTCATGATCTCAGGGTCCTGGGATTGAGCCTCACATCAGGCTCTCTGCTCAACAGGAAGTCTGCTTCCCTTCCTCTCTCTTTGCCTCCCTCTCTGCCTACTTGTGATCTCTGTCAAATAAATAAATAAAATACATTTTTTTAAAAAGATAGCTATAAAGGGGAATCCATAGTCAACCTAAGTCAGTTAATTCCAAATTTTTATGCTCTTAACTGCTAGTTTATTCTGTGTATAAGACATTTCAAATAAGAAGCACATACCCAGAGTTACCAAAGCAACATGTTTTCTGTCCCAAGTAGAAGTCCGGGCCAGACTCTTGGAGGGAGTGACATTTAGTCTCTACATGGAGGCCAAGAAAAGCTACAGACAATGGAAGGGGCAATCCTAAGCAGAAGGAACTTAGCGAATGGTGGTTTAGATCTCACACATGGCACATGGGTTCAGAAAGTTCAATGACTGGGGTGCTTGGGTGTCTCAGTCAGTTAAACATCTGACTCGATATTAGCTCAGGTCATGATCTCAGGGTGATGAGATTGAGTCCCATGTTGGTCTCTGTGCTGGGCATGGAGCCTGCTTAAGAGTCTCTCTCTCCCTCTGCCCCTACCCCTCTCAAAAAAAAGGAAAAAAAAAAAAAGAAAAAAGAAAAAAAAAGAAAGTTCAGTGACCAATTTTAGGCAATTTGAATTGATAAGTGGCTGTAGTCACAAGCACATATATATAAATGGCCCAGTTTTAGAAACTGAATAATCTGACTAAAAGATTGGACTTTATTCCATAGACAAAGAAAATATACTGTATGTCTTTAAATTTCAGGTAAAATTGTTTTGGGAAATATTTGTCAGCAATATGTAGGATTGTCTTTGAGAAGGCCTACATAAAACACTTAAACTTACTTTCTATGTAGATATGACTCATTGGCACTGTTAAGATAATTAGATTAGTTTACTATGCTTTTAATAATACTAACAATGTGACATGTGATGGGGTTTGGGAGAGGGAGGAGGGTTGAAAGTGCTAAGAAATGGAATCTGAAGGTTTTTGGTTGCGGAACTTGAAAAGCTTAGAGCCAGTAATTGTTATCATGCTTTTCTCTAGTCAAAATCAGCATGATTCTTTGAGTTCTACTCTTTTCCCAGAAATAACACCTTAATCACTTCAAGAAACATTATGACAGATGGAATCATGATTATCCCTGGTACTGGTCAGGGACATAAAGGGTATTCTTTTAAGAGATTCATAGTTTTGGTCAGATAAGCAACGAGTAATGAGTATTTATGGTTGTTGCTAGAGGGAAAGAAGGAAGGAAGGAAGGAAGGAAGGAAGGAAGGAAGGAAATTACCTACTACTACTCTCTAGCTTGCTCATTCTCAACTGCTCTGTTCTTCCTCAAGGACGTTAGCACTTACTCTGTCCTCTACAATGAATGATCTTCTTCCAGATGGCTTTCATATTATTAGAGAGGATAACCAATAATTTGCCACTCCCTATTGATTTGTATATTAACTATGTTTTAATTTGTCTATAGACTGTCTTCCCTAAAAATATATAAAAATCATATAACCAATACATAGGGGCTACTATGTGGCAGACATCCTGGAATATATGTCTATATTTATGATTTCTTATATATGTATTTGATCAATTGTTTAATTTTTATATACAGTTAAATCTATCTTGATAGTTCATTTTCAGTATTTTTATTTTTTTCTATTCTCAGAAATAAGTATTCAGCCCTAAACAAATGATCAGTTACTGTAAGGAGAGGTATCTGAACAAGGACAAACCAAAAATACTTATGTTTACCCTGTTCCTAAAACACATTTTATTTACATAGCTTACAAAATGATTTCTGTTTCTGATAAATCTTAGACGTCTCAACCTATAGAAAGCTACTGCATTTTTCAGTGTATAGTAGGAAAAAAAAAAATCCAAAGATACCCAATGTCTTTCAAGTGAAATTACATTAAAATTTATTATGCATATAACAAATTATATATACATACTATATATATTTGTTTGTGTAATAAGTTATGTATATATATGTTCCAAATGATACTATTTTCTGCACTTATAAGATTCAGAGTTGTGGAAAAAAAAACAAAGAAAACAAATATACCAAGTAAATACATTAGCTATTTTTGTTAAATATCATGAGAATCTGTATCTAAGACAATGATATTTTTAAGGGATAAATGTCATGTAGGAGTCAATTTACTGAACCTTTGTCAATTAAGTGAATTACTATTAACTAGGACCTACTGAGCCATTGAAAATGACTATTTTTAAATACTTAAAGAGTTTGTGTCCCTAAACGTGGAACTTTTATCCACAACTGACCAAACTTCTTGCAATGAAGGTTTAAGGCATTCTGATAAGTAACAACAGTCTCTAGAATATACGGTTACATATCTTATTGTTGGTTAACATAAAACTTCCAAATCACTATACAGATATCAAATTCTTCCTTCACAGGGATGGTTCCACCAGGAAGCTCTCTTCTGTAATGGAATTTCTAAGAACCTTAAGTTTTGAAATACAGAACAGACCTTAAAGATAAGACTTGGCTTTTTCTTTTTTTTTTTTTTTTTTTTTTTTTAAGATTTTATTTATTTATTTGAAAGACAGAAATTACAAGTAGGCAGAGAGGCAGGCAGAGAGAGGGAGGAGGAAGCAGGCTCCCTGCCGAGCAGAGAGCCCGATGCGGGGCTCGATCCCAGGACCCTGGGATCACGACCTGAGCCGAAGGCAGAGGCTTTAACCCACTGAGCCACCCAGGCGCCTCAAGACTTGGCTTTTTCAATGTAGAGAGGAAACTTTACTGTTTGTTTAGATACCAGGTTTAAGAAGAAAGCACATTATTTAGGCATCCGGGTGATAGAAACATATGAGGGGAGTCACCAATATCAATGTAAGGTAGTAAATGAAATAATGTCATAAAAACTAAGGTAGAGAAACCATTTCTAAAAAGATATTATCAGCTACAGAGCTAAGATATTAAAGTTGTGTAACTATAGCTGGCTAGCATTTGGAATTGGGGTGAAGATAATAAACTATAGTTAGAGGAGGCACTTTGTTGTAAGAATAACATTTTCCAAACTGCGTATTTTAATATATGTCTTCTCTTCTTCCTTAGGGGAAACAAAAGCTCTTTGAAAATTCAGACTGTATACCATGCTCATGATGAAATATCTAATTTATTAGAACGAAAACAAAATACGTTTAAAAACAAAAGTACAATACTTCTTTTCTGAGTTGTTCTTGTTTAACTGGATGCCCTACCATTAAAAAAAATGATACCAAAAATTTACACTAGGGTTAGGAGACAAATGTTCTTCAGTTCTTCCCCTGGATCTAAATTAATTTGCTTTTTGACTTTTTGCAAATAACTGCATTTTTAGGCCAAAGGATTTTTCATCTTTTAAATGGATATACATTAAAACAACAACAACAACAACAAAACTATCTCTAGGGGCTATTGTTATAGAAATAAAACCAAAGTATAAGTTAAAGTGGTTAAGAATTTTATTGCATATTTTTACATATTTCCAAGCATTCCTTGAAAATCAATCTGTATCTTTTAAAATAACATCTCTGAAATATATTTCCCTATTATTCCATCTGACACTTCCATCATAACTTTGGCAATTCTGCTCCCCAGTAATTCTCTGGGTGAACACATTTCCCTATTTCAGTCAGTTTTCCACTTTACAAATTAATCTAAAATAATGATTAAATTATATCAAGCCCCTGCTTAAAATGTGTCCATGATTCCTTCTTTCAGAAAATGAATAGCGGACCATTTATCACAAAAAGCTCATTCAGTATTTGATTCCAGTTTCTCTTGAGTTACTTCATTTCATTTCTGCTGGTGCAAGAATGTGAAAAAAACAAAAACAAACAAACAAACAAACAAAAAAACCCCTAGAAGCAGGGCCAGTCACACTGGCCTAAGCAAGGAAACTGCTGACCTACAAAGGAGATATAATGGGTGGAATCTTGAGTCTTCCCTAATGCTTAATGCTAACAACATCTCTGTGTGTTTGAAACACAAAGAGGACTTCCTCCCTCCCCCTATTGTTTTATGGGATGATCTATCAACCCTTTGAGTCGTAATTTCCAGCTCAGTTCTTTCATCCAAGCTATGTACTCTACTAGGAATGCCCTTTGAATTATACCAGTATTGGAAAGATAAGGGAAGGGAAGATGAGAAGTTTTTTCTCCATGAATCAGTTCCAAAACCTCCCATTTGGAATTAATCTCCCCTCTGTATTTCCTTACAATTTTGTATTATGGAAGTTACTATTGTCTTACATTCTGACTGTCCAGTGATTTTTATGTTTGTCTTTCTCTTCCTCTTAAGAGAAATCTAAAGCAGGGCTTATGTTTTATTCATCATTTAATCTCAAATAATACTTGAAATTGTGTCACTTTATGACAAAAACGGTATACATTTGGTTCAGTTATTGGGAAGGCAGAGTAAACAATTCTATAGTGAATTGTTATGTAGAAGTCTTAGACCAAAATAAGTTTTATACCTCTATAGGAAACTTTACTTTCTGACTTTGCTCTTATACTATTATTTTTATTTCCACTCATTTTAGAAGTTTCACAATAATCTTTACATTTTTCATTAATTTTTACTGGAAGCTAGAGAGAATTATTGATTTATACATATAAGTCATTTTCAGCTTATGAACTTTTTCTATTAAACTTTGAATGCTGCAAATGCTCTGATTTCTTGAGTATTATTTATTCATATATTTCTTATGTCTAAAATCCATATTCTTCATACCCAAATTCTCCAATGTCACTGCCATTGCTTACCACAGCAGAGTAAATGAATGAATCATATATAATTAAGACATTTTGAAATTTTTAAAGAAAGTGAACAGATTGAAGGAGATAAAAGTTATTTCTAAAAATATTTAAACCTATTTATGATGGCATCATCGATTCAGTTTTCTCAGAAAAAGGCAGGAAACATTAATTTTAAATGATTCACCTTTCAAATTATTTAAAACAATAAAATATGTATATTTCCAAAATACCCAGTGTTAGTAAAGTGAAAACAATGTTTCTAAAATTATTCAATCTACATTACCACAACTTGGCATAAGCATTTATTGGAAAGTAGAACAATTTATGACTCTTAGTACTATTAATAAGTTTCACTAATAGGAGCTTCATTCCAATATAAATTATTAAGGTATTTATCACTCTTACCATCTAACAGCTATTATAGCAGCTAACTTGAAATGAATTGGCTCATCTCTACTTTGTGACTAGAAGCTAGAAAAGCATAGCATCATAAATATTACCATTATTAAAACTCTTATTGGCAGTATCAGCAGGAGAGCTTGAAGAAGCCAGAAGATTCTAAAATAACTCACCCCAAAAGAAACTGCTGTTACATTCTTTAGGTATGTAGACAAATAGTCAGGATGCTGCTATGGTCCATAGCAAAATCTGATGTACTTATGGTTATTTGTCAGTGTGACATAATACACTGATAATGCCTTTTTTTATGCTTTTGTTTTTTAAAGATTTTATTTATTTAATTGACAGAGAGATTACAAGTAGGCAGAGAGGCAGGCAGAGAGAGGGGAAAGCAAGCTTCCTGCTGAGCAGGGAGTCCAATGGGGGGCTTGATCTGAGGACCTCAAGATCGTGAGCTGAGCTGAAGGCAGACGCTTAACCATCAGAGCCACACAGGCACTCCTGACAATGCCTTCTTAAAAATAATTAAAAATAACACAAGGCATATCGGTTACCTTTTGCTGCATAATAAACCACCCCAAAACTTAGTGAATTAAAATAAGAGAGTTTAATTTGCTGTAATTTGTGGATCAGAATCTTGGGTTGGACTCAGCTGAACAGTTCTTTTGCTGGTAACATCTGGCTGGAGATCCTACCAGTTAGTCTATTGACTGGGGGATTCTTGGGGTCAGGGACGTTACCTGGCACTGCTTCTCCATGATTTATGCTCCATGAGTCTCATCTTCTACTAGGCACATGAGGCTTCCTCAAATGGAATTTAGGGAACAACAAAGGATTAATCCCAATGCACAAAGAACACTGTCTTATCAGCTAAAAGTAAGCCACATATCTAGGCCACAGTCAATGTTTGGAAGGGAATATATCATCGGGTGTACAAAGGAAGATGTGATCCACTGGCTATTACTGGAACAATCTACTACCTATGGTAAGACATAAGTGAACTTTGGGCATATCCTACATTCTAATTATTTTAGATAACTTTTTTTTTTTAATTTACACTGACATCATTGCAGATTATTTGCCAGAAGTGCAAACTTAAAAAAAAAAACATAATTTATATGCATATTTGAAATTGTATTCTGCAGATTTCTTTAGCAAAATTGTCCTTAAATAGATAAGAGTCTTTGAATCACATTCAGAATTTAATTACAATCTATTGGCACTTCTTGCAGAAGACTGTAAAAATCTGATAAACACATTTATAAGTAACTGTCTCAAAAATGAATGCCTCAATTTTGGTTAACTTGCCAAACAAACAAAAAAAAAAGGTTATTTATTTAAGACAAATAATTTCAACAGTAAATTTAGAATCAATTTTTCTTTTTTTTTTAAAGATTGATTTATTTGAGAGAGAGAGAACATGAACAGGTCTGGTGACAGCTGGAGAGAGAGAGAGTCTTCAAGCAAATTCTGAGCCAAGTGTGAAGGCTGACACAGGGCTCAATCCCAGAACCTGAGATCATGACCAGAGCTGAAATCAAGAGTCAGCCACTTAACCAACTCGGCACCCAGATGCCACTAGGATTAATTTTTCTTTGGCAAAGTATCAAAATGTTAGACAAACATCACTAAGTACCTGGAATTTAACTAAAAATTTGTTTTCTGCAGTTTCAAAGAAGCACTGTATACCTCAGGTAGCTGTGTCAGACACAATATGGGATGTACATTTAAATTTGAGTTTCAGATAAATAATGAATTTTTTTTTTTAGAATTAGATTGTTCCCAACATTATCATATTAACTGGGCAACCTGTATTTTTATTTGCTAAATCTGGCAAATAGTTTTAAAATATTTCACTCATCATTTTCTAAAGAGATGATATAATGAAAACTCATTAGTCAGGCATGCTTACCACTAATGATTTTTTCGATAACCAGAGGTAAATCTTTTAAATGCCTCATATCTCATATCTACTGATATTTTACATATTTATGGTTATGAAAACCATCTAAAAATTTTGTAATATTGTCTCATTTTAAAATGCAAATTTACTTGAGATATGAAAGTCCTTAATAATCAACTCACATATCTGTCTAAGAAATAGAGTGTTTGAAGTTAAAATGGTATCTAAAATATAATTTTTTTTTTTAGGAATATGTAATTCCTCTAGTAGATAAATGATCACAGGAGACAAGAAAGGAAATGAAGGATTAGATCTGTCTCATCAATCAGATTGTAACTAAAAAGCAGTAAGTGTTTAAAACACTAATCCCAAAATATTTCTCCCTCTTTCCCTCTCTCTCTAGCCTGTATGTACAAATACTAGAATATATATTAAATGTATATCACCTGTATATTATTAAAATACTAGGAATGCAGAGTAATTAATCCTTTAAGATGAAAAACAAGAAAATTTTCATGTGAATATATTGGTGATTATTTTTTGTCAATAAGGAAAGAGTTGCATTTCAACAATAAGTTTATATTAATTTGTGTATTTGACCTGAATTCCCTCAAACCAAAAAACAAAACAAACCAAAACAAACAAACAAACAAAAACCCCACACAACGTAAAAATCCCCAGACAAAAACATGGTAACTTGTAACGCACTTTTCCTCAGGCCTATCTCACAGATCCACAAAAGTACTCTTTAATAAATTTGAAATCATCATAGACTCCTTGACTAAAATAAAACCTTTTTGATATGTGCATTAGTCAGCTCAGGCCACCATAACAAAATACTGTAGACTGGGTGGCTTAAACAATAGAATAATATATTTTCTCACAGTTGTATAGGTTGGAAGTCTAAGATTAGGGTGCTAGCATAGTCACTTTTTGATATGAGCTCTTTCTGGTTTGGAGATGGCCAACTTCTTGTTGTGTCCTCGCATGGCAGAGAGACTGAGCTCTCAAGTATTTCTACTTTAGTGTCCCTACTTTTAAATTAGGTTTACATTTTAGATTTACTTTTCAATTAAGTTTTTGCTTTTTAATTTTATCTCCAAAGGAGAAAAAATTAAATTGTGGTAGAATTTATGATGGGTAGAACTATAGGCTTATTCCTACAGTGAACAACCTCAACAGAGAGAAAGAAATTCTTTCCATATAACCTCAAGAAAAACAGTTGAAATGTATTAGTTTGATTTAGGTCATGTGTCTACATTTGAACTAATATCTTTTTGTTTATGGGAGAATTGTGCAGTGATGGTCAAGGACTAAGTCCTGTTTCTACTCTCGGCAGAAAAGGATGAAATATTTCCACCTAAAACAAATGGGAGATAGCTATTCCATTATCAGAAGAAAGCAATAGTCTAAGTGGTTAGAACAGAGATCTCCCATATATGGGGTAATATCATATGTTTATTTAATCATCTGAGTTTTCCCAAAACATATGAAATAAATATAATGCTTTAATGATTTAGTTTTCTTTTTCTCTCAATAAGAAAAATAAGATTATTTAATATTATTGACTTTTTTGCCTTGTATGTGTATTAATTCCTTATTTAAAATTTATTTACTATGGTAAATGGGAAACTCAGTGGACGAAATAAAAGTGAAATGTTTGAAATTATCAGAAAACAGGGAAAAATAATATTTGATGTGTCATTTGATTCATGACATCATAGTAGCATGTCAAAAAGCAAAATAACATATGGGTGCTCTTAGTCAAGAATATAAAAATTAAATAAATATAAAGCATTTATTTATCTGGATGCTTTGAAGACTCAATCAGAAAATACTTAGTATCCTATGAGTACCACACTATGATTATTTCTAGCACCTGGAATTAAAAATGTAAATTTCTAACCTTGTTTCTACTAGCAAATGGTATCAACTTAGTAAGTTATTTATTTTATATATTGAGAATTACATTTATCCCTTTATACATCAAATCTTTACCTGGAAATGAGAGGATTTTAATTTAGTAATCTGAGATTTCCTTTCTAGGATTCACATTATATAATTTCAATTCTGGTGCTATCCAGGGATGGTGGGATTCAAAGTTCTTTACAAACCTGATGCCAGCAAGTGTAGAGATAATAAAAGATTGAGCAACTGTTGTTGAGTATTAATGCTGTGCCAAGCACATTCACAAATGATTGTTACTATAAGGGGTGGTAGTTATAAACTTGTGCTTGTTTCTTCCTACCCTTTTTCTCAATGAAATGAAATCATCATGGTTTTAAGTGCTAAAATAATTTTAATTAGAAACTCACCACACCAAAATAAATAATACACTGAAATCCTTCCACTCTCTTTAGTTTGATATTATTTTCTTTTCTCTTTATTTTGATATTCTTAACAGGAACCAAAAATAATGAGGCCTATTTTCACAACTGAATTACCATATTGAGTAGCTGGACATCTCTCAAGTTAGTTTCAAAAATATTTAGATATGAAGAAGAAAGAGGATGGTCAAATCCTTTGAAAATATACACAGAAACTTAGCATTACAGCCAACGCTTCGCTTGCAAATCTGTTGATATAGATGTCTCCATAGAGATAATCGTCATCTAGTCCATGTATCTATGGTCACTATATGACTTTAGGGTTACAGATACCAAACAAAGAATAGATAACACAAATCAGAAAGCTTCTTTGCTTAGTTAAATAATAAGGATACATAAAATATATTTTTATTTATAATGTGTGTGAGCAATATAGGGTACAGACAAATTCTTATTTGTTAGTCTATGCCTGTATTCTGTGACTTAAGTGATTTAGAATACACTTTAGAGCCTGACTGTCTATATTAAAATCTTGATGCTTCTGCCTGCTAATTATAAAATGGGCAATCTATTTTAAGTTCTTGCTTCAATTTTCTCATCTACGAAAATACAGATGATAATAATAGCACCTCCACTAATATAGCTAATGTGTGAATTAAATAAAGTAGAATAAGTAATGCTTTCAGATCAGCAGCTCAAACATAGTGAACATTGTATGTATTACCTTTAACATTATTTTTATCAGCAATAGGGACAGCACATCATTATCACCAAGGTCGTCGTCATCATCGTCATCATCATCATCATCACCATCATCTTCCAGTTGAACATGAGGGACAAAACATGCTACAGTGTTTGAGAGCATGTTTTAGAATCAGACTACCTTGTTTGCATATTTGATACCCATATTTAACATATGTGATCTTGACAAAATAATAGAATCTCTCTAAGCTGCAACTTCTTCCTAAGGAAAATTCTTTTAATAATTACCATATATTTCATTCATGATCAGTGACATAATTTGCAAGTATCATTCAAAATGAAGTGCAGAATCACTTTTTCAAAAGCAGAAGAAAACTGTTATAGGCACTAAAAATTTTCCTACTGCAGCCTTTCTCAACTTTGCCATGGTGTTTTTTGATTGGTGTTAAATGTCTTTCAAAGTAAAGGGAAATTAAAAACTTCAGTTATTAGCATGAGTTTTATCTTTATATTTGTAAGATGTCACTTTCAAATGCAAATATCAGAGCTTCTAACACATATATGGAATCCTCGAAATTATGCAATCCATATCTCATCATTCACCTCCATGAGATGCCTTGAACTGACCAGAACAAACAAACACAAGCTAGATTCTGGAAGTTTGAAAGGAAAAGCGATTCTTCTAGACACTGAGAGGAGCTGAGGAAGAGTTTTCCTGGACTCTAGACCCCTGGGAGTAAGCATGGGGAGGCCAGAGGCCAGACCTGTTTGAGTAGCTGCACAAAATGTTGGTGTCATATACTGCAGCAGGCAGTTAAAGAAAATGTTCATGTCTGGGAGACAGAATAATGAAACTATTTTGGGTACATTGATTGCGAGATGTCCATGAACATCAAACTAGAAGTGGTAAATTTTAACTGGATATTTGAATCTGGAACCTAGGTGTGAGATTTAGACCAAGTAGCATAGATTTGAGTGTCATCAGCATATTGTCAGTTTTTTTTTTTTTTTTTTTTTTTTTTTTTTTTATTTGACAGAGATCACAAGTAGGCAGAGAGGCAGGCAGAGAGAGAGGAGGAAGCAGGCTCCCCATGGAGCAGAGAGCCTGCTGCGGGGCTCGATCCCAGGACCCTGAGATCATGACCTGAGCCGAAGGCAGCGGCTTAACCCACTGAGCCACCCAGGCACCCCATATTGTCAGTTATTTGGTTGCATAGAATGAGAAGGGATTATCAGACCTTGAGGAATGCCAGTATTTATGGAATGGAAGTGGAAAAAAGAAGTTAAGAATACTGAGAAAAAGTGTACAGAGGAAATTAATTAATTAATCAATTAATAATTTATTTTAGAATGAAGGAAGGAAGGAGCTTTACACTTAAGGAAATTATGAAATATTCTTGCTACATAGGAATCAATCAAAATGCTTAAAATTATCTATTTTAGTAAAAAGTTACTTATTACTTTCCTAGAATGAACATTTTCAACACAGGTGAGTGTGAACATTAGATTGTAGGGTGTGACAGTGTAAACTACTTTCTGCAAAAGTTTGTGGGGGAGTGAATGAGATAGGGTGATAATTGAAAGGTCATGAAGGATAGAGTAAGTTTTTTTTTTTTTTTAATTAACATAGAGTATATTATTTGTTTCAGGGGTACAGATCTGTGATTCACCGGTCTTACACAATTCACAACATTCACCATAGCACATACCCTCCACAATGTCAATCACCCAGCTATCCCATCCCTCCCACCACCCTCCACCCCAGCAACCCTCACTTTGTTTTCTGAGATTAAGAGTTAGAGTAAGAATTTTTTAAGATGAAATGAATGTATAAGGTTAGAAGAGTTGAGAAAGGGGATTATTAATCTTTTGGATTCTTTGTGGAAAAGAAAGATTGGATACAAAACTCTGGAGCAAAGGTGGGAAAATGGGTGAAAATACTGGTAAACGTATATACATTTAAGGACTGTAAATTGGAAAATTTAAGCATGATATATTTGATATGAAGGTTGATTAAATACCTTGTCTCAGGTTAGGATCTAAAGGAAACAGACACTGAAATGAAATTTCGCAGGCACAAGTTTGTAACAAAATTTACAACAAAGTTTGCAGCAACACTTGTGAGAGAGTAGGGGAAGCAGAATTCCTCAGGGGGAGAAGCTCATCTGCAATGAAGTTGCAGCAAAATCCTCTTCAGTGGATTCAAGGGGAGTCTCTGGAACTGACATTCTCCTTCAGACCTAGCAGGAATCAAGGCAAGACAGCTGCCCTATGACACCAGGCATCAGATAAGGAGCACCCCTGAGCTTGGGTAAGACTGTTCCTTTTCAGAGGGAAATTCCTAGTGTGGGACTCAGCTGTGAGTCATGAGCAGATAATACTGGCCGCTAAGGGAGTGTGTGCTGGTCTTGGATATGGTTCTATGTCATACATAACTCATGACAGGGATTTCAAACAATTATAAAATATCTAGGTCAAGATAACTATTGACTACCTAAATTTCTTTCTTTTTACTACATCTCATTAAAATGAAGAGAATACATGTTATGAGGAACTGAAACCCAACCCCATCTACTGTCAAGGGAGAAATAGAAGGATTATAATCTGGATGGCTCAACAGGTAATGCCTGGGTCTTTAAAAACCAAATATAATCATAGAATAAATGTCAGCTTTTAATATAATCTGGCCAGAATGTCACTTTCCTTATAAAATAGGTACAAGGTTACAATATGTCTCTAAAAATCGTTTTAGAGACAATCCTCATATTTGTGGATTGTTTTTAATAAAAAAAAATCCTTTTGGCAAATTTCTTAGGAGAAAATAAACTCAGTCTTCTTAGGATGATAGATACAGCTATACTTGATGCATCATGATGTTTATATATGCATGGGGTGAATGAGTTCATGCTCCTTAAAGCCACTGGAAACCTGAAATAAATATGGTTCCCCTATATGCAGCCATACCCTGAAACAGCTAACTGTTCAAGCCATGAAAAAAAAGGATAGAATATAGAGTGTCTCAATAGGCAGGAAAGAAAACTAGAAATGGAGGGTTTTAATGAGCATGGCATGAGCTTAACAGAGAATTAAATCAGGAGACTGAGTAAAAAATAAATGAAAAAGGGGCAGTGAATTATTCTTCAAAAGGTAAGAAAGGTGAAACTTTGAATGCACTTATTCAAAAATCATGAAAGATGGCTTTCGGTGACTGTGACATTGGAAAGATTCCAGCTGGGCTGAGGGATGTCAAATCTCACTGTCCTCCTCCCCTTCAACCTTCCCTGAAGCCCCCTCCATAAAATGATTTGACTGCCCCCCCCAAAAATCATGGAAGATGAAAAATAATTTTTGAAGTAGCATTCAATTCAAGAAACTGGGGGTAGGGTCATTAGCCTTATCCTGAAGAAAGAACTAATAAAGATAAAACCTGAAATTAATAAAATAGAATAAAAATAAAAATTACTTGCCAAATTGGCATGTGAAAAGTCTTTAACAAGCTACAGACCTCCGGGTGATGATATTCTGGGAGAAAATGTTTGAAAGAGAAGTAGGAGAAAGAGGAGTAAAAGGAGAGAGAAGAAGAAACATTGGACAACAGGCATCTCAGGATAGTAAACCTTGAGAGAAGCAAAATCACCATCATCATCATTATCATCATCATCATCATAATAATGTGATCCTATAGACTGTCCAGCTCAATTATTAGAGAAAACGTCCAGAAATGCAGAGACAGAATTTGCAAATGGAGCCTGCTCATCTCCCTAAGTCGGAAGACACAGTATAGAGTTCAGAAAGACCAAGGTGGCTAGAATTCACAAAGCAGAATGCTAGATAAAAGGGACACACAGAGGGAGTTCCTGAAATATGAAGAGGATTTTTCTCATAACTTCATCTGAGTATTGATTGGCACCTACTTATGAGGAATCATCTCATAATCAGAAAGACTATTGGAAAGAAACAGGCAGATCAATCACTAGACAGCACACAGAGTTGATAATAGTTCATATTCTGAACAACTAGAGTCGAAAGTCCTTCTAATACATGGGCCATCAAGTAAAATCCTTAATAGCATGGCCAAATTAACCTCAGATTAAAGGCTGTTCTGGGCTCATCCAACAAAGCTTAAAAGCAAGCATCAAAAGCATCAAATTATTTCCAAATAACTTAATAAATTCTGAAACAAAATCTAAAAATATTTAAGAGAACATAAGAACTCTTAGACCCAATAACATAAAATTTACAATGTATGATATTCAATCAAAAATTACCTGGCATGTACTGGAGCATGGGCATATGAATATTAATGAGAAAAAAATCAATAGAAGCATACCCAGAAATGATTCACATAATAGATTTAGTAATAGTAGGAGCAATAAAATAAGAGTAAGAACGATAATGAATTACCTTTGAGTATTAAACATGTACAGCATTAGGCTAAGTGATTATCATCCATCACTCAGTATAATCATTTTTTAAAAAACCCTTCTAGAACACAATTATTTTCCCATTTTAAATGACGTAGAAAACCTGGCTTCAGCACACAAGTATAGGATGCCTGAAATGAGCTAACTCTCAAGTTTAGGTGACTGAAATGTCTAGTATATTCTCTTATCTACTTACCTATATTATTTAATTGTCATTTCAAGTTACAGAGCTATTTAAAGTAACTTACAGAGCTATTCATTAATATTGAATGCTTTCTAAAGTAATTGACATAAATGGGAATAAATAATTATATTTCACAAGATCTCTCATTATTCTCAAGTAATGTTTAAAGGCTAATTAGAAACGAGTTTCACTAAATTCAAAATAAGTACCTCAAATATCCAATAACAACTCTATAGGACAAGTTAATGAGCAAGATCTTTTTTATTTAAATATTTTCTTCAAAGTATTTAAAAGAATTACAATTAACCATATGCAATTGGCTGATGCAGTTTCACAGCAGGTATCACACATAAATAGGAAGATATGCTAGTAGCACTTTAAGTGGAGCCCCTGTTTATCAAACTTGACTTTACCTCTCCAAAATATGTCTTGCTTTTTTTGCAAGACTTTAACATTTCCAGTGATTTCTCTGGGAATAATGCCTGGATATTAGCCTTCCCCATTCTCTTTCCAAAGCCTGACTATTAAAATGTCAAGATTATCAAGATTAAATTTAGAATTTTGGCATAACTAACAATTTGGCCAAAGGCCAAAATATTTGAACAAATAATAAACTTATGATAATAATAATGTTTACTATTCATTAGGAAAAAAGCTGTGAATGGTAAGATGTAACACTGAAAAGCTGAAAGTCAAGCAATTCTTATACTAAAAGAATTTAGATTTGGGGACAAAGAAAAGCCAAGAATATAAGGATGGCAGTAGGGGCGCCTGGGTGGCTCAGTGGGTTAAGCCGCTGCCTACAGCTCGGGTCATGATCTCAGGGTCCTGGGATCGAGTCCCGCATCGGGCTCTCTGCTCGGCAGGGAGCCTGCTTTCCCCTCTCTCTCTGCCTGCCTCTCTGTCTACTTGTGATCTCTCTCTGTCAAATAAATAAATAAAATCTTTAAAAAAAAAATAAGGATGGCAGTAATTATTATTAGTGGTTTCTGAACCATCTGTGTGGTCAAAACTGGTATACATACAAAAACATATACCATATCATATATTCATAGAAATAAAAGATGGAATGAAACGGATTCGATGATGAAGTTTAGTTGATATTACAATTTATTCAACTGTTTGATTAGCTCAATTTTACATTACGTTATGTATATATACACCAATCTAAAAGCTTTTAGATTATTTCTACTTAATTTTATTTAAAGTATCAGAAGAAGTACTAGAAATATCTAGTTATGAAAGAAAATACCTAGTATCTGGTAAATTCTTAACACCAGTCTGGTTTCATTTAAAAATTCTAACATGTTGTCATTTGGTTCACTTAAAAACTCTCCATCCATTCATCTCACTTGTGTAATTTAAATAGTTCTCTATTTAAACCAAATACAGGTATTTAGGTTTTAATTTATATATAACCTAAAATATAATAATAAATAGGATTATAAGCTAAGGGGAGATCATTATGATTAAAAGGTAGTAACTCCATATAATGTAGTCCAGCCATATATTTTAATTTCCTAGAAGACTATGTATTTACTTTCAACTTTTGTCAAAAGCAAATTTGTTTCCAATAAAAATAACTAAGATTATTTCCCTTGTAGAAATCATCTATGGATCCTTAAAAAAATTAAGGCAACTTTCTAAGAGGATTCAGATGGTAATGCTCTTAAAATTTTTTTTCAAAGAATTAAGACTGTATTTATATTATTGTGTAGACTATTCTATATTTGGAGATAGTTGATATGAATTAGGAAATGTATTTTCTTTGCTTATTTTTGTTAACACATGTTACTACTGGAACAAAGTGCTAAAAACCTCTTTTCCTCAAATGCAGATATATCTTTCTTAAGGTTTAACAAGCCGCATGGGGCATGGGTACTTTCATTTTTCTGAGCCTTAGTGACTATAGGCAACTGACTTCTTACTGTATGATATTAAGAATAAAAAAGAAAGATAAAGGGGTGCCTGAGTGGCTCAGTTGGTTAAGCCACTGCCTTCAGCTCAGGTCAGGATCCCGGAGTCCCGGGACCGAGTCCCACATCAGGCTCCCAGCTCTG
Organism: Meles meles; assembly: GCF_922984935.1. NCBI lineage: Eukaryota > Metazoa > Chordata > Mammalia > Carnivora > Mustelidae > Meles > Meles meles. Next base: position 73,686,952 of record NC_060069.1, read on the forward strand.
CAAGGAGCCCTCTGACCTCCTCTCTCATGCTCTTTCTCACTCTCTTTCTCTCTCGCAAATAAACAAATAAAATCTTTAAAAAAAAAAAAAAAAAAGAAAGATAAAGACTTTTAAGGATAAGTTAGAAGTTAAAATGTAGTGGTGAAAAGAGTGGGTTTGTCACTCCCCCCCCAAAAAAACAAAAAAACAAACAAACAAAAAAAACCCCACCAACATGAACAACTATCACCAAGTATCTTTATTTCTTAACCTTTATTGTTTTCTTAATGAAAACTTTCTCAGCATACAGGTATTAACCTAGACACTAGTATTTCTACACGTGAAAACCCACAAGAGAGGCCATGTTTACTATAAACTTTATAAGCCTAACAGTTTGCACACAAACCTACCTCGCAACCTAGATATAGCAAGTGAAATTTCTGTTCTTGATTAAAGGATAACACTCTTACTGAGTGCGCATGGATAGATTAAACATACCTCAATACCACGCTGAACAGATATCTGAGTTTTAACTAAGTTTTAGCATCATATATATCTCACCAGACTACTTTTTCAGTTTTCAACAGTCACTGGAGACTGTTAACTTCCTGGACATTCACCAGGATCTGGTGTGCATTCTGTAAAACATGATAAACAGAAATTAAATGCTTCAGCCTTCTTAAATCACAGTTTAGATTACTATTTATTCTTATTACTTAAAGATATTTTATTGAGGTCATTCTTCAACTAAGCTTTGGGCAGTTGAGGGAATTGTTTTGAGAAAGGAAAAGAGGAAAGATGATTTCATTGAGGGGCATAGCACAAATAAAGTTCATGATGAAGTATAGGGTATGCATCAAAATCGTAGAATAAGCCAGACTGGTACAAAAACAGCCCTGCTGAGGAAAAACACGAAGTAAGTTTGGATGCCTTCCAAACTGCTACTCTTCCTCCCTCATGCAAAAGTCTTTGTTCAGCTTCTGTGCAAAAGAGCACCTTGTAATTTTCTTCCATTTCTCTCCTTTATCCCTTATTCTAGAAACTCCTGGTCATTCAACCTAATCATTGTGGAGTTTGGCTACTGGCTCAAAGTCAGAAAGATCATATTAAGTTATATTCAAATTAGGAAAGTTTGAGAGTGAAAGGGAGTGGTACTGATAATTATGTCATGACATAGGTATGAAACAAGTTGTTCTAGGTAAGAGTACATATAGATACTCTATTCATCTTGGGTGTCATCAAAACTGGCCCACCAAATTGGCTTCAACCATTTGTCTTCCATATTCAAACATATATGACAATAGATATACTCTGGATCTTGCCATCATTCAAACAGTCTCATACCCAAAACTTGAATCTCCAGTATAATGATACCTGCATCTCCTACTCATCTGCTATCTCACTCCCGTGACATCTTCTGTCTGAACACATAAATCTAATAATCACTATAACTACTTTCTCTTATTGAAGTTCCTTCCTCAGAGTCATATTGTTGCCTGTCAAACAACAGTAGGTCACTCAGAACTTCAACACCTCTTTACCCAACCCCCTCTTCCTCTTCCAATTTCCACTTTTTAAAATACAAACCCTCTATTTTGGCTCATCCTTACCCTTTGGCCTCACTATTGTAACATATGTTGGATACATTTTTCTGGTAATGAGCTCTGGATAAACTGACCTCTTTTTCTCTTTTTATTATTTCTTTTTTTTTTTTCTTTGTATTTTCTTCATTTGTGTACACCCTTGTCCCACATACTAGATTTCAAATTCCAGAGCAAGGATATGTAAATGGTGTGTGTCTGTGTGCACGTGTGTATATTTGTATGTACACATATATGTGTATGTATGTATATATAAACTATATATGTGTACATTTTATGTATGTATGTATATTTTATAAAATTCAAAAATTTATAAAATTTAAATCCAATGCACAATAGATATTTAGTAAATAGATTCACAAATATTTTAAGCTCATATATTCTTTAAAGCAAGTCTGGATATGTTGAATAAAAATTGGAAAAAGCATGCAAAAGCACCAAACACTAATATTTATTCTCTGTTGACTCATCAGTCCTTAAGCACAGATTATGTAGTCAAATATACATTCTCACTTTTGACCTTCTAAGTCGCAGTTCAGAAACTCAAGTTCTCTAAATAATCCATTCCATCATTTTGAAACACCTTTTTCTTTGACTGACCCTGTCTTTGGATGTATGGTAACATATGTTATCGTAAACTGAGTGAATAGTAAAAATGATCTAGTAGACTTGTGTGTGTGTGTGTGTGTGTGGTATGTGTGAAAAGCAGAAAGAAGGTTGCAATTGCTTGATTTCATTGATCAACAAATAATTGTTTTTGGTATTGAGACTATCACTATGAATAAGAATAGGCAGTATGATGCACTATTTTATCTTTTTTTTTAAAGATTTTATTTATTTATTTGACAGAGAAAGATCACAAGTAGGCAGTGAGGCAGGCAGAGAGAGAGGAGGAAGCAGGCTCCCCGCTGAGCAGAGAGCCCGATGCAGAACTTGACCCCAGCACGTGGAGATCATGACCTGAGCTGAAGGCAGAGACTTTAACCCACTGAGCCACCCAGGCGCCCCGCATTATTTTATCTTTAAAATAATTCTCTGAGAGGCATTATAATTTCCTCTGAAATAACAGAGTGATTTTAGGCTTAAATGGGCTATAAAACTATGTATGTGTTAAGTGAAAGTTATTCCTTTGTAAAAATAAACTATAATTTTAGAATAATTTTAGATTTACAGAAAAGTTGCAAAATTTGTTCTAATACTTCCCACACCTAATTGTCTCCATTATCAGTATCTTATATTTATATGGTACATTTGTCACAGTTAACGAATCAATAGTGAAACATTATTGTTAACTAAGTTCACATTTTATTCAGTTTTCTTTGGTTTTTACATAATGCTCGTTTTGTTGTTGTTGTTCCAAGTTTCCATACTGATTCGACATCTCATGTAGTTGTCATTTCTACTTAAGCTCCTCTTGGCTGTGACTGTGTCTTCAGCTTTCTTTAGTTGTGATCATCTTGACAATTTTGAAGAGTATTGATCAGATATTTTGTAAAATATTTCACAACTGAGATCTGTCTGATGTTTTATCATAAATAGACTCAGTTATAGGCTTAAAAAAAGAGAGGTAAAGTGCCATTTTTATCACATTACTATCACCACATACTATCAATATAATTTACATTTTTGACATCAACATTGAACACCTGAGTGAGGCAGTCAGTGTTTGTCCTGTTTCTTCCCTGTGAAGTTACTGTGATTTCCCCACTTCCATACTGTGCTCACTGAAAGGAAGTCACCTTATACTATACCATACTCCTCATTTAAATTATGGGGAGTAGTGCTCCCTCCCATGGAGAGGAGGCTACATAAATTCTTCAGGTATACAAATTATGTATCCAGAGTAGCTACATAAATTATTTTAAATTCCTCTGCATGGGAGATTTGTGTATTATTCCCAATTTATTTATATATTCTATTATTTTTTTTAAAGATTTTATTTATTTATTTGACAGAGAGAGATCACAAGTAGATAGAAAGGCAGGCAGAGAAAGAGAGAGAGAGAGGGAAGCAGGCTCCCTGCCGAGCAGAGAGCCCGATGCGGGACTCAATCCCAGGACCCTGAGATCATGACCTGAGTCGAAGGCAGCGGCTTAACCCACTGAGCCAACCAGGCGCCCTATTCTATTATTTTTATATGAATATGGACACATGGATATTTATTGTAAATTTTGGATTATAGTCTAATACTACTTATTTTGTTGCTCAAATTATTTTGGCTTTTAGGGCCTCTTTCAATTGCCTCCTATGTTCTTTTGACATATTTTGGATTTTGTTTTGTTTTGTTTCTGTTCATTTTAGCAGATACTTACTTTCTGGAACTTCAAGATGGTTCAGGCTCATTTTGTATACTTCCTACCACACTCCAGCTCTATAATAATCAATTTCTAAAAAAAAAAAAAAAAATCCCTGGTTCCTTTTACTGGTACCAATTGCTTATTGGTTGGTATTGCTTCTAGGTAGGTCTTTTCAACAGTCAGAGCAAGGAAGTATAGTGTATATCTACATATGTTTTTATATTATCTTTTTCATATAAAGCTAAATGTGAATTCATACTCATGTCTCAAACCCTAATTTAGTACTACTTGAGTAATTTTATCCTTCCCTGTTTGTTTATAACCTCCCACTCCAACAGAGATAAACAGTGCTTCCAACATCTGTCATCCATTTACTTAGTGTTCTATTCCAGTATACATGGATAGCAGTGTTATAACTGTTCTTCTATATACAATAAAAAACAACTTTATCAAGTATAGCACTTCATGTGCATTTTCTTTTACCTTTAGTCTTAAACAATATTCATTCATTTTTTTCACGTTTGTATTTAAATTTCAACTAGTTAACATATAGTGTAATATTAGTTTCAGATGCAGAATTAGCGATTCATCATTTACATACAACATCCAGTGTTCATCCTAATACATGTGCTCCTTATTGCCCATGACCCATTTAACCCAGCCCACCACCTACCTCCTCTCCAATAACCCTCAGTTTGTTCTCTATAGTTGAGTGTGTTTTCTGTTTGACTCTCTTACCCTCATGCAATGTTCATCGGTTTTGTTTCTCAAGTTCCACATATGAGTGATATTATGTGATACCCATTCATCTCCCAAAGTTACTTGGTTCAGCCCATTTTCTCCTTCCACCCTTCAGTAAGCTTATTCTGTACACTTATACAGTTAGATTCTTTTTAAAAATTATTTATCTATCTATGTATTTACTTATTTATAGAGCAAGAGAGTATGAGCAGGGGTTGGGGGAGGGAGACAGAAGGAGAGGAGAAAGAGAATCCTAAGCATGCTCCATGCTCATCTCAGCACATAGTCTGATGTGGGGCTTGATCTCACCACCATGAGTTCATGACCTAAGAAGAAAGAAGCATAAAGCCTAACTGACTCAGTGACCCAGGAGCCCCTGCCTCTACTATTGATTTTTTAAAAATTTTATACATTAGAGTTTACTCTTTGTGGTATGAATTTTAAGAAATGCTTGATGTCATGTATTTATCATTACAGTTTTGTTAAGAATAGTTTTATTGCTCTAAAATATCCTCTGTGTGCTATCTTTCAACCCATCATACTCCCCCAAGTCCTGGCAACCACTGATCTCTCAAGAAGAATACACAAATCACAACAGAAATTCAGCTATAAATAAAATTATTTCCCAGTAAAAGCTCTTTTATCAAAAAGTACCAGTTATAAGACAAACTGAAGTATGCAAATCTCTACTTATGTTACAAAGTAATATTAAAGAATCACATTTGATGTCTACGTGCATATGCATTTTTAAACTTTGTTTGCAGGTGATTATTTTCATTGATTTAATCACTATTTGAAATGAATGACTTCATTTAATCCTAACCTTAGGAAACAAGAAATTTCATGTTCAAATTAACCCAAATTTCACCCATTATATTTATCATATTAGTTTTACTAGCAAATTCAATTGTGTACTATAAAAAGAAGTCATTTAATTACAGAGGTTAATGTAGTGAGTGTAAGTATCTTAGATGAAAACCTTCAATTGTTCAGTTCAATGTATGATAGTCTATATTGCTTTTGTGTGCATCCATCTATGTAATTCCTATTCCATCTTTACGGAGAAAATCAGGTTTTCTGCACATGATCAGGAAAATAACTCCTTAAGAATATTTTGATTTACCAGTAAAGATTTAATTTAACAAAACAATTCCTTTCAATTCAATAGGTATTGTTTAAAAATCGACTATGATTCCAGAATATCATTAAATCCTGTGTCATCTGGTGATATAAAGGAAGTGTAAAATAATCTAAAGGAAAATAAAAAAATCTGTTTAGAAAAAACTCATGAACATATCTATTGATCCATCTATCTACCTATATACATATATTTACATATATTCTTTTTTCAATTCATTCCCTGTATATTTACAAATGAGTAACTTAAAACCACCACATCATTCCATTCTGAAAATTCTACAATGCTTTCATTACAAATAAGTTAAAATGTATACATAATAAGCCCATTAAATTTAAAAACTTATATCTCAGGTACTAAACTTTTATTTTTACTCATCTGGTCTGGTTGACCATCAAACACTGTGGATTCCCTTTTTTCTTCTAACATTGTACAAAAAAATCTTGACAATATATTTAAATAAGTGCATTAGACAATAATTTTGGAGGATTTCACTGAGGAACAGTAGTAATTGGCATGTTGCAAACCAACATTTTCATAGCAAATTTCATATTTTAATGAGGATTTCAAAAACAAACTTTACTTGTTCAATAATGTGTTTCTTTTCAGAAATTTTGTGAGGTTAAAGGGTATTAGTGAAATATATAATTTTTTTTTAATATTTGGTTGGTCTAAGGTTGGTCTAAGGAAAGGAAAACCGAGCTTTCTTTTGTTTCTTAGAATATTCAGATTGTTATTCTTTTCCGTCAGCAATAACTACTTGTCTTTAAACAAATTTTTAAAATTTGTAAATTAATTTTGATATTAAAAGAACTAATGAAACTTTTTTTTAAAGGCACAGAGTCGATTAGTATTATAAACCTTTCTGACTGGTACAGCCTAGATTTAGGTGGTTTGGCCGTGTAGTACCATATTGATGAATCCAATCTCTTAATCCTTATTACTTACAGAGATAAGTGTTATTTCAACTCTGTGAAGCTATATCAATGAGAGAAATCATGCAAAAAATATGATGAAAATGCAGATGCCATTATGGAAGTCTTTGAACCCTTATGCCACTCCTATTTCCAATATATTAGTCTTAATTTAAACACAATGAATCAGATAATAACTCATATGATAAAAGTAAACTTTTACTCTGTAATTTTTGTTGTTCCAATGTTAAACATGTTAAAAATGATGCCATAAAATAGGTAAAGAATACTTCCATTTTTCCTGGGAATGATCTTGATTTTTAAAAATAAAATAAAATATTTATCAGAAATCAGTGCTATATGCATTTTAAGTAGGAGCTAGATTTTCAACTATTTAGATAGTGGAGCAAAGTGTATAGGTAAAAAAAATGATAATATCTCTAAGCATATATGTACTTTCTGACTTTAGGTGACTTCATTCTTCAATGATTTTATTTCCTTAAATTTAGTTATACCATTTAGTTATTCTTGCAATTTGATTTCCTGCCACCAGGTGGAGAAAGTGTGCCAAAGCTAAGCCAGGGGGTCCCCAAACTAAGGCCCCCAGGTTCGTTTTTTTTAAGTATTATTGTAACACAACCACTCCCATCTCTTTATGTATTATCTATGGCTCTTCTGCATTACAATGGCAGAACTGAGCTGTTGTGCCAAAGACTGTCTGTCTTACAAATCCTAAATACTTATTACCTAGTCCTTTAGAAATGTTTGCCAACCCAAGGTCCAGGTAATAAATTTTATGATTTAAATTGCAAAATAGTTCTTTGTTTACTTCTACCACATTAATCATAAATTATTATTCTTTTATTTTTGGTTTATGTTTAAAAAATTCTAGAATATTAATAAGGATACTATTATACAAGCCCCTGTAACAACAACAAAATTCTGTATTTTAGATGTTTAATAAATAGTTTATTTCTTGCCCATATTAATCGTTTATTGACAGTGTTTCTGTTTGGAAGTAGACTTTTCTTCTAAGTGTTATGCAAGGATTCTTTCCAGCCTACGAGTCTTGCGTCCTCTGTATCCGAATGTAAAAAGAAAAAAAAAAGGTTGGAGAAGGCCCTCTTACTTCTATAAAACAAAAACAAAAACACAACAAACAAACAAACAAAACAAAAACATTAAACACACAACAACATCACCACAGAAGGAACAAAGACAGACATTAGTGCAGCTCACATTCCATTGGGAAGAAATAATCTGATGGTCCCACCAAAATGCCAGAGCTCCAGGAAATGAAGTTCCTGAATTGGCAGCCATTTCACAGAAATAATTCTACTCTATGAAAAGGACAGCATGGATCTTTGGCAGGCTGCCAGCAATTGTTGTCACTCTGTATTTCTTGATGTCAGTTTTTGTCAAGTTGATGTAACCTATGGATACTGTAGCTTCAGTGTAATTCAATAGAATTTCAGTATAGAAATTATATTGCTTTTTTTCTACATTCTGCTTTCATAATGGTTATTTTTTTTTAAGATTTTATTTGTTTATTTGACAGACAGAGATCACAAGTTGGCAGAGAGGCAAGCAGAGAGAGAGGAGGAAGCAGGCTCCCTGTTGAGCAGAGAGCCCAACATGGGGCTGGATCCCAGGAGCCTGAGATCATGACCTGAGCTGAAGGCAGAGGCTTTAACCCACTTAGCCACTAGGTGCCCCCATGATGGTTATTTTTTAAGTCTAACTAATCTTTATGTCCTTTTTTTTTGGAGGTAAGGAAATACAGAAAAGGAAAACCAGTTGTATTACCTGCCAATCATCGTGTCTACTCTGAGTAATTATTGAAATAGTATCTACCCTGATGTAAGAAAGATGTTAGGGTTCAAAGTTGACAACCAAGAAGGAATTCTTGAAATGTCTTTGGTAAAAAAAAAAAAAAAAAAAAAGATTTTATTAAAGCATGGGGACAGGACCCATGGGCAGAAAGAGCTGCATTGGGGTCATGAGGAATAGCCCATTATATACTTTAAAGTTGGGAGGGGGTTAGGGATAGTAAATCTCTAAGGAATTTGGAAGCAAGTTTTCCAGGACCTTGAGGGGATTAACTATTTTTGGAAAAATGTCACTTATTACTGCCTAATAAAACCTGAGTCATGAGACCTTTCTAATGTATATTGGTGGGTCATATGCTTGGGGGATGATTGCCAACATGTAACCTGGAATGGGGTAGAGATAAAGGAAGCTTCCAAAGGAATTTTTATATCTTAAAGTAGACGTACAGGACCCAAGGGGTTGGGTAAGGTTGCCTTTTGCCCTTAATAAAGTATTAACATAGAGGCAGTTGAGTCCCTAGAGGAATGTCCCTGTGCCTGTTTCAAGGACCTGTCAATGGGTTGTAGATAGAAGGAAAATCAATAATTTTTCCTCTGCCTTTGTTTCCCACATCATACTGATATCTGTCTGCTTTTCGATTTATAGAAAATTGAAACTCCTCATTTGTACACAAAATATGATAGTATCTCCCTCACTACATTATGTACCTCTTTGGACACTAATTATGTATTCTACCTTGCATAATTGTGAGTTTACATGTGCATGTCCCACACTAAGTCTTAAATTCTAGAAAATGTGTTCATCTGAAAAATTTCCATAAAGTCTGCATATTGCCACAGACATAATTTACTTACTAGGTTTGTTGAAAAAAAGATTATCATAAAAGACCTGCTATGTCTTCCTTTTGTTTCATATTGTTTTTACAAAGAAGATCATATAATTATATAATATAATTTGTATATATGTAAAATATGTATAGATGCATATTTTATATAATATAACATTGTTTGGAAGACTAAAAAGGGTTGGGTTTTTCTTTAGTGATTGTTAAAAACAGTTTTTTTTGTATGTAGCCATTGTTATAAGCACAGAAAATAAACATAATCTCTGGTGAAATAGGTTCCCAAAGTAATTTAGAGAATCTTAATATGAAATTATTTAAAATGTAGTAAGATAATTTTCTATGATGTTTTTCTACCTAAAGATAGAAAGAACTATATTATTTTTTAATTTCCCTTGATCATATTGATTCTAAAAATACCATAATTTCAGGTATCCTGTAATGCTGATGCATGCTAATTGAGTTAATAAATGAAATAGAGAGATGTTTATTATTCTTGGATAATTAATTTGATTTTTTGAAATATTTAACAATATGGAACTTGGACAGAAAATGTTTTAAAGAAAAATTAATGTTCTTTTTTTTTCTGGGTTAGAAAGTCCTAACATTCAGAATTTCAAATGGAAATTACAAATATTTATACTAATCAATTCCCCTCTCTTAAAATAATATAATAACCTTCCAAAGTAAATCTCAGTTTATATTTAGTCACTGATGGATACCCAAGGATTGGAGGTTAGGAGAGAATATTGAAGACTTTCTTTGAATACTCCCTCTCTGTCTAGGAAATTGGTTTCTGGAATCTCTACAAAAGGTTGAATTAACTTCCAGTGTGATACACATCAGTAAACTACTATGAATAACCATCCTGTTTTCTGTTTCAATTGACTTGGAAGCGCATGACATATTTTTTTATTAGGTCATATACAAAGAAATCTATATATTTATCAAAAGAAATCTGAAAGTAACTTCATATTCAAATCTGTTAAATTTTTTACCTGTAACAAAAATATATTCAAGTTTATTTTAATCTGAAATAAATATGAGTCATATTATTAAGGAGAAAATATAAAATATATCAGTAAATTATTTCTACACCAAGATTTTTATGTACATAATGATTAGGAAGTTAGAAAATACTGATAGAATAAACATTTTTTTTGGAGGGAGAGGCAGAGTGTGGGCATGTGTACACACACCGCTGGGGCAGTGGAAGGGGCAGAGGGAGAGGGAGAAAGAGCATCTAAAGTGAATTCCATACTCAATACAGAGCTCCACTGGGGGCTGAATCTCACCACCCTGAGATCATGACCTGAGTCAAATTCAAGAATTAGCCTTTTAACTGACCAAGCCACCCAAGTGACTCAATTATAGCAAAATTTTAGAGGAAGAATTAGAATCCTGGAAAATATGACACATTTCTGCATAGGGGTTGTCACATAGTCACTATAGGTGACTGATATCAAGATATGAGAGACTTTGTAATAACTGGCAAAATAGAGGGACAATGATAGCTACACATGTTGGAGTTTAGGTAAAATAAATACTACTATGTAGCACAGGCAGTTGAAATTTTGAAGGCTTTTCTAATCTGTCAGTCATTACCTTTCTGCCCATATTATTTCAGATGTAGGTATGATTATACTCTTCGCCTCACACATTATAAATCTGTTCATTTTTTTAAGGTTTTATTTCTACTTATTTGACAAAGAGAGAGAGAGAGAGAGCATGAGAGAGAGAGCACACAAGTACAAGCAGGGGGAGTGTCAGAGGCAGAAAGAGGAGCAGGCTCCCCACTAAGCAGGGAGCCCCATGCAGACTAGATCCCAGGATCCTGAGATCATAACCTGAGCCAAAGCTGGATGCTTAACCTATTGAGCCACCCAGGCACCCAAATCTGTTCATGTTTGAATTAATATTCATTTGTATGATGAGCATCAGCAGGTAAGAGAGAACATTAAAAAGCACAATAAATCAATTAACATACTCAAGGAAAAGCCAAAAGTCATTAATAAGAAAAAGCCTTTTATTTTTTTTTTAAAGATTTTATATATTTATTTGACAGAGAGATCACAAGCAGGCAGACAGGCAGGCAGAGAGAGAGGAGGAAGCAGGCTCCCTCCTGAGCAGAGAGCCCCATGCAGATCTTGATCCCAGGACTCTAGGATCATGACCTGAGCCAAAGGCAGAGGCTTTAAGCCACTGAGCCACCCAGGTGCCCCAAGAAAAAGCCTTTTCAAGCTAAAAATAACTACTGTCAAAATAAAAATGAAATTAAGATTTCATTTGTTCTTTGTATAAAATTAGTATTCATTCCATTAAAAAAAAAAATAATGGATCTAGAGCCTCTTGACTTGCACAATTCCACTAGTCCCCACTGACATCAATACTGTGAACTGGGCGGCCCTTTGAGGACAGGCACGTGCTCACATGAATAAGTAAAGATAATCCTTCATGTAAAAAATTTCATGAACTGCAACGTTATATAATAAGTTGACTAATATTGTTTCATCTTTGAGCCCCAAAACATCAGGGCTACAAGAATCAGAAGTCTGCAAACCCATATGCTGCTATTCATGTGTTCCTGGGAATGGAAATATTCATTCTTTTCCTTGGCAGTCACTGTCTCAGGTAAAAATGATCTTAACCATAAGAAATGAAATTTAAAAATAAATAAATAAATAAATAATAATTTAAAAAATTAAAAATTAAAAAAAGAAATGAAATTATATAGTGTACTCTCTATTGAGAAAATAGAGTATAATCGATTACTTCAGGTTCTGTAGGAAATGCTTCTATCAATTTTCTTCTCCACTGATATTAGAACTGAACTTCTATATTTAAATTACATTTAATACTAACAGTTTATTTTATCTGATAACATGAGGATCTAGCAATCATGCCTGGTCTGCTTCACCTCAATCACAGGTTGAAGGGAGTTTGAGATCTTACTTCTTTTGAGAAATGCAGTAAGATGTGCCATCAATCTTAATGTGGTAAACGGGATAAGTTTTAAGTGGTTTATAGATTTTCAGGTTGCTATGAAAGTAAAGAGCAACGCATGTTTCTTAATTAAACTAAAGAAAGTAATGGAAGGTCTGTCATTATATGCAGTAACTAACATCGCACTGAATTGGGCTTTTTAAAAATATTTTATTTATTTATTTGTTAGAGACAGAGAAAGACAGAGAGAAAGTACAAGCAGGGGGAGTGGCAGGCGGAGGAGGAAGCAGGCTCCCCACTAAGCATAGAGCCTGATGCAGGACTCTATCTCAGGACCCTGGGATCAGGACCTGAGCCAAAGGCAGCCACTTAAAAGACTGAGCCACCGAGGCATCACCATCACATTGAGTTTTCTTGACTGGTGAAAGTTAAAGACCTCCACTTAGGTTTCTTTAAAAGCAGGTCTGAAAATAAATTTGAAATTCATTTTAAACCTTCAAAGTGTATGTAAAAAAGTTCAAGATAGGGGCATCTGGGTAGCTCAGTAGGTTAAGCCTCTGCCTTCAGCTCAGGTCTTGATCCTAGGGTCCTGGGATCAAACCCTGTGTGGGGCTCTCTGCTCAGTAGGGAGCCTGCTTCCTGCCCCCAACTCTTCCTGCCTCTCTGCCTACTTGTCTCTGCCTATCTGTCTGTCAAATAAATAAACAAAATCTTAAAAAAAATTCAAGATATTAATTTTCTTTTTACTAGAAAAGGTATTATCTTCGCATTAAATTGACATGGGATAAACTCTGGATATCTTGGATATCCAGATGATTTTCCAATGTATCCTCAAATCAACTGAAAACTGAAGGTTTTCTGAATCACTTTGAGTTAATGTAAAAATGATATCCTAAAATAACACAGTGAATTGGAATTCAAATGTGATACAGTTCTTCAGTAAATACTGAGTCCAAAAAGAAGATGAAACAAAAGAAGTTGTTTCACATTTTTCTCAAACTTTAAGTATTAGGGAAAAAAAAGTAGAAAATGAAGTCAAAGTGAATATTCATCTCATCTTTTATTTATTTTATTAGAATGTGACTAACATGAAGATAGACAGAGCTTCACATTTTATTGTCAAAAGTATAAAATTTCATTTCTTTTCACTTCATCTACAGAAAAGAACACTATCTGGAGCATAGTTCTCTTTTTTATGTTTGCCCCTTTCCCTTAACATCTGTAACTTTTCTTTCTGGAGTGATCAGAAAAGATGTAATGATGATTAACATGGCACAAGCAAGGAAAATATGCTCTTGTTATGACTGTTTTATGCAGTTCCGTAAATTGGAGTAACAAATGACATCCTCCTTTGCTGAATCTGAGATAATCAGACAGCATCTGCCTTCTGTTCTCTAACTCCATTTGTAGAAAGGAAATGCTAACTTTAAAATCATGCATCTTTCTGAAGTGCTAAGTCCTATTGCCTCCAAATCTCCTCTGCTTGTTTCAATGTTCAGTTTTGAGGTATTTTCTCTTGACCACTCAGGACCATCAAACCTAACACTGTTCTTCATTTGATGTTTCTGAATGGAAAACTATGTTTTAATATTTTTATCCTTTAAAAGCCTGAAATTTTTGCTTTGTATAAATAATGTTTTCATCCACAAAACTGATAATTAATCTTACATAAAACAAACAAACACTAACTGACCGTACATCTCTAAAATCATTAATTCTTCTGTTTCAATCCAGACAATACTTTACTGCCTTGGAAAGAGTTGCTGTAACTCATCATAATTTTTTTTTTCATCATGTGATATGTTGAACCCATCTAGGAACCTGTGGCTCTCTCTCTGTCTGTCTGTGTCAATCATTCTCTTCAGGATGTAGAAGGAGGTGGCAGAGGTTGCTCGGTATGGTAAAGCAAAAGGATTGAATTTCTACCTACACTCTGTAACTGATATTATATAAATGTTGTTTTGGTCATTTAGGATGTATTATTGTTTGTCATTTACAAAGCTAATGAGTTGAATAAGGTGATATTTAGATATCCCATACGGCTCTAATAATCTACAGTTTGAAGTCATTTGGGGAAACCATAATCCAATCTACTCTTTTCCTCTATTATGCACTGATTACATAAGAAAAGTCCAATAATATTAATCTTTGAATACAAAGATTTCCATTCTTCACTGAATAACTCAATTTTTCTAGTGCTTCACAGAATGTAGGTTCCATTATAAATACGGTTTGGCATATATAATGTTCAAACATTGATTTTTTTCTATAGTTGCTTTATATATATTTTATGCCATCTATTCAAATAATTATAGAGAATATTATTGAAGTAAAACAAAACCATAGATTTCAAGAAGTTTATAATTTTGAAGGTAGAATTAGACAGATACAGACATACCTTAAGTATATATTAGTTTTATATTGCTGTGTAACAAGTTACCAAAACTCAGTGGCATAAAACAAAAAAAATTATTATCTCATAGCTTTGTCTGGTTAGGGGTGTGAGTATGGGTTAGCTGGGTCCTCTGCTAAGGGTCTCAGCAGGCTAAAAGCAAGGGACAAGCTAGGGCTGCAATCTCATTGGAGGGCCAGTGTCCTATTTCAGGCTCATGGATTATTGGTAGAATTCAGTTTCTTCTTCTTCTTCCCTTTTTCTTTTTTTAAAAAAATTTTATTCATCCATTTGACAGACAGAGATCACAAGTAGGCAGAGAGACAGGCGGTGGGGGGTGCGGGGGAGAAGCAGGATCTCTGTTGAGCAGAGAGCCTGGTGTGGGGCTCGATCTGAGGACCCCAAGATCACGACCTGACCTGAAGGCAGAGGCTTAACGGACTGAGCTACCCAAGCGCTCCCAGTTTCTTCTGACTGTAAGATAGAGATTCTTGTTTTCTTGCTAGTTGGCAACAGTGAGTCATTTTCACCTACTAAAGACTGTCCACCATTTCTTGTGTGTCCCTCTCCAAGGCTGCAAGAATTTCCCACGATTTCCTTCCCAAGGCAGGAGAATTTCCCATGGTTTAACCGTCTGAAGAAATATTCCAGTCTCTTTCAAGTGTTCAGCTTATTAGTCATGTCCACTTAGAATAATATCCATTTTGATTAACTCGAAATTGACTGAATACATCTAGAAAATCACTTTGCCATCTCTCATAGGAGTGATGTACATCATATTCATTGTTCTTGCTTATAGTCAAGGGTAAGGGAATTACCCTTACTATTACACATTTGGGGAAGGAGAGAGGATATTAGGGGCCATCTTAGAATTCTGACTACCACACAGTACAAGATGGAATAAAAATAAGTGTCTAAATAAGACAGAGGTTTTATTTATTTATAGAATTTATATTATTTATTTATAGAAATTTCAATTTATACATACTACACATTCATTGAGGAAGAAATGTAGAAGGGAAATGGTGAAGAAAATCTCAGAGCATATACACATTTCGAGGTGACAGAGATGTACCAAAGGAAGAAAGAAAGTATTTCAACAAAGAACAAGGCATATACTGTAGTGTATATGAAAATGGAAAAATATGGAGACTGTTCCTACAGCCCAATTTGGCCAATAAAGCTAATAGGAAAGATTTAGGCCATTCAGTGAAAGGCTTTAAACACTGCACTTGTTTTAGTAAGGCAATGAAAAATCTATTAAATGTTTAAGAGGATTGAACTGAACTACTTGCCCTTTCAGACATCTATTTAGACCACATTCATGAGATCTCTTGCCTTTAGGCTTCCAGTTGGGTTCATCTGATTGGAAGCACTGGCAGGATATCTGGAAGGTGGAAGGAGACTGAGGTAGGTTATATTCCTAAATTGTCTTCCTGTGAGGCTGGCTTCCTCCTTTATGACCGGTGGCCTCTCCACATAGCACTTTGTATTTTTGGGTTCCAATAACATGCTCTCCTTTCTCTCTCTTCTTCAGGTACAATGACAGGAAAAACGCCAGACGTGAACCCTTAGGTATGGTTTTATCCCTTGTGTTCTTTTTTCACTCATCTAGCACCTTTTAAAATTCTATTAAACTGTATTCAAATTATCCAACTGAATGACATTTGTTTGCTGCTGAACTCTACTTAAATGGGGACTATGTAACTAAAATTCTTGTGGGAAGATTAGTGTGACAACGATGAAGAGATGGTGTAGAAAGGGAAGATACTAAATATGTTTGTCCAGCCAGGAGTAATAATAAAGGCATGAACTAAGTAGGGAGCATTGAGAATACAGGACAGATGTTACAAGAAATAATATAGGGGCAGACTACATAGTACTTAGCATCTGACAAAAGGTAGGGGATGAAGAAAGAGTATTAAAGTTAGTTCAAGGATTAAACTTGGTAACTAATCAAATTGTCATTCCATTTATGGAAACATCCAGGTCAGAGTAAGAGATCTATTTAAGGGCTGTTAAGAATGACAAGTTTGTTTCAGAACTAGTATACATAAAATATGGTAGACATTCAAGTAGAGAAAACAAAGCAGTGGTTGGAAAGGTGGACTGGGCACTTCAGACAGTAGTTAAAGCTAATACTATAAACTCAAGAACTATATAAAAGTTGTTATCACTAACTCCATAAGAATTATTATTTCTTGATAAAAATCAAAGGGTAAAGAATGCACATCCAAGGACAAAACCTTAAGGCACCTATTCATAAAGACATTAGGAGGAAATTTTCAAAGAGGAAAGTGTCTCATCTCTTTCTCTTCAGAGACAGAAATAGAGAAGTGTCAGCATTATTAAAAAAAAAAAGTCAAGAGGTTGCTAGAAAAAAAAACATATATATGTGTGTGTGTGTGTGTGTGTGTGTGTGTGTGTGTGTGTATCCATAAATATATAGGAGTAGGAAATGATGGTTGGATTAGTGCCAATCTTTGTACCTGCCTGGCAACACCCCAAACTATTCAACACAGCCTCATTCATCACCTCAAAGGTATTGTCATTTATTTTACCGTATGATCATGCCACATGACTCAAGCTGTTTGGACCAGGGATAGACATCCTATCCACAGGTAACAAATTCAGAGTCTGATTGGTGGTCCATGAATGCACTTGCATGATGCATGATACAATAAATTTGGCCAAAAAGTCTTGCTTTTATAAAGTATATGAGAAATCCAGGCTAACTGAGTTAGCAAGTGGAAGGTGTAGCTAAGAGTGTCTGAGGTATAATAACATTCCAGTGACAATAATGGGGCCAAGTACAAGACAAAACTAAGAAGAAGCAGTAGCAAATAGCTATAAAAGGTAACAAACTGGCATAGGTACACACATAGGCAAAATAGGAATCATATCAACAATGTTGGTTGTAGATCAGTGACTCACTGCTGGGGCCAAGAGAAATGCATTCACTGAAGAACCATCTTCACTCTCTTTGAGGCTTAGCCCACTTAAAACTTATTCTTAGATTTCTCTTAGTTCTGAACACATACCCAACATAAAACTGCATTTGTGCTAACCTGAGGGTGTACCTGTTTACCTATTCCTAACAACAAAACAGGCCTACAAAAGATAGAGGGGAAAGCAGAGAGAGGAAAAAAAGGAATCCTTAAATACTTTCTCAGATACTTATATCTATCTCCATTATCATATATATACACAGATATAGATATAGATATAAATATAAACTTTATATATATGACAAGCATATATATATATATATATATAATGAGTAGAAATGGAATTCAAGGGACTAATTATCAGAAGGACACCTTCTTTACACCTTTAGGATGGCAAATTGGCAGTTTGCAACTGGTAACTTTTTTTTTAAGATTTTATTTATTTATTTGATAGAGATCACAAATAGAGAAGCAGACAGAGAGAGAGGGAGGAAGCGGACCTTTCACTGAGCAGAGAGGCTGATGCAGGGCTCCATCTAAGAACCCTGGGATCATGACCTGAGCCCAAGGCAGAGGCTTTAACCCACTGAGCCACCCAGGTGCCCCCAACTAGTAAAATTTTTAATGAAGCTCTCCTATGTAAAGCAAAGATATTGATAAGTAAGGAATAGACTATATACCAAAAGCAATAATTACTGTAACAGCCTAATAGCCCCTAGAAATAAAACTTAACTGCCTTTACCCTCTGCTTCCCAGTGCCATGTTTTGTGCCATCTGAATGCCACCAGACCCTTTTAACTAATAAGGTATATATAAATGATCAAGAGCAGCAATTAATTTGGTAATTAGCAAACTATCAGTGTCTTCTTGGAAAAAAGATGAACTAGCCAACCAGATGATCACCACTAGGAGATGAAACTAAGAATAAGAGAGTCTGATCCAATCAAAAGGTGGAAATTGATTTTAAAAATATGAGGCATATTCGGCTCAGGTCATGCTCTCAGGGTCCTGGGATCGAGCCCCACATCAGGCTCCGCGGGGAGCCTGATTCCCCGACCCTCACCCCTCTCTGCCTAGTTGTGATCTCTCTCTCTCTCTCTGTCAAATAAATAAATAAAATCTTTAAAAAAAAAAAAATATGAGGCATAATTGGAACCAGAGAGGTCATGAGTCCTGTTTGATAAAAACTGTATAATGAAACTTGTCATATTAATGTAATGTAATATTAAAAATATGCAAATCTTTCCACTTATTGAGGTCCTTAAAACTACTTTGGAAACAGTACAGTCTTTAAGCTCTAGGTTTAATGAGCCTTAGCATCATTATAACGTCTCTTTTGGAATTTGTTGACAAAATGTCAGACATCGTAGCCACAGTCTTCCCTTATAACAAAATTAAACAAACAAACAAACAGAAAAGTAATTTCTAGTGCAAACCAGTAGAGGTAGTTTGAGGAAAATAAGGAAATTGAAAGTGTATATTGTATTTGGGAAAAAGAAACTCATTAATGACTTTTAAGAGAGCAGTTTCTGTAGAGGTAGGGGAAAAGAGCAATTTTAAGGGATGAAGACTGAAGGCATAAATGGATAATAAGAGCTGAGAGGAAATGGCTTTAGAGAAATATAAATGAAGATAGCTTTTGAAGAGAAGAGGTTAGGTCAAAGAATAATAGGGCATTGTTGGATCAAGAAAAAAGTCCTTTCTGTTACATTGCTTTGCCTTGAAGTATTGGGGAAACCAGAGAATACTTTTTTTTTAAAGATTTATTTATTTGACAGATAGAGATTACAAGTAGGCAGAGAGGCAGGCAGAGAGAGAGAGAGGAGGAAGCAGGCTCCCCGCTAAGCAGAGAGCCCGATGTGGGCCTCGATCCCAGGACCCTGGGATCATGACCTGAGCTGAAGGCAGAGGCTTTAACCCCCTGAGCCACCCAGGCGCCCCCAGAGAATATTTTTAAGCAGCAGAGCAAGGTCAGTAAGAAGGATTAAATCATAAAGTCCTAGATAAGTGGGATCTTTTTACTGTTCAAATATTTTCCAGCAGCTGTAAAATTAAGTTGTGTATTTGCATTATCTGTCCCCAAACTCCTTCTTTAAAAATTCTTTTAAAGGTCCTCCAAAAAGGAGAAATATTGAGAAATTATCTGGTTTAATTCCTCATTTTGATTAATGAAATCATTCAGTGACCCACTGCCTAAATCCAGGGTTTGCATTGTATAAATTTTGACATCCTGATAATTCAAACAAGGTTTTAATATTCTGCTTCCCCATTACTTGTGTTCTCAAATGATTAAGCAATCTTTCTGTAATTTCTAAATTTACCTCAATAGAAATATAAGGATATACAGCAATATAAGAAAAAAGTGGTAAAAGACCGTTGTTAATTTCTGAGGATTATAGATGCTTTGTCCACAGTAGATAATAGATCTGACTAAATATTCTAAAGAAATTATAATCTATGTTCTATATATTTTAATTAATTTTTATTTAAATAACTTTGGAAAAACACTGATATGAATTTAAATGCTGTATATATTTTTTTAAGATTCATTTATTTATTTGAGAGAGAGAGAGAGAGAGAGAGAGAGAAAGCATGCAAGCAGATAGAGGAGCAGAAGGGGAGGGAGAAACAATCCTCAATTAGACTCCCGGCTGAACACAGAGCCCAAAGTGTGACTCAGTCCCAGGACACTGAGTTCATGACCTGAGGCAAAATCAAGAGTTGGCTTCTTAACTGACTAAGCCACCCACCCAAGTTTCCCTAAATACTGTAACTTTTAATTTTGGTTTTTGTTATTTGGTTTTGTTTCATTTTTTTGTTTTGTTTCATTTTATTTTATATTTATTTTTGTTTTGTTTTGTTTTATACTGGAAAATAAGTTAAAATTGGTCCAATGACTGTGAAGCAGGTGTCCTAACTAAAGGAGGGAGGAGGCAAAGGAAGGGTAGCAGAGGTCACACAACTAAGGGTTAGAGAATTCACTGAGGTTAGTTACATGTTCAGTTCCATTCAGCCCTGGAAATGGTAATCTCATCAGTGGTGACACTCTAAGAAAAGGGCATACAAATTTACATATTACACATAAATTGATAAAAATGTGAAATAGGGAAATCTCAAGCTCTATAAATGATGTATATTAAAATTCATATTAACTGTTAATGTTCAATTCTGAAATTGAAATACATTAATTAGACTATTACAAAGACAGGTTGAATGCCATATGCATGTAACATGTTGAATGTGATAGCAAGAAATGAAATTTTTAAATGAGTGTCTAGATGCAATTGAAATATTAAGAAATATTTGGTCAAAATAATTTTGAAAAAACAATATTAATATTTATGTTTAAATATTATTTGAAAGTTCTTCAATTTAGTTAATAGATACTATAAGTCAGGTATTTTTAAGAAGCACTAGAAATTCAAAAATGAATATGGCAAGATCCTGTTTTCAATATGCTCCTAGATAACCGAAATTATAAAAACCATGCCTTACCATGTTATCAAAAACTAACTAAAAATCTTAATTTTTAAGTTCAAAATGTCTTTATTTATAAGTGTTAAATTCATTGACAATATAATGTGCATGAAAACATACCCAATACATAAAAATAGTGGGGCTCTCATTTCTAAAATTGTTTAAATACCCATCTACTCTAGCAATAAAAATTTTGCCTGAATGATTTTTTTGTCTTAAATTGTATTTTTTCAGCCTTATTGAAATATAATTGGCATAAAACTTTGTTTTGATTTAAGTTATATAACATGTTGATTTGATACACTCACATTTTCTGATATGACTACTACCATAGTATTAGCTAATAACCTTCACGTCTCATTTTAAATTTTAAAATTTAAATTTTATCTCTCATGGTTATTTTGTTATTGCAAACACATATTACATAATAAAAACAACCTTGAATAATTTTTCAAATTCTATTCTAAAAATTTTTAAATGCATATGTAATCTTTGTTGCCTCAACTGTGGAGAGCTTCTGAGTTAAATAGAGATAAATAGATGAATAGATCAATATCAAATATAGTAGGTTTATAAAATTCTACCTTAACATTTTACATAAAATTTCTGAGTTCATAAGACAAAACTGAATAGTCCTTAAAAATTTCAATTTTCTTATTTTATAAAATCCAGACATTTTAGGAGGAGAAAGGAGATTAAAAACAAATAATCTATAGTCTTTAATTCATCTGTACTGAGTTTGCATGTCAACCTGACATGTCTGTATCTTTGTGTGCTTGTATGTGTGATGTATGTTATAATGAAACTGTGAAAGTACTTATTTTCTAAAAATGCTTAATTTCAAAATGATTGAATCTTAGTACCTTCGAGCAAAGCAAAATAATAAAGGAAGTCAGATTGCTTGATTTTGGTGTAGTTGCTCTCCTTTCTCTTTTGTTCTGCCATTTATGTATTTCCTTCTTTTGCCTACATACATACCCTCCTAACATACAATTTGTTATGTTACAGAGGAAAACAATCTTCAAAACACATTCATATTAAGTTCAACTATAAGAGGTGTTACAAAGATCACCTGCTACAGACTTGAAAGATGAATGGGGATAGCAAAATTATGCAGTGTGGTGAACACTGAATTTATGATCCAGCAAGATTAGAGAAACTTCAGTGAGTCTCTTGGCAAGACCTAATAAAGGACAAATCTTTGGAGTAAATACCACAAGATAGAGCAATGCACAAGCTAACACTAATATGTAAACCAAGTAGGCCAGCTTGCACTAATAGAATAAAATCAAGTTTGACAGAACCAGGAAGATGCACCAGTAATTTCTTATCAGTATACATAAAATATCCACCAAGTTAGGCTATACACTGGGATACACACACACACACACACACACACACACACACTCACACGTGTCTGTGTGTGTGTGTATATATATATAATCTTTGAAATTATTGATCTTCTGCAATTCTCTGACTAAAACTGAATTATTGTAGCAATCAACAAAAAATTAATAGAGAATAATAGAAATTCTTAAACTATTTGGAAATTAAATAACACACCAATCAACCTATTACTTGGGAAATCACAAGGGAAATTATAAAATATTTCAAACCAAATAATAACAAAAATATGAATGCAAATCTTTGGAGTCCAATAACACAACAATGTGAGAAGAATTTCTAATGTTTATGGTAGGAAAGTATAGAAGTTGAAAATAAAGGAACTTGCTTCCTTCATAATAGGAAAAAAAATCAGGGAAAATTAGAAATAAAAAAAGTAAATAGAAATAAGGAGGAGCTGAATTCAGTGAAATAAAAAACCTAGTAATAGAGAAAATTAATACAATCTAAGTCAGTTCTTTGAAAACATTAATAAAATAGCTAAAAAGTTAGTATTAGCAAAAGTTAGCTCAAAATTTTTAAAGTTTGATCAAGAAAGAAAAAAACCTTTTCACCATCAATTACAAGAATGAATGAATAGATGTCACTGCAGATCCCAGATATATTAAAAGACAAATATTATGGAATATTTAAGCAACTTTATTCCAATATATTCAACTCAAATGACACAGAGAGAAATAAAAATCTAAGTTACATCATATCTATAGTTTACATAGGGACTTCACAAAAAAGTGTATCAATGACCAAAGGCACATGAAAAGGGACTCAAAATTGGGAAAATGCAAATTATTATTATTATTATTAAAGATTTTTTTATTTATTTGACAGAGAGAGAGATCATAAGTAGGCAGAGAGACAGGCAGAGAGACGGGCAGAGACCTGCTGAGCTGAGAGCCCGATGCAGGGCTTGATCCCAGGACCACAAGATCATGACCTGAGCAGAAGGCAGAGGCTTAACACACTGAACCACCCAGGTGCCCCTATTGTTTTTTTTTAAAGATTTATTTATTTGTCAGAGACAAGAGAACACAAACAGGGGGAGTGGCAGGCAGAGCAGGCAGAGGGAAAAGCAGGCTCCCCCACTGAGCAAGGAGCCGAAGGTGGGGCTCAATCCAGGACCCTGAGACCATTACCTGAATGGAAGGCAGATGCTTAACCAACTGAGCCACCCAGGTGTCCTAAGGGGAAATGCAAATTAAAATAGTGAGATATCACTTACTGTCTCTAGAATGAGTATGAATAAAAAGATGGTCAGTGTTGAAAGTTAGTGAGCATGTGGACAACTGTTAATACTCGGGCATTTTTGGTGGTTGTGTAATTTGGCACATCCAGTTTGGTTAAGAGGTTAGCAGTGTCTTAGTAAGTTAACTACCAAAGGTCCAACAATTAAATTCCTAGTTATTTATTCAAGGTAATGGGAAAACAGATTCACAAAATACCTTATGCAAGACTCTTTATAACAACTCTATTCATAGTAGCCCCAAACTAGAAACACTGAAATATTCATCATTATAACACTGGGTAAACAAATTGTGTTGTAATTTTAAAATAACATACCCCTTAGTAATAATAAAGAGAGGACCACTAATTTCACAAACTACATGGATGAATCTCTAAAACATTATGCACAGTAAAGGAAGTCAGACACCAATAATTTCACTCAATGAAATGTAAGAAAAGACAAGACTAATCTATGATGATAGGAATCAGTTAATTGGGAATGGGTGTTGGTGGGAAGGGATATAGGGAATTTACTGGGAATATGGAAGTGATCCGTTTTGATTGAAGTTAAGAATGTACATCTCTGTCAAATCTTCTGAAATTGTGTAGTTAATATTTCTGTATTTCACTTTGTAAAATTCACATCATTTAAAAATACATACATAGGCCAATGATTAGGAAAAAGGATAATCACAGAGACAACTCCAGCATTTTTCAGTTATTCGATCCTCAAATGCTCAAAGTGATCACCTCTGAGATAAAATTTCTAACCCATATTTTAGTCATATTTAGGAAAAATATACATATACCTATGTTTATATATGTACTATATATATGCTTTATGCAAACATGCATGCACATATAATACTGAAGGTCATTTCACAAAAAAGTCAGTTTATTAATATCCACATTGTTTATAGTTTAATATTCTTTTGTGTAACTAAAAGTCATCCTTAAATTTACAAGTACATAGCTAATAATTTTTTTTAAAGATTTATTTATCTATTTTAGTGAGGGGAGAAGGCAGAGGGAGACGGAGAGAGAAACCGAAGTAGACTGTGCTAAGCACAGAGTCTAATGTGGGTTCCATGTCATGACCCCGAGATCTGACTTGAACTGAAACCAAGAGTCAGTCACTTAAACAACTGTACCACCCAGGTACTTTTAACTGATAAAAGTTTTAAACAATTGATGTTTTCTTGTAAAATTTTAGATACTCTTATTTTACCTTTAACCTTTCTAAAACTTGTATACAACTTGTTCCTGATGTACATGCAACAAATAAATTAGATGTTTAAAAAAACATGAAAAATAAGAAAAAATTATTTTTGTTTTGTCAATATTTGCATAATAAATATACAGTGTAGTTTTAAGTACTTTAGCTACATAGTTCCAAAAGTGATATATAAAATGAAAAACATATACACAAATATATGCATATAAACCATATATATGTAATATTACATACACATATGTTTTGATGCCTTTACAATAGTAAAGACAAAAGTTACTAAGATTTAAATGATCTAACTTCTACATGTCTTTGGTTTTTTTATGTGTTATAAAGAAAATTTTAATAAAAAATATATGAATAAATGTTTAAATCACCTTAAAATTAATAAAGTACACTTATAGGTAAAGTTAATAAAGTTAGTTTCTGCCAAATACTGTAAATGTGAGAAAGTGCCATAGAAGGTGACACATTTTAAATTACTGAGGCATAAAAATCATAGGAATAGAAAGGATGGCAAAACCAGAGAAGAAAAATGAATAATTTACATATAATTATATATATGTGAAGTTTATATGTGTAATTTGTAACATATATATATATATATATAATCATTTATGTAAAATTTAAATATATAACCAAAATGTTAAGGCTAGTTATATTTGGGTGTGCATGTGTTTGTTTTTTTTTAAATATGAACATGAATCATTCACCTTAAGAATGTTGGGGAACTCTAATTAAAAACGAAATCTTGGGGCACTTGAGTGGCTCAGTGGGTTAAAGCCTCTGCCTTAGCCTCGGGTCATGATTCCAGGCTCCTGGGATCAAGCCCCACATCGGGCTCTCTGCTCTGCAGGGAGCCTGCTTCCCCGTCTCTCTCTCTGCCTGCCTCTCTGCCTACCTGTGATCTCTGTCTGTCAAATAAATGAGTAAAATCTTTAAAAAGAAAAAACAAAACAAAACGAAATCTTGGGGCTCTTGGGTGGCTCAGTCTGTTAAGTATGGTTTCAGCTCAGATCATGATCTCAGGGTCATGAGACTGACCCACGTGTGGGGCTCCAAGCTCATCGTAGACTCTGCTTAAGGCTCTCTCTCTCCCTCCTTCTCTGTTCCTCTCCCCACTTACACCTTCTCTCTAAAATAATAAATAAATTAAATCCTTAACCAAAAAAAAAAAAAAAATTAAAAAACTAAAAACGAAATCTTAGGACTCTAATCTTGATGTGCTCCCTTCCCGTCCCCCCAAATCTTCTCTAAACCCAGAAAACCTCTTAAAAAATGTTGCAAAGAAAGAAAGCATTACTAAGTAAGCAATAACCATAATATAGCCTTGTGATCAAGCCAGATACCTAAAAATGTTTCTCTGTATCTTTTCCTCCCATTCTCCCTACAGCCAATTCCTAAACTGATTCTGTGTGAGCTTAAACAACTGTCTCCTCTTTTTTTATCCCCACTGTCACCTCCTAAATTCAATAAGTCATCATCTTTGCATTAGTAAAGCAATCTCAAAAACTGAACTGTCCCCCTACTCATCAGGCCTATTGAACATATGTACTTTCCATACAAACTGAAACTATGCTTCTAAAATAAAAATTACTTTTCTTAAATCTCTGTTAATTTAAATGATTTTAAGACATTCCAAATTTCTTTCAGTTCTTATATTGATTCTTCTTCCAGGTACATGTGTTTTCCTCTGTTTACACCCTTTTCTGTTATTTTTATTGTATACTCTGGAGTAGTCCTTGATTCTGAGAGTACAGGACTTACAGGGCTCTCTAACCTCCCATGACCTTACATGAGTTACTGTAACACCCTGCATTTACTATCATCACATTACACTGCCTTGAAATTACTGAACTTGTGTTATTCACTAAAAGCTCAATGAGTGCAAGAAATAATATTTATCCTTTGTCCGCTTCACCCACACACTATACTGCTAGTGACTATTAAGTTCTACCTGGGAAAACCTCATAAATATCTGTTGACTTAGAGTAAATACTTAGGACAGTTAATGGCTAAATTAGTGTAATTAGGTTCCAGTTCTTCAATTATACTTTTGTAAGGGGAAAAAAATGAACTTTGGTACATATAGTTCACTACTCATCACCGGAAGTTAACAAAGGGGGGAAAAACGTCCGATGCATGTTCTCTGAAGAACAAGCTTTGATGAACAAAGAAAGACAGCCAAAGGAAAAATAAAACCATTTAAACAGAAAGATTTAGCCATATGTTCAAGATCATGACATTAAATGCATGCTCTTGGAAGACAGTGTGCTTTTTAGGGATCCACTTTTGACCCCTACTTGGTATTTTTCACATATTGTCTACTTGCACTCTTTCAGATTAGTATAATGTTTCCCAAAATAGGTCATGATGGACAAAACTGGCTAAAAGATTTGAATACTTAAAAGTAACCTTTTGGAGTAGAATGAATTTTTTTATCTCTATTTTATGGATGAGCAAAGTGATCTTCAAAGGGATTGAGGTATAGGCCCAAGATCACATATTTAGTAGCAACAAATCTTCTTTTTTTTTTTTTTTAAAGATTTTTATTTATTTATTTGACAGATAGAGATCACTAGTAGGCAAAGAGGCAGGCAGAGAGAGAGGAGGAAGCAGGCTCCCTGCTGAGCAGAGAGCCCAATGCAGGGCTTGATCCCAGGACCCTGAGATCATGACCTGAACTGAAGGCAAAGGCTTAACCCACTGAGCCACTCAGGTGCCCCAGTAGCAACAAATCTTCTGATTCAAATCCAAGTGTATATTCAAATTGCTACCCACCCTTGATTCTCTACTTTCCAAAAACAAGTATTATATTATTGCCTTTCACATGCCACAATTACATTTCATCTTGAAGCAGAAACTTTTAAAACCATGTGAATCCATCATATATTTATTTATTCTTAGCTGCTCCATTCAGAACACCCCTTTTGTTTAGATGGAATTAAAATGACTATATTTTATTATCTTTTATTTTAAAGTTGCCTTAATGCCTAATTATAAAGATAGTTACTAGAATACTTTATACAAGTATCTCAAAATATATTGATGAAAGCTAACTATACATTAGAATGTAAAATTAAAATTTAAAAACTATGTCTAATGTGGAAGAATAAACCCTGAAGATTCTAAATGCCTAAGATGTATAATAAATATGGCATTGTATATCAAAAGGAAAAATATCTCCACTTTGTAGCAAATTCTAGTTAAATCAAACACTTAAATTTGAAATACTGGAAACCATAAAAGTGCAAGAGAAAATAGGAAACTGATATACCATGTGCAAGTTTTGTTTGAGTAGTATATGTGTTAATTAGTAGGAAGAACTCTTTCTGCTCAGTCAGAAACCATATATAGAAACACATAATATTCAATAAATTCTCTAAGGCAAAAATCATTCACTATAAATAAAGCTGAAATTAAAAAACGCCACTGTGGTGGGGGAGGGGTGTTTGTAAAACTTACAGATAAATGGCTGTGATGTAAAAAAGAACAACAGCCCATTTGAAAAATAAGAAAAAAGTGTAAATCTATAGTTCAGAGAAAAGTAAATTTAAATGAATTTTAAATAGGCAGATGAAGAACATATCTTTTTTTTTTCAAGATTTTATTTATTTATTTGACAGAGACCACAAGTAGACAGAGAGGCAGGCAGAGAGAGAGAGAGGGAAGCAGGCTCCCCACTAAGCAGAGAGCCCGATGCAGGACTCAATCCCAGGATCCCGAGACCACGACCCGAGCAGAAGGCAGCGGCCCAACCCACTGAGCCACCTTATACGTGGATAAATTTACAAGACTTTATTTTTTCATTTGTCAGAATAAAGATCAAGATTGATACTTTTACACTATGTGTTAGGGTATAAAAACAGGTATTCTCCTAATTCTTTAAAAGTAAGAATATAAATTTTTTGGCCTCACAAAAAGAATATTTAGACATTCTCTATCAAGTTTAAAATGAGCATAATTCTGTAACAGTATATTCTTTTAGAGGAATTTATCCTGTAACTACTGTAAATTTGCACAAAATATTCTACACTAAGGGACATTCAGTATGGCACTCTTTGGAAGTGAGGAATGATTAATTTGATGCCAACATAAATGTATTATTAAATAATGAAGCACCAAATAAATTATAGAACTTTAATATGATAGTAATCATGTAGCTACTTAAAAAGAATGAGACTTTCCTTTTTCTTTCCATATATAAGTGGAAAGCATATCAAAGACATGATTAAGTGGGGAAAAAAATGCAAAACCATGTGCACATATATTCTGGAATGGTAATATAAATATATTCATAAATGTTGTCATATGCATGGAACACTTTGCATGGACATGGAACACTGGACAAGGGCATTACTCTCCGAGACCTGAGCAATATGGCTCTGTCTCAGCTCCTCTCCACTACTTGGGGCCAGCTACTATGAGACTCTCAGGAAGAGACTGAGAACCATATAAGCCCTGGGGCTTTTTTTCAGCTTAGGATATGCTCTGCCCTGTGTAGGGTTGCCTTGATGGGTGCCCTGAAAATGTGTGGGACTTGCTGTATGTGCTCCTCCCTGGTCACTGGCCCCCAAATCCCTGAGAGCAAGCTGGCAAACAGAACTGCTTGGAATCCATGGAGGCATTTCTTTCCCAGGATCACTTGAGAATGGGTTGCCAGATGGCATCAGTATCATAGTTCTGATGACTTTCCAATAGGAGGAGGAATTCTGGACACATGGAGTTCCAGAAGTTGTAGACACAGAAGTAGTTACTTTTACCAGAGCACCTACACACATTTGTAGACCCTCAGACCAGAGCGTGGAGCTAGCATCTGGCCAAGGTTTCACTCGCCTGAATTCCTGCAAGGAGACACTCACAGCCGACAGCTTCCCTGGACGTAGGCAGTTGTTCATTATCTCCTGTATCTCTCCAAGTGGCACTGAAGGAAGCCACTTCCTCTTCCACCATCTCCACCTGTAGGATGTTCAAATGTTAGCTCTGAGGCCTTTTGAGATTCTTGCTCCAGAAGGTTACTGTCAGCCCCTAGTTGATATGGTGATACTTCAGTCTCCTAGGTTGGTTTGAGGCCATGTCTGAAGAGGAACGGATTCTCTGTGTTTGAAGAGGCCATTCTGCTTCCCTGACTCAGAGGCCCTTGCCTATCCTCCCACTGATATTGTGGAGACAGGGACTGAGTCAATATGAAAGTCATCAGACACAACCTCCTGAGAAGTTAGAGAAGACCTTGTAAGAAGATACCTTGGTTTGCATGTATGTTACAAAATTCTGGATGGTAATTTACCATAGCTAGAAAATAAATGATTGTTCCTTCATGTTTTCCTGAAAACTCTGGATAAGACTTACAACTGTGGTCATCATCAGGGGAGCTGAGGAACAACCTTTGATAGAGTAAATGGAAGCCAGTACTCATACATGTCATGATGGATAATAGAAAGTCATTAATGATGCACCCAGAAATAAATAAGAAGGAATTTCAGAGGCAAGAAGTTCTGTGTAGAACAGTCTCTAAATAGTCATGGATTATAATAACATTGGTACATTTTTTTTAGGTGGAGCATATAAAATTAGCCAGGGTGGCCATTTGACAATAAAGAACACTAAGACATAGCTACAGAACATGAACAGGGAGAATGTTTTGTATGCAGTGACTGGGAAAATCAAATATCCAAATTCTTCTTCATTCATTATTCTAAATCTTTTTTTTTTTTTAACAAAAATGTTGTTTCACCCACCTCTCACTGGGAAAAAACTTAGATAGAATACTGTACAAATTCTTCATCTAGCCTTTTTTTACTCATTGTCTTAATCAGAAATAATTCTTGATCTTAGCCAAAAGGCCGAGAAACAAAATCAGAAATAATTCTTAACTAGTATATACATGAACACTCTGGTAACCATCAGTTTGTTCTCTATAGTTAAGAGTCTGGTTCTTGCTTTCTCTCTCTCTCTCTCTTTGTCCTTTGCTCATTTGTTTTATTTCTTAAATTACACATATGAGTGAGATCATATGGTATTTGTGTTTTTCCAAATGAGTGTTATACTCTCTAGCTCCATCCATATTATTGAAAAATAGCAAGATTTCATTCATTTTTATAGCTGAATAATATTCCATTGTATATCCATTCATCTATCAATGGGCACTTGGGCTGCTTCCATAGTTTGGCTGTTATAAATAATATTGTAATAAACATAGGTGTGCATATAGCTTTTTTGAATTTGTGCTTTAGTATTCTTTGGGTAAGTATCCAGTAGTGAAATAACTGAATCATATGGTAGTTCTGTTTTTAATTTTTGAGTCATCTCCTACTGTTTTCCAGAGTGGCTGCACCAGTTTGCATTCCCACCAACAGCACATAAGAATTTATTTTTCTCCACATCCTCACCAACACTTGTTTATTGTGGTTTTGATTTCAGCCATTCTGACAGCTGCAAGATGATATTTCATTATAGTTTTGGTTTGCCTTTGCTTAATGATGAGAGATCTTGAGTATCTTTTCATTAGTCTGTTGGCCATCTATATGTCTTCTTTGGAAAAATGTCTATTTATGTCTTCTCATTTTTTTAAAAAAATGTATTATTTGGGCTTTTTTAATTTTGAGTTGTATCAGTTCTTTACATATTTTGATATTAACCCTTTATTAGATATGCCATTTGAAAATATCTTCTCTCATTGAGCAGGTTGCCTTTTAGTTTTGTTGATTGTTTCCTTCATTGTGCAAAAACTTTTTATTTTGATGTAGTCCCAAAAGTTTATCTTTGTTTTTTCCCTTAACCCAGGAGAGTTATCTAGAAAGATGTTGCTATGATTGATGTTGGGATTTTGATGGTTTCTTTCATCCAATTTGAAATGACTTTTGTGTGTGGTGTAAGAGTGTCCAGTTTCATTCTTTTGCATGTTTCTGTCCAGTTTTCCCAACACCATTTGTTGAAAAGACTGTCTTTTCCCCATTGTATATTCATTCCTCTTTTGTTGAAGATTAAGTGATATATAATTATGGGTTTATTTCTGGGTTTTTTATTCTATTCCATTGGTCTGAGTCTATTTTATGCCAGTTCTATACTATTTTAATTACTACTGCTTTTTAATATAACTTGAAATCTGGAATTGTGATAACTCCAGTTTTGTTTTTCTTTTTCAAGATTATTTTGGCTATTTGAGGCCTTTCATGGTTCCATGTAACTTTAGGATTCTTTGTTCTAGTTCTGTGAAAAATGTTGTTGGTTTTTTAACAAGGACTTCACTAAATCTGTAGATAGCTTGATCAATAAATCAGTATTACCTTGCATGGTCCTACGAATTTTGAGATATTTTAAAAACATATTCAATAAAAAATATTTCCCCCACATATCCTAGAGTTGGGCCTTTGCAGAGGAATAGGACAGATTGGTAGAATAAAAATAGCAAACTTCCCTTACCTCTATAACTTTTGCACATTTTGTTTTTTTCTCAGGTATATGTATTCGTTCTTCAAAAATAAAATAAACCCCTATTTATATGAATAAATACTATGAAAAATAATTTAGTTATTTAACTTTATGTATGTGTGTACATATGTATACATAGTTTTGAATAGCTGTTGACAGTTTTCTGAGAAAAAAATGTTGATCAAAGAAAAAAAGAGAATGATGGACTGGTGAACCAAATAACTTGGAGCAGTATATAATAAATCTCACTAGATGGGCAAACCTCTCAAAATATTAAGACTTGATATTTGTACAATTAATCAACCTTTAGGTGAATCTATAACCACTTTTTTATTTAAAATATTTGACAATAGACAAAGCTGCCCCCCTCATATTTTATAGCTAGTATGATTTAACATTAAGCTAAAAAAAAGAAAAACAAAAAACAACCAAAGGATGAAAATTGTGTGAACTTATCTGTGAATATAGATGCACTACCATAAATGTGACTAAAAAGTAGATAAATAGCAACAGCACATTTAATAATAATAATAATAATAATAAATAAATAACAACGTGTGGTGATTATGTAG
Source organism: Meles meles (assembly GCF_922984935.1). Classification (NCBI taxonomy): domain Eukaryota; kingdom Metazoa; phylum Chordata; class Mammalia; order Carnivora; family Mustelidae; genus Meles; species Meles meles. Next base: position 73,719,912 of record NC_060069.1, read on the forward strand.
GATTTATTGACCAGGATGTAAGAATGATCCATGTTAGCATACTAAAATGGGTAATGGGGGAGGGGCATTTCAATAGATGTAAAAGTAATTCAATAAACGGCTAATATTTAGTATAGAAAATATAGTATATAATGAATTTAGACATAATCCAAAATGTGAAATAGTAAGAAAATTTTGTTCTTGTTCTATAATGTCAAACATTTAGTGTTTGACTACTGATGTTTAAAAACAGTAAACTTAGGGTGCCTGGGTGGCTCAGAGGGTTAAGACTCTGCCTTCAGCTCTGGTCATGATCTCGGAGTCCTGGGATCAAGCCCCCAATTGGGCTCTCTGTTTGACCGGGAGCCTGCTTCCCCCTCTCTCTCTGCCTGTCTCTCTGCCTACTTGTGATCTCTCTCTCTGTCAAATAAATAAATAAAATATTTAAAAAATAAAAAATAAAAACAGTAACATTATTTAATGGCAGTGTTTGCATTCAACCTTGTGTTTAGCCAAAAGCATGCGCAGAGAGAAGTAAATACATATTATAAGCACATACACAACAGAAATTAGAGTGATAGAAATGTATAAAAATTAAACCATTCTACATATGTAATTTTCAGTTATTATTATTTTAAAGTTAATCCATTCTAGAGTCTTAAGATAACTCTCCTAGTCATGGCTATAAAATATAAAGCCTTATTTTAACATTTTTCCTAGAGTACCTATGTATTCTGTTGAAATGATATACCGTGTACACCATCCTGATATTTCAGAGAAGGTACAAAAATTATTTCCCTCCATATTATTGGTATAGATTTCAGGATATAATCTTCAAGACAGTGTATATGAAGTATGGCTGTTTTCCATTTAAGAGAGGCATGGTTTCAAATACCACCTTAAGAACATTAGTTATCCTTGGGCACCTGGGTGACTCAGTGGGTTAAGCCTCTGCCTTCAGCTCAGGTCATGGTCTCAGCATTCTGGGATCGAGCCCCACATCAGGCTCTCTGCTTGGCAGGTAGCTTGCTTCTCCCTCAATCTCTGCCTGCCTCTCTGTCTGCTTGTGATCTCTCTCTCTGTCAAATAATAAATAAAATCTTTTAAAAAATTACTTATCCTCTCTAAATATCATTTTTCTTGTGTATAAAATGGTGATTATATATGCAACATAAATGTGATGGGAAGACTAGCAAGAATAATTCATCTAAAATGCTTTTACATAGAAATGTTAAATAAATGCAACATTTTAATATTAGGAATTGAGGCACCTGAGTGGCTCAGTCAGTTAAGCATCCAGCTCTTGATTTTGACTCAGGTCATGATCTCAGGGTCCTAGGATGGAACTCCCTCTCAGGCCCTGCACTGGCCAGGGAGTCTGTTTAAGATTCTCTCTCCTCATTCTACGCCCCCCCCCCGGCTTGCTCTTTCTCTCAAATAAATAAATAAATCTTAAAAAAAAATACATTAGAAATTATTTTATAGCTCCCAAAATGCTGTTATTAGAAACTGATATTTTTAAGATAACTTCAAAGTAAACAAATTAAGATGAGAGTCTGAACCAGACTCTTTTTTTAAAATTTCTTTTCAGCTTAACAGTATTCATTGTTTTTACACCACACCCAGTGCTCCATGCAAAATGTGCCCTCCTTAATGCCTACCACCTGGCTCCCCCAACCTCCCACCCCCCGCCCCTTCAAAACCCTCAGGTTGTTTTTCAGAGTCCATAGTCTCTCATGGTTCACTTCCCCTTCCAATTTCCCTCAACTTCCTTCTCCTCTCCATCTCCCCATGTCCTCCATGTTATTTGTTCTGAACCAGACTCTTAACTATAGAGAACAGCGTAACAAATTAAGATTGCTCTGGTTCATTTCAAGTGTGTGATACTTCCTTCCAAAGAGACCAGGCTTGGGTCAAATGGGATTCCAGTCATGTACTCTCTGAATAGAACAAAATACCAAAATTATGGAATATTTATTTTCTGTTGATTCCCCTCCAAAAATGCAATGTGGAAAACACCAAATGTTAGGTAGTCAACTATATCAAAAGGACCCAAAGAGGTCACAACTCAGTGGGATTAGGACCAAGGAGAAACAGTGTAAAATGATGCAAGAATCAAAACCACTGCCACAAATTAGTCTGTAAGATGCCCAGCTCTTACTACAAATATCTATTTTTTCCTGACTAAAAACCTGAATGTTGGAGCATATACTTATTAAATCTAATACAGTGTTTATTAAAAGAAAAAAGTATGAGTATTAAAAGATACATTTATATTAAACTTAGAACATGTAAATTCTATGGATCAAATAGAGAAAACCCAAAGAGTATTGGTGTTATATAGTTATTTGGTCTTTCTTCATTCAGGTTTCTTCTGCTCCTTTGGCTGCAAGATTAACTATTTCATGTAATTCAACAGATTAGCAGTAACAATTCCAGTAGTCTATACCTGCTGATAGGAGAGAGCAACTCTCTCTATACCACTTCTATTAATTTCTTCTTTTACAAGACTTTTTTAAAAATGAACATATGGTTGTTTTTTTTCCCCTTAGATCCTTACGAGCTTCTAAAGCAAATACTCAGCAAAAGTTTCTACCTCTGTTTCATCTTCAGCACATCTTTTCTAATTTTTAATTTTTCTCTTTAAGTTTAGGTAGATTTTTTAACAATCTTTAATTAGCAAGCTTTTACCTCTTTTTGATTTGCCATAATTTGGCAAATTAACTTTGTTGTTATTGTTTAAGAAGCAAAATATTTTTTTATTTAAATTCAATTAGTCAACATATAGCACATCATTAGTTTTTGATGTAGTGTTCAATGATTTGTTAGTTGTCTGTAAACCCAGTGATCATCACATCACATGCAAAAGCAAAATATTTTTAAATTATTTTAAACTATGTAACACTGTCATGGTTTAAGTAGAGCAATAGGTAGGTTTATTTAGAGTAATAATCTACATTTAAGTTAATTTTTTCAACTTGAAAAAGAATATAGTAGTTAGAGCTGTTTTACTATGACAGAATTTATCAGTGAAAGGAACATAAAAATCAACTTAATGAATACTCATTAATCAAATAGTGTTTGCCAAAAAAGTTTGTCAATTTAAAAATAGGTCATAATTAACTTTAAACTATACTTAGCTCTTTTTATTGATTTCTAGGATTCCATAATGACTTTTTCCTGAAAAGAAAGAATGATTTTTAATTTCTGAGATATGATTCATTCAGCAACTTCTTCAGTAACCACAGAGAAGAAATCAATAAGCCAGATAGTTAATTGTACGAAATGACTCCTTGCGGAATTTTTTTTTTTTTTTCTCAACTAGGGAACAGTTGGGCTGAATATTCTGAGTATTGATAGTTTTACTGGTGCTATAATTAACCAATATTTTAATCTTTCTTGATGAGGCATAGGGAGGGCATAGCTTGTCGCCTTGTTAATTGAGATCAATGTCCTGGAAAATAGTAAGAACTAATAGGCACATTCATACCGCTTTCCTTATATCCCAAAATATTAAGACAAATGACATATCAAAATGCAATGTCAAACAATAAAATCAGAGAAAAAACATAAAAACCAAATAATACAGAAGAAATCATAAAACAAAAAATTGCAGAAATTATCCATAGGTATTTCTTTGAAATATGATAAGCATATAATTTATCATCTCAAATGTAACAATAGTCAAATGTGTTTTGATCATCTATAATGGTATAAGAAAAGCACTGGCAAAGATCAAAATATATATTTTTTTAGAAGCTGCAGCCTTTGTAATGCTGAGAGCATGTGCAGTAACTTGACTCTAAATTTCGGTGTTAAAATGACAGAACGATTAAAATAGATAGCAGTTAATTAATAACATTTTGATGCTTTCACTAACTTGAAAATTGCCTTGCTCACCAGCTCTACTGAAATCCAGTTATGATTTTTCCCCAGTCCCACCTCTGCACTCCCAGTCCTCATTCTTACATAGATATATGTACCAAATCCTTCCTCTCAAATCCTTCTACTTCTTCCTGTCTCCATAGCTAAGACCCACATTCAGGCCACCATAACCTCTTGACTTTAAATGAATTGTTGTACCAAACTTTTAGTCCAAGTCCTGTAGTGCAGTCTAATAACATCTAATCCATTCTCTGCAATTAGGATACTCTTTCTAAAATATAAATGTGATAATATCAGTACTGTTTAAAAATCAGTAGACACTTCAGTACAATTGCTTTTTTGGTTAAGTTCTAAAGTATCTTAAAATAACCCAAGAATCTTACAATGTGATCCCAAATGAGGTATAGAGCAAAAAAACTTTCCACATACACCTTTATGCTCCAGTCTTAGCAAAATGCTCTTAATTCTTCAAATCTGCAATATTTAGGCACCATACTCTTTCTTTCACCAAGCCTTGCTTCTTTCTTTACCATGTCCTGTTCTCGTTTTCTTTCTTTACTTAACTAGTCATGACTTACTCAATTTATACCTTTTCTTGTCAGCTTGTTCTGATCTCATGAGAATTTAGAACCATATGCTCCTGTTGATCTCCATTTCCTTCCTTTCCCAGCACTTATTCCAAAGAATATTGTACTAAAATTTGAATACACTGATGTTAGTTAGGGACTCTGTTTTCTTGTTTATTTGTTTTGTTTCTAGGCTTTTGTTTTTTTCAGTTTCTGGTTTTTGTTTTTTATGTATTCACTGGACCAAGCTCAGAACTTGGGACTCAGTCAGAACTCAATAAATATTTCTTGAATAAATCCTGAGCAATTGCAAGCTCCTTAACCATAAAACATGTGCAAGGAAGGAAGATGACATAATCTCCAATTCACATTGCATTGTTGTCTGAATGAGTCCATATATTTTTCTTCACAAAACTAAAAACATTTCTCTCCTAAATGCATAGAAAGATGTATCTAAATAAATAGCTCTTCTCATAAATGATTGGCAGATGCAGTAAAAGGATGCTAGGGTCAGCAGCATCTTGCCTAGCTCATCAAATGCCTGATGGTATTTAAGGGAGAACTAGGTTCTCCATTCAAGAACCCTCTAATTTCTTAACACTCCTCAAATAAAAACAGTGATTTCAAAAAAGCAATTTCAGTAGACACTCCTTTATCAAATATTCTCTTTAAGGAAAATATTTAAAATTTTTATTTTGCTTTACTTTAAGTAGCTCCTCTATGGCCAAATAGGTTGACATTCTATATATATATGATACTTTTTTTTTTTTTCACAGTGAAAAACCTTTTTTTAAATTTCTGGTCTGTAACCTCAGTTTGATTTTTGAGGCTATTTGACAATTTTTTAATTAATCTTGGTAAACTCCTCAATAATATTTCTAAAAATATATCACCCCAAAATTTCACCCATCCTCATAGTCCTCATTTTCATTTTCAAAGAAGTGAAAAACAGACTTCTATTTCAGGTAATAATTGACACTATCAAGTGTGAGGGATTCAGCATCCCAATTACCCAACCCCACAATATAAATTTATATAAATTAATTATTGTTTTAATCTTCTTTGGTCCCAGGGAAAGAGAGGTTACTTGTCCTAATCAAATATCATTCCTCTGTATAGATGTCAATTCTCTTCCCACTGCCTTTCTTCTGGACTTTGCCTTGTCAGTCATCATGTATCTCATCTATATTGTCTGCTTCCCTTCTCTGCTCCTTTGCCTCCACTTGTAATGGGTTTATATCTTGCTCTTTGGGTTCTCTTTGTGTTCTTATCTGGAGATTAGTAGTATCTTTTTCCAAGCTCATTCAGATTGTTGTCAGAATTCAGTTCCTTACTGTCTATTGGTCAAAGCTACTCTCAGCTCCTAGAGGATACCCACACTTGTTATTAACACCATCTTCAAGGCCAAAAATGAAGTGGGTTTTTGTTTTTTTGTTTTTGTTTTTTTTGGGTTTTTTTTTTTTTTTTTTGCATTGAGTTAGCTATTATATTCTGATTACCTCACCAGAAATAGCCTGGAGAGCCTCTTTAAGGCTTTATCCAGTTAGTTTAGTTCCACTGAGAACTCTCTATCTCAAAGTTAACTGGGTTAAGACCCTAATACTTTAATTAAATACACAAAATCCCTTCACAGGAGCATGGTACTACTGGAGTAGATGGGGAATCTTGGGGATTATCTTAGGATCTTGCCTACCATACTCATTTTGTTTTACACTTCCCCCATTTTGTGCCTACTTTTTTATTTATTTTACATTTTTGCTATTTAGTTTATGGATTATTGCCTAGTAGTTTTGAGTTGGTTTTTGCCTCCTTTCAGCAATAGGAATGCTATATTTCCTTCTTAGCAAAAACAATGATGGCTGTAAAATGTTTACTCAGTCAAGCTCCACTGAGGCTTATTTTTTGTCTAAAATTTGCCAGGTTTGTGTACATAGGTTGTAAACAAGACGTTTACATGTATTTGCTTTTTATTCTGTCTCTAAAAATATTTTAGAATAAAATACAAATAATTTGTCAGTTCTTTAAAATATCATTTTAGATGATTGTTCAGATGGTAAAATCGTCTTTTATCTATAATATTTTTATGAAACAGTACACTAATATTGGTAGTTAAGCACTCTGAAATATATATAAGTGAATTTTATAATTTTAGTTATTGGGTTTATTATTATTATTTCTTTTAAAGATTTTATTTTATTTATTTGACAGAGAGAAATCACAAGAGAGGCAGGCAGAGAGAGAGGAAGGGAAGCAGGCTCTCCGCTGAGCAAAGAGCCCGATGCGGGACTCGATCCCAGGACCCTGAGATCATGACCTGACCTGAAGGCAGCGGCTTAACCCACTGAGCCACCCAGGCGCCCGGGTTTATTATTATTAAGCTGATATCATTATTAACTGAGAACATTTTGAATGCCTGATAAAGCATTATTTTTACTAAGGAATTAAGATATGCATATCACTGTAGACATTGTCATCTCTGACTCTCTAATGCTACAGTTAACTGGTCACAGTTTTAAAGTGCTGAGACATTAGAGGAACATCACAAACCAAACAAATGGAAAGACATTTTAATAGCCTTTGTCCCTGGCAAGTCTTATTATCTTGATGTAAGATTGGCTTTATCCTGCTGTGAGAGACGTGGAAGATCTTTCTTTGGGTTCAATGGGGGTTCAGTGGCCTGCTGTGACTTCCTTCAAGTCAATAGTTGTCATCCCGTCTGTTGACTATCATTTGAGAAAATAAATCTTGATCTTTGCCATAGTAGAAGTCAATATCCACTTAAGTTAAGAAAATCACAGTGTTTTCTTTTATTGTAAAACAGGAATTGCCTAGACCTGGCTTGACCTAATCAACTAATCCATTTCCTGTGGTATAACCCATTCTAACATGTCTTGATTGGGTGAAAAGTAGACTATAGACAGTCACTAAAATGTCAGAACACTATGATTTACCTTTCAAAATACTGTTTGCAATTTAGATGCAGAGATTCTCACAATGAAAGTTGCAAACTGAGATATACTGGTTTTCCTATTGTCTCTCACTGTGTGAAGCAAAGTATTTATTTATTTGCTAGAATTTTAATTACCTTTAAATAGTATTGTATTTAGATTTAATTTCAAATAAGTGCTTCACCTTTTATTGACTATTTAGCCATAAGCATAATACTTAAAACCTAACCTTTCTGAGAAAAAAAATTTCTTCATCTGCAAATTAGTACTTATACTGTTATTGTGGAAATTAAATACATTATTTATAAATTATTTTTGGCATAGAACTCTATAAAAGAGATATCAAAAAATAGATATTTGTTTGTTTTAATCTGGTTTAAAGTCCTCATTGACTTACTGTGCATATTGTAAGAGTATTGAGACAGGTAGTGTGCCTTCCCTGATATTCCAGATAGACTAATAATGAGGATTTGATATCAAAGTATTTTCTGGATATCCATCATCTCATTAACCACTAATTTCAAACCAGCAAAGGAGTGACTGATCATTTTTTTTGTTCAAATTAATCTTATTTTAGAAATCATCATATATTCTGACTGCATTTATTTTTATTTCTCTAATTGTTGTAATATATTTAAACTTTTACTCTGCTCTAGGACTTCCCTCTCCCTATCTTCCATTTCATGCATTCAGCCAGAAGAATATTTCAAAAACACAAAAGTCTAGGTTTTCGTAGAATAATGGTGGCTGCAGAAATCCATTATCTCTCCAGGTACAAAAGACACACATATCAAGCAAATATGATAAATTAAACTACTCATAGCTTATACCTATATTGATAGTAGGAAAATAGTCCAGAAGCCATTCCAGACATAGATTAAGTGGAAATTGCATAGAAAATAGGAGGATTTGTTGAGCATGATATTATGAATGTTGGGATCCATATTAAATTATCTTAGAACAAGTGTCCCACATTATATAGGTAAATATCTGGAATATGTATGATATATAAAGATTCAGATGTTGACAACTAGGGAATCAAAAGGAAGGAACTGAGTTTGAAATGTAAGAAAGGCACTATTTCTAGGGAACTGGGTTTATTTGAATAAGGAATGCATTCTTTGGAGATTTGATAGTAAAAAAAAGAAGGAAGTAAAGGATGAGAATGAAGAATCTGGCAGAAACAAAATAAAAAATAGGATTAAAAAAGCAGAAGATATACAAATTTAATTCTTCAAAATGGCACAGTTGATTAAAGAAACTGTACTTCATTTGACCAGAAAAAGAGACAACACTTAAATTAAGAAATATAGTTAACAATCCTAGTTACTAATTGCTGTTAGTTCAGAATACTGTCTACATCATTTTTTAGTCACATCTTTACTACTTTGTTAGACCAAGATGTTCAGGGCTAATCTTGTATTTTTCTTGCCCAAGTCCAGGAGTTAGCCACTTCTCCCAGGTTAAAAATTATCCCTAAAGAACAACCAAGAGCAGAGAAAAACTGAAATGATATTACTGCAACCTAAATTACATATCTTTAACCAGCCATTTATAGATAGGCAAAAATACTTTAAACTGGAAATTGAAAAACCTAGAAAATACATGTACAAAAGAAAAAAAAGCTTAATGTAAAATGAGTTAAATAAATTTGAAAAAATAATTTAAAAAATCAAATCAGAAATAAACTGTAAATTCTAAGCTTCTTAAGAGATAATAGATCAGACTAAATTATTTTAAAAATTAAAAAAAATTAAAATGAGATTAAGAAATGAAAGATGTCATATAGAAAATGATAGATAATTCAGGCTAAAATGTCTAAATATGTATAATTGGAGTATCTGATAAAAATATTTTTAAAAAGTTACTACATATCTCCAAATTGGCCCAGATGGTCAACTTTCAGACATATACTAATTGAACTATTAGATGTTAAAGATAAATATGAAATCCTTTGGTCTTGGGTTTCAAGTAAAATATATTGTCTAATGATGAAAAGAATATCAGTTTATCCTGTTTTCTATTCACCAAGGCATGAGCAGATAAATACTTTTATGAAACTCAATGAAAGGAAACAAAAGCAATAATAAACTATTGAGACTTTATCAAGATAAAAAGCTTCTGCATAGTGAAGGAAATAATCAATAAAACTAAAAGGTAGCCTACACAACAGAAGAATATATTTGCAAATGACATTTCTGATAGAGGGTTAGTATCCAAAACCTAGAAAGAACTTATTAAACTCAACACTAAAAAAACAAATGATCCACTTAAGAAATGGGCAGAAGACATGAAGAGACCCTTTTCCAAAGAAGACAACCAGAGAGCCAATAGACATATGGAAAGATGCTCTACATCCCTCATCATCAAGGAAATACAAATAAAAACCACAATGAGATACCATCTCATACTTGCCTGCATGACTAAAATTAACACAGAAAACAACAGGCGTTGGCTAGGATGTGGAGAAAGGGGAACCTGCTAACACTGCTGGGAATGCAGGCTGATGTAGCCATTCAGGAACACTATGAAGTCTCCTCAACAGCTAAAAATAGAAAAACGTGGAAACAAAGATGTAAAAATATTATATAAATTTAGATGTTACAACATATTAAAATGTAAAATTTCACTATAAGTTAAGAAAATGAGACAGAAAAAAGGAAAAAGGGAAAAGACTGATAAAGAAGTACTAAATGAAATTCAAAATACATCATTTAAGAACTGACAAACATTTGAAGTTTAAGAAAAGTAAAAGGAGAGGAGTCAAGATGGCGGAGAAGTAGCAGGCTGAGACTACATCAGGTAGCAGGAGATCAGCTAGATAGCTTATCTAAACATTGCAAACACCTACAAATCCAATGGGAGATTGAAGAGAAGAAGAACAGCAATTCTAGAAACAGAAAATCGACCACTTTCTGAAAGGTAGGACTGGCAGAGAAGTGAATCCAAAGCGACAGGAAGATAGACTGCAGGGAGAGGGGCCAGCTCCCATCAAGCAGCAGAGCAATGGAGCACAAAATCAGGACTTTTAAAAGTCTGTTCCACTTAGGGACATTGCTCCAGAGGCTAAACCGGGGTGAAGCCCACGTGGGGTCAGCGTGGACCCAGGTCCCACAGGGTCACAGAAGGATCGGGGGTGTCTGAGTGTCACAGAGCTTGCAGGTATTAGAATAGGGAAGCCAGCTACAGAGACAGAGCTGAGGAGTGAGCTCTCAGCACAGGGTTACCTTGAACCGGTGGCAGGCTGGGTGAGCTCGGAGTGTGGCCAGAGGCCAGGGAGACAGGAGTGACTGGATGCTATTCTCTGAGGGGGCACTGAGGAGTGGGGCCCCAAGTTCTCGGCTCCTCCGGGCTGGACACTGGGAGGCTGCCATTTTCATTCCTGTCCTCAGGAACTCTATGGAAAGCTTTCAGGGAACAAAATCTCCCGAAAGCGAACCTGAATGGATTACTTTGCCCGGCCTCTGGTAAGGGTGGTCCAATTCCGCCTCGGGCAAAGATACTTGAGAATCACTACAACAGGCCTCTCCCCCAGAAGATCAACAAGAAATCCAGCCAGGACCAAGTTCACCCTCCAAGGAGAGCAGGTTCAATATCAAAAAGAGCATCAGAATTCCAGAGGAGAAGGAGGAAACCACGGAACTCATGGCTTTCTTCCCATGATTCTTTAGTCTTGTGGTTAATTTAATTTCTTTTCAAAATTTTTTCTTTTTTATTCTGCTATTTTTTTAAACTTTTACCCTTTTTTAAAAGTTTTTTAACTAGTTTCTCTAATATATATATTTATTTTTTATATTTTTTCTTTATTTGCTTCCTTTTTTTAAATTTTTTCTTTTTTTTTTTTCTGAACCTCTTTTTATCCCCATTCTCCCCTCCATGATTTGGGGTCTCTTCTGATTTGCTTAAAGCGCATTTTCCTGGGGTCTTTGCCACCCTTTTAGTATTTTACTTGCTCCTTCATACACTCTTATCTGGACAAAATGACAAGGCAGAAAAATTCACCATAAAAAAGAGAACAAGAGGCAGTACTGAAGGCAAGGGACCTAATCAATACAGACATTGGTAATATGTCAGATGTAGAGTTCAGAATGATGATTCTCAAGATTCTAGCTGGGCTTGAAAAAGGCATGGAAGATATTAGAGAAATCCTCTAAGGGGATATAAAACCCTTTTATGGAGAAATAAAAGAACTAAAATCTAACCAAATTGAAATAAAAAGTTATTAAGGAGGTGCAATAAAAAATGGAGACTCTCACTGCTAGGATAAATGAGGCAGAAGAAAGAATTAGTGATATAGAAGACCAAATGACAGAGAATAAAGAAGTTGAGCAAAAGAGGGAGTTTTTGCTACTGGACCATGAGGGGAGGTTTCGAGAGATAAGTGACAGCATAAGATGAAACAACATTAGAATAATTGGGATTCCAGAAGAGGAAGAAGAGAGAGGGGAGCAGAAGGTATATTGGAGAGAATTATTGGAGAGAATTTCAGTAATATGGCAAAGGAAACAAGAATCAAAATCCAGGAGGTGCAGAGAACCCCCCTCAAAATCAACAAGAATAGGTCCACACCCCGTCAAATAATAGTAAAATTTACAAGTCTTAGTGACAAGGAGAACATCCTGAAAGCAACCCGGGAAAAGAAGTCTGTAACATACAATGGTAAAAATATTAGATTGGTAGCAGACTTATCCACAGAGACCTGGCAGGCCAGAAAGAACTGGTATGATATATTCAGAGCAATAAATGAGAAAAAAAGGCAGCCAAGAATACTATATCCAGCTAGGCTATCATTGAAAATAGAGATAAAAAGCTTCCAGGACAGACAAAAACTGAGAAAATTTGCAAACACAAAACCAACTCTACAGGAAATATTGAAAGGAGTCCTCTAAGCAAAGAGAGAGCCTAAAAGAGTCAGAAGGGAACAGAGACAATATACAGTAGCAGTCACCTTACAGGCAATACAATGGCACAAACTCCTATCTCTCAATAGTTACCCTGAATGTTGATGGGCTAAATGCCCCAATCAAAAGACACAGGGTATCAGAATGGATAAAAAAACAAAACCCATCTATATGTTGCCTACAAGAAACTCATTTTAGACCCGAAGACACCTCCAGATTTAAAGTGAGGGGGTGGAAAACAATTTACCATGCTAATGGGCATCAGAAGAAAGCTGGGGTGGCAATCCTTCTATCAGATCAATTAGACATTAAGCCAAAGATTATGATAAGAGATGAGGAAGGACAGTATATCATACTCCATGGGTCTGTCCAACAAGAAGATCTAACAATTTTAAATATCTATGCCCCTAACGTGGGAGCAGCCAACTATATAAACCTGTTAATAACAAAATCAAAGAAACACATCAATAATAATACAATAATAGTAGGGGACTTTAACACTCCCCTCACTGAAATGGACAGATCATCCAGGCAAAAGATCAACAAGGAAATAAAGGCCTTAAATGACACACTGGACCAGATGGACATCACAGATATATTAGGAATATTTCACCCCAAAGGAACAGAATACACATTCTTTTCTAGTGCCCATGGAACATACTCCAGAATAGACCACATCCTGGGACTTAAATCAGGTCTCAACCGGTATCAAAAGATTAGGATCATTCCCCGCATATTTTCAGACCACAATGCTCTGAAGCTAGAACTCAATCACAAGAGGAAATTTGGAAAGAATCAAAATACATGGAGACTAAACAGCATCCTTCTAAAGAATGAATGGGTCGACCAGGAAATTAAAGAAAAATAGAAAAAATTCATGGAAACAGATGATAATGAAAACACAGCTGTTCAAAATCTGTGGGACACAGCGAAGGAAGTCCTGAGAGGAAAATATATAACGGTACAAGCCTTTCTCAAGAAACAAGAAAGGTCTCAAGTACACAACCTAACCCTTCACCTAAAGGAGCTGGAGAAAGGACAAGAGAGAAAGCCTAAACCCAGCAGGAGAAGAGAAATCATAAAGAACAGAGCAGAAATCAATGAAATAGATACCAAAAAAACAATAGAACAAATCAAAGAACCTAGGAGCTGGTTCTTTGAAAGAATTAATAAGATTGATAAACCCCTGGCAAGACTTATCGAAAAGAAAACAGAAAGGACCCAAATAAACAAAATCATGAATGAAAGAGGAGAGAGCACAATCAACATCAAAGAAATACAGACAATTATAAGAACATACTATGAGCAACACTATGCCAACAAATTTGACAATCTGGAAGAAGTGGAGGCATTACTAGAGACATATAAACTACCACAACTGAACCTGGAAGAAATAGAAAACCTGAACAGGCCCATAACCAGTAAGGAGATTGAAACAGTCATCAAAAACCTCCAAACAAACAAAAGCCCAGGGCCAGACAGTTTCCCAGGGGAATTCTACCAAACATTTAAAGAAGAACTAACTCCTATTCTCCTGAAACTGTTCCAAAAAATAGAAATGGAGGGAAAACTTCCAAACTCATTTGATGAGGCCGCATCACTTTGATCCGAAAACCAGACAAGGATCCCATCAAAAAGGAACTACAGACCAATATCCTTGATGAACACAGATGCAAAAATTCTCACCAAAATACTAGCCAATAGGATTCAACAGTACATTAAAAGGATTATTCACCACGACCAAGTGGGATTTATTCCAGGGCTGCAAGGTTGGTTCAACATCCACAAATCAATTAATGAGATACAACACATTAATAAAAGAAAGAACAAGAACCATATGATACTCTCCATAGATGCTGAAAAAGCATTTGACAAAGTGAAGCATCCTTTCCTGATCAAAACTGTTCAAAATGTAGGGATAGAGGGCACATACCTCAATAGTATCCAAGCCATCTATGAAAAACCCACCACAAATATCATTCTCAATGGAGAAAAACTGAAAGATTTTCTGCTAAGGTCAGGAACATGGCAGGGATTTCCATTATCGCCACTGCTATTCAACATAGTACTAGAAGTCCTAGCCTCCGCAGTCAGACAACAAAAAGAAATTAAAGGCATCCAAATCGGCAAAGAAGAAGTCAAAGTATCACTCTTCGCAGATGATATGATACTATACGTGGAAAACCCAAAAGACGCCACTCCGAAACTGCTAGAACTTGCACAGGAATAAAGTGTCAGGATATAAAGTGTCAGGATATAAAATCAATGCACAGAAATTAGTTGCATTTCTCTACACCAACAACAAGACAGAAGAAAGAGAAATTAAGGAGTCAATCCCATTTACAATTGCACCCAAAGCCATAAGATACCTAGGAATAAACCTAACCAAAGAGGCTAAGAATCTATATGCAGAAAACTATAAAGTACTCATGAAAGAAACTGAGGAAGACACAAAGAAATAGAAAAATGTTCCATGCTCCTGGATTGGAAGAATAAATATTGTGAAAATGTCTATGCTACCTAAAGCAAACTACACATTTAATGCAATCCCTATCAAAATACCATCCATTTTTTTCAAAGAAATGGAACAAATAATCCTAAAATTTATTTGGAACCAGAAAAGACCTCAAATAGCCAAAGGAATATTGAAAAAGAAAGCCAAAGTTCGTGGCATCACAATTCTAGACTTCAAGCTCTATTACAAAGCTGTCATCATCAAGACAGCATGGTACCGGCACAAAAACAGACACATAGATCAATGGAACAGAATAGAGAGCCCAGAAATCGACCCTCAACTCTATGGTCAACTAATCTTCGACAAAGCAGGAAAGAATGTCCAATGGGAAAAAGACAGCCTCTTCAATAATTGGTGTTGGGCTTATTGGACAGCCACATACAGAAAAATGAAATTGGACCACTTCCTTACACCACACACAAAAATAGACTCAAAATGGATGAAGGACCTCAATGTGAGAAGGAATCCATCAAAATCCTTTAGGAGAACACAGACAGCAACCTCTTCGACCTCAGCCACAGCCACGTCTTCCTAGGAACATCGGCAAGGGAAGCAAGGGCAAAAATGAACTATTGGGATTTCATCAAGATCAAAAGCTTTTGCACAGAAAAGGAAACAGTTAACAAAACCAAAAGACAACTGACAGAATGGGAGAAGATATTTGCAAACGACATATCAGATAAAGGGCTAGTGTCCAAAATCTATAAGGAACTTAGCAAACTCAACACCCAAAGAACAAACAATCCAATCAAGAAATGGGCAGAGGACATGAACAGACATTTCTGCAAAGACATCCAGATGGCCAACAGACACATGAAAAAGTGCTCCACATCACTCGGCATCAGGGAAATACAAATCAAAACCACAATGAGATATCACCTCACATCAGTCAGAATGGCTAAAGTTAACAAGTCAGGAAATGACAGATGCTGGCGAGGATGCGGAGAAAGGGGAACCCTCCTACACTGTTGGTGGGAATACAATCTGGAGCAACCACTCTGAAAAACAGCATGGAAGTTCCTCAAAATGTTGAAAATAGAACTACCCTATGACCCAGCAATTGCACTACTGGGTATTTACCCTAAAGATACAAACGTAGTGATCCGAAGGGGCACGTGCACCCGAATGTTTATAGCAGCAATGTCTACAATACCAAACTATGGAAAGAACCTAGATGTCCATCAACAGATGAATGGATAAAGAAGATGTGATATATATACACAATGGAATACTATGCAGCCATCAAAAGAAATGAAATCTTGCCATTTGCGACAACGTGGATGGAACTAGAGGGTATCATGCTTAGTGAAATAAGTCAATCGGAGAAAGACAAATATCCTATGATCTCCCTGATATGAGGACGTGGAGATGCAACATGGGGCGTTAGGGGAGTAGGAGAAGAATAAATGAATCAAGATGGGATTGGAAGGGAGACAAACCATAAGCGACTCTTCATCTCACCAAACAAACTGAGGGTTGGTTGGGGGAGTGGGTTTGGAAGAGGAGGGTGGGATTATGGACATTGGGGAGGGTATGTGCTATGGTGAGTGCTGTGAAGTGTGTAAACCTGGCGATTCACAGACCTGTACCCCTGGGGATAAAAATACATTATATGTTTATTAAAAAAATAATATTAAATAAAGAAATAATTTGCATATTGATTTAAACCACCAAAAAAAAAAAGTGAAAGAGGGTAACAACTTTATAACACGTATTATTATAAATATAACTAGTAGATAATATAAAATCTTCCTAAATACCAAAAAATTTAAAATAATATTAACAAAAGACTTATAGAAAGACAAAGAGTAAATATAAACACAGCAAATGAAGCATAAGCCATATAAATATATAAAAGTATAGGAACCAATCATTCCAGTGTTAATAACTCATATAAATGGATTTGATTCTCCTATTAAATAAAACAATTAGGTTACATAAAAGATTAAGAATAAATGGCAAGCAATGTAAACAAAAAAAAAAAAGCAGGAACCATGATTTTGATATTAAATTAGTTTGAATTCAGACCCAAAAGAAGCTAATTGAACTTCATCATACTAATGGTTTTATTTGATAATAAAGAAGTGACAATTAAGAAATCTGTGTAGCAGGGGCGCCTGGGTGGCTCAGTGGATTAAGCCGCTGCCTTCGGCTCAGGTCATGATCTCAGGGTCCTGGGATCGTGCCCCGCATTGGGCTCTCTGCTCCGTGGGGAGCCTGCTTCCTCCTCTCTCTCTGCCTGCCTCTCTGCCTACTTGTGATCTCTCTCTCTGTCAAATAAATTAAAAAAAATTTTTTAAATCTAAAAAAAAAAAAAACTCCTTGTCTTTAAAAAAAAAAATCTGTGTAGCAAATAAATTAAAATAAATTAACAATTATATCCATAAATTAGGAAAAAAATTAAAAATGTAAGGAGAAATGGACAAAATTACAAATAATTGAAAATTTCAACTGAGAACTCTCAATACAAGTTACAAGTAGATGAAGAAAAGTGAATCTATAAAAGACCTAAACAACATAAATAATAAATTTTATTGATAATGATGATTATAGCTTCTTTTAAAGCACATGTGGAATAGATAAAATTTTTTTATACAGGCCATTTGTAAAATCTCAATTAATTTAGCAAAATGATATGGAAAACCACTTTTAATCATCACCATGCAATAAAATTAAAAATTAATTGCCATATTGAAGAAAATGGGTTTCCATTTGAAAGCTAATATAAAATTTATATTTAATCATAAGTGTTTACATATAAATTATATGTACATATATATACATATTTTTATATATATATGCATTTTTAAATTCTTCTTGAGTGATAGGAATATATACTGATAAATTACAGGATTTCTAAAAATAAAGCTAATGAAAACACTATGTAGCAATATCTTTGAGACATAGTTAAGACAATGATCAGACAAAAATATGTAGCTATTTCTTAGATTGAATCATGGACAAAAATTATTATCATTAACCCCTCCTGTGTCCATCCCCTTTGCCCTGTAACTTTATGGTGCCTTTCCATTTTGGGAGAATCAATTTATTCTCTCTCTGAAGTCTGGGCTTGACTTTATGATTTGCTTTGATATTGAGATCATAACATACATAATGCAAAAAGTGGCTTGAAAAGCACTTGTAAATGTGGGTTTGCTCTCCCTTTTTCTCTTTTATCATTGTTACAGATCATTCTTAGTTTAGTTTGGGTGAGGAAGAGAAATATGTGGAAAGAGTCAACCAAATTAGATAAGTTTCTGTAAGGTTCGCTGAAGAAATGGCTGACTCCAGGGCTTGGAAAGATATAAGATAAGCCTGGAATGTATTGTTTACTGGAGAGCAAAGAAACTAAAAAATGGAGACATGCATCCTATTGGACTTAGCTTATATTGACTTCTGAGAGCTGATTATACATATCTTCCCAATTTTATGTGCAGGTGACTTATAATGGCAGACTGTAAATCTATATTTCCAAGCTCATGTTTGGTGATGTCATGTTGGTAAATTAAAACCATTCATGGTAGGAGTATTTACACCATTAAAATCAGCAAAATCTTTAAATTGAGCTCCATCTACCCTTTTTTTAGAGCCAATGTATAAGCATAGCACTAAAGATTTCTCAAAACAAAATGGCACAGGACCCATATCTATAGAACTCTTACTGAATTAATCTGAAACATGTTGATTATCAAAATTAAAAAATGATAATAACACATTAAAACTAATTTAATGAAATACGAAACCATGAGTCTATAAATGCGTAAGTTAGTAAATAAATAAATAAGGGTTAAAGAAAATCTCATTTTTCGAGTAGGATGACAAAGAAAATTACAAAGAAAGACAGTAAATTACTAGCTGGAATTCTTCATTAAAAAAATTGATTCAGCAAGGACCATCAATGGCTGCTGTAACAAGTGGATGAAAATTTGATGGAGAGCATATAATCAAAGTGAGTATCACCAGTAATTGGAAAAGCCAGCATCAGATGACAAGTTGACTCTACAGTTATTATCTTGAATTCTTTTTTCTTAAAGATTTTATTTATTTTAGAGAAAGAGAGAGAAAGAGCTCACAATGTGAGCAGGGGGAGGGGCAGATTGAGTGGGAGAGGCAGAAAGGTTTTTTTTTTTTAATTTTCTTCTATTTTATTTTATTTCTTTTCAGTGTTCCAGAATTCATTGTTTATGCAGCATACCCTGTACTCCATGCAATAAGTTCCTCCATAATACCCACCACCGGGTTCACCCAACCAAAACTTCCTCCCCTCCAAAAACCTCTGTTTCTCAGAGTCCACAGTCTCTCATGGTTTATCTCCCCCTCCAAAAAAGGCAGAAAAATTTAAGCCCACTCCATTTAGAGAGCAGAGCCAGACATTGGGGTCAATCCCATCACCCTGAAATCATGACCCCAGTTGAAATCAAGAGTTCAATGTCCAGCTAACTGAACCACCCAGGCACCCCACTGTCTCACATTCTTTAAAAAAATGTCCCTGTCAAGGTTATATCAGTAAGTCCCTGTAAGCAAGCTCTTGAAAGACAAATGGTTCCACATTAAACTACAGAGATATGTCAAATAAATATAACATATACTATGAGATCCTGAAGTGAAAAATTCATAGATTTTTTTAAAGGCCAGAGGAGCATATAATGAAATTTAATTAAGGTTCATAAGTTAGATAATAGTAAAATATCAGATCAGGAAATTTCTATCACTATGCCACAGTCATATAAGAGAATCTTTTCTCATGAAATATACTAAAGTTTAAGGGGTGAAGGGCCACCAATTTTATGCCTTGTTCTCAAATGGTTCAAAAAAAATAATATGAGTTACATATAGAGAGAATTGCAAAGCATACTAGCAAAATGTCAATTAAATTAAGAGATTAGAGGGGCGCCTGGGTGGCTCAGTGGTTTAGGCCACTGCCTTCGGCTCGGGTCATGATCTCAGGGTCCTGGGATCGAGTCCCGCATCGGGCTCTCTGCTCGGCAGGGAGCCTGCTTCCCTCTCACTCTCTCTGCTTGCCTCTCTGCCTACTTGTGATCTCTCTCTGTCAAATAAATAAATAAAATCTTAAAAAAAAATAAGAGATTAGATTAGATTATTAGATTATTATTATTATTAGACTATTAGATTAGGTTATCTAATTAGATTAGAGAATTTTAATGAACTTTATAAGGGTTTCAATGTATACTGCCCTCCTTAGTCTAAGGAGACATATATTAAAGTATTTAGGATTCAGTTTGTAAAGGTTAAATGGGCACAAATATGTGCCCATTTAATTCTTTATACTTTAAAGTAATTTATGCTTTAAAATAATTCTTGAATTATACTTTGAATTTACTTTGAATATACTTTAAAATAATTCTTCAGAAGAGGAAGATGTGTAAATATATATGTACATATATAAGTATATGTTACATATACCTATACATTTATATCCATACACAAACACATACATACTTGAAACAAGTAAATAATTGAGAGAAAATAAATGTGATGAAATGTGAACAAGTAGTGGATCTAGATAAGAAATATAGAAATATATGGTGTTTATTACACTAAACTTAAAAAAATTCTGTATGTTTGAAATTTTTCAAAATTAAAGATTAAATAAATGAAATTATCAATTTTAAGATTTGTTCAAATACCTTTAGAAGTTTTTTATGCCTTCAGAGTGTGCACTACCTCCACACACTGTTACCCATCATTCCGATTTTAGGTTAGAAGTCACCTCCTCTGAAAACTCTGTCCTGACCTTAAACTTAAACTTGATTAACTGTCTTTCTGCTGGGTCCCCATACATTCTTTCTTTTTTTTTTTTTTTTTACATTTCAATAGTTCAATAGATAGTGAACAGTTGATAGATAAATGAATAAATGGATAGAGAGATAAATGAGTAATTGATATGTGGCAGGGAAAAAAAGAAGGAGAGAGAAAGAGATATTACCTATATTTCTCTCCTACTAGATATTAAGCTATCTGTGTTTGGAACAATATATTCATTTTCTCTATTTCCAACATCTAGCAAACTGCTTAAGATCAAGAAGTGTTTAGCAAATGATTTTATAAATGAATAAACCTATTTATGCAATATGTGTATACACACATATAAATAAATAATATAAAATGGTTAAGTGTTATCTGAAATTTTTTTTTAAAGATTTTGTTTATTTATTTGACAGAGGTCACAAGTAAGCAGAGTGGCAGGCAGAGAGAGGAAGGGAAGCAGGCTCCCTGCTGAGCAGAGAGCCCAATGAGGGGCTCGATCCCAGGACCCTGAGATCATGACCTGAGCCGAAGGCAGAGGCTTTAACCCACTGAACCACCCAGGCGCCCCTGAAATATTTTTGATGTTACATAAGTTTATGTAATTCTTGCAGACATGTCTCAAGGAACCACTTCATAGAGTGAACAAGATGTAGGGGAAATTTTAGGAAGTCAAGTATACAGATTTCCATATCCCAGGCCATATTTTACTGAAAATTTTTAGGTTTTATATATTAATACTCCTAACAAGACTTCATTTGAAAAAAAAAATAATTTTCTTCCATGGCTAAATCAAACAAAAATTTCTTTGTGCTTCAGTATCTTTCTTCTCTATAATGGGGAAGTGAAATATATAACATTTATTGAGTCACGGCCATATTCACATACTTCACATGAAAATATTCCTTCAATCCTCATTTTCACCCTAAGGATTAAGATTTTTTTTTCCTTCCAGATGAAAGAATTAAGAAATAGTTAAGCGATTTGCCTAATTATTTGAAGATACTGGAATTGAACCCAGATTCCTGCCTTATTCAAATTCACAGCATTTGAAACAGCAGTGTCTAAGGTGATAGTGTGACAGGAAGAGTCCTCAAAACTCCAGGAAATGCAGAAATCCCATTCTAAAAAAACAGACGTCTTACACATTTTCCTAAACTCTTTGAACAGAAAGAGCTGACACAGTATACAATAGCTGCTAGTCACTTAGAATAAGAAAATAAATTAGGGGTGCAGTATTGAGAAGAAGGATTATAATTAGCTCTCAACAGAAATTAATGGGTAAGGAATTTCCTGGAAAAGGAAAGGAAGAAATGGGACAGATTTTATATATAAGGCTAAATAGCTAAGTGATAATAAAACACTTTATAACAAGTAAATGAAAGTTTTTCACTGAGTTGAAAAAGGAGAATAAAAAGCAAGTCACTAAAAAGAGTGATGAAGGAGCATTCTTATGTGAACAACAAGTTGATAAGATGAATATGAGGGAGCAAAGACATGGAAATTTTTTGTTTCTGAAAATTCAGTGTAAAAAGCATATACAAGCAGATTTGCATACTTTATTCCTTAAGGTTTTAAATGGCATTTATGCATATTATCTTATTTGATTTCTATAACAGTGATATGGGGTTTGATGCAGATAAAGACATCATCCAGGGCATCTGGGTGGCTCAGTCAATTAAGCATCTGCCTTTGACTCAGGTCATGATCCCAGAGTCCTGGGATCAAGCCTCATACCAGGCTTTCTGCTCAGTGGAGAGCCTGCTTCTCCTTCTCCCTCTGCCTGTCTCTCTGCCCACTTGTCTCTCTGTCTCTCTCGCTGTCAAATAAATGAACAAAATCGTTTTAAAAAATTAAAAATTAAAAAAAGACATCATCCTCATTTTTCATAGAAGAAAACAATTAAGACACTAAATACCACATTTAAAAAGATTTCTTAGTAGAGAAACGGTAAGGCATCTTATACACAACCATTACTCAGAAAGCCAGTGAATGGTCAAGCTGATGCCAAAATTACTGTCCAAATCCCCAAAACACAAGGGCAGAAAGACTGTATAGGACTCATGCAGTGGAAGATTTCATATATAGATTAGAAAACTGAGATTAGAGATAGGAAAAACAAAAACAAAAGTAAAAACATCCAATTAAGAATAAATGAGAGCCTGAAAGTGAAATAAAGGGAGATATCAGAGTAATTCTAGAAATGGCATTTTAGAATTTTCCGGAGTGAATGAACACACATTGAGAAAAGAAACAATATGAAGACTTGATTGTGCAGGAAATAAAGTTTATTAGATCTGTAATTGATATGTTGAATTTGAGTTTTTCTTCTGAATTAGATTTCAGCATTTTTGAGGAAAAGGAGTGAAGTCCTGGACATTTGTATATACCTCTGCAGTTAAAGTGAAATTTAAGAGTTGGAATTCTAGAACCTACTGCCTGGCTCAAAATCCAGCACCATGACTTCCATATTTTGTGCAAGTCTCAACTTCTCAATGCATGTTTTCTTATACATATAATGTGCAATAAAAGTACCTTTTTGTAGAATAGTATCTGATACATAGTAAGTGCTAAATATTAATAGATTTTATTTACTATTTTTACAGATATTATTTTGTGGGGTTTTTTGGCTGAACTACATGGTTTTATAAATGACAAGTGAAACTTTGAAAAATAAGAATAAAATAGCAAAGTTTAAAAAAATTAAGGTCAACAATGGGAAACAAATGTTAAATTCAGACCATTCTTTTTTTTTTTTTTTTTTTTTTTTGACAGAGAGAGAGATCACAAGTAGGCAGAGAGGCAGGCAGAGAGAGAAGGGGAAGTAGGCTCCCTGCTGAGCAGAGAACCCGATGCGGGACTCGATCCCAGGACCCTGAGATCATGACCTGAGCTGAAGGCAGAGGCTTAACCCGCTGAGCCACCCAAGTGCCCAATTCAGACCATTCTTTGTGGTCTTGTGAAAAGATGAATAATAATAACTCAGTTATAAAATTGTTACAAATAACACTGTAGGTGACCATATTTCCAGGTTTGATAAGAAAAAAAAAGAATGCTGACATGAAAATGAACCATATTTGTTGAATACCTTGCTCACAACTGGAGAGGTTCCACTGGGCAGAAGAAAGATGGCTGGAGGTAAAGAAATGTGAAAAAAAGAAAGGTGTGAGTTATATGATTGTTAAAATAGGGGAAACTAGGGGAGAGTAAAGAGTTAGAGTGATGAAATCAGTAATCATTTGTGAACTGCGCCTAGCTCTCTAACACTACTCTTGTCCCTATAGGTAAAGGAGTCTGGAGGAATCCTTGTGTGAAACAGTAACAATGCAGGACAGCAGGATCACATGGTTTCCTGGAGGGGAAACTCGGAAGAGGGGAAAATGCTCCACAATAATCAGTCGTTCATTTTTCTTTCAGATAAATATCAATATGTTTGAAAACAATGCTTTAAATTTGTTGAAAAACTTGGAGCCCCTGGGTGCCCTGGTCAGTTAAGCATCTAGCTCCTGATTTCAGCTCAGGTCATGATCTTGGGGTTGAAAGACTGAACCCTGCACTGGGCTCTGTGCCAGGCATGGAGTTTGCCTGTGATTCTCCCTTTCCCTCTGCCCCTCATCCTGCTCTCTCTCTCTCCCTCTATAAAAAATGAATAAATGGATAACAATATTAATAATTAGTTTAAAAACTCTAATTTTCCCTAGCTGATGAATTTCAATATAATGCAACATAACTCCGTCTAGCCTTACTAGAATAAGCTTCATTAAATTAAAACAACAACAATGGCAAAGTGGGAATGAAAAATCCAAATTACTTCTGATATTTGAATCATGAGATTTTTACTTCAAGTTTTTAAAGGATCAGTAGTAATTGTCAAAGACATATTGGAAATTGTATCACCTAATTGTATGACCTTTGTATTACATCTGTTAAGACCTCTATTTCCTTTAGGTAATCTTTGTAACTGAAATAACCTGAGTTTGCTCCTGAGTAAGCTACAGATAGAGACTACACTGTCACACAAATGAAATTTTACTTGTTGCATATGAGGAGATCACAAGGAATTATATTAATGAAGCTGGTGGTCCTCCTTGGGCAGAAACTTTAACATAATGAAGCAGTGTTAACTCTTGGACTAGGGGAAGGAGCTATGGGCCAGCCTAAACTGGATGGGAGCTTGGACTCCTTAATTCCAGTGAGGAATACAGGGTCTTGCTTCGTTTTGAAATAACAGGAAAGTTGGTTTCGTGTGTGTGTGTGTGTGTGTGTGTGTGTGTGTGTGTGTGTGTGTGTGTTTTAAAGATTTTATTATTGAGAGGGGAGAGAGAGAAACCCAGGCAGACTCCACGCTGATGGCAGAGTGCAACACAGATCTCACTCTCCTGAGATCACAATCTGAGCCTAAACCCAAGAGTTCCTGGCTCATCTGACTGCACCACCCATCCAGGCACCCTAGCACTAGGGGTTTTACCAATGATTTATTGTCTTTGCTACGGTTAGGCAATTTCCTGGCCTACTAGAGACCTTTAGTTTTTGCATTCTCTTTGTTCCCATAAAATGCTTAACTACTGAGGTTTTTGCATTTCTTTGTAATTCTGACACCTCTTAGGAAATTCTACTAGCAATGTACTTGGGGAAGTAGAGCTGGCAAGGCAGAAATCACAGAAAACGGCTGCAGTGAGGGAGCAAAAAATGACTTCACTTGTGACAAAAGCTATGTCTTCTCTTTCTTGTTCTAGGAATTCCTAACTCTATCTGCTTCAGTCATTTGTACAATAAGGTTCAAGTCTTCACAGTCTCACCTTCCCCTCATCCCAGCCTCTGGTAAACAGTAATCTTTTCTCCATTACCATAGTTTTGCCCTTTAGAAAACATCAGAAAAGTCAAATTATAAAATATGTAACCTTTTCAGACCAGCTTGTTTCACTCAGGATAATACCCTTGAGATTCATCTCAATATTTTGTGTTCAATAGTTCAGTCATTTTTTTTTATTTAATTTTTAAAAAAATTTATTTATTTTTTCAGCATAACAGTATTCATTGTTTTTGCACAACACCCAGTGCTCCATGCAAAACGTGCCCTCCCTATTACCCACCACCTGTTCCCCCAACCTCCCACCCCCGACCCTTCAAAACCCTCAGGTTGTTTTTCAGAGTCCATAGTCTCTTATGGTTCGCCTCCCCTTCCAATTTTTTTTTTTATATAAACATATAATGTATTTTTATCCCCAGGGGTACAGGTCTGTGAATCGCCAGGTTTACACACTTCACAGCACTCACGATAGCACATACCCTCCCCAATGTCCATAACCCCCTCCCCCTCTCCCAACCCCACCTCCCCCCAGCAACCCCCAGTTTGTTTTGTGAGATTAAGAGTCATTTATGGTTTGTCTCCCTCCCAATCCCATCTTGTTTCATTTATTCTTCTCCTATCCCCCTAACCCCCCATGTTGCTTCTCCATGTCCTCGTATCAGGGAGATCATATGATAGTTGTCTTTCTCCGATTGACTTATTTCACTAAGCATGATACCCTCTAGCTCCATCCACGTAGTCGCAAATGGCAAGATTTCACTTCTTTTGAATAGTTCAGTCATTTTTTTGGCCAATTAGAATTTTATTGTAAGGCTGTTTCACCACTTGCTTTGCAACCAGTGGATATTTGCTTTGATTTCTGAATTGGGAGATTATGAATAGTCACTATAAAAAATGGGTATATGGGTTTTTGTCAAAATTAAGTTTTCAGTTTTGTGTGGTAAATACCTAAAAGGGACATCATGGGGTCATATGGTAAGTTTAAGTTTCACTTCATTAGAAAAATGCCAAACTGTTTTCCAGAGTGGCTAGGCCATTTTGCATTCTAAGTAGTAATATGGGAGAGTTTCATTTGCTCCACATTCCTGTCAGCATTTGTTATTGATAGTATCTCTTCCTTTACCCCTTCCCATAGACAGGTGTTAACAATGAACCATAGTTCTGTTTTGCATTTCCTAATGGCTGACAATGTGGATTGTATTTTCATATTAATTAATATATCATATTATTGATATTAATATATCCTTTTCAATGAAGCATCTATTCAAGTCTTTTGTCCATAAGTAAGTAAATAAATAAATATAAATATATAAATATACATATATATATATAGATATATAAATAATTACTGTTGGGTATTAAAAGTTCTTTATGTACCCTGGCTAAAAATCCTCTGTCACATATGTGCTTTGCCAAGGGTTTCCTACCAGGCTATGGCTTGTCTTTCCATTTTTTTTTTTTTTTTTTTAAGATTTATTTATTTATTTTATATTTATTTTGGAGAGAAAGCATCAGAGGAGGAAGAGCAGAGGGAGAGAGAGAGAATCCTCAAGTAGACTCACCGCTGATTATAGAGCCTGATGCTGGGCTCTATCCCAGGACCCTGAAATCATGACCTGAGCTGAAAATAAGAGTTAGCCACTTAATCAACTGAGTCACCCAGGTGACCCTGTCTTTTCACTGCTTCAGTGTTTTATGCAGTGTTTTTGTTAATTTTGATGAAGTTCAATTTATTGTTTGCTTTTATGCATATCATTCTATTACAGGTATACTTTGTGTCATGCCTAACAACTCTGCCTAAGCCCAGGTCACAAATATTTTTATTTTTTATTTTTATTTATTTTTTATATTTTTTTCTATATTTTCTTCTAAAATCTTTATAATTACACATTTTACATTTAGACTTATTACCCATTTTATTAAATTAATATATAATGTGTTATTTGCCCCAGGGGTACGGTCTGTGAATCATCAGGCTTATACATTTCATAGCACTCACCATAGCACATACCCTCCCCAATGTCCATAACCCAGCCACCCTATCCCTACCTCCCCCCAGCAACCCTCAGTTTGTTTCATGAGATTAAGGGCCTCTTATGGTTTGTCTCTCTCCTGATCCCACCTTGTTTCATTTTTTCCTTCCCTACCCACCATGACCCCTGTCCTGCCTCTTAAATTCCTCATATCAGAGAGATCATATGATAATTGTCTTTCTCAGATTGACTTAATTCTGTTCAGCATAATAACCTGTAGTTCCATCCACATCATTGCAAATGGCAAGATTTTGTTTCTTTTGATGGCTGCATAGTATTCCATTGTGTGTGTGTGTGTGTGTGTGTGTGTGTGTGTGTGTGTGTTTATATATATATATATATATATATATATATCTCACATCTTCTTTATCCATTAATCTGTTGATGGACATCTAGGCTCTTTCCATAGTTTGGCTATTGTGGACATTGCTGCTATAGATGTTCAGGTGCATGTGCCTCTTCGGTTCACTATATTTGTATCTTCAGGGTAAATACCCAGTAGTGCAATTGCTGGGTCATAGGGTAGCTCTATTTTCAACTTTTTGAGGAACATCCATACTGTTTTCCAGAATGGCTGCACCAGCTTGCATTCCCACTAACAGTGTAGGAGGGTTCCCCTTTCTCCACATCCTCACCAACACCTGTCATTTCCTGACTTGTTAATTTTAGCCATTCTGACTGATGTGAGGTGGTATCTCATTGTGGTGTTTTTTTTTGTTTTGTTTTGTTTTTTTTTAAGATTTTATTTATTTACTTGACAGAAAGAGATCACAAGTAGGCAGAGAGGCAGGCAGAAAGAGAGAGGGAAGCAGGCCCCCTGTTGAGCAGAGAGCCCGATGGGGGACTCAATCCCAGGACTCTGAGATCATGACCTGAGCCGAAGGCAGTGGCCTAACCCACTGAGCCACCCAGGCGCCCCTCATTGTGGTTTTGATTTGTATTTCCCTGATGCCAAGTGATGTGGAGCACTTTTTCATGTTTATGACCCATTTTTTTGAATTATTTTCTGTAAGGTATGAAGTTTAGGTCAAAACCATATTTTTCGAAGTGGATATCCACTTAATAAAATATATTTTTATTTAGTTGCTTTGTACATTTGTCAAAACTCAATTCATCATTTTTGTGTGGGTTTATTTCTGGACCCTCTCTTCTATTCCATCAATCTATGTGTATCATCTCTTCACCAATAAGTAACTTAAAATCAACATCTTTAGTTTAGAAAATTTATTCTTCTTTTTTCAAAAATTTTTGACCATTCTAATTCCTTTGCCTTTTCATATAACTTAAAATCAGCTTGCCTATTTCTATGAAAATTTCTGCTAGAATTTTGATTGGGAATGTGTTACATCTGTAAATCAATTTAAACAGAATAATAATCTTTAACATCTCAGTCTTCCTGTCCAAGAACACAGTAACTTGATAGTTTTTTTTTAATGTTATCTTTTTTTTTAATATTATCTTTTTTTTTAATATTTTTTATTTATTTGACAGAGAGAAATCACAACTAGGCAGAAAGGCAGGCAGAGAAAGAGGAGGAAGCAGGTTCCCTGCAGAGCAGAGAGCCCAATGTGGGGCTCAATCCCAGGACCCTGGGATCATGACCCAAGCCGAAGGCAGAGGCTTTAACCCACTGAGCCACCCGGGCGCCCCAACTTGATAGTTTTTAAAGCAACTTTTTATTTTACTGAACATGTACACATATATCTATAGAACATGTAAGTAATATTATGTGTTATATATATCATAGCAATCTGATAGCAAATTTAAGAGTGGATCAAAAATGTATGTATTTGTGATGATAACAGTGTAAACTATATTCTGTAAATAATGGAATTATTTAATAGTTGTTTAGTTTGTGTTTTTAAAAATGTTGACCAAAGCATTTAGAAGTAAAAATTAATTTAAAAAAATGAAAAGAAGAAAGGGATGGATTAGCATGAGCACAGCTAAATATGAACCCCTGTGTATATATGTAAGAGAACTTCAGTATACTAAGATTCAAAAAAATCTTAATGATAATTCCCCTTTTTAAAGATGACCTAAAAACCACATAAGTTAAATGACTTGTCTAAAGACAATACAATCCAATGTAAGAGCTAGAAACAATCTTTGATTTTCACTATTGACAATCTTGTTAAACATTGCACACACTTTTCTAATTATACAGATGGTGTGAAAACAAAACTACACATCTAAAAAATATTCTAATCTCCACAACAAAGTGGATATTGGAAAAATTCATAAAAATGTAACATATTTATGTTATGGGATTAGGGGAAATAGGTGAAGAGGATTAAGATGTACAAACTTTCAGTTGTAAAATAAGTCATGAAGATAAAAAATATAGAACAAAGAATATAGTCCGTAATAATTGTAACAATTGGATGGTGACAGATAGTGACTACATATCATGGCAAGCATGGTATATATAATGTAGAGCATTAGCTAATCAGTATGCTGTACACTCACATGTCAACTAATATAACACTGTATGTCAACTATATTTCAATAGTTTAAAAAAGGTGGGTTTTTTTAATGCTTAATGTATTAATTTTAAGGTGGCTTTAAAGATACTTGGAGACCACAGGAGCATAGTTAAATAGCTTAATTTTCTATGCAAGTAATCATCACTCTGTTGAAAGTATTTGGTCTTTATGAAGATAAATGAGACATCTAATTTTCCTAGGCTGCCATGGGGTGAGGCAAATTTTAATTCGCCTTATAAGAACCAACAGAACTTTTCTATTTTAGAAAAAGTGACTTTGTTTTTAATTATGGTACTTTTAATCTGCAGTTTTTTCATTTTCATGCATTTTCTTGTTTAAAGTCACCTGTTAATTTTGAGAAGGACATAGAAACTTAGATGAAAATTAAAGAGCTAAACAGCAGGAACTATTCCAAGCCTTAGTTTATATTCCTAAATACTTCCCACATTTTGCAAAATATTGGCTAAAATCCATATGCTCTTGAATTATGGTAATTTTGCAATACAAATTACATTCTAAAGAGGCAAAATGAGTTTTGAAGTTCTGAATACCAAGGATTATGCACTGACTTTGGCTACATCAAATTGCCCTGCTGGAAATCTTCCATCTTTTCTACCCCCACACCCCTGACTCCAAACATACTCTACATTACTCCTTCTTGGTCTATTTTCTGAGAAGCTGGGCTGTGTAGTCTACATGAGAGGGATCCCTTGTCCCTTCTCTTCTTGGATCCAAACAACACAGAGTGGAGGGAGGGAAAGTGAAGTCAGGAAATTTATTCTTCTGTCTCACTTCTTGCGCAATTGCTTTAAGGCTGGCTATGTCTTTCCATGGAATTTTTTGCCTTTCAGGTAATACTCTTCACAAAGACCTATCTTCCTAATGTAGTAACCACTCCCTCTCCTCACACCTTCAAGTTTAGATACTGCGTTGGGTGGTCTGTGTTGCTCAGTCAGTTAAGCTTCTGCTTTTGGCTCAGGTCATGATCCCAGGGTCCTGGGATTAAGTCCTGCATCGAGCTCCTTTCTCAAAGAGGAGCCTACTTCTCCTAATGCTCCCTCCACCTAATGCTCCCCCTGCTTGTGCCCTCTCTGACAAATAAATAAATAAAATCTTAAAAGCAAAAAACAAAACTGTCCTTGAATATTCCTATCTGAGAGTTGCAATATTAGGGTTCTCCTGCTGCCCAAACCTTATAGATATTACCCTTATTAAACTGTTTCCAAATTGTACTGATTTAAATATGTCATCACTTTCTTCTGGGGCCTTGACTGATACAGTTTCAATTTCAATGTCATGTAAAATTTGATATAAACCAAAGCCCTATATGCAACCTATATGAAAATTTTGAAACACAAAAATAGAATAAATACCTGTGAACCCCACTAGTACAAGAACCAGAATGCTGTCAATATCCTTATAGATATTGAAATATGTCCTGTGCCCTCTTCACTGTTTGTAAGCAAAGGTCATCAATATCTGAATTATAATTGACTTTATCACATACATTCTATGTATATATAAACATGATATTGTTTTCCTTTGCTTGATTCTGAGGTTTCTAAAAATATCAATCCTATTTATAGCATGCTTTTCACTAATTTTTATTCTCAAAGATTTTCCTGTGTTGTTACATGTAGCTTTTTTTCTATCTTGAAGACTATTGTCAAATTCTTAGAAATACCTCTGTACATGTCATCTACGGTATATATGTAAAGTAATTCTCTAAAGTATATATCCACTAGTGGAATCCTGGATATAGTATACAAATGTTGAATTTCAAAACAAAACAAAACTTATTTCCAGAGAAATTGTGTCGAATATTATACTCAAAATAATTTTTATATCCGAATTTGTTCCAAAATAATAATAAAAAAAAACAGGAAAAGGAAGATAATATAACACATGCCGAAAGAGTGTGGATTATTAAAAAAATAATAAAAGTTGATTGAAAATATATACAGCAACTATATAACATGTAACATATCAGTTATCATCTAGTTGATATTGTACCTAGTAATGGGGTTAGCCCTACTTGGTATTTGTTAAATCACTCCAATTACATTTAATATGATTATTGATATATTTGAATTTTCTCAATTTCTTATTTTTTCTTTGTATTTTTCTATGGTCTCTCCTTTTTTTTTTTTTAAATATGGCCTCTTTTTTAATCTTTGAAAATAACTCAGTGATATTTTCTTAATTGTTTTTATTCTGAATCTATTTTTACTTCTCTTCTTGTTTGGAAGACATACAAATCTTAGCAATTACATATTGATGATTATTTAAAATTTTATCACACATATTTAGTAAAATTTTTAGTTAATATTTTCATTCTTCTCCCCAATATAAAATAAACTTAAGACATTTTATTTTAAACCCTCTTTTGCCATATTACATGCTATACTTTTTAATTTTAGTTAGTTTATATACAGTGCAATATTGGTTTCTGGAGTAGAATTCAGTGATTCATCACTTACATACAATATCAAGTGCTCATCATAAAAGCCCTCTTTAATCCTCATCCCCCATCTAGCCCATCCCCCATACATGTCCCTTTATCAACCTTCTGCTTGTTCTCTATTAACAATACTTTCTTATGGTTTATTTCACTCTCTCTTTTCCTCCTTCCTGTATCTTCATGTGTTTTCATTCTTAAATTCCACCTGAGTGAGGTTATATAGTATTTGTCTTTGACTTATTCCACTTAGCATAATACACTCTAGATCTATTCATGTTGTTGCAAACAGCAAGATTTCATTTTTCATGGATGAGTAGTATTCATGTGTGTGTGTATGTGTGTACCACCTCTTCTTTACCCATCCATCAGTTGATAGATATTTGAGCTCTTCATATTTTGGCTGTTGTTGATAATGCTACTATAAACATTGGAGTGAATGTACCTGGATCTGCGTTTTTGTATTGTTTGGGTAAATTCTGTATCATTTGGGTAAATCATAATGCAATTGCTGGGATCCTAGGGTAATTCTATGTTTAACTCCTTGAGGAACCTCCATCCTGTTCTCCAGAGTGACTGCACCAGTTTGTGTTCCCACCGAGAATGTAAGAGGGTTCCCCTTTCTCCACATCTTCACCAACATCTCTTGTTTCTTGCCAGGCTATTCAAATCTAATAATTAAGGTTTCTGAAAACTTTATACACATTATTATAATAATTTCTGTAAAGTAGTAGTTGTAGTAATATCAGTATCTAACACTTATTGAACTTGCTGTGCATCAAATACTTATATGCTATAATCCATTTACTAATTTAACCCTCTCAAAACCCCTCTGCATTTACTATTAAAATTCATTATACTGACAAGGAACCTGAGACACAGAGTAGATAAATATCTCTATCCATGTTAAACATCAAATGAGTGCCAAGGCTGAATTAAAAATAAGATTGTTTAGGCACACAGAACATTTTTAATTACTATGTAGCACAATAGATATTATGTGTTTAACTTCATATTCTTATTTGTTTACATTTGTTATTGCAATTAAAAATTTGCTTCTAGAATCATTTATCTTCTCTCCAAAAACATTTTTGTTTTTTTTTAGAATTCATTCTGGTTACCACCATTGCTGTTAAATTCTCTTGGGTTTTGTTTGCCAAAATATACTGTTCTTTTATCTCATTTATTTTACAGGTTATTTTATCTCAGTGCTTTAAAGATATTATTCCACTTTCTTCTGACTTCTTTTTTTGCTGCTGGAAATAATGCAGTCAGTTTAATTGTTGTTTCCTTTTCTCTGGCCACTTCTAAGATCTTCTTTTTGTCTCTGAGGTTTTGGAGTTCATTGATGTTTCATTATAGTGTGCCTCGGGGTGGATATATTATTATTGCTTGGAATTTGTTGGTCTTAATTGCATTTGAAGTCTATATTTTTCAAATATTTTGTAAAGTTCCCATCCACTATTTCTTTAAATAACTGCTGTCTTCTATTTTTTCCTATTTTCTCCTTCTGTGACACTGCTTTGATTTATGTGAATATCTCATTTGATCTCCTTTAATTGTTAATCTCTCTCTCTCTCTCTCTCTTTTTTTTTTTTTCCATCTTCTTATGCCTTTGAGCTCCATCATCAGTATTTTTTTTCAGGTATGTCTTCCAATTTACTGTTGCTATTTTGGCTAGCTTGAAATTGTTATTGAAGGTGGTTTGTTAGTTTTTTATTTAAATAATTACCTTTTTTTAAATAAAAAAAAATTTTAAGATTTTCTTTGACAGACAGAGATCATAAGTAGGCAGAGAGGCAGGCAGAGAGAGGAGGAAGCAGGCTCCCCATTGAGCAGAGAGCTCGATGCAGGGCTCGATTCCAGGACCCTGGGATCATGATCTGAGCCGAAGGCAGAGGCTTTAACCCACTGAGCCCCCCAGGTGCCCCTAAATAATTACCTTTTAAAAATATTCTGTTTTTTTCTATGACAGGTCTGCATGGTTATATTTTGGTCTTTTTTCTTACTCACTTTTGTATTTCCAATTCTAAATTTTTTAACCATTTTAAAAGTAATTAGGTTAGCATATCAGTGAAAGAAGTTGTAAGAAGCAATACTCAAATACGTTCTATTTATAAGAAACCCATTTGAAATATAAATATGTAGATAAGTTAAAAATAAAAGGATAGAAAAATACAATATACCTTATATCTATTAAAGATATGGAATTGGGACACCTGGGTGGCTCTGTTGTTTAAGTGTCTGTCTTAAGTGACTAAATAAGACAAGAAAAATAATTAAAATGTATCTATATTGGAAAGACTTTTTTTTTTGTTCTGTTTCCAGATGGCATTGTTGCCTATGTAAAAAACCTCAAAGACTCTCCAAAAATCTCCTAGAACCATTAGCAAGTATCACAAGGGAGAAGGGTACAAGTATCAATATAAAATTAAATTTTCTTATATAGCAGCATAAAAAACAAAATCTTACATTTAAAAAAAAAGTCATTTACATAGCAACAATAACAAAAATGCAATATTTAGGTTTTAGCCTAACAAGTTGTGTACAGGTTTTATACATGAAAAACTATAAAACACCGATGAAAAAGAATAAGTGATGTAAAT
Organism: Meles meles; assembly: GCF_922984935.1. NCBI lineage: Eukaryota > Metazoa > Chordata > Mammalia > Carnivora > Mustelidae > Meles > Meles meles. The sequence continues at coordinate 73,754,865 of NC_060069.1, forward strand.
GAAGAAATACCCATGTATATCCATGTATACGGATTAGAAGATTCAGCTTTATTAAGATTTCAGTTCCTCCCAATTTGGCCTATAAAGTCAAGGTAATCTCAAGCAAAATCCTAGCTGGCTAGTTATAGGTATCTAATATTTATATGAGAAGGCAAAACGATGAGAACAGCCAGAACCATTCTACAAAAAGAAGGATAAGAGAGAAGAAGGAGGAAGAAGGAAGGAGAAGAAGAGGAAGAAGAGCAGAGTTGGAGTATTCACAATACCTGAATAATGGACTTATTATAAATCCATAGTAATCGAGGCAATGTATTGGGAAAGAATAGACCTATTCTTGATCTATGGATGGACCAGATGAATGGAACATCTGAATGGATGGATTCAGAATGTTGAATGGAACAGATGAAGAGCACAAAAATAGATGTACACAAAAATAGTCAACTGATTTTAGACCAGATTGTGATTGTCAGTTCAACAGAGGTAAGATAGTCTTTTCAATACAATTTTCTGAACCATTTAGAAGCTTGTATGTAAAAATTAATAATAATAATAAAAATAAATAAAATTCTTCATAGCCTCACATTTTATACAAAATTAAACTCAAAATTTCCTCAGGCTTGTATCTAAAATTTGAAACTATAGCATATCTAGCCTTTAGTGATATGTCTAGGGAGAAGTTGCTGCACCCAAGGTCTAAGAGGTTGCTGGCTGTGTTCTTCTCAAGGATTTTGATGGATTCTTGCCTCACATTGAGGTCTTTTATCCATTTTATATCTATCTTTGTGTGTGGTGTAAGGAAATGGTCCAGTTTCATTCTTGTGCATGTGGTTGTCCAATTTTCCCAATACCATCTGTTGAAGAGACTACGTTTTTTCCATTGGATATTCTGCCCTGCTTTGTGAAAGATTAGTTGACCATAGAGTTGAGAGTCCATTTCTGAGTTCTCTATTTTGTTCCATTCATCTTTGTGTCTATTTTTGTACCAGTACCATACTGTCTTGATGATTATAACTTTGCAATAGAGCTTGAAGTCTAGCATTGTGATGCCAGCAGCTTTGGTTTTCTTTTTTAACATTCCTCTGGTTACTCAGGGTCTTTTCTGGTTCCATACAAATTTTAGGATTATTGATGAAATGAAAACATAAAAAGTGTTTAACATCACTCGGCACCAGGGAAATACAAATCAAAACCCTAATGAGATACCACATCACACCAGTCAGAATGGCTAAAATTAACAAGTTAGGTAATGACAGATCTTGGCAAGGATGTAGAGAATGGGGAACCCTCCTACACTGTTGGTGGGAATACAAGCTGGTACAACCACTTTGGAAAACAGTATGGAAGTTCCTCAAAAAGCTGAAAATAGAGCTACCCTATGACATAGCAATTGAACTACTGGGTATTTACCCCCAAAATACAAATGTAGTGATCCAAAGGGGCACATGCAACCAAATGTTTATAGCAGCAATATCCACAATAGCCAAACTATGGAAAGAGCCCAGATATCCTCAACAGATGAATGGATAAAGAAGAGGCAGTGTGTGTGTGTGTGTGTGTGTGTGTGTGTGTGTAGTAGAATATTATGCAGTCATCAAAAAGAATGAAATCCTGCCATTTGCAATGACGTGGATGGAACTAGGGGGTATTATGCTAAGGGAAATAAGTAAATCAGAAAAAGACAATTATCATGTGATCTCACTGATACATGGAATTTGAGAAACAAGCAAAGGATCATAGGGGAAGAGAGGAAAAAGTGAAACAAGATGAAACCAGAGAGGGAGAAAAACCATAAGAGACTCTCAATCTCAGGGAGCAAACTGAGGGTTGCAGGAGTGGAGGAGTAGGGAATGATGGTGTGACTGGGTGATGGACTTTGGGGAGGGTGTGTGTTGTGGTGAGTGCTGTGTATTGTGTAGGACTCATAAATCACAGACCCGTACCCCTGATAAAAACAGAACAAAACAAAACAAAAAACAACTATAGCACATCTAGAAGAAAATGAAGGAGAAAATCTCTATGAACAAGGGGTTGGTGATTCATTTTTAGATTCAACACCAAAAACATAAAAATGAGAGTAAAAATTGATAATTTAGTCTTATTAAAATAGAAAATTTCTGTTTTGTAAAAGACCATTAGTGGAATGAGAAGACAGCCATAGAAAGAAAAAAAAAATTTGAAAAACATAACTGACAAGGAATCATATCCAAAATATACCAGAAAATCCTGAAAATTAATAAGTAAGACAACCCAATAAAAAATTGGGCAAAAAGTATAAAAAGACAATTCATCAAAGAAGGTACACAAGTAAAAAATAAGCATATGAAAAGAAGTTTAACTTCTGTCTAAGCTGAGGCTTCCATAACAAAATACCATAGACAAAATGGCTTAAAGAATGTAAATTTATTTCTCACTGTTCTGGAGCCTGGAGAGTCCAAGATCAAGATGTTGGTAGATGTGGTTCCTAGTGAGAGCTCCCTTCTGGCTTATAGATAACATGAATTCATGTTCAGCTTAATACAGATATAGATATACAGATAGACATGTGATTCATAGATTATAGAGAGATAGGTAGATAGGTAGATACATACCTACATACATATACATAGGTTAGTCTGCATAAAATATTTTCTTGCTCTGCCATTTGAAAGGGCTTAAAAGCAAAGACACCCCAGTAGCAACAAGTAGACCCACCACCCAGATATTGTTTTATAAATGTAATTCTCTATGTATAAAAGGTCTCATAATGAAATAACATATTCTAATGTTGGCTAGGGAATATAGGAGATAAACCTGGAGCCTCTTGCAGTGCCAGAAAGTGAAGGAATGCTGAAAAAAAAAATGAACGTGGGCATGTCAAAACAATATAACAACCTATCTGAAGGCACTTTCAGTAACCAAATCTGGTACAAGTACAGCAACAAAATAACTGATAATATTGAATTTTTTTAAATAAAAATTTTATTTATTTAAGAGACAGAAAGTGCATAAGCAAGGGGAGCAGCAGAATGAGAAAGAGGTAAACAGACTCTCTGATGTCAGGGGAGCCCGATTTGGGGCTCCCTAGGATCGTGACCTGAGCCAAAGGCAGCCACTTAACTGACTGAGCCACCCCAGTGCCCCAATAATATTGGACTTTAACCCAAAGAATAAGTACCCATGGGACCATCCTTTGAAAGGCAGAATGTAAGATACTCCCCAAGAGAAGGTATGTGCTATGGTGAGTGCTATGAAGTGTGTAAACTTGGTGTTTCACAGACCTGCATCCCTGGAGCTAATAATACATTATATGTTAATAAAAAAATTTAAAAAATTAAAAATTAAAAAAAAAAGACGCTCCCCCAGATTGTCAGTCCTCCTGGTATACATATCCTATATAATTTCCAGGATAGTGACTATAATGGATATCCCTCCCATGACTAAGCCATGTTATATGGTAACACTGACCTTAAGAAAGGGAGATTATCCAAATAGGATAATCTGCCTAAAATAAAGCAAACATTCATGCTGTGACTTGCCTACTGGGGATCACATCAGCAGGATCTGAGAGTGGTTTCTAGATGAGAATAGCTTCCATGTGACAACCAGCAAAGAAAGGGAGACCTTCATTTTACGACCACAGAAATTGGATTCTTGTAACTAGAAGAATGAGTTTAGAAATGTTTTTTGTTTGTTTGTTTTTGTTTTTGTTTTCCTCTTGTTTCAAGGAGAATCTAGTCTGGTTGACATCTTGATTTTGACTTTGTAATCTAGTCTCTGGATAGAGAACCTAGTTGCACCTTGCCAGAGTTCTGGCCTACAGAACCATGAGTCCATAAATGTATGTTGTTCTAAATAAATAATAAATAATAAATAAATAAATAAATAAAAAATAAATAATAAATGTTAAATAAACCATTTTCTATTCAGTAACATAAAATTATTGTAGTGTTATATAAATAAAAGTGATTGAATAAATGATTGAATGAATGGGAGAGAAGAAATAAATCATCCTAACAGAATTCTGAATCATAAATGTAGAAGGAATATAGGAAGTAGAAAATCACCATTAACATCACAAAAATAACTGCTATATACAATATCCATTGAATGATACAATTAGCATGTTAAACTTTGAGGGAAAGCAGACTATTTGCATACCTTCAAGTTATCTCCTCCGAGTTACTTATTAATTACTATAATGATTATAACATAAGTCTGCAGTCTTTGATACTCTGCCCTTCAAGATATGGAGTTTACTTTCCTTCCCTTTGAGTGTAGCCTTGTTTCAGCACCTAGGTTATTACAACAACACAGTATGAAAAAGAAAAATAGTAATTTTACTATGGAGAAACTTGTCAGATATCACCTTACCCAAATAATTAAGATTAATGTCATGAATCATAAACCAGGTTGATATTGCATTCCTCCTGATATGATGAAATGAGGAGAGCATCTCTTTAGTATTCTCCAAAACTCTGAACTCCATTAATAATCATGAGAAAATACCTCAACAAACTTAAAGTCATATGGGCCTCTGACCCTTGATGTGAAGGAAGAGTGGCTCTGATCACTGTCCCTTCCAGTGATTCAGATGGGTAACTGTGCACTCCATTACCACAAATCGGGGCTCTGAAAATTCAAAAGTACTGGCCCTCATAGAGGGGTGCACTCTTGCCAGGAGACAAAAAGATGGTATCAGTGTATTACCTGCTATAGGTACTGTCAAAACATTTTAAACTTTGCCCAGGTACTGGCAGGTGAAAAAAGGAGTCACCAAACTGGCGAAGAAGGAGGTGGATGTGCTTTTACACCATGGGGACAGGAAGAAATATGTGGGCAACCCAGGTAATCCACTTAAGTGTCTCTTGATGCTCCCATGATGTATTTTAATTGCAAGGGGACTTACACAGCAACCTGACCTGAGCAGGTGATCAATGTTGAGGTTTCAGCAAATGAAGGTTTAGAACACAGACCAGACTGACCCACCCAAGTGTCACTTCACAGTAAAGGGAAGTTAGAATGGATATTGGTTGGGGGAGATGATCCATACCAAATATAGCACAGAGATCCGCTGAAGTGATGGGAACCATAATTCAAGCAACAAGGCACATGGAAGCCATGGAAGAACTATATTTATTTACTGCTTTTATTTTATTTATTAAAAATTATGTATATTTAAGGTGCACAAAATTACTATCTTTATATATTAATAACTATTATAATCAAGCTAATTACACATCATCCGACATAGTTGTCATTTTTCTTGTGTGTGTGTGTGATGAAAGTACATGAAGCCTACTCTTCTGGCAAGTTTCCAGTTATTAGTAACTATGGCCATCATGTTGTATATTATTAGGTCCCTAGATTTATTCATCCTATATAACTGCAACTTTGTACCTTCTGACCAACATCTTCGTATTTGCTCTACTTCCCCCAACCTGGAAACCAACATGCTTCTATGTATTCACCTTTTTAAAGTTTTCCAGAAATAAGTGAGATCATGCAGTTTTCTCCTTTATGTGTCTGCCTTATTTCACTTAGTGTAGTGTCCTCCAGGTTTATCCATGTTCTCACAAATGACAGGATCTCCTTATTTTTGAGACTGAATAATATTCCATCGTCTATGCGTGCTACATTTTTTTGAAAGTTCAGATATATCTCTAAGGTACTGGTTTCATTTCTTTTGGATATATACATGACAGAGGGATTGCTAGGTCATGCTAACTTCATTTTTAATTTTTTTAAGATCCTCCATACTGTTTTCCACAGTGCCATCACCAATTTACATTACCACCAACAATGTATAAGGGATTGTCTTTTCTCCATGTTCTTGCCAACACTTGTTTTTCTTTTTTTATCTTTTTGATAATCATTTGACAGGTATGATTAAAATCTCATTTTAATTTGCATTTCCCCTGTGATTAGTGATATTGAGCATCTTTTCATATGTCTGTTGGTATTTGGAAAAATGTCTGTCTAGGTCCTTTGCCCATTTTTAAAATCATGCTATTTACCTATTTATGCTATTTATGTATCTATATATATAGCTTATTTATCTATTTAGTTATCCCTTTATCTATCTACCTATTTATTTATTTTGGTGTTGAATTGTATGAATTCCTTATATATTTTGGATATTATCCCCTTGTTGGACATATGGCTTGCAAATATTTTCTCCCATTTCATAGTTTATGTTTTCACTTTGTTGATTGTTTCCTTTGCTGTGCAGCAGCTTTTTATTTTATTTTATTAAAGATTTATTTTATTTGAAAGAAAAAAGAGTGAGTGCTTGAGTAGGTGGAAGGGTAGAGGGAGAAAATTTTCAAGTAGACTCCCTGCTGAACATGGAGCCTGACTCAGGGCTCGATCCCACAACCCATGAGATCATGACATGAGCCAAAATCAAGAGTAAGCCTCTTAACCAACTGAGGCATTCAGGTCCTCCAGAGTGCAGAAGCTTTAAAGTTTGATGTAGTCCCACTTGTCTTTTTTTCTTTTGTTGCCTAAACTTTTGTGTAATATCCCAAAAAATCATTGCTAAGGTCAATGTCAAGTTGCTTTCTCTTTATGTTTTCTTCTAGGAGTGTAATGGCTTCAGGCCTTATGTTGAGAACTTTAATCCATTTTTTTTTTTTAATTCAGGTATAGTTGACACACAATGTTATATTAGCTTCAGGTATGCTACATAGTGAATCAACAATTCTGGATATTATGCTATGCTCATCACAAGTGTAGCTACCATCTGTCACCGTATCACTGTACAATACTATTAAAATACCATTGACTGTATTCCCTATGCTATACCTTTTATTCCCATGAGTTCATTCAATAACTGGAAACTTATATCTCCTCCTTCCCATCTCCCATTTTGCCTCGTCCCTCCCTGTCCTCTGGCAACTATCAGTTTGTTCTCTGTATTTATAGGTCTGATTCTGCTTTTTGTTTGCTTATTCATTTGTTTTGTGTCTTAGATTGCACATATAAATGAAATCCGATGGTATTTGTCTCTCTCTGTCTGACTTATTTCACTTCGCATAATATCCTGTCAGTCCATCCATGTTGCAAATGGCAAGATCTCATCCTTTTTATGGCAAAGTAATATCTGTGTGTGAGTGTGTGTGTGTGTGTGTGTGTGTATCTCACATCTTTATCCATTCATCATTGGATGGACAATTTGTGTTTCTTCTATATCTTGGCTATTGTAAGTAATGCTTCAATAATCATAAGGGTGCATATATCTTTTTGAATTAGTGTTTTACGTTTCTTTAATCCATTTAGAATTGATCTTTGTGGATGATATAAGATAAACATGCTTCTTTAACTTTTTGCCAATATTTCTATTTAGTTGTTTATATTTACCTCAATGATTTATAGGATTTGTTTACATATTCTTGATAATAAGCTTTTTGAAAAAATGTGTGATAAATATCTTCTCCATCGTGGCTTATGATCTTACTTTTTAAATAATGTCTTTTGATGGATGGAAACATTTAATTTAATCCAACATAAATATATTAATCTTTTCATAAATAGTTCATGATTTATTTACCTTATTTAAGATCAGCTTCCTGGACTTGTGTGCCTATATCTCACCAGGGCATTTTCAGCTTCTTGGAACCAACAAATACATTCTGCTCACCCGCTTATACCCATAGATACCCCTGCAAGAGGCTTTCAGCACTCCAGTCCTAGTCTGCAGCTTCTTATGTGCCAGTCTTGGCTTACTGACTTTAGACCAGCCCTGGCAGGGCAACTCAACACATTTCTCCTCCCCCTGTGAGCTGCAAACATACCTTCTCCTGCCATCCAAATCCCAACCTTGGGAGAGACTCTGCCAAATTTATTCTTTTCTTGAATAATCTCTCTTGGACCTAGATTACTTTTTAGAGTTTTTGTTACCTTTTTATAAGTAATCACCTGTTATAATTAATAATTACTGAGATTTAACTCTCTTCCTCAAATTATTATGTGATTTTATCATCCTAATTGGACCCTGACTGATACATACTGTTCTCTATAATCTTTAATATTCACAGAAAACATTAACAAATATTGTTCATCTTCTTTTAAATCACTTTTATTCATATCTTTATATTATAACCTATTATTTTACATTCTTAGTTACTTCTGATGATTCTTAATTTATATAATTTATATTTGTATATTTAGCATTACTATGCTAAAGCTTTCAAAATTGATCCTGCATAGAACAATAAACTGATTGTAAGGGAGATTTAACCTTTACTATAAATAAGTTATTTTTCTTTATAAATTCACTTCTGTAGTATTTTTTACTACACAAAGAATTATATCCCTGGGGCTCCTGGGTGGCTTAGATGGTTAAGTGTCTGTCTTCCACTCAGGTCATGATCTCAGTGTCCTGGGGTAGAGTCTTACATTGTGCTCCTTGTTCAGCAGGCAGCCTGCCTCTCCCTGCCTCTCCCTCTCCCCACTCCCCCCCACCCACTCATCTTTCTCTCTCTCTCTCTTTCAAATAAATAAATAAATAAATAAATCTCTTAAAATAATTATACTTTCATTTCATATAACTCTATGATATGTATTCCTTCCTGCATCATTTTCTTAAGGGGAAAGAATGAAACACACACCATATCAACTTTGTGGGTGATTATTTTTTATGGACAAAAACATTTGCCTTTTCCATGTGGAGAGAATGAATTTTGAAAATTAAAAAATGAAATCTCTATCCTATATTTAAAGGGGAAGTTATATTAATCTTACAACTATTTCTAAATAATATGACATCACTTTTTCCTAAAAATTGCAAATATTTCAAATGTATAGAAATTTATAAATATGACTGTAAATCAGTCTTCTAAATTTTGTTGAAACTTTTAAGGGCCTCTGGATTTTTTCCAACTCAGAGTCACCCAATGAATCTTCTGAGAATCCTCAACTAACCAACTATAGGTTTTTGAAAATATTAATCTGTATTTTGCCTTAAAAAAGTATTTCTGATCTTCCTTGCTATTCGTTAAATTTCAAACCTACCATATATGTTTTGAAATGTTAAATATTACTAGAACTAAATCCCAAAGAAATGTCAAAACTACTCATTATTATTTTCCCTTGATGGTATAGTTTTATCATTATCTGCCAACTTATGCACATGTTGGGACAATATTGTAATTTTATAAATATGTTATAATAAGTTAATGCTTATTCCTTCAAATGGTAAACATGACATGAAAAAACTAAACTTATTGTTATTAATATTATTATGATTCAGAGTCATGCTATGTCTTTCCTAAGTGAAAAATAAGCAATTTCTCCAAAGAACTTAGAAATGATACGATGATATTGATAAGATATGACACTTAACCATCTTCAGATCTGCTTCATAAGGTAACTGAAAAACTGCATATAAATAATGTTAAGGTTTTAGTTATTAAATACAAGTAACATACTCTAAAAGCCTTGAGCCAATAAATGGCATTGTCTCCTTTTTCTATGTTGGATATTTTTTATACTTTCCTTACCTATTTCCCCCCATCTTTTTGCATTCATTATTGCTACAATAGAAGTTGAAGATTTATCCTGAAAATGCCTTCCTCAGCTACATCCCATATGTTTTGCTTTATGCCTTCATCTTCTCCTTCCACTGTGTGGATGCCTGTAGGAAGCTGCTCAACCATCTGGCACATGTACAGTTGATTTACAACTGGGCTGAAAAATCTTTATCTCGGTCTCGGATGTCTGGCTTTTGACTCTCAGCTAAGATAAGACAGACCTATGATACGCAGTTTTATCTTGAAACTCTGCTGGTGACCCCCAAATCAGTTCATTACTGATGGTTTGCTACTGGCTCAATCAGTTAAGTCAGCTTTTCTTAATTAAGTGGCCAGAGAGGTATTTCAGACCTTCACTAGGAACTTTTGCTTTGAGTTCTCTCAAATGCAAGCTTCCTCACACAGATGTCCATGGTTTGAACTGAACAGAGAGCATCCTCCATTGTTTGTGAATAAGGTCCTCCGAGGAGTTTGTGCATAGAATGTCTCTGGGGCCCCTGAAACTTGCCTGCAACTCTTGATGGACCATATCATTTGCCTTTGAATAAAAGCCTTTAAAGATGAGTATACTCTATGAGTTTTGTTGAATCTACTCAGATATTCAAACTGGGGAAATCTTTGCATGCACAAGCCTGGAAATAAGAAGGATGTAAGAACTCTGGGCTTACATTTGATTAATGAGCAAAAAAGGCAATAGACACACTCCCCACATTTGTGTCTTAGTTGAAATGGAAATGCATGATGTAAGCTTTCTTAGGTCATCCTTAGCAACACTGATTCCAGGTTTCCAGAGAAGAAACTAACCTATTCATCTTTTTTTTTTTTTTAAGATTTTATTTATTTGTCAGAGAGAGAGAGAGAGTACACACAAGCAGGCAGAGAGGTAGGCAGAGAGAGAGGAGGAAGCAGGCTCCCTGCCGAGCAAGGAGCCTGATGCAGGACTCGATCCCAGGACCCCAGGATCATGACCTGAGCTGAAGGCAGTGGCCCAACCAACTGAGCCACCCAGGCATCCCTAACCTATTCATCTTTTAATTGGGTTTCCTTTCTTCCTTGCTTTGTTCTCTCCCATCTGCCCAGTTCCAGTCTCTGGGATCAATTCCCCAAATGAACTACCTGCTTGTAAAACCTAGACTTAAATTCTGATTTCTGGGATAAACCCAAGTGAATAATAAATTAATAAATTAATTTTGCTATTTTTCCTATTCTTTTACAATTTTGTGGTATAGTACTCTTACTACCAAATGCTAAATAGATTTAAATTTTTGAAATGAAACTTATGTTGTTATTTCTGTTATGGAATAAATAAGTCACAGGGATAAAATGTACAACATAGGGAATATAGTCAATGGTATTATAATAGATTTGTAGGGTGACGGATGGTAGCTACACTGGTGGTGAGCCCAGCCCAACACACAGATCTGGGGAATCACTGTTTTGTATACCTGAAACTAGTGTAAAACTGTGTGTCAACTTCAATAATAAAAAAAAAAAAATCTGCTATTACAGTATGTAATAATTGTTGAGCTCCTGCATAAACTAAAATTGTGTCCATTTCTGTGATGGGAATAATCCTAGATTAAGTACATTATCTTTTCATTTTTAGCCTCCACTGTTCATTTAAGTGCTCCTGCAATATAATGGAGAATAACTGGTTTAGAAATACTATCTAAGAATTTTCCTGAAGTAGAAAGTCCTGCATCCTCAGAATGAAAAGTACCACCGAATGTTGAGTAGAATTCATTTTAAAGATCAGCATTGATAAAATTACCTTAAAATTGAAATTTATTAAAGAAAAAGAATAAAATTATAAATGTTTAGCAAAAATAGATAACAAATTTCACTGGAGAATAACCTGAAAATTCTAAATGGAAATTGAAATAGACCTTTATGTCTAACAAATTAACCTAAAATAATTTAAAAATAGAGATATGTAGTTTTCCAAAAATTTTAATACTTTTAGGTCTGTTAAATGAAAAAGTTGAAGCCCAGGATATGTACAGGAAAATTATAAACAATATATTTCTTTTTTTTTTTAAGATTATTTATTTATTTATTTGACAGATAGAGATCCCAAGTAGGCAGAGAGGCAGGCAGAGAGAGAGAGAGAGAGAGGAGGAAGCAGGCTCCCCGCTGAGCAGAGAGCCTGACATGGGGCTCGATCCCAGGACCCTGAGATCATGACCTGAGCCGAAGGCAGAGGCTTTAACCCACTGAGCCATCCAGGCGCCCCAATAAACAATATATTTCAAAGAGAAAAAAAAGAATTCAAATTGTATAGTAAAATGGAAAAGTATATCAGTAAGATAGTTTGGCCCATCCAAACTATTATGACTGTGATAATATAGTAACAGTAATTTTATATATATTTAAATATAGTTATAATTAAAATTTTTTACAAAATGCCTTGGAATTTAAGAATGAGCTTTTCAGATGGAAATGAAAATCTGTTCCTAGCTTATCCTATTCAGAACTAAAGATATAAATAAATTAAGAATTAGCTAAAAATAGACACATTACAAACTTAAGGGTAATGACTAAGATAATATAATCGTCAATTATAAAATATTTAAATCAGAACAGGAATAAAAGGTGGCTCTTGAGTAAAAGGAGAATGATATTAACTCATCATTAAGCTAGGGCACAGAAAGTGTATAATATACAGTCATTTCTAGTGGGAATGTAAATTAGAACAGCTACTTTAAGGAGTAATTTAAAATGATCTAATAAAAAATTAAATGCTCATACCTGATGACTCAGTAATTCCTGAATATACACTGGAGAAACACTTGTTCACATGCACAAAGGGGCATATACAGGAAAGGGCCTAGGAAGTTTTTGTAATTCAGTCTGATTTAAGCAATCTAAAATTTCATCCAGAGGAAACAGATAAGTAAATTGGTAACACACACACACACAATGGGATTTCACCTAATACTTTAGTTTGCTCTTTCTTACTCATTTCCTTTATCACTCTGCCTATATAAATATCATAACGTATATATATGTGGGACCCATCATTATTTGAAAAACACTACTTACAGCACATTCACCTTAAAGTGACTTAAACAAAACTGAACTATCAATTTGTATAACTTAAAGAGACATTTAACTTTATAAAAAGGGTCTGAGTAAATACATATTAGGAACTGCCTCTGCTCTCTATTATAGAACAAAACTAGTTCTCCCGCAATCAGCGGCCATAAATGATGAAGCAGCTGGAAAGGAGGCAGGACAAAGCAGGAATTTCTGAGTGAAGGGGAACACAAAGGGACAGTACTGAAATCTGTCATCAATTGTTTATTTAAAACTTAGGAGATAATAGCATATTAGGCTCTCACTACAGTAAAAATAAATTCCAAGTTTATTTTTGAATCAGTATGAGGTTTACAAAAGTACCTGTATTCATTTGGACTTTAAAGATTTATTTATTCAAAGTACACCCTGTTGTATTTTGCATAAAATTTTAAAGAGTCTTGTTCTGATGTTTCTTGTTGACATAGTTCATATCCTGAGTAAACACAAGAAAAAAAAAAAGTAGATCCACATGAATAAAAATAGTTTGACTCATTTCTATAACAGAAAAAAAAGGGATATAACAAATTTAAAGTGGTAGTAGATTTAATAGTGGTATTTTTAAATGTATTAGAAACTTTAAAGCTCAGATTTTTCTGTTTCAACTGTGAAGCTTTTTTACTTTTAGCCTTTGGGCAGATAGACAAAGAGAGAGGGAGAGAGAAAGAGAGAGAAGAAACTTTGCTTGGCTTACCTGGAAGGAAGAAAGGAATGAATATGAATAAAGGTCTGGGACTAGTGGAGCCTTTCCAACCCTTCCACCCCACCTTTGTTTTTACTCCCTTTTTTCCCTCTTATCATTTTTTCTAGATATTAGGTAGCATTTTATGTTCCCTGAAAGCTTTTCTTACACTTTCTATTAATCATAATTCTTTTCCATCAAATTAAATTCTGTTCAGTCTAGATGGAGTATTTTAATAAACTGTAAACTATAGTCCTTCGCACTGCTTTCTTTTCTTTTTCTTTTTTCTTTTTTTTTTTAAGATTTTATTTGTTTATTTGATAGATAGAGATTAGGAGTAGGCAGAGAGGCAGGCAGAGAGGCAGACAGCTAGGAGGAGGAAGCAGGCTCCCCGCTGAGCAGAGAGCCGGATGTAGCACTTGATCCCAGGACCCTGGGATCATGACCTGAGCCAAAGGCAGAGGCTTTAACCCACTGAGCCACCCAGGTGCCCCTCCTGCTGCTTTCTTCCACTTGATTTAAAGCTGTCTCCTCTGGAGTAAAATACGAAACTTATTTTCTTGCCATGTTCCTTACAGACCTTCTACCTCTTCTTATCCCTTACAAATGAAATAAAACCTCTGAGCATGTAATTCAAATCTTTTCTTAAATCTTCTTCCTTATTTTCCCTCCTTCTTTCTAACTTTTCCTGCTTCAACCCTGGTGTTTCCATATGTGCTACAGTCTTTTCTCTCTCCTTCTCCAGTTGGTAGAGGGAATCCATTGCAGCATCTTGGTATAGATCTTGGCACATGCATGTGTGTATGTATATATATGTGTGTGTGTGTAAATGTGTGCATATATGTATAGAAATGTACATATATGTGTTTGTATGTGTACATATATATACACATGTGCACGTGTGTGTGTGTGTGTGTAAAGGCAAAATGTAAGGGATTATAAATATTTGTGAAAAGATTACCTTTAAATCATTATAAAGGGGAAAATACATAAATGAATGACACCTTCCATTCCATACATTTAGTCCTATGAAAAACATATTTCTCATCCCCTTCTACAAAGCTTTTCTAAAATATAATACGTGATCTCAACTACATTTGCATCTTAGAATTTGGTAAAACTATTAAAAATATAATACATTCAAGAAGAACCATAAAATGAAGCAAGCCTTCTCAATAACAAGACTGATAGAATTTATTTTAATACTCTTCTTGAGATATATAAAACAGGGAAAATTTGATACTGAAAAATTAGACTTTTACTAAGCCCAAATGTTAGTAAGAATGCCTTTTCAAAGATGTATGGCAAATTTCTAGGTGTTGTGGTTATGTCAATACAAAAAATCTAGAATTGACCCAGAAAAAATTGAATCAAAAATAAAATGTTTCAGGGGCAGCTGGGTGGCTCAGTCAGTTAAGCGGCTGCCTTTGGCTCACATCATGATCCCAGGGTCCAGGGATTGAGCCCCACATTGGGCTCCCTGCTCAGTGGAGAGCCTGCTTCTCCCTATTCCTTCTGCCTGCCACTCTGCCTACTTGTGCTGTCTGCCAAATATATAAATAAAATCTCAAAAAATAAATAAATAAAAATAAAATGAATGAGCATGGCTATTTCCAATAAAACTTTATGTACAGAAACAGATAGAGGGCTAAATTTGGTCCACAGCCACAGTTTGCCAATGTCTGGTCTAGACTGAGTATTAGTACTTAACAAAATTTTAACAAATAAGAGAAGACAGTTCATGCAAAAAAAAAAAAAAATGTAAAGCAAAAGATTAAATGATGAGCTCCCATTTTTGACATAATAGTAAGGGCTTCTATGAAGAGGTAAACTGACTAGAAAACTGAAAAGAGAAAAAGAGTTGTATCAATATCTCAAAAAAGAGTATACCATGAAAAGGGAAAAAGAAATGAAGTGTTCATGTGTTGTGAGGAAAAGAATTAAAAATTTAGAATTTATTCGTGATCAGACGGTGAATTTGGTTAAATCTGTAACATACCATAAGTCAACCTCCATTACTTTAGTAAAGAATGTTTTTCTTCACTTTTCTGAAGTTATATATTTTTCACTTAAAATCCTAATTAGCATTATTTAATTTCATTAAATGATGAGGATGCAAAGATTCAGTCTTTGAAACCAAATATAATTATCAAACATTGAAAAATAATAGTGAGACATCCTTATAATTACTATTAAGTGCTTTTTCTGTGTATAGAGAAATAGAAAATCTCATCTGTTGTCTTGTGTAGATAAATGATGTTTTTCTTATGAGCTAGGGAAAATTATCACAACATTTGCCCAGGTGTTTCTCATATTCTAACAGAAATGATTAGTGCCATTACCAGACTTTATACTCTCTCTTTTTAATAGCCTAAGTACATTGATCAATTGTGGAGTTGTGCTATCTGCTGTAAAACATTTTTTTTTTTACTTATTTGATCGCTACTTTTTCTCTCTTAGTTTTACTTCCTTTCTACAGAATAAGATTGCCTTTCCTCTTTCTTTTTGAATATTTTCTGTATTAATCCCTCATCTTCATGTTTAGTCATATTTGTATTGCTTTTTAAAGACCTATTTGACCCATAATGCAACTCTTATAAATTAAAAATTGAAGAACCAAGAGAGGGGTCTTCTCTCCAATCACAAGTACCACTGTCATATTTTTGGAGGCCAGTGGAAGTGAAATCTCCAACTCACTAGTTTTGCCTTAGGTGACCTCTTTTGTTGCAAACTACAGATGGTGAAGATATCCACGTTTAGGGTGTCTAGTGTGTATCTGACTGTACTAATCATGCAGTGACACTTATTTTTAGATTGCCTGACACAGGACACATGGAATTTTAATTTGCAAAGAATTTTTCCTGACAACTTGCTATTGTTTTGTAATTTTCCTCAGAAATATATTACTATTTACATAATATGCCCATCACAAAGTCTACCAGATAAGCCATAAGCAAGGTTCTTGACTCTTGAAAAAGAAGGACTTTGACAGTCTGAGAAGACTATAGAGCAGGATATTATATGGTCATCATTGCCTCCTGTAGCTCCTGACAAACATTCTGTATGCTAGAGTACTGGGAATGCTATTACACATAACTTTGCTTTCTATCTCGATAGGGAGTTGGGTGAGCAGTCCTGTGTAGAGGTAGACCTCTATATAGAAAATTGCAGAGCAATCTGTTCTTTCAGCAATTTGTGTTTTTCAGAACCTTTTATTTTCAGTCTTTTTGGGAAAATATAGTTGCTTAGAAGAATCTTCAATAGCTTTCCTTCTTGTAATACACTGTTTCCCAAACTTAATTCTGTAACTGAAGTATCATCACAGAATTTCAGATCTTGAATGCTACTTTGTGTTGTCTTTCTACTAAAATGTCATAATCGAATGCTAACCTTTACTTCCTTGAATAGCTAAATTAAAAAAGTCCATTTACTTTAAACAAGTGGACACATGCACGGAGATAAAGGTAGAGTATTAGTTTAGTATTTTTCTCCCTGTGATATTTAAAATCTAGAAACATACACTTCCATGAACTAACTGTATAGGAAGGAAATGGCATAAGTTGCAGGAAAGAAAAACTTGTATCGTAAAAATAATTCAAAACTAATTATTTAAAAGTATCTTAGCAAGGAAATACCAGCTTTAGCACTGCAAACTATCTAATGTGGAAAATGGTATATTTGTAAGTATATATTTAAATGAAGTCCTACCCTAACAAAATGGCCTGCCTATGGCCATGTTAATTAACATCAGAATGTTGCATATGCCTTGTACCATTCTGCTGGTAAAGGCATTCTCCTCTTCTCCATATTCTCCAAATACGCCAAGAAAACCTTCTCTCCATTCCTTCACATAGCTTCACAAAGGGAAAGACAAAGAATTATGGAACAGTGATAACCATATGAATGGAGTGTGAAGCAATATGTTCTTCCTCTTGTGGTCATGGTCTGGTCCTCTTTGCAGGAGATTGGTACTCAATAAGGTATGGATTTGTTAGACTGGACTAATTATTTGGGTCTTCTCTGCTTATCTCCACTATTATATTTTGCAATCTTCTGCACTTTACTAATATTTCACTCTTGAAATCGTCAGTGTCCTTAAATCATATTCATGTTCAGACACCTGAATCAAAAATAATTTAAAACTTGATGCATTCATTTTTTTAAATAAAATATCAAGCATGGGTAATTTAATTCAGAAATGATCTCTAGAAACCCAAATACAAAGGAAAGATTATGACTGGGTGAGGCAGGAAGATGGCCAACAAAATTGTATTAATAAGCAAGTCACCACTGGGGGCAACAAAGTTTAATCCCACTAAGAATTTGGAAAGCCAGTAGGGAACACATTCTTCAGATATATCACCCAAAGAAACCAGAGTATTTATTTACCACTTCCTGTCAGTCATTTGTTAAATAGTATGGTGTTAATTCCACAGAAATTCTGGCTTCCATTTATATGGACAATTTGGGATCCATTTGCCAAAAACAAAAACAAAAACAAAACAAACAAACAAAAAAACTTTCAGGCAAAGGTATGCATGCAGCCACCACCAGTTGGAATTCCAATTGAGGTACCTAGAAATAATGACCAAGGGGATAGGTACTCAGCACTGATAACATCCACTATAAGCCCTTAGTACAGGTTAATGTCATTTTAATATATTTTAACATTTCTTTTTTTTTAAGATGTATTTATTTATTTGAGAGAGAGAGAGAGAGAAAGAGAGAGTAGGGAAGGGGACAGAGAGAGAGAATCTCTAACCAGACTCCCTGTTGAGGGCCGAACCCAAGGTAGACCCATGAGATCGTGACCTGAACCAAAACCAAGAGTCTCATGCTCAGCCAACTGAGCCACCCAGGTGCCCCTATCATAACATTCCTAAACAAACACATTGCCTTCAAGGTAAATAGATACCTGGATTGCATCAAAAACTACACTGACATGAAAACAAAAAAATCTATATCCAAGGTCCATACTAAGAAAACACAAGAAAAGTTACATATATCCTTTGTCCCCAACTTCTCCACTTAATGGGGTGGTTTCATCATCTTCTCCTTGATGAAAATGTATGCAGAAATGTCTGAGATTGAAAGAAAAATAAAAACATAAAATAGATAATTCCTATCAAACAATTTAAAAAGAACAAAACACCCACAAACTTAGAAGAAAGCACATTACTGAGCCATTATTTAACTTAGATTTTAGAAAGTCTATTGTAAAGCTAGTAAAGGATTGTGATTAGAATTATTGGCCAAATTATAGATAATTTTTAAGTAAGGCATCAAATGTATTTGATAAATTTATTTCCTTTGATCCATGGACATTTGATATCTGGATTCATCTTAAGATGTAAACAATCACTAAAGATAGACTCAGCATGTTGCTAAAATTGATGTCTCTAATTTGCATCACAGTGTGCAACAGTCATGATAATTAAGCCAACTGATATTATCATTTATGATTGCTTCTTGTCAGAAACTGTGGTATATTTCCCATTGAGTGGGGAGTGAAGGTGAGTGAATCAACTTAGTGCTAGAATTATTTTCCTTTTAGGTGAAATTCATCAAAACCAACAGTGAGATTCAAAATGACCAGTAATAAGAGTAGGAAGAGAGATGATTGTCTATAAAGCTCAATTTAATGGGACTGGACCCACAGAGAATATAGCCACCTAGTGAATTAGGTCAAATTAAAAAAAAGAGAATGGTCTGCATATATTCTATTAACAAAAACAAAAGAAACAAAAGAAAAAAATTATATTTCAGTCATTTTAGATTAGCATCTATTCTTTTTTTCTGATTAAAAATGTTAGTATTTTTTTTAATAAAATTGACACATGCACATATTAAAACCTTAAAGAGAAAAGGAAATTCTCCCAATTCTAAATGTAGCCCAGATTGCAAAGGACAGTTCACAGTTTCTCGTGCAATTCCTTAAATGGTGACTTGCTGACTTGAAAGGCGTATGTATTTAAATTTTGTATTGCTGTGTAAATGGTCTATATTGTTTAATACCATTCACAAGCACTGTAAGTTCTTGCTTTTCTACACTTCCATTAGTATTATTTCAGCCTTACTGTTTTGCCTATTTACTAGGTGAAAAAAAGAAACCGATGCTTTAATTTTTATTCTTCAGTGGTAAGTGATGTTAAACATTTAATGTTTAGAAACCTCATTTTAGTGTTTTGGTTTTGAATCACCTGTTCATATTTTTAATTTACATATATATTACATATATTTGGCTTTTATTCATTTGTGGAAAACTTTTGAATATTGATCCACTAGAAGGAAGTAGTATTCTCTGTGCTCTACATAACAGTTCTAGACCGCTGAAACTGCTTCCTTCCACATGATGTTTTATTATTTTTAGTAGCTTTACATAAAAAAATGTGCTTATGTATGTGGTAAGGTACTTTAATCCTTATCATATCTATAAAGTAATCAGACTATTGTTATTACCATCTCAAGTTTAGAGTTGAAGAAATGGAAACTTTTTAAAATCCATTATCATGAACCTGCATTTTTTACTATGATGTTTTCATTATTGAGTACATCCTAATTAATGAAAAAACAGGTGAACTCTCTGGAAATTCTTGCCACAATCTGCTTTACTATTAACATTTCAATACTCCCATCACTGGCTATAGACTTTTATAAAACCAACTCATTTGTTTTCCATACAGCTGCAGGTTTGCTACCAAAGTCAGTGTACACAATATTTCAGCTTTCTGCAATGGCCTTAAATATTTTATACTAACTATTGCCAAATTATTACTCACCCTGGCTTCATTTCCTCCTCCTCGAGGAATGCTTTCATGATATTCTCATCAAATCAAGGTCAGAATTTTTTTCTTCCTGAGTTCCCATGAATTTTACAATATTTTTATATAAAAAAGGAAGCTGATTGCATAAGTGTCTGTCATAATCTTTCAAATAATGTTCATAAAACTATATTCACATACTATTAATACACAGTTTGACAACAGAATGTAACTATACATAAATTCATGCAGTTAGTTGGTGTTGCTCCCAGGTGTCAATAATTATTGGCAAGATGGGAGTTGATGAAATTCAGGGGAACTCTTTTTGAACTAAAAAATGATTTAAAATTTAAGAGCAGAAATGAGAAAAGATAAAGAAATGGAAACTGAGTAGGAAATTTAAAATGTAAAGATGGATGTTACCATCCAAACCCAGGTTAAGATATGGAACAGCAAAACATAAACTTTCCTAATATTTCCAGAATTTTACTGTATGTCACTCATGCCAGCTCAATATTTATGTCTTATCAGAGCAACAGGGAGTGGAAGACCCTAAGGAAAAAATATAGAAAGCCAAATAGTGGGTTTGTTAATTAGCTATGCAAGGTTAGGAGGTGGAAAGGAGTTTAAAAAAAAAAAAAAGATGATGGAAGAACATCGAAGAAAAGAAGAAAGGGAAAAGTAAGAGGCAAACAGGCAGGGGAAAAATTATATTAACCTACCTGTGGAGATCAAGAGTTTGTTAAAGGTGTGCATAAAACGAAATGAACATTAGCTGGACTGGACCAGTAGCACACTTAATGATTTATGACCTTATGTATTTCCATGGTACAAGTCTCGGGACCAAAGAGGTGCCTGTGTCTAGATACTGCCCTCAGAATAGTCTAGGGTTTGCATAAACTCTTCTGGAATTTTTCTTTCATTCTGTATTGTAGGTTGTGCCTGACATACCTAACTGGATTATCACAAAAGTAGTGGTTAAACCATTTTATTTACACATACCTCCATATCTACTCATCTAACAGTTTATCAAATTATGATGTTTCATGTACTGATTTTTCTAAAGATAATTTCATTTCACTTATTCATTTGAGTCAATTTTTAAAAATTAAAATTAAAATTGTGCATGTATTTTAATTTCTGCTTAAATTATATAACATTAAGTTTTAAGTTTTGCACAAGCATTAATGCACAAATAAAAAATGGCTAGTGTTCTAAATTGCCATTTAGGAGGTTATTAATATGGCAGATAAACAAAAAATGTTCTATAGATATCACTTTTAATAATCCCATAGCTGCTTCAATTATGCTATAAAGTGTAGAAATACTGCCAGTTAACTTTAAAAGACATAATGATAGAGGAAATGGATTTAAAACTGCTTCAAATTATTTTTAATAAAAAAATCTTTGTCTTGGGTTCATCTTTTTTAATCCTATATACTTTGGGATTCTTATGGTCTTTAAAACGAGTATTATAAATGATTGTACAGAAACATTACATCTGATTTTGTGTTAGAAAATTGAAACAGTATGTGATCGTGGCTAAGCAAGAGCTTTATAGCAGTAGCAAATAGTTACATGATTACTGAAGTATAGCTGTCACTGGAAATAGAAACCTGCAAGGAGCCTATCATAAAAGTAGCAATTTCAGATTCACTAGTGTTTAAACTTAAAGTTTAATAATTCATTGTGGATCTATCTTCTTAACAGCTTTTGGAAAGTTTCTTACTTTCACTTAGAATTTTCATTTTTTCATAGTATTCCGCCCTTCAAAATGAAAATATGGTTATTTAAGATCATTAAGAGAGTATTTATAAGACTATATAATGAGACACCTTGAAATTTTTGCATTATGGAAAATTGTTAGTTGTTATTTATTGTTAACACGCTATTTGTAATTCATTGAGAGATGCACCATGTTATCGTAGGTTAACTAATTTGATCCATAGTTTTTGTTTGTTTGTTTGTTTTAATTTGACCAATAGTTGTATTTTTCCCTCTTCTGGAGCATGATTGACAGAAGAACCTGATAAGAGATGTGACAAACCATCAAGTAAAATGTTTGATGAAAAGAAAAAAGGCTATTTAAATAATTTTGCATAAATGTATATGAATTATATTGTCTGAAGAAGTGGAGATGAGAAGGAGATTTAAGAAACTGGATACTAACAAAAAGAAAAAAGAGTTGAAAAAGAAATATTTGCATTTTTTACATTTTGTTCATTTAACATGAAGTGCATTTGGATCTTAATATCCATTAAGATGTATGTAAAATATTGTAGAGGGATATTATAGAATTTGCATGGACCAAAAAAAATAAACTTCAGAGAAATTGATAAAACTGATCAGAGTTTGAGACAAATTACACAAACAAGGAAGGTATTGAACAGAAGTAAAGAATTCAGATCAAGAAGATTTAAGAGAGAAGATAAACAATTTGGGACTTAATACTATTTTATCAAAAAAATATTTTAATATGGTTCTATGAAAGCCTTGAAGTAGAGCACTTTCCTAGGCAACACTGAATATAAAAGCATAAGCCTCACATAATAAGAGCATATTTTCCAAAGTCAAAGTTCCAAAACATTTTTAAAAGCTTAAGATTTCATTGTTATTTGGGCACCTGAGTGATTCATTTGGTTAAACTCCTGCTTTTGGTTCAGGTCATGAACCCAGAATCCTGGGATCCAGACCAACTTGGGGCTTGTTGATCAGTGGGGAGTCTGCTTCTCCCTCTGTCTCTGCCCCTCCCCCAACTTGTGCTCCTTCTCTCTCTCTCTCTGAAATAAATAAAATCTTTTTTAAAAAGATTTCATTGTTATAAGAATAAGAAACTTTTTGAAATATGTTCATGGCATTGGTTTTCATGTGCTTTTATAGAATGCTGTAAGTAACCTAAAACCCACAGCATGTTTTATGTATGTTAACCAAATAGGGTAGATAATAATACATGTTTTCATATTGCAATTAATATAGGTTGAAATCTACGTATAAAGAACAAATGTCATAATTTAGTGCTTATTGGCATAAGATTATTGTTCACATCTGACTGAAAAGGAATATTTCACTAGAAATTACCTCTTTTTTGTGATAGTTCAGATTTTTCTTTATGGCTATTAGTTTAATATCACATAAAAACAAGAGGAAAGGGAAAGGCAAAAAAATCTGCATATAGAAATAAAGTTATTGAAAGTGTGAAATATTTTAAAATCTGCAAATCTAGTCCAATAAATCTTTCATTGCTATCCGTTACCTCATTCATCTACAGCATGCATTCCTGTCCTAACAGCAACCTTTCTAAATGTCCTGTGGTCTTACATATCCAGACCTTCCATTTATCCTGTTACTGAAGCATGGAGGACCCTTCAAACACATTTCCCCATTAATCCCACAAGTGTGATTCCCACATTTCTGAATTATATGTATCAAAAAGAATGAAGGAAAAGTAAAAAAGAAATCTTAAAATTGAGATAAGATGAAAATACCAAGAAGTAAAATGTTTTTGTTAAGTACAGCTCCACTCTTAGGACTTGACTCTAGGGGTGCCTGGGTGGCTCAGTGGTGAAAGGACTGCCTTCCACTCAGGTCATGATCCTGGAGTCCTGGGATCAAGTCCTGCATCGGGCTCCCTGCTCATCAGGGAGTCTGCTTCTCCCTCTGACCCTCTCCCTTCCCATGCTCTCTCTCTCTCAAGTAAATAAATTTTAAAAATCTTTAAAAAAAAAAAAAAAGACTTTAGGCAAATAAAATACGTATCTACAAAAAGACTCATGCATGAATGCACATTGCAGCCCTGTTCAGATATCCAAAACACAACAATAACAGCAACAACAACAAAACAAAACCCCAAAGTAACAACAAAAAGACCCAAACCTAGAAATAATCCAATGTCCGTCTGAAGGAGAATGGATAATCACATTATGATTTTTCCACACAAGGAAATAAAATGCCAATCAACAATGAAAGGACCAAACTTCTAATGCATACAAAAATTTGGATGAATATCACAGAAATTACATTAGTGTAAAATGTCATATAAGAAAGGTACATATTGTGGCACCTGGGAGGCTCAGATGGTTAAATGTCTGCCTTTGGCTCAGCTCAAGATCCCAGGGTCCTGGGATTGAGTCCTACATGGGGCTCCCTGCTCAGGGGTGAACGTGCTTCCCCCTCTTCCTCTACTGCTCCCCCTGCTTGTGATTTCTTGCTATATTTCTTTCAAATAAATGAAATCTTTTTTTAAATGTACATATGATATTATTCCTTTTTATATAAAGTTCTAAAACAGATACAACCAACCTGTGTAAAAATATTCAGAAACAGTTGGAGGTAGTTGATTAAGAATGGTTTTGAGAGAACTTTCTAGAGAGATGGAAATGTTCTATATATTGATAGTGTATGAGGTGCAAAGTTATGTACTCATCAAATATTAAATTATACATTTAAGATGTATATAGTAAAAATACATAAATATTACTTTGAAAATAGGTATAAAAATACTGAATTTTATTTAGTATATTTACTTTTTCTGCAGTATAAAGTTGGAAAACCTGAAAGTATTTTCTGTATATGTAAGTCATGTAGATAGTAAATTATTATATGGAAAGATAATAGGAAACAGAGAAGAGTTCAAAATACAGAAAACGAGAAAATTAGGATGTACTCTATGGATTGGAATTAAGAGTTATCCATGTGAACTCATTGCACACACAGACACACACACACACTCGGTGGAAGACAATTCTCCATGAGTCCCCTGTGTTTTTGCTCATTTTCCAAGAAAACCTATTGAAAGTATTTTTCCAGATAGTTTATGGCATCCAGTTTGGGCTAATGAACATAGTAACTCTGAGACAGAGGGCAGATCTGCTTCTCTCAACATTCTGGTGACACCCATTTATTTTCTGGATTTTTCTGATAAGAGGACTTAAAATTAAGGACCTAAGATATTCTTGACCAAACCTAGCATGCATATCTTGGTCTCTGAATACCACTCAACACTAAAAGAAAACAGGGTTTCTTTTAAAAATGTACTGAGTTCAATGCTGGGGCAGGTGTAAAGAAAGGAAATGCTAAAGAATAATGGTGGCAAATCTTTTTTTTTTTCTTTTTTTTCCCCATTTTATTTATTTTTTCAGTGTAACAGTATTCATTGTTTTTGCACAACACCCAGTGCTCCATGCAAAACGTGCCCTCCCCATTACCCACCACCTGTTCCCCCAACCTCCCACCCCTGACCCTTCAAAACCCTCAGGTTGTTTTCCAGAGTTCATAGTCTCTTATGGTTTGCCTCCCCTTCCAAATTTTTTTTTTTTTTAATAAACATATAATGTATTTTTATCCCCAGGGGTACAGGTCTGTGAATCGCCAGGTTTACACACTTCACAGCACTCACCATAGCACTTACCCTCCCCAATGTCCATAGCCCCCTCCCCCTCTCCCAATCCCACCTCCCCTCAGCAACCCCCAGTTTGTTTTGTGAGATTAAGAGTCATTTATGGTTTGTCTCCCTCCCAATCCCATCTTGTTTCATTTATTCTTCTCCTATCCCCCTAACCCCCCATGTTGCTTCTCCATGTCCTCATATCAGGGAGATCATATGATAGTTGTCTTTCTCTGATTGACTTATTTCACTAAGCATGATACGCTCTAGTTCCATCCACGTCGTCGCAAATGGCAAGATTTCATTTTTTTTGATGGCTGCGTAGTATTCCATTGTGTATATATACCACCTCTTCTTTATCCATTCATCTGTTGATGGACATCTAGGTTCTTTCCATAGTTTGGCTATTGTAGACATTGCTGCTATAAACATGCGGGTGCACGTGCCCCTTCGGATCACTACGTTTGTATCTTTAGGGTAAATACCCCGTAGTGCAATTGCTGGGTCATAGGGTAGTTCTATTTTCAACATTTTGAGGAACCTCCATGCTGTTTTCCAGAGTGGTTGCACCAGCTTGCATTCCCACCAACAGTGGAGGAGGGTTCCCCTTTCTCCACATCCTTGCCAGCATCTGTCATTTCCTGACTTGTTAATTTTAGCCATTCTGACTGGTGTGAGGTGATATCTCATTGTGGTTTTGATTTGTATTTCCCTGATGTCGAGAGATGTGGAGCACTTTTTCATGTGTCTGTTGCCCATCTGGATGTCTTCTTTGCAGAAATGTCTGTTCATGTCCTCTGCCCATTTCTTGATTGGATTGTTTGTTCTTTGGGTGTTGAGTTTGCTAAGTTCCTTATAGATTTTGGATACTAGCCCTTTATCTGATATGTCGTTTGCAAATATCTTCTCCCATTCTGTCAGTTGTCTTTTGGTTTTGTTAACTGTTTCCTTTGCTGTGCAAAAGCTTTTGATCTTGACGAAATCCCAATAGTTCATTTTTGCCCTTGCTTCCCTTGCCTTTGCCGTTGTTCCTAGGAAGATGTTGCTACGGCTGAGGTCGAAGAGGTTGCTGCCTGCATTCTCCTCAAGGATTTTGATGGATTCCTTTCTCACATTGAGATCCTTCATCCATTTTGAGTCTATTTTCATGTGTGGTGTAAGGAAGTGGTCCAATTTCATTTTTCTGCATGTGGCTGTCCAATTTTCCCAGCACCATTTATTGAAGAAGCTGTCTTTTTTCCATTGGACATTCTTTCCTGCTTTGTCGAAGATTAGTTGACCATAGAGTTGAGGGTCGATTTCTGGGCTCTCTATTCTGTTCCACTGATCTATGTGTCTGTTTTTGTGCCAGTACCATGCTGTCTTGATGATGACAGCTTTGTAATAGAGCTTGAAGTCCGGAATTGTGATGCCACCAACTTTGCCTTTCTTTTTCAATATTCCTTTGGCTATTCGAGGTCTTTTCTGGTTCCATATAAATTTGAGGATTATTTGTTCCATTTCTTTGAAAAAAATGGATGGTATTTTGATAGGGATTGCATTAAATGTGTAGATTGCTTTAGGTAGCATGGACATTTTCACAATATTTATTCTTCCAATCCAGGAGCATGGAACATTTTTCCATTTCTTTGCGTCTTCCTCAATTTCTTTCATGAGTACTTTATAATTTTCTGTGTATAGATTCTTAGCCTCTTTGGTTAGGTTTATTCCTAGGTATCTTATAGTTTTGGGTGCAATTGTGAATGGGATTGACTCCTTAATTTCTCTTTCTTCTGTCTTGTTGTTGGTGTACAGAAATGCAACTGATTTCTGTGCATTGATTTTATATCCTGACACTTTACTGAATTCCTGGACAAGTTCTAGCAGTTTTGGAGTGGAGTCTTTTGGGTTTTCCACATATAGTATCATATCATCTGCGAAGAGTGATAGTTTGACTTCTTCTTTACCAATTTGGATGCCTTTAATTTCTTTTTGTTGTCTGATTGCTGAGGCTAGGACTTCTAGTACTATGTTGAATAGCAGTGGTGATAATGGACATCCCTGTCGTGTTCCTGACCTTAGCGGAAAAGCTTTCAGTTTTTCTCCATTGAGAATGATATTTGCGGTGGGTTTTTCATAGATGGCTTTGATAATATTGAGGTATGTGCCCTCTATACCTACACTTTGAAGAGTTTTGATCAGGAAGGGATGCTGTACTTTGTCAAATGCTTTTTCAGCATCTATTGAGAGTATCATATGGTTCTTGTTCTTTCTTTTATTAATGTGTTCTATCACATTGATTGATTTGCGGATGTTGAACCAACCCTGCAGCCCTGGAATAAATCCCACTTGATCGTGGTGAATAATCCTTTTAATGTACTGTTGAATCCTATTGGCTAGTATTTTGGTGAGAATTTTTGCATCTGTGTTCATCAAGGATATTGGTCTGTAGTTCTCTTTTTTGGTGGGATCCTTGTCTGGTTTTGGGATCAAGGTGATGCTGGCCTCATAGAATGAGTTTGGAAGTTTTCCTTCCATTTCTATTTTTTGGAACAGTTTCAGGAGAATAGGAATGAGTTCTTCTTTAAATGTTTGGTAGAATTCCCCTGGGAAGCCGTCTGGCCCTGGGCTTTTGTTTGTTTGGAGATTTTTGATGACTGTTTCAATCTCCTTACTGGTTATGGGCCTGTTCAGGTGTTCTATTTCTTCCTGGTTCAGTTGTGGTAGTTTATATGTCTCTAGGAATGCATCCATTTCTTCCAGATTGTCCAATTTGTTGGCGTAGAGTTGCTCATAGTATGTTTTTATAATTGTCTGTATTTCTTTGGTGTTAGTTGTGATCTCTCCTCTTTCATTCATGATTTTATTTATTTGGGTTCTTTCTCTTTTCTTTTTGATGAGTCTGGCCAGGGGTTTATCAATCTTAGTGATTCTTTCAAAGAACCAGCTCCTAGTTTCATTGATTTTTTCTATTGTTTTTTTGGTTTCTATTTCATTGATTTCTGCTCTGATCTTTATGATTTCTCTTCTCCTGCTGGGTGTCGGGTTTCTTTCTTGTTCTTTCTCCAGCCCCTTTAGGTGTAGGGTTAGGTTGTGTACTTGAGACCTTTCTTGTTTCTTGAGAAAGGCTTGTACTGCTATATATTTTCCTCTCAGGACTGCCTTTGCTGTGTCCCACAGATTTTGACCTGTTGTGTTTTCATTATCATTTGTTTCCATGAATTTTTTCAATTCTTCTTTAATTTCCTGGTTGACCCATTCATTCTTTAGAAGGATGCTGTTTAGTCTCCATGTATTTGGGTTCTTTCCAGCTTTCCTCTTGTGATTGAGTTCTAGCTTCAGAGCATTGTGGTCTGAAAATATGCAGGGAATGATCCTAATCTTTTGATACCGGTTGAGACCTGATTTGTGACCCAGGATGTGATCTATTCTGGAGAAGGTTCCATGTGCACTAGAGAAGAATGTGTATTCTGTTGCTTTGGGATGAAATGTTCTGAATATATCTGTGATGTCCATCTGGTCCAGTGTGTCATTTAAGGCCTTTATTTCCTTGTTGATCTTTTGCTTGGATGATCTGTCCATTTCAGTGAGGGGAGTGTTCAAGTCCCCTACTATTATTGTATTATTATTGATGTGTTTCTTTGATTTTGTTATTAATTGGTTGATATAGTTGGCTGCTCCCACGTTAGGGGCATAGATATTTAAAATTGGTAGATCTTCTTGTTGGACAGACCCTTTGAGTAGGATATAGTGTCCTTCCTCATCTCTTATTATAGTCTTTGGCTTGATATCTAATTGATCTGATATAAGGATTGCCACCCCAGCTTTCTTCTGATGCCCAGTAGCATGGTAAATTGTTTTCCACCCCCTCACTTTAAATCTGGAGGTGTCTTCACATCTAAAATGAGTTTCTTGCAGGCAACATACTGATGGGTTTTGTTTTTTTATCCATTCTGATACCCTGTGTCTTTTGATTGGGGCATTTAGCCCATTTACATTCAGGGTAACTATTGAGAGATATGAATTTAGTGCCATTATTAGCCTGTAAGGTGACTGTTCCTGTATATTGTCTCTGTACCTTTCTGATCTACTACTTTTAGGCTCTCTCTTTGCTTAGAGGACCCCTTTCAATATGTCCTGTAGAGCTGGTTTGGTGTTTGCAAATTCTTTCAGTTTTTGTTTGTCCTGGAAGCTTTTTATCTCTCCTTCTATTTTCAATGATAGCCTAGCTGGATAGAGTATTCTTGGCTGCATGTTTTTCTCGTTTAGTGCTCTGAATATATCATGCCAGCTCTTCCTGGCCTGCCAGCTCTCTGTGGATAAGTCTGCTGCCAATCTAATATTTTTACCATTGTATGTTACAGACTTCTTTTCTCGGGCTGCTTTCAGGATTTTCTCTTTGTCACTAAGACTTGTCAATTTTACTATTAGGTGACGGGGTGTGGACCTATTCTTGTTGACTTTGAGGGGGGTTCTCTGCATCTCCTGGATTTTGATGCTTGTTCCCTTTGCCATATTAGGGAAATTCCCTCCAATGATTCTCTCCAATAGACCTTCTGCTCCCCTCTGTGTTTCTTCTTCTTCTGGAATCCCAATTATTCTAATGTTGTTTCGTCTTATGGTGTCACTTATCTCTCGAATTCTCCCCTCATGGTCCAGTAGCTGTTTGTCCCTCTTTTGTTCGGCTTCCTTATTCTCTGTCATTTGGTCTTCTATATCACTAATTCTTTCTTCTGCCTCATTTATTCTAGCAGTGAAAGCCTCCATTTTTGATTGCACCTCATTAATAGCTTTTTTGATTTCAACTTGGTTAGATTTTAGTTCTTTAATTTCTCCAGAAAGGGCTTTAATATCTCCAGAGAGGGTTTCTCTAATATCTTGCATGCCTTTTTCGAGCCCGGCTAGAATGTTCAGAATCGTCATTCTGAACTCTTGATCTGACATATTACCAATGTCTGTGTTGATCAGGTCCCTAGCCTTCGGTACTGTCTCTTGTTCTTTTGTTTGTGGTGATTTTTTCTGCCTTGTCATTTTGTCCAGATAAGAGGATATGAAAGGAGCAAATAAACTACTAAAAGGGTGGCAAAAACCCCAGAAAAATGCACTGTAACCAAGTCAGAAGAGACCCCTAATTGTGGGGGGGAGAAAGGGGATAAAAACAGGTTCTGAAAAAAAAAAAAAAGAAAAAAAAAAGAAAAAATTTAAAAAATAAAACAAATAAAGAAAAAATATATAAAAGAAAGAAAAAATATATATATTTAGATAAACTAGTCAAAAAACGTTAAAAAAGAAAAGGGTAAAAGTTTTAAAAAATTTAGCAGAAGAAGAAAAAAAAAAGAAAAAAATTTGAAAAAAGAGAAAAAAAAAAATTGAAGTAGCCGCAAGACTAAAGAATTATGGGGAGAAAGCCATGAGTTCCGTGCTTTGCTTTCTCCTCCTCTGGAATTGCGCAGCTGTCTTAGGAAATGAACCTACTTTCCTTGATAGAAGAACTTCGTCCTGGCTGGATATTTTGTTGATCTCCTGGGGGAGGGGCCTGTTGTAGTGACTCTCAAGTGTCTTTGCCCGAGGCGGGATTGCACCGCCCTTACCGGCGGCCGGACTAAGTAATCGGCTCGGGTTCGCTTTTGGGAGCTTCTGTTCCCTGAACGCTTTCCGTAGAGTTCCAGAGGACGGGAATGAAAATGGCGGCCTCCTAGTCTCCGGCCCGGAGGAGCCGAGAGCCTGGGGCCCCACTCCTCAGTGTGCCCCCAGAGGACAGCACCCAATCACTCCCGTATCTCCAGCCTCTAGCCGCGCTCTGAGCTCACCCAGCCCGCGACCAGTTCAAGGTAACCCCGAGCTGAGAGTTCAGTCCTCGGCTCTGTCTCTGCAGCCGGCTTCTCCGTTCTAATACCTGCGAGCTCTCCGACTCTCTGACACCCCTGATCCTTCTGTGACCCTGCGGGACCTGCGGCCACGCTGACCCCGCGTGGGCTTCACCCTGGTTTAGCCTCTGGAGCAATGTCCCTCAGTGGAACAGGCTTTTAAAAGTCCTGATTTTGTGCTCCGTTGCTCCGCCGCTTGCCGGGAGCCGGCCCCTCCCGCCGCGGTCTATCTTCCCGTCATTTTAGATTCACTTCTCCGCCAGTCCTACCTTTCAGAAAGTGGTTGATTTACTGTTTCTAGAGTTGCTGTTCTTCTTCTCTTCGCTCTCCCGTTGGATTTGTAGGTGTTTGCAATGTTTAGATAAGCTATCGAGCTGATCTCCTGCTACCTGATGTAGTCTCAGGCTGCTACTTCTCCGCCATCTTGACTCCTCCCCAATGGTGGCAAATCTTAACCAAGTGATCATATTAAATGTCACCAACTTTGGGATAAACCGGTATCACTTGACTCCTGACATGATACATTGAGAAGGACACATCACATTAGTACTATTCCTGCCTTAGCTGTACAACCTGAATCTAATCATGAGGAAACGTCACGGAGGAACATCCTGCAACATAAATAGAACCTGTGATCTTCAGAAATAGGTAAAGGTCACAAATGACACAGAACTCTGAGGAAACATTCCAGTTTATAAGAGGCAAAAGAGACCTCCCAAAAAACTGCAAAGCATGATCTTTGTCATAGGATATTTAATTTAATCATGGACACCAAATGAACATGTATCAGAATTACCCAATATGCAGGGGGTACTGATGACCTGCCAAGTCATAGTGTCTAATGAGCCAGAAGCAGATGGAAGTGCTACGACTACGGTCAAATGTAAACAGGACCAGAGGGCATGAGCAAGCTGTGTGAGTTGGTAGTCAAGACCTCCACATAGGGGCACCTGGGTGGCTCAGTGGGTTAATCCTCTGCCTTCGGCTCAGGTCATGATCCCAGGGTCCTGGGATCGAGCCCCACATAGGGCTCCCTGCTCAGCAGGGAATCTGCTTCCCCCTCTCTCTCTGCCTGCCTCTCTATCTGCTTGTGACCTCTCTCTCTGTCAAATAAAAAAAAAAAAAAAAAAAAAGACCTCCACATAAATACACCCTGTGCCATCTGGGGTGTTCCATCTGGGCTGAAGATGGAAGAAAAGCCTGAGCTAGGTCATTGATGACTATGCCAAAGATGGACGGTGACTGCCTCACAAACACATCCAGAGATGGTCCTGAAAGATACTGGGGAGGGAAAATTTTTGTGCTGGGAGAGCTGAGAGCAGTGCACCCATTATCCACTTGGGAAGAAGTGGCCTGAGGTGAAATATATATACATTCCTTGATAGTGACAAAAAGCCTTGCCTGGTCAGGGGGCTGGAAAGAATGAAAGAAAAAAGAAAAAAAACCTAGAATATCAAATGAAAAGACAATCTAGGGTAAATCATGAGTATGCTCATATGAGAGTGGGCACAAAGTATGAAAATTTTGTTAGCACATATTCATGTCTAAAAAAATATTAACCACCAAGGAAGTGCTAGATAACCCCATAGAGTAGAGGTCAGCAAATCTTTCCTGTAATGGACTAAATCATAACTATCTTGGGCTTTGAGGTCCACATAGGATTGCTTTCACATAGTCACATCATTTTGGTGTGTTTTCTGTTTACAGCCCTTTGAAAATATCAAAACCATACATGTGTATGAGCACTCAAGCCTACGCATCCATGCTTCATCTGCAGCCCTAAAAATAGTCATGTTTTGCCAACACATACACCTAAGAATGTAGATTCAGGTAGTGTCATGAAATCCCTAGTAGTGTTATGCAAGCCTTAGACCAGAACTTGGAGCTCTTTGGGTAGGAAGCCAGGTGCCAGGCATCTGGAACATAGACTAGAAGTAGAGGTATTAGTACCAGGGTGCTCCTCATCTTATGGAAGGTGCATAGCTGTAAGAGGCCCTGAATGGAGTTTTCTAAAGCACAAAACCTAGGTCAGCAACACTTTTGCTCAGACCCAAGATGCTAATGTGCCCAAAATTAAGCTTTTGGCCATGATGGCCTTAAAGTTTTCTCACTTGACTAAACTTTGGACAGCCCTCTTTCTGGGTAAGCTGCAAACCTCCTTTTTCTTAGAGCATTTGCTTTAGAAAACTTGGAGTTGCAAATTCTTTCTTTGCTCCTCTGAAATGTAAATGTCTCAGTCTCTTGTTTTATAACCCAGGAATGTCTTTTTTAAGGTCTTGGGAATCATCTCTTTGAAATGCAGTTATCTAGGGAGATGGAGCCTTTTCCCCTATTTTCTGTGAGAGGGTAGGCTCCTAACTTCAATAAAGCAACAGTTAGCAAACATACATGGCTTAATCAGATTGACCAACCCACCCTTCAATGTGTCCTTGTACTTTTTCATCAGCTCATTCCAGCTTTTAAAATTCCCTCTGCCTGTCCTTTCAGAGGAATTGAGTTAGACTACTGGAAGGATCTTGAATATATTTCCTTGCTTGTTTAACTCTGTCAGGTGCGGTTTTCTTTGACACCTGCCACTTGAGTATGTGTAAGAAAAGGAGCAAATCACAAGGATTGATTTGGGAAACCTGAGGAAGAGGGGCTGCTTTCACCTAAAATTGGCCATCCAGATCACCGAAAGTAAGTGTTTAGGCCAGCCAGATTTCCTACATTCCTCTTCTATGCTCAGTTAAAACTAATAGAAGAGTAAAGAGTAGACAAGGGGAACCTGTCCATTCTTTCTCTTAAGGAAGCTCCACCAGTCAGCTCTCCTCATTTCTCTCTCTCTCTCTCTCTCTCTCTCTCTCACACACACACACACACACACACGTTATATATCAAGACTATTCCCAAGTTCACCAGAAGAAAAAACTCTTAGAAAGTTTGGAAGGAATTCAGAAAATACCTGGTACCACATTTTCCTAACGGTTTTGAAATACATAGCAAGGGTTTCTTAATTTCAGAATTGTCAGTCTTAATTGCATTATTAATAACATATTTTAAGTACCCTCAGGAGAAAGAGTTTGTAAACATAGATTTTCACAAGGGTGACACTTTATTACAATTTTAATTACTTGGGAGATACTTATAGACAGAGCTATCATAAAGCTGAGCCTCAGGGCTGTGGGACAGGAGCTAAAACTCTTCTATCAGATTTTTTTGGTCAACACCAACATGAAATAAACAAATGAGATCTAAGCAACATTGTGCAGTACACAAAGACCTTTCCCAGGGGGCTTATCGCTCCCATGGTACATAATCTTTCCATCTCCAGTTTTGTCAACAACTACCACCATCCCCTCTAGTTAAAATAAATTGTTTTATAAATTGGAAATTTTAGGATTCAGCTTTTTATTTTTAATAAAATGTCTTAAAAAGTATTATATTTTTCACTGAAAATTATTGAAAGCATCTGGGAGCAGAGATAGGGATTTTTTAAAGGAAAAATGGATGTCTGTTGTCCCAGAAATAATATTATGTTCATGCCTGACCCTGTAGGTATACCTGCTTTAATCTACTCTGGTTTTTCAAGGGGATCAGATGAAAGACCTAACTCTCTTGATCTGAACCGTGGTGCTCAGTTCTGTTGATGAGGATAAATCTATCCTGCATCTATGCCTGCTTTTTATCATCCTCCTATCACTTTTTTTCCTCCTTTTCCTGAACAAAGTCCTTTGCCAGTATCTACCTCAAGTACCAGATCTTGGGGGTACTGTGCTTCCTCTCACAGTACTCGGGAGGAAGGAGCAGATGGTGCTCAGATGTGGTGCTGGCTTAGGACAGAACCGGTAGAATGGAATCCCCTGGGAAGATCATAGGGCATCAGGTCTTTAAGTGGAAAAGAAATAAATTTTATTCAGTCTCCTAAGTTACTAAAAAATCAAGTCACATTTATCTTTAAATCAGCAATTGTCCTATTGTTTTTCAGATTCTTCAGAATATGCATATTTCAGAATATACATATTTCATATGCAATATGAAAGTAATTTTAATTAAAATTAATTTAATCTCTTTTAACAATATCTACAAATGTCACTTTCAATTGGTAGACTATCACACACATTTTTGTTAACTTATAAGTAAGTTGGTTTCATCTATAAATGAGGACGTTTACTGATATTTACTTTGAAAATTTTAATGAATGATTTTATGTAATTTTACATTTGAAATTAGTCTTATAAATTGCTTATAGAATATGAAAAACTGAAAAATCTGTAAGATGAGACAGTAAACTTATGTAATATATATATTTAAATTGTGCAGAAAAAATATTATATATTTGTTGAGAAATAAATTTCTTTATCAACAAATAAAATATACAAGTTTACATTTCAGAATGACTAAGTCTGGAAAGAGTCCTCTAACCGTCGTTATTCTACTAGTATGTAGCATCTGAATGTCACAAGGATGAATTTAGCTAAATGTCAAAAGAGCAAGGGGCAGCTAATGGTATATCATAAAATCATGGGTCAAATGTGAGTCAAGGCAATTCTGTAGTACAGATTATGTGATGATTGAGAGAACATATAGCAAATGTATAAATAAGATTGCAGGAAGGCAGAAAAACATGGGATTATTTATGGACAAATAATCCTAATTGTAATAAACTATAAACAATTGATCATTTAATCTCAGCAAAAGCATGGCTAAATATTTTTCATTATTATCTCATTAAATTCTCACATCAAATTTATAATTAAACAACCAAAGAAACTGAAACTGAGGGAATTTAAATAAGCACCTATGTTCCCAGAATAGATTTGAAGCTAGAATTTATTCTACTTATTTAACTACCCAGTATGTATTTATTACTGTGAAATTCTACTCCTTTCTTCCATCTGCACTGTACTGTCTGCACTACTGTATGGACTGATTGCCTAATATTGCATATTCCATGCATCTTGGTAGAACAAAGGAAAATGAACATAATACTAATTATTTAATATCTACATATTTTATAGTTTGGGAAAATGAATTTGTAAGAATGACTTAAATTCAATTCAACGTGTTGTTTTCCTGCTTTTCCTGCCATGAATGTGGTTGAATTCATTGCTGCGCACTCATCACATAAATTCCTGCAGCTGGACGTGGCTAGGGTGATAAACACAGGACCCTGCTGGATGGTCACCATTTAAACCTAAAACTACCAAATTCAAAAGTTGATACTGCCTTACAATCAGGACAGTTTCCTAGTCTTTTCCTACCTTATTCTTCAAGATAAGTTTATAGCTTCCTTTTTATTTTTTTCTTTCTTCAGATTTCCATCATCTCTTTTTACCTGTTGCTCAACTGAAAATTTTGTTCTTATTCCACAGAGGGGAAAAAAAGAAAGAATTATTAGGAAGTTTTTCTCAAATACTACTTTATCTAATAATTTGCTTCTATTTGCTTTCATGTCTAGCTTCTTATTAGTTTGGATGAATTTTCCAAATTCCTATCCAAAACAACTCTTCCATGTTTTGTGTAAGATTTTATATATATATATATATATATATATATATATATATATGTATAAAATATTCAATAAGATTTAATATGTATAGATATATTTAATAATATTCAATAAGATTATATATATAATATATAATATATATATTTAAATATATATGTAACAAATATATTTAAATGCAACAGCCCTGCAATTTTTCCTCTCTCTCCCACATTATGAATCTTCTCTCTGTTTCCTGGATCAATATGATCAGCATACAAACATGTTTTGACTCTTTCCCTTAAAAAAAGCACGCATCTAGTGTTGAATCACTAAATTCTGCTCCTGAAATTAATATTACACTCTATGTTAACTAATTAGCATTTAAATAAAAACTAAAAAAAAAAAAGAGCCACTCCCAGTGCTACCTCATTTCTCCTTTCTGTAGTCATTCTTTCTTGAATATCAAACATTGGTCCTTGTCATTACACAGAAACTGATCTCCATTTTTCTGTGTCCATTGGTCAATTCTTACTCTGCAACTTGATTTAGCAGCATCTGAAATAGTAGTTCTGTCTTTTCCCCTTGAAGCTCTTTTCTTAGCTAACAGAATTTTACACTGTCTTTGTTTAACTTCTAATTCATTGATTCATTGGGTGCTTTTCTTTCTCATCTGTTGATTCCTCCTAATTATCAACACGGGAGTGTTCTAGGACTCAGTCCTCAGACTTCTGCATTTCCTTTTTTCTCAGTTATGGAAGGAGGAGTCAAACACTCAGCCATAAAAAAGAATGAAATCCTGCCATTTGCAATGACGTGGATGGAGTTAGAGTATAATTCTTTTTTTATTCTTTACAATTCCTTTTATTCTTTTTTTTTGTTACCATATAATGACTTTATTCCTTTTGTCTCGCATAGCAGTTTTTAGTTATTATTTTCAGTTAGCCCACATATCATTAGTTTTTGATGTAGTATTTAATGATTCATTAGTTGCATAAAACACCCAGTGCTCATCACTGCACATGTCTTTCTTAATACCCATCACCCCATTATACCATCCCTTCACCCCCCTCCCTTCTGTAACCCTCAGTTTGCTTCCTGGAGTCCAGAATCCCTCCTGGTTTGTCTCCCTCTCTGATTTCTTCCCATTCAGTTTTCCCTCTCTTCACCTGTGGTCCTCCATGCTATTCCTTATGTTCCACACCATCAGTTACTGTATCCTGTCTTGTTATTTTTTACCATTCTAACTGGTGTAAGGTGGTATCTCATTGTGCTTTTGATTTGTAGTTCCCTGATGGTTAGTGATGTTTTTCACATCTCTGTTAGCCATTTGTATGTCTTCTTTGGAGAAGTGTCTTTTCATGTCTTCTGCCCATTTCTTGATTATTTGTTTTTTGAGTATTGAGTTTGATAAGTTCTTTGTAGATCTTGGATACTAGCCCCTTATCTGTAGTGTCTTTTGTAAATACCTTCTCCCATTCCGTGGATTGTCTCATATTTTTGTTGACTGTTGCCTTTGCTGTGCAAAAGCTTTTTGTCTTGATGAAGTCCCAATAGTTCGTGTTTGCTTTTGTTTCCCTTGCCTTTAGAGACATGTCTTGAAAGAGGTCACTGTGGCAATGTTGAAGAGGTTACTGCTATATTCTCCTCTAGGATTTTGATGGATTCCTGTCTCACATTAAGGCCTTTCATCCATTTTGAGTTTATCTTTGTGCATGGTATAACAGAATGATCCAGTTTCATTCTTCTGCATGTGGGTGTCTAATTTTCCCAACACCACTTATTGAAGAGACTGTCTTTTTTCCATTGGAAATTTTTTCCTGATTTGTCAAAGATTAGTTGACCATAGAGTTGAGGGTCCATTTCTAGGTTCTCTATTCTGTTCCATTGATCTATGTATAATTCTAAGTGAAATAAGTCAGAAAAAGACAAATGCCATATGATTCCACTCATGTTTGAATTTTAGAAACAAAGCAAACAAGCAAAAGAAAAAGAGAGAGAGGGAGGCAAACCAAGAAATAGACTCTTAACTATAGAGTACAAACTGATGGTCACCAGAAGGGAGGTCGGTGGGCAGATGGATGAGATAGGTGATGGGGATTAAGGAGTGCACGTGTGCAGAGCACAAAGTGATGTATGGAAGTGTTGAATCACTATATTGTACACCTAAAACTATTATTATACTGTATGTTAACTAGATTAAAAAAAACTTTAAAAAGTAAAATGGGACTTTTTCATGCTCAATAGTAGATTATATATAGACTTTAAAGACCCTTAGTATCAATGGAAGGGAAAATAAATCAACTCAGAATTATTAGAGATAATCAGTTACCAACTATATTATTGAAACTGTATTTAATGATTTCTCAGGAATTAAAAGTTATATTTAAATAGTTAAAATTGATATTTCTTATTTAACTTACCTAACTGGATACTATGTTGTGGCTTCTAGGATCCTGTCTAAACATATGCATGGTGTAGAATTCAGAGACTATAAAAAATTCACACAAATATATACACCAGCATATCCATATTACTTTATTTTGTGTATCATTTTACACTAGAATTAAATTAAATATTTTGAAAATGTAACTTTAAGAGTGTTAAAATAAAATTTTAACATGTCCCCCAGTATAGAGTAAGTTAAACTAAAGCATTTGTTAATATACTCAAACACCCTCAAAGTAAACTCTGGGTTGGCCTGAATCTAAATTATCTAATTAGATTTGGGTTGGCCTGAATTTGAGTTATCTAATTAAGCATTTATATAAACATAAAGTGAGATAATCAGAAATATATTTGGAAAAGATAAACTTGTTTTTTTTTTCCTAGAAATCTCCCCAACCATATTATGTACTCATTGAGAAGACATTTGTGAATTCTAAAGGACATGACAAATAGTCTCAAATTGAACGCCATGTGGAAGATTAAGAAATTATATACACACTCTGTCAATATTATATACATACTTAAGTGTCATAATATACATATGTAAATAATAGACATTATACATTGATTATGAAAAACCAACATTACATTAGATTAATCTTGCATTTACAACATGCTGCTTATTTGGCTTCTATTTAACTAATGCTTCTCACATGACTTTATAATAAGTCAGTTCTCTATATTCAATATCTATGACTAAGTTTTCATAAATTAAATTCATAAACTTTATCCCATCTAGATTAAACTTTTTTCTATTAATTTAGCCTATTAAAAAACCTTACACATAAATCTACTAGTCTACATAACTTCTCCTTACTCTATATTAATCACATATTTGAAAACCTTACCCTTTTTATTATCACCTACAATAAGGTAAAACAACTTAAGAGGAAACTTTCAAAGAAAGGCCACCAGTGAATATCATAAGCAAAGTTTGTCCAGACAAAAGCTTTAATTGGATCTACTCAAAGATTGAAATCTAGTTAATTGTACAATTTTCTGGCTTGAGGTTCTCCTGTCTATAAGCAAGCTACTTTATAATCAATGACCCTATCTAAAATGAAATACAAACTAGTGGGCATAATGTTTTCTTTAATGAACAAATAATGAGTTACCTATTTTTCTAAGTGCTTATACACTATACATTTATTCAGACATTTCTTCATTCAAATATATATTTACTACCTCCTCTCTGTGAACTCTGCTCTAAGTACACATGAGGTCCTACTATTATATAATTTATCTTCTAAACTACAGGTGGTAGACAGAAATGTTTTGACCATAATAATCACACTCTCAATTGTCTTTTTGAAAAAAAAAAGTTTATTTATTCTTTTTAGAGAGAGACAGAAACAGGAGGAAAGCAGGGAGAGGGGCAGAGGGAGAATCTCAAGCCAACACCCCACTGAACATGTAGCCCCATGTGGGGCTCAATTGCAGGACCCTGAAATCATGACCTTAGTGGAAACCAAGAGTCAGTCACATATGCACCTGAGCCACCTAGGCACCTGACTCTCCATTGTCTTTATAAGGAATCTTAATATTAATTTGGACAAATTTATTGGTTTACAGGTTTTTCATTTTCCCTGACATAATATTTCTTTCTATGAAATAAAGTTTTTCACTTTTTTACATTGCTTTTAACTCTGGATTATTTATTTGAGTTTTTTATTTCTCCAAACAGGAAAGACATGGATTTTTTTTTTTTCCATAAAAGTAAGATAGGGTGGCTCAGTCAGTTAAGCATTTAATTCTTTGATTTTTAACTCAGATCAAGATCAGGGTCATGAGATTGAGCCCTGCCTCAGGCTGAGTGCCAGTTGTGGAACCTGCTTAAGATTCTTATTCTTTTTTTTTCTTCCCCTTAAGGGAATGTTTTTATTTTGGCTATCATATTTTTAACTTCCATGACTTCTTTCTTCTTTTCTTTTTTAATATTTTTTATTATTTTATATTAGTCACCACACAGTACATCATTTTAGTGTTCCAAGATTCATTGTTTGCATATAACAACTATTGCTCCATGCAATATGTGCCCTCTTTAATACCCATCACCAGGCTCACCCATCCTCCCAATCCCCTCACCTCTAAAACACTCAGTTTGATTCCTGGAGTCCATAATCTCTTATGGTTCATCTCCCCCTCTGATTCCCCACCCCTTTAATTTTTCCCTTCTTTATCCTGATGTCCTCTATGCTATTCCTTATGTTCTACAAATAAGTGAAACCATATGATAATTGACTTTCTCCGTTTGACTTATTTCACTCAGCGTAATCTCCCTCATTTCCAGCCATGTTGGGTATTTGTCCTTTCTGATGGATGAGTAATATTCCGTTGAATATATAAACCACATTTTCTTTATCCATTCATCTGCTGAAGGGCATCTCAGCTTCTTCCATAGTTTGGCTATTGTGGACATTGCTTTATGAACATTGGGGTGCGGGTGCCCCTTCTTATCACTACATCTGTATCTTTGGGATAAATAAATAGTAGGTAATTACTGGGTCATAGGGTAGCTCTATTTTTAACATCTTGAGGAACCTCCAAACTGTTTTCTAAAGTGGCTGTATCCTTCTGTATTCTCACCAGCAGTATAAGAGGTTTTCCCTTTCTCCACAACCTCTCCAACTTGTTACTTGTTGTTACTTGTCTTGTCAGTTTTTGCCATTCTAACTGATGTAAGGTGGTATCTCAATGTGGTTTTGATTTGAATTTCCCTGATAGAATAATGTTGAATATTTTTTCATGTGTCTGTTAGCCATTTGTAAGTCTTCTTTGGAGAAGTGTCTGTTCATGTCTTCTGCCCATTTCTTGACTTGATTATTTGGTTATTGAGTGTTGAGTTTGATAAGTTATTCATAGGTCTCGGATAATAGCCCTTTACCTGTAGTATCATTTGCAAATATCTTCTCTCATTCCGTGGATTGTCTCTTAGTTTTGTTGACTATTTCCTTTGCTGTGCAGAAGCTTTTTATCTTGATGAAGTCCCAAAAGTTCATTTTCACTTTTGTTTCCCTTGCCTTTGGAGACATGTTTTGAAAGAAGTTGCTGTGGCTGATGTTGAAGAGGTTACTGCCTGTGTTCTCCTCTAGGATTTTGATGGATTCCTCTCTTAAATTGAGGTCTTTCACTAAAAATTTTGAGTTTATCTTTGTGTTTGGTTTAAGAAAATGGTTATTTGATTCTTCTGTATTTAGCTGCCCAATTTTCCCAGCACCATTTATTGAAGAGACTGTCTTTTTTCCATTAGATTTTTTTTTCCTGTTTTGTGAAGATTAGTTGACCATCGCATTGAGGGTCTGTATTTGGGCTTTCTATTCTGTTCCATTGATCTATGTGTCTGTTTTTGTGCCAGTAACATGCTGTCTTGGTGATCACAGCTTTTTAATATAGCTTGAAATCAGGCAACGTGATGACACCAGCTTTGTTTTTCTTTTTCAATATTTCCTTGTTGATTCGGAGTCTTTTCTCTTTTCATACAAATTTTAGGATTGCTTGTTACAGCACATTGAAAAATGTCATTGGTGGGTGCCTGGGTGGCTCAGCTATTAAGCGGTTGCCTTCTGCTCAGGATCAAGCCCTGCATCGGAATCTCCCTGCTCTATGTGAAACCTACTTCTCCCTCTCCCACTCCCTCTGCTTGTGTTCTCTCTCTCACTGCGTCTTTCTCTGTCAAATAAATAAAATCTTTTTAAAAAATGCCATTAGTATTTTGTTCAGGATGGTGTTGAAAGTATACATTGCTCTGGGTAGCATAGACATTTTAAAAATGTTTATTCCTCTGATCCATGAGCACAGAATGTTTTTCCATCCTTTTGTGTCTTCTTAAATTTCATCATAATCATATGATCATAAGTGATCATAAGTGTTCTGTAGTTTCTAGAGTATAGATCCTTTACCTCTTCGGTTAAGTTTATTCCAAAGTATCTGAAGTTTTTTGGTCCTATTGTAAATGGAATCGATACCCTAATTTCTCTTTCTGTAGTTACATTGTTCATGTATAGGAAAGCAGCTGAATTCTGTGCATTGATTTTGTATCCTGCCACATTACTGAATTGCTGTATGAGTTCTAGTAATTTGGGGTAGAGTCTTTTGGGTTTTCCACATAAAGTATCATGTCATCTGCCACAAGAGAGAGAGTTTTGACTTCTTATTTGCCAATATGAATACCTTTTATTTCTTTTTGCTCTCAGAATGCTGTTGCTAGGACTTCTAGTAATAAGTTGAACAATAGTAGTGAGAGTGGTCATCCTTGTTATATTCCAGATCTTAAGAGGAAGGCTCTCAGCTTTTCCTTATTAAGAATGATATTCACTGTGGGTTTTTCATAGATGCTTTTTATGAAATTGTGGAATGTTCCCTCTATCCCTATATTCTGAAGAGTTTTAATAAGGAAAGGATGCTGTATTTTGCCAATTGCTTTTTCTGCATTAATTGAGAGGACCATGTAGTTCCTGTCTCTTTAATTTATGTGTTCTATCACATTGATTGATTTGCTAATGTTGAACCACCCTTGCATCCCAGAGATAAAATCGACCTGGTTGTGATGGATAATCCTTTTAATGCACTGTTGGATTCTAGTAGGTAGAATCTTGTTGAGAATTTTGGCATTCATATTCATCAGGGATATTGGTCTGTAAATCTCCTTTTTGATGGTGTCTTCACCTGGTTTTGGGATAAAGGTAATGCTAGCCTCATAGAATGAGGTTGAAAGTTTTCCTTCTTTTACTATTTTTTGAAACAGCTTCTAGAGAATAAGTGTTATTTCTTCTTTGAATGTTTGGTAGAATTCTCCATGGAATCTATCAGGCCCTGGACTCTATTAGTTTTTTGGGAGGTTTTTGATCACTCTTTCGATCTCATTACTAGTTATTGGTCTATTCATGTTATCAATTTCTTCCTGTTTTAGTCTTGGTAATTTATAGGTTTCCAGGAAGGTATCCATTTCTTCCAGGTTGCTTAGTTTATTGGCATATATTTGTTGATAATAATTTCTAATAATTTTTTCTATTTCTTTGGTGTTAGTCATAATCTTTCCCTTTTCATTCATAATTTTATTAATTTGGGTCCTCTTTCTTTTCTTTTGGATAAGTCTGTTATTATAAGTTATTAATTCTTTCAGAGAATAAGTTTCTAGTTTTGTTGTTCTGCTCTACTATATTTCTGGTTTCCAATTCATTGATCTCTGCTCTAATCTTAATTATTTCTCTTCTTATATATGGCTTAGGCTTTATTTGTTGTTCTTTCTCCAGTGCTTTTAAGGGTAAAGTTAATTTGTGTATTCAGGATTTTTCCATTTTTGGGGGGGTGAGGCTCAGATGGCTATGTATTTCCTCTTTAGGGCTGCATTTGCTGTATCCCATAGGTTTTGGACCAATGTGTTTTCATTCTCTTTGGTTTTCATGAATTGTTTAAGTTCTTCTTTGATTTCCTGGTTACCCCAAACATTCTTGAGTGGGATGGTCTTTAGTTTCCAAGGCTTTGCATTTCTTCCAAACTTTTTCTTGTAACTGAGTTCCAATTTCAAAGCATTATCATCTGAGAATATACAGGGAATAATCTCAATCTTTTTATATTGCTTTGCATTTCTTCCAAACTTTTTCTTGTAACTGAGTTCCAATTTCAAAGCATTATCATCTGAGAATATACAGGGAATAATCTCAATCTTTTTATATTGGTTAAGACCTGATTTTTGACCCAGTATGTTGTCTATTCTGGAGAAAGTTCCATGTGTGTTTGAGAAGAATGAGAATTCGGTTGTTCTAGTGTGGAAT
This sequence comes from Meles meles, assembly GCF_922984935.1. Lineage (NCBI taxonomy): Eukaryota > Metazoa > Chordata > Mammalia > Carnivora > Mustelidae > Meles > Meles meles. The sequence continues at coordinate 73,799,810 of NC_060069.1, forward strand.
GTTCTGTCTATATCTGTGAGGTCCATTTGGTTCGTGCCATTCAAAGCTCTTGTTTCTTTGTTGATTTTCTTCTTAGATGATATGTCTGTTATTGAGAGTGAAGTGTTAAGATGTCCTACTCTAAGTGTATTATTATCAATATATCTTTTTAGTTTGATTAACAGTTCATGTATTTTGTTGGCTGCTCCCATGTTGAAGGCATAGATATTCACAAGTGTTAGGTCCTCTTGTTGGATAGACCCTTTTAGCATGATATAGTGTCCCTCGGTGTCTTTAACTACAATCTTTAGCTTAAAATCTAATTTGTCTGATAGGAGAATTGCTATCCCAGCTTTCTTTTGAGGTTCTTTGGCATAAAAGATGGTTCTCCTTCCCTTCACTTTCAGTCTGTATGTATCTTTATGTTCAAAATGCAGCTCTTGTAGACAGCATATGAATGGATCCTGCCTTTTTATCCAGCCTGCAACCATGTGCTGTTTCATGGGAGCATTTAGGCTACTCAAGTGGAGAGTGATTCTTGAAAGATATGATTTTATTGTCATCATGTTTTCTGCGAAGTCCTTGTTTCTATAGATTGCCTCTGTAAGTTTCTGAACTATATGACTCTTGGAGTCTTTCTCCTCTTTTGGAACCCCCTTTAATATTTCTTTTTTTTTTTTTTTTTCAAAGACTTCACTTATTCATTTGACACAGAGAGAGATCACAAGTAGGCAGAGAGGCAGGCAGAGAGACAGGAGGAAGTAGGCTCCCCACTGAGCAGAGAGCCCCATGTGGGGCTCGATCCCAGGACCCTGAGATCATGACCTGAGCTGAAGGCAGAGGCCCAACCAACAGAGACACCCAGGCGCCCCAACCCCCTTTAATATTTCTTTCAGGGCCAGCTTGGTGGTCACATATTCTTTCAATTTCTGCCAGTCATGGAGGCTCCTTTGCTCTCCATCCATTTTGAATGACAGCCTTGCTGGATAAAGTATCCTTGGCTGCATATTCTTCTCATTTAGTACCCTGAATATGTCTTGCTTTCTGGCTTGCCAGGTCTCTGTGAACAGGTCTGACATTATTCTCATGTTCCTCCTTCTGTATGCAGAAATCATTTTTCCTTCATCGCTTTCAAGATAGTTTCCTTTGATCTAAGATTTACAAATTGTACTATTATATGTTGTGGTGTCAGTCTGTTCTCATTGATCTCCTCTCTCCCTCTTGCAGAGGAATGCTTGTTTCCTCCCCAGATTAAGGAAGTTCTCAGCTACAATTTGCTCAAATATATCTTCTAGATCTCTCTCTCTCTCCACCCCCTTAAGGATCCCAGTAATTCTGATATTGGAACATTTCATTGAGTCACTAGTCTGTCTGTTTGATTCCTTGGATTTTAATTTGTTTTGCCATGCTGCCTCTATTTCCTTCTTTTCTGTCATTTTATCCTCTCATTAATTTGTTCTTCTCCCTCGTTTACCCTGGCAGTCAGAATATCCAGTTTAGACTGCATTTCATTCATTGCATTTTTAAGTTTGGCCTGATTAGATCTTATTTCTGCCTATAGAGATTCAATATTGTCATTAATATTTTTCTCAAGCCTAGATATCACCTTGATAATCATTACTCTGAAGTCAATTTCTGACATCTTGGTTATATCCATATCCATTAGTTCTGTGGCAGAGGCCACATTCTCTGATTCTTTCCTTTGTTGAGGGTTTATCTGAGGAATGGTTGAGGGAATGTACAGAGTCCAAATTATTGACCACAACCCAAGCAAGATGTACCTGTTTTATGAGGACCTTAGTGTAGTCAGCCTCTTGTTCTTTCATCCTATCTTCTGGGGGAGGGGCCTGCCATGCAGGCCCCAAATAGGCAACCCTGTTTGGGCAGAGTTGTCCTCCCCAACTGTGGAGGGGGGAATGGGCTCAGTGAAAGCTGGTTTTGGGGGACTTTTGTTCTCTGGTGGTTTTCCCTGGCAGCTTTCTGTGTCTCTTCCAAGAGTCAGAGCAGAAGTGACCATACCCAAACCTCTCTCAGAACAGCAAGATCACAATTTGTTCTCCACTGAGCACTCCAGGCCACACTGACTCTGTTTCTCTCTGTGCTGCTAAGAACTGCAGTGTCCTAGGTTGTATGGCCTATAGCAGCTTTCTCAGCCCTCATTTCTAGGTCCCGACATGTCTCTGACCTTTGTGCTTCTAAAACTGCAGCCGCCCCCAGTTCACACACGTTCCCCTGGAACTTCAGGTTTCAGTCTGGGGCCTTCCCTAAAGTCCTTTCCCTACCACTACCGGTCTGCCAATCTGTGCTGGATCTCCAGGGTGGGAGGCTTTTGCACTCTGGTGGCACAGAATCCTGGAGGTTCACTCCCCCTTTTATCTTCTGATAGCTGCCTACAGAATCACGGCTCCCTGCTTCATACCTTGAGACCAACCATCAGAGATACTCTGTTTGTATCTAGGTATTCTAAAGAATACCTAGATCTTTAATTTTAAAATATATGTTATGGTTTTTTGGGGGGTGCCTGGGTGGCTCAGTCATTTAAGCATCTGACTCTTGATTTCTGCTCAGGTCATTATTTCAGGGTCCTATGATTGAGCCGCAGTTTGGTCTCTGCCCTATGTGAGAAGGCTGCTTGAGGTTTTCTCTCTCTCTGCCCCTGCCACTGTACACTTGCATGGTCTCTCTCTCTCTCTCAAATAAATAAATATTTGAAAAAATTAAAAAATTATATTTTTAATGAAATTTAATTGTTCATTTTCATATCGTGATAATGGAACACGGGAATAAATTACCAGCATCTCTCTTTCTCTCTCTCTCCCTACCTTTCTTATGGTATTTGGAATGTGAAAACATACATAAAGGAAAAAAAATAGGGGTGTCTGGGTGACTCAGTTGGTTAAGCATCTGCCTTCAGCTCAGGTCATGATCTTGGAGTCTTGGGATTGAGCCCCACATCAAGCTTCCTGCTCAGTGGGGAGTCTGCTTCTTCTTTTCCCTCTACCCACTTGCTTGTGTTTGCTCTCCCTCCCAGCCTCTCTCACTTTCAAATAAATAAATAAATAATTTTTAAACATAAAAGAAAAAATAATGCCTTCATGTCTTTCTGTATATTTCATATACATTTTGAGGATTTGTGCCTTGTTCAGCAAAATATAGTTGGACTGGACTAATGTTCTTGTTATTATTATTGTTGTCATTGTTGTGAATCATGAAACACTTTGTTGTGACCATTAATACTCATTTCATTCATTAGCCTGATCAAATGTATGACATTGGGGCACCTAGGTGGCTCAGTGAGTTAAGCTTCCACCTTCGGCTCAGGTCATGGTCTCAGGGTCTTGGGTTAGAGCCCCGCATCGGGCCCTCTGCTCAGTGGGGAGCCTGTTTCCCCCTCTCTCTGCCTGCCTCTCTGCCTACTTGTGATATCTCTCTCTCTGTCAAATAAATAAATAAAATCTTAAAATATATATATACACACACACATATGTATGTGTGTGTGTGTGTGTATGGCGCATATATATATATATATACATATATATATATATATATATACATCCTTTACAACCATGATGTAGAAAAGTTTTAGATCTATGAGTTGTCTCTTTAGTTGAATATACTTTGAAAGTGAATGCTGGAAACACCTGTGTTCCCAAAGAGATTTCCCAGTGCAATGTTTAACTGTAATTGCTGGATGCCTCTAAATTGGGTTGTACCTGATTGAGGACTAGAGAGTGATCTTTTAAAAACTTCGACTAAAATTATTCCAAAACCCCAGGGGTACAGTTTCTAAAAGAATTGGATTGTATTTCAGTCCAAAAGAAATTATTTCCTTTCATGATTTTTGAAATGATCTGCTACTGTAGCTCAGTTGGTTTATTTGCCTCTTTTTTTTTCTTTCAAAAAAGAAGATGCCATTCATTAGCCTTGCAGGGTAGCCACTTAGTACATATTTAACCCATAATTATAACCTTTTGTTAATTTTGCTGATGATACTTTTTTGTTTTGTTTCCTGTTGCAAAGTAACTTGGCCAGGCATACCCTCTACTAAAATGAATACATAGCATGACATGAAAAATTGGGGGCTGCCAGGTGAGTATTTGAATTCAGATGTAAGGGGTGTAGAAGCTGAAAAAGAAGCAGCATCTGTTGTGATAGAGCTGAGCAATGGCATAGCTGTCAGAAAAACCAAGCCTTGCGAGAAGGGCTGAGGCTGACTGGAAGAGAACTATCCAGAACGTTTGCTGTACAAAAGAAAGAGTATGCAATTTCACAAGAAGAAGGGTTATCAAATAATAAAATAGGCTATTTTATGAAGAGAATGGTGTTGCTAAAGAATGAAAATATCTATTGTCTAAAATTTTATAACAATCATAATCGATGAGACCTTTTCTGCTGTCATGAAATTAGAAGCACCTGCTGTTACTGGTAATAACAACTCCTGACCCTAGTATGTCAAATAGATTTTCCAGACACTGAAAATTACTGTTGTTATGGAGAACTGCAACTGTCCAGGAATGAAATAACTCTTTTTTGTAGTATTAAGAACAGTTTGGATCATTGCTCTTTAATATGTTACTGTCACCAAAGATGATTGCTTATGTCTGGATGAAAAGTTTTCTTAGCAATCTAACAGTTTTTGCTATCTGGGAGAAAATCGTGTGGTCAATAATCTCAACTTTAGTTACTATTTTTTAGTGACCACTTGTCTTCAATGTTTCAAAACAATACAAGTTTGCAGTAACCATGTTAACTGGTGTATCCCATTACCATCATAAAACTGAAAAAATGTAATGAGTATTGGGTAGTTTATCAAAACAATTGCTCTGATTAGTGTTTTGTTAATGTTGGTATATATTATTTCTTATTGCAAAATGTATGCCTATAACATAATCAAATGAAAATTTGAATACAGGGAAATTTAATGAAAATCAATTTTGTTATGATTGAAGGTAGTGAGAAACTTGAAAGACTACAAATAGTGGTAATACACACATCCAGGTAAGCAGTTTTTTCCTAGCTCATCTATACAACATACCTGTATTGAACACCTAGCATATGTCTCTGGAATGTATAGCATTGACCAAATCTGACAGTAATCTCTGCCCTCAGAGATCTTACATAATATTGTCATTACATATTAATTTCATTTTAATTAGTTATATAATACTAAATTTTATATAAATACAAATAAATATTAATAACATTACTTCTTTAGCAAATATCTATTTGGCTTTCAGTGATAAGATCCATGAAACTTACAGTTACAACTTCTCCATCACCCCAAAATATTCTATATGGTGGTTGTGGTGGTTATAATGACTTGTATACTTGTCAAAAAGCACCAAAATATACAATTAAAATTTAAAATTAAACTAGATAAATCAAGCTGTATAATTAAAATGAAACATATATGTAAATTATATCTCAATAAAGTAGATTTTTAAATACTTGAAATATATTACACATTAATTATGAGACTTAGTATATTTATATTATAGGAATACAATTTTTCTTTGAAATGAGGTAATTTCATCCCTGTAATCCTTCAGATCCTGAAGATGACATTATTTATGTCAGTAATAGATGGCATTGAGAAGGTGTCATCTGAATTTTGGATGATTTATATAAAAATAAAATTCTGTTGTCTTGTTATAGTGACATTTACCTTTCTTTGGAGCTTTCATTTTTAGGAATATCTTATGAAGAAATGGGGTTTTCTTGCAAAGAAATGAAGAAAAATAAAAATAATTTTGTCTTCAACTTCTCTGACACCATTAAATTCTCGGTTATATTGTTTAAGAGAACCAAAACAGCACCTATCCTACCTGTGATTAATGACAGAAACACTTCAAGAGAGAATTTATAGCTAAAGCCTTTGAGAGTAGCTATCTAAGTCTGTGCCACAAGTTATTAAGTGCTCAGTATTAAGAAACTATCAGGACAGAAGAGCAGGAATACAGAGGCTGTTGACCTGACTCCTTTTGGGTGATTCAAATTCACTGATAGTGGCCCAGAAACAGAATTATCAGCATGAACCTGAGACAGAATGATTCAAATGACACAGTGCTAACAAACAAAATAAGAAGGAAAATGTGTTTCTACTGCTTAAGACTGTTTGAAATAGTAAAATGCTGCTTTTATGTTATAATTACATAAAAGTGAAGGCTGTCCTATATATGTCATGAGGGAAAGTAGAGAAGAAAATCATTATGAGTAACTTAAAATAAACTTGCCAAAATATGAATAACTGTGATTCCTATCAGTTCAGTCTCTTATCATGGCTGTTTTCCATACACTTGTTGCTTTTGGATCCATTTATTCCTACTCTTTCTTACCTTCTCTTTATCCTGTAAACATTGACTTAGCTCTCAGAATTCAGTTCATGTTTTATCTCATCCAGGAAGAGACTTCCTTGCTTCAATCTCTAATTCTATGCCAGAGAACCCTTTTATTCTGTGTGCTCATGACAGACTGCATGTTCCTTGCTCAAGATAGTTACCCTATGGCATTGGACTTATCTCTTTACTGATTCATGTCCATCATTAGCAGACAGCTTCTCAATAGACAGATTGTCTGAGAACCCATCCCTCTCATGTCCATCTTAGCGTCTTCTGCAGGTCATTTTTAAACACATTTTAATTTACTATTTATCAATTCATGTATTTACACTGCAGAGTGCTCTCCATGCCTGTGGAGACCTGTCTGTTTTGTCTGTTCTATTGCCAGTCCTTCACACAGTGCCTGGACCATAGTACAATTCAAATATCTATTGAATAAATGAACAAATGAATGGATACCTTATGACTTTTTTATAATCGTATGTCCATCAGACACTATCTTATTGAACACATAATAGATATGTTAATAAGGAAAAGACCTATGTGAAATATAAGAAAAAAAAAGGGACATTATTGTTAACATGTGAAATTTACCTATTTGAATATGCAGATTATTAGGTGGTATAACAACACAGGAAGAGGATAAAACTTATAACTAAACTTTAAATTGTATTCTATATTTTTATCTATTTACCAATTTGCATCCCAATACCTCATTTTTCCATTAAAAGATGGACTCAATTTTATAGATGTCTACAAAAATCATAGAGAATAATAACTGTGTAAAACATTAACATACATTAGGAAATATTTATCTCAACCATATTATATTAAAAATGAGCAGTCCACTGATTGACCAGAAAAAAAAAAGAGCAGTCTCACTAATGTGATTGACTTTACCCAAAGTTGAGATCTAGTTAATAGCAGAACCAAAGTAATAACATGTATTTGCAAACTATTGCTATTAAGAAATTTAATATACATACAACATATTAAGTAAAAATTATTAAGTAAAAATATGTTTAGCATATTGTGTGAAGAACGTATATGAAGAAGGGCTTAGTTCTACACATGCTAATGGAATTTATGGGGAAGGCAAGAGAGGATACATCAAATCCAAACTTACTAGTGGCTTAGATTCCCACTATAAGTTTTATAATTCTCACATATATTTCCAGGTGATCGGTTTTAAAAGACAGAAAAATAGAGAAAAAAGGTAGAGAAAACATGAGAATAAAAGAAAATGAAGGACATGAGCAAAGAGGATAAAAAAGAATAGACAATAGAAAATATGAAAAAGGTGGAAGAATTGATAATATGAGAACAGGAATTCAGTCCCTGCAAAATAATTCTAAATCATCTGATGAAATTCTGACTCATTGTCTGCACTGAGTAAATTTAAGTTCCCTTCTCTCTGATCCAGAGATTATTTCTTCCTGAGCTCAGTAAAACTACAGCAATAACTACAACTAATATTTATATACAATATCCTTGTTGCAAATTCATTTTTTAGAATCTTCCAGTTGTAGATTTCATGTCGTCTTAAAGAGAAACCAAATTACCTCACCAAAATATCACAGGTAGATAAGTGGATATTTGAGGTATTTATTCCTTTTGTTACTTACATATATTTGAATTGGATAATTCTGCACAGAAATCTCTGATAGAGTTCCAAAATTTTTTAAGAAATTAAATTAATTTTTAAAAATTACATTATAAAGTATGAGTAAAGACCCTTTGAAATATTTTATAATCTTATTTGCCATCTCTAGATTAATCTGTGTAATATTGTATTTTGAGAATCATAAGGAATCATTGGTGTAACATGGTCTTTATGGTTTAAACATTTTCTGTTTATTTTATATACTTTTAGATAAATGTAATATCACTTTACATTTTCATTGAGTCAGATGTATTTACATGCAAATTTGATATATCACATTATCCTTTTCTCCTATTAAGTCCTTCAGCCTAGATTAGTTATACTGATAAGTTAATGGGAACAAAAACAACAGAAAGGCAATATCTTCTCAGTACATAATTAAGAACACATGAAAAAGATGGTGAAAGTCCTTTTAAATTGTGGCAAGAATGAATATGCATATACATGCTTTTTAAAATCCTATATATTTTGTATATCTCATATAATTTTAATTGTAGACAGTTTTTTTTACAAAATAATGGGAATAATTTTTAATGGCTACTTAATTTCTTCTTAAGAACATGTCATAGGTCAAATAATAATTTTCATATCTCAAGACTGAAAATGTAAAACAACATACACACAAAACTGTAATAGTACCTTTCACTAAGTTATGGGGTTTTATTGATTTTCTCTTTTCCTTTAATATTTTCTGTGTTTAAGACATTAAAAATACAGTCAAAATAATTTTAAATAGATTTCACTGATTTTCCATGTGAAACAATTTATATTAAAATATGACTGTAAATTTTAGAAGGAAGGAAAAAGAAGCCAAGACCAAACTTTGGGATTAAAGTAGCTAAATTTTAATAGGAAAAACATTTCTTTTAAAGGTCTGTGACACAAAGTTCTTGAATTAACATGACTGACTCTGAGGATGGGTGAAACAGAGCATAGAATAAATCTCAAACAAAATACCAACACTCCAGAGGATTACTTACATGCTCTACTTCTTTCAGTTTGTTTCTGTAGTCTGTCATTTAATACAGATACAGTCAGTAGGTAGTCCAAATGAATTGACTAAAATGTGTCAAACTTAAAAAAAAGTATATTAAAATTGAATAATTTCTGGCTTCTCATTAATATCAAATGCTCAAGATTTCATAATTCAACTATACCGAAGGGGAATGAAATATACACTTTTATGTGCTAATAACTTATATGGTTTATACAGTTAAAATCTTTAGAATATTTTATATGGCTGGAAAAAATCCACAATACTTGACTAACAACAGACATGTAGTATTACCTCTCATACATTTACACAACATGTAAATATATGCCTATAGGATTGACATCTTGAAAAATGGATAATTTTAGGAAAAAATTATAGTGGATTAAAGGGTCAAGATGCTAAAATGTGTGATAGTAAATGCTTTACCTCCTCCTTCTCCAGCTGTTGTCTTCCAAAAATTATCAAAAGAAAAATACAGTTGTATTAATTCAAGTAAGGCTTTTTAGACTATTCATGTAAATGTTTATTTTCTGTAAAATGCCATCTGTTTTCCTTAAGTGACATCCTGCTTTCCCCTGCGATTATGACATTTCCTGCTATATTCAAAGGTAACAAGACTGAATCCCCAAATGGAGAGTTGTCTCTACGTTATTTGAACAGCTGGTGATATTGATCCAACCAGACACTTGAATCCAACTCGATCTATTAATAGGCATTTACTTTGACAAATTGCAGTTTGGGGTGGTTATAAGAGGGTATTTCCCCATGTATGCTGTATAGTCCCCTATACATATGCCTTTATAGGCCACAGATATGTTATAAACATTACAATGCGCTTCATCTAATCCACACTTATTTCAGAGGTGCAGTCTCAGAGGACAAATGTCCTTATTTGCTGAAATGCAAAGCAAAAGCCCTATGGGTCCCCATAACATTGTTTAAACATTTAAAAAGTCTGTGTAACCAGTAACCATGGAGACTGTTATCTCAACAGAAACAATGCTCTCAAATTAGATGTGAAAAGAGGTCAAGTAGAGGATTGTAATTTCCTTCTTGTTTTACCTTTTTAGATTGCAGACATGAAAACAAGATAAATTATCTTCTTACAGTGAAAGATAATATTAATTGAACATAAACAAAATTGGGTTGCCCTAAAATAGACCTTCAATTAAAATTTTCAGGAAAACTTTTATAACATTTATATATTTTCAACTGAACTGTTATGCTTTCATATTGTGTGATTTATATTAATTCTCATGCACTTGAAAGCCAAAACACTATGAAGTTAAATTCCTGTTAAATAGATACATGAGGATAAAAAATAATATTTATCAAAAATAAAAATTTAAAATGCTGCAATTAAAATGATCCCTAATTCTTTGCCCCAAAATATCTACTTATATAATGACTGAAATATTTTCTAATTCTTAGACTATTCTTTAACATAATTTTTAAGTAAGACACAAATATTAAGTATTTTCTGAGTCATAGAATATATCATAATTTGAAAATTTCCTCTAAAATATTTTAAAGGTTCTCTCTTGAAATCTAACACTGAATATTGAATTCCAATAAACCACAAAAGGATCAAATCATCTCTGATCCAAATATAAGCAGATATCGGTTAAAAATGCCAGATCTGTGCAAGATTAAATCTTAAAACCATATGGCTTATTAACAACAGATGTGACATTTAACAACTGTGCCTTAATTAGCTTCAAAACACACACTAATTCCCCTTTCAAACCAACAAATCCATTAATATCCAGATGAACTAGCGCCCAAGGTCTCTTCCATTTTCCAAATAGTTGTTTTGAAGTGCTGACAACTCTAATTGCTCAGAATATCTCCATTCTTCCCTCACTTAAAACACAGTGTAATTTAACCTTATTCTTCTTTAGATTTAAGGTGACCAGATAGGAGAATATCAAAATTGTATCATGAAAGAATTCTTAATAGCTCATTCAATCAATAAAATATTAACCTATAACACTTTTTTTAAAATGTAGTGTCTCATAGGCAAAAACATTAAAATGGCATAGCCCGCACTTTAGAATATATATGTAGTATTCCATTGTGTATATATACCACATCTTCTTTATCCATTCATCTGTTGATGGACATCTAGGTTCTTTCCATAGTCTGGCTATTGTAGACATTGCTGCTATAAACATTCGGGTACACGTGCCCCTTCGGATCACTATGTTTGTATCTTTAGGGTAAATACCCAGTAGCCATCAAAAGAAATGAAATCATGCCATTTGCGACGACGTGGATGGAACTAGAGCGTATCATGCTTAGTGAAATAAGTCAATCGGAGAAAGACAACTATCATATGATCTCCTTGATATGAGGACATGGAGAAGCAACATGGGGGGGTAGGGGGATAGGAGAAGAGTAAATGAAACAAGATGGGATTGGGAGGGAGACAAACCATAAATGACTCTTAATCTCACAAAACAAACTGGGGGTTGCTGGGGGGAGGTGGGATTGGGAGAGGGGGAGCGGGCTATGGACATTGGGGAGGGGAGGTGAACCATAAGAGACTATGTACTCTGAAAAACAACCTGAGGGTTTTGAAGGGTCAGGGGTGGGAGGTTGGGGCAACCTGAGGGTTTTGAAGGGTCAGGGGTGGGAGGTTGGGGGAACAGGTGGTGGGTAATGGGGAGGGCACGTTTTGCATGGAGCACTGGGTGTTGTGCAAAAAGAATGAATACTGTTACACTGAAAAAATAAATAAAATGAAAAAAAAAGAATATATATGTATGTGTATGTGCTAATAGAGTCAATTTTAAGATGATGATATGTTAGGTGATCATATGTAGATAAATCACCAAAATAAAATACACATCTAAAACAATGCCATTACAACAATCTAGCTGCTTTTGACAGAGTAGTATTTAATCCAAACATATGAAAACACACTACAGACACATATAGTTTTATATATATGTGTGTGGAAAAAAAAAAAAGAGAAAGAAAAGGTGTTAGAGAAAGATGGATCAATTAGATCCTAAGTAAAGACGTGAACTGAAGTGTGGGTTAGATTCAAGTTGAATCTCCTATTGAAACTGAGGGAATGTTTAATAAGAAACATGAAACAGATGAACATTTATAAGAATGCCAAAGTAGATAAAATTTCATTTGTTACTTGAACTAAATATTCAGATCAATTTACTGCTTTACAAAATTAAATTCTATCTATTTCTACAAGTATATATGTACTGAGTTCCTTGTAAGTGGAAATAAAATTTCAAGTGTGACATTGTCTCTGTCCTAAGGATACTTAAGATTAAGTTAATTTCATGAGGCACCTGGGTGACTCAGTGGATTAAAGCCTCTGCCTTCGGACCAGGTCATGATCTCAGGGTCCTGGGATCGAGCCCTGAGTCGGGCTCTTTGCTGGGCGGAGAGACTGCTTCCCTTCCTCTCTCTCTCTGCCTTCCTCTCTGCCTACTTGTGATCTGTGTCTGTCAAATAAATAAATAAATAAAATCTTAAAAAAAAAAAGATTAAGTTAATTTCAAATAATAGTAAACACCAGGAGAAAACAGCTTACCCAGGTTTAAGTGATAGCTCTGAAATGTAACCATTATCTAATCACAGGTAAAAGGGTCATTAAATCTACCTTCATTTCACTTTCTTCACCCAGAATATGGGATTAACTATAATGACTGTAATATATTTCAAGTTCTGAAAGTATAAAAGGAAGTAATATTTATGTGATTTACTTACCTTTCAGAGTCTGAATAACAATTATTATTCTAAAATTTTGGTAAGTATATTTGGGTACTGAAGAATATGAAAATGACAATTCCCTTTCAAAAATAGAAAGTTCAAAATTGGACACAGTTCTCAAAAACAATCGTTTCAGGGATTTGGAAACTAACCAATATCAAGACAACAAATGGAGAAGAATTTATTCTTGAAAACCTTCTAGAATTTCATAAGATACACGAAGTCCATGCCTTCTTACCTGGAGCTATTATTTACATTGTCACCCACAGTAGTTGGTGAGAACTGGAGCTTTACCAACTTCATGCTGGCCATGAAAAATAGTAGCTTTGCTTCCTGAGAAGGTGATTTTAATTCAGGGCAGGGAGTGAGACAAAAAAGTATGGTTTCACATGGTAAAAATTCGGATGGACTGGAAAAATAGTAGATTTGCTAGCCTATGTTTTCTGGCTTACTTTGAGCCAAGTGGTAGACCATTATCAAGGAGACCCTGGAACTGAGACAGCAAAGGCAGGTCTGATGTAAGGTTTACACGCATTACCAAAAGACAAAGAAACTATACGAGTTGACTGAGACTAAAGACAGTCTGCCAAGAAACTTGAGAAATGATTACAACTTTTAATTTATTCCCTAACCCATGCACAGATCAATCAGCAGAGGTTGGAAGCCTTACATACTTGGATTATTTGAGCAAAACTTCTATTCAAATCATTGGCTTGCCATTTAGCAATACCTACAAGAGAAAAAGATCTAAGGAATTAGGCTAAAAGGTAAATTAAAGCAAAAATAAGAGAAGAAGGAGGAGGAAGAAGAGGAGGAAGCAGAGGAGGAAGAAAAAGAACAACAACAAGAAAAGAAATTGAGCAGAGGTATTGAAGAATGAGGTTAATTTCAGGTTACTAAAACAAACAAGCAAAACTCATAAAAATAAAATGTAATCCACTTTTGCTGCAACACATTATCTAAAATATCTCATTTTCAACAAAACTTAAGTAGACATGCATAGAAGGAGGAAATTGTGACCTACACTATTATGGAAAAAAACAAAACAAAACCAGGTAGTAGAGACTAACTCTATGTGCAACTAGGTTTCAAAGAAAAATCTCGAGGCTATACACACACACACACACACACACACACACACACACACAGAATTAAAGAGGAATATGATAAAAACAATCAGAAATATCAATTGAAAATAGAAATGATTAAAAAAAAGTCAAGTGGCTGTTACAGAGGTGAAAAGAACAAAAACTGAAATGCAAGATTCACTAGACAAGCTGAACAGTATATTTAAAAGAAGAAAGGTATCAGTTCACTTAAAGATAGATAGATATCAAAAACCTAACCCCAAAAACCAGAAAATACACCAAGAGTATAAATTAAAGCCACAATAAAAGCCACGATGAGGTATCACTACACATCTATGATAAGGGTAAAAAACAAACGAAACAACAACAACAACAAAACCACTGACAACACCATGTGTAGTGAGGGTGCAGAACCACTGGATCTCAAACTTAACTGGTAGGTTTACACAGTGGTACAGCCATTCCAATAAACAGCTTGGCATTTTCTTAAAAAGTTAAACATACTTCCCAGTAATTGTATTTTAGCATAGTTGTAAAGAAATTAATATAAGTTTTCATTTCTTCATACAAATGTTCATAACAGTTTTACTTGCATCAGCCAACAACTAAAAGCAATACAAATGCCCTTTTATGAGCAGATGGACAAACTCATGCATTCATACATGGGAATACTACTCAGCGATAAAAAGGAACAAACTATTAACACATGTAACAATTTAGATGGGGCTCAGAAGCATCCTGCTAAGTAAAAAAAATACAATTTCCAAAGATTACATACTGAATTATTTTATTAATGTAACACTTTCAAAATGAATTATAGTGATTAGCACTGGGTGGAAGATACAACTATATAGTGGTAGCATTGAGAGTGTTTTGTGGTGGTGGAAGTTCTGTATCCTGATTATTATGATGGTCACACAGATCTATTTTGCAACTCATGTGATGGAAGTTATTTTTTAAATAAAATATTTTAAAAAACCCTCATATTTCAGCCTTCACATTTAAAGAGGAAGTCATTACTCATGTCTTTACAGAAACAAAAAAAAAATTTTAACACACAAACTTTTAACACACAAAGAAATACCTTTTTTGAACATATCAGAGAACAGAGATACAGGGCAAACTGCTACCCCATAATTTAGAGAGACTAACAGTATATCCAAAGAAACACAGGTAAGATCTGTTTACTTAGAAACTTTCTGGATTCATTAACTGGTAGGGACACTTAAACAGTAATTTTGAAATCCTGCTTATTGACTCAGTGTGGCTTAGCATGAGATTGAGAAAATTCTGGAGCCATATTTTTAGAAGAGCTGAAACATATTTATTTTTTTAAAGATTTTATCTTATATTTTTCAACATAATTTACTTAATTTGTTTTCAGTGTTCCAAAATTCATTGTTTATGCACCACACCCAGTGCTCCATGCAATAAGTGCCTGACAGAGAACAGGGGGATGGGCGGGGGGCAGGGAGCAGGCTCCCTGATGAGCAGAGAGCCAGATGAGCCTCTCCATCCCAAGACCCTGAGATCATGACCTAAGCTGAAGGCAGAGGCTTAACCCACTGAGCCACCTAGGCACCCCTAGAAGAGCCTAAACATATTTATGGTTTTAATCTGTAGGAACTCCACTGGTTCCTCATAGTGAAGAGGCAGGAAGCATCCTTTCATGGCTCTGCCACTGGAAGGAGAAAATAAATCACTGTTAAATATTCTCAGAGACTTCTCTATGAAAAGTCCAAGTCTTCAGTGGAAAAAAGAATTGCTATACATGTTTCCAAATTGCGGGCAAGGAAATGTTTCATTGCAGACCCATCTAGTCTTCCTGTTTTACCTAATGGGAGGAAGATGTCCCACAGGATTCCCATAAGCCATCTTCTTGCCTTCAAGAAGATGTATTTGGATTACCTATGATACAGAAGGGAGTAGGAGATGAAGAAGAAAAAAAAATCTATACCACTTGAGAAACAGTTTGTGAAGGTCACAGACATGAGACATGAGACATAGCTAAAAGACCGAGATTTCATCAGAAGATTATAGAATCTTTTTCCTCCTCCATACTCTACCAGCACATCAACTGGACTACAATATCATAGCATTGAATAGAAGTTGTGAACCACAAATTCAGGAAGTTCAGAGAAAGCCAAGCAAGCAAAACATCAAAGAAGTTAAGTAATTCCATATACTTCATTGCAATCACTGGCTTAGCAGCTGTACAGTTTTGAGTACATAAGTATTCAAAAAGGCAGTTACTATAGGTATTTTGCATATTTATCAAGAGGGAAATTATAGAGTGAAAGTATTATAATTTATCTTTTAAACTCCCAGTTCCCTATGAAATTACTTAAAACTCCCATATGAGTAGATTAAAGACATTGTGAAGAGAAGTAGTAGACCCTTCAGAGTTCACAACAGAAGTTACAGATTTTCCTATGACAGAAAGTCAACATAGTTGTAGTCCTGCTCATATTTAATAGAAGGGACAGAACTATAACGAGTACTAAATAATAAATGGGAATATGCTGTTGCTGTTGCAAGTTTAGCAATGGCCATAGGCAAAAAAGAGCAAACATAATACCTGTTCATTAATCGCCTATTCTGTCTGGACCCTGTGGGTTCTCCCCCGCATGGATTTAACAGTGCTTAGTTAGAGATCACTTTCTACAGTCTCTGGTCCAAGTGATCTCAAGGTATAGTACCCACAGTACTAAATACATTTTGAGCTCTAGGACTACTACCAGTACTTGTACTAGTGGACACTAGGCAAGTACATTTATCCAGAATTTATAACTTATGAGTGAAAGAGTAAAACTGTAATTAGAAGACTGTAATAACTCACATAAGAAGAGTTTACTCTCATGGATCATGAGAACAAATTATTCCACAAGGATCCCTAAATGCATGGATTTTCTTTGGTCCCTCCTTTTTCATGATATTGAAGGGTGAGTTTAGCTTCCCCCAAAGCAGCTCCCTGAGTAAAATTCTTTTACATTTACTACCATGTCTCCAAGTCCCCTGATAAGCAAAGAAATAAAGAGAGAACACCTAATACTTACCATTGTTTTCCATTCCAGGAGATATTTGCTCCCTTAGAGTATTGCAGTGAATTAATCTAATATCCCAAGATAATTACACTCACTGCAATTTATCACATGGCCCTAAAAAACTAACTCATCCAACTAAAATCAATAGTGCAATATAAATATCAATATAATATATGATATAATATATTCACAAAAATATAAGATTGAAAACTGGAATCAACAATATGGTCTCTATTCAGTATAGCAAATTCTATTTGTTTATCCTACAGCTTTAGGTGATGATCATGTCTATACAGCCTTTTAGTTTTCTTCAGAATCATTACCTATTTCTCCTTTGTTAAACACACACTTACACATATGTGCATACATGCATGTATATTAAATATAGAAATACCAATTCCATAGTAACTAAAATATACAGTCCTTGGGCCAAATAAATCAATAAACAGCAAAAAAAAGTGCTTTTTTTAATCAATAGAATACAACTGTAAGAAATACTGCTTTATATAGAATAAGTTAATATTTAATATTCTTACTCAGAATAATTGAACTCCTTAGAAACACAGGCCCTGATATTTTTTATTCTATGTATTAGTTTTTGTCTACATTTTGCGAATGTATAAAAATACATTTATATCTGTTTCTAAGAAAACACCCATTTATCCCTTCTTTCCTTCTTCCCTCCTTCCTTCCCTCCCTCCTTCCTTCCTTTCTTTCTTTCTCTTTCTTTCTTTCTTCCTTTCTCCCTTCTTTTCTCCCTCCCTCCCTCTATCCCTTCCCTTCCTTTCTCTTCTCTTCTTTTTATTTTTTTCTTGTAGGCTCCATGTCCAGAATGGATCCAAATGTGGGACTTGAACTCATGATCTGAGGTCAAGACCTAAGCTGAAATCAAGAGTCAGATGCTTAACCGACTGAGCCACCCAGGTGCCCTAAGACTCTACTTATTTTTTTCTAAGATTTATTTATCGGGACACCTGGGTTGTTCAGTCAGTTAAGCAGCTGCCTTTGGCTCAGGTCATGATCCCGGAGTCCTGGGATCTAGTGCCGCATCAGGCACTTTGCTCAGCGGGGAACCTGCTTTTCTCTGTGCCTTTGCCTGCTTGTTCTCTCTCTCTCTCTCTCTGACACATAAATAAATAAAATCTTTTTTTAAAAAGAGTTTATCTATTTTAGAAAGAGAGTACCTGTAAGTGGGGGAGGATCAGGGGAAAAGTATCTTCAAGCAGACTCCCCACTGAGCTGGGAGCCCAATGTAGGCTTGATTTCAAAACCCATGAGATCATGACCAGAACCAAAACCAAAAGTCAGATGCTGAACTAACTGAGCCACCCAAGGACCCCAAGACTCTACTTCCTTTTTTTTTTAATTTTTTTGAAAAGATTTTATTTATTTATTTGACAGAGAGAGAGAGACAGATCACAGGTAGGCAGGGAGGCAGACAGAGAGAGGAGGAAGCTGGCTCTCTAAGGAGCAGAGAGCCAAATGTGGGGCTCGATCCCAGGACCCTGGGATCATGACCTGAGCCGAAGGCAGAGGCTTTAACCCACTGAACCACCCAGGTGCCCCCCAAGACTCTACTTCTTAAGATTAAAAAACAACATAGTAATTTCAAATTTTAATTTCTTTTTTTTTTTTTTTTTCTCACTTGCTTTCCAGTTCCAAATCAAAGGTAATCTCATGGCTATGGACCTCATCACATTTCTGATTTTCATATCACATCCTTACTTTAACCATTAAAACATAAGGTTCAGGACCACATGGGTGGCTCAGTCAATTAAGCCTACAGCTCTTGATCTCAGCTCAGGTCTAAAAAACAAACAAACAAAACCCATGAGGTTCAAAACATAACTGTAGGAAGTGTCCCAGTGGGGTGACTTGCAGGATGTCAGAGTAAGGATCACAGTGGAATATCTCCCCAACAAAACAATAATTTAACTGGTAAAACAAATATTAAATACAACTATTTAATGCCTCCAGGAATTATTCTAATGGTATAAAGTCAGTGAAGAAACATTTGTCCCAAGAAATCTGTTAAATTTAGATATGAACAATAAGAGTCTGTGACATTTGAGTGTGTGAACATCACCCTCTTCTTTACAATTCTGTGCTCTACCTCAGTCATTCTAATCTAAGAGGGGGCAGCCAAGAAGATGGTGTCTCCCTCTTGCCACAGCTTCCAATTTTGCTACCGTTTTACCCATAGAGGGACAGAGTCCCAGTGTTTTCCATTCACCTCTGCCCCTATTCCATATTATAGAAGTTTTATTCCAAGAAAGTAGAGCAGAGAGGACTTGGTCCCCTTCCCCTTACCCAGCCCCCATATGCAGGACAGAATCTCTACTCCTGGAATAGAAGCTCAAAAAATATGGATAGCTTGATTACCCAGCCCCAGCTTGCTTGATAGCATAGGCAGGTTATTCCAGGAGATGATAATTTCCACCCCTAGCACCAGTATAATGGAGTAGGGTTTCTGTTTAGAAGAGAAGCAGGTCATAAGAATGAAGAACTCCACAGTTCTGCCTTACAGAACTGACTTCATTTGGAACATGGCTGCAAATCCTATATCTGATGATGAACTGAAAACAGAACTCTTACAACTCAGTAATAAAGCGATTAACCAATTACAGTGTAGGCAAAGAATTTGAACAGATATTTCTTCCAAGCATATATACAAATGACCATAAGCACATAGAGAAATAGAAATTGAAACCAAAATTAGGTAATTCTTTGCCTTCACTACAATGAGTATAATTAAAAGGACAGGTGATAACAAGTATTGACAAGGAAGCAGAGACATGGAAGTTTTTCATAATAATTTTATATCAAAGTAGTCCCAGAAGAATAGAGAGAAAAGGGGACAGAAGGTTTATTTGAGGAAATGAGAGATGAAAACTTCCTTAATTTGGGAAAGGAAATAGACTTCCAAATCCAGGAAGCACAGAGAATTCCTATAAAAATAAACAAACAGGTCAACGCCAAGACATTTCATAGGTAAGTTTTCAAAATATAGAGATTAAAAAAAAAATCCTAAGAGCAACAAGAGAAAAGAAGTCCCTAACTGATAAGAGAAGACAAATAAGTCTAGCAGTAGATCTCTCCACAAAAACTTGGCAAGCCTGAAGCAAGTGGCAGGATATATTCAAAGTGCTGAATGGGGAAAATCCGCAGCCAAGAATACTCAATTCAGCAAAGCTATCATTCGGAATAGAAAGATAGACAAAGAGATTCCCAGACAAACAAAAACTATGGGAGCTTGTGACCACTTAGCCAGACCTGTGAGAAAGATTAAAAGGGACTCTTTGTGGGGAAAGAAAGATCAAAAGCAAGAAAGACTAGAAAGGAACAAAGAAAATCTCCAGAAACAACACCAAAGTAAGTAATACAATGGCAACAAATTCATACCTATCAATAATTTCTCTGAATGTAAATGGACTCAATTCTCCAATCAAGACATAGGGTGTCAAAATGGGTAGGAAAACAAGACCCTGCAAGAGATATTGTTGCCTATAAGAGCATTATAGACCTAAAGATACCTGTAGATTGAAATGAAGTGGTGAAGAACCATTTACCATGAAAACTGACATCTAAAGAAAGCCAGAATAGCAATACTTACTTTATCAGAAAAACTAGATTTAAAATCAAAGACTGTAATAAGAGTTGAAGAAGGGCACTATATCACAATAGAGGGGTCTATCCAACAAAATGATCTAACAATTGTAAATATATAAAACAATTAATAAACATTTAAGAAACTCATTGATAATGACAAATTAATATGAAGGGACTTTTATACTTACTTAAGACAATGGATAAATCAATCCATCAAAATCCTTGAGGAGAACACAGACAGCAACCTCTTTGACCTCAGCCGCAGCAACATCTTCCTAGGAATAGTGCCAAAGGCAAGGGAAGCAAGGGCAAAAATGAACTATTGGGATTTCATCAAGATCAAAATCTTTTGCACAGCAAAGGAAACAGTTAACAAAACCAAAAGACAGCTGACAGAATGGGACACGATATTTGCAAATGACATATCAGATAAAGGGCTAGTATCCAAAATCTATAAGGAACTTAGCAAACTCAACACCCAAAGAACAAACAATCCAATCAAGAAATGGGCAGAGGACATGAACAGACATTTCTGCAAAGAAGACATCCAGATGGCCAACAGACACATGAAAAAGTGCTCCACATCACTCGGCATCAGGGAAATACAAATCAAAACCACAATGAGATATCACCTCACACCAGTCAGAATGGCTAAAATTAACAAGTCAGGAAATGAGAGATGCTGGCAAGGATGCGGAGAAAGGGGAACCCTCCTCCACTGTTGGTGGGAATGCAAGCTGGGGCAACCACTCTGGAAAACAGCATGGAGGTTCCTCAAAATGTTGAAATAGAACTACCCTATGACCCAGCAATTGCACTACTGGGTATTTACCCTAAAGATACAAACATAGTGATCCGTAGGGGCATGTGCACCTGAATGTTTATAGCAGCAATATCTACAATAGCCAAACTATGGAAAGAACCTAGATGTCCATCAACAGATGAATGGATAAAGAAGAGGTGGTGTATATACACAATGGAATACTATGCAGCCATCAAAAGAAATGAAATCTTGCCATTTGTGACAAAGTGGATGAAACTAGAGGGTATCATGCTTAGTGAAATAAGTCAATTGGAGAAAGACAACTATCATATGATCTCCCTGATATGAGGACGTGGAGATGCAACATGGGGGGTTAGGGGGATAGGAGAAGAATAAATGAAAGAAGATGGGATTGGGAGGGAGAGGGTGACAAACCATAAGTGACTCTTAATCTCACAAAACAAACTGAGGGTTGCTGGTGGAGGGGAGGTTATGAGAGGGGGAGTGGGGTTATGGACATTGGGGAGGGTGTGTGCTATGGTGAGTGCTGTAAAGTGTGTAAACTTGGTGATTCACAGACCTGTACCTCCGGGGATAAAAATACATTATATGTTTATAAAAAAATAAGAAATAAATAAAAAATTAAAAAAAAAACAATGGATAAGTCATCTAAGCAGAAAATCAGCAAGGGAACAGTGACTTTGAATGACGCAGTGGACCAAATGGACCTAATAGATGTAGTCAGAACATGTCAGCCTAAAGCAGCAGAAAACACATTATTTTCAAGTGCACATGGGACATTCAACAGAAGAGATAACATACTAGGTAACAGATCAGGCCTCAGTAAATACAAAAAAAAACTGAGATCATAGCATGCATATTTTCTGACCACAATGCTTTGAAACTTGAAGTAAACCACAAGAAAAAAATTGGAAAGAACACAAATATATGGAGGTTAAAGAACATCCTACTAAATAATGAATGAGAAGAAATTAAAAAAAATGGAAACAAATGAAAATGAAAACACAGTGCTAACAGACCTCCAGGATGCAGCTGAAGCAGTTAGATGAGGGAAATATGTAGCAATACAGGCCTACGTCAAGAAACATGAAAAATATCAAATACAGAAGGTAACCTTACACTGGAAGGAGCTAGAAAAAGAACAACAAATGAAACCTAAAGCCAGAACAAGAAGGGAAATTATAAGACTACAGCAGAAATAAATGATATAGAAATAAACAAAGAAAAACCAGTAGCTCAATGAAACCATAAGGTGGTTCTTTGAAAAAAATCAGTAAAATCAATAAACTGCTAACCAGAGACATCAAAAAGGAAAGAGAAAGAACTCATATAAATAAAATCAAAATGAGAGAAGAGAAACCACAACCAACTCCACAAAAATACAAATACAAAAATACAAATTATAAAAGAATACTATGAGAAACTATATGCCAACAAATTGGTCAGTCTTGAAGAAATGGATAAATTCTTAGAAACATAAGCTACCTATGCTGAAATAAGAATGAATAGAACATTTAAACAGATCCATAACCAGCAAGAAATTGAATCAGTAGTCAAAAATCTCCCACCAAACAAAAATTCAGGACCCAATGGATTTACAGGGAAATTCTGCCAAACATTTAAAGAATTAATACCAATTCTTCTCAAAGTACTCCAAAAATAGAATGGAAGAAAACTTCCAAACACATTCTATGAAGGCAACATTACCTTGATCCCCAAACCAGACAATGACTCCACTAAAAAAGAAAACTACAGGCCAATATCCCTAATGAACATGGATGTAAAAATTTTCAGCAAAGTACTAGCAAATAAAAACCAACAGAACATTAAAAGAATTATTTGCCACAATCAAATGGGACTTCTTGCTGGATTGCAGGAATGGTCCAGTATTCACAAATCTATCAACATGATCCATCACATTAATAAAAGAAAAGATAAGAACCATAAAATGTGCTCAATAGATGCAGGGGCAAAACAAACAAACAAACAAACATAAAACCAAAAAACAAAACAAACAAACAAAAATTTGACAAAGTATGCATTATTCTTGAAAAAAACTCTCAGCAAAATAGGGATAGAGGGAACATATCTCAACATCATAAAGTCCATATATAAAAGACACACAGCTAATATCTTCAATGGGAAAAAAACTGAGAGCCTTTCCCCTAAGGTCAAGTAAAAGCCTAGGATGTCTACTCTAACCACTGTTATTTATCATATTACTGGAAGTCCTAGTCTCAGGAATCAGACAACAAAAAGAAATCAAATGCACCCAAATTAATAAGGAATAATTCAATCTTTAAATATTTACCGACTGCATCATACTCTCTGTAGATAACCCAGAAGATCTTACGAAAATATTGATAAAACTGATAAGACTAATTTAGTAAAGTCTCATGATACAAAATCAACATACAGAAATCTGTTACATGTCTATACACCAAAAATGAAACAGCAGAAAGCGAAATCAAGGAATCAATCCCATTTACAATGGCACCAAACAATAATATACCTAGGAATAAACCTAACCAAAGAGGTAAAAGAACTGTACTCTGAAAACTGTAAAATGTTGATGAAAGAAATTGAAGATGACACAAAGAAATGGAAAAACATTCCATGCTCATGGTTTAGAAGAATAAATGTTGTTAAAATGTCTATATTACCCAAAGCAATATACCCATTTAATGCAATCCCTATTAAAATACCACCAGCATTTTTTTTTAAGATTTTATTTTTTTTATTTGACAGACAGAGATCACAAGTAGGCAGAGAGAGAGGAGGAAGCAGGGTCCCTGCTGAGCAGAGAGCCCAATGTGGGGCTTGATCCCAGGACTCCGGCATCAGGACCTGAGCTGAAGGCAGAGGCTTTAACCCACTGAGCCACCCAGGCACCCCACCACCAGCATTCTTTACAGAGCTAGAACAAACAATCTTTAAATTTGTCTGGAACCACAAAAGACCCCAAATAGCCAAAGCAATCTTGAAAAAGCAAAACAAAGCTGGAGGTATCACAATTCAGGACTCAAAGTTATATTACAAAGCTATAGTCATCAAGGCAGTTTGGTATGGGCACAAAAACAAACACATAGATCAATGGAACAGAATAGAAAACTCAGAAATGGATCCACAACTCTATGGTCAACTAATCTTCGACAAAGTAGGAAAGAATATCCAATAGAAAAAAGACAGTCTCTTCAACAAATGTGTTGAAAATTTGCACAGCCACATGCAGAGGAATGAAACTGGACCTTTTCTTATACCACACACAAAAATAAATTCAAAATGTGTGAAAGACCTAAATGTGAGACAAGAAACCATGAAAATCCTAGAGAAGAACACAGGCAGCAGGCTCTTTGACTCTGGCCATAGAAACTTCTTACCTGATTTATCACTTGAGGAAAGTGAAATAAAAGCAAAAATGAATTATTGGGACTTCGTCAAGATAAAAAGCTTCTGCGTAGTGAAGGAAACAATCAACAAAACTAAAAGGCAACCTATGGAATGAGAGAAGATATTTGCAAATGATCTATTTGATAAAGGGTTAGTATCCAAAATCTATAAATAAGTTATCAACTCAACACCCAAAAAAACAAGTAATCCTGTAAAAAAAAATGGTCTGAACACATGATTAGATATTTTTCTAAAGAAAACATAGAAATGTAGCCAACAGACACATGAAGAGATGCTCAATATCACTCATCATCAGGAAACTAAAAATCAAAACTACAATGAGGTATCAACTCATACCTGTCAGAATGGCTAAGATGAACAATGCAGGAGACAGTTGGTGAGGATGGGGAGAGAGAGGAACCCTCTTACACTGTTGGTGGAAATGCAGGCTGGTGCAGCCACTCTAGAAAACAGTGTGGAGGTTCCTCAAAAAGTTAAAAACAGAACTACCCTTCGAGCCAGCCATTGCCCTACTGGATATTTACTGAAACGAAACAAAAATGCTGACTGAAGGGATACATATTTATAGCAGCTTTATCAACAATAGCCTGGGACTTTACCTAGGGATGCCAGATATATTATTTGTTGTTATGGCAATTAAGGGTGAAACATAAATATCAGTATTTTTTAGGACAAATCATTTAAACTCAAACCAGGAAACTATGTCCAAATGTATGAGTACAAGGGATTATTAGTATTGGTATTAATACTGGTGTTAGTTTCTTAGGGCTTCCATAACAAACTACCAAACACTCAGTGGCTTAAACAATAGAAATTTATTTTCTCACAATTCTGGAGGCTAGAAGTCTGAGACCAAAGTGTCAGCAGGCAAGCTCCCTCTCAAGGCACTAGGGAGGGATCTGTTCCAGAACTCTCTTTTATCTTCTGGTCATTCCTTGGCTTGTGGCAGTATAACTACAATCTTCATGTATTTCCCTGTATGTTATCTATAATAACATACATTTTTATAAGGACATAAATCAAATTTTTTTTATTTTTATAAGGACATAAATCAAATTAGATTAAGAGCATACCCTTATACAGTATGACTTCATCTTAACCAACTGTATTTGCAATGGCCTTATTTCCAAAAATAGTCTGAGGTACTAGGAGTTAGGACTTCAACATATGGATTTTGAGGTTACATATTCGACTCATAACAGGAAGCACAAGAACTAAGAGGCAGTATGTGTCTCACAAGCACAGAGGCAGAAGAAATCCAGAAATAAATCTTGAATTGGGTATAGGGGAAGTGGTTTGTTTAAATACTGGAGAGAGATAGCCAAGGCAAGAGTTTAAAGTTGCTGATTTTAAGGATGGATTACACATAATAATGTACTCAGATAGCAATAATTTAATGCTATCCATTTTTATATTATTTTAAAACATCTATATATTTAATTTTGCTGTTTAAAGTGTATCTCCTAGTTTGATTTAAGCAGTACACATGTATATGTATTATTACATAAATATATGGCAAGTATTTTTGAAGTAGAAAAGTACTTAAAACTACTAGTTATAGTGACTGTTTAGAAAGTTTTTATTTATTTATTTGAGGGAGAGAGAGAGCTTAAGAGAGAGAGAGAGATTATTAGTCGGGGGAGGGGGGTAGAGGGACAATCAGGGTCCTTGCTGAGAAGGGAGCCTGATGTGGGACTTTATACCAGGACCCTGAGATCATGATCTGAGCTAAAGACAGACACTTAACCAAATGAGCCACCCAGGTGCCCCTAGTGACTTTTGACAAAATAATTTTAAAAGATTTCTAATCATTGTCGTGGGACTAGTGTAGAAAAGAGCAATTGTTTTGTATTAAATATTCACATAATGTATGTTTTCAGACCAGAAAAATAAAAATATGTGTAACAGATCATATGAATAAAATGAAGTTAAGAATGTGGTTTATTTTAGAAAAATTGACCTTCATGTTACCAGTGAAGGCAGTGTCAATTCAGATTAAATGTTAAATAAATCCCATTATCCTAGTTATCCTAGATTCTGTTTCCCTTCTAGGTTCCATAACTGCACACACAACCATTTTTAAAGGGATCTATTTTGGCCTTTACATCTTGAACTACCAAAAACATTTACTTTCCTTTAAATATACAGTCAATTTTGAAACAAAAAGAGCAAAATCTTACACTTGAGAAAAGCTGCTAAAATACCAAAGTGAAACTAAGTTTAACTAAAAGGGATGATTTCTATAAATATAAAAAGAAGGCTGTACTTACGTTGGAACTGCTACCATGATGGTTGTACTTCTTCACTGTAATCTGTTAATTAATATATTACATGAACATATATTTAAGTATTTTCAATTTGAAAAACACTTGGGGAATGAAGGCTTCCTTTGAAAAGATCAGAGAACAAGTGTCATTTGACACCTAACTGTGTAAACAATACACATCACAAAGAAATTCCAGAATTCCAGTGTTTGTAAATGAAGAAACACTAATTTTGACATTATCAGAACTATCCCCTACAAGTATCTTAGAATCTGATGGCATAAATTCCTTAATTAAACTTTTAATTAAATTAAACTTTTAAATTTAATATAATTTCAAGCTAAGAAAAAACTTATAATAAACATTCCTATGCTTTTTACTAAATTTATCAACTATTTACATTTGTTCTGTATCCTTTATCATTCTGTCTTTTAATACATGTACAAATGTCAGCACCTATAGATCACATAATATCGAGTTATATAGATAAATACAGAGAGAAATGTTAAATTTTCTGAAATACTTGAAATAATTTGGGAAATCATGACCATTGTGTCTACATTCTTTGGTATGTATTTCCTAAAAGCAAAAATATTTTTAAAAAATAAGCTCTATTTTCATATTTTTAAAAATCAGGAAATTGAACTTCGATGCAATAATATTACCTACTCTACAATCTATATTCAAATTTGCTAAATTGTTTAAATAACTAAAATAATTTGAAGAGCAAAGTAGGAAGTTGGTACTAGTCAATTTCACAGAAATCCATTTGCTTGGATTTACGTCCTAAATAACATGGTTTTTGAAAGTGGACTTTTAAGGGATTGGGCCTGACCAGACAGGGTTTTGAAGATTTTGAGGCACAGACTTCTTTGAGGTAGGGACACAGCTGTCTTGGCCTTGTGATCTCACTAATAACTGAAGTAGACAAATGAAACACTGAAATACTGCTAGGTTAGGTTTCCCATAAGAAGCACTTGAGATTTGAACCCATACACAATTAATTTATTAAAAAGAGCTTAGGGAAAGAAAGAGAGAGAGGGAGACAAATCAAGAAACAGACTTAACTGTAGAGAATAAACTGATGGTTACCAGAGGGGAGTAGGTAGGGAGATGGGTGAAATAGGTGATGGGGATCAAGAAGGGCACTTGTGATGAGCACAGGGGGATGAATGGAAGTCTTGAATCACTATTTTGTATACCTGAAACCAATATTATACTGTATGTTAACTAACTGCAATTATAAAACAAACAAACAAACAAAAACTTTAAAAATAAAGAAGTGCTTACGGAAGTAACTGGTGAGGGGCGCCTGGGTGGCTCAGTGGGTTAAGACTCTGCCTTTGGCTCAGGTCATGATCTCAGGGTTCTGGGATTAAGCCCCGCTTTGGGCTCTTGGCTCAGTGGGGAGCCTGCTTCCGCCTCTCTCTGTCTGCTTCTCTGCCTTCTTGTGATCTCTCTCTCTCTGTGTCAAATAAATAAATAAACTCCTTAAAAAGGAAGAAGAAGAAGAAGTAACTGGTGAGGGAGTAACAAGACAGGGAAGGATAAAGAATCAAGAATAATTCCCAGCCTCAGCCTGAGGTCATAGTGAATTCTGCAACATAAATCACATCTTAGAGTTCTTCTGACTGCTAAAAAGAGAATTGGGATTTTAGATTCAACTATCAATAAGTCATTTATACCTGAGTGGGTGTAAACTTCCAGGCACCTCCAGCTTTCTCCGGCTGAGGGAGAAGGGGGTTCCAGGACCAAATGACAAATCTATGTAGATGATTACAAGAGTCAAACCGTTAGAAGCAAAGCCCATAGAACCTGTAGTTGAGATCTGAGGGCATTTGGATGGTCAATGACAGCATCGGTGCTAGGGCCCCATGAGACAGAGAGGAATACTGAATAGTCGGCTCCTATCTTATGATTACTAAAAGTCATGTTTTTAGTGTTACACTTCCCACTTGACTACTGGAAAGATAATTATACTTTATGATAGAAGATTGGTAGGTTAACTATTAACTCTGAATTGGAGAGTGGGAGTTGAATACATTTTTACATGTTGAACATACTATTTTACAACTTTTCACATTGTATCATTTAATCATTCAAATATGTCACTTCCATTACGTCTAGCTCCAAACACTTTTTAGCATAAATAAGAATAGAATTGTTTTTAAATATTTATATTCATGTTTTCCATGGATATGTTGTTGAAAAGTTAATTGTACCTCCTTCTAAAGTATGAATAATCAGTGATTAGTAGTTCAGACATAAAGAAGTGTTATTCAGGAACGTCTAGGGCCAAATATTCCGGCTGGTCAGGTGGAAGGTCTAGAATGCTCCGTCATTTTGTTTGTGTGTATATAAAATAGAACCTTGAAAGGGGTAGAGGCTGCCGCATCTAAAATATAGGTATGAGCCCTGTGGGGGTAAGGAGAAACTAGGCTTTGTTTAGGTGGGAACTGGATGACTCTGCAGGTGGAAGCATGTCTTGTAAGTTCTTTAGCAATTGAGCTAAAACTTCACACTAGTCTCTGGTTTATCAGGTTAGGTTGGCACCCATGGAGGGAGGGTTCAAAGAGATGAAGAGGTCAATATGTTCCTGTCGACATTCAAAAACTGAGTGTTCAGATGAGAACTAATCTTAAAAATGTTGTTTTTAAAATAATTCTGATTATTTTTTTATCAATTATCGATCAATTATGAATATCTGATGTGGGGGCACCTGGGTGACTCAGTAGTTTAAACATCTGCCTTTGGCTCAGGTTATGATCCCAGGGTCCTGGAATTGAGGCCCACATCGGGCTCCTTGTTCTGCTGGGAGCCTGCTTCTCCCTCTGCCCACTGCTCCACTCCCTCTGCTTGTGCTCACACGTGCACACACTCTCTCTCTGTGTCAAGTAAATAAACAAAATCTTGAGGGCACGTTTTGCATGGAGCACTGGGTGTTGTGCAAAAAGAATGAATACTGTTACGCTGAAAAAATTAATAAAAGGGGGAAAAAAAAAATAAAAAATAAAAAAAAAAAAAATAAAAATCCCATATGATGCTTTAGGTGCATGATGGTAATATGATGTTTAAATCGTAATGTCCCTTGGTTCAGTTGTGCCATCGCTGCCACCATGTTCTAGGACATTTAAATATACAGAAGTATTTGGGCAACATAAATGGAAGCAGAAAACCAACGGCTGAGCTAATTTCCAGCAAGGGCATTTGCCTTTCAGGAAACCAGAAGTCTATAACACAGAAGTAATCCAGACTTCTGAGTGTTAATTATATAACACTGAATAATCAATTTTAAGCACTATGAAGAAAAGATGAATAGGAGTAAAGTTGCAGGGCTGTTTTTAGGGTGGTGATAGAAGGCCTCTCTATGGTGGTAACATTGAATAAGGAACCAAAATAAAGTGAACTTAGTGATATGATTATCAGGGGAAAGGTGTTCCAGGAAGAGGCACCCAAGTGCAAAGGTTCTAAAACAGCAGTATGCTTGTTGTGTTGGAGGAGCAAAAATGAGACCAGTAGGATCTGAGCAGAGCAAAGAAGAGCTAGAGAAATATGCAAGAGATCATAAAGATACATAATTGATTTATGTGAAACTTAAAGTGGTAAGATTTTTCCATCTCAGTCTGAGTGAGAAAGAAACTATTAGAGAGCAGGCATGGCCTGAAATGTTTAAAATGATCCTACTGGCAGTGGTGGTGATTTTACTAGAGCAATCAATCTGGTTGTTGTAATGCCTTCAATATTCACTGGGTATTGGCCTTGGGAAAATTCATAGAGATATTTGAAATTCAGTTAAGTCATTAGAGAATTTTCCAAAATATTTATTGTAGTGTCTTCCTTTCAGGCTAAATGAGAACGTGAGATCAGATAACCTTATAAAGTATAAAGCATCAAATCAATACTAACTGTAGAGAACTGTATGATTTCCTTTATACAAACCACCAGTGAAATCCAAGAAATAGACTAATTTTAACTGGGAAATATATAGGGCTCGATATCGTTACTTCCAGCTAAATACCATATTTATTAATATTTTCCCCTAATAAAGCATCATTTTCAACTAGGATATGTAAAACATATATTTAACAAATAAATCTTTTATTCATTAACGCTTCTTTGCTTGTTAGCAGTTTACAAATTTAAGCACCTGAATGTTTGGCTTGTCAACAATATAAGAAGTGCAATTCTAACACATGAATCTACCAAGTTATTAGTTTTAATAATGAGTTCAAGGATGCCTGGATGGCTCAGTTGGTTACGCATCCAACTCTTGGTTTTGGCTCAGGTCATGGTATCAGGGCTGTGGGATTGAGTCCTGGGTCAGGCTTCTCACTAGGCATGAAGCCTACTTAAGTTTCTCTTTCTCCCTCTCTTACCCCTGTTTTTCCACCTCCTGCTCTCTCTCTCTCTCTCTCTCCCTCTAAAATGAATCAATAAATCTTTAAAACAAATGAATTCAGTTCTTTAAAACTTTTCATAGCACCTCAGTTGATCTTAACTATGCTTTAAGTGAAAAATTAGGGTACTTACAACATTCCTATTTCAGAATTTTTGCCAGTTTCTGAAGAAATTTGCAATTATTTCTAAAAATGCTGTCGTTTTTACTTTGTAAATACTCACTTCAACATATTCCAAATAATAAATTAAACCCATAAATGTAATTATAAGTGTGTTATTAAGGTAAACAATAAAAATGAGTCATAGTGTTCAAAAATGGTACCAGCCACTTTGAGGAGTCCTTGATTGACCTCTGCAGAGTAAGTGAGGGCCTGGCAAAGAGAGTATTGTTCAGTAAAATGAATTATTTCACCTACAGAGACAGCATACATTTGCCAAACAATGTAGGTGGGTTTTCACCACTTCCTTTCATTTTAGCAATCAATTTGAGAGCTCTACTAAAAGCAGTATAAAGTTCATTGTCCTCTGGCACAGAATCAGGTGGCACATTTAAATTTGGCTGTGTTATAAAAATCATGTAAACAATAAATGCTTTTACATGAAAATATGCCCAAGGTAAAATGCTTTGACTAAGTTTTATAGTGAATTAGAAAATAGAGAGTTTTTTTGAAAAATATTTTAAAATTAAAACTTTCTGATTAATTTGGTGGAAAGGATGCAATTTAAAAGATTCTACATGAATCAGTTACAGTTGCCTATGTCTTTAACTTCAAAAATTCACATAGGTTTACTACCTTTTTTTTTTTTTCAAAAAAATGTGTAAAAGAATAGCTAACATTTTTCCAGCATATATTTTGAAGAATCACTCTCCTAAATTGTTATGCGTATTATCTCAATTAACAGTCTCTTAGAGTTGGTCACAGTATCATACTGTAATACCGATGAGAAACTGAGGCATTGAGTTGAGTTATTTTCCAAAGATCTCACGGAGAGTAAGTTGTCATGCCAAGATTCAACCCCAAGAAATTTGCACACTAACCGTATATCATTATGCTTGTGAAGAATCATGGAAGAATGTGAAGTAAGGACAGACATGCTTATTAGACTTTTCAAATAATTAGATTTTTATTGTCAAAGTGGTATGTTTGTAAAGAAGATAATGGCTTCTTGCTTATAAAATTGGCATGATTTTTCTTCCAAATCCCAGAGAGGGCTGGAAATCATATAATACAATCTTTCTGAAAGGAATTTTGGCAAATGAATTAAAAGGTTTATAAGAGGCATAACTTTTGACCCAGCAATTCATCATTTGGAAAAGTAATTATAGATTATCAATGGTCAGGGGAGTTGGAGATAGAAGTCATGAAGGTGGATTACCTAAGGTAAAAGCACTGGTTTCTGCGTTGATTGTGTGAAGAATCCAGAAACATAAACCCCAGATTAGGAAGGATACAAAGTTATAATTGTGCCCCCAAAAGAAAACACAGTTGTGTTCATACACAATTTTTAATTGAAACAATGTATAAACTGCTCAGAGAGAAATTGTTTTAGACTGAGGACATAACCATATACCCATTCAGATTTCCTGAAGGACTTAATGACCTGATTCTTACATCCAGTTTGCTCCCATTGTTTGAAACTGAGCAATGTAATTTTAAGATAGGACCTTCTTGGGTCAATATCCCTTTTAGCAAATAAGGCATAGAATTTCATTCATTTCTAAGGTTCCCACCAGTAATCCACCTATTGAGCAAAAACATTGCAGTTTACACAGAAGAGCTCTTCCTGGTCTTTGGCTAACCTGGATACCATAATAGATTGGATATGAGGCTTTTCCTTTTCTTCCTCTTTGGGGCATATAATTTGGATCTTGATACCCTAGGGTACCTTGATGTCCCTGCATGTTCTGCAGTATCTCTAAGAGCTCTAAGGAAGCAGAAGGGTACTCTCAACCAATCGCAAAATTACATTTACTATTACTAAAATATACATTTACTATTATTCTAATTTGATTATGTTTTTAACCTTCTTATCTCAGGGGTAGCCTAACTCTGCCTTTAAACATAATGTTCTTCATGTTTCCTTGATACAGTTCAGTATGAAACTTCCCAGGGCATCAGAATTTGTTCTTCACTCTATCTGTGTTATCCATCCTTTGATTATATAAATGGGTGAATCCCTCACTTCTCTCAAGACTTAAATGCCACTTTTCTAGTAAAACTTTTATAATACCATTAGTGTTCACAAATATGTAAATTTCCTTACTTCCTTGAATAGACATAAAACCACAGTACCCAATTCAATTACAGTCAGGTGTGACAATATGAAAAATTTTGGCTTCTGATTTAGAAGAAATAAAGAGTGTCATGTTTAGAGGCAATCATGTTACACAGGCAATGACCAGTAACCCATAACCAATACGGCCACTTGTTCATATCCATTCCAGCAAACATGAAAGTCTTATGTTGTTGGAATGGAGTCAGAATTTGGATCCCTGTGTCACCATTCAGGAAGAAGCTGACATAAAGAGCTGCCAGATCACAGAAATTTACATGAGTCAAGAAGACACATTTATATGTTAAACCAATTAAAACCTGAAAGCTAATTTTTTTACTGCAATTTAGCCTACCCAATGTACTTTCTTTAAACATACAACTTAAAATTATAACCCCTTCCCAAGCATTTTCTCATCTTCCTCCCTTTTTATTAATTTTGTTCATCGAATTTATCATCTAACATATCATTTCATTTGTTTTATTTTTTTAATTCTTGCTATCAGTATCACAGCATAACTCAACTGTAGCTACAAGAGGACAGAAATTTTTATCTGCAATGTCTCTGCTGTATCTGCAGCACAAAGTAGGTGTTAAATAAATCTTGTAGAAAAATAAATTACTAAGAAAGTCTGAATTGATTTAAGATTTAGAAAATTGAGTTTGCACTTCTATCAGGTGTCAAATTTTGACTATGACTAATTTTCTTCCTATATTTATATATTTTTTAAGAAAGAGTAGTTATTATTTATCTTTGCTGTATAATTCCTCATAGCTTGAGTAAAATTCAATTAATTAGATGGTATTCATGAATCAAGAAGTAATTTGACAGTTCCTTTTAAGTTATTACTATTGATATGGATACTATAATTATTGCAATTCAGTCTAGTCATATGAACGAGTTTTAAATTTCCTTTCTTTGGGTTTCATCCAAAACTCATGATTTTCCACATTTATTCATATTTTCAAATCCTTAATATTTGTTCTATGATAGGGTGAAAGTGTATAGAAATTCTAGTTTATTGAAAATAATGAAGGTTCTGAGTTTAAAAATATTTGTTGACTCAGTATTCATCTTTCTCATATACTTTCTTAGAAATGATATAATATTCAATTTTTAATTTATCCTTAGAAAAGACATTGTTAATGAGAGTATCTAAACTGCTACATATTTGACATATTTCTTACTTCCTGCAAGTAAAACTTTGAGAACTTTGTTATATACAATTCATTCAATTTTGTGGATAGGACAAAAAAAAAAAATAGAAAACATAGTTTGAAATGACTTACATAGTTCTAATCATTTACTGCATATTTTGGAGAGAAAGCACTTGTCTTCTAAGAGAGTTATTACATGATTATCAGTTTGTCCTGTTTTTTTTTTTAAATCCTGCATTCTTAAGGACATTAGAATGACAATTCAAAAACATTTTATCAGTAATTACTGTCATGGCCTTTGTAGAAACTGTATAAAAATAAGGCACATATTTTTACTTTTTGAACAATTTTTACTTTTAAAATCAAAACAATGTTTTAGTGAATTACATCATTTTGTTCTGGTATGTCTGCTACTTGTGTCTTACTCTGTCTATCTCGTTCTTATCCTCATCTTGGGAAGACAATTCAATAGGTATCAGACAAATATGTTCCTTGAGAAGATCACCTCTCTCCCTCTCTCTTTCTTTCTATATCTATCTATAAATATATATACAGATGCATATTTATACAGAAATGTATAGAAATAGAGATATAGACAATGATATAGATATAGGTATATATACAACATAATAAATTATATGCACAACATAATAATACATACTGCATAGTATATAGTAACAATATTATATATCATCTATTACCATATTATTTAAATGTAACAGTATTTTAAGATTAAAAATAAATATAATTATTAGGTATTGTAACCTGTGAGTACATGACTCAAAAGGACAATTAAAAGTTGGCTTTTATTGGGGCACCTGAGTGATGCAGTTGTTTAAGCATCTGACTCTTCCTTTCAGCGCTAATCCTAATCTCACGGTCGTGAGGTCAAGACCCATGTTAGGCTTGGTGCCCAGCACAAAATCTGCTTGATATTTTCTCACTCCCTCTGCCCCTCCCCCGACCCATGCACACACATGATCTCTCTCAAATAAATAAATCTCTAAAAAAATGGCTTTTATATTTGATCCAAAACTATGATCTTTATTTTCTTAAGTAAAAGGTGTATAAATATATGTTTTTATGTTGAACATAGGTTACTACTCGATTAATACTGGATCATTGTCCTCCAGTTTTATACAGATTTATAATAAAATATTAGGCTTATGTAATGTCAACACATGAACTTGTTTTACACATGCTCAGTTCCAGTCACTTAAAAATTACAATAATTTAACTATATGTAATTAACCATAATTACATATAGCCATTATAGGATAATTTGATATTTCAAAGAATTGCTTCATCACTAGGAAAATGCATTTTTAAACTTTCTACATCCTCTCTTCATTTACTTTAACCAAAAAAGGCCAATAACCAAACTCTCTGAAGCATAGCACCACCTTACTCATTCATCCATAAGCGAATTTCATATTATTCAGGAAATAAAGTTTTTCTCCATGATTTCAGTCACCCCTTAAAAATGTTTCTCTTTTTTTTTTCTGCATAGGATTTTATTTAATTATCCCACATTATGTTTTCCTTTAATTATTTAGATTTACATTTTAAGAATGTGATAGGTGGAAATGAGAAATTGCTGAATTATATAAATGTGTAAAGAGAACCTATTATTTTGAGTATAGACAAAATACCGGAACACTTCTATTGTTAAAACTACCAAAGGAGGAAGATCCTATAGGTGGTTGTCATGGTGTGGGCCTAGGGTTTGAAATAAAGTGTTTTGTTTTGTTTTGTTTTTTTAAACATTCTATTTATTTCAGAGAGAGAGAAAGAGAGACGCACAAGCGGGGGAGAGACGCACAAGCAGGAAGCCCAATGCAGGGCTGGATCCCAGGACCCTGGGATCATGACCTGAGCGGAAAGCAGACACTTAACCAACCGAGTCACCCAGGCATCCCAGGAATGAAATGTTTTAACATAGTTAGTTCTTAAAATATATATCACAGAACCTCTGCAATATTATGTAGTATGCTTAATAGGAAACTTACTTAACTCAATACATTCATCCAAATTAATGCCCCTTGTAATATTTTCAGGAGCAATGAGATTTTTTTTTCTATATCTAAAGACTTACTCAGAAAATACATCTTCCTGTGTAATTCTGACTCTAGAATCTGTTAGTTTTCACATACACACACGAAGAAAACAAATAAAGAAGTGGAAAATGCAAAATAGATTACAAACAAAAACAAATAAACCAAATCATGTTCCAAATAAATTACATAAATACCATGAAATTCATGGAAAGGTATTAACCCAAGTGATTTTTTAATCAGCATTTGGATAGTATATCCTCAGGCTAAGAAAAATGAACTCTAAACATATTGAACCCTATACTTAATACACAGAGTCATTGTTAGAAATTCTGAAACTACTTTTTGGATATTCAATGATTGAATGATTATGTAAATTTATTGTGGATAATTGGAGCTTGGTTTCTCACTGTGGAGATAGAAGCTATAAATATATAACAGAAGGATAGAATAAGCCTCTGCTGTTTGATTGGAATGGGAGGTGTCAGTATGAGCTCATGTGTTTATGCAGAAACACCTACTGATACATACTCAGATACAAATGTGTATAGGCATAAATAAAGATATGTATAGTTTTGAATACAGATTGATCTATAGATTCAGATGTATCTTCATATTTACACATATATGCTTTATTTATGTACACATGTATGCAGACAGATAAATATATATTCAATCTAGTGCAATGATTTTCCAGTGTCTATGAACTCAACTCATGCCCAAGTCATAGTTGGTACATTGTATTCTTTGCTGAAAAGAACGTAAATCCAGGGTGCCTGGGTAGCTCAGTTGGTTAAGCGTCTGCCTTTGGCTTAGGTCATGATCCTGGGGTCCTAGGATCAAGCCCCAGGTCAGGCTCCATGCTCAGCAGGGAATTTGCATCTCTTTCTCCCTTTGCCCCTCCCCCTACTTGTGCTCTGGCTTTCTCAAATAAATAAATAAAATCTTAAAAAAATATATGTTAATCCTTGGGAAAAGGCCTTATTCCAGGACAAGAGCAGCAAAAGTTCAAGATGAATCTGGAATATCTTGTCTGGAAAGTAAGAATGTGCTGAAGGAATAAAAGGGACAAGCCAAAAGATAAAAGAAGCAGCTTGAAGGGTCTTCCTTTCAATATGGGACAATTGTGCCACAAATAAAGGGTTATTACCTACTAAATAATTTAAAAATCTTTGAGTCCACCCTGGTATAAAGAAATGAGAAAGAAAAGCCCTTCTTCACAGTAGAAAAACAGACATAAATAAGCAATTATTAAAAGAAATCATTAAGAAATCACTACTTCAAAAACACTGTTGTAATAACTTATTTAGCCAAGAATCATCATGAATACTAAAATTGTTCGGTGAAAGTTTGAAGATTATGAGTTTATTGGCATAGGGTTAAAGTATCTTGTCCAAAAATTGTTGTGAAATACAAAAAGAAACAAATAGTAACTCTCCATTAAAGAAATCTCTCTGGTTCTACCTTAATTATGTGAATAAAATTAACAGCACCAGTACTGAATCATATGAATTCCATGAGTTTTCTGACACAATGCACCTTTAGAAAAATAAATATATATTGAACTAAAGTCTATATTACTGAAATTGAGTAAAGTTATATTGAGATTTTCTTAATATGAAATAGGTGCCACAGCATAAATAATGTTCGCTGCTTTTTTATGGTTATAATCTTACTTGCACATTATTTGCCAAAAGAGTATCACTGGAATCTAAAAGTGAGGTAACATTAGAAAATCCCAATGTGTGTGTATATATGTACGACATGAAACTAGTTTAAAATCGCACCATTTTAGGAATCTAGATAAAAAATTATATTAACCCTTTGACTCTTCTCAAAACTTTTCTCTGTGTCTTCAATTCTTACAGTTAAAAGAAAGTATTGTTATAAAAAAGAGAACATTTAATATTAATGAAAGTTCAATACACATACACATTTTTAAAAAATCTTTTAATCACTTTTTTTTTTAAAGATTTTATTTATTTATTTGACAGACAGAGATCACAAGTAGGCAGAGAGAGAGAGAGGCAGAGAGAGAGAAGGGAGGAAGCAGGCTCCCTGCTGAGCAGAGAGCCCGATGCGGGACTCGATCCCAGGATCCTGGGATCATGACCTGAGCTGAAGGCAGAGGCTTTAACCCACTGAGCCACCCAGGCGCCCCTAATCACTTTTTTATAGTGAGAGAATAATGTCTTTACCTTCTGCATTCTGACTGGTAAGTGAAGTTCATTAGTTATTTTGAATTCATAATTTTCTTACAAAATATTATTAAGTGAAGCCAACAGTAACTATTATGTGCTGCTATTAACTCGATTACCAGCCCTTCCCCTGGAGCTACAGGCTTTATGGTATAT
Organism: Meles meles; assembly: GCF_922984935.1. Taxonomy (NCBI): domain Eukaryota; kingdom Metazoa; phylum Chordata; class Mammalia; order Carnivora; family Mustelidae; genus Meles; species Meles meles. Next base: position 73,838,959 of record NC_060069.1, read on the forward strand.
TGTCTGCTTCACATGTAATATAAGGCAACATTTGTATTCTAAAAATTACTTAAAATAGATTACCATATTGCCAACACCAAGCATTTATTCCTATTCTGCTAGCCAATAAATGTTAAGATACTTCCACATATTATGTATTTTGCTTTATCAGTAGTCCATCACTAATAATATGTATGCTGGTCTGAATGGGCTCGGTAACACAGTAGTAACAAAAGACTGCAACATCTTTAGGGATTTTAAAAAAGCAAACACTTAGGGTGACTGGGTGGCTCAGATGATTAAATGGCTGCCTTTGGCTCAGGTCATGATCCCAGGGTTCTGGGATTGAGTCCTGTGTTGGGATCCCTGCTCAGTGGGGAGGCTGCTTCTATCTTTACCTCTTGCCCCTGCTCCTGATCTCTCTCTTTTTCACTCTCTCCCTCTCAGATATATAAATAAAATCTTTTAAAAAATGACAAACATTTAATTTTGGTGGAAAAGCATAACTACCAGTTTTTTTTTCTGAAAATTTAATGCATTTCTTCCTTATTATTAATTAATTATTTATTAATTAATTAATATTAAATATTATCATATCATGTCCATAATTCTTGTAATAGCTTATGTGTGTCAGTCAGTACACTTAACTGAAATCAGTGGGCTTCACTGAGTGCTATTCTTTATGCACTAAAAATAATGAAGTTTTGGAAAAAGTAGAGTTATTGTTCCTTATTTACATTATGACAGAAATGTAAGGTTAAATGTTAATGATTTTGATTAACTTATAATTGTATATTATTTAATGTAATATTTAATTATACAGAAGATGAGCAAGAGTTTTCTAGTTGAGTGGATTCTAAAATGGTTATATTCATGCATATAAATAAATCATTAGTGTGTACAAATACAATGAATATGATTGATTTTTTCATGATAAACACCCTTCTCTTTACCTTAGAAAGCAAAGCTAGTGAAGCATTTATAAATATCCATATAAATCATAATACACATTTTAATGATATTACTCATGAGATTTTATAAGTGAAAGCACTCTAGATATTACTAATAATTATTTTTACTTATTTTTAAATTATCATTTACGTTTAAGTTTGATATATTACAGATATTATCTTCCAGTAAGAAATTAGTTTGCTAGAGCTACCATAGCAAACACCACAGACTGAGTGGTTTAAACAATACAAAGATGTATCCTTATAATACAGAAATCTGTAAGTCCAAGATCCAGATGTTGTCAGGACTGGTTTCATTCTGAAGGCCTTTCTCCTTGGCTTGTAGATCCATTTTCTTCAGTGTGCTTATGATCTTTCTCCTGTGTATGTCTTTGTCTTGATCTCTTCCTTTTATAAAGATAGCAGTCACATTGGATTAGGGCTAACCATGATGACTTCATTTTAATTTAATTACCTCTTTAGATGACTTATCTTCAAATATAGTCACATTTTCAGGCACTGGAGGTCAGAACCTGATCATATCAATTTTAGGAGACACATTTCAGCCCTTAACAGGTAACCAGAGTTATTAGGTTGTGTTATTTTAACTAAAATATACATTAATGAAGTTGGGAAAGTTATATTAGGATTTTCCTACTATCAAATAGGTGCCATGAATAAGAAATATTCACTGTTTTGTGGTTTATAATCTGATATGGAGATTTGTTGTAGGGAAAGATGTACCAAAAGACATTTATTTATTTATTTTGTCTACCCAGCACCCCATTTCTTTCTTCTTCATAGGGTAATATATGGGTGATTTGTATCCTGCTCACTCATATGGTTTTGGAGGTCTATTCATATTAATGCCTGCTCCACTGGTATAAGGAGTAAGCACATAACAAATGAGCACCCTTGTCTCTTTTATGTATTAAATGGCCCAGTTCTGGGACTAATTTTCTAACAGAGGAAAAGAAACAAACAAACCAAAAAAACCCAAAACGTTCCCTAGGAATTACTGTAGTGGTAGAGGAGGATCCTTTTGTTTTTATTTGTGAAGTTATGAGTTGTGATTCCAGAATTTTTTTTTATTTAAATTCAATTAGCCAACATAGAGTACACCATTAGTTTTTGATATAATGTTCAATGATTCACTAATTGAATATAACACCCAGTGGTCATCACATTGTTTGCCTTCCTTAATGCCCACCACCCAGTCACGCCATTCCCCAATCCCCTCCATTCTGCATTCCTATTTGTTTCCCAGAGTCAAGAATCTCCATGGTTTGTCTCCCTCTCTGATTTTTTTTCCCATTCAGTTTTGCCTACCTTCCCCTATTGTCCTCTGCACTATTCCTTATATTCCACATAGGAATGGCTTATTTTGAAGCTATATGATAATTGTCTTTCCCTGATTGATTTTTTCACTTAGGATAATGCCCTACAGAATTTCTGATAACCATGTCTATCCCAGTTTGGGTTAACTGGAAGAAGACCTTAAGATGTAAATTAGCATAAAAAGAGATGTGTTTTTTATTCTTGTTTTGTGACCGCAAACATATAGCTTAAAACAACAGAAATTTATTCTCTCACAGTTCAGAAATCCAGAGTCTGAAATCTAGCTATAGGTAGAGCTATGTTGCCTCCAGAGTTCCCAGTGCTAAGCGGGTATCCATTATTTGCCTATTCCAGTTTTTGGTGGACGTTGGTATTATGGGTACCTCTGTCTGCTCTATCTTTATATTACATTTGCTGTGTCTGCTTATGTCAAAAGTCCCTCTACGTTTTTCCCAGATCTATTGAGATATAAATGACATATAACATTGTGTAAGTTTAAGGTGTATAACAACATGAAACAGTTACCAAATAGGGTTAATTAGGGATTCTTTCATGTCCTTGTTTGATAATATATTTCTTCAAAATAGTTGCCTATTTTTATTGGATTATTTGTTTCCTTATTAATGAATGTTGAGTTATCAATGTATTCTAGGATCAAAACATTTATCAGATATATTATTTACAAATATTTTCTCCCAGTCTCTGGCTTTTCTTTTTATTTTCTTAACATTGTGTTTTAAACAACAAGAAGTTCTTAATTTTGATAAAGTCCAATTTATTAAATTTTCCTTTATGAATTCTGCCTTTGATGTCATATCTAAGAAAATTTTCTAAATATAAGATCAAAAAGATTTCCTCCTACATTTCCTTTTAAATGTATAGTTTTATGTATAAATCTCTGATCAATTTTGAGTTACTTTTGTCTGTAGTAAGAAGTATTGATTATGGCTTATTTTTTAGAATGTGAATAATTAATTATTCCACAAATCTTGTGTTCCAGAATTACTTATGAATTGCTGTTGCACCTTGTCTCAAACCAATTGGCCACATAAATATGGCCAATACTTATGGACACACTATTCCTTTTTAAAATGTAAAAAAAAGGGGCACCTGGGTGGCTCAGTGGCTTAAAGCCTCTGCCTTCAGCTCGGGTCATGATCTCAGGGTCCTGGGATCGAGCCCCACATCGAGCTCTCTGCTTGGCGGGGAGCCTGCTTCCCTCTTTCTCTCTCTACCTGCCTCTCTACTTGTGATCTCTCTCTGTCAAATAAATAAATAAAATCTAAAAAAAAAAATGTGAAAAAAAAAGTTTCTGGAGCACCTGGGTGACTTAGTCAGTTGAGTCTCTGACTCTTGGTTTTAGCTTAGGTCATGATCTCAGGGTTCTGGGATTGGGCTCTCCATCAGGCTTCATGCTCAGCGGGAGATTGCTTGAGATTCTGTCTCTCCTTCTCCCTTTTCACTCTCTCTCAAATAAATAAATCTTAAAAAAAAACCCAAAACCCTACCTTCTTAGCTCACAAGTAGTACAAAATTAGGCCACAATATAGGTTAGACCTACTGAATATAGTATAACTGACAAAAATTATATATATTTAAGTTGTATAAGTTAATGTTTTGATATACATGTATATTGTAATATAATCACTACAATCAAGTTAATTAACACATCATCACCTCACATAGTTATCTTTTTTTTTTTGAGGGGGGTGTGTGGTGAGAACACTTTGGATCTACCCTCTTAGCAAATTTCAAGTATACAGTACAGTATTATCAATTAAGGTGACGTTACTATACCTTGTTCTACAGAACTTCATCTTGCATTACTAAACTTTTGTCCTCCTTGACCAATATCTCCACATGTCTCCATGCTCTCTAGCCCCTGGCTACTACTATTCTACTCTTTGCTCTATGAATATGACTGTTTGTAGATTCTGCATAGAAGTGAATTTATGCAGTATTATCTTTCTGTGTCTGGCTTATTTTGTTTAGCATAATGTCCCAGGTTTATTCCTTTTGTAAAAGACAGGATTTACTTCTTTTTCAGCCTAAATAATATTCAGTGTGTGTGTATGTATGTGTATGTGTGTGTTTGAAAGAGAGAGAGAGATCAATCAATGGCCATTTAAATTTGTTTCCATATCTTGGTTCTTGTTAATAACTTAGAGAGCAGATATATCTTCAATATAATGATTTAATTTATTTTGGTTATAAACCCAGAAGTGGAATTAATGGATTATCTAGTAGTCATATTTCTATTTTTTTGAGAAAACGTCATACTGTTTTCCATAGTGGCTGTACCAATTGGCATTCTCATTAGCTGTGTACAAAGGTTCACTTTCTCCACATCTAAATGCTTTTTTTTGCATCTATTTAGATGATCATATGGGTGTTTTTCTTTTTTTTTTTAAATATAGTATATCTCATTGATTGGTGTATGTTTAATTATTCTTGCATCCTTAGAATAAATCCCATTTGGTCATGGTGTGTGATCTTTTTAAAAAGCTGTGAATTTGGGGGCGCTTGTGTGGCTCAGTGGGTTGAGCCTCTGCCTTCGGCTCAGGTCGTGATCTCAGGGTCCTGGGATCGAACCTCACGTCGGGCTCTCTGAGCAGCAGGGAGCCTGCTTCCCCATCTCTCCTCTCTCTCTCTCTCTGCCTGCCTCTCTGCCTGCTTGTGGTCCCTCTCTCTGTCAAATAAATGAATAAAATCTTAGGGGAAAAAAAAATCTGTGAATTTGGATTTTTGTCTCATTGTGCATTAGAGGTATTGACTATACCTTGCTTTTCTTGCGTTGTCTTTTCCTGGTTTTGGTGTAAGGGTGATGTTGGCCTTATAAAATGAGTTTGAAAGTGTTCCCTCTTTTTTTATTATTTGGAAAAAGTTAGGATGGATTGGTATTAATTCTTTGAATGTCTGGCAGAATTTACCTGTAAAGCCATTTGATCCTGGATTTTTTGTTAAGTTTTTTTCTAATTATTATTACTGATTCAATTAATAAATAAATAATTATTTATTATTAATAAAAAACTATTTATTATTGTCTGTACAGGTTTTCGTTCCTTTTTGATTCAGTGTTGGTAGATTACATGTTTCTAGGAATTTATGCATTATATCTAGGTTATCTAGTTGTTAGTTGGCATAATAATAGTTCATAGTAGTCTGTAAAGTTTTTTTCCCCAAGTCTTCCGTTCTAATATTTTTAATATCTAATTAATTTAAATAATTAAAATATTTTAATATTTTGAGTCTTCTCTCTTTTTTAGTCTATTAAGGGTTTATTGATTTATCTTTAAAAAACTCTGAATTTTGTTGTTTTTTTAAATTTGGTTAATATTGTTATAAATTTTGTTTTTCTAGTCTTTATTTTATTTACTCTCTCTCTAAAATTTCATCCCTATGCTAACTTTGGGCTTAGTTTGTTCTTCTTTTTCTAATCCCATGAGATGTAAAGTTAGGTGAGGGCTTGTGAATGTTTATATGAACGGTGTCAAATATATCTCTGTAAATATTAAAAACCATGTCTGGAGTCTTTTATTTATGATTTCTTGTTAAACATAAGCATATGAATTTCCCCTTCCCCCTAGTGGTACAAATTTAGTCTGACTGACTTCCTTTTTTATTAAAATATGACCCCAGTTTCTACTTAGTTTCTCCTGATCATTCGACCATGTGATTGTCACCACAGGACTCAAATTGTTAACCTCCCTTGACAACATATTGAAGGAAAACAGGGATAGAATGTTAGAATTTCTAACCCTCTATTTTAGAGAACAGTTTGATAATATGATTGAACTGCCTAGAAGTAATCTGTATTTATCATAGTACTTAACTTGTTTTTATCTCTTGAAAGAAGGTATATTTTTCCTGTCAGAATCACACATTAAATTTGTCAAGCCATTGATAGAATTTAAAAAAAATCATTTTCAAAAAAAAATCATTTTCACTAAAAATAAGTAGAAGCATTCTCTTCTAAAGAAAAAAAAAGACGAAAATTCATGGTAAATTTGAACAAATAATGCAAGCAGAAAAAGTCATTCACTTTCTTTTTTATAACCTATAATTAAGTGATATGAACTCTGGATAATCAATTGATTGGGAGACTACTATAATCATCATGCCTTAGCTTTTCCTCCTCCTGCGTGAATAATTAACACTCTTGAAACAAAAGCAGGACAGTGCAATGATGATTTCAAATACTCTTCTATTGTTAAGTTACCTAGCATAGCATAAAAATGATGAACAAAGCATGCAATTGAATTCGAATCTTTTATGTTTTTGTATTGTACAGAACCAAGTATTTAAATTTGCAACTAACTGAGAAATTTCTCATATCATTCACATGGAAAATGGTGATTTTTGTTTAAAGTTTAACTATTCTGTATAACATTTCTTAAGTATTGGCAGTTGTTATTCTTTTAATATTTATATTGACACATAGAATTAAGTTTTCAGCTTTTTACATTTCTGTATAATTTGGCTGTATTTTGCTTGATCAGTAGTTCAGACAACTTAAAATAATTTTATATGAGGAATCAGCTAAGTTGTTTAAATCACTGAGCTAATAAGGCCAAATCCAGGTCCCTGACCCCATACAAAATTATGTTCTTCTGTGCACAAAGGCAAGATACAATGGTATGTCTACATATTTTCAAAATTCATGGTGATTACTGGAAAAACAATTTCAACTCTAGTTTTTAAGGAAAATGAGCAAAAAAGATACAAATTAAAAAGACTTAAGAGCAAACTGGTAACCAATTATGGCCCTTTATATGTTGCTATAACATAAAAATATTGAAAAGTCATTGAAGACTTTTTTTTCCCCTCAATATTTTACATTTTCTCAATGCAAGGAGATAGCAGGTCATTTTCTACTACTGTTTCTCAACAGAAAGTTGTGTATTGAGGACAACTGTAGAAGTTTTTAAGACTATAGGAAGTTTCATTTTAAATATTAATTTTATTGGGTTTTAAGGGGGTGGAATAGAAGGTGAGGTGTAAAAAGAGACTAAAATGTCTAAAAAAGAAATGAATGATTGAATGCATGAGAGACAGGAAGATGCAAGTGTTGGGTCCTTTATCGAAGGAACGAGACTGAGACAAAGTGAAAGTTATGCAAAGCCTTATTCTATGCCAAGCATTAGAAGTTAGACTGACCCGCCAGGGCCACCTCCGAAGACAGCGATGACCCCTTGGTCTTACAGGCTAGTTTTATAGGGCACAACTGCAGACCTCTACATATGTTGCTTTTCGGCTGATTGGATGTTTCCACCCGTCTGGCCTTGTTTTAGGTGTGTGTTTTAGCAACAGTTACTTGGAACTGATGATCAGTAACTGCTGAGGCATTTATTAAACAACAAAATGTCTACCTAGGCAACATGGAATCACTATGGCTAAGTAGGCCCAGGCAGGCCCTAGGGGTTTAACAGGTTTTAACGTGGAATCGGCCCCAACACAATGTTCGCTGAAAGATTTCTAATAGATTAAAAAAAGAAGTGCAATGAAGAAGCTGCGGGAGACACCTTGAGACTGGATTTTGGTCACTTGGCTCTTCAGCTTGATATATACTTTCTTACACCTCAACAAACATGAGAGCAAGAGAATTGAAGGTTGTCAATAGTCTCTTGGCTTCTAAAACATACATTCAAGTATCAAGCATGTAGTACTTGAGTCAGAAACCTTTTGTTTCACTTAAAAAAAATATATCAAGTACCTATCATGTGTTATAGCACTAAAAAAAACGCACAAAAATTTTGTTTTTACTTCAAGGGCTGGGGAAAATAAGCCTATCAGTCAGCTATGTAGTGTGTGAGATAATAAGTCTGGTGAAGAAAAAAAATTAAAAGAATAAAGGGTGATAGGGGAAGATGGATGTGGGGAATTGTTTTTTTAACAGATTGACAAAAGAAAACTTCTCTAAGGTAATGTTTAAGCAAAGTACTTGAAGAAGGTGAGATAGGAGTCATGCATATAATTCCAGGACCAGATGTTTCTAGAAAGAATATCAAACACAAAGTTACTTCAGCAGGGGCTCCTCTGGTAGATTTTTTTTTTTAAGATTTTATTTATTTATTTGACAGACAGAGATCACAAATAGGCAAAGAGGCAGGCAGAGAGAGGGGGAAGCAGGCTCCTTGCCGAGCAGAGATCCCGAAGTGGGGTTTGATCCCAGGACCCTGAGATCATGACCTGAGCTGAAGGCAGAGACCCAACCTACTGAGCCACCCAGGTGCCCCTCCTCTGGCAGATTTGAGGAACATATTTGAGGGCTACACATCAGACCTGAGTGAACAAGAGAGTGATTAAAAGTAAGGCTGGGCGGGTAATGGGTGTGTCAATTTGTCTGAAGACTTGTAGCTTTTGCAACAGATTGTGGTACAAATCTTGGAAGAAGTGATGGATGCAATGACAGAGATGGAATTTCAAACTAGCATAGAAGGGATTTTTGAAATCTTGTTGAATTTAGCTTGGACATTGAAAGTGTAGAATCTAAGACAGGAAAATCTAAGTTTTATAAAATAAAATAAAATGTTACTGTTAATGTGCACTGCACATGTTTTCCTGCTGGTCTATCCCTGTACACCCTGCCCAAGAACCATTCTTATGATGAATTAGGCATTTATTATTTATCTATATTTTAAAATGTTTATATTTTAAACAACATATACAATTCTTAAACTTTACATATGTTCTTGATTTTAACTCTATGTTCTATTTATGTAACATTTATGTTGAGATATATATAGCTATAATGTATTCATTTTCATTTTTACTGAGGATTCTTTTTTTTTGAACACGTCACAGGTAATTTACTTATACCTGTGTTGAGGAGCATTTAGGTTATTTCTAGTTTTCCTCCGATATAAATGATATTGCTATGGACTTTAAAAAAAATTTTTTTTGGCATCTTTGCATCATGTTTTTGTTCCCAAGTGCAAGAGTATGTATCTAAGAGCATAAGAGTGTAATTGTTAAGTCATAGGGCTATGTGCATTTTTAAACTTACCAAATCAGGCTATATATTTCTCTACACATTCATTTTACCAATGTACTCTATAGTACACCCTCTAGTACAGATCCATCTTTCTCAATCAATGTTTCTGAATGGGTTCAAGATTATAAGTGGAGGAGACAAATTTACAATTTTCTTAAGTGTCCTGTACATATCATTCCTTGAACATATCACTCCTGAACTTTGCCCACCAAGTGCTTATCAAACCTTTAGTAAGATCTATTTTTAGAGATCCCATATGTCTATGTAATGAATGTGTATTATATTTGACCTGAAATTCTTTAGTCTTTATACGAATGTAACCCATCCCCCTAAGTATTTGATTTGTCCCATAATGTGTGGAGAACACAGCAGTTTGCTATTATTTTGAAATACTCCCTAGGTCATTCTTAGTAAATATTTCTTAGCATTTTTTTAGATTGACATATTTTATTAGTTTGAGGTGTATAACAAAATGATTTGACAATTATATACATAACAAATGCTTACCATGTGGTTACCATCTGTCATCAGACAAATTTATTGCAATATTATTGACTATATTCCCCATGTAGTACTTTTCATTTCCATGACTTACTTATTTTATAACCAAAAGTGTATGCCCCTTAATCTTCTTAACCTGTTTCACCTATCCCCCTACTCTCTTCTTCTCTGGCAACCACTAGTTTACTCACTGTATCTATGAGTCTGTTTCTCTTCATTGTTTTTGTTTGTTCATTTGTTTTATTTTTTTAGACTCCACATAGAAGTGAAATCATGTGGTATTTGTCTTCTTCGGTCATCTGACTTATTTCACCAAGTATAATATGCTCTAGCTCCATACATGGTATAGCAAATGGCAAGATTTTGATTGTGTAAATATCACATCTTCTTTATCTGTTCATCTATGGATGGGCACTTAGATTACTTCCATATTGCAGCTGTTGTAAATAATGCTGTAATAAAGATAGAAGTGCACATATCTATTTGAATTAGTGTTTTAATTTTCTTTAGGGGGTGATTCCAAATATAGTTTCCCTCTGATGAACTTTGGGTTTATCAATTTATCTGTCTTCTCTGCTGCTCTTTTGGCTGCCCTTGTGGTGTCCCTGGGTTTTATCAGTTCCCTTTTTCCAATCTTATATTGCCTATGTTCACAAACCCCTTGTATATATGCAACATACATTTTAATCAACTGTTATTCTTTAAGATCATATGATACTTATAGAAAGATAATTTATCTTTGTATTATATGTTGTCCCCAGCGGTAGTGACCAATTTTATGTAGCAAATAAAATCTAAACTGTTTTGCCAGATAATTTTATTTTACTTGAAGAGATAGATCAGAAGAAATAAAATAAATCCACATGCAGATTATGCAGGGAGGTAAATGAGTCTATTTGATCTAAAATAGCTTTCTGAGATTTGTGAAATATCTGAAGGAAATGATATTTCAAAACCTCTTTAATATTCAAGTCTAAAACTGACTTGGAGAGATTTGTGATAGTCTAGTCAGGATGGAAAATATTTTACATATGTAGTATTTGGAAGGTTCAAAATCAGGAAAGTTTAAATTTACTTAACAAAGAAAATCTTAACTCAGATGTACCTAAGATGGGTGATTTGAAAAAAAAAGATTACAAGATCATGGAATAGATAGACTTGAAGAACTCAGTTAAATTACATTTAGAATCAATAAATAGAGAAAATTACTTTTAAGAGGAGTTAGTGTTGATATCCTCAAAATTTTAAGCCTGCTTTACTTTGCTTCTGATCAGTATATTAAAAAAAATCAATTTCACTACTGGGTATTTACCCTAAAGATACAAACATAGTGATCCAAAGGGGCACGTGTACCCGAATGTTTATAGCAGCAATGTCTACAATAGCCAAACTCTGGAAAGAACCTAGATGTCCATCAACAGATGAATGGATAAAGAAGATGTGGTATATATACAAAATGGAATACTATGCAGCCATCAAAAGAAATGAAATCATGCCATTTGCGACGACGCGGATGGAACTAGAGCGTATCATGCTTAGTGAAATAAGTCAATCGGAGAAAGACAATTATCATATTATCTCCCTGATATGAGGACATGGAGAAGCAACATGGGGGGGTAGGGGGATAGGAGAAGAATAAATGAAACAAGATGGGATTGGGAGGGAGACAAACCATAAATGACTCTTAATCTCACAAAACAAACTGGGGGTTGCTGGGGGGAGGTGGGATTGGGAGAGGGGGAGGGGGCTATGGACATTGGGGAGGGTAAGTGCTATCGTGAGTGCTGTGAAGTGTGTAAACCTGGCGATTCACAGACCTGTACCCCTGAGGATAAAAATACATTATATGTTTATTAAAAAAAAAAAAAATTTAGAAGGGGAGGTGAACCATAAGGGACTATGGACTCTGAAAAACAACCTGAGAGTTTTGAAGAGTCAGGGGTGGGAGGATGGGGGAACAGGTGGTGGGTAATAGGGAGGGCACGTTTTGCATGGAGCACTGGGTGTTGTGCAAAAAGAATGAATACTGTTACGCTGAAAAAATAAATAAAATGGGAAAAAAATGTAAAAAAAAAAAAAGTGGAGCCCACAGTCTGGCATATAGTAGTTGCTTAATAAATGTGAGCTATTTATTAAAAAAAAAAATCAATTTCTATGAAGAAAGAATGCATCCTAGTAAAACTTTCCAGAAAATCCTTATCACCAGATCCAGAATTGTTCCAATTTTTAATGCCAATGTAGTGGCAGCAACTGAGATAAATAATCTGTTTCAATGAATATTTATAGCAAAGTATTAGATAGTCTAAGTAGACTTTGGGTTTTAGATACTCACTATTACCGTAGTCAATAGATTATAATTGGAACTGTCTACTGAATAGCATATGCATATTTCATGCTATCATTTTCTTCTCTGGGTATTAAATGTGAGGTTTTGCCAGCACATAAATTATATTCATTCCTGTGAAGACAGTAGATGGGTTTGAAGCCATTTGACAAACAATAGGTCCATTTTCTTAATATGAATTAAGACCTAACCAGGTAATCATCAATTCTCAATACCAAATCTCAAGGCAAAAGACACAATCAACAATATCAGTAATGAAATTTCTTTTAAAAAGTCTAGAGTTTTATTTTCTCTCATCTTGTTAAAACAAGTAAGGTTTATCATTGGTCTTTGCCTAGTGCTATGATGACAAGAATGTAAGCAATCTTATATATTGTATTTTCCTGTGTACAAAATCCTTCAACTATGTTTTAAATCTGAACTTTTAAACAAGAAAACATTGATATCTATGAAGATAACATATTAATGCCAGTTTTAAAGCTATTTTAAACTAGTTTTATAACATGAATTATAGGTACAAATTATCAATTAAATTCATGTTCTTCACATTTTAAGACCTGATAAAGGTCTTAAGACCTGATAAAGGAAAACCGTGAGAAACATTTTCCTTTAGCAGTGATATTATCAAGAATGGAAAGTAGAAAACTTTCTCAAAAGGAACTGTATAGTTCTATTTAAAAAATTTATTTTGTATTTGTTTTTTAATACTATCATTTATTTGGGGCGCCTGGGTGGCTCAGTGGGTTAAAGCCTCTGCCTTCGGCTCAGGTCATGATCCCAGGGTCCTGGGATCGAGCCCCACATCAGGCTCTCTGCGCGGGGAGCCCACTTCCTCCTCTCTCTCTGCCTGCCTCTCTGCCTACTTGTGATCTCTCTGTCAAATAAATAAATAATATTTAAAAAAAATACTATCATTTATTTTATATTTGTATTAGCTTCCTATTTCTGCTCTAACAAATTATTGCAAATTTAGTAGCTTAAAATAACACAAATTCATTTTCTTACAGATTTTGAGGTCAGAAGTCAGAGAAGAGTCTTATGGGACTAAAATTAAGATGTTGACTGGGCTGCATTCTTTCTAGACGATCCAGTGGAAATTTCAGTTTCAGAAACTGCCTGTATTCCTTGGCTCATGGCCCCTTCCTCCACCTTCAAAATCCATCATTCCAACCTTTACCTCCTTTCTCATAGCTCCTGTTTCTGAGTCTGATAATCTTGTTTTTGTTGTGTGTGTGTGTGTGTGTGTGTTTTAATAAAGACCATTGTGATCATAGTGGGCCCACTCAGATGATTCAGAATAATCCCCCTATAATTCTTAAATTAATCACATTTGCAAATTCCCTTTTGGTATGCAAACTAACATGTTAGGATTGTAAGGATTAGGTGAAAAACATTTGAGGTGGCTATTATTCCATCTACTGTAGTATCTGGGATGGCTCCAACATTTTCATGACAACTGGCAAGGTGTGTGTGCATGTGTGCATATGAAGCAGAAGCAATATACCACATTAGCCTTTCCATAACTCAGCAGGCATTCATTGGGCTCAATAGGTGTATTATCATTCATAGTAATAGAAAATGGTTAGCTGTCCTCAAAGAATGAAATGTTTACCTTGTCATTTGTTGCAAAAGAAAGACTGATAAATAAGCAATACTTTATCTTGAATATGTATGGATATTTTTAATGTTTTGTGGATATGTTTCTTTTTATTCATTTTAAAGAGTGAATTTTCTATCACCTTTTTGAAACACTGAAAACATTTGGAGGCACTGCCTCTTTACCATATCTGGGGGCAAATGATTACTTTTAAAGTACTGTGCCTTTTACCTTCAGAACTAAAATTTCCTTGATTTGAATTTCTGTTCTCTTTTTCTAGTCTGCAACCCTAAATGATCCAGTTTTGGAAAATGCTAAAAGTCTCTAATTTTAAAATTGGTCCCTTAATGCTATTTTTACCAAAATCTTTGCAACTACTTAAAACACCCTGCAAAGCAAACTTTGCAAGTGATATTAATCTCTGTTCTTTTAGGATTATGTCAGTTGCTTCTCAAGAAGTACTTTTAGGAAGATTTAGGAAGTCCTAACAAGGCAGATTTCTAAAGCAGTCTTACTCATTGGTTGTTTATATTCTAATTTTTTTTTAAAGGAAGAAAACATACTTCACTAAGCTTTACTCTTCAGATACATTGTATTTTGCCTTCAGACTGCTTCTCTTTTCAACATAAATCTTCCTTATATATTTCCAAATTTGAGTGCCCTGAAATGAGTGTTACCTTTTATTTTACTATAAATGGACCTATGAGATTTTTTCTTTAATGACTGATTACTTTCATCTTGTATGAATTGCATTTCTCATGAAAGTAGTTCTTGCAGTTTATTGCAATTTGATGGTATCTGTTTTCCTTTATTCCTTCAAGGTGTCCACTGAATTTGACAACAAAAGAGACATCTCACTACTTCGAGAAAGAAATAGCAAAGATTGTAATAAGTAAGACCTCCCAAAAAAGAAAACACCCTGCATTTTATTGGTTAAAATATCAAATGCAAAGTAACAGTGATAATTTTTTTAAAAATCTGAACTAAGAAAGTGTAAGAGAGGGAATAATGAAGAAGTAGGGTAGAGCTGGGAAGGAGCATGTGGGGAAACTGGGTTTCTTTGGTTGGCTACTTGACATTGTTTAATTCAGTTTGCCTTTTTAAATTTTGTGCTTGATTTGTACTGTTTCATTGTAATTTTGAGTGAGGAAGATATAAATCATGTTTAAATTGGTATTAATAACAAATTAGATGAAAAAACTATTCTTAAATATTATATCTGTAGAAATGAATAACACACCAACACATAAGTTCAGAAAAGTTACTATTATTTATTATTAACATCACATGAAAGTAGATTCAGTGAGTTTCCTAAGATTAGTGGAGATGGGACAGGATGCTGCAAGATGTCAAATTAACTGACCTTCTTATTTCTATCTCAACTGCAAAATAAATGTGCAGTGAGCAGTACAAGAAACTTCCCTGGGTTTGAGAGTCACACTGAAGTTGGAGGTCTTTGGAACCTTGTGTGAATGCTAGCTACAACAGTATTTTAAAAGCCCAGTCTGCCTCTCAGAAGCTACGGAGATAATTCCTATAGGACTGGCAAATCAATATGTGATAATTAGTATTTATATTAATATTTATAAATATTATAAACACAGAAAGTAATGTTTCTGTCATCATTTCAGATTCCTGCAATAAAAGGTTTTGTTAATAATTTCTAATAAGTAATAGGGTGACCAAACATCCAGGTGGACCCAGGTCTGTTCTAGCTTTAAGACTGAAAGTTTTATATATATATATATATATATATATATATATATATATATACACACACACATATATATACAAAATTTATATATAATAAATACATTATTGCATATTATATATACATAATTAAAATTTATAATTTTTTTCACTCTGAATCATTGAAGTCTCTTATTTATAATCTCTCAAATGTCACAGATAATTGCTTGAGATTACCAGTGTCTAACCTGAGGTCCAAGTCTCTGAAACAAACTTGTATTGCTGTCACTTTCATCCAAGAGAGTAAATAATGAGTTTCCTAGGGATATGATTATATATGGAGATATAATTTTTATATCTCATAAGGCATCATTGGAGTAAAAACAGAAACAAAAACAAAAACAAAAGAAGAAAAAAGAATGAGAGGCTGCAGCAGCTTGGTTTGCTAGACTGTGTATCACGATGAAGAACAGGAATTGTGAGAATGAAACATTTTTTTCTAAGCATTCTCTCTCTGTGGCAGCGTCACTCTGATTCATACTGCTATCATTGTGGGAGAAAGTGACCTGAAGGCACATTTGTGATGCATTGGCCATGCTAATTTGGAACTTCTTTGCCTGGTATGCAGTAAAGATATAGAGTCACAGTGACTTGGAGTTCCTTAGAGATCTCACAGTAGAAAAATGGATATCATTTGAATCTCGGAAGCACTCATCCACTTTCTCTATTGTTCATTAAGCAGCACTGGTGGTGAGTTATAGGGGGAACGTCTATAAATATTAATATCTTATGTCATTGCAAGTAGTAGTTTCCAGCTTATTATTCTCAAATATTTTCTAGAACTGGAATTCTAGTAAAGTTAAAAAAAATTGTTCAAGTATAAAAGCATTGGGAAATTGATTAAATCAGATGATTATCACTGATAACAATAGAAGTTGCTTTATAATTAATAACATTTTTAGTCTGTTTCAATTACTTCTTGCTGAATGTTCATCATAGTACAGTGAAAAATTATCATAACTTTTGGAATCACAGAGGCTCAAGTTCAAAACTGAATTTCCAATTCAATATTTTAAACAATAATATCATTTCCCTAAGCCTCAGTTTCCTTAATTGAAAAATGTGAACAACTATTCTTAGGATTTACTTTGAAGATTACATGAAAACATATATTAGGCATAAAGCAGGCAGCAAACGCTCACTCTTTACTTTTCAAATTTGTTCAAAACTCACTGACCAGAAAGAGAATGATCTTTCATCATCTACTTACTAAATATGTGAATTTCCTGAGGTTGTGAGATTCCCCTTGCTTAGGTCGAGATAGAAAGTGTTTCCTCACTTACGACACTTAAGGCAGAAGGGGGAGATCAAGAGTAGTCTTAGTCCATGAGATGATTGCTGACTGCCCTATCTAATCATAAGTATTTTCCTGACTCCAGACCTCAGTCCTTAGGGCTAAAATAAATAGGGTTGTATTATCTTTTCCCTAACTCTCCTATATTATCATTTTCATGGATTATTATTCAAGGAGTATGCACAAATACATTGCAAAGTCTAGCATATCACATATATAGTATAGATAGGGTATATTATTATACTTACCCTTAAAAGATAACAACTACTTTTTGCTCACTTCCTAGTACCTGCAAGAAGATTAAGAAGCTCTCTGAAATCCTGAAAAATACTCTTCCCAAATCCCTAAAAAAACAAAAAAACAAAAAATTGGGCTGATTAAAACTTATTCAATCAATTCTAGTTTTTATAAAAGCGGTAGCTATGGCACTTAACTTCCCAATCTTTATAGCTAAATTTAATTATCTATGTGATAGAGATAACAAGATTACAGGATGGTGTGAAGATCAAATGAATTATTGCTTTCAATTCCGGACTTCAAGCTCTATTACAAAGCTGTCATCATCAAGACAGCATGGTACTGGCACAAAAACAGACACATAGATCAGTGGAACAGAATAGAGAGCCCAGAAATCGACCCTCAACTCTATGGTCAACTAATCTTTGACAAAGCAGGAAAGAATGTCCAATGGAAAAAAGACAGCCTCTTCAATAAATGGTGCTGGGAAAATTGGACAGCCACATGCTTTTAAAAATCAAAAGAGAGCAATTGCACTACTGGGTATTTACCCTAAAAATACAAACATAGTGATCCGAAGGGGCACGTGCACCCGAATGTTTATAGCAGCAATGTCTACAATAGCCAAACTATGGAAAGAACCTAGATGTCCATCAACAGATGAATGGATCAAGAAGATGTGGTATATATACACAATGGAATACTATGCAGCCATCAAAAGAAATGAAATCTTGCCATTTGCGACCACGTGGATGGAACTAGAGGGTATCATGCTTAGTGAAATAAGTCAATTGGAGAAAGACAACTATCATATGATCTCCCTGATATGAGGACGTGGAGAAGCAACATGGGGGGTTAGGGGGATAGGAGAAGAATAAATGAAACAAGATGGGATTGGGAGGGAGACAAACCATAAGTGACTCTTAATCTCACAAAACAAACTGGGGGTTGCTGGGGGGAGGTGGGGTTGGGAGAGGGGGCGGGGGTTATGGACATTGGGGAGGGTATGTGCTATGGTGAGTGCTGTGAAGTGTGTAAACCTGGAGATTCACAGACCTGTACCCCTGGGGATAAAAATACATTATATGTTTATAAAAAAAAAAAAATTGGAAGGGGAGGCGAACCATAAGAGACTATGGACTCTGAAAAACAACCTGAGGGTTTTGAAGGGTCAGGGGTGGGAGGTTGGGGGAACAGGTGGTGGGTAATAGGGAGGGCACGTTTTGCATGGAGCACTGGGTGTTGTGCAAACAATGAATACTGTTATGCTGAAAAAATAAATAAATTAAAAAAAAAAAGAAAGTCTTGATTTCTAGTACTGGTGACTCACTAGCAGCCTATACTAACAGTATATATAATACAGATTTATTCATTTTTATTTTCAGTATTTCTTGATTCACATTTTTGTAGAAAATATTAAATATTCTAATCTTTCCCCTGGGGTTATTTAAAATAATATTATTTACTCTAGATAAATTGGCACCATGTAGTAGTTAATTATTTATACACTCCAACCCAAACCTCAAGCTTAAACTTTCTGTTTCTATCAGTGTTGCTATAAGACATTCTTGGTTTCTGGATCAATTAAGGTGTTTTTGTTGTTGTTGTTGTTGTTTTTTACTCTTACTCTTATCAGACAGGTTGTAACATGAAAAACTACATCCCAGAGTAAATAAGAACTTCTGGATGAATGAAAGCAATTATAAATTAGTAAAATTAGTAAGCTCTAATTTCACCACATTCCTACTTACATGATTTAGTCAAAGGGCATACAGACTTGGACTCTGGGTAACCAAACCAGCATATCTGTCTCCACATCTAGCTGAGACATGCCCACCTTTAATTCTTGCTCATTTCATTTTACCTCACTTTTTAATGCCAGCTGATATACAATGATCCCACAACTTTTAGTGCTAGTGGGATTGGACCCACTGTGCACTCATAATGAGAATTTTTAAATGAAAGTCATTATTGGAAGAAAACTATAGGTGAACGAAGAAATACACTTATTTGTGCCTTTCATATATCTTTTAGTTGTTTCCATTTGCGCATCTATGGCCATGAAAAATCAAAAGTCCTCAAGAAGCAGAAGCATATTTTATATTGATTCTTAACTTTTGTAGAGTTATGTCTTCCATTCTAATACTGACTTATAAGGTTGAAATTTCTTCCCCTCCACATCCTGTTTCCTTTTGCCTTAGACTTTCCATTCTTCAGTCTCTTCCCAGCTCCCTGACTTCTCTCTTAAAATCTTGATAACTGCTTAATTTAAAAAAAATATATGGATATTGATTATTTTAAAATTGTGTGAATATATTTGACAATCTCATGCTTTCAATTAGAAAAGACAATAGTTAGTTTGTGAATACCTCATTCTTGTCACCAAAGTTTCTTGGTATCCCTGATATGAAAAGTAGAAGATTCCACTGTTAAGTTTTTAATATTTTCTTTTAAGTATAGCAGAAGCATACTTCCTATAAAGTTATCCTAGTTGCAGGTGAAGGTCTTATACCCTAAATGGTAATATCAGAAAAAAAAAAAATCTCAGCATTCAGATTTGTAGTAAAGTCTAATGGTAACAGGCTCATCTGATTCTGTATTCTCCTGACATCATTTTCTTAATCAATGATGCAATCTTTTTACAGTCTCACCAAGAATGGAATGATGGTACATCTGCTTTACCCAAAGGATGCTAACATTATAATTACCAAATTGACTAAGACTTTTAGATGTGTTTGATTGTCATTCTATTAATCATACAGTACTAAACATATACTACAAGCTATTTTATTATGCAGTTTCTTATCCTATGTGTTTCATCCTTCTTGTGACTTTGAAACTGCTATTTTATTCACTTTTGAGTTCATTTGCCATAGTATTTTGTTTTGCCAGCCTTTTTTTTTCTTTTATTGTCTCCTCATTTAGATTCCTTTTTTTTTTTTTTAAGATTTTATTTATTTATTTGACAGAGAGAGATCACAAGTAGGCAGAGAGGCAGACAGAGAGAGAGGGGGAAGCAGGCTTCCCACTGAGAGAGAGCCTGATGTGGGGCTGGATCCCAGGACCCTGAGTTCATGACTGGAGCTGAAGGCAGAGGCTTAATCCACTGAGCCACCCAGGTGCCCTCCTCATTTACATTCTTATCTTTCTTCTGATATATAGTTTAATGATTATTTTGTTTTACTTGTCCCTTATTTATTTTTATTTTATTTATTTGAGAGAAAGAGAGAGAGAGAGAGAGCACACCCATAAGCAGAGGGAGAGGGAGAGGAACAAGCAGACTCTGTGCTGAATGCAGAGCCCAACATTGGGCTTAATCTCAGGACCCTGAGATAATGACCTGAGCCAAAACCAAGAGGCCGAAGTTTAACTGACTGAGCCAGTTCTGGCGCCCAGAACTTTATTTTTTTAAAACACTGTAGTGTCCTGTTTTCTTTAAGTCTACAATTTTCCTGAAACAAAATGTTCCTCTTTTATACAAACCTCCCTTTCAAAAGATATTACATATTTAACATTACTAACATTGAATATTGTGTATAATGCTTATCTTAACAAGAAAGAAAAAACTTGTTTTTTTTCTTTAACCATTGTTCCAGTTACATAATTTTTAAATAATTTAGTATTCTTCCTTTCTTAGTATATCCTACAATAACAAGCTAAATATGATAGCATAAATCTGAGTTCATACTCCTTGTTTATTGAAAGAATATGTATTTTTTCATAAAATTATTGAACATTGTCAGATTGGAAGGGAAAACAAAGGTTAAGAATGTTCTATATGTATACTTTACAAAGAGTGGGAAAAGCCAGGAAGTGGTTAAGTAACTTGCCCAAAAGTGTATCTAGCATGCCAGATAGTTTGATGTCAGATTCAGAACTCAGTAACTTTTTACACATCCTCTAGATGATAAAATATATGCCTTATTACATTGAAGTATTTAAATCAGAAGGTAATTCTGAACACATTTCTCCAGCTTGTTCTGAAAGCTTTAAACTGAACAGAGATCTAAAAAAGCCAACTGATGTTTATAAAAATTGGAGTAGGAATCCAGAATTACTTCCCTTGTTTTTTTTTTTCCTTTGATCTATATTATCCTCATATACAAAATTGGAGACATTGCACATTTTTATACCATAAACACCACATGAGTTGCATGAATAATAATGAACAATGTCCTGAAAGGAAATCTTTCTCATTTCTCATTTCTCTTCATCTAAGAAAAAGTGTCTCTCTTTCTCTCGGTCTCTCTCTAAAATGTGCATATGTGTTTATATATGTGTGTGTATATATGCATGTGTGTATATCCCATACACACATACACATGCATACTTATGTACTCGTATTACATATTCAAGTACATATACATGCATATTTATGTTATGAACTTGTATGTGTCATAGATAATATATTTATGTACCTAGAGACATTGAGACTTATTTTCAGAGATTATCAGACATACATAAATCGGTCAATAAAATTGAGAATAGGAAATATGTGTGTGTGTGTATGTGTGTATGTGAATGTGTTCATAGTATTTTTCCCTATTTAATCCTCAAGCAATATCTTACCCTTTATCCTTATTCTTTTTTTTTTTAATTTTTATTTATTTATTTGACAGAGAGAGATCACAAGTAGACAGAGAGGCAGGCAGAGAGAGAGAGAGGGAAGCAGGCTCGCTGCTGAGCAGAGAGCCCGATGCGGGACTCGATCCCAGGACCCTGAGATCATGACCTGAGCCGAAGGCAGTGGCTTAACCCACTGAGCCACCCAGGCGCCCCCCTTTATCCTTATTCTTATTAAATGTTTATTTTGTTATCTATGAAGTCTTGATGTGTGGGCTCAACAAAGACAACTTCAAGTTAAATTTTCCCATTAAGCAATGTTCACAGCCTTTGAGTATTTTTATGATCTTTGGGACAAATTATGTAACAAAGTTATGTATCTCATTTTTGTTATGGAAATTACATATTCCTAATTTTAAAGGTGTTAATTATGATTAAATTAATCTTTGTATTTGCTCAAAACAGATTTATTTATAATTTGACAAACACTTATGAAGTATATAAAATAATGTAGAATAATAATATTCATGCAATGATAGCCTAAGAACTAAAAACAAAACAAACAAACAAAAACGATTAATGGACCACTGGCTGAGGTAAGGGATGATCCAGAGTGACATTAGATAAGAATATGAATATAGCAATAATTTAAAGACATACTGGCATAAGGAAAGGCAGTCAAATAGAAAAAATGAATTCAGAAATTCTCTCATATGTATGATAATGATTGCACTGACATCAAAACAGGGAGGAAAACTTGGATGGGTTAATAAATCATACAGAATTAGTTGGTGCCTCATTTGGTAATCATGTTCACACAGAGATTCAAATAATACAAAAGTTGCATCCTTAGGTCATTTCATGTACAACACACACACACAATATTGAGATAATATATAACTAAATATGACAATAAAAATGCAAAGTAAGTTGATTAAACAATCTAAGGTAGCCCTGTATGTATACTTTTAAAACATGCAAATAATACAAATTTTAAATAATATTAAAAATGCAGTAAACATTTGAAAGACAAAATAAACAAGAAAATTATGTAATAAATATTAGAGAAATATTTAATTTCCCTAATACAAAAAAAAATCAAATCAAAATAAACAAGATCAGCTTCATATTTAAAAAATCAAATTAGGTCAATAGAATTGACAAAAGAAAAATAAACATGTACAATAAACAATGTCCAATAACCAGAAAAATACACATAAAAACAACAATCGTGTATATTTTGTGCCTATCAGGTTGATAAAGATATAAAGACTCAAAAAACCCTGTGTGAATGAGAGTGACAACACACACACTTCCTTGGAGAAAGATCCGTCTTGGTTTCAAGAGTAGAGTTTGACAATAGCGTATGGTGTGTGTGTGTATGTGTGTTTATGTTTGTGTGTGTATACACATGTGTGTATACACTTGCATATACATATGTACACACACACATATATAGTCATGATATGTTATTTAGACAAAATAGTTACAGTAAAAAATATTAGATCAAATTTATACAAATTGGTATCCTAGTATATCCATGAATGTTAATATTTTCATGGATGTCGACTAAAATATTAATGGTAGCTATTTCAAGGCAATAAGATTTACTGTCACACTGTTATATTCTTATTGAAAATACTTGTTTACTGAAAATATTACATTGTAATTATAGCTCTTCTAAATTCCTAATTGTTTTTTTCAAAACTTTCAGGTATTGCCTTGATCATTGCTGGAAACTGGTTGTTATAATATTGTCTCCAGTTCATTTCTATATCAGTATAGTTAATATTTTATTACTCTGGATCAAAATTAGAGTTCCAATCTTATTCTTTGGCTTGATAACTTTTCTTTAAAGTATATTCAAGTATAGTTTAATATAAGAACATTTAAAAATGAGTATTTCATACAAGCAAGAATGTTCAAACAATAAAGATTAAATGAGAAAATTGGTGCATGTGCATGATTATTTATTCAGCATAATTTCAGGAAGAGTCATTAAATAATAAAAACAAGGAATATTGGGATCAGCAAAGCCATTATTACAGTAACTACCAATAACTCTTCTCACTTTTCTTTTGACTTTTGCTTCTTTTATAAGCAATTTAAATAAGAAATGAAGTGAACATAACTTTTCTAAAAAATAACAGCATAGTAGAAAATATCATACAAGTATATGTATTTTAACCATCTAATTTTTTTTTAATTTGCACAGAACTGGAGTGTATTTATCATCTTTACTATGTGAGAGTATGAGAGTATAATTAATTAGAACATTTTAGTTTCCTTAAAGCAGTATGATCTTGGGAGAATAGGTACACTTGAGTTGAAATACATCTGAGTTGACCTCAATTCTGAAATTATTTTTGTATGAATTTATTTCCTGGCATTTTATTTCACAAATGAAGTTGAAAAACCTGTAAGGAAATGGTTCTTCAAGAAACTTTCTGTATGGGGTGCCTGGGTGGCTCAGTGGGTTAAAGCCTCTGCCTTCGGCTCAGGTCATGATCCCAGGGTTCTGGGATCGAGCCCCATGTCAGGGTCTCTGCTCGGCGGAGAGCCTGCTTCCTCCTCTGTCTATCTCTCTCTGTCTACTTGTGATCTCTGTCAAATAAATAAATAAAATCTTGAAAAAAAAAGAAACTTTCTGTATAAACACATAAATATACCATTTCTATAATAAAAACATATTTATATATTATACACATTGATCACACTGATAAAATCCATCAGAATAAGAAATCCGTGACCATCGTGCCCTCCACCACTGCCAGTGCTAAGGAGCCTGAGTCAAGCTAAATGATTCCTCAAATGACATGTCTATTTATTTCAAAAATGAGTATCATTGATTACTTCTTTGAGAACATCATGTAAGAAAATGGCATATAAGACAAAGCTATAGATGTTGGCATCATTTTTAGTTTTTATTCAAAATTGAAATAATTTTTATTTTGTTTTGTCATGACTATTTTACATGTCAAATAGAGAGCAACAGGGAAAAAAGCATAAGTAAGGAAATGAATTTATCTTTATATCCTCACTCTGTAATACCAGCTCTTAAAGATCATTGTTATGAGTTTTGGTGATTATCCCTCTAAATTTCTACTGTTATTTAAAATGTGTATGATCATATAATAGCCACTTTTTAAAAAGATTTTATTTATTCATTTGACAGACAGAGATCACAAACAAGCAGAGAGGCAGGCAGAGAGAGAGAGGGGGAAGCAGGCTCCTTGCTGAGCAGGGAGTCCAAAGCAGGACTCGATCCCAAGACCCTGAGACCATGACCTGAGCCGAAGGCAGAGGCTTTAACCCACTGAGCCACGCAGGCACCCCTAATAACCACTTTTAAAAATACTGCTAACTTATCCATATACTATGAGCACACTTGTGAATATAGTGAATACAGTCTCTAAAATAATCCTGTACATATCCGG
This sequence comes from Meles meles, assembly GCF_922984935.1. Lineage (NCBI taxonomy): Eukaryota > Metazoa > Chordata > Mammalia > Carnivora > Mustelidae > Meles > Meles meles. The sequence continues at coordinate 73,863,942 of NC_060069.1, forward strand.
CTCTGGTGTCTCCTATGCTGAATGCTCGCAGGCTGCGATTTGGGAGCGGTTCCTGAACATCCAGCAGGCATCCTCCTCTGTAACTCCTGTGGCAGTGTGGAGGGTCGCAAGGGCAGGCGTTGCCTGCAAAGAGAAAAGTCCAGGAGAACAGTAGCCAGTGGGTGTGCCAGGAGAAGCAAGTTGATTATGAAATCAGTGCCCACATATATTGGAATGATTTCTACAAAATCTATGAAAACGGGTTGTTAAAGGACATTGACTTTTTATCAAATTCCCAGAGCAGGCACCTAGCCCAAACCAAAATCGCTTGAAGGATTTGTTCTCAGTGAACAAGAGGAGTGAAGTACCTGAATGTCAGAGCAGTGACAACAGACCTGGTTTAAAAATAGAAGAACACCACAAGTGTTCTTCAGATAGCCTTGCACATAAAACACGGATGCCTCCTATGGAGGAAAACATAACTCACAGACTCAGTCACCTGGAATCTGAGGCCCAGAGGGATGATGTCTTCTTTGATACAGCTCAGCTTCCGTTTAAAAAAAGGTCAGTGTCTGTCTGATAATTTCTGTGTGAGAGGTGATGGTACTAGAGTTTATCTCTCTACACAAGAGGAGCTGGATACGCTTTTCCCTACGGCTGGACTGAAAAGCTTCAGAACTGGTACATCTCTGGTTGCAAGTGAACCAAGGGAAACATCTGAGAATGTACTGAGTTTGGAGTCGGTGCATATATGGCAGGCCTCTTCTGTCCAGCCCTGGCTGAGAGGCAGCTGCTCCGGACATTTTATGAGTTCATTGGAGCTTTTTAAAAAGAATGTTAAGAAATGGTGCCTTGCTGATGTTGGAAAATTCAAGGAATCAGACTTGAACTTTGACCTTGAAAAATTGCTTTTATCCAGATTCTAATAATTGTGCTTCATCTTTGTGAAGCCCCTTAATATATACTTAACTCAAGTTGTTTTTTTTTTCCTAACTTTGAGATTTTGAAGAATCTTTCTTGCCAATTTATCATAACTGAAATGTTCATGGGAATCATGAATTTAAAAGACATCAAAAATTTATTTCCATAGGAAAGGATTATATATGATAAAGTGTTCTTTGTGAGTTGCATTAAATTATTTTGGAGCTCGAATACCTGGACTTGGCAGTTGATACATAAAAAGGTGAATAAGGTCAGTGAGAAGCACGTCAAGAAGAATCATTTTTCTTTGGATATTTTTCTTGACTCAAAAATACTACTTTGAACAGCATCAAAACTTGTCCTTGTTAACTATTTATTTGGTCATGGTCCCCCCTTAACCTTAGTTCCGTGGAATTTTAAGCTCCCTTCCCCTTGTAAGTAAACTCTTTCTAAAAAAATTAAAAGGATCTTGGACACTTGGGTGGCTCAGTGGGTTAAGCTGCTGCCTTCGGCTTGGGTCATGGTCCCAGGTACGGGGATCAAGTCTCGCAATGGGCCACTTTCTCAACGGGGAGCCTGCTTCTCTCTCTGCCTCTGTCTGCCACTCTGCCTGCTTGTGCGCTCTCTCTGTCTCTCTCTGATAAATAAATAAATAAGATCTTTAAAAAATAAAAAGTTAAAAGGACCTTGACTTTTAGCAAAAAAAAAAGTAAAATAAAATAAAAAATAATTATATACTATACCAATATATCTCAGTATAAAAATATTTTTACAATATTTTTTATACCTCTATATAATCTCTGTACATCAACTATTGCCCAAAACCAATTAAGTTGTTTCCGTCTATGTCTAATACATATTTGAGTCATGTGTTTACCAGGGATATATGAGAGAGTCAGAACCCTGATCCAGATAAAATCTATTCTCTAAAATTTACCATTTCTCTTTATTGAGTGGTCAGCTAGAGAATATTTTCATGTTCAGAGACACTGTAAGATAAAACCGTATCTTTTTCTCATATGAAAAGATACCCTATCTTAACAGAAAAAAGAACATACCCATTTAGTGTTTATCTTGAGTCTCCTTAAATCCTACAAGATTGAACAAATTATTATTTCTTAAATGTTTATATTTAAATACATAAATGAAAATACATTAAATTGAATGGGTTTTAAAGAAATGGACTAATCTAGAAATGGAAGTCAAATTTCGTTTATAATTGTTAATATTCATTAACACTGCAGTGTGACAATACGTTGTGTCTGAGGTTCAGGGGAAGCTGCCAGAGAGTTAAGTCATTGCATTTGTTATCAGTAACTATGTATATTTATATTAACTATGTATATTTATACTAAGTACTTTTCAAATGCTCAGAACAAAGCAATTTAGCCATTTTCTTCATTTTAGAAGCAGAAAATTAATTTATTCTAATTATCAACTTCTTATGCTGGTGGCATAAAGGATAAAAGAATAATAATTAAATTGGGTTAGCATTTGGTGAGCACAATGAGACAATTGAAGAGGAATTGGTTTCTGTGCAAGATGAGAGACATACGGAAAATTACTGTGGAACACAAATTTAAAATGTTATAAATCAATTTAAAGGACATTTGATTAGTTTGTCAAGAGGTTTAGAGAGCATGGTAGAGAATCAGAAAATATGAATAGGATCAAGCTTAAATATGTACGTGTATGTTTACATACCAGCTATATGCAAAAATTAGTAAGTTTATTAATGATTAATGTAACCTTTGTAAAGTAAACAAAAATATATACGAATATTTTAAAAACTAGGACCAAGACTTTGACTCCAACAGAATTTTCATTTTTTTTGTATACTCTTTCCTTTTTTTTTTTTTCAATATTTCTAACCCATTCAAAGATTTTACATTCCACTGCTTTTTTCCAATGTATTGTGAAATATTTTGGAAAAAATGTCATAAACTTCAAATTTACTTTTATCCAGTAAAACTCAGTTTGTTTGAAGCTGTATTTAGTATTAAGAACGATAATCAACAACAAAAAAAAAGAATATAATCACCGATCTGTAAAGTTCTATGTGCCTTAAAGTTACTTACCCCAAAATACCAAGTTTAAATTACACTTAATATCATTCATCTTGAGTATGAAAAAGTTTATCAGAGTCCATTCAAGAGTCAGAAATCATACCAGTAGCCTGAAGAGGATAATTTTTTAAAAATATTTTATTTATTTATTTGATAGAGAGAGAGAGAGAGATCACAAGTAGGCAGAGAGGCAGGCAGAGAGAGAGGGGGAAGCAGGCTCCTGCTGAGCAGAGAGCCCGATGCGGGGCTTGATCCCAGGACCCTAGGATCATGACCTGAGCCAAAGGCAGAGGCTTAACCAACTGAATCACCCAGGTGCCCCCCGAAGAGAATAATTTTTATAGAGAGAATTTTTAACTAATAACAGGGAATCAGCTATTAGGAGGCTAGAGAGAACTCTAAACGGAGGGATAGAAATATGGGGAGAAGCCACAATCTCTAGGGTTTAGGGAGAATAGTAAAGAAAGAAGCAAACTTGAAACAAAGAGGGTCTCTTCTACACACAAATACAGACCCCACTGGAGAGGGTGGGGCCCTGGTTCACTGGGTGGTAGATAGTTTTGACCAACTGCAGCAGGTCAGAATTACCAAGTGAGGAACCCCAAAGTGGGATGCTGCAAAAGGTCTTTGGGAAGCACGAAGGCAGCTGTCAGTGAAATTTGAAGACAGCAGCTGAAAGCCACACTGTAAGAGACAACAGGAAAGCAAAAGAACCAGAAGAGAAAGCCCTTCCTCTTCTAGTGTCTCTCCACTGCTCTCTACCGACAGAACCTAACATTGTGGCAGTGAGCAAAAGGAGATTTAAGTGATGCCGCTCCAGTATCACAAAGCAGGAAAGAAAGGATGGATTTGGAATTGAGGGGCAGTTGATACCTAGCATAGAGGTAAACGATGGAATGTAAGCAGTTTATAGGAGTGTATTTGAGGGACCAATGGCTATTCTGTTTGTTTTTGTTTGTTTGGTTTTTGTATGGACGTCATTTGCTTTGAAGTCTAATGCTATTATTTCTGGCCTCTCATTTAAGGGAAAATTCAGTGTATGAGGAATAATAGAGTCTTAACAGCACATTAATTTTCAGTGAAAATAATGTTACATTGCCCTTCATATACATTATCTCAAATATGTGTAGAATGCATTCCTATCCTTATTTTCTTAATGAAGAAAACACAGTTTATGGAGGCCAAATAACCATCCATAGCCTTAGAGCTAATTAGGAGTAGAGTTAATACTTGAGAAAAAAACAAAAAGGTACTTGCTGTGTCTTTTGATCATGACAATTTTTAGTTCACCCATGGAGCTTCTGCTATATTCAATGACTTTCTAATGTTCGACCAACTGTTTTAAGGGCAAAATATTAGTATGAGAGCCCATGCTGCTCAATCTTTGCCTAGGCCCTTTTTTCATTATGTCTTCCATTCCTGAAATACTGTGAGTGGTGTGTGCTATATAAAAGAGACAAAGGAAGGGGCAGTAAAACAACCAATTTGAAAATACTCTGCACAACTTTAAAAATATACGTATCACAACCATTATTATGTTAATGTTTATTGGGTATCTGTAAAATTTGCAGAGTTAACATTTCTGTAAATAATATTCTTTGGGGCAAGGTTCGAGCTTTTTTTTAGACAGACAGAGATAACAAGTACTCAGAGAGAGAGAGAGAGGGAAGCAGGCTCCCCGCTGAGCAGAGAGCCTGATGCAGGGCTCAATCCCAGGACCCTGAGATCATGACCTGAGCTGAAGGCAGAGGCATTAACCCACTGAGCCACCCAGGCACCCCTAGGTTAGAGCTTTTTAAAATAACATTCTACCTTAACTGATTGACCCTAAAAGTAAACAGTGCAATAATAAGCATATGTCCAAATGGGAGTTACTGAAATGTATTCAGAGTGAAATAAGATCTATTAGAGCTGACTTCGGGCTAGAATTATTGTTTTATAAAATATCACAATAACAATAAAATGAAAAGAGAATCTACTTAAAAAAAAACAACCTAAGTCCTCTGTAAAATAGAAAAAAGATTTCTGTTCATCATAGGTGAATTATAGAGCATACAAAAGAAAGAGATGGTGCATTAAGATGTTGAAAATAATTATCTGAGGAGAATTTGTCCAAATTTTCATTGAAGCTCTGTTTATTTTACTAGTTAGGGATTTAGGTTATTTGTATATGTTACTTCCTTTTGGCTTTATTCTATCAATTAAACTATTTCTGTCATTTTGTCCATTCATAATACCCATTTAGCTATGTTAATGTAACTTATTCAGTCATTGGGTTTTCTTGTAGTAGAAACAGAACCTGAAATGATTTTCCTTTAAGGATGATTATATACTTACATAATAAGACCACATCCTTACCAGCCCAGAGACTTGGTTTGGATATATTGCCACCAAATGAAAAACTTTGAGCCTCACTGAAAGGGACCATTCACTGTCATCCTGACCACCCCCATGGCAGTAAAAGTAGAAGGCATCAGGGCCTGGATTCATGTGTGTCATGTCAAATGAGCTGAAAACAAGGACACCCCCAGAAATGGGAGTCACTGCTGGAGGACCCCACTAACTGTGGACTAAAACTAAGACTCAAAAGGGTTTCATAACTTGGTCACTTTTAACCCTGTTCCTACCTAGCAGCAGCCAGGGGACACCTCATCGGCCCAAAACAGCCCAATAGAAAATCAGAAAAACAGCGGATGAAACAACACTCAAGATTAACGACACCTGAGGTCAGTCTGTTTTCACCCTCAAGAACTGGCTGAAGAGTCAAAGAATTGACTAATCTCCAAAGAAAAGGGGGGAATGTTAGGGCCAATTTAATGTTAAAATCTTTTTAACTAGGGGTGCCTGGGTGGCTCAGGAAGTTAATGCCTCTGCCTTCAGCTCAGGTCATGATCTCAGGGTCCTGGGATCGAGTCCTTCATCGGGCTCTCTGCTCAGTGGGAGGGAGCCTGCTTCCCCCTCTCTCTCTGCCTGCCTCTCTGTCTACTTGTGATCTCTCTCTGTCAAATAAATAAATAAAATCTTAAAACAAAACAAAACAAAAAAACCCTTTTTAACTATTAGGGCCTGCTTAGCCAGAGCAACTCCATATTGCCTAGGTAGCCATATTGTTGTTTACATCCATGGACTTCATTCTGGGAATAAACACCCCAGTAGTTCCTGGTATGGTTCCAGGTATCGATTCCGGGGGTAAATGCCTTAACAATAGAAGTCACGTACCTTGGGTCTGCGGTTATGCCCTATAAAACCAGCCTGTGAGATCGGGAGGGGGTCACTCTCTTCGGAGGCTGCCCTGGCCAGTCAATCTGACTTCTAATGCTTGGCATGGAATAAAGCTTCACATAACTTTAACTTTGTCTCAGTCTCGGTCCTTTGATAATGGACCCCAACAACATTACATATTTAACTTATACTTTTTTATATTCAAATTTCTTAGGAACACCCATAATCTAAACACAGTTTTCTCCCTTATTTCCTATCACTTTCACATCAGGCACTAAAATCCAACCAAGAAGACCTTCTTTCTTTCTTTGAACATAAAAGCTTTACACTCAAGTTTTAGATATACTGTTCTCTTCTGGAATGGTCTCCCCTCAATACTTCATCTGGTTAGATCATTCTCATTTTGTAACTTTCTGACTAAGTATTATCTACTCCAAAGTAGTTCCTTACTATTCCAGTAGAGAGGAAGCCCCCTTAAATACACACACACACACACACACACACACACACACACACACGCAATTTTCTCAAACCTGTTTTTAAATTCTTTCTCATCAGTATCCAAATCTTTTAAGTCAAAAGTATTTTCCATTTTACTCCAAGTACTGCACTTTTGACATACTGGAAAAAACAGAAGTACCCAATTCATTTTGGAGTTTAAAAAGACCTTATTACATAGAAAAATATACTGTATCAAAAGTATAAGTATAATAAAAAATAAAATAAAAGTATAATAAGATTGAGAAAATGTGGTTCATAGACACTATATAAATATGTAGGTGTTTTGACATAATTTTAACATCTTTATTATTGTTGATTCAGTGATTGGTATTTTGTAGCTAACTTGCTCTGTGTCCTTGGAAACAAGGCATCCAATTTGCTGATTTGGGTATGTTCATATATTCAAGTATTCCTCTTCCTGTGGTTTGTCAATAGCAATATTTGCAAAGTCGTCACTATTTCCTAAAATTTCTCTCATTTCTCTTATTAAAAAATGAGTTGTACAAAACAGTTTCAGTAACTCAGCAATTTTGGACTCAGTAACTTCTAGCCCCACCTTATTAATTAGCAGCCTATTTTTGTATCATTGTTAATCCCCTAATGAATTCAAAACAATTCACATTCTTTAACCACTCTGCCAACACAAAACTTTTTGCTTTTTTAATTGTTTCATTCTTGGAAGCTTTTCTATTTTTTTTTGCTGTTTGAAAAATGCAGACTTTTTTAACCTTAAAAATTTCAAGGAGTTCCTGGTAAAAATATCTTTTTATTTTAACAACAACTTAACAACAACTGGGAAAAAAAAAAAAAAAGGAGAGGGATTTATGTGCTCTTTTAACAGTTCATTAACATTTAGGGGTTGTCTGCACAGATTCACTGACTTCATTATTTGTTAAAACTGACATAAGCAGGGCGCCTGGGTGGCTCAGCAGGTTAAGCTGCTGCCTTTGGCTCAGGTCATGATCCTCAGGTCCTGGGATCAAATCCCACATTAGGCTACTTGCTCGGCAGGGAGTCTGCTTCTCTCTCTGCCTCTCCCTGGCACTCTGCCTGCTTGTGCGCTCTCTCTCTCTCTGAAAAATAAATAAATAAAATCTTAAAAACAGAACTGACATAAGCAAGTAGAGAATAAAGATGAAGATACAAATGACAGTAAAAAAAAACAATTTTACGTCTAATCTAGGTTTGTGGTTGGTTGAATTTGTATTGAATGAATAAAGAACTAGGTAAACAGGATAAATACATTTTGACTGTGTGATTTGCTCTCCCAAGAATCTATAAGTTATTGAACACTCAGGAACCACTTACAATGTACAATAATATATACCCACTTGCTAAAGCATCATTCTTTGGGCATCTGGGTGGGTAACTTGGCTAAGCTTCTGATTTCATTTCAGGGTCCTGAAATGAAAGTGATTTCAGGGTCCTCAGATCTAGCCCTGTGTCCAGGTCCCTGTTCAGTGGGGAGTTTTCTGGTCTTTCTCGTTTTTCCCCTCCCCCAGCTCTTGCCCTCTCTCTTCCCCTTGCTCTCTCAAATAAATCAATAAAATATATTTTTTAAATAAAGCATCATTCTCTTTCTTGCTTAACAATAAGCTTGGCTGTTGGTCAATTATGAAATAAATGAGAATAATTCCTGACCATTTAATTACTGTTAGAGGGGATGAATATATCTCAACTCATGTTTTTAGGACTTTTTTTTTTTTTACATTCACAGTCTTTCATGTTTTTTTAAAAATTTTTTTATTTATTTCTTATATTTTTATAAGCATATAATGTATTTTTATCCCCAAGGGGACAGGTCTGTGAATCGCCAGGTTTACACACTTCACAGCACTCACCATAGCACATACCATCCCCAATGTCCATAACAACACTCCCCCTCTCCCAACCCCACCTCCCCCCAGCAACCCCCAGTTTGTTTTGTGAGATTAAGAGTCATTTATGGTTTGTCTCCCAATCCCATCTTGTTTCATTTATTCTTCTCCTATCCCCCTAACACCCCATGTTGCATCTCCACGTCCTCATATCAGGGAGATCATATGACAGTTGTCTTTCTCCGATGGACTTATTTCACTAAGCATGATACCCTCTAGTTCCATCCACGTCGTTGCAAATGGCAAGATTTCATTTCTTTTGATGGCTGCATAGTATTCCATTGTGTATATATACCACCTCTTCTTTATCCATTCATCTGTTGATGGACATCTAGGTTCTTTCCATAGTTTGGCTATTGTAGACATTGGCGCTATAAACATTCAGGTGCACGTGCCCCTTTGGATCACTACATTTGTATCTTTAGGGTAAATACCCAACAGTGCAATTGCTGAGTCATAGGGTAGTTCTATTTTCAACATTTTGAGGAACCTCCATGCTGTTTTCCAGAGTGGTTGCACCAGCTTGCACTCCCACCAACAGTGGAGGAGGGTTCCCCTTTCTCCGCATCCTCGCCAGCATCTGTCATTTCCTGACTTGTTAATTTTAGCCATTCTGACTGGTGTGAGGTGATATCACATTGTGGTTTTGATTTGTATTTCCCTGATGCCGAGTGATGTGGAGCACTTTTTCATGTGTCTGTTGGCCATCTGGGTGTCTTCTTTGCAGAAATGTCTGTTCATGTCCTCTGCCCATTTCTTGATTGGATTGTTTGTTCTTTGGGTATTGAGTTTGCTAAGTTCCTTATAGATTTTGGACACTAGCCCTTTATCTGATATGTCGTTTGCAAATATCTTCTCCCATTCTGTCAGTTGTCTTTTGGTTTTGTTAACTGTTTCTTCGCTGTGCAAAAGTTTTGATCTTGATGAAATCCCAATAGTTCATTTTTGCACTTGCTTCCCTTGCCTTTGCGGATGTTCCTAGGAAGATGTTGTTGCGGCTGAGGTCAAAGAGGTTGCTGCCTGTGTTCTCCTCAAGGATTTTGATGGATTCCTTTCTCACATTGAGGTCCTTCATCCATTTTGAGTCTATTTTCATGTGTGGTGTAAGGAAGTGGTCCAATTTCATTTTTCTGCATGTGGCTGTCCAATTTTCCCAGCACCATTTATTGAAGAGGCTGTCTTTTTTCCATTGGACATTCTTTCCTGCTTTGTCGAAGATTAGTTGACCATAGAGTTGAGGGTCTATTTCTGGGCTCTCTATTCTGTTCTATTGATCTATGTGTCTGTTTTTGTGCTGGTACCATGCTGTCTTGATGATGACAGCTTTGTAATAGAGCTTGAAGTCCGGAATGGTGATGCCACCAACATTGGCTTTCTTTTTCAATATTCCTTTGGCTATTCGAGGTCTTTTCTGGTTCTGTATAAATTTTAGGATTATTTGTTCCATTTCTTTGAAAAAAATGGATGGTATTTTGATAGGGATTGCATTAAATGTGTAGATTGCTTTAGGTAGCATGGACATTTTCACAATATTTATTCTTCCAATCCAGGAGCATGGAACATTTTTCCATTTCTTTGTGTCTTCCTCAATTTCTTTCATGAGTACTTCATAATTTTCTGCATATAGATTCTTAGCCTCTTTGGTTAGGTTTATTCCTAGATATCTTATAGTTTTGCGTGCAATTGTAAATGGGATTGACTCCTTAATTTCTCTTTCTTCTGTCTTGTTTTGGTGTACAGAAATGCAACTGATTTCTGTGCATTGATTTTATATCCTGACACTTTACTGAATTCCTGTACCCGTTCTAGCAGTTTTGGTGTGGAGTCTTTTGGGTTTTCCACAAGTAGTATCATATCATCTGCAAAGAGTGATCGTTTGACTTTTTCCTCGCTGATTTGGATGCCTTTAATTTGTTTTTGTTGTCTGATTGCTGAGGCTAGGACTTCTAGTACTATGTTGAATAGCAGTGGTGATAATGGACATCCCTGCCATGTTCCTGACCTTAGCGGAAAAGCTTTCAGTTTTTCTCCAAGGAGAATGATATTTACAGTGGTTTTTTCATAGATGGCTTTGATAATATTGAGGTATGTGCCCTCTATCTCTACACTTTGAAGAGTTTTGATCAGGAAGGAATGCTGTGCTTTGTCAAATGCTTTTTCAGCATCTATTGAGAGTATCATATGGTTCTTGTTCTTTCTTTTATTAATGTGTTGTATCACATTGATTGATTTGCCGATGTTGAACCAAACTTGCAGACCTGGAATAAATCCCACTTGGTCATGGTGAATAATCCTTTTAATGTACTGTTGAATCCTATTGGCTAGTATTTTGGTGAGAATTTTTGCATCTGTGTTCATCAAGGATATTGGTCTGTAGTTCTCTTTTTTGCTGGGATCCTTGTCTGGTTTTGGGATCAAGGTGATGCTGGCCTCATAAAATGAGTTTGGAAGTTTTCCTTCCACTTCTATTTTTCGGAACAGTTTCAGGAGAATACGAAATTAGTTCTTCTTTAAATGTTTGGTAGAATTCCCCTGGGAAGCCATCTGGCCCTGGGCTTTTGTTTGTTTGGAGATTTTTGATGACTGTTTCAATCTTCTTACTGGTTATGGGACTGTTCAGGTTTTCTATTTCTTCCTGATTCAGTTGTGGTAGTTTATATGTCTCTAGGAATGTATCCATTTCTTCCAGATTGTCGATTTGTTGGCGTAGAGTTGCTCATAGTATGTTTTTATAATTGTCTGTATTTCTTTGGTGTTAGTTGTGATCTCTCCTCTTTCATTCATGATTTTATTGATTTGGGTCCTTTCTCTTTTCTTATTGATAAGTCTGGCCAGGGGTTTATCAATCTTATTAATTCTTTCAAAGAACCAGCTCCTAGTTTCATTGATTTTTTCTATTGTTTTTTTGGTTTCTATTTCATTGATTTCTGCTCTGATCTTTATGATTTCTCTTCTCCTGCTGGGTTTCGGGTTTCTTTCTTGTTCTTTCTCCAGCTCCTTTAGGTGTAGGGTTAGGTTGTGTACTTGAGACCTTTCTTGTTTCTTGAGAAAGGCTTGTACTGCTATATATTTTCCTCTCAGGACTGCCTTTGCTGTGTCCCACAGATTTTGACCTGTTGTGTTTTCATTATCATTTGTTTCCATGAATTTTTTCAATTCTTCTTTAATTTCCTGGTTGACCCATTCATTCTTTAGAAGTATGCTGTTTATTTAGTCTCCATGTATTTGGGTTTTTTCCAGCTTTCCTCTTGTGATTGAGTTCTAGCTTCAGAGCATTGTGGTCTGAATATATGCAGGGAATGATCCTAATTTTTGATAACAGTTGAGACCTGATTTGTGACCCAGGATGTGATCTATTCTGGAGAATGTTCCATGTGCACTAGAGAAGAATGTGTATTCTGTTGCTTTGGGATGAAATGTTCTGAATATATCTGTGATGTCCATCTGGTCCAGTGTGTCATTTAAGGCCTTTATTTCCTTGTTGATCTTTTGCTTGGATGATCTGTCCATTTCAGTGAGGGGAGTGTTCAAGTCCCCTACTATTATTATATTATTATTGATGTGTTTCTTTGATTTTGTTAGTAATTGGTTTATATAGTTGGCTGCTCCCACATTAGGGGCATAGATATTTAAAATTGGTAGATCTTCTTGTTGGACAGACCCTTTGAGTATGATATAGTGTCCATCCTCATTTCTTATTATAGTCTTTGGCTTAAAATCTAATTGATCTTATATAAGGATTGCCACCCCGGCTTTCTTCTGATGTCCATTAGCACTTTAAATCTGGAGGTGTCTTCGCGTCTAAAATGAGTCTCTTTTAGGCAACATATAGATGGGTTTTGTTTTTTTATCCATTCTGATACCCTGTGTCTTTTGATTGGGGCATTTAGCCCATTAACATTCAGGGTAACTCTTGAGAGATATGAATTTAGTGCCATTATATTGCCTGTAAGGTGACTGTTACTGTATATTGTCTCTGTATCTTTCTGATCTACTACTTTTAGAGTCTCTCTTTGCTTAGAGGACCCCTTTCAATATTTCCTGTAGAGCTGGTTTGGTGTTTGCATATTCTTTCAGTTTTTGTTTGTCCTGGAAGCTTTTTATCTCTCCTTCTATTTTCAATGATAGCCTAGCTGGATATAGTATTCTGCATGTTTTTCTCATTTAGTACTTTGAATATATCATGCCAGCTCTTTCTGGCCTGCCAGATCTCTGTGGATAAGTCTGCGGCCAATCTAATATTTTTACCATTGTATGTTACAGACTTCTTTTCCCAGGCTGCTTTCAGGATTTTCTCTTTGTTACTAAGACTCTTAAATTTTACTATTAGGTGACGGGGTGTGGACCTATTCTTGTTGATTTTGAGGGGGGTTCTCTGTACCTCCTTGATTTTGATGCTTGTTCCCTTTGCCATATTAGGGGAATTCTCTCCAATAATTCTCTCCAATAGACCTTCTATTCCCCTCTCTCTTTCTTCATCTTCTGGAATCCCAATTATTCTAATGTTGTTTCATCTTATGGTGTCACTTATCTCTTGAATTCTCCCCTCGTGGTCCAGTAGCTGTTTGTCCCTCTTTTGCTCGGCTTCTTTATTCTCTGTCATTTGGTCTTCTATATCACTAATTCTTTCTTCTGCCTCATTTATCCTAGCAGTGAGAGCCTCCATTTTTTATTGCACCTCATTAATACCTTTTTTGATTTCAACTTGGTTAGATTTTAGTTCTTTAATTTCTCCAGAAAGGGCTTTTATATCTCCAGAGAGGGTTTCTCTAATATCTTCCATGCCTTTTTCGAGCCCGGCTAGAACCTTCAGAATCATCATTCTGAACTCTGGATCTGACATATTACCAATGTCCGTGCTGATTAGGTCCCTAGCCTTTGGTACTGCCTCTTGTTCTTTTGTTTGTGGTGATTTTTTCTGCCTTGTCATTTTATCCAGATAAGAGGATATGAAGGATCAAATAAAATACTAAAAGGGTGGCAAAGACCCCAGAAAAATGCGCTTTAACCAAATCAGAAGATACCCCAAATTGTGGGGGCGAGAAAGGGGATAAAAAGAGGTTCAGAAAAAAAAATGAAAAAATTAAAAAAAAATAAAAAATATAAAAAAGGAAGAAAATATATATATTTTAGATAAACTAGTCAAAGAACGGTACAAAAAGAAAAGGGTAAAAGTTTTAAAAAATTTAGCAGAAGAAAAAAAAGAGAAAAAAATTGAAAAAAAACTTGAATTAATCGCAAGATTAAAGAATCATGGGGAGAAAGCCATGAATTCCATGCTTTGCTTTCTCCTCCTCTGGAATTCCGTTTCTGTCCTAGGTATTAAACCTGCCTTCCTTGATAGATGAACTTCGTCCTGGCTGGATTTTTTGTTGTAGTGACTCTCAAGTGTCTTTGCCCGATGCGGAATTGCACCGCCCTTACCGGGGGCCAGACTAAGTAATCTGCTCGGGTATGCTTTTGGGAGCTTTGTTCCCTGAATGCTTTCAGTAGAGTTCTAGAGGACAGGAATGAAAATGGCGGCCTCCCAGTCTCCAGCCCAGAGGAGCTGAGATCCCAAGGCCCCACTCCTCAGTGCGCCCCCAGAGAACAGCACCCAATCACTCCCGTATCCCCAGCCTCCAGCCATGCTCCGAGCTCACCCAGCCTGCGACCAGTTCAAGGTAACCCCGAGCTGAGAGTTCAGTCCTCAGCTCTGTCTCTGTAGCTGGCTTCTCTGTTCTAATACCTGCAAGCTCTGGGACACTCCGACACCCCCGATCCTTCTGTGACCCTGCGGGACCAGGGCCACGCTGACCCTTCATGGGCTTCACCCCGGTTTAGCCTCTGGAGCAATGTCCCTCAGTGGAACAGACTTTTAAAAGTCTTGATTTTGTGCTCCGTTGCTCTACCGCTTGCCAGGAGCTGGCCCCTCCCACCGCGGTCTATCTTCCCGTCATTTTGGATTCACTTCTCCGCCAGTCCTACCTTTCAGAAAGTGGTTGATTTTCTGTTTCTAGAATTGCTGTTTTCTTCTCTTCAATCTCCCGTTGGATTTGTAGGTGTTGTAATGTTTAGGTAAGCTATCGAGCTGATCTCCTGCTACCAGATGTAGTCTCAGCCTTCGACTTCTCTGCCATTTTGACTCCTCTGTCACAGTCTTGCATGTTTGTTCTTATTGTTGTTTCTTCAGGAATATCATTGAGAAACTCTCTGATACTACCTTCTTTTCTACAAACATTTCTATTAACTACACTTGGTGAGACAATAAATGAAGTGTTTGTATTTACATTATATACATTAATTTTATAAATTTATGTTTGAACTTATTTAATATACAAGACCCAACTGAGCACTTGACGACCAAAATGTCTTAACTGATACTTTTGTGAGAGTCCATGACCTGATCAGTTTAATTTTAATTTGGTACCACTGTAAAATATAATTACATTGTAGTAATTTTTTTTCATTTTTGTTTTTATTTGTGGTTTTTTTTGTTTGTTTTTTGTTTTAACTTAACATGCATAAAACTGCTATGTTTGAAAGAAGAGCACAGTTTCATGAGCCTTAACTATGTAAGGGTTTCTTTAACCACCATCACAATACAAAATATTTCTGTCACTCCATAAAACTCCTCATGTAGTCATACCATTCCCCACCTCTGGCAGTCATTGATTTTTTCTTTGTCACTCTAGTTCTGTCTTTTCAAGAATGTCATATAAATGGAATTAAACACTAGGTAACCTTTTGAAACTGGCTTCTCTCACTCATAATGCCTTTGAGTCAGGGTTTAGGCAAGAGATCTTGGACATGACACTAACAGCTCAATCTATAAAAGAAAAAAATGATAAATTGGTCTTCATAAAATTTTTAAAATTTGTAATATGAAAGATACTGCTAAAAGAATTTTAAAAATAGCTACAAACTGGGACGTATTTATAAATTATCTGACAAAGAATTTGTATCCAGAATATTTTTTCAACAGTTTTGAAACCTGATAGAAAGAATCATATTTCTTATTTCAAGTGTGGGGAAGAATCCCAAAGAAATAGTTTTTATTTAAAACATTTTATGACTCAATGTTACAAAATAATATGGAATGCAAATTTAATTTTTAAAGATTTTTTTTTCCTTTTTTCCAACTACTGACATTTTTTGATATTTCTGTTCAACTTTTCTTCATTCATAAAACAAGACCCTTCATTTATTTTCTGAAGTATACTTGAGCATATGAAGAAAGGAAACAAATATTAGACTTACTTTGCATGCTTCAGAAAACTAAGTGGCATTATTTGTTAATTAAATGCACAAACCTAGAGATGTAGTCAGAAGACCTGTACTCTGTATAATAGGAAGCTCTTAAAAGCTTTTAACTAGTTATACTATTTCTAGATTTATTCTCTCTTTCAATGTCTTCATACTTCTAATATATCTTAATCTATGGACATTATGATCTGTTATTATTTGTTTTCTTTTTAGTGCTTTATATTTAGAGAATTATAGTTATTTCTCCTGTTGTCTTTGTTTTTACCAAACTATAACCATTTGCACTTTCCTCTAACTCACTTTTTTAAAAAAATTTGAATATAGTTGACACACAAAGTCATAATAGTTTCAGGTATATGGCATGGTAATAATTATACATTATGCTATTCTCACAAGCTACCATCTGTCACCTTATACTATCACAATACCATTGACTAGTCCCTATGCTGCTCCTTTTATTCCCATGATTTATTCATTCCTTAGCTAGGAACCTGTGTCTTTCATACCCCTTCACCCATTTTGCCTATTCCCTCACCCTCTTCCCCTCTGGAAACCAGCAGTTTGTCCTTAGTGTTTATGGGTCTGTTTCAGCTTTCTGTTTGTTGGTTTATTAATTTGTTTTGTTTTTAATTCCACATATAAGTGAAATCATATGGTATTTTTCTTTCCCTTCTGACTTATTTCACTTCACATAATACCCTCTAGGCCCATTCATGATGTCAAAAATGGCAAGATCTCATCCTTTTTTATAGCTGAGTAATATTTCATTGTATGTATACCACATCTTCCTTATCCATTCATCTGTCAGTAGACAGTTGGGTTTCATCCATATCTTGGATATTGTAAATAATACTATGATAAATGTGTAGGTGCTAATCATCAGAGAAAGACAATCAAAACCACAAAGAGATAATCATTAAAAAAAGAAAGAGAGAGAGAAAGAATCACTTTATATCTGCCAGAATGGCTAGAATCAAAAAGAAAAGAAATAACAAGTGTTAGTAAGGATGTGGAGAAAAAGGAACTCTCATGCACTGTTGATGGGGGTGTAAATTGGTATAGCTACTGTGGTTAACAGAATGGAGCTTCTTCAAAATATTAAAGATGGAAATACCATATGATCCATACTAGGTATGGATCATACTAGGTATGATGATTCTTATATATAATATGTACAATATATACATATCACTTGGAAAATTTAAAATATTTACTTATTTCATGTTTGACCAATTGCATTCAGGAAATTAGTTTGCTGATTCAATCTATAATGGCTCCCCAGCATCAAATACTTTTAACTCTGACATTCATTAATTACTCATAGGATAAACAAATACTATTAGTTTTAACCATCAGGTTATATTTTAAAATGAAAATCTATATGCACTTTTATATAGAAATTAAACATCCACAATTTGGCTTATCAATCAAAAATTTTCAACATTCTGCTCTTATTCTCAAATCTTAGTGCTATGGGTAATTGAGAATTTACTCTATTTAAATGGATTTTTAAAAAGGGAATATAAAATTTAGAAATGTATTGAACTGGTTAATACTTCAGGTTAATCTATGGATCTTTCATAAACTGTATTAGAGGGTCATTTTTCCCCAAGTATACTAATTTTATTTAGAAAATATTAGTGACAAAATTAAAACTGAAAAATTGACTAGAACAAAGTACTTCACAGTGTAGAAATAATTAGTCTATGGTTTTGTTTATGAAATTTTCCTGCAAAGACTAATCTGCATGTCCATGGCTAAGATCCCAGAATAGTAATTCACTCATTTGCATTAATGTTCTATGTGGAATATATTGATTCTGGCTCTACTACAATAGCAAAAATAATCATAATTATGTACATTGAGCATTATAACTAACTCACACCTTGTCGAAACCAATCCAGTGTCAAGTAATAAGGTTATCATTTGTCAGACACAATTAAAGCAAACATTTTTTTGTAGTTGAAAATCCAGTGTAGGTATGCATGTAAACTGTATACATTTGCACAGTGTTGTGGGTGTTGGTGAGATATGACCATAGAAATACCCTAAACTGACATAAATGGAAACTCACAGGCCTAACAGAGCAGTGACGGTTAGAAGAGCTTGTCTCCTTATAAACACAATAAACAGGGGTGTCTGGGTGGCTCAGTTGGTTGAGCATCTAACTCTTGGTTTCAATTCAGGTCATGATTTCATGGGTCTTGGGAACAAGCCCTGAGTGTGCTCCAGGCACAGCATGGAGTCCACTTGAGATTCTCTGTCTCTCTGCCCTCCCCCAGCTCATGCATGCTCTGGCTGTCTCTCTCTCTCTCTCTAATAAATAAAATCTCTTTTTTTTTTTACTTTTTTTCAGTGTAACAGTATTCATTGTTTTTGCACAACACCCAGTGCTCCATGCAATGCGTGCCCTCCCTATTACCCACTACCTGTTCTCCCAACCTCCCACCCCTGACCCTTCAAAACCCTCAGGTTGTTTTTCAGAGTCCATAGTCTCTTATGGTTCACCTCCCCTTCCAATTTTTTTTTTTTATAAACATATATTTTTATCCCTGGGGGTACAGGTCTGTGAATCACCAGGTTTACACACTTCACAGCACTCACCATAGCACATACCCTCCCCAATGTCCATAACCCCCTCCCCCTCTCCCAACCCCACCTCCCCCCAGCAACCCCCAGTTTGTTTTGTGAGATTAAGAGTCACTTATGGTTTGTCTCCCTCCCAATCCCATCTTGTTTCATTTATTCTTCTCCTATCCCCCTAACACCCCATGTTGCATATCCACGTCCTCATATCAGGGAGATCATATGATAGTTGTCTTTCTCCGATGGACTTATTTCACTAAGCATGATACCCTCTAGTTCCATCCACGTCGTTGCAAATGGCAAGATTTCATTTCTTTTGATGGCTGCATAGTATTCCATGGTGTATATATACCACCTCTTCTTTATCCATTCATCTGTTGATGGACATCTAGGTTCTTTCCATAGTTTGGCTATTGTAGACATTGCTACTATAAACATTCGGGTACACGTGCCCCTTCGGATCACTACGTTTGTATCTTTAGGGTAAATACCCAACAGTGCAATTGCTGGGTCATAGGGTAGTTCTATTTTCATGCTGTTTTTTGAGGAACCTCCATGCTGTTTTCCAGAGTGGTTGCACCAGCTTGTATTCCCACCAACAGTTTAGGAGGATTCCCCTTTCTCCGTATCCTCTCCAGCATCTGTCATTTCCTGACTTGTTAATTTTAGCCATTCTGACTGGTGTGAGGTGATATCTCATTGTGGTTTTGATTTGTATTTCCCTGATGCCAAGTGACGTGGAGCACTTTTTCATGTGTCTGTTGGCCATCTGGATGTCTTCTTTGCAGAAATGTCTGTTCATGTCCCCTGCCCATTTCTTGATTGGATTGTTTGTTCTTTGGGTGTTGAGTTTGCTAAGTTCCTTATAGATTTTGGATACTAGCCCTTTATCTGATATGTCGTTTGCAAATTCTTCTCCCATTCTGTCAGCAACATCTTCCTAGGACCATCAGCAAAGGCAAGGGAAGCAAGGGCAAAAATGAACTATTGGGATTTCATCAAGATCAAAAGCTTTTGCACAGCAAAGGAAACAGTTAATAAAATCTTTTAAAAAAGAAAATAAAACACAGTAAACAATACAGGGCCTTTACCTAAACATTTGATATTGTAAATCAAATAACAAATATCCTTTTTTTAAAAAAGATTTTATTTATTTATTTGACAGACATAGATCACAAGTAGGCAGAGAGGCAGGCAGAGAGAGAGGAGGAAGCAGACTCCCTGCCCAGCAGAGAGCCTGACGCGGGGTTCCATCCCAAGACCCTGGGATCATGACCTGAGCCAAAGGCAGAGGCTTTCACCATTGAGCCACCCAGGCACCCCACAAATAACAAAAAACCTTGAAGAGAGTCTGTTACATTATTTATTTCATTCTTTTTTTAACAGCATCATTCTTGAGCACAGACTAGAGTCTTTGGTTTGGCCTCCCATGGAGATTGTTTCCAAATGGCTATTCCAGTAAAAAGAGCCAAATGGAGAGGGACTGTCATACTATGGGGGGTTAGAATTTCTGGGCAGTGCCAGGGACAAGGGAATGAGAAAAAACCCTGGTAATCTGCTCAGGGGCTCCTCTTAATGCTTGCCTGAGTTCTGAACTGCACATGTACAATGTTAGACTCAAAAAGAACAACAAGGAACAGCAGTTGGTGGGTAGGAAATGTACAAAGATTTCAGAGGTAATGCAAAGCTGAAGAGACACTGGAATTCTGACCTAGGTAGAACAATTAATTTTCCAAAATGATTTATTATTTAAAACACTATCTCATAATTTATTAATGAAAAGCAATAAAATATATTTTGGAACAATTGGAAAACATTAAATATTGATTGGATATTAGCTGTTAGGGAATTACTATTAATAATATTAAGTGAGATAATGGAACTGTGGTTGTTAAAATGCCCTTATTTGGGCCACCTGGGTGGCTTACTTGGTTAAGCATGTCTCTGGATTTCAGCTCCAGTCATGATCTCAGGGTTGTGGGATCTAGTCCCACACTGAGTTCCACGCTTGGTGCATGTCTTCTTGAAATTCTCTCTCTCCCTCTTCCTCTGCCCCTCTGTCCCCCACTCTCTCTATCTTTCAAAATAAATAAACTTTTAAAAATAAGAAAGTTAAAAAAAATGCCCTTATTTGGATATGTAAAGAAGCACTTATGAGAGAAGTAATATGATTAGGAGTTTAAAAAATATTAGAGCAACATAAAAGGAAACAAATTGAATAAGAAGGATAAAACAATAAAAGTGAAGAAGAAAGGAAGGGAGAAAAGTAGGAAGAAAGGAAAGAAAGGAAGATAATTGTTTGATAGGTTACAACAACAGCTTCTTGAGTTTTCTCACCAATTTGTAGATAAGCTGTGCTGTTGTTATATGGCTTCAAATTTGATATTATGTTGGTAGTTGGCTATAGTTCAGCGAATGGCTGGATGGTCTAGGATGATTTCACTCATTCTGAAATTTGGCGAGTTATTTGTTGGTCTTGGTGTTCTTGCATTTAGCCCCTCATCCTCTACCAGTCCAGCTCAGTTTTGTCAGCATGGTGCTCTTAGGCTTCTAAATACAGCAAAAGAAGACAAAGTCCAATATGCAAGCTTTTGTAAAGGCTCTACTTGAGTTATGTTAACTAATGTCCCCTTGGGCAAAACAAGTCACTGGTTAACCCCAGATTCAAGGTAGAAATAGAATTGACCTCTTGATGAGAAAAATTACAAAAAGGGATGCTGAAAGTTTGGGAAGATTATGTAGCCATTTTACATTTGAAAGAAATGGAGAAGGAAAAGAGAGAAAAGAAGGATAGATGAAAGGAAGGAAATGGTAAGCAAGTGTGGCATAATGTTGATAACTATTGAATTTTGGGGTGCGATAGAGTCTCTTCTCCTGCCTACTTTGTGTGTTTTGGAAGACTTTTAAAATATAGAAGTTAAGAAAAAGACTTGTTAAGCAGAAAAGTAATCCAACAACCATTTGTTAGTATCTAGCAGTTTTTATTAATTCCCCTCAATCGATCAGGTCCACATAAGTCCCATAAATTCCAGAAATGTTATAAATGAGTGAATCAAAATAAATTAAACTTGCATTCTTATATATCATTCTTATGTCTTATGTATCATAAATATTGCCATAACAGACAGCAAGAAAGATATCAACTAAAATATTTTCCAAATGAGCTGCCTCTATAATATTTCTATCAAATTCACAGACCAAGTATATACTTGAGAGCTACCTTTGGTAGTAAAATAATAATCTGAGGAATATTTATATGACTTAACATTCAAAATTTAAGAAGCACATTAGGGTAGAGAAGTGTTCACTGCATTTGACATCTTACTTATGCACCTGATAGTGCAGGAAGAATAATGTTCTTTTTTCTACAAGCTGTTGATCCTAGAGAAATGAACTGTCAGCAGCAGAGAAATCTGTCAGTGAAATAGAAACATTAAAATGGAATGGCTCAGGAAGTTACATATAGTAATTTTGACTGCTTTGAAAAATTAATACCATATTTCTAGGTAAAATGTATCATCGACCTCACTAAAATAATGATGTGATTACATAGGGAAGCTTTACTTGTAATTAAGTGATTAATACACTATAAACAGGATTTTTAAATACTTCCCAACATTCTACCATCGTTCAAATTTTCAGTACTAGAGCAGGGCAATTATTTTCCAAATATTTTTTTTTCTCATGATAGGCTTCACCTTTCCTGGTTCTTAGACTGAACAGAGCAGGCTCTTGCTGGATTTTTGAGTTTGTTTTATTTTGTTTATTTTTTATTCATTTGTTTGTTTTTGCTTTTTTTCTATACCCACTGCTTTATCCAAGTGGTTGGCCTTTTCAGCTCCAAAAATGAAGATAGTAAGCATAAGGAATACTACGGAACACACCACCAAGTCATTTCTTGGGTCCCTAGTCTGACTCCTTGTCAGAGTCCTTGGAGTTTATTTGTACTTATTCCTGAAAAATAGGGAAAATTACAGCCTACTCCATCTTTCAAGAAGTGGAACTATGTCTTATTATTTTTAATCATTGCTACTTAACAAAATGAAAAGAGCAGGAACTATAGTGATTTTAAGTGTCAATTGAAATTCTGTGGATGATTCACTTTCCCTAGTCATGTGTCTCATGCAATCTATTCCAAAATTTAAAGTCTCATGGGGAAGAGACAGACAGCATTATGATTATAATTCACATAGCCTCTATATTCCTAATTTTCTTTACATTATATTTGTCAATAAAACATAAAAATACTAAAAAATTGATTATCAAAATTTGCTAATGAGAGAAATGTACAGAATCCATTTTTAGTGAAAACTACCAACCTAAAATAATGTGATGTCTACCTTCTTGCTTCTTTCTGATCATTTTCCAGTGATGATTTTATTATAATTTTCCTCATCTGTTCCTACTGAGTTCTCAGTGCCAAAAACAGCAGTCTGTTTTCAGGTGTCAATAATAAGGCAATGATGTCCCTAAATCTAATATCTAGAGCCTTTCATAGAGAAATAAACAAAAAAAATGGTGATTATCAATTTATTTTTAAATATATGTGCATGTGTGTCCAAGTATGTGTGTGTATGGTTTGTGTGTATATAATATAGCTTGTTCCAGGTGGCTTCAGGCCAGCGAGAACTAACCAAAAAATGCATTTAGCATTTTGGAAGTTTTGAATGAAGCATATTTTGTGTTTATGAGAAATATAACAAATTGATAAATCTCAAGGAGGAGATGGAAAACCATGTTTTAACTTCAGAGGAATGAGTGAAGATGAAGACAATTACTACAATTTTAAGAACACCAACCAGGAAATTTCTCAGTAGGAAACCTTGGAAGTCAATAAAAGCAAATTAACTACTGGAATGACTCTGTGGCAATCTGGGGAATGCTGTTTTACCTTCACCTCTAGAAATGAAGCATTTTTATAAACAGCAACAACAGAACTTTTTTACACATACTGCACACTCACACTGATGGAGAGGAAGAGAAGTTAATCTGGTACATTTGTCCACGTATGGAAGTGTCTTTCTCCTATGTAGAAAAAGCATGATTTAAATAGACGTCAACAGCTATATTTTTCTGTAATATTTTTACTTGGCAAAAGTTAAATATTGAAATGAGTATAATATTTGCTTCTATGTGGTTTAGAAGAGTCAAAAATTAAAATAAATTCAAAGAGCCTTTTTTTAAAATTAAAGATTTTATTTATTTATTTGATTTTTTTTTTAAAGATTTTGTTTATTTATTTGACAGACAGAGATCACAAGCAGGCAGAGAGGCAGGCAGAGAGGAAGGGAAGCAGGCTCTCCAGTGAGCAGAGAGCCCGATGCGGGGCTCGATCCCAGGATGCTGTGATCATGACCTGAGCCTAAGGCAGAGGCTTGAACCCATGAACTACCCAGGTGCCCCTAAAGAGCCTTTTTTAAATGATAAATCTCATTAGGGGAATTGATGCCCGTTTACTTCTTACCTATTAGTGTACTGAAAGACATCACAGAAGTTTCTCTCAGATGGTATCTTAAGTTTGATCTTTTTTTTTTTTTTTGAAGATTTATTTATTTGAGAAAGAGCACACTTGTGTGAACAGGTTTGGGGTGGGCAGAGAGAGGAGAGAGAGCAAGAATCTCAAGCAGCCCCCACTGAGTGTGAAGCACCAGGCTGGGCTTGATTCCAGGACCCTGAGACCATGACCTGAATTGAAACCAAGAGTCAGAGGCTTAACTGACTGAGCTGCCCACACGCCCCTAAGTTTATTCATTTTAACTATTTAAATATTTTATCGTACTATTCATAGCATAAACATAATTTGAAAAATTAGTATACTTTTTTTTTTTTTTTTGAAAAATTAGTATACTTTTGTATTTAATCATTGTTTTTACTCCTGATTTATACCTAAGCCACAGACCTATATCATACATCCCCAAATAATAAATATGTATATAATTATAGTATAAAACACATTTATATATAATCATATATGAATATATATTATATAATTATGATATATATAATATATATTGAAAGGGAGAGTGTGCATATATGTAAATGTATGTTATATATTTATATATTATGTATGATATTATATATAATATATATTTGAGAGAGAGAGAGAGAATGTGTGCACATGTGAGCAGGGGGAGAGGGAGAGAGAATCTTTTTTTTTTTTAAGATTTTATTTATTTATTTGACAGACAGAGATCACAAATAGGCAGAGAGGCAGGCAGAGAGAGAGAGACAGAGAGAGAGAAAGAATGGGAAGCAGGTTCCCTTCTGAGCAGAGAGCCCAATGCGGAGCTCAATCCCAGGACCCTGGGATCATGACCTGAGCGGAAGTCAGAGGCTTTAACCCACTGAGCCACCCAGGTGCTCCAAGGGAGAGAGAATCTTTTTTTTTTGTTTTTTTTAAAGATTTTATTTATTTATTTGACAGAGAGAGATCACAAGTAGACAGAGAGGCAGGCAGAGAGAGTGAGAGGGAAGCAGGCCACCGCGGAGCAGAGAGCCCGACGCGGGGCTCGACCCCAGGACCCTGAGACCATGACCCAAGCCGAAGGCAGCGGCCTAAACCACTGAGCCACCCAGGTGCAGACTCCACATTGAGCACAGAACCAGACTCAGGGCTTCATCTCACAACCCTTCATCTGAGCCAGAACCAAGAGTCAGGTGCTTATCCTATGCCTCGCAGATACCTCCCACAAGTGATATCTTTAATTATATTTAGTTGAACCAGAATTTGAGTATTAGACATAAATATTCAAATTTGGACTAAAGCATAGATTTCTACACAAGGTATGTAGTGCATCTAACATTCCATACCCACTTAGTAATAAATGATAATGAAGATTGAGTTGTTAACAAATTATAGAAGGTGACAATATATCTTCCTTCTTTTTTAAAGGTTTGGTTTTGTTTTGTTTTAGGATTTTACTGTTAAGTTATCTCTGCACCCAACATGGGGCTAGCTTTGTAATGGAGAAATTGAATCAAGTACTCTACTACTAAGCTAGCCAGGTACTCCTTCCTTTTCAATTGAAAACAAAAAAGCGAGTTCAAGACATTAAATTTCCACAGATAATTTACACTAATATTCCTTTCAACATTTATAATTCTTAGAAAAGATAGAAGGAGGAGACATGAAAAAGAGAACATTTGTACTAAGGTATATTAAATGTTTTATTCTCTACTGATTCTTACTTCACCAAAGCAGTGATTCATTTTATGATACATTGTTTATATGGAAACATAAGGTAAAGGAATGAGAATCAAAAAATATCATTGTTAATATACAGCATGATATAATGGAAAGAATTGGAGTCTGGAATCTGACAGAAGTGAATTCAAATTCCAGCTACTCTCTTATAAGCCTTGATATTGTCAATAGATTACTTATCTTTTATCAAACCATGGTATCTACATTAGGAAGAATAATAGCTGACAGGATTTGTTTTTATTTGAGGGGAAAACATGATGATTCTTGGTTATTTTATCTGACTCACTGATGCATATAAATAACCCCAAATATATTTGTTGCTTATTAACATTATCTTTAATAGACCTGATAACTATTGTCATTGCCATATCCTACTTCTTTTTAAATTATCTGTTGCTTTCTGTAATTTAGAGTTAGATTGGAAAAGTCAAATTATATATGAAAGAAGCTAAATCAGCATCATGGAATATATTGCTTTAGATTACTTAATGTACTTCCCATTGAAATTACAGGCTCAATACAGTGAGAATAATATAATGCAGAAGTTTTTTTAATTAAATGAATATCTTGACTTAGAAATGTGGAGATCTATCAATGCATTCAATGTGACAGTTTATGCTTTCCATCTGAATAAAACCCAAAATGAACTATTTATATAGTTCTGTAAATATACATTTAGTGTTATTGTTTATCATTATAACCTGAAGTTAGCTTTTCTAACAATATCAAAACACCAAAAATAAGCTTTTCCTCCAATTAAAGTAATCAAAGTAAAAATGCTAATGACTGCAAAAACACTTTAGATAAGAAAAGAATTTCTATAATATTGTGTGTATTTGAAGTAACATGTGACTATTCTGATAGTTTTGAAATATCTAGAATTAGACAAAAACTAAGTTTGCATTTTGAATCTGTTAACAACATAGAATTGGAAAAAACAAACAAACAAACAAACAGAAAACAGAAGGAAACTAATTGATGGCAGAGTTGCAGAAGTTGAAGAACAAATGCTTTATCACTAGTACTTACACATACATATGTATTGTTTGACCAAATGGGAAAGAACAAGGACTGAGGGGCGCCTGGGTGGCTCAGTGGGTTAAAGCCTCTGCCTTCAGCTCAGGTCATGATCTCAGGGACCTGGGATCGAGTCCCGCATCGGGCTCTCTGTTCAGCAGGGAGCCTGCTTCGTCCTCTCTCTCTCTCTGCCTGCCTCTCTGCCTACTTCTAATTTCTCTCTGTCAAATAAATAAATAAAATATTAAAAAAAAAAGAACAAGGACTGAATGCAGAATTCATTTTTCTTTTTTTTTCTGACATAACAATTATGAAAAGAAATCCTTCTGAGCCTAAGTTCTACAACCAACTCAGTCCTGAAAGCCTATGTGCTATTTTTTTTATAGAATCTCAGAAGGCATAAACACATAGAATTAAGTAGTACTGACTTATTCTTACACATTGGGGTTCCCTCCACCTAACCAAAATATAGAACATTACTAAAACAAGTTGACAATTAAGATAAAATATGCACAAACAGGTGCACATATGTATGTATTACATTTGGGATAAATGTCTATGCATTTAATTACAAATTGTATTAAAATAATAAAACATTAATATGTCAAAATGTAGATTTTAGCAACACTAAATTAATAGTGTGCTGAATCTTTTAATTAATAAAGTAAATAATGTAGTTTAAATTAGTGTGGTTTGTAATAAACCAAACCAGATGCTTTAAAGAAGAGGATGAATGCAAAATATTAAAACAATGAAAACTGATTTTTTACTATTTTTAGATTAGGACTTTTTTTTTTTTAAGATTTATTTATTTGATAGAGAAAGAGAGAGAATGAGAGCTCATACATATTCCTGAGTGGGGAGAGGGACAGAGGGAGAAAATCACAAGCAGACTCCATGCTGAGCATGTAGTCATCACGGGGCTCCATCTCACCACCCAGGTGATCATGACCTGAGCCAAAACCAAGCGTCAGACACTTAACGGGCTGAGCCTCCCAGGCACCCCCGGGTTGGGATTATTTTATTACATATATCTTATTTGGGAAAATTTTTGTATTACTATACAGAGTCCAGTCCAGTAGTGTTTCCTAGAATGTCACAGAGGAAGCAGAATCATTTCTGTGATCCTGAGCTGGACCTTAGAAATAAGCCAAATGGAGAAAAACAGAGAGATTCACTAGAGATCAATTTCAATGCAGGATGACCAAAACTATGTTCCTACTTTTCTGCATCTCATTTTTCCAACATATATGGCTAGTCAACTTCCATGGTTCACAAATAACTCCTAACAGTGGGTGTTATGAGCATCATATCCTCACATGCACTTAACGGTATTTTTCTAAATCTCAGGAAATAGAAGTAAAACATAGAACTTAATTTGGGTTATAGAAAAAGTTTAGTTTTGTTTGTGTGCATGCTTTGCAGTCAATATACATGATATATTGTTAAACTGTCCCAGAAATACTGTGAGAAATTTAAAATTTTGCTTAGTTTACTAAATGTTGGAATTGATTTTTAGAAGATATTGTCCTGAGATATTTAGCCATGGAAGCAAATACTTGAAACTATGTTTGGTTAGGTTCAAAGTCCATAGATTTTCTTCTTAAAATTTTTGGCTGCCTGTTTTTTTAAAAAATGAAATGCAAAAAAATCTGCAAGTATATGATCAATAAGAAATCTTCATTTTGGTCTTTGTTTCTTCAGTATAGTTAATATGAAACAAATATTTATGTATTTTAAGTGGACATTTGAAGATGCATTTAAGGTTTTTTAATGGAATAGCTTTTTGATTTCTGTGGAATTAATTCAAAAGTGATTCTAAATATAATCTTTCTCTGATTTTTTTTAATTTTAGAAAATATATGATTTGACAGGTAAATTTTTAGTTATACAGAAAATATTACAAATAAGATTATTATTCTCTTCACATCCCTGTATTCAGTTACTTTTTTAAAAGATTTTATTTAGTTATTTGACAGAGATCACAAATAGTCAGAGAGCAGACAGAGAGAGAGAGAGGAGGAAGCAGGCTCACTGCTGTGCAGAAAGTCCAATGTGGGGCTCAATCCCAGGATCCTGGGATCATGACCTGAGCCGAAGGCAGAGGCTTTAACCCACTGAGCCACCCAGGTGCCCCTCAGTTATTTTTTTAAAAAATATTTCAAAATGTCAATTATGTACTGGAAAACTGGTGAATAATAATAGATGTGGTACCCACTCTCATGGTGTATACTGTCTAGCAGGAAAGATGCATGTGTTAAAATAATAATGGAAATAAATGTAAATTTACAGCATTAGGGAGGAGAGAATAAAAATACAAGTAGTAATCTGATGTTTTTAATTAAAAAATACTCAAAAATCAACTCACATGCTTAAACAACATACAATATTATAGTTTTGAAAGTACATTCTAGTAAATATTATGTAGATTTTACACACACACACACAAACACACACAAACAGATATTCTTTGGTTTATAAGACAGGACGACACCACAAGGGAATTAGTACAAATACAAAATGAAGGGAGTCAAATTACTGAGCCTTCTGACTATAAAGTTAAAAGGCCAAAGAGATGAGGAGGAAATAGTATTAAGTAATGATAGTAATTGTAAGTAGGTAAGCAGAAATTAGTAGTTATTAGTGACTTGGGAGAAAAAAAAGAATAGTTAGCCTTTTACATCTCCCAGTATGGGGGTAACTGTCTTCACTGCAATATTGTGAACCATATGTTTCTTCAGTTCATTAAACTGAAGCTTGACAATCATTTTTTAAAATCTTATCTGAGTATGGTTGACACACAATGATACATTAGTATCAGGTGTACAACATAGTTATTCAACTTCTCTACATGTTATGCTATGCTCACCACAAGTTTAATTACCATCTGTCACCATACAACACTATTAAAATGTAACTGACTCTGTTCGCTATGCTGTACCTTTTATTCCCATGACTTATTAATTCCATAACTGGAAGCCTGTATCTTCCAGTCCCCTTCACCCATTTTGCCCATTGCCTACCTTCCCTTCCCTCTGGTAACCATCAGTTTGTGTTCTGTATTTATGGGCCTGATTCTGTCTTTTGTTTGTTTATTTGGTTTTTGGTTTGTGTTTGTTTGTTTGTTTGTTTAGATTGAGCATATGAGTGAAATCATGGTATTTGTATGTCTCATTCTGACTTATCTAGCTCCATCCACATTGTCACAAATGCCACAAACTCATTCTTTCTTATGGTTGTGTAATATCCCAGTGCCTGTGTGTGTGTGCGTGCGAGCTCGTATGTGTGTGTGCATCTTCCTTATGTATTTATCTATCAATGGACACTTCTCTGTGTTAGCTACTATAAATAATGCTGCAGTAAATACAGGGAAGTATGTATATTGTTGACAATGTTAAGACTGAACAATAAGAAAAAAGAGGAAAATAACTGCATGCAGTACATACTTAATTACATACTGTAGTTTATTTATCCAAGAATTTTTTTTTTTTTAATATTTACTCTGTGTTGGAATCTGTGTTAGGATACTGTGCATGGGTTACTTTGGTGATAAAATTAGATGAACTCTTTGTCCTGTGGATCATTTAGTAAATACAGCTGCAGTTGATGAAAAATTACCAAAAATTAATCACTAAATAGTAGGATGAATCACATCTTCTCTTGGCATTCTTACAAGTAACTGCTTCATTCTGTGCAAATAAATGAATGAAGTAGTGGGTGGAAAATATTTAGGAGATGGTTGAAAAGGAGGCTGTGAGTGACTAATGGGAATGGCCATTTACAAAGGGGTAAATTTTATTTTTAAAAGCACTATGATTAGCAACTTTTAAAAGAGTGAAAAAGAGAGCCTTATTTCTTATGTGATATCAAGGGTCAGTGTGTTTGCTTTTCTTTGCTGATGCCGACAGGATGAACTGCTGCTTAGTTAGCAGCTTAGCAGCACATTATATTAGAAATGTTTACTACATTATATAAATTTTCAAATATCTTCTTTTAATTCTTCAATGTTGCGATTTTGTCTTTTTGACAACTTTAACTACATTTCCTGGATCTTCCAACAGCTCCTCCTTTGTTTCCTTTTAATCAGCTCTTCCAATTCCGTTTAAATGTCATACTCAGTAATTTTACCATCTGCTTTAGAAACAGTGTATTTTATTTTTAAGATGTTATTATCCCTTGAAATAATTTTATTTCTTTTCACAGAGTTCCTCAACATCATTCAATGTTCAAGACTCCCTTGATGTAAATCTTCTTTTTTATGTATTTTCATTCAGTATCGCTCACTTCATGCTCTACATTCAAAGAGCACATGTGGTCCTTGTACAATATGTTGAATATATGTACCATGTCCTAGTCAGGAGGCTGGAGGTATATGATAAGGAGAACAATAAACATCTGAAAATTAAGACACACATGTGGCTTACAGATGACCCTGTATAATATCTGTTATCTGTTGAATGAATAAAAATGTTTTTCTGCTTCTATCCGCGAGCTATTAAAGGAGATTAGAAAGTTAATTGTACTTTTAGCTAATCATTCATTTTATTATACTTCTGGCATGTAACAGGTCACTATTCATAGCACCTTACTAACCTTTGGTTTGTAGAATAATTAGTAAGCTTCTTTTAATCTAAATTTCAGTCATACTTCCCATAAACCGATGAGATGGTCTGCCCTTGACATGCTTATCCTTAGATAAGCATGCTTGAGAAAGTTTTACCTGTATCTGTCTATCTATCTATCTATCTATCTATCTATCTATCTATCTATCTATATCTATCCTATTAACACTTCTCTCTAGGAGATTCTTTAATAGATTAGAATAATTCTCTTGAAAATATGAACATATTATTCCTCTTTTCTTGGTTTCCCATTATACACAGGAAATTTTATTTTAGTGCCTCAACAATCATACATTCATGTCAGCGCTTGCAAGCCTATGTGCCCTAAATGTCAGTTCCTTCATTTAATCAACTTGTAGAAGTTTGATTATTACCCCAGAATTGTGTTTCTATGAAAATCTCATGTTTCCCATTAATATCTTCTGACATTAAATGAATGAGTCAATCAGTTCACACTAATTTTGTCTATAAGGGCACTATCTAAAATTGTGTGTGTGTCTGTGCATGTGTCTATAACATATCCACATAATGTTGCACAATTCAACTCTTGCATTTAAACTTATCCAACTTTACATAAAAATTTCACTTCTGAAACTTTTCCACCATCATGAACGGCCCTTCACTTGGATTTCCTTTTTTGTTTCATTTACAGGACGGAGAGTCGTTTAAGTCTAATCACAAGAAGTTTAGTAAAGGCAGAAACAAAGGAGGAAACCAGATTGACAAGCATTGTACGGTGGCTGCTTAGCAACTGAGTTGTCCTCATTCATAGCCTACTGGTTCATTCTCATACAGAAGTTTCCTAAAAACAAACAAACAAACAAAACCTGAAAATAACCCCGTAACAATGATCTTTGGAGTCACTTGCAAATATCTCAAAGCTGGGAATAAGTCTGCATTTGTCAGGTTTCTATGATAAAATATATTCCATTGTATAGAAACTTTAGATTTTACTTCTTATACAGTCTTTCTATATTATTTTTATCCCGAAATAATTTTTCCACTCCAGGTAGAACTTTTACTTAATTCAAAAAAGAAATCACATATCTTCAAGTACTTACTGGAGAGTGAAAAGTTAATGTGGACTTCAAATCTCCTTCATAATTAGACTGGAGTGCATCTTATAAATAATAGTAATCTTTTTTTTTAAAGATTCTACTTACTTATTTGAGTGAAAGAGAGAGTACACGCTGGGGGAGAGGCAGAGGGAGAGGAAGAAGCAGGTTCCCTGCCAAGAAGGGAACCCAATGAAGTTTTTCAATAATCCAGATACTGTTCTTTTCTTGAACTCAAATACTGCATCTACAGAGGAACAAAGCAGAGTGCCTAAGCTACTTTTTTCCTGAAACATCTGAAGCTCTACATGGTTACTTTAAGCTCCTAGCTTTTTATTCTCTATCAAGTTAGTACTAACTTTATATTAACTTTGTATCTGCTGTCAAATCAGTTTCAGTTTCTATCAGAATGATAGTTTCAACTCTGTTTCAAAATCCCATGGCAAAATTTTGTTTTCTATTTCGAAAATGAATGTTACTTGTTTGGATCATCAACATGACTTCCAAAAAAATGCATCCAGTATTCACAGCAGTATACATTACTAAGTAAAAATCATTTTCCTGTTGCTTGCTTTCAGATGCTTCATGAGAGACTAAGTACCTTGGCCAATTTAACCAAGTTAACACTATGATTAAAGCATTTAAATATTTATTTCTCTACTTCCTTGATGGATAGCCTCATCCTTCTGCTTTTTATAAAGAAGATGATGACCAATGTCTGTGCTGTATAGACCCCAAAATAGTCTTAGAATTCATAATACAAATATTGTAATTTAAGACTACACACCCCCACACATTTAGAGACCTATTATCAATACTCAGTAAACTTTCAGATCTGTGTTACATTTTTCCCTCTAAGCAAGACTTTGACTTTGTTTTTAAGATTTTATTTATTCATTTGAGAGAGATAGAGAGAGGGAGAGAGATAGTGAGAGAAAGCAAGAGCAGGGAGGAAAGGGAGAAACAGACCCCCTGCTGAGCAGGGAACCCCATGCGGGGGCTAGATGACCTGATCCAAAGGCAGACACTTAACTGATTGAGTCACCCAGGCACACCAGTTTTTTGTTTGTTTGTTTTGTTTTGATTTGTTTTGTTTTTATAACAACCAAACCCTTTACTCAAGAATACAATGTTAAGTGAGATGCATGAGTGGCTCAGTCAGTTAAGCATCTGCCTTTGGCTCAGGTCATTATCCCAGGGTCCTGGACTGGAGTCCTACACAACTGGGCTCCTTGCTCAGTGGGGAGACTGCTTCTCCTTCTGCCTGCTGCTCCCCCTGCCTGTGCTCCCTTTTTTCTGTCTCTTACAGATAAATAAATGAAATCTGAAGAAAATGTTAAAGGTAGATTCAATAAATGTCAAATGGCTATACACTGGCATCTCTGGTTCTCTAATTAGAGGTGGAGAGTTAAGAGACCTAGATGGGCCAGAACCTTCCTCTCCTTTCTCTAAATATACGATGAAATTCTAGTAGGGAAAGCAAGCAAAGCAACCAACCAACCTGCTTCCCAACAGCACAGTTTGAGCACTCTTGCTCTAGGTGTTTCCATGGCATGGAGGGAATATCTGAAAACTCATCTTGATATTAGCTTATGTAAAAAGGGTAATGACATTTTCATTGTTTTTACTGCAGTTTGCCCATCAAATACTCATTTTATCAAGGTGGAAAGGGAGATATTCTAAACTCAAATATAACTAAAATAATGAATTTTCATGTATTTTTCCTAAGTGGTAATTGCAACACGAAAAGACTCAAATGAGGTTTTTTGTTGTTGTTGTTGTTTTTGTTGTTGTTTTTGTTTAAATGTAAAACAGTTTAGGTGAGGTTTTCAATGAATACTTTTTATTATTGAGAGTATGGTCATTCTTCATATACAGCAACAATCAAAGCTTTGTGGCAAACAAAATACACTTAAGGTAGAGTAAATGGATTTTACGTGAGTGCTCAAAAATGTGACATTTGTAAGTGTAAACTGATTTGACTTCTTCAGGTTGAATTGTAGGTCTGTATGAAAAATCAAGTATTTAGGATGAAGTTAGGAAGGCTAGACAGAAGGATTAAGATCATCATGCCCAATGATAATGATATTAGTCTAAAAAGAGAAGGAAATATTGAAAAAGAGCAACTTTTCGGGTCTTTGTGGTTTACTTTAGTGTTGTTGATAATTTGAATTAAAGTATATCTTACAACTGAGGAGTTTTCCAGAAGCACATTAAAAAAAGAGAAGAAGGAAGCAGGTAGAGAGAGGGAGAAAGGACTGGCAAAAGAGTGAGTACAAGATTACTTCACAATAGGGGCACCTTGGTGGCTCAGTGGATTAAGCCTCTGCCTTCAGCTCAGGTCCTGATCTCAGGGTCATGGGATCAAGCCCTGCATCAGGTTCTCTGCTTAGCAGGGAACCTGCTTCTCTCTCTCCACCTAACTCTCTGCCTACTTGTAATCTCTCTCTGTGTGTCAAATAAATAAATGAAATCTTAAAAAGAAGACTACTTCACAATAATCTACAAATTATCCAAAATGTGAGAATGGTAGCAATAATATCTGGTAAGGACAAAAAGCAGGAAAGGCCAGAAAATAAAGGAAAAAGCAAGAAATTTAAGATAGGAGAAAGTAACTCTAAATGCTTTGGGGTTTTTTGTTTGTTTGTTTTGTTTTGTTTTAATTAACACATAATGTATTATTTGCTTCAGGGATCTAGGTCTATGAATCATCAGTCTTACACAATTCACAGCACTCACCACAGCACATACTCTCCCCAATGTCCATCACCCAGCCACCCTATCCCTTCCCCTCACTCTCTCTTCCAGCAACCCTCAGTTTGTTTCCTGAGATTAAGAGTCTCTTATGGTTTGTCTCCCTCCTGGGTCCCATCTTGTTTCATTTGTTTTCTAATTTTTGTGTTGGCTGGTGATTGAGAGAAGAGTTAGCCAGATAGCTGGCTGCTTGTTTCTGTGTTTCTTTGTTTTTAGCTAATGTGCTACTAATTCCTTGGGTTTCCTTCGCCTTGGGCTAGGGTTTTCTACTCAGCAACACATTAGAATCAGGGGAAGATCTTTTAAGCATACCGAGAATGAACCTCCTATCAGGCCAATTAAAATAGCATTCAGGGGAGGGGGTAGAGCTGGACAGTAGCTTTTTGTTATTACCATTTTAAATTCCATGGGTTATTATAACGTGAAGCCAATTGCAAAGTTTATAATCTAAATAAACTAAGGCAAGTATTGAACTGAAATTATTAAGTGACTCTAAGCCTTTTTATGGTGCTTTAAATAGGGTCAGTCAGTAAGCTAGAAGCAGTAATGGGAAAGGAAACTAGATAGAAAAGTTGAAAAGCTAAATAACTATGGTAGAATCAAAGAGATTAAAAGATATTACACGTTAATTACTGCAGTCCCATTGTACAGACAAGAAGCTGACATTGTAACTATTGAGATTTGTTTATATCCTTACAGATTAAAACAGTTTTTTCTACCTTATCTCTTCCTTGTTCTTTGCTGCTGCTTCCGAAACAGTGACCACCCCTAACCTCCTCAAAGTGTTTTACTTTTGAAGTTCATACCTTTAGACTATAGCAACTCTTGCCAGCACATAGATCATTATATATATTTCTACTATAAATCCTTAAGTAATTTCTGGACACGTCAATAGTTCAGTCATTCTTCATTTGCAAATCCTTGACCCTGTCGTCTAATCCCAGTCTCTGCCTCTCATCCCATAATCCAATCCTAGTTCCCAACAATGATTGTGCACTAGAATCCTGTGGGTTGCTTTTCCAAAACTGCAGGAGTAAATTGTCAGTTTTCTCAGTAACTAAGTGGAAATGAGACTGCCAAGACAAGCAAGGGTCCAAGAACAGATCTTTATTGTGGGCACCCTCAGGCGAGGTTCCGTGACTCAAAAGAGGGCAGTGAGTCGGGGAAGTCACAGGCAAGTCAAGGTGGCAGGGGTTTACATAAAGTTGAAAAGCAGAACTGTTTCCTATTGGTTGGATCATATGCAAAGGGAGGATTGTAATATGACCAGTCAGGGTTACTTCCTCTATGTAAAGTAAAGATTGTAATCCGACCAGTCAGAGTTACTTCCCTTTCTGGGGTTTGAGGGGTATTGGGTTCGGTTGGGGAAGTCAAAAGGGGAGGTATAGGGGTCTGCGTTGAGCTGTCAGCAGGTCATTGATCCATTGGCGTCCCGAGAGGAGGTGATGACAGGAACCTCGGCCATTTTGGGGTATCTGCCATCTTGAAGAGTTTCCCTTCCTGCATGGCCCCAACATAAATCAAAATCTCAAATCTTCTATCATTCTTCCTGTATCAGATTCCATAATTCTGCCTTCTTGTCTATTCACTGTTTTCCCTGTTCAGTCCATCATCAAGACTTCATTTGAATTTGAGCCTCATTCTCACTTATTCAAGAACACTGATTCTTTTAATTTTTGCCTGTGTAAACTTAAGCATCAGTTATCCCTCTTTACTGCACCCTCATCAAGAGCATGCTAGGGGGGCACCTGGGTGGCTCAGTGGGTTAAAGCCTCTGCCTTCCGCTCAGGTCATGGTCCCAGGGTCCTGGGATCAAGCCCCGCATTTGGCTCTCTGCTCAGCAGGGAGCCTGCCTCCCCTTCTCTCTCTGCCTACTTGTGATCTCTGTCTGTCAAATGAATAAATAAAATCTTTAAAAAAAAAAAAAAAAGAGCATGCTAGGTTTCCAGTTGTATGTCAGGCACAGATCAGTTGGAGAGTGTTATGTAACTTGATCAGATCCTATATAGTGTAGAAGTGTTAGTGATAGAAACTAAGTCTAATCACCAGACGACTGTTCTATTTACTGTACAAGACTCTGTAACTTGTGAGATCTTCATTCTTTTATTCATTTACTTGTAGCTTATAAAGTGCCAAAAGGAACTTTTCATCATACAAAATTGATAAATGAAATGGAATTTTTAAAGGTCAATTTGGGCTTGCCTAAAATATTCTTATCAGTTCCTCTGTTAACATTAAAAAAAAGTGATAGTCAAGAAGATTTTAATAGTCATTGATTTTTGTGTATAGAAAAGCCTACAATTTCTACATTTTGCTAAGTATTATAATCAGAATAAAATTTTCGTTTAACTCTCATAGGTTACTTCTTGTGGCGACATAATGTATTTAGAGTTTGGAAAATAGAGCCTTTCATTTGTCACAGAAACAACAATTTTTTTTTTTGCTATAATTATTGTAAATCTTATTAGTATGCCTCTCCCTTGTCTGAGGAATAGAAATATGAAGTTTTATTTTTCCTAAAAAAATAAAATCAAGGGCCAGTTTCAGAGAGCTGAGTACAGCAACTCTATCGTTTAAAAAATTTCCAAGGTATCTTTGTTTAAATCCTGTTTTGAATACCCCTATAGCTATGGGCACCTGGGTGGCTCAGTCAGTTAAGCATCTGCCTTTGGCTCAGGTCATGATCCCAGAGTTAAACAGAACCCACATCAGGCTCCCTGCTCAATGGGGAGTCTGCTTCTTTTTCTCTCCTCCTTTCTTGTGCTCTCTGTCACTACCTCTGTCTCTCTCAAATAAATACACAAAAATCTTGAATACCTCTATAATTAATATAAAAAATAAAATGTTTTTGATTAAATTAAGATATCAATAACTTTATGAACCACAGCACATTTCTGGATTTTAATAAAGCAAAATGCTTTAATAAAAAAAAAACACACAGTTTTATAACAGAGAATCAAGTGCCAATGGTCCACAAAATTAGGTAAATTTTTGTAAGACAGTTCTGTTATCATGACTTTACTTTCAAGTTTATCATAAGTCTTACTGAAAACTTATATCTAGGATAAGTTGTCATTTTAAATACTCAGAACACAACATAAAACTCTGTAGTATGTTTAAAATGTCATAGTTTACTTTAATTTATTTAAAAAAAAAATACCTGGAAATAAAAAGGAAATGAGATGGGAACATTGTAGTATCTGCTCTACAACCTTATAAATCTGACTTGATTTTCTGCTCAACAATTACAAATTTGGCCAAGTTATTTTCTTTCTGAGCATTGCAGTTTTTAACTATAAAATTACAGTGTTTCTTATAAGAATTTATTGTAATTTATATTAGAAAACATAGCAAAAGTACTTGCGGCTTCTGGGTGACTCGGTTGGTTAAGCCACCGGCTCTTGCTTTTGGCTCAGATCATGACCTCAGGGTCGTGAGATGGAGCCCCACCTTGGGGATCTCTGCTGAGTGAGCAATCTGCTTGAGATTCTCTCTTTCGCTCTCCGTCTGTCCTCCCTCTGCTCTCTCTCTCTCTCAACTAAATAAATAAATAAAATCTTTTCTAAAAAATATAGTAAAAGTACTTAGCTCAATATTTGGCAATAAGGAGAGCTTTATGAGGGTAGTGGTTATAGTTTTTAATTCAATAATTTATGTACTATTTCAAGGGTTCAGTGAATAAGCTCATAACCTTGTAGTTTCTCTCTTTGCTTCATATATATGATCACCCTGAACGTTTCAAACTGTTATCTTGCCAAAGTGCAGACTTCAGCCAGCATTCTTTTAGTAATAACAAAAGAAACATTTTTACTGCCTCTTGGGCTTCAGTACTTTTCACAGAGTGTTTCAGTGGCCTCAAGAGAAGCCCATCGGTCCTGTGGCTTTTCTGTTTGAATAAATGGGAAGCCACAGGAACCCACACAATTCATTCCACACTGTTACCTCCAACCTTTTGTTAACACTTTTATATACTTTATTGATTGGAAAAACAAGTGAAACAGAGAAGAAGAAATAAAAACATACTTCTTGAGTCTGTATAGAAATGCATTACATTTAACCCATGTCCACATATATGCTTATGGTATGTACGCTTGCACTTATCTACATATATATACAGCAAATCCATAATACAGAAAATAGAAATGCACTTTAAACTTCAGAATTTGAAGAAAAATGTATCATAAATTGCATCATAAATTGCTTTTGGAATATTCATTTAGGTGAAATATGAAAAATATAAAAAGAAATTTAAGATCAAACTGAAAATTGAAAAAATAAAAGGTTTCTGAGTTATCTAAGATAAAGCTCTGTTCATATCTCAAGTTTTATTATACTTAGAAGGCTGATGGACCAGGAGCAAGAACTAAATAAATGGTAATATTAACTAAGGAGACAAATAGTTCAAAATGAAGTCACCCTTAATATTATCTGTCCAACCTAAACTGTGAGCTTGATAGACTGTTAGAAATAATCATAAATATGCTAAGCACAAAACATGAAAATAATTGAAGTCTAAACTGAGCTAATGATAATAAACTTGATAATTATTAAAAATCCAGTAAAATATTAAAAAAAAAACTTAGTGAGAGTTAAGTATTGTTCTCATTCTGGTTTTATCAAGAAAGCCATAAATACTATTTTGTAATGAAACTGCAGTTACTAGCTTTATATTCCTTTCTCTCCAACATGTTACTACAGAGACAACAACAGAGAAGATAATCCTAAGCAACCAGACAAAAAGAAGAAACATAATACGCAGTGGCTGACTGCTCTAAAAGCCTAACTATTCATCAGGAGAAATAAACTTTAGTTAAATTCATGAGAGATAGAAACTTAATTTCCTGTTTCAGAGGGAGAAGACTCCCAAACTAAAACATACTAAATGTAGATGAAATCAATATCGTTAAAATAAACTTATTGCTTATATATAACTCTTATTTTGAGACTCCATAGAACATGAATGTGAGTCATATGCCCATATGCCATAATTGATGTCCTTAAAGATGATTCAAAGAAATCCAGAAAAATTGAATTGTATACCATATACTAAAAAAAAGTTAGCTTGAATATCATATAACTCCACATAATCATTATTAGTTGCTTCAGCTTGTAGCCCATCTGTGCAATAAATCTGAGTTCCTACTCTATAAGAAATGTTACATATGTACTTTTGAAATATCTTGTCCAGTTCTCCTCAGATTTCCAAACACTCACCTTAGTCTCGCTGTCAGCTGTCTTGCTTTTGTTTTCCTTTTGCTTAGGAAGATTTTGAAGTGTGTTCTACACTGTCTTTCTGCGTTCTAGTTGTGTGAAATGGCTCCCTGTTTAATAATGCATCTTTTATTTCTTTCCTTCTCTCTAACCTTTCAATTTCCCACTCTCCTCCTGGTTCTCTGTGAGATTACCTCATGCACTACTAGTTCACAATTCCTTTCTCAGGATCTGCTTTTTGGGGACCCCAACTAAAAACACATGGATTTCAATTAAATGTATACAAGAAGATCTACAGCACTGCTGCAAAAGTTAATAGTTACATGACAATATATATTCAAAAAATTAAGTTTTTGTGATCTTTGTTAAGTAAAGTAAAATTATCTTGTCTTCCACAAACTACCACAGTGAATATAAGGAAAACACAAATTTCTTAAAACGTTAAAAGAAATTAAATTTTAAAATATAATGCAGGGGCACCTGGGTGGCTCAGTGGGTTAAATCTCTGCCTTCTGCTCAGGTCATGATCTTAGGGTCCTGGGATCCAGCCCTGCATCTGGCTCTCTGCTCAGCAGGGGGCCTGCTTCCTCCTCTCTGCCTGCCTCTCTGTCTACTTGTGATCTCTGTCTGTCAAATAAATAAAATCTTTAAAAATAAAATAAAATAAAAAAAATAAAATATAATGCAAAATCACATATACTATCATTTAGTACTAGATATCTATATAACCAAACCACTTGCTGAATAAGTGAATACCTTTAAAATTGCTGATGGTGGTTGCTGGAAATCATTTACATAAAGTATATAACTTACATACTGTCAAAACTAGCTTTAGCAGCAAACTGAGAAATGAAGCTTTGGGGCTTAAAACCACCATTAGTATCCAGATCAATCTTCCAAATATTCCTTTAATTATAAAATGTGTCTATGTGTTATCTATATGTATGTGTGGGTATATATGTATACACACATATATACATACACACACACACACAACACACTAAATATGTATTTGTTAGAATTATATATACATTTGTTAGGATTGAATTCTCTGGTTTCATTTACTTTATGGGCTATGCTGATGATAGTTCTGCCTTTCATGGTTACCTCAGCATTTTTGTTTTTCAGAAATTTTTACTCAGTGTTATGAATCAAATGAGATTCTTTTATAAACTGTTTTAACAAGAAGTTGTAGTTCAGTCCATATTAAGTAGAAGTTTACAATTTGGTTGCTAATGCTGTCAATGGTTTTCTAAATACAAAAGGAGCACAAATAAAATATTTAAGAGCATAGCAAATCATGTAATACATATTTTTATAAACTTCTAGAATAGTCCTATATTTGCAGAAAAATTATGAAGATTATACAGAGTTCCTATATACCCATCACCTACTTTCCCTGATTGCTAATGCCTTACAGTTGCATGATATATCTGTCACCACTAATAAACATGTGGTGGTACTATTCTAACAAAACTCTGCATGTTATTCAGATTTCCTTAGTTTTCGCTTTTTCTGTTCCAGAATTCCATCAGGATAACAAATTACAGTTAGTCATCATATATCCTGAGGCTCCTCTTGGCCATGACACTTATTTAGGTATTCCTTATTCTTGGGCTTATATTTTGGCTCTGAAGGTTTTGAGGAGTGTTGGCAAGAGTTTTGTAGAATTTCCCTCAGCTGAAATTTTTAAAATGTTTTTCTCATGATGAAAATGAATATTTGCAATATCATAGACAATGGAGAACTTTGTAAAGAAGGAACATAATTAGGGGCACCTGGGTAGCTCAGTGGGTTAAAGCCTCTGCCTTCATCTCAGGTCATGATCTCAGGGTCCTGGGATCAAGCTCCACATCGGGCTCTCTGCTCAGCAGGGAGCCTGCTTCCTCCTCTCTCTCTGCCTGCCTCTCTGCCTACTTGTGATCTCTGTCAAATAAATAAATAAAATCTTAAAAAAAAAGGAAGGAACATAATTAAATTCTTGCTGACGCTGTATCCATAACCCAGGATGGATGAGAGCAAAAGAATTGTAGGAATGGAGAGGTAAAGAAATCTAAAAGCAAAATATGGATGTCTTGTGTGATTGATTGGAGTGCTGTAAGGTAAAACAGCATATTTCCAACACAATTCCAAAAACTCAGCATAAAGCAGTAAATAAGAAGGTATTTGATTCTAACCAGACTCAGTAAGGTTTAATTTTAGATCATTGTGATAAAGCAATCTCTCGATTAGCTGGTGTCACTCATTAGGAAGCTTATGAGTACCCTTAGAGGAACTCTATCAAATGGCTTGTCCTGCCCCTCCTTTCTATTGGGTTAAAAAAAAAAAAAAAAAAGCTCCTGTGCCAGAATCTATGTGGTAGGTCCATTCAACACCTCACTCTTCCCATGGCAGGCTGAACAAAAAGACGAGGGAAGAAGATTTAAACTTAAAAATGAGTGCACAATGCAAAATCAGCAAACATTTGAGGATACTCCACACTGTGAAAAAGGGACATCGAAATCTAGCAATAGGATGTCTTTTACACATAACGGAAGCATTCATAGGGCAAGCAGGAAATGGCTTTGAAAAAGCAAGGATTCGTGAATTTTTAAAAGAATCCTTAGGTGTTATCTCTTGGTTTATTAACTTTAAGACATGTTTTCTAACTAAGAAAAACAAGGCATTGTAATTAACTTTACCGTTTGGAAATACAGGATTTTTTCTTGAGTCCTGAATTAGAGAATGGAAATTTTCTAATGACAGTTTTTTATTAAAAAATATAATTTCTCACTATTAGATAATTTCATTATAAAAATTCGTTTCTTTGCTTTTGTTTTTCTGTTGTTATTGTTTTTAGCTTTTGAACTTTCCAATTTCTTAGATTTCAAAAATTACAAGCCTCAATAAGAGGAGATTCAAGGTTTTGTAGGGAGAGGAAAAGCAGTTTTCCCTCTAGCTGTCTAACTTCTCAGCCTAGATCTCTGTAACAAAAGACAGATTAACAAGGGAAAAAAAGAAGTTTATTAACATACATATCTTATATCTACTTGGGAGAGACTCAGAGTGTAACTCAAAAAGATGGCCTGGAAGTCAAGATTATAGCATCTTCAAAAAAGAACAATAAATGTATAGAAAAGTAAAAGGATAAAGAAAAGCAGTTTTAGGTTTCCACAAGCAGCAAACTGAGGGATGGTAATTGTATAGAAGGAAAGTGATGGAGTAAGGTTTGTTTGCAGATTCTTCTGGTGCTATCTCTGGGATAAGAGTCCAGATAAAGGACTCTTTATCCCAATAAAGGAGAATTCATATCCTGCCTTTAAGCAGAAAAAGGCGGAGGAGAGGAGACAGAGCTTTTCTCGTAATTGCTGTTTTTTTTTTTTTAAGATTTTATTTATTTGACAGAGAGAGAGAGAGAGAGATCACAAGTAGGCAGAGAGGCAGGCAGATAGAGAAGGAGAGGAAGCAGGCTCTATGCTGAGCAGAGAGCCCAATGCAGGGCTCCATCCCAGGACCCTGAGATCATGACCTGAGCCAAAGGCAGAGGCTTAACCCACCGAGCCACCCAGGCACCCCTCATATTTGCTGCTTCTCAAGTTCCCTTCAGCTCAAAATAGTATGTCAAAGAGGCATATTTGGGGATAATATATTCTCATTTCCTTCAGTCCTTTTTTAACAAAATAAATTAATTAAAACCAGAAATAAATTCAAAGTATCTGCAGTAGAGTAAGGTCATAGCTTCTTTCTTCCCAGAAATTTTCTTCTATCACTTATACATTGAGTATAGATCCAAATTATCACTTGAGTACATCCAAGAAGGGAAAACTGGAAGGTACTGTCCTATTGGTGTTATGTGAAAAAGAGATTCCGACTCAGGCTTCCCAGTGTGTGTTAGCTTGATAGATGGACCATAGCTGAAAAGCTGTCACTTTTCCTTAGCTGCTTAATAATTATCCAGTCTCAGATGATTATAGCATTGTTTCCCCGTTTTTGGCAAAAAAAAAAAAAAAAAAGAAAAAGAAAAAAGAAAAAATGTATTTGTTTGTTGGCTAGAGTTGAGATTAAAGGAGTATTAGATTGCTTGCTGATTTTGCAGCGTAATAGGGAATCAACAGATGATGTTATCATCTGGACAGAAATAGGTAGTTATTTCTATCTAACTTATTTCTGCTATGAAACCTTTTTATTATATCTTAGGTAGGATCCTGGTATTTTCTTAGTTAAAAATGCCATCTTACTAGGACAAAGACAAAGGAGAAAAAAATAGCCTTGTAGAAAGTTCAAAATAGCATAAACTAAGATTGGGGAGGGCGAGTTAGGGAAATAAGGACTGAGAAATAATCTTATCAAACTATACTTGGAGAAAGCTAACTTGTTTCCTTGAATTAAAAAGGAATAAAAAATCGAATTAAAGTTGCTTTATATGTAACTAAGTTTAAGTCAAATAAAAACACTTAAAGACATCTGCAGTTTGCAAAATTAAATGTGTGTCTTGGGCTAGTTACTTAAAAAATGTTATGATTCTCAGTTTCCC
This sequence comes from Meles meles, assembly GCF_922984935.1. NCBI lineage: Eukaryota > Metazoa > Chordata > Mammalia > Carnivora > Mustelidae > Meles > Meles meles. The sequence goes on from NC_060069.1 coordinate 73,908,715, forward strand.
TAACTTCAGAAAAAAAGGTCAGGCCAGCCTGATACATACTACACACCAAGTATATATTTGTTTAATTAATGTATGATGACTTAAAGCTTTCTACATTATGTTCAAAATCTGGCAGTTTGTAAATTGCTTCCATCTTCTGGTTTAGTTTGTTTTTGTTGATGAAAGTTTTCAATATCCATCCCTCCCTCCCTCCCTCCTTTTTTTTTTTTTTTCCTTTAAATCTTACAAATCTATTGAACCTCTGGTAATCACAAACAGTTGTCCTTTCCTCGAATGCATATTCTGAAGATGTGCTTAGAGAGGAATGATGATGAGGACATAATTTTGTTTTTTGTTTTTGTTTTCCTGACTTATCATCTAATAACACAACAATAATATTAAAAACATAAATCTTGCTAACATTTGTTACAAAAAATGAGTTTCTGTATATGTCCAAATATCAATAATAACTTCACACTTGAAAATAAAAGTCATTAATGCTTAGAGATAGTGGAAATGAGAAAAGGAGCAGTGTTAATACCAAAAAGACTATGTTTGCCTTAATGGATTACAAAATGTAGAAGGAACTACATTTGGTAATCCTGAGACTAATTTGCAAAAGCTTAGATACTGAAATATGATGTGGCTTTATGACTTCAATGCGATTTGGAGGTTAGGAAGATCAGTCTGTAATTCAAAGCATAGCCTGGAAGTACTCTGTAAATATTAGCAAAAGAACTTACAGAATTCTATCAATACAAGTATGTGACATAGTTCTCTAAAGCCAGTGAATTTGGCATGAGGTCTACTTAAAACGAAGTGTGCTAATCAAATCAGAGCTAATAAGTCATGGAACACATTCAAGGCTACACAACTTACGGTATTTTGTTGTTTTTCTCCAGATAGTTCCTTGTTGGTTTAATAAAATTAAAAGCTTGATTTTCTTATTTCTTAAGAGTTTATCAGAGGCAATGTTTAAATAAGAGTTAAGAAGTGTTGCTATCCTTCAGTGGAGGGTTAAATATGGGCTGCCTTTTTTCCATATTCAAGGCACCGCTGAGACAACCATAATCTTGACGCAAATTGTAGTCAATAGCTTTACTTGAGTTTGTGGAAGAAAAAAGAATGTTCTAGAAAGAAAAACATAGACATGGTATAGAGAGTTTACCCATAATCTCCATCATCACCTAAGGCTCTCAGATGAATGAATTAATTTGAAAAGAGGAGCTCACTAGTTTAAAGGAATAATTTCAGTATTTTATAACTTGCTACAAAATAAATGCTTGTTTACGTTTATTATCTTTCATTACCATCATCAGAAGATTTAGGTAGAAAAGCAGTTAGAGACTTTTCATGAAATGATGAGATGCACCAGATAGAAAACTCAGGTTCACTTTTTATTACATTTATTGATACAGTTCTCCCAAGATAGAGCTTGTGGCAAAACTGAGCCAAGTACAAGACGGTGGAGTAAATGATTATTGTGTACACTGTACCCTATGGAGTAAATGATTATTGTGTACACTGTACCCTATGGCTTGCAGAGAGTTTATGTATTTTACATCTAGTTATTATTTTATTATTTGAAGGTACAGAACTTTAATTTGCTGAGAATATTTGTTATATTGACTATTACATTACGACTCATTCCTGAGTTAATTTTCATTACTGCAGAGCAGATGATGTGTAGAGTTTTATTTCAATCAGTTTTATTCCTCCTTTATATTATATTGAAAAAATACTGATTATTAGATATATGTGTGTGAATGAGGGTATTTTATATACAAATTTTATTTCAAGGCTTATTGTCATGAATTATTTATTTATTTATTTATTTATTATTTTTAAGTGTGTAGTATATCAGATCTTAAATGTTTTAGGTCTTTCTCAAACTCATGCTATCCAAGACAATAGTTATGGATTAATTTGTTGCTCGGAACTGTGATCACATCTCTTTGTGTGGCTCCCAACATTTGTGATTTTACTTGTCAGAACTTGGAAGAGCTTAGGAAATCATTTCCATATACTTACTATTATCTTTACTTGGTGTGTCCTTTCTTTTATTCACTTTCTGGTTTAGTAGTAAAGGAAAGTGAAAATAAATCACACTAACTATGAGTCATCTTTCTTAATCCAGATCAGACTTTGAGTCAGCCTCTGGCCAAGCTCATATACATGTAACTTTCCAGATATTCAAAGCATCTCTGTATATCAGAAAAACAAACAAACAAAAAACTAATCTCTTGGCTATCATGCTCATCCTCTTATGAGTTTAAAAGTAGTGCATCTTAGAATAGCCAATAAGGCCTACTGTTTTATAGTTGATACTCCAACTGGGCCAAGGATCAAATTCCTATATGTCATATAGCAGTTGACAGTGACGGAGATCCTTCAGCCTTACAATCATCCTATTAAACACTTCAGATTCCCATATGCATGGATAATTTTTAAAGCATTTCATTAATCAGTAGATTTATTTTTATAATATTTATTACATTATGAAACTTTGTAACATATAGTTAAACTGAAGTGTTACATTTTATTCTGAATCACCACTAACATATGAAAAATAATGTCTTCTGATTGTTATATTTGTCAACAGATTTATAATTAGAATTACCACAATGATAGGTTAGAGCTACTATATTAAAGAAAGCCCATACATCCTAAATGACTAATCAATTTGGTATTTTCCCCTAAAATAGAAATAGTGTAGTGAATAGACAGAAGGAAATCTACTGTTTTAAACCCGAGATCATGCTTTTTCCCAAGTTGTATCTCAATGAATAACATTATGGTTAAGATGTATTTAAAAGTTTATACATATTTAAGTATTTTCAACTATTATTTCTGGAATTACTATACTCTTTCAGAATGTCAACTGTATACTGCGCGTGTGTTTTATGCATGTTCATATACACTGTTAACATATACTGTGCATATGTTTTAATTATCAATTAACAACTACCTTATCTTTTTAGCTGTCAATCATTGAGAAGTTTTCAATTATGTCCTTTCAAAGTCATAATTAAGCATTATAGTATATGACTTAGTATTTATATTAAATTTAAGGTACCAAGACTTTGTTTTTCTAGAAATTCATATAAAATACCATTATTTAAACTACTCCGCAGTTTGAAATTCTTCTCTAAACTCTTACATGAATTTTATTTATTTTATTTTTTCAAAAGATTTATTTATTTATTTTAGAAAGAGAGCGCATACTTGTGCACGAAAGGGGGGCAGGGCAGAGCTCCAGCAGGTTCCCCACTGAGCACAGAACCTGACCTGAGCCAAACCCAACAGTCTGATGTTCAATTGACTGAGCCACCTAGGCACCTCCAACTTCCATGAATTTTAATGCCCTAGTCACCTACTATCTCTAGCAAAATCTTTGAATCATCCTTTTAGTTTTTTGTGTCCATTCAGTCTACCAGAACATACACTATTACATTTTTTGTCTTACCAGTTTTATCTGAGTATTTTCTACAGAATAAAGTGTGTTTCAGTCTTCCCTAAGTGAAATATATACCCTAATCTCATCCATTTTTAAAATTACAATTCAAATACTATTTCTTCCATCAATATACACCGAGTTTTAGCTGAAAAACAAAAGTTGCCCCTCTTCTCACGTATAGAATTTAATTTTATCACTAATTTTTACTTAGAACCTTACATACTGGTGTGCCTCGGTGGCTCAGTGGGTTAAGCCTCTGCCTTCGGCTTCTGTCATGATCTCAGGGTCCTGGGATCAAGCCCTGCATCAGGCTTTCTGCTCAGCAGGGAGCCTGCTTCCCCCTCTCTCTCTGCCTGCTTCTCTGCCTACTTGTGATCTCTCTCTCTGTCAAATAAATAAAATAAAATCTTAAAAAAAATAACAACAAAAACCTTTCACACTAATATAAAATTTTGAGGTTTGGAAGAGTTCCTATGCTGTCTGTGCACCAAGTACTCACTTTTTTAGTGTTTTCCTTGACTTAATAGGGAATCAAGTTTGCAGCAAGATCATTTTATTTCTCCACATCCTAAAACGTATATAATTCTAGTTCTTGAGAAAAATTATCTTTTATATTATATCCTGTCTGTATTTCCATTCATTTTTTAAATTTTTTTCCATTCATTTATTGAGTAAAGTAAGTAGCAGTGGTTTTTGAATATGATTAACAGTTCTTAGAACAATACAATTACCTATACTCCCTAATTTAATCCTGAACTAAGAATAATTCTCATTTTATAAGAGAGCAAACAGCCTCAAGGTAGTTATTTTCCCAGTTTCGGGAATCTACTATGGAACAAAACCTGACCTGCAATCCAGATTGACTTTATAATATAGTTTTATCAAGGCATGATTCACCTTAATTATTATTATTATATTATTGCTTTATTAATAATTATAGAATGACTAGAAACATGTCTTTCCTCATTTACTTTATTTATTTTTGGGGTGCCTGGATGGCTCAGTTGAGCATGCAACTCTTGATTTCATCTCATGTCATGATCCTGGGGTCATGGGATTGAGCCCTGGGTCAGTCTTCTCCCTCAGTGGGGAGTCTGCTTGTGATTCTCTCTCCCTCTCTCATTCTGTCCCTAACCACCATGCTCTATTTCTCTCTGTCTAAAATAAATTAATCTTTTTAAAAAATAAAAATATATTTCATTTTTAAGTTAATATATTATTCTCCCAAGTGCACATTTTAAGTATACTGATTTTGATTACATGAGATGCTATTATTTCAAAAACTTTGGATCCAGTAGCTGACATGATGAACGAAAGGGAAGTAAAATGGTAACTAGTCATCACTTCTGTGGTGTCTAAGTAAATTTAAATTTATCATTACTCTAAACAATTCACTAGTTATTTCTACAATTCTTACAGCAAATCTAGACAGATTATCTCAAAAATCAAAAGAAAGATTATCTGATTTTAGAGAGGTAGAAAAATGGGCAAGAGTTGAATAGGCACTCCATGAAATAAAATGTGAAAGTGACTATAAATAATTAAACTTAATTTTATTAATCAGGAAAATGTTAATGTGTAACAATGGCTAATTTAAAATAATATTAAAAATGGGAAAAAATAAACAGACATTGATCCTGACAATAGCTACTACTTATTTAAGATTCCAGTACTAACACACAAACTATGCCAGCATAGAAACCATACATATATATATAGAATAATTATACATACTTATAAATATACAATAATTGTAATGTAGATCTGTGTCCCTTATTAAATTCTTTCATATGCTTTAAGTCTACCTTAAAGTAACAGGTCCTCAATGAGTTATTTCTTAGATTATTCCAGCCACAACATTGACTCTTTTCCCTGAACACCTGTTACTTTCAAGTTCAGTACACTGTGTTTGTTGATTCATATGCACAATCTGTTATGACAATTAGGTTGATTTCTCTTGTCTATGAGACTTTATGTAGTTTGAGCCATTCAAGAAACATCTTGTGCTGCTCCTGTAGCTTCATTAAAACAATACTGGGTATAAGGTATTTGGTTAAATGTATTTTTTGATTGAGTGATAGTTATCTCTATATTTAAGCTAAGGTTTTTGCAATTTAAAGAACATTCCTTTCAGTAAAATGATTATCTGAATCAAAAATGAAAGTAAACAAATATAGGTACTTTACTCTTGTTCTGTCAACGTTTAATGTTTATGGGTGAGAAATGAGAAATTTAGAAGTTAGTGACTTTGTCCAACATTATAAAGCAAGCAAGTGACAAAATTATAAATTGGATACAGGTACACTGAATTTTTAGGCCACCATGCCCTGAAATTTAATAAATAATTTTAATTAAAAAAGAGAATTTGGATGAAAAAAAGGCAAATTGATTGTGACTCCATGAATCAAATTTTATTTCCTAGAATGAAAACTGCTGCTTAATGTCTCTGTCTTTCTTCTTATGATATATGATGTTGAATGCTAGTTGACAAACTTAGCTGAAGAAAATAGGTAGTAAATAATACAAAGAAAAATAAAACACAGGAATTGTATATTTCCCTGTGGGATAATAAACATGGCAAAAAACTCTTGACAGTCTAAAGGATAATAGATGTTGTATAGCCATCTGGAATGCCAAATGCAGTGCATCTAGTAAGAAGTAAAAGAAAACAGATGGGCATTTTGTTTTCCATATTGTATTCCCAACAACCACAAGAACTTACTTGAATGACCAAGGGCACAATAACCTAATCTAATAGCAAAACACTGTGGTAATAAGTGTAAAAAAAGATGTGTGTGTGTGGGGGGATGTTCCTGTGATAGAAAGTAGAGTGTAATCAGAATTTATTGTTAAGGAGAAATGAAGAAGAACAGGAAAAAAAAAGAAAAATAATTCATATATAGTATGTGACAGAATTGTCTCTGTCCTCATTTCCTTAACAAAATGCCATCTACCTTTTCAAAGTTTCCAACAAGCGACCATTACTGTTTTCAATAGAAGATAAAGACTTCTACTTGGTAGGGCACTCTTGTGTTTATTACAAATGGAATATACCTTCTTTTAAATAATATTGGTGCTTTATTAGTCTTTTTACTGCTTTTGCTAGTGTTCCTGTCCCAAAGTTGCATAAATTTTGATCAGTCTTTTCTTAATCTAATCTTCACCAAAACGCTGTTCCTGGTGCATGATTTTATACAAAATAAGGTGTTTCAGAAAAGTATATGTAGTAATTATAGCAAAATGCCTAAATAGCAAAATGCATGTCAGTTTTAGTTAAGAAACAGAAATGACTTTAAGGTATTTTAAGCATCAGTGATTTTTTTTTTTTAAGATTTTACTTATTTATTTGACAGACAGAGATCACAAGTAGGCAGAGGCAGAGAGGCAGGCGGAGAGCGGGGAGGGGGGGGAAGCAGGCCCCCTGCGGAGCAGAGAGCCCGATGCGGGACTCGATCCCAGGACCTTGGGAATCATGACCTAAGCTGAAGGCAGAGGCTTTAACCCACTGAGCCACCCAAGCGCCCCAAGCATCAGTGATTTAATCAAAGTATTGACATCTATAACAATATTGGAGGGTTGAAATAGAAGGTCTAGACTTGGGCTCCAGAAAAGATACCAGAACAATACAGAACTGAACTAGAAGACAATCTACCTCACTGACCACTGTGAAATTATGCTGGATAGTACTAAGGCTGCAGTTTCTCGTTACTCAGCAATCTAGAGAATGGACACCCCACCTGTTACCCAGCTTGAGAAGACATACTGGAAAATAAACAAAACACAACACCACCATTAACAAACACCAAAGTACTTTTTTTTTTTTTTAAATCATTAGGACATTAGGGTATAGGAATTATAGTGTTTTTTCAGAGAACTCTTTCATTTGCAGAACTGTGCTTGTCACATGATAAAGACAAGAGGGAACCAGCATGAGGTTATCTATGAAAGTATGTAGCCTTTAAAACCAACTCCTCAGACTAAAAGGGAAAAAATGAAGCTTAAGGAGACAAATGACAATGTGCAGCACGACATGTAAATGTTTGGAGACAACTACACTAGAAGACAGAATAGAGGAATCAGATGCTTGCATCTACTTATAGAGAGTGTGTATTTAAGTGATATATAAAGACAGAAGCCATTTTATTTCACATATGTTCTCACAATAAGGAGGACCTTAATTAGAAGTGTTGTGTCAATAAATACCTATCCTATAAAATGAGACAGAATGTATGAGAGAATAAAATCTCAGTGCTAAAATTCCACCACATGAGTACATATCACAACACAATTCAAGTACTAACAGTGATTTCACAATGGAGAAGTGTCAGGGATGTCTGCCTTACATATAGGCAATAAATACATGCCTTGTCTATTACTACCTTCGAGTTATAATAAAAAAAAAAAAGACTAAGATGTTTGTTTTTTATTAACCTCTGTACCAGCAATTTTAAATTAAATCAGAGATTCAAATATAGTTACCCAAAACCTTTTTCTGGTCTAGATTCTTAACAATTGTTATGATCACAGGTGAGGTTTGATTATAAATATGTAAACTTCAAATTAGTGTATTTTGTCACTTATGTTTTAATAAATATTATGTTCTACTTGAAAGTTAATTTGGAGAATTCTATTATACTTAGCCCCCAGCACAGTCACATATTCAGCGAGTTTTTTTTGAGAGTAAGTTTGAAACTGGATCCTTACTCTGTTAACTTCTCCAATTTTGTGGGACTACATATTCCTGCATTCCCATCAAGGAAAAAAATCAGTTATAGTATAGTAGCTGAAAAAATGAAGGAAAGGGACACCAGGATGGTTCAGTCTGTTAAGCATGGGACACCTTCTTTCAGCTCAGGTCCTGGTCTCAGGGTCCTGAGATGGGGCCTTGGGTAGGCTTAGCACTCAGTGGGGAGTCTGCTTGAGATTTTCACCCTTTGCCCATTACCCCTATGCTCCCATATGCATGCTATCTCTCTCTAATAAATAAATTACTCTTAAAAAATGAAAGAAAAGAACCTGTGTACTTCCATTTTGATATCCTTTATGATTATGTAAGGTATTTATCTGTGTTGAAAGTGTAGTACCCCAAAGTAGTTCAGTCTTTTGTATATATGGTTTCTTTTTTGTGATTACATTTTACTTTCAGTTATTGCCATCAAGTTTCATCCTGAATTGGATTAAAGTGGACATGAACAATCAAATACAGAACAATTAGAATTTCTTTAAAACTAGTATATTTTTTACTTGTTTGATTCACATTTTTATAGTGTTAAATTCATGCTCGCTAGGAAAAAAGAGTAATGGCATTGTTATCGGTGAGTCCTGTTTCCTACCTCAGTTCTTGAGTTCAGCCAAGAAAGAATTCAGAGTCACACTCTTAAGTGTGACTATTAAGTGTTTAACTTATGACTTATGTTAACTTAACTTATGTTAAGTGTTTAACTTTAATGACTATTAAGTCATTAAACACTATTAAGTGTTTAATAGTGATCAAAGTGAACATATGCTCTCATGACATCTGGGTGGGGCTCAGTCAGTTAAGCCTCTGACTTTGGCTCAGGTCATGAACAAAGGGTCCTGGAATTGAGTACCACATTGGTCTCCTTGTTCAGCAGGGACCTTCCTTCTTCTGCCTGCTTCTCCCCGTGTTTGTTCTCACGCTCCCTCTCTGACAAATAAATTAATAAAAAATCCTTAAAAAAAAAAAAGTACACTCTCAAGGTGGGAGAGTAGGTAGACCCAGAGGTGACCAATGTGCTAGGGGTGGGGGTTGTCTTGTTTGTTATACTTGCTTGAGTTATGAGTCATAGCTAGGGTGTTCTCTGATTGAGGTTGCCTTCCAACATCTAAGGGACTCCTCCTGTCTCTGGGGAGAGGGAGTTTTTGGCCGTATATGGTCCTTGTTAGAACAGTGATGACATCCATCCCCTTCGAGGGGAGTCAAAACTGCAATGTGAATGTATTATAATGAAGCTATAGGTTACTTTAGGGCAGTGGTTATAGGGAAGGCCACACATGTGTCCTCTGCTGTATTTCCCAGCTGTTTTTGCTCTGTAGATGATTGGCAGTTTCTGTCTTTTTCTGTCAGGCAGTCCCATTCCCTGCTCTTATCTAGCTAACTGTCTACTCTATCAGTATAATGAGTATCCTAGGTTTCACAAGGTATCTGGTAAAAATTCACTTAAGAATCAACTTATTTTCAGGGCACCTGTGTGGCTCAATCACAGGTCATTCATGAACCCAGCATCACAGAATTGAGCCCCCTTCTCAGCTGGGAGCCTGCTTTTTTCTTTGCCCCTCCCTCCTGCTCTCTCTCTCTCAAATAAATAAAAATGAAATTTTAAAAATCAACTTATTGCATTTATGTTACAAATTTGCTTTCTAATCATGTATCTTTTGCTTGAGAGGATTTCCATTTACATCACACATTAGAGAATTAGCCTAAAAACCTGACAAAATTAAAATTCACAACTAAAACTAAAGGAGAATAGAAAATACTAAAGAATGATTGACTGAATTCTCTCATGTTTTCCTGTACTTATTTTTGTCCAAATTTAAATGATAGTGGAACAGACCTTAATGTATGTTCAAGTTTTAACTTTTCTCATTGTCCGCCCTTCAGTGCCTCTATTTTAAAAAATAAATTCTACAAGTTTAAACCACTGAATATCATGGAATATTAATATCAGTGTACTTTCTAGGGTCTCTGAGTATGTCTGAATCAATCTAATTACACATTTTCATGTAAAATAATTTTAACATATTTTCCTATCAAAAATAAAGTGATTTATTGTGGCTACATAAAGCTGCCAATTATTTAGAATCCAAAATTACATTGGTATGCATTGGTGTGTTTCTGATCCTTGTTATCTTTTGAGGAATAAAGATAATCAGATGTTCTTAGAAAACTTTGAATTATTACATGATAAAGCCCTGCATTCTGTGTTTACTCATAAAATATTGGTATTTCAAATATGATCTAAATCATACTTATCAGACCTTCATTTTTTATTTGAATTTAGATCTTAGTTTTCATTTTCAAATTCATTTTTTTACATTCTTTGGAAAAGACAGACTACTTATTTCTCTGATATGGATGAGAACAACTGATATCCATCATTATAATATATTACATTATTGTTAGAGTAATTATTTCCAGCAGTCATAATTGATGGTACTTGGATTTTTAACTGGTAAGAAAATGTTCCATTTGTTTTGTTTATGACTAGATCTTTGAAAGCAAACAGTTTTTCTTTTATACAATGTTAGTACTACAAATGAATTAGCTAACTTTCTCCTTGATAATGAAAGGCATACTCCATACCTTTCTGTGCCTAGAGGACATTAGAGAATGCTTCTCCTGTCACATTTTCCCTGCCCCTCAGCCAGTATTATATATGTCATGCAGTCCAGGACAATCCTTTCCTTTGTGTAAGCAGCAGTATCAAGGATTTATGGGAGCTACTCCCTCCTGCTAGTGAGGGGAGAGTAAGACTCAATATGTTTCAAAATCGGGTATAAATCAAAGTTGGTGAAAGGCAAACTTGAAAAAAATCCCATACTCCTATAAAAACACCCAAACATTTGTGAGGATTTCTCTTTATATTTCCACCAGATGGTGGAGAGCAGAAATGAGAGGAAAGAAAATTACAATCCATAATTTCAACTGACTTCATGGATCTCATCATTAGTGACAGCTGAGGTAGCTGAATGCTTTTTGATGTGATTTAGAACAAATCAACTTTCTCTGAGAATCCTTTTTTTTTTTTTAATTATTTTACAAACAAAAAGCAAAAAGGAACTTTGAACAAGAAAGACAGTTATGTGGAAAGCGTATGAGCTTTGATGTCTGAGGCCTTCATCCAAATTCCAGGTCTTTTATATATTTACTTATGATACTTAACTATAAGTTACTCAGTTTTTCAGAATCAGTTTTTACATCCACTCTGCTGGGGTATTGCTATGTACCTAAACATTTTCATTATGGAGAAAAAAAATCCCAATGTATTAATGCTACTATTGCCATCACATTTTCCTTTAGGAGCTACGTCACACAGGTAAAGATTTCTTTTGGAGAAATAATACCAAAAAGAAACAGTTTCTCAACAGTGAACTACACAAGGGTCTCTGCATAAGGCCTCTCTTTGTTAGGAATTCCAGCATAGTTACTTTTTTTTTTTAATTTATTTATTTGACAGACAGAGATGACGCGTAGGCAGAGAGGCGGGCAGAGAGAGAGGGGGAAGCAGGCTCCCTGCTTAGCATGGAGCCTGATGTGGGGCTCGATTCCAGGACCCTGAGATCATGACCTGAGCCGAAGGCAGAGGCTTTAACCCACTGAGCCATCCAGGCGCCCCAGCATAGTTACTTTTTGAATATATGTCTTTATGAAGAGATTAGGGTTAAATATATTCATTTATGTCAAAACTGAATTTTGTCTTTATGTTTTGTTAGGTTCCCACATTTCTATCCCAGGATGTAATGTAGTATCAAATCACTTCTTATTCTTACTGGCTAGGAGTTTGGTGTTCTGTTCAGTGGCTTTATAGGAGGTTATGTCCAGTTCCTAAGACATTCCTAAGAAAAAGGAAGGCATATCTATTACATATTGGGTACCTGGATGGCTCACTCGGTTAAGCATCTGTCTTCAGCTCAGGTCATGATTCTGGGGTCCTAGGATCAAATACCCGCTTTGGGCTCCCTGCTCAGGGGGAGTCAGCTTCTTCCTCTCCTTCTCCCCCTCCCCCTACATGTGTGTGGGCACTCTCTTTCTCTCTCTCTCTTGAATAAATAAAAGAAATCTTTTAAAAAACGACATCTAATTTAACAAGGAATATGGCATGTAATTATAAATGGTAGCAGCAATTATTAATACATTATAATGATTTCTGTTTTGAAATTTCAAGTGAAGAATTAGCTATATTTTTATTGTATAATACTTGTAGTATTTTCTACTGTGTTGAACATTATTAGTAATGTTTCATTGTATTGACTTCAGAAGCTCTCTTACACAGAAACTGATTTTATTGAAATTATAAAAATGCCATGATTTTATCTGTATTACTACAATTTAAGGTGAAATGTGTAATCCAATTTTAGCTACATGTGTTATTCACTAATTGGACCATTCACCCAACAAATGTAATTTTCAATCTTTTTCAAATGTTGAGTAGTAAAAGTAATTTGCAGGGAAACAATAATAGTAAGAGCAGGTAATGTGGTTAGTGTCTTAGACAATCTGATATTTTCATTTCTTATTTTTTATTATAAAAATTTAACCATTTCTCACTCCTCTGAATAACTCATTTCCTTAGCTCCTTAAAATTGAAATGTTGATATTTTTTGAGCATTGTTCTATTATTTCTTGACACTGTCAGCCATTCATCAAATAGAGCAGATATTATCAGTAAATTGAATGCCTCAAAGAGTTAAGTTGTAAATTTAAAAAAAAAACAGTTTAATATCCTATAGATAATAAACTTTGAATTACTTGTCATTTAGAACACATATTACTTAAATCAGCATACTCAAATGGAGAGAAAAAATAGTAATATAATAAATGTGCTAAAGGTCAATTTTTGTGATTTTGATTTAAATTTGGTAAAGTAAATGAATTTTTTGTATGTTAGGATCACATAAACTGAGTATTTTTTTCTTCAGTGATTTTAAATATCCACATCTATTTTTGAAATTTTATTTCATGAAAAAAATACATTGTTCTCAATCTGACCTTAAATACACAGAGAGGGATGCCTGGGTGGGTCAGTGGGTTAAAGCCTCTGCCTTCAGCTCAGGTCATAATCCCAGGGTCCTGGGATCAAGCCCTGCATCAGGCTCTCTGCTCAGCGGGGAACCTGCTTCCCCACCTCTCTCTGCCTGCCTCTCTGTCTGTCAAATAAATAAATAAAATCTTTAAAAAAAAATACAAAGAGAAATTTGAGTTCTGCTAACCAAGGAAGGCATGTCTAGTTCTTTCACCAACTTATCAACTATAAATACTATAATTAAACAAATTTTATATATTTATTAAATACAGGCATTATTTTCAATTATGTTCAATTACTTTTAAAAAGCCCATCTACCCTTTCCTACTGCTTTGTCCAAATTTGTGTTTGTTGCATTATCTGAACATAGGGACAGATTTTTCTTTTTCCTTAAAAGAAAGTATATTACAATAGGGAGAAAACTGTGGTTTCAGAAAATTGGAAGCAACACAAAATTGAACAAAAAAGGCTCTTCTGCTGTAGGGTAAAGAGGGGTAAGTAAAACCAAGCAGTATCTTTTAAAGGAAAGTTGGGCAACAAGAGGAAATGGCTAGTGGGATCCTTTGGGAAGAGTGTTCCCCTGTGGTCAGCCAATTCTCAGAATGATAAGGACATATGTTTTACTTTTTAATAGCTTGCTTAGGCTTGGGGACAAGAAGAGTTCAGGAGTCTATAAGGAGAAAACTTGATTAAAGTATGGTCAAGATGAAGCAGAGAGTTAAAAACAGGCAGTGGACACTGTGAAAGAAATCAATCACAGTCAAAAAATATTTTACAATAATGAGGTATGTGCCCTCTATCCCTACACTTTGAAGAGTTTTGATCAGGAAGGGATGCTGTACTTTGTCAAATGCTTTTTCAGCATCTATTGAGAGTATCATATGGTTCTTGTTCTTTCTTTTATTAATGTGTTCTATCACATTGATTATCAAAGCCATCTATGAAAAACCCACCGCAAATATCATTCTCAATGGAGAAAACCTGAAAGCTTTTCCGTTAAGATCAGGAACACGGCAGGGATGTCCATTATCACCACTGCTATTCAACATAGTACTAGAAGTCCTAGACTCAGCAATCAGACAACAAAAACAAATTAAAGGCATCCAAATTGGCAAAGAAGAAGTCAAACTATCACTCTTCGCAGATGATATGATACTATATGTGGAAAACCCAGAAGACTCCACTCCAAAACTGCTAGAACTTGTACAGGAATTCAGTAAAGTGTCAGGATATAAAATCAATGCACAGAAATCAGTAGCATTTCTGTACACCAACAACAAGACAGAAGAAAGAGAAATTAAGGAGTCAATCCAATTTACAATTGCACCCAAAACTATAAGATACCTAGGAATAAACCTAACCAAAGAGACTAAGAATCTATACGCAGAAAATTATAAAGTACTCATGAAAGAAATTGAGGAAGACACAAAGAAATGGAAAAATGTTCCATGCTCCTGGATTGGAAGAATAAATATTGTGAAAATGTCTATGCTACCTTAAAGCAATCTACACATTTAATGCAATCCCTATCAAAATACCATCCATTTTTTTCAAAGAAATGGAACAAATAATCCTCAAATTTATATGGAACCAGAAAAGACCTTGAATAGCCAAAGGAATATTGAAAAAGAAAGCCAAAGTTGGTGGCATCACCATTCCGGACTTCAAGCTCTATTACAAAGCTGTCATCATCAAGACAGCATGGTACCAGCACAAAAACAGACACATAGATCAATGGAACAGAATAGAGAGCCCAGAAATAGACCCTCAACTCTATGGTCAACTCATCTTCGACAAAGCAGGAAAGAATGTCCAATGGAAAAAAGACAGCCTCTTCAATAAATGGTGCTGGGAAAATTGGACGGCCACATGCAGAAAAATGAAATTGGACCACTTCCTTACACCACACACGAAAATAGACTCAAAATGGATGAAGGACCTCAATGTGAGAAAGGAATCCATCAAAATCCTTGAAGAGAACGCAGGCAGCAATCTCTTCGACCTCAGCCACAGCAACATCTTCCTAGGAACCTCGGCAAAGGCAAGGGAAGCAAGGGCAAAAATGAACTATTGGGATTTCATCAAGATCAAAAGCTTTTGCACAGCAAACGAAACAGTTAACAAAACCAAAAGACAACTGACAGAATGGGAGAAGATATTTGCAAACGACATATCAGCTAAAGGGCTAGTGTCCAAAATCTATAAAGAACTTAGCAAACTCAACACCCAAAGAACAAACAATCCAATCAAGAAATGGGCAGAGGACATGAACAGACATTTCTGCAAAGAAGACATCCAGATGGCCAACAGACACATGAAAAAGTGCTCCACGTCACTCGGCATCAGGGAAATACAAATCAAAACCACAATGAGATATCACCTCACACCAGTCAGAATGACTAAAATTAACAAGTCAGGAAATGACAGATGCTGGCGAGGATGTGGAGAAAGGGGAACCCTCCTCCACTGTTGGTGGGAGTGCAAGCTGGTGCAACCACTCTGGAAAACAGCATGGAGGTTCCTCAAAATGTTGAAAATAGAACTACCCTATGACCCAGCAATTGCACTACTGGGTATTTACCCTAAAGATACAAATGTAGTGATCCGAAGGGGCACGTGTACCCGAATGTTTATAGCAGCAATGTCTACAATAGCCAAACTATGGAAAGAACCTAGATGTCCATCAACAGATGAATGGATAAAGAAGAGGTGGTATATATACACAATGGAATACTATGCAGCCATCAAAAGAAATGAAATCTTGCCATTTGTGACGACGTGGGTGGAACTAGAGGGTATCATGCTTAGTGAAATAAGTCAATCGGAGAAAAACAACTATCATATGATCTCCCTGATATGAGGACATGGAGAAGCAACATGGGGGGTTAAGGGGATAGGAGAAGAATAAATGCAACAAGATGGGATTGGGAGGGAGACAAACCATAAATGACCCTTAATCTCACAAAACAAACTGGGGGTTGATGGGGGGAGGTGGGGTTGGGAGAGGGGGAGGGGGTTATGGACATTGGGGAGGGTATGTGCTATCCTGAGTGCTGTGAAGTGTGTAAACCTGGTGATTCACAGACCTGTACCCCTGGGGATAAAAATACATTATATGTTTATAAAAAAAAAAAAATGGAGGGGGAGGCGAACCATAAGAGACTATGGACTCTGAAAAACAGCCTGAGGGTTTTGAAGGGTCAGGGGTGGGAGGTTGGGGAAACAGATGGTGGGTAATAGGGAGGGCACGTTTTACATGGAGCACTGGGTGTTGTGCAAAAACAATGAATACTGTTACGCTGAAAAAAATAAATAAATTAAAAATATATATATTTTACAAAGAAGACTCCAGATCCACATGGCTTCCCTGATAAATTCCTCCAAACATTTTTGAAGAAACAGTACCAATGCTAGATATTTTTTTCTAGAATATTAAAGAGGATAATATACTTCTCAACTTGTCCTATGAGAACGTTTTATGAATCATTATTCTAAAATCAAATTCAGACAAGGAGATTAAAAGAAAAGAAAGAATCCAAAATTTCTCATGAATATAGGTACATGATTCTTTAAAGTTAGTTTATAAGTAAATAAAATGCAAAGTTATATAAAAGGAAAGTACTTCATGACAAAGTGGGCTTTATTCCAAGTTTGGTTTAACATTCAAAACTCAACCAACATCCAAACAACAGAACTCTCATTCAGTGCTAGCAGGAATGCAAAATGGTAAAGCTCTGTGGGAAGATAGCAAATGACCAATTAATTACATTCCTACAAACCCAGATGAAACTTATATCCACAGAAAAATATTCACATGAATGCTTATTAGCTCTATTCTCAATCACCACAAATGTCCCTCAATAGGGTAATGGATAAACAAACTGTAATAAATCCTTAAAATGTATACTACACAGCAAGAGAGGGAATGAGGTATTAGCCATGCAAAAACATGGATGAAATGTATATAGTGATTTCAAAGAATCCAGGCTGAAAATGCCATATACTATGTGATTTGAATTATGTGACATTCTGGGAAAAGCAAAAATGTGTAGATAGTAAACAGATCAGTGTTTGCCAGGGGTTTATTTATAGGGAAAGGTTGAATGGTGACAGAGAAGTGGAAGTATCAGAGCATTCTGTATAATGCTCTGATAGTGGTTGCATGATGCTATTCATTTAGATATCTCCATAAGTCTGTACAGCAAAAAAGAACCTTAATGTATGCAGATTATATAAAACTTTTAGGGAGTAAAAAGATCCCAGCATGCAATGAAAACCATAACAAAAGAAACTAATCATATTACAAATGTATAAAATTTCCTTAAGAAAGGGATTGATATATAAACTATGACCAAAGTAACTTTGGCAGTTAATGCAGTCCAGAAGATTAAAAGTAAAATGAACTGTACTTAAGCACTGTACTTTAGTTGATAAAGTTGTTTAATTGTTTCCTATTTTCAGGTTAACAATTCTGAAACTGCTATACCTGTATACTAAAATCAAATAACAGATGGTGGTTGGTGTGAGCCAGATTCCTCCCTGAAGTGACTGATTACAGATTAGCAAAGGGAGGAGGCAGAATGATTCATGTGGAAGTTTAGAGTTAGAGACATCAGCATGAAGTCATGTTTAACTTACTGTAAATGCAAATGTATTGATAAAAAAGAGAGATGTATGTACACATGGATTAGTATACACACAGAGATATCCTTGTTCTATCAGCTGAGAAGACCAAGAAGTAATGACAATGTAGTAGCAATGAGTACACCTACACCTTGGTTTCTAATATTTATCTCCAATAACAGGAATTAAGGCTTCTTGGAGAAATGGCCAATTTTATAATTAAGGCAGAATCTGCCTGGCTTATCTTATAGTGCCAGAAAGTGAGGAAAGGGCTTAGTTAAAAAACAAACACTCAAAGACAAAGAGTTTCTTTGTTGGACAAAGAAACCAACTGGAAGAGCTAATAGCCAAAGCTGGACAATTCGGGCAACAAAATAAATAAAGTAGTATGGATTATAATCTAAAGTATAAATAAAAATTTATGAGTCTTAATTAAAAGAATAAATTATTAACTAAATAAATATATATTTATTTTTACATTTATTTAGAGGATTTAAAAACATCCTATTTAGAATTCTAAACAATTTATTTAGATACTCTGCTCCCAAGAAAGTAGAGCATAACTTTCCACTCCTCAGTTGTAGAATCTGCAGAGTCACTTCCTCCCAAAGATTACAGTATGGAAAGAGTGAAAAAGAGTGATTTTCTGGTAGAGAAACTTAACGAACACTACCTTAGCTGTGGAATGAAGGTTGATATCCACAGTGATAAATCTTATTGATAGTATGTATCTTTGATATGATGTGATAAAAATGGCAGTTTCCTTCTGTGGTTTTCCAAAATTCCATATACCCAGCCTAACAGTGAGAAAAACATCAGACAAATCCCAGTTAATGGACATTCTATAATATCCTTGACCAGTATTCTTCAAAATTTTCAAGGTCATAAAAAGAAAGGAAAGTCTAAAAAACTGTCACAGCCAAGAGGAGCTTACAGAGACATGACAGATAAATATGATATGATATCTTGGATAGGAACCAAGAACAGAAGATGACATTAGGTAAAAACTAAGAAAATTTTGTAAAGGCACAAACTGCAGTTAATAATAAAATATCCATAAATAAATAAATAAATAAATAAATAAATAAATAAAATCTCCACATTTACTTATTAATTGTGACAAATGTACCACAGTAATTTAAGATACTAATAATATAGAAGAAATTGATTGTGGGATATATTAGAACTATGTTATCATCATAAGTATTCTGGAAATCTAAAATTATGTAAAAATTATATTTTATCTTATATTAAATTTTATCTAAAACAATGTAATTTACCATATTAGTAATTAGGAAAAAATATACTATCTCAGTGCCTGCAGAAGAATCTTTGGCAAGGGGCGCCTGGGTGGCTCAGTGGTTTAAGCCGCTGCCTTCAGCTCGGGTCATGATCTCAGGGTCCTGGGATCGAGCCCCGCATCGGGCTCTCTGCTTGGCAGGAAGCCTGCTTCCCTCTCACTCTCTCTGCCTGCCTCTCTGCCTACTTGTGATCTCTCTCTGTCAAATAAATAAATAAAATCTTTAAAAAAAAAAAAAAGAATCTTTGGCAAAATCTAACATACATCCTAGAAAAAAAATAATAAAAATAACCTTTCATTTAACCAGGACTAGAAAGGACCTACGTCAACTGAATAAGGACCATCTATGAAAAAAAATGTATGTCTAGAATCATACTTAATGGTGAAAGACCAAATGCTTTTCCCTCCAAAGCTAGAGTAAGGCAAAAATGCCCATTCTCACCATTTCTTTTAACATTGTACTGGATGGTTCCAGCCAGTAAAAAGCAAGGAAAATAAATAAGAAACAACTATAGTGAAAATGAAGAAATACAAATATTTTTATTCACCAATAGTATGATTATGTATGGAGAATTTATAAAACTTTGTATTAAAATATGAAATAAAATCTATAGTTAATGAATTTAGCATGACTATAAAAAATATTACATTAAAAAACTCAATTGTATTTCTATATACTGCCCTCAGGCAATTTTACTGAAATAAAAAATATCAAATATAACATCAGAACAAATGAAGTAATTAGTAATAAATCTAACTGGAATGCACCATAATCTATACACTAAAAAAGAAAAGTATTCTTGAGAGAAATTAAAGAAAACCTAAATAAATAGATGTTCATGAGTTATAAAACTTAATGTTTTTAAAATGCCAATTCTCCCCTAATTGATCTATAGATTCAACACAATCACAATTAATAATAAGCAAGCTTAAGTTGCCAGAGGGGAAGATGGCTGGGGGGAAGGATGAAATATGTGATGGGGATTAAGGAATGCAATTGTTATGATGAGCACTGGGTGATATATAGAAGTGTTGACTCACTATTCATACACCTGACAATAGTGTAGCACTGTGTGTTAATTAAATGGAAATGAAATAAAAAATTAAAAATATAAATACAAAAAAATTTTTAAAATAGGAAATAAAAAATATGAATGTGTTACCTTATAGTTCTTAATTCAGAAATTCAACACTGAATACAAAAATAAGGTGTTAAAAAATAAGGTATTGGTGGGACTATACGTTTTTCTGGAAGCTTCAGGGAGAATCTATTTCCTTATTCTTCATAGTTTTTAAATTCTACACAGATTCTTTGACTTTTAGTCCCCTTCTTTGATCTTCAAATCAGACAATAGCAACTGAAGTCCTTTCCATATCACATCTCTCTGATTCTCTCTTCTGTTTCTACTTATGAGTACTCCTGTGATTAGACTGGAATTTCTCAGATAAATCTCTATAATTTCCCCATGTCAGGGTAGGTGGATTAGCAATCTTAATTGCATCTGCAACCTTAATTTCCTCTTGCCTGGTAAGGTAATATATTCCAGATCTCAGGAATTAGGACATGGGCATATTTTGGGAGCCACTATTTTGCCTAGCACAACATATATTCATACAACAATTTGAAAACAAAATTATCTACGGCTCTTGATCCTGGGGTTGTGAGTTTGAGCCCCTGCTGGGTATAGAGTTTACTTGAAAACAAGTTTTCCAGGGGCACCTGGGTGGCTCAGCGGGTTAAGCCACTGCCTTCGGCTCAGGTCATGATCTCGGGGTCTGGGATCAAGCCCCACATCAGGTTCTCTGCTCAGTGGGGAGCCTGCTTCCTCCTCTCTCTCTGCCTGCCTCACTGTCTACTTGTGATCTCTCTCTCTCTGTCAAATAAATAAATAAAATCTTAAAAAAAAAAAAGAAAACAAGTTTTCCAAAAGAAAAAACAACAAAATAAATAAATAAAAATTTAAAAAAATTTTTAAAAACAAAAATGAAAGAAAAGAAGAAAAGTAAAAACAAAAATAAATAAATAAATAAATAAAAAGAAATTAAAAAGAACAAATTACAAAAATTTTTGTAATATTTCCCCAACTGAGGAAAAAAAATGTTAATAGATGAATTGTGGTCATCTATACTCGCTAATAAGAAGAAAAGAACTATTGAGATATACTCAATAATGTGGATAGATGTCAAAATACTAATGCTGAATAAAAGAAGCCAGATAAAAAGCAGTATACACCGCCTGACTCTAGATATATGGAAATATAAGCAAATGCAAACTATAGTGACAGAAAGATCACTGGTTGTTGAGATACGTTGGGTAGTAGGTGGTGGCTTAAAGGTGGCTATGAGAGTTGGATTACAAAGGAGTATGGAGGGGCACCTGGGTGGCTCAGTGGGTTAATGCCTCTGCCTTTGGCTCGGGTCATGGTCTCAGGGTCCTGGGATCGAGCCCCACATTGGGCTCTCTGCTCAGCAGGGAGCCTGCTTCCTCCCCTCTCTCTATCTGCCTCTCTGCCTAGTTGTGATCTCTGTCTGTCAAATAAATAAATAAAATCTTAAAAAAAAAAAAGCAAAAACAAAGAGGTATGGAACATCTGTAATACATTTATTAAAATTTATCAAATTTTGCACTTTAAATATGTGCATTTTATTTATATGTCAATTATATCTCCTCAATAAGTCTCTTAAAAATAAACAAAAACAGGGGCACCTGGGTGGCTCAGTTGCTTTAAGAATCTGTCTTTGGCTCAGGTCTTGATCCTGGGGTCCTGGAATCAAGCCCTGCACTGGGTTCCCTGCTCAGCGGGGAGCCTGCTTCTCACTAGGCCCCTCCCCACCACTCCTGCTCTCTCTCTCTCTCTCTCTCTCTCTCTCAATCTCAAATAAATAAGTAAAATCTTAAAACAAAACAAAAGAAAACAAAATAGAAGCCAAGGTAAGCAATATAACTCTTAAGTTACAAGAGAAAAAGCGGGAATCTTTTTCACTTATCCATAAATAATTACATATACTATTGGTCAGGATTAGTTGGGTAATTTTGAGTACCAGGTGTTTTATGGGTGTTTGACTCTTCCTTGATGCAAAACTAATTCCTGGTCGAGTATATCTGACTTCCCAAAGTATTTCTCAGAGAATTTTCTTTGAACAGTATCATCATGGTCCACAATCCAGAAGAATATAATTTTAGGAGTTCCCTAGCCTGAGCTGGATAAGCTAGGGGCATAATTAGTTGAACCAGAAGGTAAAAAATCATATTATATAATGGATCCAGCACTAATATTTGAAGAGGGGGTTGGCTTCTAAGGGAAGAGGTAATGCACAGTTGATTCTAGGTATCCAAAACAAGGTAAATTGTACAGACTTCCACTTAAATTTTATCTGTGTATTTTACACAGCTCAACACAGCTATGTTTTAACATATCAACACAGATATGTTTTAAAAACACACTCCTTAAACAATCTATTGTTTTAAATTATATTTTAAAATGCTTTATAATAGCTATATAAAAATAAAATAGAGCTTTTCTTAACAAAGGAGTGTATAATTTATAGCAGACTTCCATATATATGTGTGTGTATATATGTACATACATGTGAATATGTGTAATTTGAATGAATGGATATGTATGTATGAATATGTTTGTATACACACATATATGTATATATATGAATATATGTAATGTGACTTCACTAGAGCCATATAATTTAAGCAAAACAAACTTTTTTTTTTAAGATTTTATTTATTTATTTGACAGAGATCACAAGTGGGCAGAGAGGCAGGCAGAGGGAGAGGGGGAGGCAGGCTCCCCGTGAGCAGGGAGCCTGATGTGGGGCTCGATCCCAGGACCCTGTGATCATGACCTGAGCCAAAGGCAGAGGCTTTAACCCACTGAGCTGCCCAGGCGCCCCAAGCAAGACAAACTTTAGGTTTGGTGTTTACAAATGAAGCAAATTAGTTCTTGTGAACTGAGTGTTTACATTCTCCCCAAATTCCTATGTTGAAGGCCTAACCACCAACATGATGGTATTTGGAGATGCATCTTTGCGTAGTAATTAGGGAAATGAGGTAATGGAGGTGGAGGTCCATGATGTGATTAGTACCCCTAGAAGGAGAGAAGGGGAAGCCAGAGTGCTCTCTCTCTATCAGGTGAGTCACCTGCAATCCCTGAAAGAGGATCCTCAACAGGAATCAAACCTTTTTTGATCCTAATCTCCTACTCTCCAGCTTCCAGAATTGTGAGAAATAAATGTCTGCTTTCTAAGCCACCCAGTCTATGGCATTTTGCTATTGCAGCCTGAGTGGAAATAATATGGAAGGTTAAGCAAAGCATGCTGTGGTCGAAAGCCCAGACATTTGAAGAAAACCAATCTGAATTTTCACCTCAGTAATCTTTATATATTTGTGCCACCCTGAACAAGTGGTTTCATTAGTCACCAACCTAACTGTAACTTCCCTACATCAAAACTCAGTTAACTTGTCTTATATGTCTACTCTGAGAATTAGTTATAATATACTGCAAATAGCTAAACACAGGCAAGATTTATTTTTCAAAGTAATCTCAGAGAAACTCTTAATAAAGTCTATATTTATATATAATACCTATGTATATGTACTTAAATATTCTTAATTCATGCTAATTCTGATACCTATGTATCATTTTAAGTCAATTTTTTTTAAAGACTTTATTTATTTGAGAGAGTGAGAGAGCAAGCGAGCACAAGCATGGGGAGGGGCAGAGAGAGAGGGAGAAGCAGACTTCCCATTGAGCAGGGAGCCTGATGCAGGGCTCGATCCCAGGACCCTGAGATCATGACCTGAGCCAAAGGCAGAGGCTCTAACCCACTGAGCCACCCAGGCGCCCCTCAAATTTTTAAAAATTATTTCCCAAAGCAATATATTAAAGGATTTATATATTTCTGTACATAAGATTTATATATAGAAATTTTTTTTATTTAAAGTCAATTAACCAATTTATAGTACATCATTAGTTTCAGATATAGTGTTCAATAATTATCAGTTGTGCATAACACCCAGTGCTCATTACATCCCATACCCTACTTAATGCCCATCACCCAATTACCCCATCCCCTTACCCACCTCCCCTCCAGACACCCTCACTTTGTTTCCTATAGTTAAGAGTCTCTCATGGTTTTTCTCCCTCTCTGATGACTTCCCATTCAACTTTCCCTCCTTCCCCAATAGTCCTCTGCCCTATTTCTTATATTCATAATATGAGTGAAACCATATGATAATTGTCTTTCTCTGATTGACTTATTTCTCTCAGCATAATACCCTTCAGTTCCATACACATCGATGTAAATGGTAAGTCTTCATCCTTTGACGGCAGACTAGTATTCCATTGTGTATGTGTATGTATGTATATACGTGTGTATACACACACAAACACACACACACACACACACACCCCATATCTGCTTTATCCATTCATCTGTCCGTGGACATCTCAGATCTTTCCACAGTTTGACTATTGTGGACATTGCTGCTATGAACATTGGCTTGCAGGTGCCCGTTTGGATCAGTGCATTTGTATCGTTGGTGTAAATATCTAGTAGTACAATTGTTGGGTAAAAAGGTAGCTTTATTTTTAACTTCTTGAGGAACCTCCATACTGTTTTCCAGAGTGGCTGTACTAGCTTGCACTCCCACCAACAATGTAAGAGGGTGCCCCTTTCTCTTCATCCTCATCAACATTTGTTTTTTCCTGTCTTGTTGATTTTAGCCATTCTGACTTGTTTGAGGTATCTCACTGTGGTTTTGATTTGTATTTCGCTGATGCCAGATGATATGGAGCATTTTTTCATGTGTCTGTGGGCCACTTGTATGTCTCGTTTGGAGAAATGTCTGTTCATGTCCTCTCCCCTTTTCTTGACTGGATGTTTTGGTTTTTGGGTGTTGAGTTTGTTAAGTTCTTTATAGACCTTAGATACTAGCCCTTTATCAGATAAGTCATTTGCAAATATCTTCTCACGTTTCATAGATTGCATTTTAGTTTTGTTGACTGTTTCCCTTGCTGTGCAGAAGCGTTTTATCTTGATGAAGTCCCAATAGTTCATTTTTGCTTTTGTTTCCCTTGCCTTTGGCGATGTGTCTAGCAAGAAGGTGCTATGCCCGAGGTAGAAGAAGTTGTTGTGTCTGTTCTCCTCTAGGATTTTGATGGATTCCTGTCCCATATTTAAATCTTTCATCCATCTTGAGTTTATCTTTATGTATGATGTAAGAAAATGGTCCAGTTTCATTCTTCTACATGTGGTTGTCCAATTTTTCCAACACCATTTACTGAAGAGACAGTCCTTTTTCCATTGAATATTCTTTCCCGTTTAGTTAAAGATTAGTTGGTCATACAGTTGAGGGTCCATTTCTGCATTCTTTATTCTGTTCCATTGATCTATGTCTCTTTTTGTGTGTGCCAGTACTATACTGTCTTGATGATTACAGCTTTGTAATACAGCTTGAAGTCTGGCATTGAGATGCCACCAGCTTTGGTTTTATCAACATTCATTTGGCTATTTGGGATCTTCTCTGGTTCCATACAAATTTTAGGATTATTTTTTCCAGCTCTGTAAAAAATGTCATTGGTATTTGATGGGGATTGCATTGAATGGATAGATTGCTCTGGGTAGCATAGACATTAAAAAAAATAAGAAATATACACACATATATATATATACATGCATATCTAGATACATGTACATACATATATATACACATATCTATCTATATCTACCTATCTATCTATAGAAAAGGAATGGGAAAAAGACCCAGTATTCTTATATTATGTAAATATTTGTATTTGGATAAACTAAAATTTACAGTAAAATATCAAATGTGGGTTCTTGAAATAGTGAATCTCAAGAAATTAGGTGAAAGCAAAAGTATGAAGTATTTTAAAAATAGCTCTAATACTAATGTATATACTCAACACAAAACTATATGGAAATAGTTTGAATGGGTTTTTTTCCTGTGAAGTGTAAAAATAGGGAAATTATTCTTCCAAATTAATATGCACAGAGTGATTAAAAGATCTATGAATCTCTATGTTGAATAAAATAATATAAATTAATATTACACATTCTCATCCTCATTCTTGTATTCTTGTTTGTATATTCATATTGAACCAGCACTTCATGATTTGGATCTTCTTACTGAAGAAATAATGATGAATTGAGTGGAAGATACATTATACTTTAGCATGAATGAGTACTTTTTTCACAATATTGACTTATTTTCATAAGAAAACATCTTATAAAGGAGAACTCTTTAAGGAACTATCTCACTTTATTTTATTGTGTGACTCAAATTTTTACTTTTTACTCATTTAGGATTACTTCAGCATTCTTTAGCAATCAGTTTAAATGCCACCTCTGTATCATCTTACCTGTCTTATAATAATTTAAACAATTATTTTCTCATTGATCATAGTGGTTACTGGTATCATTTTTATTGTGCTGTTAATCTCTTTCTTGTGTTATTAAGCAATGTTTACTTGACTTTAATCCCATACTAGGGAATAAGATACACTTTTTTTGAAGGTAGAGAATAATATAATTATTACATTAACAAAACTGTTCTTGCCTTGCTCAGGATTGATGCTTAATAATATTTCCTTCATCCTGAACAAATAAGTACCCCCGTTTGTGAGTATGTACCTGATATCATGGGAATTTCTTTTGCCTTGCTCATTTGTTTTGGTTGTGTTGACCTAAAACCTCCATGGGCACCTTTCCCTGGACTTCCAAAGCCCAGGGGAACCAGCCGCTCAGGGATTCTTTTGAACCTATAGCTTTGCATTCAAAAGAAATTGGGTAAAATGTGATAATGTGATTATGATGGGAGCTCAAAAAGAGCCATAATGTGTTATTTGCCACAAAATCACTTCTTTTCCTGGGCTTCAGCATGATGCGGTTTTACAATGGCTCTTTTAAATGTGTGAGGGTATTGGATGAGGTATTTGTATCTTTGTTGATAAGCATGAAATATTTAGGATTGTGTCCATGTGTCATTGGCTGAAAATTATATTTAAATTTAAATTAGCTGGTGTTAGATATTTATTTTCTTCATGCTCATATATTATTATAATCATTTCCATTATCTTCATTAGGTTTATTTTCATGCCTTATCACTGTGAAAAATTAAGTCTGCAAGTTTGTTTTCTTAAAGGTTGTGGTGCTTTTATCTGTAAAAATTCTTGAAGTGATTGAATATAGAGTACAGAACAATTTTTTCTTTTGCATAAAATGTATTTGAACATAAGAGTAGATATCGTCTTAAGAACAAATATATTAAATATATAAGTCTCTGCATATATTTATATATGAAATAGACATAACTATATAGATATATAGATAAATTGGCCTAGATTAATAGATATAAAATCCATCAGAAGACTGTATTTTCTGATATCAAAAATTCATCTCAACCCACACAATTTGAAATGTAGTACTTATCCTATCATATATTTATGTACTGTTCTTTTAATGATCACTAAGACTCAAGAAGTATTGAAATATCATGGTTTTTAATTTGAAATATTGCTATGAATCATGAAGAGATGAATGTGCCTATACTGTTAGAAGGAACAGGTTTTCAGCCTAAAATTCTGGAGGTGCAAAGAGCATGTGTAAATCTGCCTTTTCAGGCTTTTCCCACAAGAGAGATGTTTTCAGAGCATTTATTTATTTATTTAACACAGCTTTAACAGTACTTATTGTGTATATATAAAAAATGCTATAGACACTAAAACAGATTTGCCCATAAAGAATTCATAGGTAGCAAAACATCCATAAGATGCTTTAAAGTTCACAAATAAGCTTTAACACATTTTTTTCAGTTTTATTGTCAATTACAGAGTGATGTTTTCTCTATAAATAAGAGGACTGAAAAATTGTCAGGTTTCAGTGAGAAGTAAATGAAGTAAAATAAGTATGTATCAACCTAAAACTCAATATAAAACTCCCATAGGTTAAACTGTGTTATGGAGTTATTAACTCCAACAACTAACCGAATCTTGAACTAGTGCCCTATTTAGGAAGAGTGACCTATCTATCTAGAACAGCACAATTGAGAGAAAAATTTATAAAACATTTTACTAAAGCTTTGAGGAGGAAAGTTGAACAGTTTGAACATGTGTCTTCTTTCTTACTCAATATTCTCTTCCCTCAAATTCTTAGGATCACAAGGGCTCAATTCTCCCCCTAGGTGATACCTACATGCCTGTTCATTCCTTTTCAGCAGGTCTCCTAGACACCTTTTATCTCCCCTCTCCTTGGCCATCTAAAAATCTTTTTCTCTCAATTCCTCACTCTCAACATTTCTTGTCATGTTGTTAGTCTTTCAGCTCCATTTACTAAATTAAATTATATTAAATTAAATAATTATATATTAAATAAATTATATATTTAATATATAAATCATATATTAAATAAATAATTAAGTAATTATATTAAATAAAAAGATTTATTAAATTCTGGAATGCAAAAGGGGAAAGAAAAGGGGCTTTCAGAATTTTCTGTCCTCAGTATGTGATAACAGCAAGATGATTGGATCTTTCACACTGGTCAGATTAGCATTTATGTGGGTATCTCCTGTTCTGTAGCATGCTAAAAGAGTATCTGCTTCATCATGTATGCATAAAGCCCTTACATATTTCAACGGGAAATAATTCAGTAGAGCAAATTAGTTGCTTATAACACCATTACAATGTGTCAAAGAGAAACTGAACTTTCAGGAAATCATGAAAGACCAGAGTCATAGGAAGCCACCTCTTAAAATCTCAGCTGTATTTCATAAGTAAAGCAGGTGATTGACATCAATTCCGATGCAAAAGACACATGTATCTGTCTACATACATGTCTACATGTATCTCAGTGCCCTTTCAGTGAAACAATTCTGTCTCTTGCATATAGGTCTAGCCACTCTCAAGGGGAAGAGATTACATGAGAGTGTGGATATCAGGAGGTAGGAATCACAGGGAACCATTTTAGAAGGTGTCTACCACACATATTTTTCAGGATGGCTTTTAATTAATTCCACTCATTATTTATTCACTTGCACTTAGCGTTGAGTTCATCGTCTTTAAGCTGGAATGTTTTGTTTTCTGGTTTTTGTATATTACAAACCAATTCAGGCATTTAATAGATTTAGAAAATGGTTTTTCTCTATAACTTAGAGTTATAAGTAATATCCTCAGATGAATTTCTGTTCTGCTCTTTTTCAGTTGAAGACACTGAAGTGCAGTTAAAACACATCTTTTCAGCTTTATCTTTAGCTCAACATACACTCCAAGCATAAGCTATAACCAACAAAATGGTCTTTGCTGGTGCCATGACACATTATACCTAAGGCCAACCCCTATCACACTAGAGCTTTAGGACTGTTGCAGTAACCGTGTGTCTCTTGAACTGCTCAGAGCTATTTATGATGATCCAAAATGCAGATACCTTCCAGTTTCTGGTCTGACATGTAAGGGGCTTAGAAGTCATCACATCATCTGTACAGGGAGATACAAAGAATCATGATGTAATAGATGTAATAGGGGAGAAATCCCCATAGAGAAGCCACCACAGGAATCAGTATCAAAGTAGGAAAACCTGAGCTGTAACTGAGACTTGCTGGAAGCTCAGTGGTCAAGTCTGAGAATTCAAAACTCTGGTGGGACCCAGCCCTCATACTTTTATGGATTTTATCTCAAGGACCACTACCAGGTTGTCACAGAGATGATCAAGGAAAAAACTCTGCAGTCAGGAATTTGTGAAAAGTAACCAATTGAAATATGCCCAAGTATTCCATTCTTCTTACAAAGACGTACCCTCCAGGCAAAGCTATTTTATTGCCACTTAACCCATTGAGGTTTTATTAGAGTATAATTTCCCTCTGGGGAGAAGGAAATACCCAGCTCCAGTTTCCTCTACCATCTTGTCCAAGCTAAATGGATGAAGAAAATGAGAGGGGGAAAAAAAAAAGGGCTGAGATGCACTAGTGAAGTTCATACCCCAAGGCACAGGTTCATCAAAAGCCTGAGACCCAATCATAGCACCTTAGAACATTTACCCTCTCCCTGAACCTTACCACTGTATTACTAAAGTTCTGTTTATTCCTTTCAACCTGTATCCTATCTATGTTTCCACAGGAAATTAGAAGACAAAATAAAAAGTAAAACACAGTTTAAAAGAGACATAGCCATCATCAGGACCAAACTCGGATATGGCAGAGATGTTGCAATGATCAGATCATGAATTTAAACCAACATGCAAGTGCAGATAGAAAATATAAACAGAGAAATGGAAATTCAAAAAAAGAATAAAGAAGAAATGCTAGAGATTAAAAAAAAATCCTATACTAGAAATAAATGCCTTAAAAAAAAGATTTTATTTATTTATTTGTGAGAGAATGAGTAGTAGGGTGATGGACAGAGGGAGAAGCAGATTCCCTGTGAAGCAGGGAGCCTGATGCAGGGCTGGATCCCAGGACCCTGAGATCATGAACTGAGCCAAAGAGAGACGCTTAACAGACTGAACTACCCAGGATCTCCAAAATAAATGCCTTTGATGGACTCATTAGTTGACTGAAGATGGCAAAGGAAAGAATCTCTAATCTTGAGGATGTGAAAACAGAAACCTCCACAACAAGAAAGCAAATAAAAGAAACATTATGTTGAACAAAAGAAGTCAGGTACAAATTAGTATGTAATAAACAGTATAGTCCCATTTCATCACAGTCAAGAATGAGTTAACATAGTTAATGGTAAAATAAATCAGAATAGTAGTTACCTCTGGGGAAGTACTAACTAGGAAGTATTAAAAAGGAGTATTCTGAGGTGCTTGAAACATTCTCTACCTAAGCCGTGGTTGTTTCACACATATTTCAATAGACATTTACATATGTATATACTGTTTAACAGAACACATTTCTCTTAAACTAAAACATATTTTCATATATTGAATATTATCTATGAATATCTATTGAATATTGTCATCCCATCTTATTACCTAATATTTAAGCATTAAGATGTTTCTTATATTTAGCTGTTCAGTTAAAATTTTAAATTTATCTATGGATCTTTGCTAGGGATAAATTAATAGAAGGAAATTTGCTGGATTAAGGGATTTACATAATCTAAATTGTTTAATTTTTATTTCTAAGAGTATGACAAATACATGTCCATGAGAAATATCTAAGAAAGCTCAGAAAGGTGGAGGAAAACAATTAGATAATATTGAGGTTACTATCTCAATTTTTCAATTTTGTTTCAAGTGGTGGAATATTTTTCATATGTGTTTGGTGCTCTCTTTCTCTCTGTTTCCCAATAGGTAAATTTACTATACATTATTTTTAAGAATAATACAAAGAATAGGAACCTGAGTGGTTCAGTCCATTAAGTGTGTCCGACTCTTGATTTTGGCTCAGGTCATGATCTCAGGGTCGTGAGAGCAAGTCCTGTGTTGGGCTCCTGACTAGGGTGAAGTCTGCTTGGGTTTCTCTCTCTTCTTCTTTCCCTGTTCTTTCTTTCTTTCTCTCTCTCAAATAAATAAATAAATAAAATAATTTCTTTAAAAAAAAGATTCTACAAAGAATTAGGAATCTGAAATTCAGGAAAAGACAGAATTTAAAAAAAAAGCAGTATAGTTCTCCAAGGAGTTAATAGAAAACTAAATTACCCATTCAGAAAAAACTAGAGTAAACAGATCTCAAAAAGTAATTAGCCAACTGCTGCAGTTAAAAGACAAACCCTGACACCACACAATTGTGACTCTACCTTAACTACAATAGAGCTGTGGACAGTTTCCTAGCTTCCTCCTGTTCGAAAATTTCCCTGGCTTCTCTATCCCAACTTAATAGTATTTTATAGCAAACCACTATCACAGCAGCATACCACATATTTCCATTGAAGCATCAAGCTTTTAAAAAAATTGGGAAAACATTATATGTGTAGGTGGAAATCCATTATTACAGAGCCAAATTAAAAGATGGACTTACTATAATTTTCTGACACAGTAGGAACACTGTAGAAAAGGATGTCTCTCGAAGCAGCGTCTTCCTTGCTAGTCATAAAGTGTACTTTCTAATTAAAACTTTTAAATGATTTTAATTACTGAAATAAAAAAGGACCTATGTCAAAATTAGCCCTGTGCACACTGGCTAGTCATTAACGTGATGTAATAAACTTCTTTAGCAGAAATAAAGATAATATTCAGCATGAAATCTGAAAATAAGGGGGAAAAAATCTTCTATTTATGGTTGTTTGACTTTAGCTAGCCCTGTATTAACATTGACCACAGTGGTTTTCAAATATAAATTACAGTCTAAGCAAGATAAATTAAGGTTTTTGAGAAACAAATACAGAGTGATAAGAAGACTAAGAGGGATATTTGTTTCAAAGAGAAAAAGTAACTTACCTCGCTAAAATGTACTACTTCATACTCTAAACTGTATGACCTACCTGACCATCTTTGGGAAGAAAATTTTTGGCAGCAAAATGTATGAGTTGCTGTGAAGTTGGTTCCACATGCTTTAAAAATAAATTGTGGGATTAGATCTGCCTGAGATAGCTGTCTCTACATTGTTCACGGATACTGAATTGCCTAATCAGACAGATGGAAAGAAGAGTATCACCAAACACGAAAGATCATTCTTCTGTAAGTAGAAATAAGCACTTGCTATGTTCTTTTGCTAGCAGCATAAAATGAATATATTCTCCATATTTATTTGAGCATTATAAACAGAAGACAGCATTTAATCGATACAGGAAATTTTCATGATCTTTCATATTATTCCATATATAAATTTATCTCCAACTTAACACAGAATCTACCAAAAACCCATGGAACATTCATCCCCTGTTATGCATGACATGCCCCACCAAGTCCTCATCTTTACCTAAACTCAGCTTTTACTTCTTCACAGAATATAATACCCACAATGCTCCTTTCTCTCTAGAACCATTTTCAAAGTAAACATAAAATAGTCATCATTCTATCAGGAAATAAAGAACAGATTCACAGTTAAAGAAATTAGTCCAGAGAGCTTTTCAATAGGATACCACCTGACTCTCAAAATATATTTATTTGCTTATTTGTTTGTTTGTTTTTGTCTTTTTGTATTGTTTTGTTTTGCTTGAGGTGGTAAAGAGATGTGTTTTAATTCAGTTTCAAGTAACGGGTATCATTTTAGTTACCATGCTTCTTGCAACAGAAACTGATGTGTGTGTATGTTCATGTCCAATACTGAGGTTCTATGAAAGGTAAGAGTGGATATAGCTAGAATTGCTTTGTCAAATAAATGGTTCTCTCATATAATATTTATGTTGTTGAGAAATATCAATGCCATTCTTCTCTACCTCCACCTCTCTCCGATATATTTAAATTTTTTTTTCTTTTAGAATAGTTTTAGATTCAGAGGAAAGTTGTGAGGACAGACGTTCCTCATATCCCACACCCAATTTTCCTAAATGATTAACATCATACTGTGGTAAGATATATTTCTCAAAATGAATCAATATTGGTACTTTATGATTAAAAAAAATCCACATTTTATTCATACTCCCTTAGTGTTAATTTTTCTGTTGTAGTATCTCTTCCAGGATGCATTACATTAAGTCATCATACCTCCTTAGTCTCTTTCTGACTTTGGCAATTTCTCAGAAATTCCGTTGTTATTGATGACCTTGACAGTTTTGAGGAGTACTGCTCAGATATTTTGTGGAATGTCTTTCAACTGACATTTGTCTGATACTTTTTCAAGTATTAACTTGATTTTATGTGTTTTAGACAAGAAGACTACAGAAGCTAAGTGCATCTCTTATCACATAATATATATTACCGAAATGATATTCATTACTGCTGCTGTTAACCTTGATCACTTGGCTAAAGTGATGTTTTTCGGTTTTAGTTCTGTAAGGTTAGTCTCTTGTTGACATACTCAACTTGTGCATACTCAACTATTTGGAGGGATGTCATTATGTGCAAGCCACACTTGAGGAGTGGGGAGTTTAGCTCCACCTCTTTGAGGATAGAATATCTATATAATTTAAACAAATTATTTGGCATAGTATTTTTTCTACTTATTCATTTATTTAAATATTAACATTAGCTAATGGAAATTTATTTTGGATTTTGGATTTTAATCCAGTACTAATTTATTTATTTTGTTGCTCATGTTGAAATCTTTTTCAGTTATCTTTTGAGTTCCATTGACATTTCCATCCATTGCAGGGTTGGGTTTTTTGTTTCTTGGGTCTTGGATTTTTTGTTTTGTTTTGTTTTAAGTTTGGGGTTTTGTTTTTCTTGTTTGTTTGCTTGAGGACTTGACTTTGCTTCACTACAAGATGCTCCAGGCTCATTGTATCTATCTCTTCCTCAAAGGTGGAATCAGTCGTCTCACCAAGGGGTGCTGATTTCTTTTATTGGAAAAATGGTATTAGAAACCAAGATCTGGATGCTAGGTGTGCTTTTTGATACTGTGAATATGAATGTGAATGTTTCTAGGCTCTCTGAGGGCACAGAGAAGGAAAATACCTGTGTAGATATCAACCAATGTATACATGCATATCTATAAGTATATATTCCTGTGTGTTATCAGTTATATCTATATTATACTAAATATACTGATATCTCCAATATGATCACATGGATCATTCTAGCCTCTTCCCCTTGCTGGTCGATAACTTCCCCATTTAATTATGAGAAAACTGGCTCCCACTATCTGCAAGCCATTTATTTTATTGTTCATTTCTAAAACATATGTATAGCCATTTCATAATCTTTAACTTTTACTCTCATGGGAAATAGTAATCAACTACAATACAGTACTTACATATAATTTCTTTTGCCTTTAGTCTTATACACTCCACTCAATTCCATAGTTACTTAGGTCGGCATCTTGTTTCCCCATCTCCCTTCAGTGAGACTTTTATACATTTGATTACAGTTAGATTTTTTTTTTCGTTTTGTTTTAATTTAATTAATTAATTTATTTTTTCAGCGTAACAGTATTCATTGTTTTTGCACAACACCCAGTGCTCCATGCAATACGTGCCCTCCCTATTACCCACCACCTAGTTCCCCCAACCTCCCACCCCCACCCCTTCAAAACCCTCAGGTTGTCTTTCAGAGTCCATAGTCTCTTGTGGTTCTTTTGTCACATTCTCCATTCCACTTTGGGAGTCACAGACCTTCTAAAAGACTTTTTTAAAAAATAATTTATTTATTTACTTGAGAGAGAGAAAGAGAGAGAGTGAGAGCACAAGTTGAGTGAGGAGGGGCAGAGGGAGAGGAGAAGTAGACTCACTCCTAAGCAGGGCTCAATCCCAGGACCATGAGATCATGACCTGAGATGAAGACAGATGCTTAACAGACTGAGTCACCCAGGTGTCCCTTCTAAAAGACTTTTTAAAGAAATATCATGCATTATATTTCACTCTTGGACATTGATGCATAAATATTTTTTATTGTCCCTCTCAAACATGGAATCAGCTAGTGTTAATTCCATCCATATTAGAAGCTAGCCCTTAGCAGAAGTGCTCAATGGGCTCTTCCATCTAGCTTCTTAACTCTGACAGAGAGGAGTTTTAAAGCTTTGGCTTATTTCATAACACTTTTTATTCCTCAAAGCCAAACTTACAAAAATCCTTGTCTGGCTGACTTTTCCACTTTGCATTCCTCCTCATAACTTCCAAACCCCTTTTTGGGTTGATCTCAAACAGAATGACTCAAAATTTGCATATTTCAATTAACATTCCTTAAATTGATAAGTATCATAAAATAGCAAGAATTCTCACTTTAGAATTTCATGTCACAAATTTTAATTACAAAAGAAATTTTTGTATTAGCATCTGTGTGTATAGATGGATGGGGTGTATGCTAAGATGTAAGACGAGATTAAATATAGAATTGAATTATATGTCATTATGTAAAGTAGGCACGATATATTGAAAAAATTAAACAACCTTTTGTCAACTATTTTTGTGGTTAAAATGTAACCATTTTTTAAAAATCTATTTTCTGGGTCCTTAAGATTACTCTTACCCATGAGTTTATTCTATATAAAATAATTAATAAATATACATAGCTAATTTATATACATTGCATTATTTGTCAATGGTGCAATAACCCATTGTGGAACTACTGAGGTAAAAAAAGGGAGAGGTTCCCTGGCTGGCTCAGTCTGTAGAGCATGTGACTCTTGATCTTGGGGTCATGAGTTTGAGCCCTACTTTGGGCACAGAGATTACTTAAAAACAAAACAAAGCAAAACCTTTCTTTCAGCTTAGCCCTGCCTGGTCTCCACAGCCCACAGACCTTAATGGCTATTCTACTGACACCAAGTATGGTGCCCCACGACCTTTAGAATAAAGACTACAGGGGGCCTGGGTGGCTTGATTGGTTAAACCTCTTCCTTCAGCTAGGGTTATGATGTCAGGGTCCTGGGCTTGAGCCCTGCCTTGGGCTCCCTGCTTAGTAAGGAGTCTCCTTTTCCCTCTGCCTCTCCCTCTGGCCTGTGCTCTGTCTCACCCTCTCTCTATTCTCAAATAAATGAATCTTAAAAAAAAAAAAACCAAAAAAACCACATTCTTTAAAATAAATAAATAAAGTTTAAGTAATTAGCTTAAACATTTTGTAAAGATTATATACTATAAAATTGTTCTAACATTAAAAACATTAAAATTTACCAATTTTGTTATGAGGAATATAAATTTTTTTAAAATATCTTTCACATGTTGATGAATGTAGACAGAGACTAATTAGGTGATTTGAGACACAATTGTAATGCCAAAAAGTAATCTGAGAGCATGTTCATGTTAATTGCATGTTACTTTTCATTTTGTTCAACAAAGAGAGAATTATTTTAATAGAAAAACTGAAAAACAAGAGGGAAAAAACAATTCCAGATGGATGACTATGCTGACAACTGCACTAACAATCTGTCTCTTTAACTCAGACATCAGCTTTACTCCCAAGGCTAAAAATATTAGTCATTCTTGAGCTAAAACTTGTTTTCTTAATACATTTTGTCCATATTCTTAAGATGCTGTTAGGCTTATGCATAATCAGCAATCATTCTTACCTTGACCTGCCCATACCTTAATTCTTGCTCATGCTGTAATCAATTTTCACCTAACTTTATTTCATTCTCCTAGAATTGTCAGAACTCTTTATTTAAATTTTAGCTATAGTGCTAAGGGTTCACTTTTGCAAGATGCAAACTTTTCAAAAATTTAAATGTAAGGTTTCTGAACCCAAGTAAAATAATTTCTGTAAAGATACTTAAATTTTTTTCAACTTGAAAAATCCTTATGTGCTTTTCTTAAAAAGAGTTAGCTTTATATTTAATTCAGACATTTATATTTAATTCAGTACATATACTTTAATAAGTATATTAACCTGTAGTCATAATTAGCTACAACTTTATATTATAGAATGGCTTTATTTTGTATATAATTTTAGCTTGAAAATATTATACTTTGCTTAATAACATTTGATGTTTCTTAATGGCATTTAAATAGTTAAAAATATCAGTTACTTCATAATATTCATTTTATATACACTTTATTCAAAGGATTTTTGAGCCTTTATCTGAAAAGGTGTAACCTCTGTTAATCTATTATTTATCTATGTAGTCTCTATTATTTAAACACTACCTATTTTAAATCATTAACTCAAACATTTTGTAGTAAATGGAATTATATAAAAGCTATTCTAACCAAAAAAGAGTTATGATTTATATGTCCACTGTCTGTTATAGTAAATAATACTTTGGATAGTGATCAGTGCAAATTTCTGGATAGTTCATAATATTTACAAGATAAGTCCGTTCTCTTTCTGAAATCATGAGACATTTTTCTTTTCCAATTAATTTGGCATGTAAACTATTCAAGAATTCAAAACAAAATATGCTATCCGAAGTCATGTGGTTTTATGGGTGTGTGTGTGGGGGGTGCACATGTTTATACATACAGAAAGTAGAATTCAAATTTTTAGATCTAAAGTTAATAGGAAACTTTGAGGTAATTCACTTCTTTAATTTTTTATTTTATTTTATTTTAAGATTTTATTGATTTATGAGAGACAGAGAGAGCAGGGGGAACAGCAGAGGGAGAGGTAGAAGCAAGCTCCCCACTGAGCAGGGAGTCCACTGCAGGGCTCAATCCCAGGACCCAGAGACCATGACCTGAGCCTATGGCAGTTGCTTAACTGACAGAGATACCCAGACACTCCTAAAGAAATGCACATCTAAAATAGATTGTCAGGGTGCCTGATGCATAGTTGGTTAAGCCCGTGACTCTTGGTTTTGGCTCAGGTCCTGATCTCAGGGTTGTGAGATTGAGACCTTTGCCCAGCTTCACAATCAGCACCCAGCAAGGAGTTTGCTTAGTTTCTCTCTCCTTCTCCCTCCACTTGTTCCCCCCACTCCTTTCTCTAAAATAAATAAATAAATCTTTAAAAAATAAATAAAATAGATTGTCTTAACTCTATTTTTTTACCTTTTAGTTTGGTCAATGCAACTTAAAGTTACTGAAAGAACATGTTCAAAAGAAAAAAAAAAGAACATGTTCAATCTATTTTCTGAGGAGCTAAAGAAATACATGTATTATATAACATGCATTTATTTATGATATAAATAAATATATAATACATATACATATTATATATAATAAATTATAAATATATGGTGTGTGTGTATATACAGTACACACACACACACACACACGCATGTTTCTACTAATTGAATACCTGTGATTTCTATTAAGAAATAGTATCTGGGGCACCTGGGTGGCTCAGTCAAGCATCTGCCTTGGACTCAGGTCATGATCCCAGGACCCTGGGATTGAACCCCATCCAGGCTCTCTCCCCAGTGGGAAACCTGTTTCTCCCTCTCTTCTGTCTCCCACTCTGCCTGTTTGTGCTCTCTCTCTCTGTCAAATAAATGAATAAAATCTTAAAAAAGAATTTTTTTTTCAGTATCAGTGTTAGTAATTGCTAGCTGAGTTCTAAAAAGCTGTGCTACAGTATCGGTTCAGCAACAGAAAGGAGGATTCTCAAGTGACCATATCCTTGATATTCAATGAATAATCTTTGAATTTTTCCGCTTTTTCTTAAACAATTAAGTATATTTGGCATGTAAATGTATTTCTTCTGTTAATTTTTATTTAATTTTAGGGTTACTAGGATTTACCTGGGCAAAAACATATTTCAAATGCAGTCACATTCAAGAACCTGGATATTGCCTTAACAAGTACTCTCTTTCATCAATGTCAGTTTTCTTTTATTTCTGTCGTAGAGTCCCTGTACAAAAAAACTAACAAATATTTCCTAATACTTCTTAACCAAAATATGCCCCACATTTAGCTCTCCACATAATGCTTTCTGGGTGCATTGTGATTGCACATGCTTCTGTTGTGGAAAATGAGTTCTCACCGACTGTTTGTTCAAGTAGCTAAGCTTATTAATAACACTTTTCATTGAAGTGGAAAGTCTTTTATATCAATAAATGCTGATCAACCCAACAGACTTACCAATGGATAAATTAATAAACCACAAGCCACTCAGTACATAGAGAAGAAAATAAAAGTATAACAGTATAGGAAATGGTACTATAATAATTTAATTGTATAATAATTATAAATCTATTATGGGTTAAATTTATTAAATTATGTTATATAATACATACATATAATGCATATAATGCATGTATTATATATATTAATAATTACAATAATAATGTAAAAGATTTTGACTGGTGATTATGGCTCATAGTTAATAGCAAAGAGGCCCTAAATATCCAGGTTAAAAGAGAGATTCAATTATTTGGACCAGATACTCCATTCACAACTTTTGAGAAGTTAAAAAAAAGTCATGTTGCCAGCAAAGAGCACCATCCTAGCTTCCCCAATACCTCCATTTATCAAAGCAAATCAAGCAAAGAGTGGAACAAGATTGGAACAATAGTGAGGCCCTAAGTAAACTCCAGGAGACTGACGGTGTGTTCCAGAAAAAGAGATCATTATGGCTACATGTTTGTTAAGTTGAGAAATCTATAGGCCCACTCTGGTGTTCCAGTGAGTAGGGAGAACCTGGTGAGAAAAATTCTTAGGGGAATGTAACTTGTATTCCCTTTAGTGTGGAAGAAAATATTTAAAACAGGGAGTAGTGTCCATTTAGAGGTAGACATCGAAAGTAGTTTTTAGCAGAGCAGTGTGAAAACCCAATGATTAATAGTATGCAGAGGAAGACCATAAAATGGCTAATTTCAGCTACTTATGATCTTTAGAATTCAAGTGAAGGACTTCAGATTTTACTGTGAATCCCCTAAAGAAGCATAGTAATTTTGAAGTAAAAAGAAAACTTAGAGATACTCAAGGTTTGGCCCAAGGAGTGGTTGAACTAGCATGGTCTGATCATGCTATATATTGTGTTGAAATGAACTTTAAAACCGTATTAGCCATAATGAGTCAGACAAAATATCTTTTTTTTTTTTTTTAATTTGTCAGAGAGAGAGAGAGAGGGAGAGAGGGATCACAGGCAGACAGAGTGGCAGGCAGAGTCAGAGGGAGAAGCAGGCTCCCCACTGAGCAAGGAGCCCGATGTG
This sequence comes from Meles meles, assembly GCF_922984935.1. NCBI lineage: Eukaryota > Metazoa > Chordata > Mammalia > Carnivora > Mustelidae > Meles > Meles meles. The sequence goes on from NC_060069.1 coordinate 73,949,436, forward strand.
GGACTCGATCACAGGACGCTGGGATCATGACCTGAGCCGAAGGCAGCTGCTTAACCAACTGAGCCACCCAGGCGTCCCAGACAAAATATCTTTTTGAGGAGATTTCTCATACCTGAATTTTCAGTGCTTATAGCCATCATGTGAGTAAGGCATTGTTCCTCTAATCATCAAACTGTAAACCAGAGAATTAAAAGAATTTCTCAGAGCCATATAGTAAGAAGGGCCCATGAGTTTTCAATGCAGAATTATTTGTTATATCCATTTTTTTAAACCATAAACTTGTCACTTTTCTGTTTTTATATGTAAGTTTATATATCATCTCTTCACTTTTAGAATTCAGAGATATAAAACAAGACATAAACTTCAAAATTTTTTAAAATTTTCTTTTTAATAGATTTCACATGCCATAAAATTTATCATTTTCAAGGTATAAAATCTAGTTGTTTTCAGTATATTCACAAAATTGTACAATCAACACCACAAAATAATTTCAGAATATTTTCATCATCCAAAAAATAGAACAAAACAAAACGAGTAACCATTAGCAATCACCTTGTATTTCCTCTACCCACAACTTATGAAAACAACTAATTTACTTTCTTTCCCCCTACATTTTTCTATTCTGGACATTTCATATAAATTAAATCATAAATATGTGACCTTTTGTGTCTGGCTTCTTCCATACTTCATTTATGAAGCAAATAAGTCTTCATTTATATTGTAACATGTATCAGAAGTCCATTGTTTTGTATGGTTGAGTCATGTTCTGCTGTAGGATATACAACCTTGTGTTCATTCATCACTGATGGTCATCTGTGTTTTCCCACTTTTGGGCCACTATAAAAATTTATGTTTTCAACACTCATGTACAAATATTTGTGTACATGTAAGCTTTCAACTTTTTTGCATATATGCTTAAGAATAGAATTGCTAGGTCATATGCTAATTCTACATTTAACTGTTTAAAGAACAGCCAAGCTGTCTTCTACACTGAATGGTGTTACTTTAAATCATAACCAGGAAAAGTATGAGTGTTCCAATTTCTATTGTCACTGACACTTGAAATTGGCTTTTTTATTAAAGCCATGTCAATGCGTATGAAGTGGTATATCTTTGTGGTTTTAATGTGCATTTCCCTAATGAGTAACGATTTTGAATATATTTTCATGTGCTTATTGGCTATGTGCCAATCTTCTTTGGAAAAATATATATTCAGATAATTTAACCATCTATTAATTGGGTTGCTCAGATTTTCACTGTTGAGTTGTAATAGTTCTTTCCTCCCAGTTTGTGGATTGTCTTTTCACTTTCTTGATTAACTCTGTTGAGGCACAAAAATTTTTAATTTTGATTGAGTCCTACTTATTTATTTATTTATTTAATTTTGTTACTTGTTTTCAGTTTCATATCTTGTGGTTTTTACTTTCATTTAGGTCTTTGATCCTTTTTTTTTTCACATCAAACCCTCTTAAACTCTGTTTCTATAACACATTTATATTTATTGTTAAAGTTAACATATTATAAATTGACATTTCAAACACAGTAAGTTGAGCGAAATGTAAATTATCTTCTACAACCATAAGTAATTTTTCAGTATTACATCTATAGTTTGATCAATGATATGCATCAATTACATTAGTATTCATATGTATGTAAATATGTATTATATATCAACTTGTCAAGTAATACACTAGTATCATATTACTATTCTTATCAAATGAGATGTTTTATACCTGTTAGGTCAAAAACGTCTTTTTTTTTAGCCTCAAGTTTTATTCAAGATCATGCCAATTTTTACTTTGCTTTATTGGACTATGACTATTAGAAAATTATGTAAAATATGACCGTATATGGTCAACATGAATAATATATATACTGTTTGAGATATCTAATTGTCTTTCTTTTTTCTTGTTGTTTGACTTCCATATAGGTTCAAGATTATCACCAGTTTGCTCAGATCAATATCTTTGAAGTCATCTTTGATACTTTTTAAAAAATCTCACACGTGAAATCCATCAACAAATCCTGTTAACTCCACCTTCAAAATGTGTTCAGAATCCACCCATTTCTTTCCATTTAAAAAAATTATTTATTTATTTGAAAGAGAGAAATCAAGAGACAGAGCAAGAGCAGGGAGGGAGGAGTAGAGAGAGAGGAAGGGGAAAGGGGAGAAGGAGAAGCAGGCTCTCCACTGAGCAGGGAGCCTGATGGAAGGCTCCATCCCGGGACCCCAGGATCATGACCAGAGTTGAAGGCAGATACTTAGCCACACAGGTGCCCCCCAACCATCCATTTCTAATATAGATCAACTCCACATCTATTAATTTCTCTCTAGTCTCGATCATTGTAAAAGTTTTCTTAAGGCTCTTGCTGCAAAGGTAGATAAAGCTATTTATGCTCACAGTCTATTCATGATACAATATTCAGAATGTTCTTTTGAAGACAAGATTTGCCACCGATTGGATCAAATTCCACTTTTGGACTTCTTTCTTTTTTTTCAGAACACTAAATGAAAGGCTTTCTGTGGATCTAAGTGACTTTACATTAGCTGGGCTCTGCTACTTCTCTTATTTCTTCTCCTTCCCTTTGTCCTTTTTCCACTCTAGCTCCACTTGCCTCATATTTTTTTCTGTTTTTCTTCTTCATTTTGCCTTATTAAATTCCTCATTGTTATTTACTAAAATATGACAGTTAAGTTTTGTGTATTTCATCACCCTTGAATCTGAATTCTCAGGTTTTCACTTTCCCATTTAAATCAAAATGCATCTATTGAAACCAATTTTGGTTTTACTCATGTTAAGGAATATCACCACGAATATCATTAATCTTAGCACCAGCATTGTAACTGTTAAGCACAAGTGTATGAAAAAATTACTATTTTTGAATCATGGCAAGAGTCAAATTGTGATCTATTTACTGAAAAATTAAATGACTTACTGCTTCTATTTCATTCAAAAACAGATTTATTTGCCTATTTCTGTAATGACCTTAAAATAAATGTTATATGTCTCTAAAAGTACACTTTTACAATAACTTGATTTTCATGCTGTTGCAAAATAAATTCATCATTCAATTGATGAAACATTCAGGATTGAAGAATTTGTTGACAGATTTTAGCTGTCAGTGTGGGCATGCCACTTTATATCTGTGTAGCTTTGTGCAGGTCATTTATATTTTGAGGTTTGCTTTCCTCATATGTAACATAAGGATAACAATACCTACTTCCCGTGCTATTAAGCAAATTCAACTAGGTAATGCATTTAAAATCTCTACCACAGAGCCTAGCACTTTATAGGGAATAAGTAAATTACACTTGCCCTTATGTCCTTTTCACAAATCTTCATCAAGTGTCACGTTTTTAATTGCATTAATGTTGCTTTTGTGCCTTAAAATTAAAATATTACATCTTTATGAGATTGTTTTGTTATCATTATTATATTTCTAATTATCACTGTAATACCATGCTTTTCATAATGAGTAGAAAACTTTTTTTTTTTATATTTATGGGAGCAGGTTTAATTATCTTTTGGTCTAAATAGGGGATGGAAGAAAACAATAGTCTTTTGCTTGCAGAAACATGACACAATCTTATGAAGGTTGATTGAAGCATTTGATTTAAGGAAATTACTTTCCTACATTAAGAAAGATATTTATATAACAACTTGACTATTAACTATCAAGCATGGTAATTTCATCACTCCACCAGCTGTTCACATTTAATATTTGCATAACAGAATGAATAGTTCCTATAGTTATTGGTCTAGATTTTCATCTCTATTCCATGTGGACACACTTTTATCAAAATAACACTTCTTTCATGAGCTTTCTCTTGGGTATAATTTACTTTTCTTTTGTAGTTATATGGTTATGAGGACATAAACTTTTTCATACAAGGTAAGTCTGTAGGGGATTATAAAAGTATATTGAGTTTCATTCTAGTGATACAGAGTGAAGACTATTTGATTCAAAATTTAATAAATATTCAGCATAGCACAAAACAGCTTGTGCTTAATGGTTTGTAGAAGGTGTTTATATTTCTAATAGCATTTTGGACCTGCTATCTCCTTTGAAATGTTGAAATAGCAATCAAATTACTTGTTCTCCCTGAAGTATTATTCATCATTCAGATTCTTATGTATTTACTTTTGATATACATTTGTAAATTGTAATGAAAAACAATATATTATTATACTTACTCCTCCATATGACTTAGTTTAAATAAGTTGTGAATGTGTGTGTACACGCATACATATATGCATATTCATATCCTCACACATACATGGATTTTACACCTACTTTGTGTACCCTTTTGACCTATGAAGAAGAGGGATTGAAGAGAATATTTTTATCTCCTGTTGTATACTAGATGCTCAGAATAAACCTGACAATTAAAATTTAAATACAGCATGATTAAACTTTTTTTTCAATCACCTGTACACTCGGAAAAAAAAAAGAGGCCAAGATGAGATGAAAGTGGAAGCCCTGGGAACTGGTGAAATAAGTGCCATTCAATAATATGTTGATGAGTCTTTGTCATATTGAAAAAATAGATTTATAAGAGACATGTAATAAAAAGTCTAGTACCTAGCCCAGACAATAAGGCTAATAAGATACCCCAGAATAAAGCAGAAACTCCAAAAAAAATGTACCTTAATTTTACAGGTGAAAAGGCATCAGCAAGAAACTTGCTCACCTTGACCTTAATATTGGCTTCAAGGATCTGAGTCTCCACTAAGAATCTGTGATCATAAACTGGCCCTCACAAAAGTTCCACCTCAGAGGTAGTGGGATGTGGAGTCCAAACAGATAACTTTAATTTACCATGATCTACAGTCATTTCTGTGTCTCTCTCTCTGGCAGGGGCAAAGGCAAACACTTTTGGAGTGATACAATTCCAACTCAGCTGTAAACATTTCCATGAATTAAGAATTCAATGAAAAGTCAGAACACCATAAAGAAAGAAGCATCATGAGACTGAGCCAAAAGAAATAACTGTGAGCAGAATAAGAGCTAAAAATATTTCCAGTATTGGAAATAGATACACACAGATGTGGCAGAGATACCAACGTTCAACACATGATACATCAATAAAAATTACAGTATTATTTTCTACTCATAACAACAGAAAATTTTTTGTGTGTATCATATATTCTCAATAAATGGGGTGGTGAATAGAAGCCATTCTTTGGTAAATTTTAGATTCCCATCCTCTTTTTGGAAATACTGTTGCAGATATCACAGTATAGGATTGTACAGACAAGAGTTTCCAGGTGTGGTTATGTAATTTTGCCCATCTTTCTCAAAGGAGATGACACAGTGCTGTTCTTCTATCAGTCCAATACCAGCTGTTTCACCACGGGGAATATATTAAATAACACTAACCAGGAAGATATTAGAGAACAATAGACATCACACTGTCCAGTGAGTCCTGGACCAAAATCTTTCTACAAATTCACTATCATACTAGACACTCCTAAATTCCCAATAACTGTCCTAATTGCCTTCCAAAGCAAAAGTAAATCTTCCTTGCAGAAACCTCAAATTATCTCTATGATTTTTCAAGTAATGTACACATAACTTAATCAAAAAACTACTTAGAATAAGAGAAAACAGGACGAAAATACCAAAATTGAGAGATGGGAAAAAAGGGAAAATAATCCCATAAGCAATCCAAATTTGGTGTTATTGAGAAATCGAAAATAACAGAGAATTTTAAGAGAAGAATGCAGTACTTAAAAAAAATAGAAATGTTAGAACTGAAAAATACAATAACTAAAATTAAGAATTCAAAATATGGGGGCGCCTGGGTGGCTCAGTGGATTAAGCCACTGCCTTCGGCTCAGGTCATGATCTCAGGGTCCTGGGATCGAGCCCCGCATCGGGCTCTCTGCTCGGCAGGGAGCCTGCTTCCTCCTCTCTCTCTGCCTGCCTCTCTGCCTACTTGCAATCTCTCTCTCTGTCAAATAAATAAATAAAATCTTTAAAAAAAAAAAGAATTCAAAATATGGGTTTAACAACAGGTTAGACATGGTAGAGGATAGGATTAGTAAACTAGAAATAAGTCACTAGAATATATTAAATATAAAGAAATACAGAGGGAGAGAAACTGGGGGAAAGTAGCAGGTTATATAAAGGACACTTTATACAATAGAATATTACTCAGCCATAAAATATCTCATATAATTTCATTGAAGATCTAGAAGGAAAGAAGATAGAAAAAGATACAAAAGTGATGCATGAAAAGATAGTGGATAACAGTTTTCCAGAGCAATCAAAACATCAAGCCACATGGTCAAGAAGCAAAATTCAGGCAGGATAACTGCAAAGAAAACAACATCTTGGAGATATCAGAGAACTACCAAGAGAGCAAACAATTAGGAAGACAAAAGTAGGAACTAGAGAAGGAAAACCAAATACCCAGTGAGACTGTAATTCAAACTGAAGGCATAATAAATACATGCTGGGGTCAAGAAAAAAAAAACTGAGAAAATAACAAAAATATATGTTAAGAGCAAAAATGAATGAAATAAGGGAAAAGGACAATAAAGAGAAAGAAGAAAAATCAATTTTGGTTCTTTGGAAACACATATTTTCGATAAAGACCTAACAAAGCTGATTTAGAAAAAAGAGAAGGAGAGAGAGAGAGAGAAAATACCCACAGAGAATATCCACACTGTCAATATTACTATTTTTTAAAAGGACATCACTTATAGGTCTTACTAAAAATAAACAAAGTTATAAGAGGATATAATGAACAACTTTGTTACCAATACATTTGAAAAATTTGATGAAGTAAACAAATTCCTAGATAAATTCCTACATATATAAATAGTTTGACAAAATTTAACATTTATTTATAATATAAAATCTGCATTAAATAGCAGCAAATTCTTTCTTGAGGGGAAGATATAAATATTTTTTGTTTGTTATTTTTTTGGCCACACAGGTTCAGCCACAAGTACTCAATACTAAGATTGTAGAATAAAATAGGTCAGAAAACAGGCAAATAGTCACTGTTATGCTCCAGCACAACTTAATTTATGAAAACAGGTGATAGCTCGCTGACCCTGCTCTAAATAATTATGAGTTACAGGGAATTATGTTAACCAGATAAATGGTACCTATTAAAAACTTAGAGCAAACATCATATTTAATCATGAGCTATGAAAGCTTGCCTCCTTGAGATAAAACGGAAAAGGAGGCTCACTTTCACCTCTACTATGTAGCCTATACTGGAAACTTACATATGAACTATTCAATTACTGTAGCTACTAGACACATAGGGTGATATCTTTTTAAATTAATTTAAGATAGAGCAAATATAAAAAATAAAACTGCTACCTTTATTACCAGTTTAAGGTGAGTTGGGGGATGTAGCTTAGTATAAGAGCTAATTGGTTCTACTAACCAAATTCTAGGTTTAAATAGATGTAGCCAACCCAGCTCATGCAGAGCTGGATCAGAATATTTGCATACTTCAGAACACAGAAGATTAACAAAAAAACTTATTCTTTGTAGGCAGATGTGTACTCAAGAAGCACAGAACTGAACTAGGTAAACTCATTATTATAACATGCTTACAAAGAAGGGAATTCATTATATCTGGGTATTAGTCAATTTGGGCTGCTGTAAAAAAACACCACAGACTGGGTGGCTTGTAAAAAAAATGTATCTTCAGTTCTAGAGGCCTGAAGTCTAAGATCAGGATGCTAGCACAACCAGGTTGTGAAGGCCCTCTTCTGGATTGGGGATGGTCAACTTTTTGCTGTGTCCTCACATGGTGGAAAGAATGAGGGAGCTCTCTCTGGCCTCTTAAGGACACTAGTACCATTTATGAGAACTCCATCCTAATGACCTATTCACCTTCAAAGGCCCCACCTCCTAATACCATCTATAAAGCTACAGGAATCAAAACATTGTGGTACTGTCAAAAGAATAGAGATAGAATATCAATGGAATAAAATAGAGCCCAGAAATAAACCCACATAAATACAGTGCATGATCTTTGACAAAAGAACAAAGGAATAGGTATTCTTTTCAATAAATTGTGGTAGAACAACACATGCATTCAAAAAAGTGAATCTAGACACAACCTTACACAATTTATAGTTATCCTTAAATGGATCATAAAGCTGAATAAGAACACAAAACTATGAAACTCCTATGGGTGCCTGGGTGGCTCAGTTGTTAAGCATTGGCCTTCAGTTCAGGTCATGATCCTAGCTTCCTGAGATTGAGCCCCGCATTGGGCTCTCTACTCAGCAGTGAGCCTGCTTCTCCCTTTCCAGCTCTCCCATGCTCATGTTCCCTTTCTCACTATATCTCTCTGTCAAATACATAAAATTTTTAAAAAATAAAATAAGAAAAAAAAACTATAAAAGTCCTAGAAGATAACATAGAAGAAAATCTAGATGACCTTGGGCATGGTGCTATGTTTTTAGACGCAATACCAAAGGCATGATCTATGAAAGAAAGAATCGATAAAATGGACTTCATTAAAATTATAAATGGCTCTACAAAAGGCTGTGTCAAGAGACAAGCCACAGATTAGGAGAAATATTTGCAAAAACACATATCTGATAAAGAACTGTTAACCAAAATATATAAAAACTGTTAGAACTCAAAGATAAGAAAATAAACAACTATATTAAAAAATGGAGAGGAGACCTCTGAACAGGCAACTGAACAGACAACTCACCAATGAAAATATATAGGTGACCACTATATATATGAAAAGATCTTCGTTGTATATACTAGAGATTTGCAAATTAAAACAATGAGCACAGAACCATCATCAAAAATATTTCTTTTTTTTTTTAAAGATTTTTTTTATTTATTTGACAGAGATCACAAGTAGGCAGAGAGGCAGGCAGAGAGAGAGAGAAGGAAGCAGGCTACTTGCTGAGCAGCGAGCCTGATGCGGGGCTCGATCCCAGGACCCTGAGACCATGACCCGAGCCAAAGGCAGAGGCTTTAACCCACTGAGCCACCCAGGTGCCCCTCATCAAAAATATCTCTTAAAAAAGCATTTAAATGAAAGACATATCACCCCTTCTTCTTTTATTCCTTCTGTGGGTTAAAAGGTTCTGTTACCATATGTCTGTAGCATTTCTGCGAATGGATAAATGTTTATAGAATTGTGATATGTATAAAACCATGGAAATAAAATACTTATATTTTAATTTACTTGATAACTATATAAAAATAAAAGACTAAATGACATATAGGCTGATATATAGTTTATTAAAAATTATCCTTCTTTTAGATATGATAGAAGTATAATTTCAATCAATAAATTGTATATTTTTCAAAGAAACTAGTTATCTACTTACATAGGTAGTGAAAACAAATATTCTAGTTTCATATTTATGCAGAAGAAAAACAATTACTCTTGGTTTCTTAGTTCAAGAACATTTAAAGAAACCTGAAATGATGTCCCAGTTCATATGCTTATGAATTTACTGTTCTCTTCTTTTTGGGAAAACTAAGTCTCCTGCAGAAGACATTTTGACTTTAAGGTAGTTGTGTTTCTTAGTTCTCATTGCTATTAAAATTTTCCTTCTATGCCATATTGCCTGAGTGGAACAATAAAGTATTGAAGAGAAGCATATGGTCTTCATTAGGTTAGGCATTCCGTCTATGTGGTCTGTTATATTCCAAGCACCCAGCACAGCACAAGACATACAGATATTCAATATCATAGTTTTCTTGTCAAATAATAAGTTAAACTTAATGAAGCATGCTCTTTTCTGTTGAACTCTTTTTTTTCTTTTTAGTATGTTCTAAATCTAGTTTTTAAACAACAAATGTTAATACTTCTAAAAAATCACGACTCATTGGAAAAAGTAGGCTTTAGAAATGTCAGATGCCATGAACAGACATTTCTGCAAAGAAGACATCCAAATGGTCAACAGACACATAAACAAATGCTCTGTATCACTAGGCTAGGGAAATACAAATCAAAACCACTTACCACCTCACACGAGTCAGAATGGCTAAAATTAGTAAGTCAGGAAAGAACAGATGTTGGTGATGGTGCCAGAGAACAGGGCACCCTCCTACACTGTTGGTGGGAATGCAAGCTGGTGCAGCCACTCTGGAAAACAGTACGGAGGTTCCTCAAAAAAGTTGAAAATAGAGCTACCCTTTGACCCAGAAATTTCACTACTAGGTATTTACCTCAAATTTGTAAATGTAGTGATCTGAAGTGGCACCTGCACCCCAATGTTTACAGCAGGAGTGTCCACAATAGTCAAACTATGAAAACAACCCAGATGTCCATCAATCAACAGACGAAGGGATAAAGAAGGTGTGGTGTCTATATATCTTTATATAGACACCATATATATATATATATATAAAGATATATAGACACCACACCTTCTTTATCCCTTCGTCTGTTGATATATATCAACAGATATATATATGTATATATATATACATATATATATCTGAATATATATATTTGAATATTACACGGCCATCAAAAAATGAAATCTTGCCATTTGCAACAATGCGTATGAAACTAAAGGGTATTATGCTAAGCAAAATAAATCAATCAGAGAAAGACAATTTTCATATGATCTCACTGATACGCAGAACTTAAGAAACAAGACAGAGGATCATAGGGCAAGAGAGGAAAAAATGAAACAAGATGAAACCAGAAAGGGAGACAGACCATAAGAGACTCTTAATCTGAAATAAACTGAGGTTGGTGGAGGGTAGGGGGGAGGGGGATGGAGTGGCTGGTTTATGGACATTAGGAATGGTATGCGTTTTGGTGAGTGCTGGGTGTTGTATAAGCCTGAAGAATCACATACTTACCCCTGAAAAAATAATAAAATGATACATGATTTGCTAATTTTAAAAATTTATTAAAAATAAGGAGAAATGTCAAATGCTGGTTCTAATTCTGTATTAGTTGTTATACCTTGGGCAAGTTACATAACTTCATTAGACCTTTATAAAAATAACTTTAAACAGAAAATAACTGTATTAATTTCCTATTGCTGCTCTACCCAATTATGATAAATTTATTAAGACAGAGACTTATTATCTTACAGTTCTGGAGATCAGAATTCAAACTCTATGTTGTCAGGGTTTCTTCTAGAAATTCTATGAAAGAATTCATTTGAGCTTCTAGAAACCATTTTCATTCCTTGCCTATGGCCCCTTCCTCCAGAAGAGCATCTTCAAATCTCCTTCTGCTCTTGTCATCATACCTTTTTGTCTGACAATCATTCTCTTGTCCTTCTCAGAAATAACCTTGTGATTACATTTGTAACACCTGGATAAACTCTCCATCACAAGATTCTTACCTTAATTACAACACAAAATCCCTTTGCCATGTAAAGTAACATCATCACGGTTTCTGAGGATTAGAATGTGGCTACCTTGGAAAAGGAAGGGGTGTATTATGTAGCCTACTACAATAACACTTACCTTAAAAGGTTTTTAAAAGGATTAAAAGATTTTGAATATATGAACATTTGGTATAATGGATTGTCCTTGTGTGATGCATTTTGTATACATCTGTATCTATCTATATCTACCTATCTTTCTATCATCTATCTACCTACCTACCTTTTATATCTTTTTATTAAAGTTATCTGTAACCAACAAATTAAGTAACACTTCAATTTTTTAGTGCATTCTACTGTATTTTCATATGGTTCATTTTTGAGAGCATGTTTATAGGTATGAATGCAGTATTAATTTATAGAAAACCTTTGGAAGTTGACTTTTGGAAAGTTGAAAGTTATAATGTTAACATTTTAAAGTAAAGCAATAAAATGCTGAAATGGGCTTGGGGGCCTAATAGGAAAATTTATTGAAATCACTGGAGTATAATATATTGTCAGTGTGTCTAATTTTATACAGTAATGGATTGCACCCAAATGCTACACCTCAGCCTATTTGGCCAGAAGTTGTAGTCTTTACTGTATGTGTGTTGTTAAGCTTTACACCATGCCTTTCTTTCCCCTTTGCAAAGACTAAAATAACTAAATACTGCGTCTTCTTTAATATGACAATTTTCACATTTGTCTTTTTTTATAGTAAAACAACCCCATAAACTATGTTTCTTAAATACATTTGTATACTCTAGTTGACTTTTTTTTTTAGCAAGTTATACATCACGTGACTTTATGTTCCATGACATAATTTCCTACTAATATCCACAAACTTTTTAACAAGCCACAATATTATATTTGGAAAAGTGATGGAACAAATTATAATTTATTGAGTATTTAAAACATGTGTTTGGCAGTATGAGATCTCCTGAAACTGTTGTATTAAAATTAACATGGAGGAAATCACTGTGTCACACTTAAAAACAAGGACGCAATGCCTATTTTCCTTATAAATATACTTCCTCTTCATACACATGCCATAAAATAAATTCACAAAATACATTTATGAGATTTATTTTATATTATAGCTTCCTACACTTTCTACAGTCTATGAATTGAACTGTAAAACATCAGTTGATTCCATGATGTGAACCAAATCAGTGTACAGTACAGTGGTGAATATTTAGGGTAGCAGAACCAAATGCTAAATACACACTCTGTCTCTCTCTCTCTCTCTCTCTCACACACACACACACACACACACCATTTAACCTGTCATCAATCAGATAACTAGAAACATATATTGTACATTTAATACATATAGTTCCTTGTATATAGTATACAATATATAGATATTTTGTATTCCAATAGATAGTGTACATTAGTAAACAGATGTTTCTTTTCAATAGGGCTATTAATATATGTTCAGAGTAGTGACAAGAAAAATTTAGAGTGATATAAATTGAAGAAGACAACTCAGTGCAAATCCATAAGAAATATTTGGAATGAAGATTATTTTATATTTTGCTACATGTAAATATACATGTGACTTTTACTAATATGTGTTACATATTATTATTTTTCATGAAATCCACAATAATTGCTTTTTCAAAGAAAATAAATTCAATATTAATTCTTATGTAGAAATCTTAGAAAATTATGTACACTCTAATAATACTATATTATTCTTATTAAAGTTACCCTAATGCTTATTTCTTCATGGTCATTAAATTACAAGGAGGAAAAAAATTATAAAACATAAATATCCACTTGTAGTGAAGTGAAAAGGAAGGAAAACATTTTCATGGGGATATGAATAGACTAGTCATATTCTGAAATACGGTTTTAAAAAGGAGAGTTTTTAGAAAGTAACAAATTTTTCTTTCATTGTATTTTTTCAGGCCTATTACTCATAATTTTGAGGAATAATATCTATTCTAATAAATATTACTTTATAATTAGCAGAAAATTATATTTTGTTTATTCTTTAAACAGTAAATGTTGAGAGTATTGGTCAGAAAACCTTAATCTTTCTAAATGTCAGATAACTCTCACACAGTGCTCTCCAGTTGAGATTCTAGATAAAATGTTTTGGTAAACTGAAGATACAGAGAATTAGAAATTAAAAGTTTATTTAAAACATGAGTTTTGGTTCTAGACTGCCTGAATTAAAACTCTGGTTCTATCAAAAAAAAAACAAAAAACCAAAACAACAAACTCTGGTTCTATCATTTTTTACTTGTGTAAACTTGGGAAATTCACTTACTCACTTTTTGGCTATTTGTTCATTTATAAATGGATTAAAATAAATTTCTGGAGATATTTTTAGTTGTCCCACTGGATAAGTGGTTCTTATTGGTATTTACTGGGTAATAGCTAGAGATGCTGACACATCCTACAGTTTACAAGGCAGTTGCCTACAACAAAGAATTATGCAATGCTATTGAATGGCAGTAGTGCTGCTGTTGAGAAACAGTGATTAGAAAGAATTTATGATTTGATGTCATGGTAATTTAAAGGAATAGATTCTAGAGTGTGTGGAGGTATATATATATATGTATATATATATATATATTCTTCTAGTTATATAACATATAATTAGAAGAATAATACCATTTGATATTTGTGGCATTTGCATAAAAATATAAAATGGGGAAAATTTAAGAACCAGTAAGATCAAAGAAAATGAAAATTTTTAGGAAACAAAATGCTTCCCTTCACTACCAAAAAGAAAAATCCAGTAAGATTCTATACTTTGCTACACTGATTAAAAGAAGTCAATATTGAAATAATATTATAATCACCACAAATCATCAGAATGGACCAAAAATTGAAAAAAAAAATCTACACAAATTTCTTCTAAAAAATCAGAATATGAGGTCAACATGCTTTATTTGATGAAAAATCCTTTGCCAAAATCTATAAGGAAACAGAAAAACTCTGTAAGATAGCACTTTACACTGCGTATACCCAAGCCAGAATTTGTAGATATGCAAAACATACTCTTACAGGATCATTTTAAACTCAGAAGAGAAATGATCAAAATATACACACAAAAAAATGAAAGCTTATTAAACTCAGACAATAATGAAAAAGATAAACAACTCAGAAATAGAAAATAATAAGGTGACTAAGGAGAAATTAAAATTTGATGAAGGGTATTGGATAAAAAAGAAAGAGAATAAAGTGAGTTTTTTTAAAAAAAAGTGTTAAACATTTCTGAAAATTAGGTAAAAAGGAAAATAGAAAAAGAGAATAATATTTGTATAATTGACGTCCCTGGGAAATGTAAGGGAGGAGAGGCAAAAACTAATCAATAGAATAGAACTAATGTCTGAAACTAACCTTCCAGAAATGAAAGACTTGAATCTTGGTATTGAAAAGACCCAGGAGTCACCAGGAAATATTATTCTAGAACAATTATCTGCAGTATAGAACCTGGGGGGGGGGGGGAAGAAGAAGAAGAAAGAAAATAATAGATTTTGAGACAAAGAAAAACAATTCTCAGAACTCTAGGCAAAAGTCAAATAACATACAAGAATAAAATAATCAGAATGACAATAAACGTGCAAGAACATAAGGAATTCTGTACCACTTAAAATTGTGTTGAGAAATCTCCTGGAGGTTGTGCGTTACCCAGCAAGGACTGGGAAAACTTTGGCAAATGGACTATTGTGAGCACTTAATATTTATGTATTAGTATATTTTAGACTAAATAAAAGATGTTTATGAGGGTGCAGGACAAATGCACAAATGAATACGCTTTGACAAAATAATGTAACTAAGAAACAAGTGTAGTAGAGAGGAAAAAAAGGGAAGAGCAATTTCATTGATTTTTTTTAATATGAAATAGATGAGATTTAAAATGTACCATTTAGAGGTCCGTTGGTGGCTTAGTCAGTAAAGTGACCAACTTCTGATCTCAGCTCTGGTCTTGATCTCAGAGTCATGAGTTCCTTGAGGAGAATGCAGGCAGCAACCTCTTCGACCTCAGCCGCAGCAACATCTTCCTAGGAACAACGGCAAAGGCAAGGGAAGCAAGGGCAAAAATGAACTATTGGGATTTCATCAAGATCAAAAGCTTTTGCACAGCAAAGGAAACAGTTAACAAAACCAAAAGACAGCTGACAGAATGGGAGAAGATATTTGCAAACGACATATCAGATAAAGGGCTAGTATCCAAAATCTATAAGGAACTTAGCAAACTCAACACCCAAAGAACAAACAATCCAATCAAGAAATGGGCAGAGGACATGAACAGACATTTCTGCAAAGAAGACATCCAGATGGCCAACAGACACATGAAAAAGTGCTCCACGTCACTCGGCATCAGGGAAATACAAATCAAAACCACAATGAGATATCACCTCACACCAGTCAGAATAGCTAAAATGAACAAGTCAGGAAATGACAGATGCTGGAGAGGATGTGGAGAAAGGGGAACCCTCCTCCACTGTTGGTGGGAATGCAAGCTGGTGCAACCACTCTGGAAAACAGCATGGAGGTTCCTCAAAATGTTGAAAATAGAACTACCCTATGACCCAGCAATTGCACTACTGGGTATTTACCCTAAAGATACAAACATAGTGATCCGAAGGGGCACGTGTACCCGAATGTTTATAGCAGCAATGTCTACAATAGCCAGACTATGGAAAGAACCTAGATGTCCATCAACAGATGAATGGATAAAGAAGAGGTGGTATATATACACAATGGAATACTATGCAGCCATCAAAAGAAATGAAATCTTGCCATTTGCGACAACGTGGATGGAACTAGAGCGTATCATGCTTAGTGAAATAAGTCAATCGGAGAAAGACAACTATCGTATGATCTCCCTGATATGAGGACATGGAGAAGCAACATGGGGGGGTAGGGGGATAGGAGAAGAATAAATGAAACAAGTTGGGATTGGGAGGGAGACAAACCATAAATGACTCTTAATCTCACAAAACAAACTGGGGGTTGCTGGGGGGAGGTGGGATTGGGAGAGGGGGAGCGGGCTATGGACATTGGGGAGGGGAGACGAACCATAAGAGACTGTGGACTCTGAAAAACAACCTGAGGGTTTTGAAGGGTCAGGGGTGGGAGGTTGGGGGAACAGGTGGTGGGTAATGGGGAGGGCACGTTTTGCATGGAGCACTGGGTGTTGTGCAAAAAGAATGAATACTGTTACGCTGAAAAAATAAATAAAATGGAAAAAAAAATTAAATTAAAAAAAAAAAAAAAAAGAATCAGAAATGCTAAAGTTGAAAAGTAGCCAAAGGTATACCTGAAAGATGGAAACCGGAATAAAGTAGGGCTGAACTTTATATTTAAAATAAAGTATAGGGGTACCTGGGTGGCTCTGGAAGTTAAGCATCTGACTCTTGATCTCAGCTCAGGTCATGATCTCAGAGTAATGAGATCGAGCCCCGTTGGGCTCCATGCTCAGCGTGAAGTCTGCTTGTCCCCCTCCTTCTGCGCCTACAGCCCATCCCCCCCACTACCTCTCTTCTCTCTCTCTCTAAAATAAATAAATAAATACAATCTTTAAAAATAAATAAAACATAATTCAAGGCAAAAAGTATTAAGTGTTAGAAGAAAAGTACGTTTTGGGGCACCTGGGTGGCTCAGTGGGTTAAGCCTCTGCCTTTGGCTCAGGTCATGATCTCAGGGCCCTGGAATGGAGCACCTCATCAGGCTTTCTGCTCAGTAGGGAGCCTGCTTCCCCTTCTCTCACTGCCTGCCTCTCTGCTTACCTGTGATCTTTCTTTCTCTGTGTAAAATAAGCAAATGAAATCCTTTTAAAAAAGAAAATAAAAGTACATTTTAATGCTAAAGGTCATAATTCATAATGAAAATTTAATGCCCATCAATATTTATGGACTGAATTATCCAGAATTTATCTCTATGATGGAAAAGCTACAAAAAAAAATGCAGTGTAACATGTGTAGAAATATACTATTACTAACAGAATCCACAAAACAAAAATGAAGTGAACAACACAGCAAATAAACAGGGGTAAAATGACCTAAATGTAATCAATAAAATAGATGTAGTAGCTATATATCAACCTTAATTTTTGATACTTGAAAATATACTTTCTTATCAATAAAAAGCAGATACTCCATGGCAAACACTGCTGGTGGCCTAGACCACAGCTGTTCTCACATTTATTATTATTCATTTCCCTAAAATCTCTTGCACCTGGTGGTGATCATGTGATTCAATATCACTCAGTAGGTTATAAGGCAATTTTGTATGGGATTTGCTGTTATTGTATAATTTTGTTCTTTTAATTTTCTCAAGGAAAAAGCCTAATATATATATATATATATTTTTTAACATCTTGGGGCGCCTGGGTGGCTCAGTGGGTTAAAGTCTCTGCCTTCAGCTCAGGTCATGATCCCAAGGTTTGGGATCGAGCCCCGCATTGGGCTCTCTGCTCAGCAGGGAGCCTGCTTCCTCCTCAATCTCTCTGCCTGCTTCTCTGCCTACTTGTGATCTCTGTCTGTCAAATAAATAAATGAAATCTTTAAAAATAAAAAAAAAAATCTTGCATTTTACCTTTTTGAAATTAGAATCATGAAGCTGCAGGAACCTTTATAACACCATAGAAATAAATGGCACAGTTAAAAATGTTAGAGCAAAAAGGTGTAGGAGGCTCCAATATTTGCAACACTGCAAAGCCTCCACCAGTTCTGGACCACCTACTTGAAGAGACATTTTGTTATGTAAGAAGAAAAAAAATCCTTCTTTGTTTCAACCCTTCAAGTTGAATATACATTATTTGTGCTATAGTCAAACATAGTGTTAAATGATATAATTTTATAACTACAACTACCTTCTGTTTGTAGATGTTCAATTTTATATATATATTAGGTTAGCAGATACACTGACTTCAGTAAAATCAGAGGTTCTAAGAAACATCAGTGTTCTGTGAAATTTTTATATTAAACTCCCTTCAGATACTACACTGATTTCCCTTTGAGATGTTAATGCTCAGTTTTGAAGTGTTCTGCTTTGGAAGAAAAGTAGGGGTCTTTGAAGTGTCCTGTGTTTTCTCCAGAACTGTGAATTACCAAATGAGAATTTCAGTTCACACAGTTGTTTCTCTTGGAAAATTTGGTTTTTATTCAGCTCTACTGAAAATTAGCAACAATATGGTAGGGATTAATCCCTGTTTTTTATATAACCTCACTACTGTAAATAACTCGTTTACTTAATTCTTTGTAGAATATTCCTTGAAGTATTTATCCGGTTCATTAAGAGTACCTCATAATAATAATAGCCAAACTATGGAAAGAACCTAGATGTCCATCAACAGATGAATGGATAAAGAAGATGTGGTATATATACACAATGGAATACTATGCAGCCATCAAAAGAAATGAAATCATGCCATTTGCGACGACGTGGATGGAACTAGAGCGTATCATGCTTAGTGAAATAAGTCAATCGGAGAAAGACAACTATCGTATGATCTCCCTGATATGAGGACATGGAGAAGCAACATGGGGGGGTAGGGGGATAGGAGAAGAATAAATGAAACAAGATGGGATTGGGAGGGAGACAAACCATAAATGACTCTTAATCTCACAAAACAAACTGGGGGTTGCTGGGGGGAGGTGGGATTGGGAGAGGGGGAGGGGGCTATGGACACTGGGGAGGGTAAGTGCTATCGTGAGTGCTGTGAAGTGTGTAAACCTGGCGATTCACAGACCTGTACCCCTGGGGATAAAAATACATTATATGTTTATTAAAAAAAAAAAAAATTTGGAAGGGGAGGCGAACCATAAGTGACTATGGACTCTGAAAAACAACCTGAGGGTTTTGAAGGGTCAGGGGTGGGAGGTTGGGGGAACAGGTAGTGGGTAATGGGGAGGGCACGTTTTGCATGGAGCACTGGGTGTTGTGCAAAAAGAATGAATACTGTTACTCTGAAAAAATAAATAAAATGGGGAAAAAAAAAAAAAGAGTACCTCATAGTTTAGCTGAGAGGAGCAAGTAGCAAAACAAAAGATGATATTTTTCTTCTTATGTCTAAGCAATTGTTATAAAACCAAGTTTAATTTCAGTCTAATTCAATATTCAAAATACATACTAAAATGTATTTGAAATGATAATTATGATTAATATATGGATTAAACTTGTTGTTTCTTTGAATATGAAACTGAAAATATAAAATATCTATTTGTTTTTATCCCTCAGCATTCTTCCCTTATCTGGCTCATTTCCTTAATTAAACTAAAAACATAAGAATTAAGGGATATGTTTTATCAAAGACTATTGGTGGAGAGTAGTTTTAGATACTAACAAATTTTAAAGGTTTTCTCTATGACCTCATCTACTTTATATAGATGATAAAATTAAAACATAAATAAATAGAGGAAAAAATAGCTGAAGCAGAATTACAACAGTGACAGGAGTCACAGCATATTTTGGCTAAAACATATTATCCTTTCAGGGTTGAAATTGTGAGCTTAAAATGATAGCAAGATTGAAGAAAAATTTCTAGCAGTTGCAAAGATATTGGGATTTAAGTAGACTTCAGCAATTTTGAAGAAAGAGAAATTGAGTTACACATGGCATACATGGAAATACATTAAGCTTTGAGAAATGGAGATTACTTAGGACTTATGAAAGAAAATTGAAAACTATAAAATCTATTGAGAGTATAACATTCTATCTGGTGTGGAGAGAATGTTTAAGATTACCCTGAATATGTCCTGAGTTTGGTGAATAATACATATCCCAGCATTTTAGTACCTTTAAGGAAAAAAAAAAAAAAAAAAGGAAAAGAAGAAGAAAGAACAATGGAGGAGCATAGGTATGCTACTTGCAAATAAAATGAAATCTCAGTATCTCTTTTGATGAAAATACTTCTATTTGTTTAATTAATGTAAGAGAAAAGATACCAAGAACTTTTTCTTTGAAATATATTCCCCATCTCTCTTTCAAAGTATGTGCATAAATTTATATTCAGATATACAAATAGGTTTTGATGACATTTAAGATAATGGAAGTCTGAATATTTCAACTTAGAGTAGAATCCTTTTCCCTAAGCATGGCTGCATTAATTCGTCACATATTTAGTCAACCTCTACCTATCTGTATGTATGAGACCCATCCATTAGCAAAGTGAAGATCCCGTCCATCTTATATAATGAAAGAACAGGACAGACAGATAGCAAGAGGAGATAGATAATAAATAGTAAATATTAAGTTATCAAAGCATATAGTATGCATGAAGCTGATAAGATCTTTGGGAGTAGAAAAGTATTAAAAGAACATGCAAGAGACGTTAGGCATGTTGTAAATATTTAATCCACTGGTATAATAATTTACTTTCTCTTAGAAATTAGATTATGACTCAGATTATAGCAGTTCCAATGACATCAACGACATGACAACAGAACAACCCACCCCCCCCAAAACCAACCAACCAACAAACAAAACCTCTCAGTAAACACTAAGATGACAATTGAAATAAAATTGAGAGGATAGTGGTTTGTTCTGCTTGAGGAGAATGTGGTTTAAGATGAAGTGGAGGGGTGCCTGGGTGGCTCAGTGGTTTAAGCCTCTGCCTTTGGCTCAGGTCATGATCTCAGGGTCCTGGGATCGAGCCCCGCATCCGGCTCTCTGCTCAGTGGGGAGCCTGTTTCTCCCTCTCTCTCTGCCTGTCTCTCTGCCTACTTGTGACCTCTCTCTCTGTCAAATAAATAAATAAATAAATGAAGTGGATATCCATTCTCCTGTCAATAATACAGCAACTAATTATTCTACAGTGGATCTAAATCACAAGCACCAGACTCTTTCAAATATATTTTATAATAAGACAAGAACAGGCTAAAACACTGTGTCATAAAATTGACTAAAAGAAAAAGGGGAAGTGGGGATTGCTGTATTGAGTGTTTCTTAAAAACAAACAAACAAACAAACACATTAAAAAAGATCAGTAGAAGGGCTCCTGGCTGGCTCAGCTGTTAAGCATCTGCCTTTGGCTCAGGTCATGGTCCTGGGATTGAGACCCACATCAGGCTCCCTGTTCAGCAGGAAGCCTGCTTCTCCCTCTCCCACTCTCCCTGATTGTGTTCCCTCTCTCACTATGTCTCTCTCAAAAAAACAGATAAAATCTTTAAAAAAAAAAAAAAAAAAAAGAAGGATCAGTAGAGGTTTTTTTTTATAATTTTTTAAAAAAAGATTATTTATTTATTTGACAGAGATCACTAGGAGGCAGAGAGGCAGGCAGAGAGGGAAGGGGGGAAGCAGGCTCCCGGCTAAGCAGAGAGCCCGATGTGGGGCTCGATCCCAGGACCCTGAGATCATGACCTGAGCTGAAGGCAGAGGCTTTAACCCACTGAGCCATCCAGGTGCCCTGGATCAGTACAGTATTGAAGCATCACACACATGCTTAATTAAAGAATCTAGATCACACTTTAAATGAATTATTCCTCGTGAACTTTGCAAAGGAGATTTCTACCTATCACTGAATTTATTTAAAAGGAATAAAACAATGTTATGAGTATAGGTAGTTTACTGAAGTATGATGTATCTGATAAGTAGCACATTTCAAAAATGAGACATGGCATTCAAAAGTTTTAAGTCAATGAGAGGAAAAAGCTCATCTTGAATCTGAAAAAGCAGATTTGGATTTTCAAAAAAGTAATTTATAAACACATCTTAGCTACTATGAAGTTTTCACCACTGATAATGAAATCGTTTTCCAGGAGTTTGCACAATTCTTCTCCAGCAAATATTAGAAAATCAAGTGCCTATGAGTTTAAGCATAAAAGAAATAGAATTACTAGTTGTACGATTTCATAAAATAAAAGAGGTAATCTGACTGGTTCTATCATTATAGAAATATAGGCTTCAGTTATTAAAGTCATTTCTTAGTGTAAAGTTATGCTATTTTTACAAAAGAAATAAAATGTGGCTAGAAAATTTTTATTATAATACTGCCTTCCAGATTAATTTTAAAGAAATATATTTATCAGATGAATTAAAACATAAAACCTCATTAAAGTTTATTTTAAATTATTTGATAATGATAGTGTCATTAATCTGTATTTTAAATCTATAACATGCAATAATTATTTTAAAGAATAATAAGATTTATCTTGAAATATTTTCTATATATTTTTAAAGTTTTTTTTTTTGTTTTTTTTTTTTTTTTCAGTAATCTCTACACCCACCATAGGGCTTGAACTCATGACCCTGAGATCGGGAGTCTCATGTTCTGTTGACTGAGCCAGCCTGGTGCCCCTCTTGAAATCTTTTCAAATCAATTGATGAAAATAGACCAAATTGAATCTCAGTAAGACTTTTTTTTTTTTTTTTTTTTTTTTGCTGTTGTGACTCGTCTTTATTTTAGCCAGATGTGTTTCAGGAGTGTGGGGTTTTGTTTTTTTTTTTTCCATTTTATTTATTTTTTCAGCGCAACAGTATTCATTGTTTTTGCACAACACCCAGTGCTCCATGCAATACGTGCCCTCCCTATTACCCACCAGCTGTTCCCCCAACCTCCCACCCCTGACCCTTCAAAACCCTCAGGTTGTTTTTCAGAGTCCATAGTCTCTTATGGTTCGCCTCCCCTTCCAAATTATTTTTTTTAATAAACATATAATGTATTTT
Source organism: Meles meles (assembly GCF_922984935.1). Classification (NCBI taxonomy): domain Eukaryota; kingdom Metazoa; phylum Chordata; class Mammalia; order Carnivora; family Mustelidae; genus Meles; species Meles meles. The sequence continues at coordinate 73,972,406 of NC_060069.1, forward strand.
TATCCCCAGGGGTACAGGTCTGTGAATTGCCAGGTTTACACACTGCACAGCACTCATGATAGCACATACCCTCCCCAATGTCCATAACCCCCTCCCCCTCTCCCAACCCCACCTCCCCCCAGCAACCCCCAGTTTGTTTTGTGAGATTAAGAGTCATTTATGGTTTGTCTCCCTCCCAATCCCATCTTGTTTCATTTATTCTTCTCCTATGCCCCTAACCCCCCATGTTGCTTCTCCATAGACATTTTTTTTTAAATAAATGTCATTTGGTGAATAATATCTGCAGATTTTCTAGAAAGTAAAGCTTAACAGAAATACCTAACACAGTATACTATAACTACTTTGTATTAACTCCGTAAGAGTAGACTTGCTATTTAAGAAATATGTGTAAATGTTGAGAAGATGTCCATGGTTCATTGAGCTAAATAAAGAGGCTGAAGGTAGTGTTTCAAAGGGCATACCAAATCTGAGACCACTATATAGCAATAATGAACAAATAGGATTTAGTGGTTTTAAAAATACAAACCAAGGGTTACAGAAGGAAGGAGTTTGGGAGGATAGGGGTCCAATGTGATGGCTATTAAGGAGGGCATGTGTGGTGATGAACACAGGGTGTTATGCACAACTAATGAATAGTTGAGCACTACATGAAAAACTATTGATGTACTATATGTTGGCTAATTGACCATAATAATCAAAATTTTTAAAAAATTTAAAAAAAATCAAAAAGACTAGGTTTAGAGAGCTTCTAGGATGATGAACACATGGAGATTTGAAAAACTGGTACACCTGGAGGTCCATGTCCCTTCCCCATATCTTGCCTGTGTTTCTCTTCATCTGGCTGTTCATATATTTTATCATATCCTTTAATAAACAGATACATGTAAAAAATTACATTTCAGGAAGAGGAAAAATATATTATAGCATTGAAACCCTCACCTTTGATTCAGTAATAATTTTTGAAAATTTCAGCCAATTTTCACTAATTTATTCATCTGCATATTCTTTCTTTATGGAAATAATTTTGTTAAAATGCTGAATTAGAAAAAGCATACTTTTTCGCAAAGTAATAAATTTCTAAAAAAATCCAGTTTCTAATTTCATTAATTCTGTACTTATGTATGTATGTATGTATTTAGAGTAGAGCTGATACACAATGTTACATTAGTTTCATGTGTACAACTTAGTGATTTGGCAAGTTTATACATCATGCTATGTTCACTACAAGTATAGCTACATCTGTCCCATTATGTCACTATTACAATATCATTGACTGTATTTATTATACACTGCTTTTTTTCCTGTGACTTCCTCATTCCATATCTTCTCCTCTTTGCCTATTTTGCCCCACCCTCCACCATCCTCCCTTCTGGCAACTATCAGTTTATTCTCTGTATTTATAGTTCTGATTCTAGCTGCTTTTTATTCCTTTTTTTTTTTTTAATTTCCATGTATTACTGGGATTATGGTATTTCTCTTTCTCAATCTGGCTTATTTCACTTAGCATAATATCCTCTAGTTCCATCCATGTTATTGCAAATGATGAGCTTTCATTGTTTTTATGGCTATGTTGAGTTGTAGAAGTTCTTTCTGTATTTTGTGTATTAACCTCTTATAGCACATATCATTTGCAAATATCTTCTCCCATTCAGAAGGCTGTCTTTATGTTTTCTTAATAGTTTCCTTTTCTGTGCAAAAGCTCCTTATTTTATTGTCGTCCCATAGTTTATTTTTGCTTTTGTTTCTATTGCCTTAGAAGACATCTAAAAAAATGTTTCTATGGCCAATGTTAGAGAAATTCCTGTGAGTTCTCTTCCAGGATTTTTATGGCTTTAGGTCTTATGTTTAGATCTTTAATCCATTTGAGTTTATTTTTGTGTACGGTGTTAGGAAGTAGTCTCATTCTTTTGCTTATAGCTGTCCATTTTTGTCAAAACTATTTATTGAAATCACTCTCTTCTCCCCACTATATATTTTTACCTCCTTTGTCATAGATTAATTGACCATATAAATGTGGGTTTACTTCTGGAGTCTCTACTCTGTTCCATTGATATACATGTCTGTTTTTGTGTCAGGACATTACAATTTGGATTACTACAACTTTGTAGTGTATCTTGAAATCTGGAATTGTGTTACCTCCAGCTTCATTCATTCTCAGGAATGCTTTGGCTATTTGGAGTCTTCTGTGGTTTCATACAAATTTTAGTATTATCTCTTCTAGTTTTGTGAAAAATGTTACTGGTACTTTGATAAAGATTGCTTTGAATCTGTACATTGCTTTGAGTAATATGGACATTTTGACCATATAAATTCCTCCAGTCCATGGACAAGGAGTATCTTTCTATTTGTTTGTGTCATCTTCAATTTCTTTAATTAGTATTTTGTACTTTTCACAGTACAAGTCTTTCATCTCTTTGGTTAAGTTCATTCCTAAGTATTTTATTCTTTTTAGTACAATTGTAAATGATGCTTTTAAAATAAATTCTCTTTCAAAAAAAAATTCTCTTTCTGTGATTTCATTGTGAGTACATAGAAATGCTGCCTATTTCTGGATCTTAATTTGTATCCTGTCACTTTACGGAATTCATTTATCAGTTCTGGTAGTTTTTTTGTGGAGTCTTTAGGATTTTCTATGTGTAGTATCATTTTGGCTACAATTAGTGAAAATTTGACTTCTTTTACAAATATAGATGCCTCTTATTTCCTTTTCTTGTCTGATTGCTGTGGCTAAGACTTCCACTACTATGTTGAATAGAAGGGGCAAGACTAGATATCCCTGTCTTATTCTTGATCTTAAAGGGAAAATTTTCAGGTTTTTACCATTGAGTAAGGTGTTAGCTATTGGTTTTTCATATGTGGCCTTTATTATGTTGAGGTATGTTTCCTCTAACCCCATTTTGTTGAGAGTTTTATCATGAGTAGATGTTGAATCTTATCAAATTATTTTTCTGCATCAGTTGAGGTGATCATCTAATTTTTATCCTTTGTTTTGTTGATATGGTCTATGACATTGATTAATTTTCAAATATGAATCCATCCTTACATCCCTGAAATAAATTCCACCTGATCTTGCTTTATTTCTTTGTGATCAGTGAGTATCTATAGTGTTTTGTTTGGCTTTCTTTTTATTTTTTTTTGTGTATCTATCATGGGTTTAAGGTTTATGGTTATCATGAGTCTCATATATGACATCCTAATTTAAATAGCAGTTCATATTAATTTGATGGTCATTTAAAAAAATGGTCACTTAAAAAAAAATCTTTGTTTCTTTTTTCCCCTTTTGTTCCTTTTCCCCTTTATATTCCCTTTTTATTCCTTTCTCCACATTTTATGTATATTTTGTCATATTTTACATATTTTTATTCATGTCTGATTATGTCTGATTATGGCCATTTCTTTTCCACTTAAAGAAGTTCCTTTAGCATTTCCTATAAAGCTGGTGTAGTGGTGGTAAACTACTTAATCTTTTGCTTGTCTGGGAAACTCTATCTCTCCTTCAAATATGAATGATAATCTTGTTGTGCAAAGTATTCTTGGTTGTAGGTTTTTTTGTTTGTTTTTTTGTTTTGTTTTGTTTTTGTTTGTCCCCCCCCCCCCCCCTTCAGGTCTTTGAATATATTATACTACTTTCTTCTGGCTTGCAAAGTTTCTGCTGAAAAATTGGTTGACAGTCTTATATGTTATCTCTTGTAGGTAATTTTTTGTTTACCTCTTTCCACTTTTAAGATTCTCTCTTTCTCTTTAAAATATTTTAATTATTATATGCCATTTTGTAGACATCCTTGTGTTCATCTTGTTTGGAGCTCTAGGTGCTTCTTGGACCTGGATGTCTTTGACCAGCCTCCCTCCAGATTAGGAATGTTTTCAATTATTACTTATTCAAATAAGTTTTCAAAACCTTTCTCTCTCTCTCTCCTTTTTCTGCAACCCCTGTAATATGAATGTTTGTTCACTTGATATTGTCTAAGAGCTCTCTCAATCTATCCTCATTTTTTAAAACTTTCTGTTTTTGCTGTTCAGTTGTTTGGTTTCTGTTACCCTGTCTCAGATTACTGATGCATTCTTCTGAATCCTCGAATCTACTGTTGATTCCCTCTAGTGATTTTTTTTTTTTAATTTCAGCTATTATATTCTTCAGCTCTGCCTTGTCCTTTTAAATATATTTTTCTCTTTATTAAAGGTTTTACTGAGTTCTTCTATTCTTTCCTCCACCCCAGTATCTTTATGATCATTTCTTTAAGTTCTTTATCAGGCATATTGCTTATCTCTGTTTCATTTAGTTCTGTTTCTGAGTTGGTTTTTTTTTTCCTTTTTCTTTCTTTTGGAGCATATTCCTCTGTCTCCTCATTCTGCTTTGCTTTCTGTGTTTGTTTCTATCAATTAGATAAAATAGCCACTTCTCTTATACTTGGAGGAGTGGCCTTGTATAAGTTGTCCACTTTGCAGACTATGTGTGCTTGGTGACTTTTGCTGCCTGGCTGGAGCTATGGCTGTATATGATCATTACTCTTTTAAACCATGGCTGTGTCTCTGTCTCTTTTGCTATTCTCTTGGTATATTCTCTATCTTTGGTTGTCCAGTAGTTCTTCAGTCATCCTCAGTTCTTCTTCAAGAGGAATTGTTCTACTAATAGGTGTAATTTGGTGTCTTATTACATCCATCTTAAAAAAAACTTTCCCAATTCTGTACTTTTAAAATTACAATGCAATCTACAGCATGGTCCAATAAATGAAGTATTTAGAGAAGCCAAAATACACCCTTAAGACATGTCTACAACTTCAACACACACATTTGATATTCCCATTTTCCAGTATGCAAATCACATCTACTTTTCAAGGTCACTGTGATGTCCTGCTTCTTCCAAATAGATATTCTGGCTGATATTAACTTCCTCTTAGCTTGAATTTTACAGAAAAATATTTGTTATCCTTTTATGGCATTAACCACTTTTTACTATGCACTGTAGGAATTTGTGTATTTTTCAGATCCTTTCTACTGTTCCAGAAATCTTTCAAAGACAATAAGCTTAACTGAAATTTAAAATTTCATATGCATGTATTTGATGCTATTGATACATTCAAAAGATAGTAACATATTTATAAGTTATAAAGTGTAACATAAAGGACAGAAGAAACAAATAAAGGAACACATGAATGAACCACTAAAATTAAAAAGGCTAACACTATAAATAACTTGAACCTGTTTTATCCTTACTCTACTTTCCTAACTTTGTTGATCAAGGTTGTACTGAATTTTGTGCTTTTTATTCTTTTATACCTTATAAAAATAATATGCAACCATATCATTATGCAATGTATTGTTTGTTTTTTCTGTTTTTAAAATGTTGTAAATGGTATCATAATTTACATAGTATTTGTGACTTGCAATTTTACCTTGGGCATTTTGATTCTATGATTTACTGCCACAGATCTATAGACTACACAGTGTTACTGATTATAGTATTACTTTTTTGTTTACTTGTTATTGAAATATTTCTTTTCATATGTTGCTATGTAAACATTATTATACAGGTTTCCTGGAGCAAATGTACACTGATTTCCCTAGATTATGTAGACAAGAATGGAGTTGCTGGAGGCATAGTTTAAGTGACCACATTTTTTAAAAAAGTTGTTCTATCAATTTAGCATTCTCAGTAACAGTATATTAAAGTTGACCAACATTCTCACCAATATGTATCATTATCAAACTTAAATTCTGACCAATCTAGTGGATATATAATGTTATTTAACGGTGATCTAAATTTGCATTTCTGTGATTACCATTGTAGCTGAACATTTTTTCATGTGGGTACTTTTCCTAACTCTCTTTTTTTTTTTTTAAGATTTTATTTATTTATTTGACAGATAGAGATCACAAGTAGGCAGAGAGGCAGGCAGAGAGAAAAGAGGAAGCAGGCTCCCTGCTGAGCAGAGAGCCCGATGTGGGGCATGATCCGGATCATGACCTGAGCTGAAGGCAGAGGCTTTTAACTGAGCCACCCAGGTGCCCCTTTTCCTAACTCTCTTTGTAAAATTCCTGTTCATGTTATTTACCTATTTTTCAATTTGGTTGTTATTTGTTTGTAGATGTATTAGAATCATGATAATCTCTGAGTGGTGGACTAATGTTTGCTATATATGCTGCAAATGTCCCCTCTCAACATGTGGATTGTCTTTTCATTCTCTTTAAAACGTGTTTTAATTATAAGTGGTTTTTCATTCCAATTACTCTGAATAATTCAGTCTCTTTATGATTAGAGCTTTGGAGTTCTTAAAAAAAAACTCTCATATGTACTTATTTTAAAGATGTGTTGTATATTACTTTAACTTTTTAAATTGTGTTTTATTTGTAATTGTTTAATCCATTGAAAATTAATATTTATGTACAGTATGAGGTAGGTCTCCAGTTTTACTTTTCTCCATGGATAACCAGTTGTCTCAGCATTTATCTGTTAGTCTCTCCTTTTCCCTGTGATCTACATTGCCATCTTTATCACAAACAAATTTTCTGAGTTTTCCCTGGGTTGTTAGTTCTCATGATCATTTGCTTATCCTAGGTTTATACCACATGGTCTTCATTACTTTTAACCTAATAACAGCTAAGAATTAATAACAGTAGAAATGGTCCTGCCCCATCTCAATCCAAGCTTTGCTTATTTTTCCTCAAAAGTATTAATTTATCTTTTTTGTCTTTTTTTTTAATATACATTTTAGAATCCATTGTTAAGTTTCTTTAAAAAAAAAAAACCTGGTGAAGTTTGAGGTTTTTCTTGGAATCACAATGAATTTATAAATTAATTATCTGAAATAAAAATCCACAAATACTGTGAGTCTCATTATTTAGGCCATTTTTTACTGATTTTAATGATACATTTGTTTTTCTAATTAAGAACATAAATATTTCCTTATATATTACTACCTACCTTAATTTTTGGTATTATTGCAAGTATTACCATTTTCAATTACAGTTTTAACTATTTTGGGTTTTATTACAAAGTCAGTTGATTTGTACATTAATCTTTAGATTATTTCAGCTTTTATGTGCAGTTATATAATCAGAGAATGGTCTTTCTGATTTTTCCTTTCTAAGCCTTGAGAAGTTTATTCTTGTATAGGAATTGACTAGTTTCCAGTATACAACCTCAAAGGCAAATCTTGTTCTTAATTTCAAGGGAACATTTCCAATATTTCACCTTTAAGAACAATGTTTGCTATCAATTTGTTTTAAGGGTACCCCTTATCATGTTCACAAGTTGTCTTTTATTCTTAATTTCCCAAATGGTTTCTGGGGTGAATTTTAGCAAATGAATTTGTTCCATTATTTTTAAGTGATTACATTATTTTTCATTTATTTGTTGAAGAACAAAATAGAATTTATAAGATGTTCTCATTTTAGGCTACTACCAGAATAAACTCAAATTGTTTATATTTTATAGAGTGAAATATTTGTTTTCTTTAGCTAGATGTATTTAGTTAATATTATATTAACATTTTATTTTTTTAAAGGTTTATTTATTTAGAGAGAGAGAGTGAGGGTGCACATGAGCAAGGAAGAGGCAGAGGGCAGGGAGAGAATCTTAAGCAGGCTCTCTATTGAGCCTGGAGACCAACGAGGGGCTTGATCCCAAGACCCTGAGGTAATCACCTGAGGCAAAATCAAGAGTTGGCGGCTCAACTGACTGAGCCACAAGGCACCCCGTATTACATTAATATTTTAAATATATCTCTAAGGCCTGCAATTTTTCTTTCTCATCATATAATAATGTGGTAGTTTTATCAAGATTCTTTTGTTTCATGAAGGAGATAGAGGAAATAATCCTCTGCTTAGAATATGCTGAATAATTTATATTTGAATCTGACGATTTGATTTTTTTGAGCATTCACAGGAATTTATCTAAGAAGCTGTTTAACCTGGGGTTCTTTGTGGGAACATTTAAAACTGCTGATTTTTCTGTTTAATGGTTATAAGAAAAATCAAGCTTTGCATTTCTGCTTGAGTTAATATTGCTACCATTTTCTCTAAGAACCTATCAATCTAATTAAGTATTCAAATGTATAGATGTAAGATTATTGTAGCATTCTTTTACTATAACTTTAATCTCTGCTATAATTTAATCTGATTTTATTTTCTAATATTATTTATTTTACCTAGTATTTTTATGATTGAACTTTAAAATTTTAATCATATTTTTTCTTATACTCATGAGTTAGAAATGCTTTTATTAACCTTGAACAAATGGGTAATATATTTCTAATTTATTACAGATTTATTGTTCTTTGGTCATAGAACATCATCTGCATAATACAGAGTATTTGAAAAATTGTTTGATGGTCCTGTCTTTTGTTAAAATGTTCTGTGTGGCTTTGAGTCATAGATTTTCTATAATTTGGTTGTGCCAGAATCTACATTTTTTTAAAGTTATTATTTTTTTTTAATTTGACACAGAGAGAGAGGGAAAGAGCAGCACAAACAGGGGAACAACAGAGGGAGAGGGAGAAGGAAACTCTCCAGTGAGCAAGGAGCCCAATGTGGGGATTGATCCAGGACCTTGGTTGGGTTCATGACCTGAGCCAAAGGCAGATGCTTAACTGACTGAGTCACCCAGGTGACAGAATCCACATATTTTTAAAAATTATATCTCAGTATCTGTTCTTCAAATCTTCACTGTATATCAATTTTCTGCCTGTAGTTTTATGAACAAATTAAAACCTGTTTTTAAATATACCTTTAAAATGGTGGGTATATAAAGTCATTGTGTAATATGGCTATGTTTATGGTATGGGTTGTGAATCAGTTCCTTAAATACAAGTAATTGTAGAAAGTAAATTAAAATTTTCTCATTATGTAATCAATGTTTCTTTTTTTTTAAATATTTTATTTATTTGACAGAGAGAAATGACAACTAGGCAGAGAGGCAGGCATAGAGAGAGGAGGAAGCAGGCTCCCCGCGGAGCAGGGAGCCCAACACGGGGCTCGATCCCAGGACCCTGAGATCATGACCTGAGTGGAAGGCAAATGCTTTAACCCACTGAGCCACCCAGGCGCCCCTGTAATCAATATTTCTATTCCCTAAAAATGTCCTGTGTTTTAAAATCCCATTTTGTCTGATATTTACACAGTTATACTTGCCTTGTTTTCTATCATATGGATCTTGTAAATATGATATTTTTGATGTATAGGCTTTATTATTTTTGAGTAGTTTTAGTTTTGCAGAACAAAACTGAGCTAAAAGTACAGAACTTTCATGTACTGTAAAAGTACATGAAACTTTCTAAAAAAACTGAGCTAAAACTGAGCTAAAAGTACAGAACTTTCTTACCTCTTCTCCCCACACATTTTTCCCTATCACTAACATTTTGCATTAATATGGTACATTTGCAACATCATGGAGCACCTAGAAGATATTATGCTAAGTGAAATGAGTTAGACTGAGCAACACAAATACCATATGGTGTTATTTATATGTGAAAGCTAAAAAACCAAATAAGCAAAAAGAAGCAAAATCAGAACTATAAATATTTAGCAACATCTAAATGAGAGTAACTTATAAAATGAGTAAGAGTAGTAATAAGTAATTATAAGTAATATGTAATAATAATAAGTAGTAAGAATAAACTTATAAATTGAAAATAACTAAATGAGAGTAACTAAATGAAATAACTTGACTTAAACTTTTTTTTGTTCTGTTTTTCCAAGCAATTATATAATAGAACCTCTATGCTTTATCTAAAGGTATTATGATTATTTAAATAAAAACATTAAAATAATGCTAATAGGGTGTATAATTTCAAAACCAGTGATGGAATACAGTGTTGCAAAACAATCTAAATGAATCAGTTACATTTAATGCATCTCACCCTGTTTTATAACTGTGTAATATTCCATAACACACACACACACACACACACACACATACATCCTATATTGTGTACGTGTGTACATATGTATATATTTATATACACACCCCATCTTCCATAGTCATTGGTGACAGATGGAAGCTACATTTGTGAGCATAGCATAACATAATATTTGAATCACTATGTTGTACATTTGAAACTAATGTAATATTGTGTGTCAACTATACTTAAATTAAAAAGAAACTGGATGTTGACTAGTAAGCAATAATATTTTAAGATAAATATTATTTTGAAATATAAGAGTACACAATTCATAAGTACAGAATTTGGTGAATTATAACAATATGAACACACCATTTTAGCCACCAAACAGATAAAGAAAAAAAAAAAAGAACACTACCAACATTTGAGAACCTCCACCCAATGCCTCATTCTTACTCATTGCCTTTCCTTTTCTCTACAAAGTCAGCCATTTTCCAGACTTACAAATACTATAACACTGCAATACAGTGCTTTGGTTCTTTTTGAACTTTATATGAATGAAATCAAGCAATATGTATTCTTCATATTTAGCAACTTTTGTTCAATGCTATAATTTCAATACCCATTTATGTTGTTGCTTGCTGTCCATTTTATTCTTATATCTCAATTTTTTTTTGTCTTTTTGTACTCTTGATGGATGTTTTCTTTTGTGGGTTGTTATGTTGCTATGGGCATTCTTATACATATCTTTAAGTAAACATCTGCATGCTCCCCTCCTCCTATTCATTACATACTGGTAATAGAATTGTTGTGTCAGAGGATCTGCTTTATCTACAAATAGTAAATCACTTCAAAGCATTTTTCAAAATATTTGCATTCAAGTACACTCTCACCAGAAATCTATGACAATAGCATTTAAACAATATCCTTTTGAAATTTACTGCTTGTCTTTCAATTTTAGGAACTCTGGTGGGATGTTGTAATATCTCACTGTGGTTTTAATTTGTATTTTACTGATGCTATCAAAGTTGAACAAATTTTTATAAGCTTATTGGGCATTTGTATATCCTATAATGTGAAGTGCCTATTTAAGGTGTTCCCAACATTTTGTATTGAACAGTGATATTTTGCCTGTTAATATTTACAGATATTAATCCTTTATTGTATTTATTAGAAATACATTCTTCCATACTGTGTTTTGAGTTTTCACTGTCTTAATGTCATTTTTTTCTTTTTCTTTTTTGTTTGCTTTTTAAAATAAACAGTCCTATAATTTGTCAAATAAATTACTTGTATTTTTATTTATGGTGTTTTTTGTTCTGTTAAAAATTAACCATTTCAATGTCACAAAAACATTTCATATGTCATCTTCCAGAGGTTTTATTTTTATCTATTATACACAAATTTACAATCGAATGGATTTCATTTCTTATGTATGATGTGAAATCAGATTCAAGTTACACTGTTTTTCATAAGAATACCCTGTTGACTTGGCATCATTTATCTAATATGCTGTCCTTTACTCTTTACTGTTTGTACCACATTGGCATAACTCATGTGTCTACATACTTAGGGTTGATTTCTGAACTTTTAATGTAATTACTTTGATCTACCTTTCTGTTCTTATGCCAATTCTACATTTCCTTAATTACTGTAAGTTCATAATGTCTCAATATTTAATAGTGTAATCCTTCAACCTTATTTATTTTCCTCATTTTTTTCCTTTGCTATCATTTCTCTTTTAGATTGTTATAAAATTTTTTAAATTAGAATGTCAATGTCAAAAGCTGAGACAAAAGAAATGATAAATTGCAAATGTACTTTTTTTCTTTTCCTTTTTTTTTTTTTAACACAATATTGAGTTTTCCAATTCACTAGAATTGTGACCTTATTTGTATTCAGGTCTTTTTACTTTATATCTGTATTTCCGAGTGTTTCTGTATAGACTTTATGCATATTTTGCCTAGCTTTTTATGCAAAGTTGCAGTTATACATAGTTATATTTTATTATGCATGTACATTATAGTTATGTAAGTCATATTATACATATTATTCTTAATTATTTTAGTGATATTATAGCTTTTATCATCTGAGTGTCATTTTCAAAATGTTTGATGTTTTTATATAGAAATATATATCATATATTTTATAATGAGATATATAACATATATTTTATAAATATATAACATTTTAATATTGATGTATCTAGTGATCTTATTAAATTCACTTATTACTTCTAGTGGTTATTTTGCAGTTTTTTGGAATTTGTCATATACTGCCGTGCCGTCAGGACATAATGACAGATTTAATTCTTCCTTCCTAATTATTCTATGTATATATATATAGAGAGAGAGAGCTTGACCTTACTAAATTTTTACCCCATATATTTTTATTTGGTAGTAGCCTGAAATCATGTAAATGGCTATATGTATAAATAACTACCTTTGAAGGAGACCCTAGACAGGACATGAGGATTAGGTCAAATTTGTACATTAAGGTAAATAGTATAATGACTATGACTAACATATATTTTACATTTATTGAGATAATCAATTTATTCTGATTTATTTCATTCAGTCCTCACAACAATCTTATGGAAGGCATGGCAGTGATGTTGGAAAGATCATACCAGGTATTTAAAATAACTATTATTAATATGCTAAGAGTTGTAATGGATAATTTGGATGGCATGCAAAAGCAGATGGGCAATGTAAAGAGAGATGGATATCCTAAGAAAGAACCAAAAAGAAATGCTAGGGATAAAAGATACTATAACAAATGGAGAATGCCTTTAATGGGTTTATTAGCAGACTGGATATGCCTAAAGAAAGACTCTCATAGCTACAGGATGTACCACAGAATTCTGAAAAACCAAAAAGTAAGGGAACAGAGACTGAAAAAATCAGAACAGAATATCCAAGGACTGTGGGACAAGAAGGTATAGCATGTACATAATGGAATATCAGAAGGAGAAGAAAGAGAGAAAGGAACAGAAGAAATATTTGAAACAATAAAGATGGAGAACTTCCTCAGATTAATGTCGTACATCAAACCTAACAAACATAAGAATTACTTAGAATTTCTTATCAGAATCCATGCAAGCAAGAAGAAAGTGAATAAAAATATTAAAACTGTTAAGTGAAAGATCTGTAGACCTAGAAATCTGTACCCTGCAAAAATGAAAGATAAATAAGGAAATCTGTTGTCAATAGATATGACTTGAAAGACATGTTAAAATTTCTTTAAAGAGACAAAATATATAGATCAGAAAATCAGGTCTTCAGAAAGAAAGAATAAATGATTATAAAATGAAAGCTGTTTTTTTTTATTCTTAATTGGTCCAAAAGATTTATCCCAGGTATTAACACCAGTTTAATATTTGAAAATTAATTAGTGCAATCTGTCACACATCAACAGGTTAAAAAGAAAAATCACATTATTGTATTAATAGATGCAAAAAAAAATCATATGACAAAATCCAATACCCATTCATGATAGAAATTCTTAGTCACATCTCAGACTGGGAGGAAATGTTTAAAAAAATAAAAATTATCAAGGTGCCTGGGTGGCTCAGTGGCTTAACGCCTCTGCCTTCAGCTCAGGTCATGATCCCAGGATCCTGGGATGGAACCCCGCGTCGGGCTTTCTGCTGGGCAGGGAGCCTGCTTCCTCCTCTCTCTCTCTGCCTGCTTCTCTGCCTACTTGTGATCTCCATCTGTTAGATGAATAAATAAAATCTTAAAAATAAATTATCTGATAAAGGCATGGAATCCAAAATACAAAGAACTCTTAAAGCTTAACAATAAGGAAAAAAATAAAAATTGGCCAAAGACCTGTACACACTATACACCAAAGTAGATATACAGAGGCAAATAAGCATATGAAAGATAGTCCATATGTCATCAGGGATATGCAATCTAAAACAACAACAAGTACCACTGTACACCTATTAGAATGGCCAAAATCTGAAACACTGACAACACTCAATGCTGACAAGGATGTGGATCATCAGGGACACTCATGCATTGCTGATGAAATACAAAATGTTACAACCATTTTGGAAAATATTTTCTTTTTTTACAAAACTAAACATACTTTCACAATACAATCCAGCAATCACACTCTTTCCTATTTGCCTAGTGGAATTGAAAGCATGTTTACAGAGAAAGCTGAAGGTTGATGTTTATATTCATAGCATCTTTATTCATAATTTCCAAAGTATGGATGCAATCAAGGTGTATTTCAGTAGATGAAATAGTGTATGTCAGTCGGATAAATTTGCAGTGGTACATCCAGACAATGGAATATTATTCAGCCCTAAAAATAAATAAAGAGACATGGAGGAATCTTAAATGCCAATTACTAAGTAAAAGAAGCCAATCTAAAAAGACTACATACTGTGTGATTCCAACTGTGTGACATACTGGAAAAGGCATAACAAAGGAGATAGTAAAAATTTTATGTGTTGTCAGGGGTAGGGCTGGGTAAGATGAGTAAGGGGAGCACAGAGGATGTTTAGGGAGTGAAACTACTCTGTATGATATTAAAATAGTGAAGATATATATACATAGAATGTATGACACTAAAACTGAACCCTAAAGTAAACTATGGACTTTGGTTGATTGTGATGTGTAAATGTAGGTTCATTCTTGATAACTGATATATCATTCTGGTGATGAGTGATGTTGGTGATGAGTGATGTTGATGATAGAGGAAGCTGTGTGTATGTAGGGGCAGGGGATATATAGGAGATCTCTGTACCTTCCTTGGAGTTTTAATGAGAATTTAGAATTGCCCTATAAAATAGTCTTTAAAGACACATACAGATACACACAAATTACACAGGGGGAGCTATAGTTATGAGCCCTTTCAGATTAATATATTAGAAGATATCATTTAAGCAACACATTAGTGTCTGGGAAAACTTCAGGAAAGTATTTACAGTGAATATGAATATATTTGTTTCAATTAAAGACAAAAATGAAACTGGATAAATGTGTAGGAGATTAATGTGGAAATACCACATGTTGTTATAAGGTAGAAATAAGACAACTAAAAAGAGGATGAAGAAGATGAGATAATAGGGGAGCAAAATATTCTCAAATTATTTTTGCATAGTTAAAAGAAGAAAATGAATGTCATAAAAATCAATGAGAGATTTAAGTAAAGATTAAATGCATTACAAGTATTTATACAATTTTATAAAAGTATAAAACTAATGACTAGAGCAAAAATGAGCCTTTGGAACCAAAATTTTTATCAGGACTTGTGAATTAGCAAAGGGAAGAACATGTAGAGACAGAAATACAGTAAAAGCAGAATAATATACATTTTTGCTATAATATGCAAGATGGTGACCCATCATTACTTCTATCAATGAATGTGAATTGTCTTAATTCACTTAAGAATTAATTCACTTAATTCACTTAAGGAGTCTTTTAGCTTTCAGCATTTTTGCTTTGAAAATTTTCAGACATGTAGACAGTTTTTGTGAATAATAAAATGAACATTCATACATGCTCCACCTGTATTTAGAAATTTTGGCCAATGGGAAACTCTTCATTGTGGCTCTTGTGTTCTGTGGACACCTCCCCACCATTTTAGTTGGCACAACAAAATATTCCATACACCCTTTATATGTTCCCTGTACCAATTTAGATCTGTCATTACTGCTGCTACTAGTTTCATTGCTATTAGGATATAGATTATATTTTCATTGTGAGTTAATATGTCTCATTACAATACAAAAATATAAGGGCTTTTTTTATTGTTGTATTTCTATTTTTAATCTTTTTTCTCCCAGAGTGGAACAGGATGTACTTTAAAGATTTTATTTTTATTTATTTATATGACAGAGAGAGGTCACAAGTAGGCAGAGAGGTGGGCAGAGAGAGAGGAGGGAAGCAGGCTCCCTGCTGAGCAGAGAGCCCGATGCAATGCGGGGCTGGAACCCAGGGTCCTGGGATCATGACCTGAGCTGAAGGCAGAGGGTTAGCCCACTGAGCCACCCAGGTTCCCCAGGATATACTTTGATATATTACTCATTTGTTCAATCCTATAATAAGCAGGAAATATTCGTAGAATTGCTACACTCCAGGAATCAAAAACAAAGTTACTGACTGAAGTGCAAAATATCTTTGCAGTATTTTAATTTTTCCCCTCAGAACATATCCTGCTAAGCATATAGTGTTAAAATGCTATATTAGAAAATGATTTAATTTCTTAAATTCTTAAAAACTCTGTGGTTATGTTAAAATTTTACATAAAATTATATTAATTTTATTAATATGAGTACAGTTGACAGACAATATTACATTAGTTTTAGGTATAAAACATTTTTGTTTTTGTAATCAATATGAGGTTTTCCCTTTTTTTCTTCATCCCTGTTGATTATTTCATTTAAATATGTAAACAATATGATTTCAAAAATCAAAGTGACAGTAACAGTAAACTTCAAGTAATAACTATTACCTTCTTTCCTTCAACCTAGCCCCAGAAACCCTATAGGTAAATATATTCATTAGTTTCTGATTATTCCTGACAGTTTACTATGTAAACTGTCCATCTTTTTTTTGGTCTTTTTTTTTTTTAATCACAAAGAAGGGCTTACTGTAGACAGTCTTTTCTAATAGTTTTTTCACTTAACTATTGTTTTATTTTAAAAAATGAGTTTCTATCTTTTTCATTCTCTTCAGCAATGCTTGTGAGAGTCTTTTACCTGCAGTCTAACAAAACTGTATATTATAATACTTTGAATTTTTGCCTAATTGGTGAGAAATAAAATCTTCATGTCATTTTATTTTGCATTTCACTTGTGGTTAAATTTACTTATTTACATATGTTTTAGACTGATTTCACATCATTTTTGTGACCATAGGCTTTTGCCTTGAACATATTAACAACTTGTCTGTGAAACGTTATAAATAGCATATTCCACTTTATCATCTGCCTATTGATTCTTCATGTTTCTTGTCAAATTATCTTAGTTCATTCATAGTTATTGCTCTTTTCCTTTAATGCATCAAAAATTTAAATCATACATAGAAAGTCTCTCCCCAGTGATTTTTTTTTTTTGGTAATTACTTAATTTTATTTTATTTATTACATATAAAATTCCAGTCTATTTAGATTTTTCTTGGTGTATGATACCAAATATAGATTAAATCTTAAATTTAATTTCCCATTTCTGAGTCCCATTTTGTTCCAATAATTTGAGATGCTATCTTTATCAAATGCTAAATATTCATGTATATTGGAACCTACATTTGGATTGTCTATTTTATTATTATATATTATATTAATTATATTATATATAATATATATTATATATTATTGCACTTTATGCAATGATTTGTCTGTTACTTCACGATTCATCATTTCCCCTTATTGTCTGCAAACCAGTGATCAGGTCCCAAACACTTTTTGCTTTGTGCCCTAAGGAGGATAAGAGTACATGTTGAAAGGATTGCTTGTCTAATGCAGTTCAGCAGTAACTGGTTGATATGCGTAAGATTGGTCATGAGATTGGGTTTTTTGGGTTTTTTTTTTGACCATTCATTTAAAGTTGGATAGGAAATAAATTATTAACATTAGAAAATTCTCTCATGGCTAGAGTTTCAACTTCCTAGCTGGAACTTCTGGAGTCAATACAAATTTGTTGCTGAAAACAGTTCCTTAAAGCTTGTAATCAAAGAGAGTCTATTGTAGGTGAGGTAAGAATTCTGATAATGCACTCAGGAAAGGGCCAGAAAGCCTGGGAGGAAAAGATTGAAGTGTTAGGATAGTTATAACGTAAGTCCAGAGAATGCCACTGGGCCATATTTTCTGGGAGATCATAGAGTATACCTCTCATTAAAGCAGTAAGAATTCACTGGTGGGGCTCACACCATTCTCTTTAAGAATCTCAGTGATGACTGTCCTCTGTATGTAGAGGATTTTGGTGTGGGTGATAAACATCGGGGGTTTTTGGGTGGGAGAAGTTAAGTTTTTATTTAAATTCCAGTTAGTTAACATACAACTTAATATTAGTTTCAGATGTACAGTAGTGATTCAACACTTCTATATATCACCTGGTGCTTATCCTCTCAAGTGCACTCCTTAATCCTCATCGCCTATTTTTTTTTTAATATTTTATTTATTTGACAGGCAGAGATCACAAGTAGGCAGAGAGGCAGGCAGAGAGAGAGAGAGAGGAGGAAGCAGGCTCCCTGCGGAGCAGAGAGCCCAATGCGGGACTTGATCCCAGGACCCTGAGATCATGACCTGAGCCGAAGGCAGAGGTTAACCCACTGAGCCACCCAGGAGCCCCCCCATCGCCTATTTTTCCCAACTCCCCACCTCCCCTCTGATAACCATCAGTTTGATCTCATAGGTAAGAGTCTGTTTCTTGGTTTGGCTTCTTCTCTCTCTTTTTTTACCCTCTTCTTTGTTTTGCTTCTTAAATCCCTGCATAAGAGTTAAATCATATGGTATTTGTCTTTCTCTGACTGACTTATTTTGTTTAACATAATATTACTTAGCTCCATCTATGTTGTTGCAAATGGCAAGATTTCATTCCTTTTTTATGACTAATACTCCATTATATATGGGATGTGTGTGTGTGTGTGTGTGTGTGTTTACATATAAACACACATTTATATATATAAACACACACACACACACACCATGTCTTCTTTATCCATTCATCAGTTGGTGGATACTTGGGCTGTTTCCATGATTGGCTATTATAGATAATGCTGCTAAACACTGGGTGCATGTATCCCTTGGAATTAGCATCTGTAGTATTTTTGTACTCAGTGGGTAAATACCTATAGTGGAAATCCTGGATCATAAGGTAGTTCCATTTTTGAGTTTCTGAGGAACCTCCATATTGCTTTCCAGAGTGGCTGCACCAGTTTGCATCTCCACCAACAGTATAAGAGAGTTACCCCTTTCTTCTCATCCTTGCCAGCACCTCTTGTTTCCTGTGTTGATTTTAGCCATTCCAAGAGGTGTGAGGTTGTATCTTACTGTGTTTTTATTTGTATTTCCCTGGTGATGAGTGATATTGAGCACCTTTTCATGTGTCTATTGACCATCTGGATGTCTTTTTTGGAAAACTGTCTATTCATATCTTCTGCCCATTTCTTAACTGGACTATTTGGTTTTTGGGTGTTGAGCTTGATAAGTTTTTTATAGATTTTCAATACTAACCATTCATCAGATATGTCATTTGCAAATATCTTCTCCCATTCCAAAAGCTGCCTTTTAGTTTTCTTGATTGTTTCCTTTGTTGTGCAGAAGGAAACTGATTTTTTTTTATCTTGATGAAGTACCAGTTTGTTCGTTTTTGCTTTTGTTTCCCTTGCCTCTGGAGACATATCTAGTAAGAAGTCGCTATGGCCAATGTCAAAGAGGTCGCTGCCTATGTTGTTCTCTAGGATTTTGATGGATTCCTGTCTCACAGTTAGCTCTTTCATCCATTCTGAATTTACTTTTGTTTATGGTGTAAGAAAGTGGTCCAGTTTCATTCTTGTCCTTGTTGCTGATTAGTTTTCCCAGTACCATTTGTTGAAGAGACTTTTTTTCCATTGGATATTCTTTTTTGCTCTATTGAAGATTAGTTGACCATAGAGTTATGGGTTCATTTCTCAGTTTTCTATTCTGTTCCATTGATCTACCTGTCTGTTTTTGTGCCAGTATTGTACTATCTTGATGATTACAGTTTTGTAATACAGATTGAAGTAGAAAATTGTGATGCCTCCACTTTTCTTTTTCAAGATTGCTTTGGCTATTTGGGGTCTTTGTGGTTCCATACAAATTTTAAGATTGTTTGTTCTAGTTCTGTGAAAAATGCTGGCAGTATTTTGATAGAGACTGTATTAAATGTATAGATTTCTTTGAGTAATATAGACACTTTAACAACATTTGTTCTTCGAATCCATGATCATAGAATGTTTTAGAGGTCACTGGTAATAGTTACTGCATTCATAGTGACTACATCATTTTCCATGTAATCAAATATGAAAGTAATAACTTATAGTTCATTTGCCTGAATACCCACTTATATTGAGTATAGTGCACCATTTATTTTATATTTATTCAAAGTTGGTGATAGAACTATTATGACTTATCTATAGTCAAATTATAAGCAATTAAGGAATGGAAGCACACATTTCTGAAATGGGTGTTCAGGATGAGTGGATATTTCTTTGCCTTCATTCACTGATTTAGTCAGAGATTATTTATCAGGCAGAATACTGGATTCTGGTATAGTGGAAAAACCAAAAAGACAAAAAGTTAGAATCACTTCCACATTATCTTTTTCTGAGATGAAAACATATATTAAAACTTAATAATAACAAATATAGTGTGTTTCAAGTGAATGAAAGTATAAGAGAAACATATAAGTCTTCCATGGATATTCTTGGGAAAGCTTTTAGGGAAAAAGGATATTTGCCTAGTATTTGAAGGATGAATATACACTTTCAATGTTAACAGATGGGGAATGTGTGTTAAGAAAAAAGGTCAAATTCAAAATCTATAAAAATTTGAGAATTAGAGGTTGTAAAAAGTACAAAGGGCATGAAAACCACATGTCTTATTTTTATGGTATCCTATGCTTGATGCTTTCCAAAATCGAAGCAGAACCTCTGGGGATAAGTTAGAGAACTATATTTCAAAATGTAATCTAAAAGAAACTTATGAATAGCAAGATTTAGAACGAGTAATCTAAGCAACTGTAATAACTGACATAAAACAAATTAAAGAAATAACAGAACAATGAGTATCTCTGAGTGACCTTAATAGTCTTGACCATTGGTAAGATGAGTAAAGAGGACAAGAATTCTCTTTGGTTCTTCTAGTTAATTTTCAGTAGCACATGTCTTTGAAGTTCCATTAAAGACTAATGTCGCAGTAGCTTTAGCCTTTGAATTTCTTACCACCTGTTCACAACTGCTGAGAATAATTTACTGTTTACAACATTCACACATACTTAGGTTTAGACACATACAAAGACCTGGTGTAATAAGAGACCATTTGGAGAATTGAAATAGACACCCGGGCTTCAGGGTTAATCATGATGCTTGGGGTGAAGTCTTAAGAGGAAACTAGTGATTTAAAAAGATTAGATGTTAGACCTACATAACGGTTGCTTAAAATCCATGTGATTAAACTCCAGGTGTCTCTGGACTTCAGTGTACACTGTTAAAGTACCTTCAACTCAAGAGTTGTGCTAAAAACTAAAGACAAAACAGTTGATTTTACATTTGTGTTTGCTGAGGGGCAGCTGCTACATGGGGACATTAAATTGGCACATAGTGTAACATCAGGACCGGTCTCATTTTAGGGCACATTTAAATCTTCTCAACATTTCCCTCTTGTAATTGCTCTGACTTTTGAGCTCCATTTTCCTTAATGACACTCAGTGAACTGAATTGCTTCAGTGAAATGAGAAAGCAGCAAGGAAATTCAGAGGAAGGTTTGATTACATCCCTTGTTGTAGCCTAGTTTCTGAATAATCTTATACTTTGATTATATAATCTTCTTTTCATGGTTTATCCACCATCAAAATAGAAACTATTCAGGGGTGATATAGTTTCCATCCATGTATTTGCAGTATTCATCGCTAAGATATTAAAAAATAAATTATAATATATGAATTTGAAATTTCTCTGTTAGTGACCCTAGATTTATTGCCTTTAAATCCTGAAAGCTGAAATATTTTATACATGAATGCATTTTGTTTTTCTTAGTGATTATAATTCATATGTTGCTTTTTCTGGTCTTTTGGTTAAAGTATTAAATGATGATGACATTTCTTCTGTAATCTGTCCATTCAGGATAAATTCTGTACTTTAAAAATGATGTTTTAAAGAAAGATTTGAAAAGTAGGTTACCAGAAATTCAAGGTTTTGTAAGTACTTCATTTTCATGTTTGCATTTAAAGCTCCCATGCATACTGAGATTTTACGTACAAGCTGAGATTTTTATATTTAAGCAGATGATAAAAGGCAAGCCAACAACCACACCAGTGAGTTGCTAAGCCACCAGAAAAAAAAAAAAAAAAAAAAAAAAAAGGCAAACTGTTCTAAGCATAAGAACCAGTCAGGCTGTGAGCTGTGGAATCCATAAGCTGTGTATAAAATGAGGTCACTGAATCATGATCTCATTCTGAACAGAATCATTTAGATATGCATGTACATAGATGACTTGTTTGAAGCCAAGTGGTGTTGGTGCAAATTACAGAGTGCAGTGCAATGATGCATATGCATAAATTTAAAATGAAATTTTTTCATTAGAAATATGTATTTCCATGTGCAATCAGTTGAGTGCCAGTTTTTATTTTTACAGATCCCAAACACCACCCTTTTAATTATAACATTTAGAATCTACAAGATACAAATGCATTTTTTTAACTGGACACACTTTAGAATCATTTAGAAATACAGGATGATAATGTATTACTAAAAGAGAATCTACAAAAAATAACTCTTATTTAGCAACATTAATTGAAAGTTATTATGAACACAACAGATTTTTATATTTTTTTGGAGAGAATAAATTTCCTCTTACATGTTTTGTAAGATATAAATGCAACCCCAGTTCAGAAAATAGGTTATCTGTCAGAACACAAATATTTACATTGTCTTGTGAAACTCAAAGTGGCAGAAGGGATAGAAAATTCACAAAGCCTTTGAAAAAAATTGTAATTATCTTTTGCATAGATGGTCACTGTTACTCAGGAAATAAAAGAGGGGCTAGATTTCACCACCAGAAAGCTAAAGCTAAAAGGACTCTTTGGAAATCAAAGTGTCATTCTGATTCCATAGTAAAAAAACCCACAACATATTGACAACTCTCTTTAGTACCAGCTCTGTTCAAAAATAAATTTTGAATGATGACATATTGAAGAAAAAACTACAAACTTTAATGTGATACCACAAATTTCTGTAGAAAGAGAAATAAAACTTATTTATGTAGGAAATGAACCAAAAGTGGGAAACTATTGTGAAAAGTTAAAACATTGTAATATCATATATGCAAATATATGCAAATATATACCAAAATGAAATAAAAAATATATATATTCATTTCATTTTGGTAAATGTTACAGGAATGGATACTATGATAAAAAGATAAACAGATGCTTTACAAGGCTAGAAGTTCTTTGAGAAAAAAGAATATTTCTTAATTTGTTTTTTAAAGATTTTTTTTTTTTAATTTACTTGACAGAAAGAGAGAGCACAGTAAGCAGAGTGGCAGACAGAGGGAGATGGAGAAGCAGGCTCCCCGCTGAGCAGAGCCCCCCCATGCAGGGCTCCATTACAGGACCTTGGGATCATGATCTGAGCTGCAGACAGACACTTAATGACTGAGCTACCCCTTAATTAAGGCATCCCTTTGATGAAGTTCTAGAACCTAGGTGAGGTTTGGTGGGTTGAGGTCCAGAGCCGATGACCAAGAAAGAATTCTTGAGACATCTTTGGTGCAAAATGTAGTTTATTAATGCACGGGGACAGGACCCAGGGGCAGAAAGAGCTGCTGCTCTGGGTTGTGAGGGATGGCAGGTTCTGTACCCTGCAGTTGTGGGAAGGTGAGGGGAAGGGAGGTTTCAACGGAGTTTTCATATGCTAAAGAGGGCCTGCTAGGTGCCTCCTGAGGTCTTCAGGCTTGATCAATGTTGTCTTTTGGCAAGCCATTAACATCAAGATAGTTGGGAGATTCCTGGTAGGATGTCACAATCCTGCTATCAAGAGTCTTTGTTAGTGAGATTTAGGTTCAGAAGAGATTTAACTTTCTATTTCCTTCTACCTCAGCCTCCTTCAGTTTTGCTTATGGAGGGGGAGGTGACATTAGGGCTTGAGGAACTGAGTTATTTGCCTCCGGAAATTGTCAATAGCACAAGGTAACTTCTTTGTTGGTAGATCTCTAGGACATTTGTAAACCAAGGGGAACTATTTGTTTCTCATTTATGGTGGTCAGGTGTGCCTGAGGAATGTTACACACACAACCCGAGAGGAGTGGGTGGAGAGGGGTTGCAAAGGTGCCAGCTTTTGCTTTGTCCTCAGCCAGGCTCCTGCTCCCTCATCATTCCCCCAGAACAATTTTGACCCTTAAATCTTCAAGGCAGTTGAAGGTGGAAGGTCTCATCTTCTGTAACTTCTTCCTGCAGAATAGGGGTGTAGAGCTGTCCCTACCTACTCCAGTCAACATTGATCAGTGGAGGAACATATAGGGGAGTTACAAAAGGCGGAGGCAGCTGAATCCAGCACTGACATTGAAGAAGTGTCTTTGCGTGTGGTCAGGATCATCTGTCCTGGTGAAGTCATTGCAGTAATGGAGTCTCGGCACCAAGTAGAGAAACATTGAACAAAGCAACATATTAAGATTAATAAGGCGATAAGAATGAGAAGCGCGAAAAAGAGATTTTTAATTATTGGCCATTGTCCTTCCTCAAACAAGGAAGCTAACCAATCACTGAAAGGGTGAGATAGAGAGGATCTTGTAGAGCCTTAATCTGGGTATTCATATCTTTTATTAGTCCTGTGACATTTTTCTGACAGTCCAGGATATACATGCAACATTCTGTTTTGATAATTGCACATGTGCCACCCTGTGCTCCTGTCAGGACATCTAAGGCCATCCGATTTTGTAGGACTGCCTTGCATATCTGTGAGATTTCTATATTAAGTAAGGAGATGCTAATTAGTGAATCACTGAGTGCCTTTGTAGTATATTTATTAAGGGCTTCTACATGCCACATGACATCTGCTAGTCCCATAGATGGAGCAAAAATGGATGTTAAGTGACCACACCATTTAAAAACAGATTGTGCCCATCTTTGCTTTAAATTGGGGAGGTTAGCTGGAGTGGTGATGATTTTAGTAGTGTGCCCATGAATCCAGGCAAATTCTAAGGTACAGCGACTTATAAACCCTGGAGGAAGGCAGGGCCACAGGTTAGTTCCACATATCCAGTAGGTTCCATTTGGAGCTGACCATCTAATGCCAGATCGCCTTGCCCAATCAGTAGCAAACCAGTGAGTAGCCTGGAATACTATTATTTGGGAACACATTTCTAATGATAGCCATTCTAGATGTCGTGTGTCATTTGCCCCAAGTATCATATGTATGATTTCTTTGTTCCCGGCATTAAACTGCCTTTTGACTGAGCTGTCCAATAGTGGTATGAGCCACAAATATGTATCCCAGATTTGATATATGCCATCCTCAGTATAGCGATAAGTAGGGTTTTAGAACTTAGGCCCATATTTGATTGGGGAGCTATGGCTTGACAGCAATCCCCTTTCCTTCCAAATAGCTCCATGAGCATGTAGTACCAGGAAGGCATATTTGGAGTCGGTGTTAATGTTTAATTTTAGGCTTTGGCAATTGCAAAGTGCTAGTGAGCACTATGGCATACCTAGCTTTTCTTATTCTATGAAAACTATTGTTATCAGTAAACTGTCATTTGTATTTTTAACAGGGACATCTTAAATCTGGCCAACTAGAGTAAGCAAGATCAATAACCTCTGAACAGTTTTTGCTCTACAGAGAAAGAAGCACAATGGTCAGGTTTAGGCATATGGGTAACTAGGTTTAAAGTTTGACAAGTTTTAAGGTATTATTTCTGGCATATCTGTAAGTATAGCCCAATATTGAATAAGTCAGCCTCCACCAACCATTGGTGGCCTTTGGCTTCTAAGACAAATCTGGACCTGATGTGAAGTCATTACAGTCAAGGACTGTCCCATGGTGAGCTTTGAGGCTCTTTTTACGAAGAGGGCTGTTCTATGCTTAGCTAAAGCATCTGTTTGCAATTGCACCTCAACAGAGGTGGCTTCTAGGATAAATATGACTAAGGGATGAAACCATTAAGAAGACCTTTGAGTGGTCCAGCCTTAACAATATCCTGATTACAGAGGACCACTGGCAAGTGGGAGAAAACTTGTCAAGAGAAAAAGGGAGTCCCATATGCATCATATCCAATCCACTCATAAAGAAAGTGGGGTCATCCATTATTTCCACAAGTCCATAGTTAATCCTATGGAGTGCAGTATGCTGGCTTTTAGGCAATTTCACTATTCCAGCCACACACAAGGTGATAGTTAAGTTATATAATTGTTGGGGAATCAATCCCATTTTCCAGTTGTTTAATCATGTGCCATGGGGTCTTCTTATTATTCCCACAGAATTAAAAAAAATAAAAAAAATAAAAAAAGATCATCTAAATGAGCTATTGTGCAACTTTTCTGAAGTTTATCTCACATTGTCTAGCTTAGGTAAACAAACATTTAAAGACAATCCAATCCAGAATTTAACATCCAACATCCATAAAGGTGTATTAATGAACATAATTTTTCTCTCTAAAATAACCCTCATTTCTAGAGATAGCCAAATAAGGACTAATTTATTTGAGAAACAAGTCCAGTTTTAACAAAGTTGGTCTATTATTTACATAAGCTCAGCAAGAACATTGGGTGATCATATAGATCTTTCAGAATCTGCTTTGCTGGAACTTCTTATAAGGAATCTCTAGGTTGAACTTTTAGTAGCCTCTCTGGGCCAGAAGCCAAGCCACGTACTTGCCATCAGACATGCCTGCAGTACCTGTTGATATGGGCGAATTCTTCTTTCTGAGATTCCCAAAGTATCCTGCCAGGAAGTGACATTCTTTACTCACCTGTTGAGACTGCTGGGAACTCTGTAAGCAAGGTATCAGGCCAACAGTCTCAAGGGGCTTTATGGCTCCAGGTCTCATAAAGTCAACCTTAATTCCTTTAAGCTGTCTGATCATATCTGAGTCTTTTCAAATATGACATTCCAGTCAAAGCCTTGGTAAAATAACCAGTTTCCAATACTGTCCTGTTACAAGGAGAACAGATTCTTATTGAACTTATGCAAATGACTGATTGCCATAGAAGAAAGAATATTTACAGAGACCTTTTGGTTTCCAGAGGGTTCAGATAGAGAGAATAGTTGAATGCTTTGATTTGTTTGCAAATAAATAATTTTACATTTCTGTAAGTCACAGACATTTTAAGGAAAAAAGTTTCCTTAGTCTGGAAGAGTAAACATTAGAGAACCAGCAATGTCTAAAATAAGACAAAACATTAAGAGACACAACACTATAATCTTTTAGTTCATTTAGTCTCAAGTTACTAAATCTGGTGAATGGAGCTTTAGTTAGTTTTGGAAATTCTTACCCATTTCAGTTTTAGGATTTTCAAGTATATCAAATATCTGTATTTGTCCAGAAAGTCCTTTATATGAATCTCCTTTAAGATAAAACTCATTTTACAAGAGAATTAAAACAATTATAAATGCCAAAACCTCGGAATTGGTATGGTTAGAGCTGATAAGATGAGAGTTTACACTTTAGCTGGCAAGGAAATCAGGTTATTTCTGTGACACATAACATTTCCATAATTACAATATCAAGCGATGATCTCTCAAAACATTAGAACTTTAGGAAATGCATAGAATGTCTAGAACAGTTTTAGCATTTTCCCAAATGTGACCCAAGGTTTATCATTGGTTTAGCAGTACTTCATGAGTAAATTCGCATATCAAGGAAAAGCCTCAGTTAAAGAGATGTGCAACTTAAATCTTGTCAACATTTGCTAAAATCTTATAAATTTTTTTTTCAAGATTTTATTTATTTATTTGACAGAGAGAGATCACAAGTAGGCAGAGAGGCAGGCAGAGAGAGTGAGAGGGAAGCAGGCCCCCTGCCGAGCAGAGAGCCCGATGCGGGGCTAGATCCCAGGACCCTGAGATCATGACCTGAGTCGAAGGCAGCGGCTTCAACCACTGAGCCACCCAGGCGCCCCTAAAATCTTATAAAGTTTTAAAGCACAAGCCTAAATATAATTAGGGATGTTAAACACCTTATAAAACAAAACATAGAAACTGGGTTTTCTGGGCAGGCAAAGAGAAAACCATTTACATTTTCTTAACAGCAGATTAATCTAAGAAAACTGTCCTTTGAACAGAGAGAACTTCAGTCTTATACGAATGCACCTTTAAAACCCATTCATTTCAATCTTAGTCCTTCTTGACCATAGCTAAAATTCCTTTTTTGAAGATTTCCCTTCACAAACCTACTACAACTTTCCTTTGCATCCAGGTTTTGTCCCAAGTCATTTTCTTCCAAACAACCATCTCATTTAGGACAAAATTACCTTTTATCTTTAATTAAAAAGCATTTCCATTCCTTAAATCTTTCTTACATATCTCATACTTTCCACAGAGTTGTTTCCCTTATTTCCATCAGTCTTAGTTACACTAAGCAGGATTTTGTACTCTTAGAAAAACCTTAATCTCTAGTGAAAATTAAGTATTAACCAATTGTGAACTATTACAACAGAATTCTTCAGATGGAAAATTTATGAATCAGTTAAGCACAAAACATGTTTACCAATAGATTTAAATACTCTTAGTTTTTTTGCAGTAAGAAGTCAAAAGCACAAACCTACATCCAGTAATTAATGACTTAGCATTTTATCCTGTTTGGTTAAGACCTACATGTCCATAATTTAATTCCATTTGTCATCCAACCAAAACTTTAAATTTCAGGTTACCAAAAACTTTGAAAACCATCTCAGCAATTACCCATTAAAACTTTGAGACAATTAACCATCAGTTTAGTCATTTCTTTGCTAACAGATTTTAACAAATAACATGAGCTTATTTGACCTTCAGTAAACTTCGAAGTTTCACATTTACTGCTGATAACTTAAAAGACATGTCTATCTTAATTAAACCAACAAACTTAACTTAGTTCAAATACTGATTTATGTTCTACCTGGGCCCACTCCACTTTGAATGTTTACCTGAGACACGGCTGGGAAGGTCCGGAGTGGGAGGTGTTAGGTCCAGGGGGTGCTCCTCCTGCTCCTTGACCAGTGAAGAGAGAAGGAGCCATGGTGCATGATCTAGAGGCTAGTCACACAGGCTGCACGCACGTTGGTGCAGAAACAGGAGAAGGGGGAAACAGAGGAAACAAAGTGCTTCCAGGAGGCAGAGAAAGGATTCCTGGTTTTAGAGCTCATAAGCCTCAACAGAGGAGCAGATGCCATGCTTTCCCACCAGCAAGGGGGGAGGAATTAGGCAGTCCAAGTCAGGCCAGAGAAGACAGGGAAATTTCCCCGAAACAAAGGGAGTTTCGGCAGCTGCTTGGGAATATTCCTTAAAGTCTCTGTCTCGAGTTAGACCAACCCCAGTTGGCTCCAGTTATAGTCCTTAACACACGAAATGAGTGCGGGAGAAGCCCCACATCTATTAGGAGAAACAGAGAGAAATAAGATCAGAGTCCCCTTTGCTAGGGATGGCCCAGCAACCTGGGTTTACTGAAGTCCTACTAACGTAATTATCATCCAGTATGTCAATATTAAGTTTACTAGCTGACTCATTTGGGCAAACACATTCTGTGAAAGCCCCTTCGTTCGGGGTCCTGGTGCAGAGCAATGGAGGCCTGGGTATGAGCAATGAAGGTATCCTAGGTCCATTTTGCCCTGTTTCCTGCAGAGGAAATCTAACTGATAGATCCCACTGAGGCCATGCAGTGTTACAAGAACTCAGTCCTTTCCTAAGTTTTGCAATCTGAATTATTTCCAGTGGGTTAAAAGGCACCCCAAGGTAGAGTCCTTGGGAACAGAAGAAGCCTACTGAGGCCATGCTCCCAGAAACGTAAAGAAGGTCCATTACCAAATCCCCCCTGACTCCTGGGTGGCATCCCACGCACAATATGTCAGAGGTCCCCATGTGTCAAAAGCGACCGGAGGCGTCCCTCAATAAAAATCACTATTGATCACCATCTTGCCTTCCCCGGGAAGGCATTCCTGCCATAAAAGGCCCTGGAGGGGTGCTGGCATCCCTCCCCTTCCTCATCACATCCTAGGCTGCCAATGGGTGCCTGGTGAATGGACCAAAACACTGTGCCATGCCATGCCATCGTCTGTCCTGAAGACTGCATACTATTTTACCATTTTAACCCGTGGAAATACTAGGGAGGTTTTTATAAGGGGAAATTACCAATTTCGTAGCTTTAAGCAGTTAGTAGAAGACACTGACAAGAAACAGTAAAGACTGAAATCCATCATGGTCTATGCGACATTCCAGCACATGTGGTCCTTACAGCCAACTTCCCCAGGAAACGGTCCCCGGTTGCGTTTTAATTCAATCAGGTACTGGTTTCGGCTGGCTCCCAGTGGAGGTCTCGTGGCCAGAAATGGCTAGATCAGGGATGTGGGGGGGATCACTTTAGATCAATCAGGAGGAAACCTCACATGGGAGTCTTAAGATTGGCAGCTGTCCTGGTGACTTAGGTGGCTGTCCCGTGCCCAAGAAAGACAACTCTATATAAGAATAGGAATAAAGAGAGGCCATCAAGTTTCTGGGTCTTATTGCCATTCCGGCCAGGGTACTGACTTACAGCCAAAAGGCAGATGCTCTCCTCCCCGTAGAGTAGCCATGGGCTAGAGGATTACAGCCTGAGCAACTGGCATGCAAGTGTTCCAATAAGACCGTACTCCTTGAAAAGCTCTGAAATGAGAGTAAAGGAAAAGGAGAGAAAGTACTCACCAATTTTGCACTGAAGCTTGGAGTTCAAATGTAAAGACTCACAGGCCCACGTTGGATGCCATATGATGAAGTTCTAGAACCTAGGTGAGGTTCAGTGGGTTGAGGTCCAGAACCAATGACCAAGAAAGAATTCTTGAGACATCTTTGGTGCAAAATGGTGGTTAATTAAAGCACGGGGACAGGCCCCGTGGGCAGAAAGAGCTGCTGCCCCAGGTTGTGAGGGATGGCAAGTTATGTACCCTGGGGTTGGGGGAAGGTGAGAGAAAGGGAGGTTTCAAGGGAGTTTTCATATGCTAAAGAGGGCCTACAAGGTGCCAGGAATATCCCAGAGGTCTTCAGGCTAGATCAATGTTGTCTTTTGGCAAGCCATTAATATCAAGATAGTTGGGAGATTCCTGTCTTGCAGACAAGTTAACTATTTGTTTCCTCTTTATGGCGGTCAGGGGTGCCTGAGGAATGCTACACAGATTACTGAGGGGAATGGATGGAGAGGGGGTGCAAGGTGCCAGCTTTTGCTTTGTCCTCAGCCAGCCTCCTGCTCCCTCATCACCTTAATTTGTTTTTTATACCTAAGTACTATCATAGATCATTAATTGCAATAAGACTCATAAAATGTTAAATATAGATTTTATATGATTTCCAGGCATTAGGAAAATATAGATGTAGGAACAGGATTGATAATGTAGATGGCTGCACAGGACTAGACATTTTTGCAGACTAAGAAAAACAATTAAATAAAAGAGTTCTGATTCAGCCACTGTGGATTACAGTGTGGAGGTTCCTAAAAGATTGCAAATAGAACTATCAGCAGTTCCACTTAGGTATATATTCAAAGGAAATGAAAATAGGAGTGCAAAGAGTTTTTGTACCTCTATATTCATTGTAGCATTTTCACAATAGCCAATAAATGAAAACAACTTAACTTTTTGTCAATGGATGATGGATAAAGAATATGTGGTGTACATTCTGTGATACATTTTAAGTGTATCATATATATACATATACATATATCATATATACATATACATATATATACATATATCTCATATATAATGGAATATTGTTCAACCCTGAGAAAGAAGGAAATCCTGTCATTAACAAGAACAATGAGGGACCTTGAGGGAATTATGCAAGTGATAAAGGTCAGTCAGAGAAAGACAAATACTATACGGTATCATTTATATGGTGAATCTATAAAAAAGTCAAACTTATAAAAACTGAGAGTAGAATGGTGGTTATTAGGGGCTGGGATATGGAGGAAATGAAGGACACATTTTTTAGGGATATAAATAGGGAACTAGCAGACACATACCTCCTGAAGAACTAATACAGTTTAGTGATTATAAAAAAAAAAAAATACTGTTTTATAGTGGCACCTGGGTGGCTCAGTCAGTTAAACATCACTCTTGATCTCAGCTGAGGTCTTGATCTCAAGGTGGTGAGTTCAAGCCCCACATTGGGCTCCATGCTGGGCCTACTTAAAAATAAATGCTTTGTTATAAACTTCATAGTTGCTCAGAGATTAGATAACTGTTCCCACCATAGAAAAGAAATGAGAATTATGTGGCATGATAGAAGTGTTAGCTAAAGCTAGGTAGTAATCATATTGCAATAGAGAAATCAACACACTGTATACCATAAAGGGACACAATGTTATATGTCAATTATATTTCAGTTAAAACAGAGAGAGATCCCTGAAATTGGGTTTCTCTGTCTCTTGTGGAGGGAAAGTTGAGCTGTGTTTAGGAAGGTAACTGATTGAGTAAGTTTACATGTGACTACATGGTTATTATACACTGTGGTTTTCTGGGGCTATATCTCTAACTACACAAAGCTAAAGATGCTAAAAACTACATAAGATATTTATTTATTTATCATTTATTTATTTTTAAAGTACTTTCAACTATAAAAGTGACTCTATCTAGGGTTTGGGAGAAAAAGAATACCACCTAGTGTTATAAAATGTTATATATCTCTTAGAAAATTAGCTATAATATTACCCCAAACCCTTCACTTCACAGGTAAAGAAGTTGAACCCTGGAAGTATGAAATTACTTACCTGCAATCACACATAAACAGAACAAGTCATTGTCTCTCAACAACAAAGCTGGTATTTTCTTTCCCCTTGTGCAACACAATAAATGCTTAAAAGACCCAATAATTCAAGTGAGGGCCATGTTTCTATGATTGTTTCAGAAATTCCACCCTGATAAGAGAAAGCAATGATAACTTACTAGTCAGTGGGAATTGAAGTGTTGAGAAATTAAAATAATATTTTCTGTTTTTTTCCCACACATTACTGAATGGTTTAGGGACTGTAAATGTAGTCCATTATCTGCTCTAATGCTTGCTTGGTTTTCACAAAATAAGAGAATAGTCTTATTAGTCAAAGAAGAAAAAAATACCTTACTCAATATTGTTAATAAACTGCTCTATAACTTTATTATTTTTAGATTGTAAAAACATCCATTCCGAGTACATGAGCTTTTTTTCAATATATGCTCATGGCTTTCTAGAAACATGATTTATCAAAAGCAACTGAAGACAAGAGCACTGAGCAGCGAAGGAAGTGATGTTTATATGAATGAAATACATTAAATTTACAGTGACAAAATGGAAAAAAAAAATCAAACGAATCTCATTACCCTGAGAAACTTTTCTCCTCACTTTGCAAACTCTGTGATACAGTGAAGCTGATTTTGTTCTAGGTCGAGCCCAGCCTCAATTTCTCTGTTTCTTTGCAAAACAACAACAAAAAGTAAAATTGTTATGTTCACTCTCTGCTTACAATGAGAGCTGCTCCACTTAGAACATTGGAGCAAAAAGTAAGTTGTGTAGTATTGGTTCTTTTATGTTCATGGCTCTTAATCTCTATATTGATTACCTGTCATGATACCTATTCCATCTGGCCATTATTCCTGGATATTTACTTCATGGTCTTCTTATTCCCATC
Organism: Meles meles; assembly: GCF_922984935.1. NCBI lineage: Eukaryota > Metazoa > Chordata > Mammalia > Carnivora > Mustelidae > Meles > Meles meles. The sequence goes on from NC_060069.1 coordinate 74,005,765, forward strand.
CAGTGCCGTGCTGGAGATGAAGGCAAAAGGGAAAACCAATAATCCTAACTTTATTTAAAAAATTGATATTTGTTTACCATGAATTTTTGCTTCACATTGGTTAGGCAAAGTGTATTTTAACATGGCTGTTTTCAGGCCCCTTATATTGTATGTCTAAAATATGTGCCTCCCTGCATTCACTCTCTTTCAGCCCTGCAAAAATTCTTCCAATGAATCAAAAGCAGTTTATTTTTTATCTTTCTCATTGTGGACATTCTTCCTAAGTCAGAATTTCTATTATTTCAGTAAATTTGTGGATTCTTAATGGCATTAAATAAAATGTTAGACATTTTTAGATGGGACATAAAAAATAAGACATGATCCTACTCTAAACATTTCTAAAAATATAACAAAAGAAACATACACAATTATTGTATATACAGAAAGATGTAAAGTCTACAAAAGAGATTAAAATCTATGAGAATAAATCAGTGAAAATATTTTATTCTGATCAACAGAGGAAATAAAATAACATCATCTGAACAGGAATGAAAGGGTAAGCTATTGAAAAGCAGAACAGGCATCACACTCAAGTTGAGCGAATAACACTGGAAGATACTAGAAGAAAGACCAGCTGCAGCAGACAAGAGAAGGCCGTCTTACACCATGAGCCAAACTCAGTGACTCAGAATAGCTCAGAATTTATCATTTAAAAAACTATGGCTTTTGGGTTAAGTTTCTGTAGAAGATGTGATTCCAGCACATAAGTGGAAATGGAAATTTGAACATCTTTAAGGGAGATTACAGAATATTGAAGAATAGATGCCAGAGGTGTTAAAAATGTCAAGGGCTCTATTAAAATACTTATATTGATGTCAAATTTACATTCACAAAAATAGCAGCATTAATATGATGAAGAGAAAAATGTGAAGGACTTCTGATAATCTCCAAGACTCTTTTCAAGGATGACAGGTGAGTTGGGAAAACATAGTATAAGCAGATTGCAGTTGGTAAGTGGCTAAGTGATGATATCAGAATTATGGCCTGAAATACACATTTGAGAAAAAGATAGATACCAAATATACTCTCCCTTGCATTAAGCATTTTAGAGAGTATGAAAATGTGAGAAGGGAAAATATTCTTAAAAACATTTTTAGGAACAGGGCTGGAGAGTGGGTTTTAGTTTGGAGAAAGTCAATTTGAGAGAAGCTTGAATGATCCCTTTACCAATATTTCCAGTGTGGAGAGTTTTCCCCTAAAGAATGTGGTCAAGACACTGGCAGGAGAGTTTGGCCCGACAGGACTTGTTTTAGACAAAGCAAAACAATGAGGAATATATGTCTCAACTTAATTCTTGCCAAGTGAAGTGATGCTCTTTACTGTCAATACCTATAACCCAGTATTTCATCTGAGTTGAGAGAGTGAGGGCCTCCTTAGCAAGGAAATGACTCAACTGAAGATCTGTACTTGTATATTCATGTATTTTACTTTTTCTATAATTATCCTTTCTAATGTATTCAGATCTGACACTATTAACCAGAACCCAGGACGTTTCAAACAGCTTAGACAAGAGCATCTCTCCAATGTAGAATATTATTATTGTAAAGCGATGCTTAACTTTCAGGGGAAATGCCATCATCACCCTCACCCACATATATTTAGAAAATTAAGTTTGAGCACATAATCTTTCACATTCCTCAACTCCACAGTACTTCCTAGCATGAATTAAAATGTCAACTGTAGCAATAATTTTACACTAAAATTATGTGAAAGAAAGCAAAATGTTAAAATCATAAAATGCCAGACTTTCAAGTCAGCATTTAAGTTAATCACATTTGGCATAGAGGGGATTGAAAATATTAAAATCCTACCTAATTAATTTGAAAAGTACTCTCATGCTAATTTCTCAAATGATTTTAGAAGTTTATTTTTATAAAGAATACCTGGTATGAAATATATTACTATAAACTTTCCACCTTACAAAGATAAGTGAAATTTAGGTTGCAGGAAGGAAAAAAGGTCAAAATGGGTCTTTTTCCCCAAAAATTCTTCTAAGAGTCTTTTTCAAGGTCTCAACATTATTTGAGAAAAATTGATGGAATACAAGTTAAAGCAGAAAATGATCTGACATCAGAGAAACTCATGTGTAAGGCAATATGAATAATAGTTTTTATTAGATGCCAGTAATACGTACAATAGAAGTATCAGGTTACCCATAATTAGTCAATGTCTTCTGCCAAATGAAATAATATCAAAGCTATTTATATGTGTTTTAGAACTCAAAAAAAAAAAAAATTCTCCTCTTGGCCCTTACAAGACTTCTTTTTCCTGAAAGAGCAGATACATTTTATTAATTTATAAAGTTGAACTGTTAGATGGAACACCCTGATACTGTCAGTTATATGCAACAAACAAAAATGCTGATTTCTCCCGGTGTTATAAGGGCAGACCTTGTCCTTCCTGATCTCTCAGGTTATTCGGAGCAATCTCTTCTTCCAAGTGTTCAGTCCTAACCTCCTCCTAATAACTTACTCCTTTCTGAAGATACTTAACATTAAATAGTTCAATCGTGATCCACTATAAAGTTATCATAAATATTGGTTATTCAATATTTAATGAATGTTCAATTCCACCATTGAATTCCTACTGCCAGCCACAATCTATCAGAATATTATAGTGTGCTTCTTTTCACAAACTTTGTACTCACATCTCTTCCTCTGATAGCCTCAGAAATTAGAGTTTTGAGGGTTATTGTTACTGCTATTGTTTCTTAATCAAATAAAACAGTCATTTTGGAGATATGAAGATGTTCTTGAAAAGTTATTCTTAAAAATGTAATATTTATCCCTGATATTTTGAGTATTAACAAAATGAGTAACATTTTAATTAGTTTATCATTTCAAATGCAACTTGAACCAAATAAATACCAATTTAGTAAAATTAATTAAGATACATAAAGTTTGAGGAAAAGAAAAATATGCTGCCGGAAAGGGGTAATGTTAGAATCCAAAAATCTGTGTCATTATTTTCTAGCTAATATGTGTGCCTATGTTCCCATCTTTTACAGTTCTACCCTGTTCCCTGTGGTTCATTCACATCACAGGAAATTTTCATTCTTAGTGTTTTATACTTTTTATCATCTATCACCATTCTTGTCATTCTTATCATGTGGAATTTTCATTCTTAGAATTTTATACTTCTTACCATCTACCACCATTCTTGTCATTCTTATCAAGTACTTTATTGCCCTTTTTTTTTTGTGGTTTCTACATTATTTCAACCATAATTCTTGTTAACATTTCCATGCATCTGAATAACTGAATAATATTTTCTCCCATTTTACCTGTGCACCTCCTTTCCATAAGCCATACCCTGGACCATACTATAATCCCCGGTTGCCCATCTTCAGAAGTCTTGAATGCAAATAATGCCCATGTACATTAACAGCCCCTTAGACATTTAGTTTCCCTGCTCAGATATTCATAATTAAAATCATTCATGATTTTGCAGCTAACAATCCTTTGAAGGTCTGATCTTTTTCTCATCCTTTTAAGCTACTTTATTCTTTACACTTCCTTCTTATGTGCATTAGATTCCATGGTCTATCATGATCATTATTTCATTTAATTTTTTTCCTTCTGTTTTTCCATGATAATCACTCTTACAAAATGTCCTTGATTTCATGATCAAGATGGTTAAAATACCATCTGAATATTGCCTGGCAAATCTATTAGGTTCCTTTAGTAAATTAACTCTCCTACCCCTTAAACTGTTGCATCTTACCTTTTCCTTACTCAAACTTCTTTCATCCTCATGAAAGCTAATAGTTGACTTAATATTCAAATGACACAGTATAAAGCACAAGAAAATTGAATCCGTATGCTTCTATTGACAAAAGCTATCGTTTTTCTAACCTAGGATGTCTCCCTTTTATTGTCGAATGGAAACACCTTCAAATGCACCCTGGACTCCATTTTCATTAACTTTCAAAAATATGCGCCCCCCCCCCGACACAGTCTTTTTTTAAACACCAGTATCTATCTACCAACATGAACATTATAAAAATGCTGTTTCCCAAATGATGTTCTAAGTTCCCCCAAATACAACAACTGCAGCCATCTTCCCTGTTCCTGTATAAATGTCCTTCTACTCCGTTGTTTTCCAGTCCCCACACAACAAAAGTTGTCAGTGTCAACACATTCTCTCGCACATTCCTAGGACATACTTACTTACTATCCTGATTTGTCCTGGTTTCACATTCATTTCAGTAGAACTATGGTTTTTAAGCTCAGGTACCTCCACATTTTCTAAACGAATATTGTTCCTTTTACCTTTATTTCTTATTGTTTAAATTGTCCCTCAAATAATCCATCTTATTCCACACTACATGGCCTATAATTACCACTGGACTATGCTGGGTCATTCTTTTGCTTCATATACTTTTCCCTTTTTCCTCTTCAGCCATGCCGACCTACATGCACCCAGTTTATTAGTTTGAATATCATTATATAGATGTGCAAGTTTCTTTGTAAACATGATTTAACCGAATAATAGTAGCGTGCTATAGATTTCATTCTATTTCTGTTTTTCTATTCAACATTTTTAAAGTTCTAGACATGTTGCTATATGTCCGTTTCATTTGCTGTGACTAACTGCACTGCTGTCCACACTGTCATCTTCACACCTCGCTTCACCAGTCCTGTGGGATGATCACAAAAGTTGCCTCCATTTCCATGTGCACATGAAAGTACAGGTGCAGGGAATGGCCAGCAATCCCTGCACCATGGATGGATGAAAGATTACTCCAAACTTTTCTGTGAAAGAGAGGAGAAGGCAAGACGGTCAACACTCAGTGACGAAGACCATTTGACTCCCTTTGCTCCCGCTTTTATTGGTCCTTTAGGATAATCAGAAATCCTTGTCACTGTTTCTCAGGCATGTGTTGTGTGACAAGGGGTCTTACTGGAACTGGGATGATCTGTTTAAGGGAAAATAAAATATGCTAATCTGCGTGTTCTACTAAACATAGCCTAAGGGACAATGCCTACAACTCTGAGACCACAGGGAGGCTGTTTGGGCTAAGAGAGCTTGGGGGAAGGCAACTCCCACTGGCGTTCCAAAGGCAGAGTGGTCACACAGGCCTCAGCATTTCCAAGGCCTATGCCCTCTTCCAAAATCTTCTATTGCCCCAGCAGCCTCTGTGTTACATTTTAGGAAGCCAGATACTATGGATGATTTCATGCTCTACATTAACTCCAACATACAGGGAAGAACATCATCATAAATGCTCTGAAATGGCACATCATGAACATTTTCTGAGTGTATTCTGAAGCATGTATACTAAGAGAGAGAGAACATGCACAAGCATGTTGATAATGATAATGATAATGATTTATTATATACATTTGGTATTTTTATTTTTTATTTTTTTTTACTTTTTAGATTTTATTTGACAGAGAGAGATCACAAGTAGGCAGAGAGGCAGGCAGAGAGAGAGAGAGAGGAAGCAAGCTCCCTGCTGAGCAGAGAGCCCGATGCGGGACTCAATCCCAGGACCCTGAGATCATGACCTGAGCCGAAGGCAGCGGCTTAACCCACTGAGCCACCCAGGCACCCAGTGTGCTAACCTTTTAAATTATTTCAGAATGACATTTGTATACATTATAATAAGAAAATTAGACAAGGAAAATATGTTGTCTGGTTTCAAGGTCTTCCTGACAGTATTACACATATATAGTTATAGTAGCACAGTGTAATCAATGTGCTTATATTTATTTAAAATTTATAAAATTCTCACTAATATATCTATAACTGTCTTAACTTTAAAGTTGTAATCAAATTTACATATTTTCTTAAATGTATAAACTCTTAAATCCCTTTGTTCAAATTGGTAAGGTTTTTCCTTTGTACAGATCTTAACTTTTATTATAGCATATGTTACAAAGTGCTTGCATTTATATTTATTCATATGTGTACATGTCTCCACTTCAATGCAGTGTGTGTGTGTGTGTGTATGTGTGTGTGTATAAAATCAGTTGTGACTCATTTAATCTGTATTTCCCATGATACTTACCTAGCATGGAAACTTGCACACAGCATTTATGAATTAACTTTTGTTGAATTAACATTAATTAATTAAAATATTGGAGATGATGGAGTGAATGTAGATTTTATTCACTAAAATTTTGCTTGATAATTAAGGTGAAAGAAAGAGAAAAAGGAAAGGAATATCTAGTTAATATCCAGGACATTGTGATTTCGTCATAATTTTATCCAGAATGAGGCCTCTATGTAGCATGTATGAAACAACAATTGGTTCATGATAATAAACATGGAATCATAATCAAAGAAACTAGCTATCATCATATCACTCTTAACATTTAACTGAATTCACACATTTTCTGACATGCCTGAACAGATGGGCAGATATATTTTATTTGGTAGTTTTTACTATTTAATGTGCAGAGGACTGGCTAAAGTGAAGAATAGCTACAAAAATTGTAAACATAACTGTCCTGTTGGCTTACTTGCTTGTATTTTTAGTCTTAAAATGGGGGAAGGATAAAAGAACCAGAGTTTCCTTTAGATCTTGGTTGTTAAACCAGCAATTGATCTATTCTCCTTATCCTTTTAAGTAAAGTAACCCCAGTTTTGTTCAGATATCTGTTACAGACTTCAGGTGAGATGGGTCTCAAACATAGCTGTATAAAGTGAATCATGACTGGACAGGCACTTATGTCATCTTATTCCCTTTGTCATTGATTAATTTAGAAATGGGTGTGTATCAAAATAGTGACTAACTCTTGAATTTCTGATCATTTTATTTAAAGATTTTATTTATTTATTTGAGAGAGAGAGTGAAAAAGCACGAGAGGGGGAAGGGTCAGAGGAAGAAGTGGACTCCCTGCTGAGCAGGGAGCCTGACATGGGACTTGATTCCGGGACTCCAAGATCATGACCTGAGCCAAAGGCAGTGGCTTAACCAACTGAGCCACCCAGGTGCCCTGATCATTTTTAATATAAAATAAAACTATTTATCATTATTAGAGATAGCAAGTTAGGGTTTTCTGTTATTTGTAGGTAAATAACTCTGCTATAATAAACTAAAGTTATTAATTGACAACTCAAGAAAAAAATAGAATCTTTTCTACAAAGCTGATATTTAGTCAGTCAGGGTAGGTGGACTGTTAATCACTTATCTTGTAATGTCCAGAATATGACAATATCTTCCTTTCTGCATGCTTTCATTCTGTTACCCATTTCCCTTAAATCCCAAGCTAACTTCTATCATCCAGTTTATACAACCTGAAGTTTATTATTAAAAAAAAAAAAAATGGATATCATGTTTGTTAAGCATAACTCTGTCATTTGGTCAGTTTTACCAGATTAAGTAGCTTGGTATTTAACAAGGCCTGAGGAATGTGATCCAGGACAAATTGCAGTGGGGTAATAATTAAGAGGTGACTGGGACATTCTGTACATTATAACAGCGCAACTCAAAGGACAAACACAGTCTGAGCACGGATTAGCTAGGAAGAGAGTGAAAAAAAAATAAACAAGGATGGAATAACAGATTAGATCAAGTCATTCTTATTTTGCCAAGAACTATTTCTACTTAACAAACTTCTTATCACACTTAGAATTCTCTCAATAACCCTGAATCTTTGCTTTTTTGAACCTTCTAATAGCCTTTTTATGAAGAGTCATTATTCAAGGAAACTTCAGGAATTTTAAGTTTATTAAATAATTCTGTAAGCTTCTAGGTTACAGATTAATATTATTTTCATGAAAGTAAAAAGTAATTTTTAAACGTAAATATTATTACTTGAAGGTAACATTTTTGGAGCTCAGAAACACTCCTAAGTGTTTCTTAGTAAAATAAAGTTAAATAAAATAAAGTTAAACTTTATTTTATTCTACAAATAGTTGCCTTCCTCATATTGTTAGGCTAATTCAACCATGATAATGCATCTTATCACAGATGTTTTTACTTGTAATACCACTAGTAAATAGATATTTTTTCTAGTATTTCTACTTAACTGAAAGAGACATTATGGATTTTGTTCTTCTCTTCACTTCCATTTGAAAGTCTAATCTATGTTTGTATAAAGGATGGAAAAATAGCTTATAGTTAAATGCAAATCATATCTTTGATCCAAAACAACCCAAAGTCTGCTCTTGATTTTCAAAAGTTTAAAAACTTTGATCATGTTTGCAAATACAACATTGAAAAAGTACGCATCAGACACACATACAAATGTTTCTTACATCTAAAAAATAGCTGATTAAAAAGACCAAGGGGTGCCTGGGTGGCTCAGTAGTCTAAAACTAAGTTAAGCATCTGCCTTTGGTTTAGATCATGATCCTGGGATCCTGGGTTTAAGCCACAGAGCAGGCTCCCTGTTCAGCGGGGAGCCTGCTTCTCCCTCTCCTTCTGTCTGCTGCTCTGCCTGCTTGTTTGCATGCACTCTCTCTTTCTCTGTCAAATAAATAAATAAAATCTTTGGGGCACCTGGGTGGCTCAAGCCTCTGCCTTCGGCTCAGGTCATGATCTCAGGGTCCTGGGATCGAGTCCCGCATTGGGCTCTCTGCTCAGCAGGGAGCTTGCTTCCTCTCTCTCTCTCTGCCTGCCTCTCTGCCTACTTGTGATCTCTCTCTGTCAAATAAAATCTAAAAAGTAAAAAAAAATAAAAAATAAAAATACCAAATGTATATAATAAATCATTATCATTATCACTCTAATCTGTAAAGTATAATATAAAGTGAAAAATAATAATATTGTGTGTGTGAATACGTATTCACACTTGCACAATCTCACAATTTGGTGGTTTTTTGCCAAATAGAAAGTGAATTTTAAGTTTGAATTTATATTCTATTGACTCATTTGAATTTCATCAATTATCAAAGACAAATTCAAACAAAATTGACCCAATAGACAGAAACTGGCATTGGTTCTCTCATGGAAGAGTTAAGAACACTGACTGTGTCCCACTTGAAGCAGAGAATTGAAAGTAATCATCTCTCTTAAGCAGGTATTCTGGGTGGCTTCTTTCTCAGCAAAAGGAAGTGATTTGAAAATGAAAAATCTTCAGTAATAATGCAGAAAAGAGGAAAACCCATCTTTGTCAAAGATTCTAGATAGAAAAAAATTCCTGTGAAAAATCGAAAACTCAAGCTTGCACAACTAGACTTGTGCAGATATTTTCGACTTCAAAAATTATATAAATCTTACCTAAAACCCATGGGAAGCCAATAAAAAATGGCAGAAGTCTCCAAACTGTGGTGTCCATTTCCAAAAACAATATAAGCAAGACCTACAATGAAGATGATGGAAGATAACCTTATAGATATTTTTATATGATACACACACATATGATTCTGTGTGTATTATATGATATTATATGCAAAGCCAACCTATTGTAAAGCTTTAACACACACACACCAGGGATAGTGGAATCTTCATGATAATTGTAATGTCATAGAAGTGTTCTTGGAAATATTTTTACCATATAGATGTTATCAGATTATTACTGCAAAAATGTTAAATCTACAAGTTTAAAATTAAATACCTTTTTCTCTAATACTCCAAAAGCAGATGATCATGTGGGGATATCACTAAGTCCCTGCTCAAGACTCTGGATCAGGCTCAAGCAGGTGAAGGTCCCTGACCCTCAGCTTCACAGTAAATCCACCACTAGGCTCAGTTAATGAGAATTCTTTCTTTCCTACACTAGCTAAATTTAATGATTTTTAACAGTTACATAAATGACATTTCTCAAGACATAATGTTCAAACAGACCAAAAGGTTACTTTTCAGATTAGTAAAAAAGCTCAACTATAAAACAGTGACAACACATCCTGCAACCTGTTGCTTTCTTTGCAGGGTACCTCATTAGCAGGCAGATGAACTTAAATACTTGTATTTGAGCTTGCCAAAGCACAGAGGCACATTGTTTCATTCAGTTCTGATGAATTGAAATGTGGGTTTATAAAATTTCACTTCTTGATTCCATAAAATGATGAATTCCAAAGAAAGGTGTTCTATCATTATTTTGTTTTTTAGCTAAAACGATGGCTATACAAATTACTTCTCATGTTACTAAGCTACAGGAAGTCATCTGACATTCTTTCATTAGAAAGAATAAGAAAATGTAGTACCTCTTACATGCTTGGGATAGTTCTCAATGCTAGAAGAATAAAGTAAGCAGAAAATATCCTTATTATCTCGTCATTTACACTGTGGTGGAATGAAACAGGCAAAATGTTCATTTCTGCTTTGCAAATTTTTCAGAAGAAATGTTTGCATTTCTATCAACTTAGAGTTCATAAATATATTAGTGACCATAATTACCAAAAAATATTATACCAAATATCACCAAAAATAATGCCCAGATTCCTCGTGTAATTCAAACTGAGTTTTTCTTCATGTTTGTATGAATAGTGACAGTATGCTTACTATACTTCTTAGGGAATGTTTTTGGTAAATATTGGATTAACCAATAACTCTGATATTCTCAGGGCCTAATATTGTTGAAATTAATTGTCATGTTTTCAATCAATGAAAATAATAAACATATTCATTTTTTTTCATTCTTTATATGCATAAAGATAAAAACTTGAGGCAGCAAAGACCAGATTAAAAATAAAACAAATGAGAAAAAATGGAGAGAATGGCATCCTGTGATGATAGCAAGCAGAAAACAAAAGCATAAATTTCAGCAGTGGAAACTGAGGCATGATTAACCCTCCTGGACTGTGTCTTTTCTGCTTGAGGTTTATATACATAAAATTACCAGAATAGCATTACCTCGCCTCTTACATGGAACTTGAAATTTAAAGTTACTTAGCATTTGCACACTTTTTCACAGATTTTCTTTCTTTTTTTTTTTGTTAAAATTTTTAAAGATTGTATTTATTTATTTATTTGATAGGGAGATAGAGAGCACAAGTACGCAGAGCAGCAGACAGAGGGAGAGGGACAAGCAGGCTGTCTGCTGAGCAAGGAGCCCCATGCAGAGCTCAATCCCAGAACTCAGGGATCATGACCTGAGCTGAAGGCGGCCACTTAACCAACTGAGCCACCCAGGTGCCCTTTTCAGTGTTTTTCTTGGGGGGAAGGTGGAAAGAGGAACTCAAGTGTCCTTTTCCAGTAAATATTTCCAAACCTATTGATATGTTTAAGATATTATGGACACAATACACTTTAGGAAATACTATGATAGAGTCTTTAGACTTTAGAGTCTTTAGAGTCTTTAGATGCTGATAGTATGTTACACTCTTGTAAGAACAGGGATTGTTTTAAGATTTATTTATTTAATTTATTTTAGAGAGAGAGAGAAAGAGAGAGTGTGTGTGTCTGTGTGTGCACATGCGCCCACATGGAGGTGGGGGAAGGAGCAAAGGAAGAGGAAGAGAGAGAATCTCAAGCCGACTCCCTGCTAAGTGTGGAGCCCAACTCTCCAGACACCTACAGAGTATCCTACAATTCAATTACAGCTCGGACTATGGGTGTTGGCACAGATTAAGGTCTCAGTTCCATAATACTAGCTCCTATTTTAGGTACCTGTGACAAATAATGAATCGCAGGTTACCCACATTTTTGTCTGACTTGACCACAAATTGCTGGTTCTCATGAACCCTTTCTTAGTCATTTATAAGAATAAGCAAATAATATGGTTAAGAGGTTACAGTAATAAAAGCTGCCATTGAATGTCTAAAAAGAATTCAGACTTTAAGTTGAATTAATTTCATTATCTCTAATTACCTGTCCCAACCTGAAAGAAAGATGTCATTTCTTTCTTCAATTATGGAAACTGAAATTATGGAAATTTGAGTAGATTATCCATGCCATACTTGGTAAATCTGGTGGTCTGACTTGATTGTCAATTTCTTAGTTTCTCTTTAGACTTCTTTTATCTATATGCTATTTAGAAGTGTGTTGCTTATTCTCCAAATATTTTAGGATCTTCCAAGTATCTTTCTGCTATAGATGTCTAGTTTAATTCCACTGTGTTCTGAGAATATTTTTTGTATGGTTTTTTGTTTGTTTGTTTGTTTTTTTAATTTGTTAGGATGTATTTGAAGGCCAGCATGTAGTTTATTCTGGTGAATGTTTCACAAGTGCCTGAGAAAATTGTATGTTCTGCTGTTGTTGGATGAAATGTTCTATAAATGTCAATTAGGTCCAGTTGATTGATGGTGCTGTTCAGTTCAACTATATCCTCACTGATTTTCTGCCTGCTGAATCTGTCAATTACTGAAAGAAGGTTGTTAAAATCTCCAACTGTAATAGTGGATTTAACTATTTCTTCTTGCAGTTTGCCTTAGTTTGTTGGGGCTACCATAACAAAATATCATAGAGGTGAGCAGCTTAAACAACAGAAATTTTCTTTCTCACAGTCTTAGGGGTACAAGTCTGAGGTCAAGGTATTGGCAGGCTTGTTTCTTTGTTAGTTTATTTTGTTTGGTTGTTTTCCTGTGGCCTATATCCTTGGCATGGAGATGGCTATCTTCTCCTCACATCTTCTCATGGTCCCTCCTCTGTGTGCATCCATGTCTTAATCTCCTCTTCTTTTTTTTTTTTTTAAACTTTTTTTTAAAGATTTATTTGACAGACAGAGATCACAAGTAGGCAGAGAAGCAGGCAGAAAGAGAGGAGGAAGCAGGCTCCCTGCTGAGCAGAGAGCCCAATGCGGGGCTCGATCCCAGGACCCTGGGATCATGACCTGAGCCGAAGGCAGAGGCTTTAACCCACTGAGCCACCCAGGTGCCCCTTAATCTCCTCTTCTTATAGAGACACCAGCTCTTTTGCATTAGGGCCCACACTAATGACTTCATTATAACATAGCAATTACATCTATGAAGATTTTATCTTCAAATATAGTTACATTGTAAGGCACTGGGGATTAGGACTTCAACATATAAATGGGGGGGATTTTGGTTTAGAACACAACACAATTCTATCAGTTTTTGCTTTACATATTCTCATCCTCTGTTGTTAGATGCATACACATTGAGGATTGGTATGTCCTTACAAAATTCTGATTATGTAATATTTCTCTTTATCCCTGAAAATTTTTGCTTTTCTGAAGTCTCCCTGCTTTGTCTAAAATTAATATAGCTAATTTTAGATTTCTTATGGTTAATGTTAAAATGGCATGTATTTGTCCATTATTTTACTCTTAATATGTCTATGTCTTCATATTTAAAGTGGATGTCCTATACTCTTAACTATAGAGAACAAGCTGGTGATTACCAGAGGGGAGGTGGGGAAGATGGGTTAAATAGGTAGTGGGGATTAAGGAGTGCATTTGTTGCGATGAGAACAGGGTTTGTATGGAATTGTTCAATCACTATATTGTATACCTGAAACTAATATTATACTTTATGGTAACTAGCTGGAATTTAAATAAAAACTTAAAAAAATAAAGTGGCTGTCCTATAGAGAACAGAAGGTGGGTCTTGATTTTTGTTCACTTTTTTTTTTTTAATTTGTGAATTTAGACCATTTATATTCAGAGTAATTTTTGAGTTCGAGGAGTTAAAAGGACAGAGGACTAGTAGCACCTTAAGTTTGCCTTGTCTCTCAAACACAACCTTGAGAAAGAAAAGCAAAGCAGAAGGCATCACAATTTCAGTTTTCAAGCTATATTACAAAGTTGTAGTCATCAACGTAGTATAGTATTGGCACAAAACAGACACATAGATCAATGGAACAGAATAGAGAACCCAGAAATGGACTCTCAACTCTATGGTCAACTAATCCTTGACAAAGCAAGAAAGAATATCCAATGGAAAAAGGACAGTCTCTTCAACAAATGGTGTTGGGAAAACTAGACAACAACATGGAAAAGAATGAAACTGGACCACGTTCTTACACTATACACAAAAGTAAGTTCAAAATGGATGAAAGAACTAAATGTGAGACAGGAATCCATCAAAATCCTAGAGGACAACATAGGCAGCAACCTCTTTGACCATGGCCATAGCAACGTCTTGCTAAACATGTCTCTGGAGACAAGAGAAACAAAAGCAAAAATGAACTACTGGGACTTCATCAAGATAAAAAGCTTCTGCACAGCAAAGGAAACACTCAACAAAACTAAAAGGCAGCATATGGAATGGGAGAAGATATTTGCAAATTACATATCTGATGAAGGGTTAGTATCAAAAATCTATAAAAAGCTTATCAAATTCAACACCCAAAACAAAATAATCCAGTTAAGATATGGGCAAAAGACATTAGTAGACATTTTTCCCAAAGAAGACATCCAGATGGCCAAAAGGTACATGAAAAGATGCTCAACATCACTTATCATCAGGGAAATACAAATCAAACCCACAATGAGATAACACCTCACACCTGCCAGAATGGCTGAAATTAACAACACAGGAAATAATAGATGTTGGCAAAGATGTTGAGAAAGGGGGACCCTCTTGCCCTGTTAGTGGGAATGCAGTCACTCTGGAAAACAATATGGAGGTTCCTCAAAAAGTTAAAAATAGAACTACCCTGTAACTCCACAATTGTACTACTAGGTATTTACTCAAAGGATACAAAAATACTGATTCAAAGGGGCACATTCACCCTGATGTTTATAGCAGCATTATCAACAAAAGCCAAATAATGGAAAGAACCTAAATGTCCATCAACTGATGAATGGATAAAGAAGAGGTATCTATGCAAGGAATATTACTCAGCCTTCAAAAAGAATGAAATCTTCCATTTGCAACAGCCTGGATAGAGCTAGAGTGTATTATATTAAGCAAAATAAGTCAGTTAGAGAAAGACAAATACCATATGATTTCACTCCTAGGTGGAGTATAAGAAACAAAATAGAGGAACATAAGGGAAGGGGAAAAAAGAGAAAGAGAAAAAGAGAGAGGCAAACCATGAGAGACTCTTAACTATAGAGAACAAACTGAGGGTTGATGAGGGGGACATCAGCAAGAGACAAATGGGAGGTGGGTATTAAAGAGGGTATTTGTTGTTGAGCACTTGGCGTTACATGTAAGTGATGAATCATTACATTCTACTCCTGAAACCAGTATTATACTACATATTAACTAACTAGAATTAAATAAAAATTTGAAAAAAGAAAAAAAATAAAGTGATTGTTGACTTGTTGGATTATTATTTACCATGTTTGTGACCATTTTGTACCTGTTGAATTTATTCTTTTTTTTTCTTGTTTTGACTGAATTTTTATATGATTTTTTCTCTCCTTTCAGCACATCAAATATATATTTTTTATATTTTTTATTTAATTTATTTTCAGTGTAACAGAATTCATTGTTTATGCACCACACCCAGTGCTCCATGCAATACATGCCCTCCATAATACCCACCACCAGGCTCCCCCAACATCCCATCCCTGCCCCTTCAAAACCCTCAGATTGTTTTTCAGAGTCCATAGTCTCTCATGGTTCATCTCCCACACCAATTTCCCCCAACTCCCTTCTCCCCTCCATCTCCCCATGTCCTCCATGTTATTTGTTATGCTCCACAAATAAGTGAAACCATATGATACTTGACTTTCTCTGCTTGACTTATTTCACTCAGCATAATCTCTTCCAGTCCCGTCCATGTTGCTACAAAAGTTGGGTATGCATCCTTTCTGATGAAGGCATAATACTCCACTATGCAGCCATCAAAAGAAATGAAATCTTGAAATCCATAGTGTATATGGACCACACCTTCCTTATCCATTCATCTGTTGAAGGGCATCTTGGTTCTTTCCACAGTTTGGCGACTGTGGCCATTGTTGCTATGAGCATTGGGGTACAGATGGCCCCTCTTTTCACTATACATCTGTATCTTTGAGGCAAATACCCAGTAGTGCAATTGCAGGGTCATAGGGAAGCTCTATTTTTAATTTCTTAAGGAATCTCCACACTGTTCTCCAAAGTGGCTGCACCAACTTGCATTCCCATCAACAGTGTAAGAGGGTTCCCCTTTGTCCACATCCTCTCCAACACACGTTGTTTCCTGTCTTGCTAATTTTGGCCATCCTAACTGGTGTAAGGTGGTATCTCAATGTAGTTTTAATTTGAATCTCCCTGATGGCTACTGATAATAAACATTTTATAATTTTAATGATTGTTTCTAAATGTTCAATACATATCTACAAGTTCTAAATCCACTTTCAAATGACACTATATCACTTCACAGGGAGTATAGGTAGCTTATAACTGAATGTTTCCATACCTGAGTTACTAGGTGTCATTCATTTCACCTATTTATAAGTTACACATACATAAGTTATACATACACGTAATACATTGTTTTATTATAATTTTGAATTGTTATCTATTTAAGCATTAGAAGAAAAGTTCTAAATGTGTCTTACTTGTATTTATTCCTTTTCTAATGTTCTCTCTCTCTCTCTCTTTTTTTTTTAATGTAGATAGGAGTTTCTGATGCATTATTTTCGTCCTCTATGAAGAATGTGTTTTAACATTTCTTGCAAGTCTGGTCTGTTGGCATCAAATTCCCTCATTTTTTGTTTGTCTGAAAATGTATTTTTCTCCTTTACATTTGAAGGGTAATTTCACTGCATAGAAAATCCTAAATTGATGAATTTTCTTCTTTCAACAGTTTATCTCTTTTTGCTTACATGACTTTGAAGCAAATTACAGTTTCATTATTATTGTCCTCTGTAGGTAAGATCTCTCTCCAATCACCAGCTTCTTTCAAGATTTTCATTTTGTCTTTGTTTTTCTGAAGTTTGATTATGGTATGCCTAGTGTAGGTTTTTGGTTCTGAATTCTGCTCTGTGTTGCCTAAATTCCTGAATTTGTAGCTTAGTGTTGATTGGCAATTTTGGAAAATTCTCAGCAGTTATTACAGCAAATATTTCCATTACTCCGTTCTCTCTTCTCCATTTAGTATTTATATTATGCATACATTACACATTTTGTAACTTTTCTCACACTTCTTGAATAGTCCATGCTTTATTTTTCTTTCTTATCTTTATTTTTGCCCATTAGTTCTGGAAGCTTTTATTGACATATCTTCAAATTCACTGATTCTTTCCACAGCTGTGTCTTATCTATGGAGCATCCAATCAAAGCAATTCTTCATTCCTTTTATGGTGTTTACTTTCTAGCATTCACTTTTGATTTGTTCTCAAAGTTTCCTTTATTCTGCTTACATTGAATATCTGTTCTTGGATGTCATCCACTATTTCTAGTAGAGAGTATAGATATTATCATTGTTATTTTAAATTCCAGGTCCAATAACTACAAAATCTCTGCCTCATATTAGTGTATTTCTAATGTTTGCTTTATCTCTTTTGACTGTGTTTTCCTTGAATTTTACCATGCCTTGTAATTTCTTGTTGAAAGTTGGACATGATATTGTTTAATAGAAAAGGAGATAAAGAAGTTTTTAATGTGAGGTTTTATATTTATTTTTAATATATAAATATATTTATATTGAGTTAGGTTGTGTTTAATATTTAATGTGGCTGTAGGTGTCAGAGACTTCATTTCCTTTAATGTCTTTATGGTTCCATTGTTGCCTTTCGGTCCATTTAGAAATTTCTTAAAGTCAGTTTCTAACAGGTTTTCCAGTTAATCCATTGTTATACTGGAGTACTATTGATAAGGTGTCAAAGTATTAAGGAGAGGAAGTATTCTATAACCACATGATTAAATCTTAGTTTTTAAGGGCAAGAGTCCCTGGGCTGTGATCTGCTGAAGAGTTTCTTACCACATTTTTTCTCTCCATATATTTGACAGAGAGGGTAGGAAGGCTCAAGTTGTATAATTGCCCTTTTCCTACAATATATTAGATTCTAGTAAAGCAGCTTCCCCCAGAGCAGGACTTTGCTACTGAGAGCAGAATGCTCTAGGCATACATCAATATGGTTACTTTTTTCTTCTACCTCCTAAAAGCAAGAAGCAATTTTTTTCTAGTCATCAAAATGAGAAGTTGATGGGCTCTTAGAAATAAAAGCCATGACAATGTGCAAGTGACCAAATGCCTGTTCTTCCAGGCCTTTTTAACTCTCAAGCTAGTTCAGGCTCAGCCTATGTATTATCAGGCATTACCAAGTTTTCTTACCTGTTATTGACCCTAGTGGCTTCTACTCCAAGTATGTTATGATCCTCTGTATTTGATTTTTTTAAGATTTTTATTTATTTATTTTTTGACAGAGAGAGAGAGATCACAAGTAGGCAGAGAGGCAGGCAGAGAGGAGGGGGAAGCAGGCTCCCTGCTGAGCAGAGAGTCCGATGTGGGACTCGATCCCAGGACCCTGAGATCATGACCTGAGCCGAAGGCAGCGGCTTAACCCACTGAGCCACCCAGGCGCCCCTGATTTTTTTAAAGTTTTCAGAACATCTGTTTGCCCTGTCACTGCAGTTCTCTGGTAGATTTAATAAGAGTTTAATTTTAAACTTTTGTTTATTTCAAGTTTGGGAGTGACAACTTCTGGGCTCTTTATATGTTGAAGCAGAAACCAGAAGTGGTGAGAACCTGTTTCAGATGCTCATATTTTTCCAAGCTATATCCAAATTTCAGAGGGATAGCATGTGTTGGGTTGAAGGAAAAGAGGGAGTTTTGTAACCAGGCAATCAGTGATGAGAACATAAATTAAGGAGCAGTTTTCACTATTGTCAGAACACCAAAGTAAGTGGTAAGTACATGGCTAAACAATTTGCGTATCTCAAGTTTGAGGTTAATGCAAACAGGAAACCATTTTCCAGGTTATATCATATTCATTGAGAATTTGATTCATAGATCCTTATCAATATGTATGTGGTTGTTACTCAGATGCCAAATAATAGGATTTTTTTAAGTAAGCCCACTTAAATTATGATACTTTTTGAAAAAAATTATAAATTATTAAATTCAGGTAGTATATAGATGGACAATCACAGAATGTACCAATATATGAGGTTGCACTAGGCCTGATCTGAAGGTTTCAGTGGTTCTGACAAAAACTGTTAAAAGTGTGCATGGAATTTAAAGAGGAAACGTATCAAATTTATCACCATTATTCCAATTATTCAATGTATATATTTTTAGGTAATTGAGTTCTCTACCATGATAACAATTCCTATTATTATTTTTATTCAAAGTTTGTATGAGCCACTTTTATCAAAATATTTTATTTCTTTCTTAAAACATCTGATATCCTCATTTATATGTATTAAGGATGGCTTAATTTCCCAAGTAATTTTTTTTAAGGACTATGGCTTTGCTACTACATTGTACCATAATTTTAGTTTCTGGGATCCTTTTCTAAAATGACCTCCTATATTTTTGGAATTTCATTCAGTAGAAATTAAATCTGGCATTCTTTATTGAGGAAATTTACTGGCTGCAGGGAGTTTTGTGATCTTGAGGCTTTGTTTCTTAGTTAGAAAATTTGCTGTACACTTAATCTGAAATGCTATGTAAGAAAATGCAAAGTGTTGGGGTGCCTGGGTGACTCAGTGGGTTAAAGCCTCTGCCTTCGGCTCAGGTCATGATTCCCAGGGTCCTGGGATCGAGCCCCTCATTGGGCTCTCTGCCCCACAGGGAGCCTGCTTCCCCCTCTCTCTCTGCCTGCCTCTCTGCCTACTTGTGATCTCTGTCTGTCAAAAAAATAAATAAAATCTTTAAAAAAAAGAAAATGCAAAGTCTTATATTTACTTATCTTCTAAATATACATAGAATTTACTGGTAAGGAGAACTTCTAAATTGAAAGATTTGAGAACTATTTATTTGTCTTTTTAAAACCTTTGAGTTTTAACATGAATATCTATCTATCAATCTATCTATCTATATACAATATATATGTTTTTAAAAATCTGTGCTACACAGCAAAGGAAACAGTCAACAAAACAAAGAGGCAACCCACGGAATGGGAGAAGATATTTGTAAATGACAGTACAGACAAAAGGTTGATATCCAGGATCTACAAAGAACTTCTCAAACTCAACACACACAAAACAGATAATCATATCAAAAAATGGGCAGAAGATATGAACAGACACTTCTCCAACGAAGACATACAAATGGCTATCAGACACATGAAAAAATGTTCATCATCACTAGCCATCAGGGAGATTCAAATTAAAACTACATTGAGATACCACCTAACACCAGTTAGAATGGCCAAAATTAGCAAGACAGGAAACAACGTGTGCTGGAGAGGATGTGGAGAAAGGGGAACCCTCTTACACTGTTGGTGGGAATGCAAGTTAGTGCAGCCACTTTGGAGAACAGTGTGGAGATTCCTGAAGAAATTAAAAATAGAGCTTCCCTATGACCCTGCAATTGCACTGCTGGGTATTTACCCCAAAGATACAGATGTAGTGAAAAGAAGGGCCATTTGTACCCCAATGTTTATTGCAGCAATGGCTACGGTCGCCAAACTGTGGAAAGAACCAAGATGCCCTTCAACGGATGAATGGATAAGGAAGATGTGGTCCATATACACAATGGAGTATTATGCCTCCATCAGAAAGGACGAATACCCAACTTTTGTAGCAACATGGACAGGACTGGAAGAAATTATGCTGAGCGAAATAAGTCAAGCAGAGAGAGTCAAGTATCATATGGTCTCACTTATTTGTGGAGCATAACAAAGAACATGGAGGACATGGGGAGATGGAGAGGAGAGGGAGTTGAGGGAAACTGGAAGGGGAGATGAACCATGAGAGACTATGGACTCTGAAAAACAACCAGAGGGTTATGAAGGGGCGGCGGGAGGGGGTGGGGTGGGGTGGGAGGTTGAGGAACCAGGTGGTGGGTAATAGGGAGGGCACGTACTGCATGGAGCACTGGGTGTGATGCCAAAACAATGAACACTGTTATGCTGTAAATAAGCAAATAAAAATAAATAAATTAATTAAAAAAAAATCTGTGCTACAAATTATGATACTTCGGTATGCAAAATTCAGGGATCTAAAGAACAACCAGTCACATACTACCCATCTCTGAATATCTCTCCAGAATTTGTCTTGATATAAGCTATAATGATCAACGTTACATAAACTTTCTTTTAGCTTTGTCTCCCCAAGTTAAATTCAGTGATCACAGCTATGGTACTCATACTCCTCACAATAATTCAAAAACACAGCAACGAATGCTTATATATATTTTTTTAAGTATTTCCATAGTCATGTAGAAGGATTCTTTGTAATAAAGGAATAAAGACTGAACCAAGCTATAATATTTAAGAGCTCATATCAAGAAGAATATGAAACCATATAGTGAAAACAAAATTATCAGTATTAAAAGCTTAAAAAATATAAGGTCAGTGTTGTATAAGAATCATGTTGAGGTCAGTGGTGTGTAAGAATTAATAAAAGAATATGGTTAAGCCTTATTATTTTATTTTATTTTATTTATTTTTTGGATCCATGAAATGAATATTATTGATATAAAGTGCATGTTCAATTTTTTTTAAGATTTTATTTATTTATTTGACAGAGAGAGATCACAAGTAGACAGAGAGGCAGGCAGAGAGAGAGAGAGGGAAGCAGGCTCACTGCTGATCAGAGAGCCTGATGTGGGACTTGATCCCAGGACCCTGAGATCATGACCTGAGCCGAAGGCAGCGGCTTAACCCACTGAGCCACCCAGGCGTCCCAAAGTGCATGTTCAATTTTATATCTTTTGGCATATGCTGACAGTTAATGCTCTAGAACTATGGGATCAATATAGCTAGATGTATAAAAGACTATTCATTTTGCTGAAGTACTGTCTTTACTCGGTATTCATTCTTTAAAGTCAAATAGGGAGAGAATGTCATCACATTATTGCTTAATTTGTATATTTTAATACTAACAAGGTTATTCCTTTCCTATAACTTATAGTTTATATATTTTTTCTTTTTAAAGAAATCCATTCATTTCCATGTAATGTCAGTTTATAGATATTTTCATTACTTGTAAAAGATTTTTATATGTTGAAGTTATTCATTTTGTCTTGGGATATAAATTTTAAATACCACAATACATTCCATCTAAAAAATTTATTGGGATAAATACTGAAAATAGAGACTCTAGTGAAATGAAACTCTAAACAAAACACTAGAGTTGATCAATAAAACAAATTTTAACAAACCAGTTTACAAAAAGTCAGATAAATAAGTGAAGAGATGGAAAAAATGCAAATACTAAATGATAATGGTAAGAAAACTGAAAGGGCTTTATTAATTTTATACAAAGTAGTATTTGGGAAAAGAAATTACAATGACAAAAAGTTCATTCATCAAGAAGAAACAATTGTATAAATATGTGTATATGCATAGGTATACACTTATGAACATATATTCAAAATAAAGAAAGTAAAACTCACCCAAATAAAAGGAAAGTAAGACATTTAACATTGTAGTTGGTGATACTGTCATTCCTTTCTCAGTAATTAGTTGAAGAAGCAGTCAAAAAAGCATATCTTAATAGAAAGCTTGAGTAAGTTTCTCAACCAATTTGTATACAAAAGATGGTTGTTTTTCTTTTTGATCCACCATGAAAATCTCCACATTTTAATTAGTTTATCAATTTGCATTTAATGTAATGATCAATAAAGTAATACTCAATATGGTTAAGTTTAAAAATATCAACCTTTGATGTGTTTTCTATTTATTCCTTTCTGTATTCCTAATTTCTTCATTCCCTATTTTGGATTAGTTGAGAAGCTTCTGGCTTTCCATTTTTATCTCTTAATTGATTTACTAATTATAGCTCTTTTTTCATTGTCATTCTTGAATTTATAATATGTCATTTTAACTTATTGCAGTCCATGTTGAATTTATATTATATCAGTTCATGTGTAATTTGTAACATTATACATGTATTATAACATTAAGTTTGCATGTCCCTGCATGTTTTCCTGCACTGGGGTCTGAGAAATCATGTATATCTCTGCTTTTTATCTTGGTCTCAGCCTATTCCTACTAATGCTATCAGCCAGGAATGGGAGGTGCTCACCAGGGCCCAAACTACTTGGGGCAGCCCCTACAGACATTTCCTCAACCAGAGCCAATTTTGTGGACCAGCCGGCCTTTGTGGTTCTTATGATTGCAAGATGCACCTCAGCAACAACCATTAAGAAACTTGGAAGGAACAAGGTTTATTAATCACAAATCCTGGAGGGTACATGACATGCTCAAGGGCCACACAGAGAGATTGAAAATAGAGACAGAGAGTGTACTAATGCACAGAGAGCTCTGCCTTTATGAGCATTCAAGAACAGTGTGCCCAGGGTTTCAAGGGTTCCTTAGGTTATGTTTGCCTTTCTTCAATCTTTTATTTTTCTGTTGCACAACCTCCATTGCCCCCATTTTCCTACCTTCAAGTTCACAGATTCTTATGCCTGCTCAAACTTACCTTTGAATTTCTCTTGTGAATTTTTCATTTCAGTTACTATATATTTCAACTCTAGACTCTTTTTTTGGCTTTTTTTTAACCTCTTGATGTTTTCAATTTATCCATACATCATTTTTCTGAATTGTTCCTCACCTTACTTTAGTTCTTCAAGCATATTTAAGGCCTTTTTTTAAGTGTTTGTCTAGTAAATCTGCCATCACAGCTTTTTCAAAGACAGTTTCCTTTCTTTGATTTATTTTTTTTGCCTTTGAATATGCCATAGTTTCCTGTTTCTGTCTTTTACTTCATTGCCATAGTTTCCTGTTTCTTTCTTTTACTTTGTTTTTTCTTATTTCCTTGTGATTTTTGTTGTTGTTCTTGAAAAATAGACATTTGAATCTAATAATGTGGTAACTCTAGAAATTAGATTCTCTGCCTTTCCCATCATTTGTTCCTTTTTGATACTGTTTTTGTTTTTCTGATTCTTACAGGCCACTTCTATGCTGATAATCAACGCTGGTGTATAAATTTAAGGTCTTTTCAGGTCTTTCCTGGGTCTTTTCCAGGACATTGTGGTTCATTTTCTAATTTTCTTCATGTATGCTGTTGTTTTTTTAATGTCTAAGTCTTTAATTTTTGGCTCCCAAATGGGGAAAAGGAGATAAATAAAAAGGGGAGGCAAGGGTGCTGGCCCTTTAAGTTCCCTTCAAGTATTTTCAGCCAAAGGAAGGGTGGGCTTACAATTAACTGCAGGGAAGACATATAAAAAATGGCCACCAGCCTCTTTGTCTGCATTTCTGTAACCAGAATCAGCAATTGATGATCAGAGCACAGATCTCTGCTATTTGAAGAATGGGATCCTTTTACCCCAACTTAGCTCCTCCAGACCATGTGGTGGATGCTCCAGAACTACATGTACAGATGTCTGCCATAGGGCTGGGGGGTTGGGAAAAGATAGCCACTACTGTGCTAAGAACTGAAATTGACTGAAATTACAAATCAACCAGTCTTTACCATCTAAGTCTCTCTCTGGAAGTTGCAGACCTTCAGTACATTACAGAATTCCAACATATTTACATAAAACGTATCCCACCAGTGCAATTTTCCCTAGGTGAGAAAACAGATTGTTGGCATTTCCTATACCACTATCTTTCCCAAATTATCCAATGTTATTTTATTTTAAAGAGGGTTAAATTTTGGTTCTACAGACTGTTAATTTATGTATGGGTCTTCTAAGCGTGGAAAACTTATAGTGGTAAATAAGGGTGACTGAAAACAATCTGAAGCAAAGGTGGAAGCTTTTATTTCCAGGCAGTATTTGTAAAAATAAGATATCTAATATTTTAATAATCATGAACAGAATGTCTTATATTTTCTGATTTATGTGCATAATACATTGTAGAGAACATGGATTATAAGAGGCATTGATTATTATTTCCTGTTTTGATTGATTTTTATTTCCTACTTTATATTTTTAAAGTATTTGCAGTTTATATTCTTCATTTGTAGAATGGGAAAGATAATGTATCATTAAATAATACTAAATAATTAAAATGTTCTAAAAACTATAAATCCCTAGAGAAATAAAAAAAAAATTTTGATCTTTATAAACCAGCATGGATTATATATACAAGACGATCATGAATAAAAAAACAACTTACCACCTTCCAGAAAACAATGTTTAGAATTATATATTTTGTAAGATAGTGGTAATCATTTATGTAAATGTCAGAGACTCAATTTTGATGAAAATGCATCTTAATGTTCATTTGTTTTTCTAAATATTCATGAAAGTAAATGAAAAGTATATTTACTCATTTGTTATCCATGAAAATAGAAGTTAATGTAGATTTTAAAACATCATGGGTTAATCATTTAATCTTTTATGCTTCATTCTCTGTATCAGCACAGACTGAATTAGACCACCATGACCTCTCTGTATATGATTTCTTTTTTTAGATTTTTATTTATTTATTTTTTTCTTCATATTTAATTTATTTATTTTTTTCAGCGTAACAGTATTCATTGTTTTTGCACAACACCCAGTGCTCCACGCAATACGTGCCCTCCCTATTACCCACCACCTGGTTCCCTCAACCTCCCACCCCCGCCCCTTCAAAACCCGCAGGTTGTTTTTCAGAGTCCATAGTCTCTTATGGTTTTTTTTTTAAGATTTTATTTATTTATTTGACAGAGAGAGAGAGATCACAAGTAGGCGGAGAGGCAGGTAAGAGAGAGAGAGAGGAGGACGCAGGCTCCCCACTAAGCAGAGGGTCACAGGGCTCGTGTGGGTCCCGGGGTCCCAGGATCATGACCCGAGCTGAAGGCAGAAGCTTTAACCAACACTGAGCCACCCAAGTGCCCCTCTGTATATGATTTTTAATATCCTATGTGTATTAGCTAATGGAGTAAGACTTTTGATCCTTGTAATCTCATAATTTGAGAATTAATGATATAATTACTTGAATAGACTATGTCAAAGAGATGACACAGTAAAATATGTAAAAATATGTAAAATATCTCAATATATTTTGAGGACCATAAATGTAATTAAAAGTAGGAATTGTGATATTTTAACATTAAATATATGTATTTTTAGTATTTTTGTCCGTTATTCCACCTAACTTCCTAATACGGAATTACATGCCATCAAATTAGGGCTAACTCCAGACTAGATTCTGAAGTAATGTGAAGACTAGTGGAAATTTAAAAAAAAAAAAAAAAATAGTACATCCATTACAAATTGTAGAGCTAACTAAATGAGAACATTTTCATTTGTCATGGGATAACTTGACCAAAAACAGCAATTCTATAATCCCCACAGAAATCATGAAATAAGGGAAAGAAATCCATAAAGATGAATCAAATAATATAAATTTTTTCTAGGACTCTATTGGAGATAGAGTTTCCTATTAGAGATAGGACTCTATTGGAGATAGAGTAATTTCACTTAACTCATTTTCTATGCATAGAAAATGAGTTAAGTGAAATTACCAACTCTGGGTAAAGGAAATATAAGTGTTCAGGAAAAGAGAGAGATCATTGAAGGAGTTCTTTAATTCTATGAGTTGGTGATTTCTATGGAAATCCATTTTACCAATTAAACCAATTTTTCTCTTGCAAATAGTTTTTAGATCTAATTCCTGTATTTTTGTCATATGGTTTGATGAAAGTACAACAGAAATGAAGATTTATCAGTTGAACAACAAATTAGAGAATGAAAAATGGATGGGAGAGGGGTAGGAAAACAACCTAACAAGAACGGTAGCAGAAAAAAAAAAAGATAAGAAAAGGAAGCAGCAATGTCAGAAGGGATTATGGATCAAATCTTTGTCTTCGGTAACTGATTTGAGTAGTCAGGGAAATATTCATAAATATTTGCATAATAATAGTGACACACAGCTTCATGTATGCTCAATTACCTTGTTTATGGAACTTTGTAATTGAGAATGCTTGAATATCTTAATCTACGCTAAAGATATTAATCGTTAATATTTGATTTTCTCTTAATTTTAAAAAATATTAAACTAAAATGAAAAATACATCTATGTAATTTAATTGTGCATACTTATGTAATATGTAATTAAACATCTGTTTTTTTGAAAGCAATAAGAAAAATGATACAAAATAAGTCCTTAGCTAAGAAAGTACTATTTTAAAAAATCAATTATTCTCTGAAACATAGCGAGCTGCTTTTCAGAAATTACAACAAAGCAAACTGCTGGTAACCATCCTACTGTATATCCATTTCTCAAAATAGTACAAGCACTTTCACAAAAAAAGCCAAGTCATTCATTATAAAATGCCCCCAAGGCATAGATTTTCTCCAAGCGAGCTTCTCATTTTTTCCTTTGCAAAGAAAATCAATTTCAAAAATAAGGAGAAATGCTTAGCAAGAACAATGCAGTTGCTTTAAGTATATGTACTGACTATACAGTGTATAAACATATGGATATTTGAATACTATTTATACTTGTAATTTAAGCAGTTGAGCAGATATTTTTACTGAGTGTTTAAATGCATAGAACATTTGCAATAGCACTCATTGTGTACCATAACCATATATTGCAAGCAAAATTCATATAATAATATTTTAAGCTTTTCAAATAATAATTATTCAAATTTTGTATTTAAGTAAAGTGTGTTATGAAAAGGAATGATTTCATAAGATGGCATGTTATAATAAATTCTCCTCAAGCTACATAACCTTAAGAATATCTGAAATCATTCTTTTAAGTATTAGCATTTCCAAATAAGCACTTTGTTCTTTTAGCAGTGAAACAATAAATTATTTTAGCACCTGTTGGCAGTTATTGCGGTTTATATTTTACAGTTTCGCAGATATGGAATTCAGAAAAATACATTTTTACCTAAGTATTTGGACAAAGTTGGACAAATAAAAGGGTCATTAGGTGAGTGCTGCAGTTTTATGAGAAGTTACTTGTCCTTGGGGCACCTGGGTGGCTCAGTCACCTAAGCGTCTGCTTTCAGCTTAGGTAATGATCCCAGGATTCTGGGATATAGCTCCATGTGGGCTCCCTGATCAGTGGAGAGTGTGCTTCTTCCTCTCCCTCTGCCTCTCCCTCTGCTCATGCTTTCTCTTTCTCTCAAATAAAGAAAATCTTAGGGGAAAAAAAAAGGAAGTTACTTGTCGTGGTATGTAACTTAGCTCCTATCAAACAGCACATTCTGGATAGTAAGATATGTTGCATATTCCCGTCCCAGGGAGCTTGTCTCCTCTTTGCACAGTACTCAATTACATATTTTAAATCATATAAAAATTGTAATTATTCAGTCTGGGATTAGTAAACACAATTTTCCTATTCTTTCAAGTTATAAAACTTTTTCCTTTGAGTATTAGAATAACTAATCAAGAAGAGCCCATTCTTCTGGCACAGAAGAAAGCCTGATTCTGCTTCTCCCTCTGCTGCTCTCCCTGCTTGTTCTCTCTCTCTCTCTCTCTCTCTCCAATAAATAAATAAATAAATAAATAAATAAATAAATATTAAAAAATAGCCCATGCTATGACAATACTATGGGTAATCTTAAGTGTTGATTCATGTATAAGAGTAGTCTAGCTTTTGAGATCTGATTTTTTTGTTGTTGTTATTGGTTTGATTTTTGGTTTTTGGAACACTAGGAATGAGCACCTATAGTGAACTTACCTATTCTTATAGACTTCTATCATACTTGTTTCTGTGGGCTGAATGTCTAGGTATTCATGTGATTATTATATGTGTAGACATGTTCTCTGATGACTACATTTAATATAAACAAAATAAAAGTAGAATAAATGCAAAATGAACAAATTCTTCTTAGGTTCTTTTTCCTTAGTTCTACCAAATTTTTGAAAACAAAATTAATTTATGAACATTAAACAAATTTCTAGGTATATTAAAATTGTATAAAGATGACCTCATTTTTATTTACATTTTTAAAATAGCTTCACATGTATATTTGAAGCTCAATATAATAAGGGGAAGTAAGTGCTGGCAGTGATTACTTCCAAATTAGATATGAGAAGCTGAGGCTTAGGCCTCAAGACTTGTTAAAAATCACAGAGCTCACCTGAGGGTTTTGAAGGGTCAGGGGTGGGAGGTTGGGGGAACAGGTGGTGGGTAATGGGGAGGGCACGTTTTGCATGGAGCACTGGGTGTTGTGCAAAAAGAATGAATACTGTTACGCTGAAAAAATAAATAAAATGAAAAAAAAAAGGAAAAAAAATAAAAATCACAGAGCTCTCTAAATTAGTCCTATCCTCAATAAATAATAATTTATTTATCATCCTATTCCCTGTAGTTTTTATGTTTTACTATAAAGGGAGAAAACTGAACTTAATCTTTTGCACTTATACTGCATTAGAACTTTAAAAAATGTGAAGAAAACATACTTGGCTCTATGTATTTGGGAAAAGCAGTAACTATTTCCCACTGTAGGCATTTTTAAGTGATACTGCATATAACAAGTTCAAGAAATCCATTTGACGTTGTTTGTGTCAGAATTTCTATAATTAATCAGAGGGCATGTAATAAAGAGTTCAACTTCGTATTTGATGTTTGTTGGCTGACAGATTTCAAGCCCTGCAATGACCCCTTTCTCCTCTGCCCCACGTCTGGGAAGGCCTGGATGCTCCCTCTCTTGGCACTGGTGAGAGGCTCAAATTATGAAGGCCTTGACTGTCCTGAATAGAAATCCTCACCGAGGCTCTACTCTAAAACTGCCATAAAACTCCAAATTAGTTTTACTTCTCCACAGAAACCTCATTATGTATATGGTACTTTTCATACTTTTTTGGTACATGTGTAAAGTCCTTGGCATTGCTCTGAACCAAATTTTGAAGGAGAGGTTTATCTTCCCTCTGTTTAGTGTCCAGGGCAGTACATTATGTACAAAACTCCTATTAACATCCAAATGATTAATAACAGCTTGTAAAGAGAGAGAATCATTGGTGTGTATATGTCAATCTCCATGTGTGTGTGTGTGTGTGTGTGTGTATATTTTTTTCTTGCTTGTAAAGAGAATATAAATTAGTTAAGTTTATAATCCTCCTAGAGTGAGTGAGTATAGGCAAGGAAAGTAACATCATTTTGGATCTATGAGTTCCAATTGAGTTGGTACCAACTATGAGTTGGTACATTTAATAAAAATCAATCTGATGTTCTTAGTCACGTCTGATTTCATGTTCATAAATTAGTTACACCCATCCCCATTGACTTATATTCATATATTTATAGTCATTGTGGATCATTTAGTCACTATGAACTAAATGCTGTTAATGTTTGAGTGCATCACTACAACATAAAATACTTTATGTGAAAAAAAAATGTTGAGTATACTTTGCACAGCTCTAAGAAAAAATCCAAGCCTGTTGGCTCTATCAGTGACATAACTTTCCAATGTCAATCAATTAACATAGTGTAAAGTACTTAACCAGTAAATAAATTAATCCAGATCTCAGCTAGCTGTCTTTGTTGCAAATAATAGGGATGATATTTATGCTAAATTTTATAGCTATTTCTGATTATTCATACATTATTTGCTTTGTGTAAAGGTATTCTGTACTACAGGTATCACACCAGAAGTAGAATAATCAATATCTAGATGATAGCATAATAATTCCAGAATGTATCACTGTGTTTATTAAAGTTAAAGTTTATATTAAAGTCAAAAAAATAAGAAAAAATAAAGTCATATCACTTAAGGGAAATTTTCTATCTATTTTCACACTAGCAAAGTGAGATCCACTGTTTATTTCATATCTTGACCTGTATGGTCCCTTTCCTTTTTTTTTTTTTTTTTTTTCCTGTTAATTTGGAAGATATACAAAATTTGGATTGGGATCCTAGATGGCTATTTTTTTAATGTTTAAAAATAAACTATCCTTGAGGGCCAGGTTCCAACATCCTCAATCATATTGAAGAATGACAAAAACAAACAAAATTCTAGAAATAGTACTTTGAAGAAAATCCGTGGGACCTTGGTGCAAAGAGTAAAGTATCAAAGAGCTTTGCAGTTTATTGCACATTTCAAAACTCCTTCTGTTTGGGGGCACCTCAAATGACTGGAGCCACCATCTCTTGGTTTCAGTTCAGGTCATGATCTCATGGGTCATTAAATGGAGCCCTGTGTGGGGCTCCCCACCTTGGAGGAAGTCTGCTTGATTCTCTTCTACTGCCCCCTCACCACTTACTCTTGCTCTAAAATAAATAAATCTTGAAAAAAAAAAAAATTCCTTCTGTTTAAAGTTTGGTTCAGCAAGGGTCACCTGGGTGGCTCAGTTGGTTGAGAAGCTGACCGATCAGGTGGTGATCTCAAGGTCCTGGGATGGAGCCTTGCATGAGGCTCCTTGCTCAGCAGAGAATCTGCTTCTCCCTCTATCCCGCTCATGATCTCTCTCCCTCTCTATCTCTCTCTCTCACAAAAATAAAATCTTAAAACAAAGAAAAAATCTTAAATCTATATTTTTAAAGTTTTCAACTATTAAGGTAGTATTTTCTAATATGAGTAATTTAAATCATGTTTGGTTTTCATACCCCTCATCATGACCCACACACTGTTTTTTCTGATAATTTTCTAGGTAATTATTTGTCTAAGTTTAAAATGATAAATTTGTTATTTTTTATTTAAAAGATATTTCCTTTTAACATACTGATAATTTTTTAAATATCCACTTAATTATTGTAGGGTATACTTCTGTGGTTATTTTAACTTTATTGCATTATTGTCCTAGAAAGTAATATATAAGACATTAATCTTTTGGTGTGTTGAGGTTTAAATTTTGGCCTGATACAGAGCCTATTTTTGTAAGATTTCCTGTGTACTTGGAAAAATGTGTATTGAAATAAACAGTGTGTATTGAAATCTAAGTATATCTAATAAATCAATCTAATGAATAGGATTGTTTAGATTTTTTATCTATGTGTTTTGTCTACTTAATCAGCTTCTGGAGACAGTGTATTAAAATAACTAATTGCAATGCTGATCTAACTTTCTCTTTGTATTTCTATCATTTATCATGATATATTTTAAGGTGTGCTAGAATATGCATATTTAATAGTAATAAATATAGCTTCTAGTTTTTTATATATATTATGCGTATGTATTTTCCTTTATAAAATTTTATTATTATAATTTATTATAATAAATCAATTTATTATTTATTAGTCAATTAATAATTAATAACCAGTAAATTGAAATGATTTATTAATTATATAATTCTTTTTTATAGATAGTAAAGTTAAAAACCTCAAATTTTGGGGATCCATAATTACCTCTTATGCTTTATTCCATCAATCTATTTTCAAGCTCTCTGTGTTAAAAAGATCTCTCTATTGACAACATAAAATTATGTTTTTTTGCTTTTTTTTTTTTTAAAGATTTTATTTATTTACTTGACAGAGAGAGAAATCACAAGTAGGCAGAGAGGCAGGCAGAGAGAGAGGAGTAAGCAGGCTCCCTGCAGGGCAGAGAACCCAATGCTGGGCTCGATCCCAGGACCCTGAGATCATGACCCGAGCCGAAGGCAGTGGCTTAATCCACTGAGCCACCCAGGCGCCCCTATGTATTGTTTTTAAATACTATTTGAAAGTCTTTTAATTGGTAGGTTTAATGCACATACATCTATTATCACTATAGTTGTATGAAGAACTGGTTATGTTATATGTTGTTCTTACGGTGTTACCCCTACTCTACACACATATTTGAATTATTTCCCAAATTGATTTTTAAATTATTATTTACTTTCTTTATAAAAATCTTGTACTCATGTATTTTTGTATTTCTCTGCTTCTTCACATTATTTAGATAATACCTGTAATTTAGTTGAGTTTTATCCATATACTCATTTTTATTCTTTTCCTCTACTTTAGTCTGTTTTTATTATGAATATTCATGTATTGTATTATTTTACTTCCTAAATATTTTGTAACAGATCATATATTTGTTTATATACTATCATAATACTTAAGCTACAATTGTTTTTATTATGAGCAATGTGGATTTACATGTGTAAGAATATATTCATAACTTATTTGAATACAAATTTGTCTGACTATAACATTGTAGGTTTAAAATAATTTCCTCCATTAACTAAATTTTAATACTTCACTTTCATTATCTTCTTGAGTACAATGTTTTTGTCAAGAGAATCTATTTTAAGTTTGTTCTTTTCGGGGCACCTGGGTGGCTCAGTGGGTTAAAGCCTCTGCCTTTGGCTCAGGTCATGATCCCAGGGTCCTGGGATCGAGCCCTGCATGGGACTCTCTGCTCAGCAGGGAGCCTGCTTCCTCCTCTCTCTCTGCCTGCTTCTCTCTGCCTACTTGTGATCTCTGTCTGTCAAATAAATAAATAAAATCCTTAAAAAAATTTGTTCTTTTCCTCTGAGTTAACCTTCTTTACGAATACTTTTTTTTTTTTAAGATTTTATTTATTTATTTGACAGAGATTACAAATAGGCAGAGAAGCAGGCAGAGAGAGAGAGAGGAAGCAGGCTCCCTGTTGAGCAGAGAGCCCGATGCAGGGCTCGATCCCAGAACACTGGGACCATGACCTGAGCCGAAGGCAGAGGCCTTAACCCATTGAGCCACCCAGGGGCCCCATGAATACTTTTATATTTTCCCTTATGTTCAGACATTTTCAAATTTCATCATAGTATATCCAGGTCATGGTTATTTATTTTATTTCCTGTTTGGCATTTGATGGACACTTTCAAAGAATTCTTAATTCTGAATCATGTATCTTCAATATTTCTTCAATTTTTTTTCCTTATTTGAATTCTTTTCTTCTTATGAGCTTTCTATTATTCCAACATTGGCTCTTTTGTTTCCAGACTCCTGATCTTAGATTTTCTTTTTTGTTGCCTATTTTTTATCTTTCCATTCTGCCTTCAACATTTAGCTAGATCTTTGGTGACATATATTCTATCTTAGGGTTTTTTGTTTGTTCGTTTGTTTAACCTTTATAGGTTTTATTAGTAAAAGTTCTATATAGTTCCTTTTAAATGGCTTTTGGTTCATGTTGCTATCATGTTCCTGTATATATCTAAATATGTGTACGTATGTATATGTGTGTGTTTCATAACGATACATATGTACATATGTATTTATGTATATACATATATACAACATATGTAAATACATGTATGTGCTTATATATATATATATACACATATATATTTCAGTTTAGCATCTTTCTTTTTCTGGAGATATCAATACTCTGTAAAAATTTATAATAAAGAAAGGCCAAAGCAATACATAATGCTGTATTGGTCCTGATAAATCTAGAAAGAGGCTCAGACATCAGAGAGAGACTGTTAATTACTCTCACTGCCATGACAGCACAAACTACTGGTCAAGAATTATCCCTTAAATCCTTAGCATAAAACAGAAATGGGGAGAAGCAGTCTTACACAATTAAAATCAACCAACACAGGGACTTGAGACTGAAAGTGGATTGAGGAATAAAAGCTCAAATGTAGCTTGTCAGTCTGCATATGTGTTAATTAAACCCTCACTAAAGGAGAGCTATAATGCTCCTTTCATGTAATGTAGGGATCCGGGTGGCTACTGCTATTTTGCTGCGCTGAAGCGACAGGCAATGATTATTCTCGGGCAAATCAATGGAAAGGAATATGTTCAAGATAGTCCTCAGTCCAAAGGGATTCTCCTCTTCTCTCTCTTTTCTCTCTCTTTCCCTCTCTTTCCTTCTCTCTCTCTCTTTCAACTAGCTCTTGGAAATTACCCTTTCATTCTTCTACTTTCCCCAATGTGAGACAACGAACTATATCAGTTACCTATGTTGAAAGGATTTCTTGTTTAATAACAGTTTTTTTAGTAAAATCTTATTCTTGAAACCAAAACTATCTACACAGATAATTACATTAACATTACTTTATATTCCACTCTATTTCTGTCCTCATTAACATGTTTTTACCATTAAAGGAGACTCTTGTCCAGGAAGAGAAAAGTTACAATAACTTCATTGTTCATTCTTGGTACTTCCTGAAAAACTCATTTTTTAAAAAAAATATTTTATTTATTTATTTGACAGAGAGAGAGATCACAAGTAGGCAGAGAGGCAGGCAGAGAGAGGGAGAAACAGGCTCCCCACTGAGCAGAGAGCCCGATGCGGGACTCGATCCCAGGACCCTGAGATCATGACCTGAGCCGAAGGCAGAGGCCTAAACCACTGAGCCAGCCAGGTGCCCCCTGAAAAACTCATTTAAATGAACAACAAATTGATCATCTCTTCAACTCAGAGCATTACATGACTGTAGATTCCCCAAGACTCTTCAGAATCCTCACCTTAAAAATCCTCATTTATTATAATTTTGATTATAATATCATAATTACTACCCAATCCCAATAAAGACCTCAGATGAAAGACCATCCTAAACTAGACTCTAAAATACATAAGTATCCCAACTTCATTTTCTTCCCCTTTGAATACTACCAAGACTCTCTCAAGGTATTATGCTCCCATCCTTCAGTAAGAATAATCTCAGCTTTGGGGCACCTGGGTGGCTCAGATGGTTAAACATTTGCCTTTGGCTTGCCATGATCCCAGGGTCCTGGGATCAAGCACCGTATCAGGCTCTCTGCCCAATGAGGAGCCTGCTTCTCCTTCTCCCTCTGCTCCCCTCCTGTTTGTGCTGTTTTGCTCTCTCTGTCAAATAAATAAATAAAATCTTAGGAAAAAAAAAGAGAGAGAGAGAGAATAATCTCAGCTTTTTCTTAACAGCTTAAAAGAGAAACCCAATATTCAACAATCTTGGAGTTTCACTGAGCTTCATTTGAGACAGTCATGACCCCAAATCCTCAAATTTGATCTTCCTCTGAGGCCCATTGAGACCTACCTCTACCAGGACAGAAGCTTTCACAGGCTTGTGACTTATGCATTCATCTAGGGCCCCATGCTTAAAAAGGGCTCTGTGCTTAGTTTAAGGCTGTTATTGCTGTCTTAAATTTTTTAACCATATTTGAGAAAGGGACATTGTTTTTTTATTTTACACGGGGCCCCACAATAATGTAGTCAGTCCTCTGTCTCTATCCATGTTGTCTCAGGGAGTGTGATAGTTTAAGTTTCTGATTTAGATTTTTTCTCATTATTTTATTGATAAAGTCAAATGTGAATATTTGTTTCATATGAATAAATTAATCATTTTAGGAAGCTTTTAATTACCTGATCAGACTTGAAAACTTTTATCTTATTGAATATTTGCCTTATTATTAACAACTCTACTATGTGCCCCTATATGTTCTTGTCACTTTTTTGTTATACAACTAAAAGAGGAGAAGTTCTTGAGAAATTCATGGGCAAGAAAAATAGACTATCTTCTTTTGGGACCCACCCAGCTTCTCTGATGTCAGCTGCAAGTAATAAATTGGTAGTTTTTCTGGATTACTGAAATCAAATATTAGGTGACCAGTTCAATGGTAAACACCACAATGGGCCAGAAACCAGAAAGCCGGAAACTTTAACTGCCTATCGTGTTTTACCCCAAAATCTGAAGCTTATTTTTAAGTTTGTGTCTTTATGGAAACAATCTTTTATAACCAAACTTTCACATACATAGAGCTTGGAAGATTTCCATTGTATATCTCTTTTGCAAACATTGTATTTTGAAAAAAAAAATGCATAGAGAGAATTAGGGCATTTAAAAACATAATGAGTCCCTGTTTTATGTAATATTATACATCAGAAAAACTGTCCTTTGAGAAATTTTTAATGGTTTTTGAAAAAATTTAAAAAAACAATAACCTTATTTTCCAATTTGTACCTCCCTTCCCCCAGTTGTGCAGAAGAATCTAAAATGAAACATAAAGATTCAATAGATGATCACATCAAAACAACCCAATGCTCCATAAGACTGATTCACCTCTCTTTTACCCGAAACAAGACATAATATTTAATTCCTCAGACACTCTCTAAATTCTTTCCAATTTTAGTGAACAGCCTTTACCCAGTTGTTAAGTTGTAAAGAATGATGCTGGGTGTTATTATAGCTCAGCATGCAATGTATATTTAACAATAAAATAGACATTTTTGAAAAGACATAAGCCTTAGGGTAATCTATGATTCTTTTTAAGACTGTATATTAATAAAAAAAATACCCGGGGAATTTATAGTACTGCTGAAAGAACCTTCACAATGAACATAAGTGGGTTTGGACGCTGTAAAGCACATGCTTATAGAGTAGCTCTCCCAGAGTTTTCTAAGGCAACAATGAGTACATACATTATGTTCATTGAGTTAAAATACAGAAACAATAAAATACAATAGTGCCAAGTATTAATTCATTTTTCTGTGTTTTTACATGAAAAATGGGTTAAGACATTAGACTCATTCATTTCTTGTTTTAAAAAAAGGAAACATGGTAACGATGAGGTAGTCTTCTATTGATAAATTAATTATTTTAAAAAGGTTATTGTAACTACTTTTTAAAATTAAGAATTCATTTTCTAACAATGGAAGTTGTACTAGATAAATAATAAAGATTTATAATTTATTAACAGGAGAAGTACAGGGGTGCCTGGGTGGCTCAGGGGTTAAAGCCTCTGCCTTCAGCTCAGGTCATGATCCCAGTGTCCTGGGATCCATTGCTGCATCAGGCTCTCTGCTCAGCAGGGAGCCTACTTCCTCCTCTCTCTCTGCCTGCTTCTCTGCCTACTTGTGATCTCTATCTGTCAAATAAATAAATAAAATCTTTAAAAAAAAAAAAGAGAAGTACAATGGAAACTATTTTATAAACATTAACCTAATTTTTCTGTACAACTACCCTATGAGTTATGTAACATTATTGTTTTAGAGATGTAGAAACTCTGTTTAAGATCAGACAGGTGGTAATAGGTAGGTGGGATCTGAAATACCTGCTACCAAAGGCAGAGCACCTCATAATATAATACCTCCCCATGAGGCATGCAGGCAGTATCATCTAAAATACTCTATTTGTCCTAGGACATACTCAGAATACAGTATTAGTGATAACTGTAACATTTCTTCTCCAAGAATATACATTTCAGGGGCGCCTGGGTGGCTCAGTGGGTTAAAGCCTCTGCCTTCGGCTCAGGTCATGATCTCAGTGTCCTGGGATCCAGCCCCGCATCGGGCTCTCTGCTCCGCAGGGAGCCTGCTTCCTCCTCTCTCTCTGCCTGCCTCTCTGCCTAGTTGTGATTTCTCTCTGTCAAATAAATAAAATATTTAAAAAAAAAAAAAAGAATATACATTTGAATCTGACTAGAGATAGCAAGTAGACACATATTGCTTTCTGGGAATAAAGGGTTGAAATCTTATTCCCCTTTCTCCTGTAGAGCTATTCATGGATCATTTAGGAGTATCCCTCTTGAGCGCAATGGTAATTTCTATGGTATAGGGTTATATGGTTTAAAAAAAAAAGGAAAATTACTAAAGCCAATGAGTGATTTAGTTTTGATGTTCAGATTGGATTGAGAAATTAAGGATAATAAATTTAGAAAGTCTATTTTTTTTCTTTTTGATTTATTTCTTTATTTGAGAGAGAGAGAGGAGGGAGTGGTAGAGAGAGGGGGAGAGAGAGTCTTAAGCAGACACCATGCTGAGCGTGGAGGCTTGATCTCAAGACTCTGAGATCAAGGACCTGAGTCGGACCTGAGCTGAGAGACAGAATCGGACCTACTGTGTCACCCAGGTGCCCCTAGAAAGTCTGATTAAATGAATGAATTTAGGAGACCAATTAAAAAAAAAATAAAGACTAAGTGACACACACACAAGCATGTATTGCATACACACACACATGAGCACACACACACGATCTTTATAGAGACAAGAACAAAAATCTAGTAATAGAAAATATCTTAAAGTTAAATTTACCATTATGTTATAAATGAGGGAACTCACGTCTGTGACTATCTCTGCCAAATCCTTTGCATAGGTGTCAGATCTGCCTCCCCTGCCTAATCTTACTTCCTCTTCCATCTTTCACAAACTTTGCTGTTAATACATCTTTTGCAATTGTAACTCTATCTCAGTGTCTGCTTCTGAAAGACCTCACTGACTTAAGGACTTCAGAGTATTCGATGTGTAGGATTAGACACATGATATGAAACTGATTTCCATCTTTCCACTCAGATCATACCTAATGTAATTCCTCCTCACCATTATCACCCGTGAGATATTTGTACCATTTTGCCTTTCTGGTTTGTTTGGAGATTGTCTTTTGCTCACTTCTTTATCATGGAAAAACCCTAAGAACAACAAGGAAATGATAATTGCTTGTGAGATAGGGAAATAAGTTTACCCAAGAAATTAGAAACTGGCATCTTTTTTAAGTAAATAATTTAGAAAAGAATTGTATGATTAATCTAGGTATATTCTTTTAATGAAAACTAAATATTAAGTCAGTTTATTGGTACAGGATTTAATGCAAATGTGAATTTTGTTTTCAGATTAATGTATACCCTTACATCACAGGAAAAATCTATTTTCTTTCTTGGTACTAGTTATTATAAATCACCTGAATAAGCAACTCTTTTCCCATATGGAAAATTGTATCACAATATAACATTACTCATGTTCTAGAGTCAAAGGCTATGCTGCATAGAGAATATTAAGGACTGTGAAATAAACAGATATTAACACTATGTATCTTTTGCAAATATTTTTGCTTTCCTTAGATATGCAATTCTACAAGAACTATAGCCATAGTGGTAAGAGAGAAAATCCACAACCTGGATTATATTTCTCTGAGAATAGGGTAACAGATAAAAAATGACAACTTACTTATAAGGAAATAATAATAAAATCATTTTTAATGTTATTTTTGAGTATATTTTCTCATCTGAATATATAACCAGTCAGAAAAATTCTACCTCCTTAAAATCAGAACCCTGGTAAATCTTTACAGGTCTCCTGAGTTTTTTGATGGGAATTCTATACATCCACATGATTCCTGTCATCTTTAAAAATAATAAAAATCTGAATCTGAAAATTGCAACATTTTAGAAGCATTATATTATGGTTATGTAATATGGTTTTATATATATACAGTTATATAATGTAATTGATATAATATATGTAAATTGTATCTCAAAAATATTTACCAACTGGTATAATAATATATATTGACATCACTATTCAGTAGATAAATCAAGTTAAAATGTATATTCCCTTTTATTCTGTAAGTACACATTATACAGCTACTCACCAAATGGAATAATAAAAAGCATGTCATTTATGAAATCATTCCCACAAAGTGTAACTATTTCTTTTGTTTCTTAAAGAGAATATTGAGAGTTTTTATCTTTTTCTTGCTGTGTCTAGCTATATTTTAAATTTACCATATATATATAGATAGATAGATATAGATATAGATATATAGAGAGATAGATAGCAGTGAGGAGAAATATGAAATTCTCCTAACATATTTTCTCTGCATTAAGAATTCCATATCATGGAGTTTATTAAAATTCATCTGTTACAACTGTACCATGTTGACCTTTTAACTTTATTTCCCCCATGGTCTGTGGACTATATAACCTTCTGTTTGGTTTTACTACTAATTTCAAGATTTTATTTGCATTCTACTGTTGATGATGACTCAACATTTTTATAACTTAGATTACTCACTTGACAAATTAGCTGTAATTTTTATTTGTAAATATAATTTTTAT
The DNA here is from genome assembly GCF_922984935.1 of Meles meles. Taxonomy (NCBI): domain Eukaryota; kingdom Metazoa; phylum Chordata; class Mammalia; order Carnivora; family Mustelidae; genus Meles; species Meles meles. The sequence continues at coordinate 74,046,195 of NC_060069.1, forward strand.
TTAGAAAACATTAACATATTTTCTGACTAAAAATAAATGTTATGTACCAACTATAAGTAAATATTGAAATATACACAATGAGATGAAAGCAATTATATTATACAATTCTTCTAACTTAAATTTACATGATTAATAAGATGTTTGTGTTTGAAAGAATAAGTAATCTCACTCTTTTATATTTTTTTCAGTTCAAGTATTTTCCAGAATTGCTAAATTCCATAGAAGAAACCTAATGTCAGTCTGTTCTTATCCTCTGGGAAATTAATCCAAATGGATAAACTTCAAAGTAAAAATGTCTTGAACTTTGCCAATACGCTCTTCAACTGTGCATTAAGTATAATTACGCTAATCATTTCTCACTTATCTCCTGCTGGCTTATTCAGATCTAATAATGCTGATCTACTTGCTTTTCCTCAAACACTCAAGACTTGCTTCCACTTTGGGACTTGTCAACTGGCTGTACTGTGTACGTGAAATGTTCAACCCAAGAATCCTCAGAGCTCACTTCATCTCTTTCAAGACTTTGATCAAATGTCACATTTATTTATACTTATGAGTAGTTCTTGTCCCCACTATTTGTATTTATAATCCTCCCCCCACCTCACTCTTGATTTCCATCTCCTTATACTGATTTTATTCTCCCAAAGTACTTCTCACCTTTCAACATAAAATATGACTTGAATTGGTTACATTTATTGTTTATTTCTGTTTTACACTAGAATATAAACTCCATGAAGCAGCTATTTTTGTTTATTTTGGTCATTGATATATCCTAAGTGCCTAGGTAAGTGTCTGGAATAATAAGCAATTAATAAATATTTGTCAAATCAATGAATAGTATAGAAAAAGTTGTGGGTGGCTCATATTTTCCATATACATTATCTACTGTGTCTCAAGCACTATGCTATTGCTGGGAGTGCAATAATGAACCAGACAGACATGGAACTGTTCTCTGGTTGATCATACTAAATAGTAGAAGATAAACATTAAAAAAACTCAAGTGATTGATTAATATATCTGTGAAAAGTCTTTGAAGGAAAAGTGCTTGGACATTATCAATCCATAGAAGAGGTGGGGTTGGACTAGTCTGGAGGAGGAGTATGTGAAGAGAAGGCATTTTACAGGAAGTGATGTTTACACTAAGTTAACCTATCTATCCTGAACATCTCCATATGTTATGCCTGTGACAAAATAAAAATGTGAGGCTACCTGAGCTTTTTATCAGCTGTAGTGTACTCAAAGCTGAGCAGCTCCCACACTACACTTCTAGTTGATCTCTTTATCAAGCACTTAGTCACGTGCACCGTTGCATTGAAGGAGGCTGGACCATTTAATCATTTTGCTGTGCTTTGTGCCTTCCAAACAAAGCCAAATTCTTTAAGTGTCAAAAAATAACCATCAAATAGCTGAAGAAGAACAGGGAGAACAGATTTGCCCTAAATTTGTAGAATATATTTTGAATCAATAGTAAATTAGTCAGTTTGGTATTTGTGAATGGATAAACAAAACTACAATGGAAAGAGGAAAGCTCCAGGTTATACCTATACTTGGATAGACTAAAGTAATGAAAGGAAGGACATTTCCATACAGAGAGCTGGAAAAAATTGTTTACTGTATGAAAGAAAGGATAATATTGGTTTCTTATCTATCATATATATAAATCATTACCATATAGATTAAACACTTAAGTATCAAAATGAAAAATGTGACTCTTTGGTAAAAAAAAATGTAGGTGAATATCTCTTAAGATAGTAGAGTAGGCAAAGATTCATTTCTTAAATCAAGAAAAAAATCATAGACTTTAAATAAAATTATTTATAATTTTGACTTATTAAGTCAAAAGATAAGTTAAAAGATTAAGTCAAAAGATAAGTTTGACTTATTAAAATTAGATTCTTTGTTCATGAAAGGATAGCTTACAGAAATTTTAAGTGCAAGTTTCACACTTGAAGAAAATATTCACAATTAACACAATTGGCAAAAAAGTAATATCATACATAAGATGACCCAACTTACAAGTGATGATGTCAAAATCTGAGCAGATACACTTCAAAGTCCATGTTCATAGCCACAGTTCCATGAAGCTATATAACTAATAATCTGTTTAATAAGTAATTATGTTTATGTATGCATATGAATTTAGTATGAATAATGTATGTAGGTATGAGATTATATCCATATAGAGAGATCTAAATCTAGACAGAGAGTGTCAGAGATTGAATAGAGCAATGAACAACACCAGGCTTTTAGAATGGGGAAACGGGTGGGTGGTGGTACAGTTCACTTAGAGGTGAACCTTTTGAGGGGTTGAAGGGCGTAATCAATGACATGGTATTTTCTTCTATTTTTAATATAGGGTGACTTTGGACATAGATATCGAAGGGCCTATGCCAATATAGGTGTTGAGTGTATATATTAGCCCACAGGCCAAGGTCTTTCTTCTATGTGTTGTGTGTTTATCCATCCATCCACCCATCTAAATGGAAACATTTGCGGTGTGACTATCGTTTGCTTGTTTCTGTTCTTAGTTTAGTTTAGGTTTTGTTTTGTTTTGTTTTTTAACTAGCTAATTTAGAGATCCTGTCTTCAAAAACTTTGATTCTTTCTTTGTATTTTCAACCCTGAGATATTTAACTTTTAACATTTAACATAATTAGTTAATAAATATATTTTAGTAACATATGAAAAAATGGTATGATTCCTTTTTAACTAAACTATCTTTATAGCTTTCTACTTTTAGATTTGTGTGTGTGCAACCATTCTCAATTAATTGTATCAAAACAGTAGGTTAGAACACTCCCAATTTTTACACTTTTTCACTAGTTAGTTCAGAAAAACCTTTATTCTATAATATTTTTTGATTATGGCTTTTGTTCTTTTATTCATAGCTTCTTCACTAAAAATGTTCAGTATTTTGTCATCTCATTTTATTTCTTTGATTTTTTAATTTTCAGTTATATCAGGGATTTCCCAGATTCTCCTCCGCGTCAGTTTCTCAGGGTTTTTATGATGACTTATTTTGCTATTTGCAGTTTGAAGTTTATTTGCTTACCATAAATGGGTTTGATTCTGTTTTCGTATAGTTCCTATTCAAGTTGTCTATATCTTACCTCTTTCTTTTCTGCTCTTGTTTTTAAGATACATGTCATGTGATGATGATAACATGACATATTTCTTCTTAAAATTATCTTTTCTTATTAGCACATCCATCTCATACCCTAGGTTTCTTTTTTAGTCAGTACAGAACTATAAATTCATTATATTTTGGAACATAACCCCAAACTTTCACAATGTAACTACCATTAATTATTTGTGAGGTTCAGAATATGCATACATGGAAACTCTAAGGTATTGCTGACTTGATCAGAGTAAGTCTATTAAAAGTATCTGGTATCTATTTTACAACACGTGTTCTACCCAGTAGCTGCCAGGAAAGCAGCACAAGTGTTTGAAATGAAGTTCTTTCTCATGATAATTGGTCTTTGGAAATTGATTTGAATTTTGGAAATCATAGTAGCCTGCTGTTTTGATTATTCACCTTGGTGTGCTGTCATTGATAGTCTCTCTCTTTCAATGTAACATTTTTTTAGATGCATAAAGCATGAGATAAAAAAGTGAAAAATAGAATTGTCCAGAACATTAGTCCCATCATATTTGAAATATTTTGTATAATCTTTTCAAGAATTTTCCCACTTTATGTCAATATATTTGGAGTTAATATGCACCTTGTGCTATAGCTTCATTTTAGTATCTAAAATATTTTTGAACTTCAGGGGTTTATAAATGCATTTTTTAAAATGGCTTATAGTGAATTAAGAAATTCCACAAACCCAATGTACCATTAATCATTCAATAAATATCATATGTTGAATATTAATGTTAGTTTTAAGTTGTGATATTAGAATGAAGCTTATTATAAATGTATATTCTAGCACTTATATCTTTAATGAAATTAATTATTATTTAATTAAGGATAAATATTTAATATTTTCCTTAATAGAAAAGGAATTTGTTGTCAAGGAATGCAATTTTATCTATTTATCAATTTATTTATTTAAACATTTTTAATATATTACCAAATGACCCAATTGATTGACCATATTTTATGAACTTGTAAATTTTTCTACACTCAGGATATCATGAGACATTACTGCTGTTATTTTTGCCAAATTTTAAGTAAAATAAAATGATATTTTATTGTTATTAATAGCCATTCATTGTATTACCAAATGACCAATTTCTGTAATGATTCAATACAACACCCAGTGTTAATCACAAGTGTACACCTTAATCATCATCACAGTATTTTACCCACCCACTCTTCCCTCTGGTAGTCATCAGTTTGTTCCTTATAGTTAAGAGTCTTTCTTGGTTGGCCTCTCTCTCTCTCTTTTTTTCCTTTGGTCATTTGTTTTGTTTTCTAAATTCCACATATGAGTGAAAGAACATGGTATTTTTCTTTCTCTTACTGACTTATTTCACTTAGCATAATACTCTCTAGCTCTATCCATGTCATTGTAAATGACAAAATTTCATTCTTTTTTATGACAGTGCAATATTCCATCTTATATGTATACCACATCTTCTTTATCCATTGTATGGTTCTTAACTAGCCTAATTTCAATGTTGTGTCTCAGGGAATAGGGATACCTGAGGAGAAACAGGGAGACAAAGGAACAGCCAATGAGTTGAAGAATCAGAATATATACAGCATTTATCTATGAAGTCTATCATATAAGGGTGCAGTTCATGGCATCCCAAAACAAGTGCAGTGGTAACATCAAAGATCACTGACAACAGATCACTATAATGAATATAAGAATAATTGTAAAAGTTCAAAATATTTCAAGAACTACCAACATGGACACAAAGATATGAAGTGAGCCATTATTTTAAAAAACGGTGCCAATAGACTAGTTCAACAAAGGGCTGCCTGAACCTTTCAATTCGTAAGAAATGCAATAACTACAAAGCACAATAAAGTGAAGCTCAATAAAATGAGGCATAGCTCTCCATGTACATGTATAATGTAATGTACATTGGGATTATTAAGGGTGATTCAACTACTGAAAAATAACTTCAGAGCTGACTATAATTAAAAAAATTATAACCAGAAAAATATCAAGGAAATCTCATGGACAATAATATAAAATAACTCTATGATGGCTTCAACAGGAATTTAAACTTCTTGGCCTCTTCTGCATGTCTCACTTTGTGTTTCTCCAGGAAAATACTAGAACACATCTTTCTGAAATAAAAGTATCCTCTACCTCCAATATCTTAAGTCACAATCTAAGAAGTTATATTTTAATTTTAATAGAGTACAACCACACTGCACTAGAAAAAGCTGAATAAGTGCAAGAAATGCAATTATGTTGCTGAATCCTATTTTTACACAAGAATATTTTTAAAAGAAAGAAAAAGATAAAAAAATTCTTATAAAATGATTTCTCTATTCCTCTTTCCTTGTGTTCATACTATTGCCTTCCTTCAAATAGCTAAGTCCAAAATTGTCAGTACCTATTTTAGCAATTCAAGTTATTTCACAAATATTTTCTTTTTTTTTTTAAAGATTTTATTTATTTATTTCACAGAGATTACAAATAGGCAGAGAGGCAAGCGGTGGGCAGGGAGAAGCAAGCTCCCCGCTGAGCAGAGCCTGACACAGGTCTCAATCCCAGGACCCTGGGATCAAGACCTGAGCTGAAGGCAGAGGCTTTAACCCACTGAGCCACCCAGGCACCCCTCACAAATGTTTTCTTTTCTTTCTTTCTTTCTTTCTTTATTTATTTGACAGAGAGAGACCACAAGTAGACAGAGAGGCAGGCACAGAGAGAGAGAGAGAAGGAAGCAGGCTCGCCGCCGAGCAGAGAGCCCGATGCGGGACTTGATCCCAGGACCCTGAGATCATGACCTGAGCCGAAGGCAGCGGCTTAACCCACTGAGCCACCCAGGCGCCCCCCTCACAAATGTTTTCTAATCCTGCTACATGAAATTCAAATATTTAGAAACTGTACAAAATTAAACATCATTTATAATACATAATTTTTAAAAATATTCTGCTAGCATTTAAAGGTTTGGCTAGTTTTCTATCATGTATTTTCAAATAGTAATGCACTACACATTTGTGTACAAATGTTTTTATTTAACTTAACTGTAGTTGTGAAATAATTTTTTTCTTAGGTGGGATACTGTTGTGCCACAGAGTTGTGAGGTTTATTAAAGAGAAATATTTTATCGAATTACTTTTTAAAATATTGTTAAAAGTTAAAGATCTGTAAGTTAATTATACAATACAGTTCTTGCGTTTTTTTAAGTAATCTCTACACCCAACATGGGGCTCAAACTCTGACTCATGACCCTGAGACACCAAGAGTCACATGCTCAACCTACTGAGCCACCCTCTACAATACAGTTTTCCTTTTGGCACTGCAACTGATGAATTTCATTATGTAAAAATGTTGGTTATTATGACTGCAAAATAAAATATTTATCATTTGTTTTCCTTTTTAAATTCATATTCCAGATATACTGTTTTCATTATTAAAAAAAATAGTATATGCATATGATAAAACAGCACCAAAGGAACTTAAAATTGAATCTTGCAATTGAGTCCTTGTTTCTTGCTTTTACAGTTAATATATTTTGGGAAAGCATGCCAAAAATTCATAAAATTTTATAAGATTTTCTTAGGAGCTGTATATTACTCCTTGACTTAATGTGTAATAATATTGGTCATTTATTTATTTAGATTGCTGCATAATTTGTGCAATCAAGAACAATAATTACATAAACATGTGTATACCCATGTATACAAAGAAATGTATGTATTTTTGTATATGTATACTGAGATAAATAAGTATATAAACTCCCAGTAATTAATCATATTCAATAATCCACTATCAGTTTTTATTATATACTAAAGTGGTCCCTAGAGACAAACATATAACTTTGCTTACTTATTTTGAATATAATAATTAAAGAATGATGCTTGTGTCATGATGATGCAACTAGAGAAGATAGAAAATTTTAGAATAGAGCCAAAAGACTAGAATTCACCAAAAAACAGATGAAATATTAAAGAGCAGAACTTAATAATCTTGAGAACAAAGATATAATAGAGAATATGAACACTTTCTAAAAGCTGATTTTTTGGAAAGACCAGGGAAGTAAAAATAATTCTGGTGAGAATAATCAATAAAAAATAAATAAGAGCAAATTAATAACATTAAACATTAAAGATTCATAAATTTACTGAAAGCTCTAGGAGATCTTAATGATATTTTCAAGTACCTTAAATTTCAGTATACTTTGAGTATGTTTTAAATTACTTTTAACCTTTCTGTATTGCATTTCAAATGAATTGTTTAACTGCTTGATTCTTTATTTTTTGTTATTTAATTTATACTTTAATTCTTGAGAAAAAGAAAATATACCCATCAAATAATATTATAATTTATAAGTATAGTATCAGATAGACTTGATTAATCATTTATTTTATTGAAAGTATAAATTATGCAGGGAACTTTTCTTCCAAGAGCATTTTCAAAATTAGTCATTAGATACAGGAATATTTATTTTAAATTATAAAACAAATCAAATCTGAAAGTATCTTTGGGTTTAAAATGAGTCTCTTGAAGACAGCATATCAATGGGTCTTGCTTTTTTTATCCAATCTGATACCTTGTGTCTTTGATTGGGACACTTAGCCCATTAACATTCAGAGTAACTATTGAAAGACATGAATTTAGTGCCATTGTATGACCTGTAAGGTGATTGTTACTGTGTATTGTCTCTGTTCCTTTCTGGTCTATGTTACTTTTGGGTTCTCTCTTTGCTTAGAGGACCCCTTTCAATATTTCTTGCAGTGATGGTTTGGTAACCCAAATTCCTTTAGTTTCTGTTTGTCCTAGAAGCTTTTTATCCCTTCTTTTATTTTGAATGAGAGAAGATATTTACAAATGACATATCAGATAAAGGGCTGGTATCCAAGATCTGTAAAGAACTTACCAAATGCAACACCCAAAGAACAACTAATCCGATCAGAAAGGGGGGAGAATGGTGCGCTTCAGTGGCTCGTTGGTTAAGTGAGTGCCTTTGGCTCAGGTCATCATCCTGGAGTCCCTGGGTTGAGCCCCACATTGGGCTCCCTGCTCAGCAAGGAGTCTGCTTCTTCCTCTGCCCCTCTTCCCTCTTGTGGTCTCTCTCTTTCTCTCTCCCTCATTCTCTCTCTTTCAAATAAATAATAGCTTTAAAAAAAAAAAAAAAAGAAGCGGGCAGAGCACATGAACAGACATTTATCCAAAGAAGACATCCAAATGGCCAACAGATACATGAAAAAGTGCTCAACATCACTCATCATCAGGGAAATACAAATCCAAACCACAATGAGATATCATTTCACACTAGAATGGCTACAATTAACAAGTCAGGAAATGACAGATGTTGGCAAGGATGTGAAGAAAGTGGAACCCTCCTACACTGTTGGTGGGAATACAAGCTTGTGCAGTCACTCTGGAAAACAGTATGGAAGTTCCTCAAAAAGTTGAAAATAGAGCTACCCTATGACCCAGCAATTGCATTACTAGGTATTAACCCCAAAGATACAAATGTAATGATCCGAAGGTGTACCTGTACCCTAATGTTTTAGCAACAATGTCCATAATAACCATACTGTGGAAAGAACCCAGATGTCCATCAATAGATGAAAGGATAAAGAAGATATGAATGAATATTACACGGCCGTCAAAAAGTGAAATTTTGCCATTTGCAATAATGTGGATGGAACTAGAGGGTATCATGCTAAGTGAAATAAGTCAATAAGAGAAAGACAATTTTCATATGATCTCACTGACATGCAGAACTTAAGAAACAAGACAGAGGATCATAGGGGAAAAGAGGAAAAAATAAACCAGAAAGGGATACAAACCATAAGAGACTCTTAATCTTAGGAAATCAACTGAAGCTGCCGAAGGGAAGGGGATGGGGGGGATGGAGTGGCTGGATGATGGACCCTGGGGAGGGTATATGTTGTAGTGAGCACTGGGTGTTGTGTAAGACTGATGAATCACAAGCCTTTACCCCTGAAACAAATAATACATTATCTGTTAATTAAAAAAATAAATTCATAAAAACAGATAATATATTTTTTTAAATTATATACACAGCCTTTAGAAATATATTTGCTCAGACTTTGGTGAGGCTGATACCCACATGTACTTACACTGCTGGCTCAAAACACATTGAAATGATACAAACAACATCAAAAATAACATCTAAAAAAGCATATCTGAAAGCTAAAATGATGCCAAAAAATTCATGATCCAAATGTTCTATAAGAAGAAAGTGGAGAAATTGAAGAGGAAGATTTGATGTAGTTCAGTTCAAAAGAAGTTGACAGAAATGAATATTTTCGTGATGTATTGACTTCAAGTTCTAAGCGCTAAGGTGGAACATCAGAGTCATTCTCACTGCATGTAATAAGAATAAAATAAAGGATCCCTTATCAGTGGATGGATACCGAATAGAAGTTAGAAATTATATGTAAAATGTCTTTACCATCACTTCAGGAGACTTCAAATAATCACTGTAAGACTGAGTGAATGAATGAAAAGAATGAGATGGAAATAAGGAAGAAAAGCAAAGACACAAGCAAACAAGCTCTTTTAGGAATGATCTACAGAGAAAAATTCTCAAATGTGATTAAAATCAGCAGTAAGATAAATAGCAAATTTAATTATGCAGAGATGAATACTCTCCAGCTAAAATAAAAATGACAAACTATAAATTATTCTCAAAGAAGTTTTTAGCAGCTTAAAAATGTGACAACCAAATTGTCTTTTATGTGAAGTCCCAAAATTTCCCTGTGATATCCTTATGCATTCCCACCCCAGTTCCCATGAAACACTTACATAAGGATGAACTGGCTGTACCTATTCTCTCTTTACTTGAATGACACAAACATTCTCATTGTATTTCACATTTCTGTGGTCAAAAGAATATAAATATTCTGAAGACCCTTCTTAATCTTATTAAACTGAATTATATCAGGATACTTCTTAAAATCCTCAGTGTGATTCTGATCACATTATTATCTCATTTCTATTCACCAAGGTTCCTTACAAAAACAATTATAATTTACACAGATCTAAATAATTTTCACTAAATATTGTGTTTTTAATTTTTTTAATTTTATTTTTTTTATTTCACTGTGACTTTTCTTTTTGAACTGTTGATGTTTTATTCTTGTAAAAAGTTCATCAATATGTTTTTGCTTATTTTGTGATTTTTACTAATTTTAACATAGTTTTTTCTCAATGCTATAAAGATATCCAATTACATTTTCTTCTTAAATGTTTTTTTCAATCCTTAGATATTAAATCCTTGTCAAATTTTTGCTGTAGTATGGAGCACAAATACATCTGGCTTTCATATAAATAGCTAAATTGCTAAACAATCTAAACTTCCCTCATGGATTTCCCCTCCAACTTATGTGGAATATATAAAAAATATAGAGTTATAATTTACTGAGTAAAAGTGATACTCAATACCATGAATATGACTATTCTTCCCAAATAATCTGAGTGAAATTCACAATGAGAATTTCCCCCAAACTCAGCAAGGTAATGTTAAAATTTCATAATTGGCATGAAAGGAATAAAGCCAAACCAGTTTGGAGAAGAATAAGAAGGAAAGGACACATTTTCAAAATATTGATAATATAAATCTATGATAATTAAAACATTGTGCTTGTTATAGTGATCACCAAATAGATCAATATAATACAGGCCTTGGAAATAGCACCATTCATATAGGGGAACTTGATATACAATTCACCAAAGAGAATCATAGAATTTTAGAGATCATATGTTACGCTTACAAGGGATATAGCAATAATTTGTGAGGTATAGATTATTTTAAGATTTTTTTCTTGTGAAATAATATTTTCAAAGACAATTTATTTGTTTAATTATACTGAATAATATCTTATTTTCTACATCTTCAGAATAGAGGAAACTTTATTCTTGTTTTGTTTGGATTTACTTTACCAGAAGTTTAGTAAGCCTAAACTCTCTAGCGTTTCATGCTTTGGCACTGGATATCTACTGATTGACATTGAGGGAAAAACAAGGACAGGTCAGGGAGTTCAAAGGAAAGAAACAGACATAAAAGTTGTAAAACACAAAAGGAATGATAGCATGTGTTGTTTTGCATTTACAAACAGTGATAATACAGCTTTAAAGCTTTTTAATGGCAACTTAGATATATTCTGTGAATTTATTTGCTTGACTACTTTCCCTTGTATGACAACAAAAAATTCTGAAGCACATAAAGATGAAATTTCTTGGCAAAAATCACATAATTATTATTTGAGAAGTGTTTTCCCCATACCATTCTATATTAGCCAATTTTATTTTAATATAATAATTTATTTCTATGAATATTTTAATGTCATTAACCTAAAGAAAACAAAACAAAAATATCTAGCCATTGGAAATGTTTCCTAATACAGATTTATTTACATCCAGTGTAGTCCTCCAACACTTTGTAATTCTCTTGGTGCATGAGTCGTGCTTAGACTAAAAGTTAATTAAGACCTACGACTATTCAAACTATTATAGTATAAGCTTCCTGAGAGAAGAGACCATGTTCTGTACATTTTTGTATTCCTTATAGCACTTAACAAATGCTTTATGCATAGTAAATCCCTGATAAATATTCAGAAATTTACAAATTAGAAATTTTATATATGTTTCTTAATAGCACTTGAACACCAGATTTCCAACAGGCACCTTATAATAGGCACCTACCTAGGTGGCTCAGTCAGTTATGCCTCCAACTTTTGATTTCAGCTCAGGTCATGATCTCAGGGTTGTGAGATTAAGCCCTTCGTCAGTCTCTACCTCAGGCATGGAGCCTGCTTAAGGTTCATTCTCTCTCTCTCTTGCTCTCACTCTCCCTCTCATTCTCTCTCTCCCTCCCCCCAAAATAAAAATAAATTTACAATAGAAATTTAAAAAACCAAAAAGTAATGTGCTCTGAATTAATTATGGAATTAGAATGATGTTTGACATTACATACTGGACAAGGACTGACTCAAGTCAATAATGAAGGAGCATCAAGAATAGAGTTTGACTATACCTTTCAGGAAAGAAACTACCATACTGGCTTGATCCTAGTTGTTTGCACAGAAGTAATACACAAAATATCTCATCACACTACTAAACCACCAAAATAACAGTGATATATATTTTTACTCTATTGTTGTTTTTAAACTTAGAATAATTGTAATGAATTCCATTGATCCTAAAGTGAATATCTTTGTCACTTTTTAATGCTCTGAATTCAGGATATATTTAATCATGAATGATGCATCATTATTGCATTGACAATTTTTCTTCATTTTTACATAACTAATGGTATATCTTACATCAATGGTTGTTAGCTATAACGATGAAATACATTTTACCAAAATATATAGGGAAAGCAATAAAAATTCTATTTAATAAATTAGTGATTAGTTACAAATTGCCTATAGTGTTAGAAGGTTATTAAAACCATTATTCACAATGATATCATTCTGACAACTAGGAGTCCAATGTTGATGATTTCCATAATCTAAGCTCTCTTCCCTTCTATTGCCTTAAACTGCTTGGAATCATAAAACAATATTTATTAGCAGTATTATTTCTATTGTGTTGCCTTTAGTCAGCTTGGTATCATTGACACTCATTCTCAGGTTTCTTCTGCATCACAGAGGAAAAAGCAGAACTAGGAGATTTTACTTCCCAGACTCCTTTTTTCCACAGAGGTCCTGGTTAGAGCATGCTTGTGAAAGATCATTATTCTCTTGAGTGGCTGCAGGGATTCACATGGACAGAAAGATGGCAGATGTGATGTTAATTAGGTGAACTCTTTGAGCATTAGTTGAAATCTGTGCTTAAGCTGAGACCTATGAGGGCTTCTCTGAACTTTGCTTCAACTTTTAGCATTTTTCTCAATTCTACATTTAGATGATCTATACCTTGACTGAATAGTGTGGTTCTGTTTTATTGACAAAAGAGTGGTGCACAATTAGGAAATTAGGAAAATAAAAAAATATATATTCTTTTAACAAATGTTCCATTTTGATTGTTGTATCTTCTAGTCTTTTAACTCCAGTTTATGGAATCTGAACTACCATCCTCCTTTGAACCTGTAGGACACTTGATAGACCCATTGTAAATCAGCTTAGTTTTTTTTTTTTTTTAAAGATTTTATTTATTTATTTGACAGACAGAGATCACAGGTAGGCAGAGAGACAGGCAGAGAGAGAGGAAGGGAAGCAGGCTCCCCGCTGAGCAGAGAGCCAGATTCAGGGCTGGATCCCAGGACCGTGGGATCATGACCTGAGCCGAAAGCAGAGGCTTTAACCCACTGAGCCACCCAGGTGCCCCTAAATCAGCTTAGTTTTGTGTATTTCACTACAATATGTTAAGAAATCTTTGCCTTCATACCTTGTTTTTAGTTCCTAAGCATTCTCAAAGTTTATTTAAGTTTAATATTTTAATATTACTTATGTTCTGGTAATGCAAGGGCAGGAATCAGCTAGAACGCTGCTTTCTACTTTCTTCTTCTGCAAACCACTCAAACAGAGAGGGATAAAGGCTCTGACTGGCCCTTTTTATGTTTTATGTTTATTCTGACATTTCTGGTGAATGCATTTGAAAGAAACCAGTTATGTCTTTGACATGATCAACTATATTATTTCCCAGGGCTTATGCTGCCCTTTCCCCTAATGGCTTGCCTCTATTTCCTGTCCTAAATTTCCAGTATACATTACCTCCCTCGGGGGGTATGATGAGCCAATAGATTTTTTTATTCATTTCATTTTCAAAGGGCTTTATTTTGTTTCATCTACACCACTGCAAATAGTTTGGAGAATTTCTACTCACAGTCTTTCTGGGTATAGAGACCTCTTTATAATTTGCTGATAATCTTTCTTCTGGTCATGCATTTGGGTCTCATGCCTTTTCCAAGACCTTTTTATTGTTACATCACATGTTTCTTCTAAAAATTTTGGCGTTATTTCCCAAACAAAAAATGTGTTGGTTTATTTGTTATGACCTAAGTCTGTAGCTCTGGAAAAAAATAAAGTATGATGTTTTATATATATTTAATATATTTGTATCTAAAAAAAATGTTTCTAAATAACCTACTACCCTGTTTACTTTTTGTAAATGGTGCTAGTGATTGAAAATTTATCTCATTAAAGGTTTTGACCATAAAATCACATTGATAAGATGAGGATTACAAAACAATGTAATATTAGATTAGAAGGATTATTATGAAACGGCATAGTTTTGGAAAGTTTCTTGATATATTTTAAGGCACATCACCTGAACATTCATAATTGATTTATTTTTCATTTGAACATTACATATCCCTTCAAAAGTGATGATTTTGGCATGACTTTACTGAGTGAGTATCAAGGTCTTACTGAGTGAGTATCAAAGTCTTTTATTTGATCTAAACAGATAAAAGCTGATAGTACTGATGCTGGCCTGGAAGTCAAGGGCTGATCTTCCCTTTCTTGCATACAATAGACCAAAACTAGGCCCAGAAGCATTTCTTGTGGCTATTGTCTTTTCTTCCTCCCCACTATTCTGATTCTTACATTAGTTTTACCCTTTCAAACTATGAACGGATTAATAAATACCATATCCATTCTTGTGTCTTATTCCTTTTGCCAATATTATGCTCATGAAATTTATCATTATGTAGTAGAAGTTAATAAATTTGCATTGTGAAATATTATTTCATTATATTAATATTGTTTCATATGTTTATTCATTCTATTGTTGATTAATAGCTGGTTGGTTCCAATACTATCATTTATGGAAAATACTGCTCTAAACATCTTGTACGTATCTTTTAGTTTATTTCTATTAGACATGTACCTAGAAGTGAAGTATTTTGGATTTGGATATATGTGTCTGGATTTAGTAGATACTGCCAAACTATTCTCTAAAGTACATGCAAAATTTTACCTTCTTAGAGAACTTAGAAAAATTGTCCCAGGACACCATATTGCCAGGTTAGAGTAGCACATAACACTGTAGGATATTTCTATTTGAGAAAGAGATGGGTATATTTCTGGCTATTAAATGTGTAATTGGACTTTGTTTGGAATTGAATGGAAGGAAAGAAGGGGGTGGTATGTCACACATGCTTAGATAGTAGAAAAAACTAGAAGTCTGTCCAGGTTCCTTGTTCACTATGAACTATCCCACTACCTTCAACATAGTGACAGGAGGGTCCTCTTTAGCATGATCTAATTGTTCCCAAAGTGGACATTTAATCAAGTATGGTAACCTTTTCATGGGGAGTTTGAATTGGAACTGAAGGGTTTTTGGGGTTACTGGCATCATAAACTAGATGAGAACTGTAGGGGTTGAATTTTATCACCCTTTATATGGACTGCAAAAACAGAAAGTGTTGATATTCAGAAATAAGGAGGAATGCAGAGATACAAGTAAAATATTATATGAAATTTTATATCAGAAATGTTAATATGGTCAAATTGTTTGTTTCTGTAGTGTCCTCTACCTCTCACTCTTTATCCTCTGTCCACAATTCTTAATTTTGTCATCTTGTTGCAATGGTTCTGGTCTCCATTACTACTTAAAAATAGTTGTCAAAAAATAATGTGAAAAAGTACTTTCCAATAAATTATGATTTACTGATAAGGCTTAACAATGTCAGTACTATTTTCATATCAGAGCAATCATTTTTTTATTTTGATCCAACATCATAAAAATAAATATGTTGACTCATTTACATTGAGAAAAAGGTTGAAAAGATATTTTGGGAAAACAAGGTCCTTTTTATGGCTCTTTTGTTAGTCTAAGAGCAGGTTTTACATTTCTCAGCTTAAACTGTAAGTAATATTTTAAGAAAAATGATATGATGTCTTTCACATGGAAAAAATATTTGAATGTACATATTAGCCCAGAACTGTGTAGGTTAAAAACCACAAACTAAATCAGTAGTCATAAAACTCATTAATTTCAAACCAGAGTTATTCTAAAGTTTAATGATTTTGAGAAGGCAATGGGATTGGAAGATATGTTCCAATGCACTCAAGGCTCACTCACATTTCTATGAGGCCCTGTTAAAATGGAAGCGTCCACTGTCCACAGCATGAGATGTTTTGTTCTAAAGAAATATAAAAGGGCTTAAATTTTGTGATAGCTCTCATCATGTCCAGACTATAAGCTACCAGGTTTAAACTTTGCAGGAGGTTTTTTTGTCCTAAGGCACTTGTTTAACACACTAGGTTTTGTTGTTTTTAGTGTTATTTTGGGGTTTTTTTTACTCTTTCCCTCAAGAGTTCTATGAAAAGTTCAAAATATTTAACATTGATGTACCCTGCCAGGAGCTTGATAGCGTGACCATCAATCAATAGTGACAATTCCCAATTTTCATTTTATCAAGTGCATCACAGACATTGAAAACATCTGTTTTGTGATATATTATTAAGTGAACTGCCATACACATTTCCTTAGTTTTCTTTTCAAGTGTGAGCTTTACTACACACTAAAGATAATTTACCAGAAAGATGGTCATTTTAGTATATATAACTTGGGGGAAAGTAATTTATTAAAAATAAATGTTATTTATTAAAAATAAATGGATTTTTAATTTATGCATGTCTGAATTGTATGTCTCATCCGGATATAAATTATTTTTAGCCAGCATGTTGTGGAGACCTATGCTATGTCTTATATATAGAAATGTCTCTGTAGAAAAATGAGAGTAAAAATCCAAAACTACTCATTCCTCTCCTCAATATGATTTATATTAAATATTTTGGAATAATATTGAGATGAAACATAAATGTAATCATCCAATAAAATATCCAGATGAAAGCTTCCTAGTTCAGAACTTATTGACAATTAAAACTCAAGATCAATATTCCATAGCATTTAAAATACACAGATATGAATTTTAATATCCTCCAATCACCTGGCCCTCTTTCTACTTTTTGACCTCTCTGACATCCTATTACCCTTCCAGTAACCTCTAAGCCCCTGAGTATCTCCTTGAATATATTATAATTTTATTTTAGACACAGTATGTAGTTTACTAACATTGATTAAGTGTTTGACATATACTAAGTATTTCAACGCAAGGATAAAATTACATATTCCAGTCAAAAAGTTGCCATATTTAGAAAATAAAAATACATGACCATCACTTAAAATTGCATTTCACCCAAACAACAAATACTTTCTTTAAGATCTGGGACATATTAATTTATTTATTTACTTATTTATTTTTAATTTTTTTTTTATCACTGAAGTATAGTTGACACAAAATGTTACATTAGCTTCAGGTACACAACACAGTGATCTGACACGTCTATGTTTTACACTCTGCTCATCAAAAATGTAGCTACCCTCGGTCACCATACAACACTATTGCACTACCATTAACTGTATTTTTTTATGCTTTACCTTTTATCCATTGACTTATTCATTCCATAACTGGAAGCCTGTACCTCCCGCTCCCCTTAGTGTTTTGGTTTTCTTTGGGTAAATACCTAGTAGTGGAATTACTAGATCATATGGTATTTCTGTATCAAAATTTTAAGGAACCTCCATACTGTTTTCCACAGTGGCTGCACCAATTTACATTCCCACCAACAGTGCATAAGGGTTCCTTTTTTTCCACATCCTCACCAATACTTGCTTCTTGTTTTTTTTGTTTTTTTTTTTTGTTGTTGTTGTTGTTTTTACCTTAGCCATTCTGACACGTATGAGGTAATATCCCATTGTGGTTTCAAATTTCATTGCCTTAGTGATAAAAATTTAGTGATGTTCATCATCTTTTTATGTGTCTGTTTGCCATCTGTATGTCTTCTTTGGAAAAATGTCTTTTCAAGTTCTTTGCCCATTTTTAATCAAATTGGTTTTTTGGTTCTTTATTGTATAAGTCCTTTATATATTTTGATTATTAACCCCTTGTAGGAGATATCATTTGCCAATATATTCCCCTGTTCACTAGGTTGTCTTTTGAAGGTAAACATTTTGTATTTCTATGGTGTGGACCAGAGAACTCCAAGAATTGTCTAATTTTCTTTTTAAGTGCTACCCTGATAAAAGTACTCAATACTTTTAAAATCTTTAGAGCAACTTTAAGGCTTGTAAATACATAGAAGAAATATTTTTTTTAAAAATGACTCAATAGTATTTCTTTTTACTTTCAAAATATAAAGAACAAAATTAAAAGAAACATTGCAAGTCTAAAATAAATTTTATATTTCTAAATGATAGCAGGATTCTCAGTGTCTAGAACAGTGTCTAACTTTGTATAGGTGCTTAATATTTATTGACTAAACTATTAAGTAAATTAGTTTCTTATAGAATTTTTAGTCTAATGGGGCTATAAAAAAACTAATGTGTTATGCCACAAAATCATATGATAAATGTCACAATATAGGTCATGCAGAGAGCTTGGTATCACACAGAAGTAGTTTCTACTTCAGATATAGAGAGTAGCAACAAGCTTTTGAAGGAATTGTATTTCCTGTAGGATGAAATCTATATCATTGAGCTATTATGGATCAAAACAGTCAGTGGATCATATACTTGAAAGGAGAAAGGAATTTTCATTAGTTCTTAGATCATAAAACAGGCAGCTGTGTGACCTCACTACCAGTAGGGTTAACCTCCTTATTATGTACAATATCAATTAGATAATTAATTATGTTGGTATATGCTGTATAGTTACCAATTATATATATGTTTAATTAAACTTCATTATACTTTGTTTATAAACCAAATTTGTTCTACATGTTATATTGTCTTCCTTTTAGTTTTCCTGTAATTTTGCTGAACAAATTGAGATATAAAACATTTTACACTGTAGGCCTGAAGTGTAAAATCCCAATTGTTGTCACATAAGCAATACATATAAGTAATAATGTAGCTAATGTAGTTTCTCAGACACTGAAAGAAACTTAAAAACAACATAGTTATCATTGCTTTCAATTCACTTCTAATCCAATTTCTTAAACAATTGCAACATAAAAGATTCCTTCCCTTACAAACATTCAATAGCCATTATGACCAGAAAGATGCTTATCTCTGTATAGAATACTAACAAAATGTGGCTTTCTATAGACGCATTTGAAAAATAAGTGGGTTATATAATGGTAGATGATAAAATAAATCATTCATGCTTTCTTTTATATTTTATTTTAGAAATGAGGTTCTTTTCCATTTTATGATGTAAGAAATTAAAATTTGGGGTATTTAGCCATAAATATTTTTATTGCTTTTCCTTTGGGTCAATATCATAACAAGATCTAGAGGAAAATTATGAAAAATATTCTCCCCAACTACCAATTACTAGGAATTTTTATCCATTATATTACCTAAAATCACTTAGTCACTCCCAGTGTACCTATTAGGTGGCAATATCTTCTATTGTATTTCTACTTACCTATATTTATTGGAATTGCAATCTTCCCTGGAATAAGAGGTGAAACTTAGCACAAAGGAAGAACTTTTTAATTTATTGCAGTAGAGTTTTTTTTTCACATTTTTATTGTTTATTCCACATCCTAAAGTTTCATCCAACATTAGATAAATGGATGATCATAAAAGAGTCAGAGGAAGATCTGTGCTTCAAGTAATAAGTCTAATAATTTTATTAAAAGTAAAATATTCATATAGATATATTTTCAAAATGGTATGTGTTGGGCAACATGCAAACTAAGTAATCCAAAGCAACAACATGTTAAAATATAGCCATACTTTGTATAACATTCTAATTTTATATAATCTGATTCAGAGAGAATAAAGTATCTCTAAGAATACAAATATATAAAACTGAAAATATAGTGGAACTGCCCTGAGGTCAAATATTTACAACATTGATACCTGGAGAGTAAGCTTTGAGAGGCTGAACAGTTGGAGCTGACTCTGACTATACCAGTATCTTGATGATAGTTTAGTTGACCATAGAAGCAGAATTAAAACAAAACAAAACCAAAAAAGGTACTCAATTTAGGATTTCAGTAGTTCAAAATCTACTAAATAGAAGATTTGAATCCAAAATAACAACAGAGAATGCTAAAAGTTATGATGAAATGAATATTTAAATAAACAACAGATTCTTATCTCCAAAGATTTCAGGTATTAGAATTAGTACAGCATCAAATACAGTACATAAAAGCATTGTTTTTTAAAGAGATCATATCATCTTTCCAGCATTCTATTCCATTTTTTCCTATTTTCTTTTCCTATTTTTCTGCCTTCTCTAGGCTTAATTGATTAATTTTATTACTCTAATTATCTCCTCTATTGATCAAGTATTTATACCTATAGTTAAACACTTTTTTGGTTGCCTTAGGATTCATAGTATATATTTCATTTGTTTCAAGGCTAGCTTTAAATAAGATTCATAATATATATTCTATTTGTTCCAATGCTAGTTTCAATTTCCATAATTTCTTATAGAAAGTAGAAGCAGACAGATAACTTCCTAACTTATTTTATGGGGCTGATATTACTCTAATACCAGAAACAAATAGTCATGAAAACTACAGACTAGTAATAACCTGCTTCACACATAGTCTAAGAATCTTATATTCCCAAATATTACTTTCTATCCTTATTGTCGTCATTTCCCTATTCATTGCTACAACAACATGCAAGGGATGCCTGGGTGGCTCAGTGGGTTAAACATCCAACTCTTCATTTAAGCTTAGGTCATGATCTCAGGGCCCTGAGATGGAGAACTGCATGATTTGTTCTGTACTCAACAGGGAGTCTGCTTCTCTCTCTCTCTTCTCTGCCCCTCCCCCTGCTCATGCACTCTCTCTCTGTCTCTAAAATAAATAGCTAAATCTTTAAAGAAACATAAAAATAAAAACAAAAATAAAAATGCACTACCCTTATTTTAGATACTCCTAGTAATTAGTTCATTGTCATTGTCTCTTCATTTAGGGTAGGGTCTTACATCTCTATCACTCCTCAGAGAGATACTGTTTCTAGTCTTATTAACTGTATTCCACTGTTACTTGTATTAAAAGCTTATCAGGATTGGGGGTCGTCTGGGTGGCTCAGTGGGTTAAGCCACTGCCTTCAGCTCAGGTTATGATCTCAGGGTCCTGGGATCAAGCCCAGCACTGGGCTCTCTGCTCAGCAGGGAGACTGCTCCCCACCACCACCTGCCTGCCTCTCTGCCTACTTGTGATTTCTCTCTGTTAAGTAAATAAAAAAAAATCTTTTTAAAAAGCAAAAAAAAAAAAAAAAAAGCTTATTAGGATTATGCTTTGGCGAAGGGGAGGAAAAGGATGGGATTTTCTTTGGTGGTCCGTTTGGACCTTAGGCTTCCTAGGTACTGTGAACCCAATTATCAAGTGTATGCCTTTCACAAATATTACTGTCTTTCCACATTTAACACATGTAGAACCTAGCATAGGTTCCTCCCCCTTTCCCATCTGCAGTAGATTTCTACTCTGCATCCAGGCTACAGTTTCAGCTTTTGTTTTTGTTCTTTTCTCTGCAGATTAAGGCTCTCCTCAATAAGATAACAGGGGAGATGGATTCAGGCAAAGGTTCTTATGGGCATAATATTTGGGAACATTTATAATAGTAGAATTTTACACTGGTAACATATAATGCTTTCCATCCATTATATTAAAAGTGTAGGTTGTAGTACTAAGTATAAAGGCTATTTTATGAAGCTATAAATCCAGAAATTAATAAACAAGATAGTTTTAACTACTAATGGTCAATTAGCATATTATTTTCCCCAGCCAGTGAAATGGCTAAAACAAATGTAACTTAGCTTGTTTCTTTCTGTTCTTTTAAGACAGTAATAATCTCTAAAGATAGAAATTAGTCAAGGCATAAGTGCATTCTTCATAAGTATAAATTTTCAGTTTCATAGCATTTTAGTTAAAAATTAACAAATAATACTGATTGTCTTATTTTGAGAAAAAAAATGTTCCCCCATGTTATAGTTGAAGTCAAGAACTGCAATGATTTATCCTAATACATCTATAATGCATATCTTGGGCTGTAACTGTTTTTCATTGTTTTGATAAATTCATACTTACTTTTCTAATTTTACAGAGATTAAAAAGAAATTTAAAAAGTCCTAAAAGTTGATGCAATTAGAATGACTATATTAGGGGCGCCTGGGTGGCTCAGTGGGTTAAAGCCTCTGCCTTTGGCTCAGGTCATGATATCAGGGTCCTGGGATCCAGCCAGCATAAGGCTCTCTGCTCCGCAGGGAACCTGCTTCCTCCTCTCTCCCTGCCTGCCTCTCTGCCTAGTTGTGATTTCTCTCTGTCAAATAAATAAAATATTTTTAAAAAAAGAATGACTATATTACTTATTCTATTGTAGAAATGGCCTCTCATTATATAAATAATGGACTACTTAGCATATACTGGAAGAAAGACAAATAAGTGGAAGCAAAATCAGAATATGTCAACAGAAGGCACTTATTTTCAAGACAGAGTTGAATTATTTAGGTAAAATATTGATGGCTTAAAGGACAATTGTATAAATAACTTCTTGGAGAGGTTTTATGCCCCCCCCCGCATGCTGACAATGAATTTAACAAAATCCTGAAAAATGAGAATAGATTTTTCCTCCTTATTTTTGGAAGAAAAGACATAGATTTTTGTAAGCACCTTAAGGTTAATAAAAATGACAATTTAGAGGTTCAACTCATATGTATATCCAAATGCTTCTTGCAAACTTTTCCATATGTGATGGTGGTCTTTTATGACTTTTGGTGACTTTGCTAAGTCTTGTTCGCAACCTGACAGTGCAAAGACAGTAAACAATAACAAAGTGTCACACAGGCTATCAATGTGATACTTTATAAATGATAATGGAATAAAAAGAGAATTCTTGTCTTACCTAGTAAGTTTAAATATCTATTTGAAAATGAAGAACAAATACTCTGGCCTTCTATCTCCTTTAATAAATCCAGCAATCCTTACATAATAAAAACTTGTTTTTGAAAAACACACTATTTTGCCTTGGGTATTGAAAGACAGATGTTTATACTAAAGAATTTGCAATGTTTTGCAAAACAACATATTAAATGATTTGAATCCTAAAGCAACTCATTTCCTTTATGTGACAGGCAGAGATCAGCATATGTTAAACTTTTTCCTTACCAACAAGTCATCTTACTGCTTATCTTTACAATTTTCTGTCTCATATATTTTGTAAAAAGTTGATAAAGAGTTTTATTGGTGATTCACATTATTTGTCAACAAGAGAAACTACTGTTGTTAGGTACCTTCAAGTAAGGCTAGTGTAGTTTATTTGTTTTTTTAATTGGGTTTTGTATATTTAGTGAAGGTGTAAAATAGTAATTTTACTGGAATAAGGATGCCATATTGGCCAAAAATCATACAAAGTTATTTTTGAGAGCACATGAGATAGTCAAATATGTATGTCATTTCAAATAATCTCATTGAATTTTTCCATTTATTACACTTATTTATAAACCGAATTTCTTTAACTAGAAACAAGATATTTCCTTTAAGTATTATTTTAAATTTTAAAAGTACACACACAAAATAATCTGACCCAAGATGTCCTTTACTAACCCTAACATTTTTCCTAGTTTGATTAAATATAAAACATGACTACAGTTGTCTCCATTTAAAAAAAAGTGAAAAGAAGAAAGGACTGACTTTTTAAAATAGCAAAAAGTGTATTCTCAGGAGCAAGTTTTTTTTTTCTTTTTTTTGTAGAAGAATCAAATTCCACTGTGTTCAGTGATCTTCTATGTTCAGTTGTGCTGTGGAATATGAAGCAATTAACCTGAAATGTGGGAAAGTGATAGCTAGGACATCCTGCCATATGACAGACTGAGCTTATATAGAATGGCCCCCTCCCAGACATATTAAAAACATACCAAAAGAAAATACATAGAAATTTTAGGTAAACCTTAAAAAAATACCTTGTCATACACACAGAGAGGGAGAGAAAGAGAGACAGAAAGAGAACCCTTAACTTCTAGAGTTGAAGATTAAAGGCAAAAATTGTGAAGTAAGCAAGAGCAAAATTATAGAACACCCAGGTATCAGATATGATTGAGGTTTCAGGGACTTTTTCTTTTTTTAAAGATTTTATTTATTTATTTGACAGACAGAGATCACAAGTAGTCAGAGAGGCAGGCAGAGAGAGAGGAGGAAGCAGGCTCCCCGCTGAGCAGAGAGCCTGATGCTGGGCTAGATTCCAAGACCCTGGGATCATGACCCAAGCCGAAGGCAGTGGCATTAACCCACTGAGCCACCAAGGCGCCTTCAGGTACTTTTTTCTTAACTAGAGGATGGTGAACTATCAGTGATTACTGAAATCAAGCTGGTGGGTTGTATCAGGAAAAATATATATATACAAATAGTAGGACTAAGTACAAGAAAAAAAAATAGGTAGATGACTCTCACTGTAGTGCTCGGATTGAAGTTTTTGAGGTTTTATTGACGAGGCTATTTTCTAATAGAAATTTTGAGTAGAAGTTAATTTGTTGATTTTTATTTGGAAAATATGGGAATAATTGATTTCATTAGATATAATGCGCCAAGAGTTATACTTTGTTGTCATGTAGGTCACTGATCAGTTTGTATCTTACCCTGTGATTCTATTCTGACATTCCATTATAAAAATTCATAGTTTCTAAAATTCTTGTTTAATCCCATATTTTATTTAAGACTCATTTATTTGAGAGAGAGAAAGAGAGAGAGAGCGTGCGTGCACATACAGGCAGGGATGGGGGAGGAGCAGAGGGATAGGGAGAAGCAGGCTCTGCACTGAGCAGGGAGCCCAACATGGGTCTCCATCCCAAGACCCCCAAGATCATGACCTGAGCTGAAGGCAGATGCTCAACTAACTGAGCCACCCATATGCCCCTAAACCCATTTTAATTGCTTACTAGCTCCTTTATTAACAGGCTAAATAAAATCATTGAAGTATGACTATTTTTTATTTGAATGAGTGCTATTTTTGTTCACCTTTTGGAATTATACTTGAAGAACTTTAAGTAGCATTAATCAGAATGAATCTCCTATAACAAAGGTAAGTTTTATTTTTAGAAACATGCAGTTTGTGTGTGTGTAGCAGATTACAATACAGATTATAATACAAATGAGAATTAATTTCTCTATCTCTCCTTTTTTTTTCAAAACCACTGTTCTATGGTCTAGGGTTTCTGTTGTTAATATCCATCAAAGTATTTAAAAACATGTTGGCAAATTTTAGTGTAGTGACAAAATAGAATATCCCTAGTTATCTGTAAAGGTTATTAAAATTATCTGCCCTTTTCCAGTTATAGATTTGTGTAAGCTTGAGTTTTCTTCATATTCAACCAAAACTCATATTGCAAAAATTTGATTGCACAAGATAAACAGCTGTCTTCTATTAAAACAAATATTAAAGATATGTACAAAGAAACTAAAAAAAAAAAAAAAAAAAAAAAACAAACATGTTGGCAGAGGTTGAAAGGTAAGCCCCTTGCCAAAAGCTAGAAAACATAAAACATAAAAAATTTATATTTTCTGTGAAATGAGACCTAGAAATATTTCTTCCTAAACTGTCCCATCCAAGCCATGGGTGGGAAAAAGAGGCACTAAAGAACGATTTAAAACACAAGCTTAAATTATGAAAGTGCACGAAGAGTTCTCAATTTTTGCTACATGGTTATGTCAGAACCCCTACCATAGAAATTAACATATACTGGATTTGGTCTTGAAACTTCCCCGGAAAAAGCAAATTCAAAATTACTCTGTAGGCATATATTAAAAAGAGCCAAGCCCAAGAAATAAACTAGTTTACAATAGAAAAGTTAAAAGTACTTACTAAACAAATTATTTTAAAAGAAATTCAATATTTAAAACAATTTTCTTGGGTGGCTCAGTGGGTTAAGCCTCTGCCTTTGGCTCAGGTCATGATCTCAGGGTCTTGGAATCAAGGCCCACATCAGGCTTTCTGCTCAGCAGGAGCCTGCTTCCCTGTCTCTCTCTGTCTGACTCTCTGCTTACTTGTGACCTCTCTCCCTGACAAATAAATTAATAAAATCTTAAAAAAAAATTCTTTAAAAATAAGACTAGATTCATTATGTAAAATTAAGGTATTGTTTTGTAGAAATCCCTGTAATTACACTCATACTAGTCTATATTACTTTGCATTACCATTTAGTGCAAATGAGATCCTTTAGTAAATATTCTACCTTAAATTCTACAAAAAAAAAAAAGTTACACTTTAGCTATCTACAGTTGCTGAAGTATTTAAGAACTAATGGTGTATTTGTACTAGCTTGCTTGACCCACTAAAAAGCATTTTCAAATGAATGATCTGAAGAGTAAACAGGTCAATATAAAATCATTATTTTCTTACTTCACTTAAAAGACCATTTTCTTGGACAATGACAACATTTGGGCTTACAATATAAAATAAATATAATATTTTTTCTTATTTTTTAACACTAAAAAATATTAGGAGATAGTTCATGTCCCACAAACTGAATCCCTGATTATTGTCTATGGCTTAATATCAAGTCTTTCAAGTGCCTACATTATTTTATGCTTTTCCTTTATATCTATATGAGAAGTTGTGGAGGGACATTTAGTTTCTCTGCACTGAATTCTCTCTAGGAATTTAGTACTATTGAGTGCTATTAATTTCACGTTTCATGCTAACTCATAAAAATATTATTTTACTCAAAATAATATAGTTTATATGGGAGGATACAACAAAATGGATAAGAATTAGTTAATTTTTTCATTATAATATTTATAGGAAAAATAAAAATAATAAAAATAATAAGATTAACATAATTTCTCTCTCTCTCTTTTTTTTTTTTTTAACTTTGTCCTTGGTATGACAATCACTGGCAACTGAACAGAAATATGTAAATGAACCAATTTGGGTTTTAGGGAAAACCATGGTTATGCAAATGTTAATTATAATATTAGAAGTATTCTCTAAACTTCAATGTTTTACTTTATGTATGAATTGAAAAGTGTGTTTATCACACTGGCCAAGGAATGCTTAAGCTGAATCTTCTATGAATTACCATGACTGATATTACAAAATCCTTACTGCTATGTTGATATAACCTTAGTAAAATCCTTCTGAAAAAATAAATCTTCCAAGGCAAGGATAATATAAGGAAACCCTATTATAAATATCTTGAAGATAAAATTAATTTAAATAGCTCTGAACTCTTAAGTGTTAGCATCTGCTGTCACCAAATATTAAGAGAAAGTAGCCACGAAGAGCCAGACTATATTTAAGTTTCACTGTCCTAATTCTACTGTCACAGATAGGGGTGAACACTTTTGGGGATATGACTAGCAGTGGGTGCCATATTTTAGCTGGCATCATAATCTTAGGGATTATGTGCAGAGTTGTTATTCCACCTGAAGAATTAGGTAAAGAAATAGATCAACAAATCTGATATAACAACCTTAAAATGCACTGATTAGAAAGTCTAGGAATAAGGTTCAGATGATAAAATTGAAAGCAGGATTCAGGACCAAGAGAAAAGCAACAGAAAAAAAATCTTACAATAACTAGGGAACACTGTATCTTCTGGCACATTTGAAATATCCTCCATTGACCTCAATTATTACCAGTGTGGTGTTGCTACATTATGAATAAAGAAAGAGAGATGAAATAAAGATAAATATTTTTATATATTTAGTCAGAAAATAAATTTATATGTGAACTTAAAACTTGATTTTGGGGGAAATAAATTAAAAGATTTAAGATTAAGAGTAAGATGAAGATGAGTAACTATGATCACACATGGAAAATTTTTGGAGAGATGGAATTGTTCTGTTCTGACTAGGGTGGTTATATGTGTTAAAATCCACTGTACTGTACACCAAAGCAATCACTATTGTGGTATGTTACTTTAAAACATAAAATACGAAATAGGTGAAGAAATATGTCATACTATCTTCAATGTAGCAACAATATGAATGAAACCAACAATAAGTTTTCTCAATAGAAATAATGGATCCTAGTTTAAAAGGGAATGGCATCTTTTAAAAATATCATCCCATAGTTCTTGAGTTTTGTTCTTTTTTTACTCTTTACATTTAAGTTTGGTAGGCTTCTCTTGACATACATTCAAGTGCACTGATTTTTCCTCAGCTGTGTCGTCTAGTATTTAGCCATTCAAAAGCATTCTTCATTTCTATTACAGTGTTTTTTTATTTCTAGAATTTCCTTTGAATTCTTTCTTAGAGTTTCTATATCTATACTTATCATCTCCTCTTGCGTGATTGAACTTGTCCCTTACAGCTTTTAACATATTTAATCATAGCTATTTTAACTTCCCTATCTACTTATTCCAAAATTTCTCTCATATCTGAGTCTCATTCTGATTTCTTTGTCTCTTCAAAGTGTATTTTTTCTTGCCTTTTTGCACACATTTTAACATTTTTATTGAAAAACAAACACATTGCATTAAGTAGTAGGGATTGGGCTATAAGTCTTTAGTATGAGGATTTATGTTAATTGGGCTAGAAGTTGAGAGTTGTTTAATGTTTTCTATAGCTATATATGCCAGGGTTTCACGTACCTCTAGTATCTTTGTTTTTTATCTTTCATTTTGACATTGGCTCTTTCCTATATACTCTCTCTTCTAGAGACTTTGTGTCCAGCAACTCTTATTGCTGTAGCCATTGTTATACTGCAGATTTGTTGCTATAGTGGTAAGGTGTGGGGAGGAAGGGTATTCTATATTTGTCTGAATACTATTTTCAACATTTTGAGGAACCTCCATGCTGTTTTCCAGAGTGGTTGCACCAGCTTGCATTCCCACCAACAGTGGAGGAGGGTTCCCCTTTCTCCACATCCTCGCCAGCATCTGTCATTTCCTGACTTGTTAATTTTAGCCATTCTGACTGGTGTGAGGTGATATCTCATTGTGGTTTTGATTTGTATTTCCCTGATGCCGAGTGACATGGAGCACTTTTTCATGTGTCTGTTGGCCATCTGGATGTCTTCTTTGCAGACTGAATACTTCTCGGCCTTTTGGTGAGTCTCAGAGGTGTGGCCTTCACAAGTGCTGCTTTCCTTTATCCAGACATATAGCATTTCACCCCTCATGTTCTCCTTTCCCTGGCTGCAGCATCCCTAATCTATTTCCTTAAGAATATTTTCTCAGGGGGTGCCTGGAGGGGCTCAGAGGGTTGAGCCTCTGCCTTCGGCTGGGTCATGATCTCGGGGTCCTGGGATCTGGCCCTGCATTGGGCGCTCTACTTTGCAGGGAGCCTGCTTCTCCCTCTCACTCTCTGCCTGCCTTTCTGCCTACTTGTTATCTCTGTCTGTCAAATAAATGGATAAAATCTTAAAAAAAAAAGAATATTTTCTCAGAATAATGTAATTAAGTTGCAAATCAATAATAAAAAGATTGTTAAGATCTCTAAAAAAATTAAATTGCAATGGAACATACTGAAACCTGGGAAATTCAGTTGAAGCAGTACTTAAAAAGAAACATATAATATCTGGGGTGCCTGGGTGGCTCAGATGGTTAAGTGTCTTAATTTTAGCTCAGGCTGTGATCTCAGGGTGAGCCCTGTGTTTGGGGGCGGGGCTGCACTCAGCAGGGAGTCTTGCTTGTCCTTCTCCCTCTCCCTCTGTCCCCCACCCCACTCATGCTCTCTCTCTCTCTATCTCTCTCTCTATCTCTCTCTCTCTCTCTCTCGCTTTCAAATAAATAAATAAAATCTTCTTAAAAAGGAAAAAATACTTTTATCCATATTTTAAATAAAGAAGGTGGAAAGCAATGATAAATAAGCAACTATCTCAAAAATCAAATCAGATCAAAATAGAAAGTAAGAACTGATAATGAAATGTAAAAAATAAATGAAGAGTGGGAAAACTACATAATACCAATAGATAGATGATAGAGAGGTAAACAGATTAAATAGATAGATATTTTTCTTTAGGTTTTCAATGCAAAGCATTGTTAGAAAAATATGCATGAAAAACAGTATTTATAATTTCAATTAAATAATAGAATATTGTTCAATCTAGGCATGAATTTAAAAACATAGATACAAAACTCTGCATTTGCTTAGATGAAATACAACATGAAATAATTAAGTTCATTTTAAAAGGGAATAGCAAATGTTTCTAGATTTATGAAAGAAATGTAATTATAAGCAACACAGAATATGCTGTTTTTGATATTTAGTCTTAGCATTATTAATATGCTCTATATGCATATTTACCTGCTCAGTCATGAATATCTGAATTGACTTTCACTCTTTAGAATAAACCACTAGATTTTAAATTGCATTAATTAAATCAATGGGCTTTTAAATCAAGTACTTTTCACATCTGTTATCTATATATATTTAAACCACTATTATTTTTAGAAGGCAAGAATTTTTTTCTTTTTAAAGATTTTATTTATTTATTTGACAGACAGAGATCACAAGCAGGCAGAGAGGCAGGCAGAGAGAGAGGAGGATGTAGGCTCCCTCCTGAGCAGAGAGCCCCACGCAGGGCTTGATCCCAGGACCCTGAGATTATGACCGGAGCAGAAGGCTGAGGCTTTAACCCACTGAGTCACCCAGGTGCCTCTAGAAGGCAAGAATTTTGACTGTCCCAAGAAACACTGTTATCAGTTAAAAAAGTTACCATTCATGGAAATATAACAGTTGTGAGCTAAAAAAAAAAATCAGATGTATAACACATCTAATCAAGTATCTTAATGCTATTTTTTTAGAAGTTATTTATGTCTAATGCTTAAAAATCTGAATGCACAATCTATCATTATAGAAGTACTGGTGGTCATTACAATGCTTTAGAACTCTGTACAATGCACAGTTTAGTATCAAAATCTTTCTACACCGTAAGGTTTTACAAAACTGTCATTAACATTAATGACATCAAACACTAAGCACTTAAGACACCGTTTTTTTTTTTTTCTGCTACCACATTAGGAATGCCAATGGCTGCTCTATTTCAGTTTGCAGCATCCATCTGTTTCTTTTTTTTTCAGTTTTTTAAAAAAATTTTTATTTATTTTTTCAGCGTAACAGTATTCATTGTTTTTGCACAACGTCCATCTGTTTCTAGTATGAAATTAAGTAATTTTCTACTTACACAATAAAGTTTATCTATACCGTTCTCTTGATTTTGATCCATAGCAGCAAATTAATGTTATTTTTTGTAAAGAAGATTAACAAATTTGAATTACTATTGACAAAACCAAACAAAATCTGCATTTACTCTTCAATAGGTGTGTTTGAATTTGCGTTTGAAAATAAAGTCTCTGTTTTAAAATGGCAGCAGAAGATACATGATCTAAACTAGTATATAAACTTGCCGAATGATTTTGATCAGGTATTTTAAGAAAATAAAAAGTGCCTTTTCAAAGAATTTAAGAAAAATTCATTTTACTGTGTAGAACTTAAAAATAAAAGTTGTTATTTTTAAATCAGATCTTTTTAAAAAAAGATTTATTTATTTATTTATTTATTTATTTTGGTGAGGGTAAGGGCAGT
The DNA here is from genome assembly GCF_922984935.1 of Meles meles. NCBI lineage: Eukaryota > Metazoa > Chordata > Mammalia > Carnivora > Mustelidae > Meles > Meles meles. The sequence continues at coordinate 74,077,744 of NC_060069.1, forward strand.
AGGTAAAGGAGAGTTGGTTTTTGTTTTTTTTGTTTTTTTGTTTTTTCTTTATTTAAGCAGACTCTGTGCTCAGTGTGGAGCCCAACCCAGTCTCACATCCTGAGATCATGACCTGAAGTGAAACCAAAAATTGGTCACTCAATTGACTGCACCACCCAGGTGTTCCCAAATCTAATTTTTTAATGCTCTAATATTGGAAAAGATCAACTAAGAAAAAAAAATTAGAAAAGATACATATATAAAGTCAATTTTAAAAATAAATAATAAAAATAAATTAATGGAAGTCCTACATATCATGATGGAATGCAATTTGTGAGATTATTAATGGCTAAACCCAAAGTGACTTGCCATTTATAAATCGGTAATTCAAAATACATTTATTTCTTAAAAAACACAAAATCTTAACAAAGAACAACAATTAGAAAAATCTTAACTTCATAGAAATTCTCTTTAATAGTTTTCTGATTAGCTTTTTATCTTCTAGGAAGGAGGATTTCCCTTTGGCACTAAAGAGATCAACAATAAAATAGGTTTATTTTTTGGCCGCTGTTGCTAGCATATTAGGGCTCAAGGAACTCTTTCTACTTCCTGTAAAGGCATAATCCAAAGGTTATAAAAATTGAGTCACGTTAATAACTTATATAAAATTATTGAAAACTAATGTTAGCGTGGTAGTATTTTAAAATGATATTTTAAATGAATAAATTTGAATAATTCAATGCTTCGCTGTGTTCAGTTTTTAATTTTCTGGCCATATGAAAATTCTTTTCTGAAATTTCTGTAGAAACAGGCATGGAAACTGTAATCTGTCTTCTTCAATTAGTGAAAAAGCACAGTATAGACAGAAAATTGTTTCTAACATATATTTTTATTTGAAAAGTGCTTGTAATTGTATTAGCTTTCCAATGAATTTCAAGAAGGTTATAAAAGTTCCTTACATGGAAGTGAATATGTATATTAATCTTGGCACAAAGTACAGAATACATATTTATACTTAATATTATTTTGATTTGGCATTTCAACCTATATAAATTCTTAGTAGGTGAAAACTCCAGGAGAGCCATCTACTGGTAAAACCTGGACATGTGTGCATGACTTTATTTCTCCTGTTACTTTAAGAATTATACCCTAATGTATTAACCAAAGAAGCCAGGTTATTCAGAGCCATAGTAATATAACAGCAGTGGTAAAGCAAAGAATACTGAATAAATAAAATGTGATGACCATAGTATATGTTCTTTTTTTTTCTGATTTTAAGGGTATTAACATTTTCCTTTTCAATTTGCAAATAATACATTTCTGATACTATGTATTTAAAGTTATATTTCTTGCAGTCACCAAATCCTAAATAGGTAAGAGTTCCTCTAACTGAATATGTTATTAATTCTGAATATTGGTAATACATAAATAGAAACTCCTAGGTTTGTGGACAAATTTTCAAGTCATCATCTAAGCCTACATTTTAATAACAGCAAAATTTTTATAACATATGTGATATTTTGATTTGAAATGCTGAATTAATGTTCACTGTTGAAAATTCAATACCAGCATATCTAACCAGAGCAAAATACTATTTTTTTGGAAGCCTTTGCATCCCTACGATTTCAGAACTGGACAGCCGTGTTTAATTTGTTGGGGTGTCTTTGTTTAAGAGCAGATTAATCATTGGCAGGAATTTTTTTTCTTGAACGCCTTGTAAACTCATGGTTATAGTTCATCTAAAATAATTTTTAAATTTCAATTATTGGTTTTAAAATTAATGGAGCATATTAAAGTAAGGGAATAGTTTATTAACATAATTTGAATCCTGTAAAGAAAAAATGGCATGTAAAAATGTCCAATTATGTTAGTAGAATTCTACAACATTGTGTCATAAAATGTATTAAATTTAACCAATTTGTTTGACAGAAAAAGACTTTGAATTTTTTTATAGAAACCAGTTTTTTTCTGAGTTTGATAATTACATTATGTGAAGAAGATATGAACATGTGTCAATGACTAATTTTAGTCACTACTCATTTACGTGTTTGATTTTTCTATAAGACTTACCAAGTAAGTGGTCAAATCAAAGCAATTGGTGACTGCACATTTGTTATCTTTTTTGTATTCATTGAAGTCTGATTGTTTTTCTAAAACTGATGCTTTTATGAAATTGAAAGTGGAATTTCTGCTTCATTTTAATTATATGATCGTTCTGGAACCATATAAATCTTAACAGACCAAAGAAGTCCAAACTGTTCATCATAAACCTTAACTATAAGTGTTTCATCAAGAAATAAGATATACACTTTTTCCCAAAAATATTTCTATAGATAAGTAGAATGAGAACAAGCCAAAAAAATTCATATTGCTATGATAAACCACTGACATGGAAAGCATCAAACCAGTGTACCAGAAAATGCCTGCAAGCAGCAATTCTGGCTGCTCATATCAGGAGAGTTACTGCAGGTGACATCTATTCCACACGCAAATGTCATAAAGACAATGGTGCAAAGGGAGAGTCAGCACTGGGTCAGCAGATACTGAAAAGTAGATTTAGAAGATGTCAGCATAAATGTAGTAGTAAAACTTATGAGCATAAATGATGGTGCCCTCAAGAAGCATATAAATAGATACACATCCAAGTGGAATTTTGAATGATCCCTGTGTGATTCCTTGAATAACCTGGGCAATACTAGTTTAATACAAACATGTAACACTTGGTGGAAACGAAAATTTGTTATAGGCTATAGCCATATGAAATTTCATATAAAAACAAATACTTTAAATTCAAACAGGCAGGGGCGTCTGGGTGGCTCAGTGGGTTAAAACCTCTGCCTTCAGCTCAGGTCATGATCCCAGACTCCTGGGATCGAGCCCCGCATCAGGCTCTCTGCTTTGCAGGGAGCCTGCCTCGCCCCACCCTCCCCACCCCAGCCGGCCTCTCTGCCTACTTGTGATCTCTGTCTGTCCAATAAATAAAATCTTTAAAAAAAATAAAAAATAAAGAAATAAATTCAAACAGACAGCAGAAATAATTGTCTGCAATTTACAATGGGGAATGACTCATCAAAATTTAAAATAAAAGGCTATATTTGTTTTTATTTTATTTACTTAATCAGTATTTTTATATAATATTTATTATATGATAGGTATTGTATTAAGTGGTTTATAACATAGTAACTAATAAATAATAACACATTTAACATGTATAATAAACACCTATAATTCGGGGTTACCAATGAAGACACAGAGATTCTGTACTTTATCTAAAGTCTCATAACTCATCAGTGAAGGTGCTGGGTTTAAAAACTCAGGGTTTTGCTATACTCTGTGGAAGAGTATAAGTGATTATGAAATTGACAGTATATGATAGTAAATTTTTTTTAAAAAAGTGAATATTATTTCATCTAAAAAAATTACTCCATGGAACGAAACAGGAGTGAGGATGATGAAACTTTCTTGGAGTATTATTTTGTTGCTCTGTCACATGACATTGGCATTAAATAGAAACAATAAGAACTAAAATATTGGAAGTCCCCATGGTTTTCCCACATTAAAAATCAATATGTTGGCAGACTCTCACTTTAGGTTAACCAACTCATCTTGATTTGCCAAGTACCCTTCTGGCTGTAGCACTGATTGTCTAACATGCTGAGAACTTCACAAATCCCAGGCGGACAGGGACAGTTCATCACCCTCTAGTCAGAGTCACAGGTAACAAACATTGGCTATGTGCTACTTGTTGATAAAAAGCACTATGAAGCCATTAAGATGTTTGCATCTGTTACTAAATTTTCTGGATATTTATATTTTTCATTTCTGAAACAAATTTGGTGAGACCTCTGCTATAGTATATATAATGGAGGAAACTGAATCACACCCCCCACCAAAAAACTAGAAAAGCTGAATTAAGAAAATATGTTTAAAGACATCAGAGAAATACTGAAGCCTCTGATAGAGAGGGGTCAGATTTTGGCGAAGAGATTATGCCAAGGAACTGAAATGACATTCTGAAGTAACTTGTTTTCCACAGGAATACTTGTCAATCTGGGCCTAAAATACAGCAAATGATCTCTGCTATGTACAGAGAAATCAGAAAGATGCAGGTATTTATTTGGGGCCATAGTACAAAATTATAGAATGAAGGCCAAACTCCTGATGAGAAGAAAGATGTAGAAAACTCAGTCTGATAATCAGACTATCCACCTCTCTCTCTCTCTCTCTCTCTCTCTCTCTCTGGATCAATAGATGGATACACACACACACACACACACACACACACACACACAAACACACACAGATTGCATAGGCTTAGATCTCAGGAAACACAAGAAGAAAGACTCTGGAAAACATAGCACTTCTGCAATCCCACTGTGTCAAGGAATGAGAACCCTCCACATCAGGGGCTGGAAGGGTATGCCTTAGGAGTAGCCGCATCAGATATAGACACAGTCTAACCAAATATGAGAGATGCATGGAGAAATGTTTCCCATCATCTATTTTAGAATACAGTAATAAATGCTGGATGCTATATCCACAGAGAGGCGGTTCAGTCCAATAAAGAGGTAAGCAATTTGCAATTTAGTCAGGAAGATAAACATACTATGAGAACCCTAAGAAAGTTTACCTATAATTGGGGTGTACTTTTTCTCTTCCTGTCTGGAGTGTAGATGACTTCCTAATTTATAACAGTTACGTATGTAGAATAATGTGAACTCAGTACACTGAATCCTAGTTTAAAATGCTACATGGCCTCGTTAGCCCCAGAACAACCCATATTTGGAAGAGTTCTCTTGTTTTTCTTCCTGCTGCACAGGACATTAATTTTCTTTCAGTAAGTTTCTGTGAGATTTACGTCTGAACTGAAAATTTTGCTGTTGGGAAGAAGAGGTGAGTTTACATTGAGGTGGTATTCATTACTGTCTAGATTGTGGGCCATCATCCTATGCTCACTTGTGGGCTAGGTTTTAACAAAAGTCTTTTCACAGATCATAAAATAAGTTCATTACTACAAATAGCAAAATAATTTCCAAGTTACTTAAAGGTTTTATTTTTTTAAACATGCTGTTTATAGTATATTTTACGAAAGTGTGCTGTAAAATAGTGTTTACTTACCCTCTGATTACTTCAATTAAATATTTATGACCAAATTCTATGTATCAGAAACTTTTTAAGAATTGTTTCCATTTTCAACAAAATCATTTACACAATGACGATCGCTGCTTTGTTGCAAACGCTTTGCGAGTTAATAACTGAAGCCAGCACTGTTCCTTCATTTTCTCTCTCTCCCCCTCACCGTTTGATTCTGTCTCTTTCTTTTGGAACAAGTCAACTCCTCAGGGCTACTGAAACCTAGCCTCATGACCTCCTACAAAAATCAGTGTACTCTCTAAAACAAATTTTGTGATGAGATATATCATAACGCTGAAAGACAACTAGAAAACAACCAGATCCAATTGGTCTCATAAAAAAGAAAAAAAGAAAAAAAAATGGTTTGAAAGCAAAAGTGAGACAAATTGCTCCTTACCGCATCATCCGTGGTGAAATGAGCTCTTGCTTCAGTGTACCCACCTCAGAGCCCCAGGAGTTGTTTCTCTCTCAAATGGGAATTCAGAACTGGGTGAAAGCATCTGCCTAAGACACATGTTAACCAAAAGGGTATTTCAGTAGTGACTTCTTGTTAAAAGTTGTGTGACGATTTAAGCACCAGAAATAAATAGCTTAGTGTCTTGAAGCAATTGCTGTAATTTTTTCCCTTCTCTCTCAGAGATTGTTTTTAAAGACGATTCATAACTAGAACAAGCACTACTTGAACTGTAGCCAATATCAGCTAAGAAGATTATTTGCATCACACCTCTATAAAACTACAACTCATCAATTTAAGACCATTGATCTGTCGACAATCATTTTCCAAGAAATCTCAACTGTGTCTTTATAAATGTGTTAAATGTAATAATTATACAATATCCAGAAATATTTTGAAAATAAAAACCACCCTAGAAGCATCAATGATACAATTTTATCATATTAGCATAAACTCCTGTGAAAAGTTTCAAAATACTGTACATTTTTTATATTTAAAAGTTATCTGGAGAACATTAAATATTATTTTGCTTTTAACACTTTCTACTTGAGTTCCATGTTAAATATAATATTCAAATAAAATTGATCTTTATGAATGAACTGTTTTAAACTATACATCAATTGGGAGAACGTTTGCTAAACACAAAACCATAACAGAATGCAAACGTCATAAACTTTTAAGTGCTTTTAAGTAACATTTTCTAAATCATTCAGAATAATTGCAGAAACACAATTTATGTCCATTAAAATTGTTTTTAAATAGACATATAACATATAGGTAAGTGTGTAATAATGAGAATTTGTTGCTATTAAATAGTATCAAACTTATAAGTTGTCATTATTCTGACCCACAATTCTCTTCTACAAAAGGTGCTGGTAGAGAAGTCCTCTCTTTTCCACTCACTGTAATTTATCTTTCTAGACTGCTTTCTGTCCACCATCTTAGAATACTTTGTCTCTCTCCTCAAAAGACTATATAATCGACAATCTCTCCTCGTTGTAGTTATCTACTGATTCTTGAGTTACCACTTAGAGTTTCTTGTAGGCTTTTCTGTTGCTATTTTAAGCATTAATACTGTTGTATATCTTGGGGATTTTAAGATCCACAAAGATAGTCCTTTCAGTAACTGCCACCTCAATTTTGTGACCATCTCTCTTCCAAATACTACTCACACTTTTCTAAACTACTTACTCCTATGATTATTCATTTGTTCTTATAATTTCCCCACATTTTGTCTCCTTCATCAACTCAAGTTTCCAGCACTCAACTCTACTCTTTCAAGTCATTCTCAAATTACTACACCCTGAATCCAAAAAACTTGTTACCTTACTAAGACCTTCACCCATTTGTCTTCTTTAACTTTTTATTGTTTCTATCTAATGTCTTCATTTACCATTCTTTCCAGCCTAAATGCTATGGGGAATCATTAGAAGAATCATTAAAATTACTTTTTTGTATCATTTCTTTTACACTTTCAACTGAATTCTACTTCTATGTCTGGCAACTCCACAACACTATAAATTGGAGGAAGAATGACACAATTTACTCCATAACATTCACTATAGGAATTAAAGATTTTCCTTTTCACAATTTCATGTTTTTCAAAGATGCAGAGTTTCTTAAGTACTATAGTACTTAAAATGAGACTTTGTGGCATTTTAGAGTTAATGTGGTACAAGAGGTTATTTTTCCTTGTGAAAACAAGATATAAACATAGTTCATATGCTTAATTGTTTTGTTAGTCCAAATTTGTGTCAAATATGCTTATAAGATGGGCAGTTGAGATTCTATGTTACATAATTTTTTAGTGTTTTAAACATAATATGAAATTAATATTTAATGACATCAGAACCAAGTGGAAATCATGATTTTAAAAGTTAGATGAGAATTATAGAAATGGATGACATGAAAACCTTATTGATTAAATTGTCCATTATAGCAGCATTACTCTAATACCAACCTCCAGACAAACCATTACAAGGCAAAAAACTTCATATCAATATTTCTCAGTAACATAGATGCAAATATTCTTAATATTTACCTGGATTATTAATCCAATGATATATGAAAGGCTAAATAACATCATTAACAAGTGGGCTTTATCTTAGGAATAAAATATTACATTACCATTAAAAATTAATAAATGCAGTTTTCCATATTAACAGACCAAAAAAGGGGGGCAGGGAGAAAAGCATGTGGCCACCTCAGTAGAAACAGAAACAACTGAAATTAGCCAATGTCCTTTATTGGAATTTAAATATATATATATATATCTGCCAACAAGAAATAGAGGAAATTTCCTGGATTGATAAAGGGCACATATGAAAAACAGATCTAGTAAAATTCTTTCGCTCTAAGATCAGGAGCAAAGTAAGAATGACCTGTGTCACCATTTACATTCACCATCATACTGAAGATTTTTGTCAGGGCAATTAACTAACTAAATAAATAAATGTAATCCAGATTGCAAAGGAAGAAATAAAATTATCTTTATTTGTAGATGTACAATGATTGTGTACATAGAAAATCATATCGAATGTGCAAAGAAATGCTGCTGGGTTAATAAGTGAATTAGTAAGTTTTCAGGATAGTACATTGATATAGAAAATCAACTGTATTTCTACACACAAGAACAATCTGGTCTTCCAAATATCATAAAAAATTTGGAAATTTTGGAACAAATCAGATAAATATGTATAGGAACTATACACTATGACTGCAAAACATTGCTGAGAAAAATGGACACATATTTAAATAAATGGAGATATACACAAGGTCTATTTGTTTAGAGACACAATATTGCTAAGATATTCATTATTCCCATACTCATCTGTGGAGTCAATGTAATCTCAACAGACTTCAAGCAAGACTTCTTTTTTTTAACTTTTTTAACTTTTTTTTTTAACTTTTTTTTAACTTTCTTTTTTTAACTTGACAAGTTAATTCTACAATTTATATGAAAATACAAAGAACTTTGATGAGCTGATATAAATCAGAAGGACAAATTTGGAATGGTAGTATCTTACTATGTTTCACTACATAATAGCTTTAAGTGGATCCTAAAAGAATATCAATGTCGTGACAGAGTTTTTTGGGTTTTTTGTTTGTTTGTTTTTTGTCATTATAACGAAATATTTTTTTTTATTTGAGTATAGTTGATACACAATGTTATATTAGTTTCAGGTGTACAACATAGTGACTCAAATTCTGCATATGTTATGCTCTGCTCACGCAGGTGTAGCTACTATCTGGCACCATATAATCCTTATGTTGTACTTTTTATTCTTGTGACTTAATTATTTCATATTTGGAAGCCTATATTTCACTCATTTTGTCCATCTCACATACGCCTTCTGTCTCACATCCATCAGTTAGTTCTCTGCATGAGAGTTTTTATTTATTTTTTTTACACAGTCCTATAGCTACCGTATTTGCAGAAATTTTTAAAAATGAGGTTTTCCCCCCCTTGATTAGAAATCAATGTAAACATCTTAGGAGGATTTGCAGACTTAATATTTCTAAACCACTAGGTTTACCAGCTTACTGAATATCTTCTTTGGTGAGATTTTTGTTCAGATTTTTTCCCATGTTTTCTTCTATTAAGTTTTAGAGTTTTGTACTTTATATTTAGATCTATATTCTGAATTAATTTTTTGTAAGGGGATGAAGTCTTTGTCTAAGTTTGTCTTTGTTTTTTGGGTTTGATTTTTTGTTTGTTTGTGTTTGTTTACATATAAATATACCATTATTCTGGCACTACTTGTTGAAAAGACTATAGTTTTCCAATTAGGTTTTTTAACTTGTTTGTTTGTTTTTGGTCTATGTTAAAGATCAATTTGACTATTTTGGTGTAGGTCCATTTCAGGTCTCTATCTATTATTCTGATTTACTTGTCTATTCTTCCACAAATGCTATACTGTCTTATTGCAGATTTACAGTAAATCTTGAAATCAAGAAGTCCGAGTCTTCTAATTTTGTTGTATTGGATTGGTTTAGGTCTATTTACTTTCCATATAATCTTTAGAATAAGTTTGTTATTGTCTACATAATAGCTTTCTGAAATTTTGATAGGAATTGGCACTGAATCTATAGATCAAACTGTGAAGGTTTAATATCTTAATATTGTTGAGTCTTCTACTACATGAACATAGAATATCTTTTATCTGGATCTTTTTGATTTCTTTCACCAGAGTTTATACTTTCTTACATACAGAACCTGCACATATTTTGTGAAATTTATAACTATTTCATTTTGGTGTACTATCATAAAGAGTATTTTTACTCCATTTAACAATTGCAGGTACATAAGAAAGTACTTATTTTTTCTTTAGTATTACAATTATAAACTTGTGACCTATAATCACTCAAAATTTTCAGGAGTTTTCAGGACTTTCTGCACTATTAAGTCTTCTGTGAATAAAACAGCTTTTTTAAAAAATCTGTATATATTTATCTTTTTCTTGTCATATTTCATTACCTAAGAGTTTTTGTATAATGTTGAATAGGAGTGATGAAAGAAGAAAATTTTGCCTTGTACCTGTTCTTAGGGAAAAAAAAGTGTAGTATCTCAATATTATGTATGATGTTAGCTTTAGCTTTTTCTTTTTGGTAGGTTTTTTAAATCAGATTGAGGAAGTTCCTCTTTATTTCTAGCTTATTGAGAGTTTTTTTTAAATAACTTTTGTTTTTGACAAATGCTTTTTCTTTATGAGTTACAATTATAATCTCTTCTTCCTTACTTGTGGTAGGTTACATAGAATGATTTTAAATGTGGAACCACTCTTTCATATCTTGAATAAATTTCACTTGGTCACCATGTATATGTATGTGTGTATATGTATGAATATATATGTATATGTGTATATATACTTATAAATTGTTGAATTTGATTTGCTAATATTTTCTTGAGGGATTCTGAACTTATGCTCATGAAAGATACTGATCTGTAGTTTTGTTTATTTTTTCTTGTAATGTTTCATATGTGTTTGGTATTAGGGTAATGTTGAACATGTAGGATGGGTTAGAACTGTTTCTTCCTGCATTTATTTTTTATTTTTTATTTTTTTATAAACATATAATGTATTTTTATCCCCAGGGACACAGGTCTGTGAATCGCCAGGTTTACACACTTCACAGCACTCACCATAGCACATACCCTCCCCAATGTCCATAACCCCACCCCCATCTTCCAACCCCCTCCCCCCAGCAACCCTCAGTTTGTTTTGTGAGATTAAGAGTTACTTATGGTTTGTCTCCCTCCCAATCCCATCTTCTTGCATCTTACAGAAACACTGGGAAGAATTAGTAAAAATTTCCTTATGTGTTTGTTAGAATTTACTAGTAAAATCATCTTGTATTTTCTTCTTTCAAATTTTATTAATTATTCAGTTTCTTTAATAGACCGGCCTATTTAAGATTATCAATTTCTCTTTCTATAAATTTTAGTATCAGTATTTAAAGGAATTGGTCTCTTGCAAGCAATTTATTAAAATTGTGGGTACATATTTGTTTTTTATATTTTTATTATCATTTTAATGTATGTTAGATCACCAGTAATGACCATTCTTTGTCATATTAGTAATTTGAGTTTTCTTTTTTTTTCTAGCTGAGGTAGAGATTCTTCAATTTCATTAATCTTTTTAAAAAAACAGTTTTAATATTTTTTCTCCATTGTTTCTGTTTATATTTTCATTGTTTTCTGCTGTATTTTTATTATTTATTTTCTTTTGTTTTCTTTAGACTTAAATTTGAACTTTTTCCATGATTTCCTAAGGTAGAAACTTAGGCTATTTACTTTAGAGTGTTTATATCTTCTAATATATGTATTTATGTTATAAATTTTCTCTAAAAACATTTGGGTTGTATCCCACAAATTTAATTCACATTTTCATTTTAATTTTGCTCAAAATTTTAAAATTTTTTGCATTTTTGTTTAACTGATGTGTTATTTGGAAGTTAACTGTGTGCTGTTCTAACAGTTTTGCAGTGGAATCCATAGTTTATTCTATATATAAAATCAAATCATTTGTAAAGATAGTTTTACATTTCCTGTCCAACCCTGATGAGTTTATTTTTCAAGCATAATGTTGACTAGAAGCTCAAGAGTGAATATTCTTTGTTCCTAATATTACAGAATGAGCATCAGTTTTTTTCATTATTAAGTTTGATGGTAGCTGCGAGATTTTGTAGATGCCCTATATCTTAAGGAAGTTATCTTTTATTGCTTTTCTAAGTGTTTTGTTTGTTCATTTTTAACATGAAAGGGTGTTGGATTTTGTTTTGACTTGGATTTTTTAAAACATTCTACCTGGTTCTAATTTGATACTCTGTAGTTATATACAAGCTTAGAATTGCTATGTTTTCTTGGAGAATTATTGTTATACAATGTTCTTCTTTATGCCTATTTTTCCTTTTTGTAAAATCAGTTTTGTCTAAAATCAGCATATTTTATCTTTCCCTAGATTAACGTTGGCATGCTATATCTTTTCCCACCTTTTTTCTTTTAACCTATTTGATTCTTCATACTTAAATTTGCTTTTTAAACACTACATATAGCTGAATCCTGTTTTTTTTTTTTTTTTCCCCCCTGTATTCTGTCAATCTCTGTTTTTAAGCTTTTAAGTTGGGGTTTAATTTTTCACTGTTATTTGTCCATTGATCTATCATGTACATTAGAGTGTAATTTAATTTCCAAATTTCTGGACATTTATTCTAATGATCCTTTCATTACTGACATCTGATTTAAGTTTCCAGTCATCAGGAAACTGTATAAATCATTTCTAAATTTACTGAAAGTTTTCTTATGATTCAGAATATGATCTATTCTGATAAATGATACATGCATTTTTGAAAAGCACCTACAGTCTTTGGGGCACCTGGGTGGTTCAGTGGGTTAAGGCCTCTGCCTTCGGCTCAGGTCATGATCCTGGCGTCCTGGGAGCCTGCTTCCTCCTCCCTCTCTCTGCCTGCCTCTCTGCCTACTTGTAATCTCTGTTGGGTAAATAAATAAAATCTTTAAAAAAAAAAGAAGAAAAGAAAAGCACCTACATTCTTCAATGAAGTCTTTTTTATTCATGTTGTTTAATGTATATTCTGAGTGTTCCTTTTTTCTATCACTTAAAAAAAGAGCTGTTTAGAAATAACAAAAATAGATTTGTCTCTACTTTCAATTCTAATTGCTTCACTTTATATACTTTATTATTATATGTGACAACTATGTTGTTAATTGCACATACTTCAAACTATTATGTATTCCTGTTGAAATGATCCTTTTACCATTATAACCTTTATCTCTCATTTGATTTTTGTTTTAAGTTTAGCCTTATGTCATTGTCATATTACATAGTTGTATTAGATCTACTAGTAAATGTTTTAAAGGTGTAACTTTTCCCTATACATTTACTTTCAGACATTTCTGCTCTTATATTTAAAGATTGCCCTTAAAAAATAACATGTATATGGGCTTTTCTCTTTATCTACATTGACCATCTTTGTTTAAGTGAGGTGTGTAATGCTTTATACTGAATATAATTATTACTATAATTGGGTTTAAGCCAGTGATATACTGGCAAATATTTACTAAGCTTGCCTTAAGTTACAAATAACTAAAACAATCAGTATTTTATTTTTCCCAGGACCATATTTCCTAACCATATTCTTGCCATCATTGTTCTCCCACATATCTTCAGACAACACATTGAAATTGGGTAACTCTTCTGCTCTCACTTTGGGATCTCCTTTGTTAATCTTCAGTCTTCATATTGGGACTTGTTTGCAAAGGCATTGCCAAGTACTAAGACTATCAACTGAAAAATATTTAACCTCTGATTCCACTCCATGTGGATCCTGTCTGTGGTTAAGAAGAAAAGCCAAAGCTACCTGAGCCCAATGTTTTGTTGGTCCAGAATTTGTTTTCTCTTTGATCACTGTTATTTTGTGTATGTTCTGGTTTTTATGGAGTACTCCCATCACCATCTATTTAGCTATAGCATTGCTGGGACAGGTTTGCATTACCGATTATACATTTATTTCTTCTGATTTATTCTTCCCTTACTGGTCTGGTTGAGGTGAACAAACATTTATGCTTTTCCCATTTTTTAAGGAAATTAAATAGTTCAGAGAAGTAGAAATGAGGTTTGATTTTTTGTCAGCTTGAGCTTAGAAAAAATCATTGGGTTCATGTTTGTCCCCTTTTATACTGTTAAAGTTTATCCTCATCAATTCTTCCCACTGCACACACTTTCAACAATGATGGTTTTTATACTCAAGGAATCTGGAAAACAGCATACACTATTTGACTCTCATTCTCTAGGAAGAGACCAATCTAATTTTTAAATTTTAGTATAATAATACAAATACATTCCATAATTTATCCTTTGTCCTTATTCTCTGCAACTCTTAGAAATCCTTTCTTAAGCTGTACTACATATTAAGTCATATTGACTCTGCTCCATGGCCACAGTAGGATGATATAATGGTTGAGAGAAGAGAGTATGAATCAAAGAGTTCTGAATAGCTATTATGAGTCTATTCCTTATCATCTACATGAACTTGGGAAAAATGAATATTTCTGTACTTTAGTTTTCAGAAACAATATAAACTTTATATTTAAAATAAATCTAAGATATGCTTATTTTTTAAAATTACATTTGGGTTTACATATAAACAGGCTGAATTTAAAGTTTAAATGTTAAATATTAGAATACTTACTAAAATTTAAATTTAAATTTAAATTTAAAGGGCTAATCTAAAACATTTACCATTTTGTGGCTACCTCAAACTCTTCAATCTGAAAAAAGAAGGTTGTAGAAGTTAGAAAGATGCAAGACACAATAGAAAACTGTGTGTCCAATACACTTAAATAATAATTAGAGTTTCATATCACATCAGTTATACTCCAGAGATCTCTCTAATGGGTAATTCAAATGGTTTAATGATGTCATGTCTATCTCATCTTTTTGCACTCCTATCTTGTGTTTAAGTGTTGCCTTCAGATGACTCTAATTATAGGAATAATAATATAGTCACAATGATTCTTTATTTTTTAAAGAGTTATTTGTTTATTTTAAAAAGTAAGAAAGCAAATAAGTGGGGGGAGGGGCAGAGGGAGAGACAAAATCTTGAAGGGGACTCCATCCCAGGAATCTGAGATCACTACCTGAGCTGAAACCAAAAGTCAGCTGCTTAACTTTGCATATGACAAAGTGGGGGAAGGGGACCTTTATGATTAATAGGATTTTCTTTAAAATTTTTTGAATGTATTCTAGAAGCTTATAATAAACATATTCAAGTTAAAATAATTAAAATTTTAGTGCCAGAAGAGACTTGGAAATTTTGACGACTTCATTTTGTAAACAAGGTGCCTGTCTTATGTTATGCAATTGGTCTAAACAATGATGAATTTGATACAATAATTAAGCTCTAGCAAAAAGATGTCCCCCCAAAAAGTTCAAATACAAACCTCAAAATGATCAACTCTCCCATTAGTAAACTAACTCCCTGACAGTAAAAACACAACAATTGGGGGCTAACATGCTCGAGCAAAAGGACACCGTGGGTCCGCAACTTCTGGTGGCATTGGGCTATCCCTGGGGCCAGGAGTTGGAGCTGTCCCTTGATGCATGACCTCACAACGGTTTGCTTTTCATTCCAAATTGGAGTGTTTTGTCCCATCTCCCCCTCCTGGGCCCAGGTTGTAAGCACATTCACACGACACCGTAACTCTCTCGTGCGGTCCTTTTACGGGCCAATTGGGGTCCCCATTGTATTCCAACCATTCATAAATCCCTTAAATAATCTGCAGAAAAAGCTGGGGAGAACTCACCAAAATGAAGCAAAAATTGACTTTCCTGTAGTCGGCAAGATTTGAGCCTGTGTGGAGAGAACCCAATGGATTTCTATTCCATCATCTTAATCACTCAGCCATGACTACTGCTGATGTTAATTTTGGCAGTAAGATCTATGTAGACTCTGCACACAAGTGTCTATGCTGTAACACCTCTTTGTTTTAAAAGCTGGAATTTAAGATGGTGGAGAAATAACAGGCTGAGACGACATCAGGTATCAGGAGATCAGCTAGATAGCTTATCAAACCAGTCTGAACACCTACAAATCCAACAGGATATTGGAGAGAAGACGAGCAACAATTCTAGAAACAGAAAATCGACCACTTTCTGAAAGGTAGGACCGGCAAGAAAGTGAATGCAAAGTGACGGGAAGGTAGACCGGGGGGAGGGGGGGGTCCTGTCAAGTGGCAGAACAGTGGAGCATAAAATCAGGACTTTAAAAAGTCTGCTCCACTGAGGGACATTGCTCCAGAGGCTAAACCAGGGTGAAGCCCATGTGGGGACAGCGGGGCCCCAGGTCCTGCGGGGTCACAGAAGGATCAAGGGTGCCTGAGTGTCACAGCTCACGGGCATTAGAGTGGGGAAGCCGGCTACAGAGGAAGCCAAGGAGTGAGCTCTCAACTTGGGGTTACCTTGAACCATAATCTGTGGTACAGGCCACTGCTCTGTGAGTGGGGTCCACACAAGATTCGGGAGACAACCCCTGGAAAAGCTCAGGGATCTGTGGGGTCCGGAGACTCCAGGCAGAGTTGTGTGCCAGAGACAGAGACGCTTGGTCGCAGGTTGGGTGAGCTCGGAGCATGGTCAGAGGTCAGGGAGACAGGAGAGATTGAGTGCGTTTCTCTGAGGGCACACTGAGGAGTGGGGCCCCCAGCTCTCGGCTCCTCTAAGCCATGGATTGGGAGGCCGTCAATTTCATTCCCGTCCTCCAGAACTCTATGGAAAGCATTCAGGGAACAAAAGCTCCTGAAAGCAACCCCGAGCAGATTACTTAGCCTAGCTCCTGGTAAGGGTGGTGCAATTCCACCTCAGGCAAAGACACTTGAGAATCAAGTGAGAATCAACAGGCCCCTCCCCCAGAAGATCAACAAGAAAACCAGCCAAGACAAAGTTCACTTAACAAGGAGAAAAGGAGAATTCCAGAGAAGGAGAAAGCAAAGCATGGAATTCATGGCTTTCTGCCCATGATTCTTTAATCTTGTAGTTAATTAATTTTTTTAATTTTATTTTTTTCTTCTGCTAATTTTTTTTAACTTTTACTCTTTCTTCTTTTAACATATTTTAACAAGTTTATCTAACAATACTTTTCATAAAAAAATAATAATCTTTTCTGAACCTTCATTATTATAGTCATATTTTATCCTTCATTGTACCTAACTATACTTTTTGTACACATATAGAGGTTTTTTCTTCTAAAAAATTTTGGGGTAAAATATCTTCTAATAGATCAAAATATACCCTAAGTCTAGCACTGATCTTATTCTAGTCTCCAGCCTGAGCAAATTCTCTCTACTTTCTTTTTCTTTATTCTCCCAACCAATTTACCATATGAACTCTTTTTTTAGAAATTAAAAAAAATTTTTTTCATCTTTATAGTCATATTCAATCCCTTTACTGTGTTTACCCTTATATATATTTTTTCATTCTTTAAAATTTTGGGAGGTGGTTTCATCTGAGAGACCAAAATACTCCTAAAATTAAGTGGGTGACCCTGATCTAGGCACCAGTCTAATATATATATATTTTTTTCTTTTTTATATTTTTTCTTTATTTGTTTTCTTTTTTATTTTTTTTTTCTGAACTTCTTTTTATTCTCTTCCTTCCCCCCATGATTTGGTTAAAGCACATTTTCCTGGGGTCTTGGCCACCCTTTTAGTATTTTATTTACTCCTTCATATATTCTAAACTGGACAAAATGACAAGGCGGAAAAACTCAAAACAACAACAACAAAAAAGAACAAGAGGCAGCACCAAAGGCTAGGAACTTAATCAATATGGACATTGGTAATACGTCAGAACTAGAGTTCAGAATGATAATTCTCAAGGTTCTAGCCAGGCTCGAAAAAGACATGGAAGATATTAGAGAAACCCTCTCTGGATAGATGAAAGCCATTTCTGGAGAAATAAAAGAACTAAAATCTAACTAAGGTGAAATCAAAAAAGCTATTAATGAAGAACAATCAAAAATGGAGGCTCTTACTGCTAGGTTAAATGAGGCAGAAGAAAGAATTAGTGATATAGAAGACCAAATGACAGAGAATAAAGGAGCTGAACAAAAGAGAGACAAACAACTACGAGGGGAGAATTCGAGAGATAAGTGACACCATAAGACAAAACAACATTAGAATAATTGGGATTCCAGAAGAAGAAGAAAGAGGGAGGGGAGCAGAAGGTATATTGGAGAGAATTATCATAGAGAATTTCCCTAATATGGCAAAGGGAACAAGCATTAAAATCCAGGAGGTGCAGAGAACCCCCCTCAAAATCAATAAGAATAGGTCCACACCCTGTCACCTAATAGTAAAATTTACAAGTCTTAGCGACAAAGAGAAAATCCTGAAACCAGCCCGGGACAAGAAGTCTGTAACATACAATGGTAAAAATATTAGATTGGCAGTGGACTTATCCACAGAGACCTGGCAGGCCACAAAGAACTGGCAGGATATATTCAGAGCACTAAACAAGAAAAACATGCAGCCAAGAATACTATATTCAGCTGGGCCATCATTGAAAATAGAAGGAGAGATAAAAAGATTCCAGGACAAACAAAAACTGAAAGAATTTGCAAACACCAAACCAGTTCTACAGGAAATATTGAAAGGGGTCCTCTAAGCAAAGACAGAGCCTAAAAATAGTAGATCAGAAAGCAACAGAGACAATATACAGTAACAGTCACCTTACAGGCAATACAATAGCACTAAATTCATATCTCTCAATAGTTACCCTGAATATAAATGGGCTAAATGCCCCAATCAAAATACACAGGGTATCAAAATGGATAAAAAAACAAAACCCATCAATATGCTGCCTACAAGAAACTCATTTTAGACCTAAGGACACCTCCAGACTTAAAGTGATGGGGTGGAAAAAAAATTACCATGCTAATGGACATCAGAAGAAGGCTGGGGTGGCAATCCTTATATCAGATCAATTAGATTTAATTCAAAGACTGTAATAAGAGATGAGGAAGGACACTATATCATATTCAAAGGGTCTCTCCAACAAGAAGATCTAACAGTTTAAATATCTATGCCCCTAACATGGGAGCAGCCAACTACATAAACAAATTAATAACAAAATCAAAGAAACACATCAACAATAATACATTAACAGTAGGGGACTTTAACACTCCCCTCACTGAAATGGACAGATCATCCTAGCAAAAGGTCAAAAAGGATATAAAGGCCTTAAATGACACACTGGACAAAATGGACATCACAGATATATTCAGAACATTCCAACCCAAAGCAACAGAATACACATTCTTCTCTAGTGCACATGGAACATTCTCCAGAATAGATCACATCCTGGGTCACAAATCAGGTCTCAACCAGTACCAAAAGATTGGGATCATTCCCTGCATATTTATAGACCACAATGCTCTGAAGCTAGAACTCAATCACAAGAGGAAATTTGGAAAGAATCCAAATACATGGAGACTAAAGAGCATCCTTCTAAAGAATGACTGGGTCAATCAGGAAATTAAAGAAGAATTGAAAAAATTCATGGAAACAAATGATAATGAATACACAATGGATCAAAAACTATGGGACACAGCAAAGGCAGTCCTGAGAGGAAAAATATACCAGTACAAGCCTTTCTCAAGAAATAAGAAAGGTCTCAAATACACAACCTAACCCTACACCTAAAGGAGCTGGAGAAAGAACAAGAAAGAAACCCTAAACCCAGCAGGAGAAGAGAAATCATAAAGATCAGAGCAGAAATCAATGAAATAGAAACCAAAAAAAAAAAAAAAAAAAGAATATATCAACAAAACTAGGGGCTGGTTCTTTGAAAGAATTAATAAGATTGATAAACCCCTGGCCAGACTTATCAAAAAGAAAAGGGAAAGGACCCAAATAAATGAAATCATGAATGAAAGAGGAGAGATCACAACTAACACCAAAGAAATACAAACAATCACAAGAACATATTATGAACAACTCTATACCAAAAAATTTGACAATCTCGAAGAAATGGATGCACTCCTAGAGACATATAAATTACCACAAATGAACCAGGAAGTAATAGAAAACCTGAACAGACCCATAACCAGTAAGGAGATTGAAACAGTCATCAAAAATCTCCAAACAAACAAAAGCTCAGGGCCACACAGCTTCCAAGGGGAATTCTACCAAACATTTAAAGAAGAATTAATTCCTATTCTCATGAAACTATTCAAAAAAGAGAAATGGAAGGAAAACTTCCAAACTCATTTTATGAGGCCAGCATCACCTTGATCTCAAAACCAGACAAGGAACCATCAAGAAAGAGAATTACAGATCAATATCCTCAATGAACACAGATGCAAAAATTCTCACCAAAATACTAACCAATAGGATCCAACAGTACATTA
The DNA here is from genome assembly GCF_922984935.1 of Meles meles. Lineage (NCBI taxonomy): Eukaryota > Metazoa > Chordata > Mammalia > Carnivora > Mustelidae > Meles > Meles meles. Next base: position 74,097,731 of record NC_060069.1, read on the forward strand.
AAAGGATCATTCAACACGACCAAGTGGGATTTACTCCAGGACTGCAGGGTTGGTTCATCATCCACAAATCAATCAACGTGATACAATAATTAATAAAAGAAAGAACAAGAACCATATGTATTCTTAATGGATGCTGAAAAAGCATTTGACAAAGTACAGCAACCCTTCCTGATGAAAACTCTTCAAAGTGTAGGGATAGAGGGCACATACCTCAATATTATCAAAACCATCTATGAAAAACCCACCACAAATATCATTCTCAATGGAGAAAAATGGAGAGCTTTTCCGCTAAGGTCAGGAACACGGCAGGGATGTCCATTATCACCACTGCTATTCAACATAGTACTAGAAGTCCTAGCCTCAGCAATCAGACAACAAAAAGAAATTAAAGGCATCCAAATCAGCAAAGAAGAAGTCAAATTATCACTATTTGCAGATGATATGATACTATATGTGGAAAACCCAAAAGACTCCACTCCAAATCAGCTAGAAATTGTACGAATTAAGTATAGTGTCAGGATATAAAATCAATGCACAGAAATCAGTTGCATTTCTTTACACCAACAACAAGACAGAAGAAAGAGAAATTAAGGAGTCCATCCCATTTACAATTGTGCCCAAACCATAAGGTACCTAGATATAAACCTAACCAAAGAGGCAAAGAATCTATACTCAGAAAACTATAAAGTACTCATGAAAGAAATTGAGGAAGACACAAAGAAATAGAAAAATGTTCCATGCTCCTGGATTGGAAGAACAAATATTGTGAAAATGTCTATGCTACCTAAAGCAATCTACATGTTTAATGCTATCCCTATCAAAATCCTATCCATTTTTTTCAAAGAAATGGAACAAATAATCCTAAAATTTATATGGAACCAGAAAAGACCTTGAATAGCCAAAGGAATATTGAAAAAGAAAGCCAAAGTTGGTAGCATCACAATTCCAGACTTCAAATTACAAAGCTGTCATCATCAAGACAGCATGGTACTGGCACAAAACAGACACATAGATCAATGGAACAGAATAGAGAATAGAGAGACCAGAATAGAGAATAGAGAGCCCAGAATTAGATCCTCAACTCTATGGTCAACTAATCTTTGACAAAGCAGGAATGAATGTCCAATGGACATTTGTGGTACTGGCACAAAACAGACACATAGATCAATGGAACAGAATAGAGAGCCCAGAATTAGATCCTCAACTCTATGGTCAACTAATCTTTGACAAAGCAGGAATGAATGTCCAATGGAAAAATGACATCCTCTTCAACAAATGGTTTTGCGAAAATTGGACAACCACATGCAGAAAAATGAAATTGTACCATTTCTTTACACCACACACGAAAACAGGCTCAAAATGGATGAAGGACCTCAATGTGAGAAAGGAATCCATCAAAATCCTTGAGGAGAACACAGGCAGCAACCTCTTCAACATCAGCCACAGCAACTTCTTCCTAGGAACATTGTCAAAGGCAAGGGAATTAAAGGCAAGAATGAACTATTGGAATTTCATCAAGATCAAAAGCTTTTGCACAGCAAAGGAAACAGTTAACAAAACCAAAAGACAAGTGTCAGAATGGGAGAAGATATTTGCAAATGACATATCAGATAAAGGGCTTGTGTCCAAAGTCTATAAAGAGCTTATCAAACTCAACACCAAAAGAACAAATAATCCGATCAAGAAATGGGCAGAGGACAGGAACAGACATTTCTGCAAAGAAGACATCCAGATGGCCAACAGACACATTAAAAAGTGCTCCACATCACTCAGCATCAGGGAAATACAAATCAAAACAACAATGAGATACCACCTCACACCAGTCAGAATGGCTAAAATTAAGAAGTCAGGAAAGGACAGATGTTGGCGAGGATGGGGAGAAAGGGAAACCCTCTTACACTGTTGGTATGAATGCAAGCTGGTGCAAAAACTCTGGAAAACAGCATGGAGGTTCCTCAAGAAGTTGAAAATAGAGCTACCCTATGGCTCAGCAATTGCACTACTGTGTATTTACCCTAAAGATACAAACGTAGTGATCTGAAGTGGCAGGTGCACCTGAATGTTTATAGCAGCAATGTCCACAAGAGCCAAACTATGGGAAGAACATAGATGTCCATCAACAGATGAATGGATAAAGAAGAGGTGTTATATATATACACAATGGAATACTATACAGCCATCAAAATAAATGAAATCTTGCTTTTGTGAGTACATGGATGGAACAAGCAGCTATTATGCTTAGCGAAATAAGTCAGTCAGAGAGAGACAACTATCATATTATCTCCCTGATCATATGGGGGGTTTCGGGGGTAGGAAGGGAGGGAGACAAACCATAAGAGACTCTTATTCTCACAAAACAAACTGAGGGTTGCTGGGGGGAAGAGGGCAGGGAGAGGGTAGTGGGATTATGGAGACTGGGGATGGTATGGGCTATGGTGAGTGCTGTGAAGTGTGTAAACTTGGCGATTCACAGACCTGTATCCCTGGGGCTAATAATACAGTATATGTTCATTAAATAAAATTAAAAAAATTTAAACAAAACAACCAACCAACAAACCCTCAACATTCCTTAAACGATGACCACAAAACTCACAATTTCTACTTGTCCTCTATGCCCAGATTACAAAATCACCAATTACTTAACATATTGAGAAGCAGGAAAATGTGACAAACAATGACAAAATTGTTTATTAAAAAAAAAAAAAAAGACACAGGTATTGGAACGGCCCTTTAACCAGGGAAAGCCATTGAAGTGGTTGTTACAAATATGTTCAAGGACTTAAAAACAATTATGATTATTATGATGAATGAACATACAAGGAATGTTAGGAAACTGAGCTCTAAAAATAAGCAAATAATATTTGAGAACTGAAAAGTATATAACCTGGAACAGAACCTACAACAGTCAAAATTGACATTAGATTTGAGATGGCGGAAGTGGTCAGTGAATTTGAGATGAAATAATAGAAATTATCCAATCTAAATATCAGAAGGGTAGAATATTAAACCCCAAAACAAAAAGAAGAAGCAGGGCCTAAGTGATTGTTTGGATATAATCAAATTATTTGCATAAAATTGAATCCTCAAAAATAGAGGAGTGTGGAGAAAAAAGTGTAAAAGCATATTTGAACAAGTAATGACTAAGATTTACACATTTGGTAAAAATATAAACTATCATATCCAAGAATCTCAGCAAATAGAAAGCAACATAAATTAAAAAGTGTATATTAGTAACTAACATCAAGTTTTTAAAACCAATGAAGGAGAAAAGCTTAAAAGAATGGACAGAATAAAGACATTACATACAAAAGAAAGATGACATGAATAATGGCTGACTTTTCATCATGAATAATAAAAAATATAAAAACTTAACAGCATGTTTACATTCTTGAAAAATAAAAAAAAAGCCAACCCAGAATCCTATACCCAGAAAGTAAAAAACAAACAAACAACCTTCCAAAATGAAGATCAGCTTAAAAATAATCAGGAAAACAAGAATGGAGAGAGTGTATTGCTAGACTTACACACAGGAAATGTAAAGGAAGTCCCTGAGTCTAATGAACATTGACACCAAATGAAGACACAGAACTACAGCAACAACTGAAGAGCTGCTGTGATAGTCATTGTTTGGGAAAATACAAAATACTATTTTATCATTTATTTACTTTCTTTAAAACACCACCACCCCAGATTCTCCCACTGACTTGGAGTCCACCAAGACCCTGGAGTCCTCCGCTGATCTGGAGTCTCCTGCTGACCTAGTCTCCATTAGTGATGTAGAATCGACCATGGGTGTGCAATTTGAGGACACACAAGCTTTCAAATTATCTACTGAGGTGGAATCAAACACTCATAGCTTTGAGGAAGCAATCACTAAAGCCATGGAAGATGTCGCTGCTTCTCACTCAGAAGAGCCCATGACTGGAAGACTAGACAAACAGACCATCTCTATGTGAAGTAACAAGTCCACCTTAGTACTTTTTTTTTTAAGATTTTATTTATCTATTTGACAGAGATCACAAGTCGGCAGAGAGGCGGAGAGAGAGGAGGAAAGAGAGAGGAGGAAGCAGGCTCCCTACTGAGCAGAGAGCCCAATGTGGGGCTCAATCCCAGCACCCTGGGATCATGACCTGAGCTGAAGGCAGAGGCTTTAACCCACTGAGCCACCCAGGCCCCCCGCCTTAGTACTTTTTCAAAATGAAGCAAATTTTCCATTACTTGTGAACATCGCTCTTCTAACCACAACTTTCTAAGAAGATTCTGAGCTTCTGAACAAGGCTTCTGTTCCATTATAGGATTCTGATTAATTGTAAAGAACTAGTAAGACATTGGCTGTACCAGCTGAGGATAAACAGAGTGGCAGAAGTTATAGCCACACAGAGGAGAGCTGTTTTTTAACCATGTCCCATCTCATAGGGGCTCAATGGATTTTGGAATTGAAAAAAAAATGGCTTGGTAAATCAGATATGATAATACTGTATCAGTGGATTTATAAAACACATATCCATAATATTCATGAAAACAGTAGCAGCCCTGAGAGGGAGTATAAATGTGAACAGACAGCTACTAGGTTCTTAAGTTATACATACAATGATAAATATTAACTCAAAGTAGGTTTTATTGAGTTTAAAATACATGTTGATATCCTTAGAAAAAATAAAACTTAATTTAATTCAAAGAGATATAGCTTAAAAGTCAATGAGGAAATAAAATTAGAATTATGCTTCATTTTTATTTCTGGACAGTAAAGTGGGGTTCTGACACTGTCACTGATATTTCCACATTGGCTGAGACTCTTCCATTTTAAAGCACTGGTCACCATAATAGAGGATAGTAAATGTGATGAATCACAGAAGTGTTGCAGATGCCATTGACCAAAGTCATTTAAACATATCTAGCAACAGCTGGCTAGGAAAAAAACAAACAAACAAACAAACAAACAAACAAACAAAAAACCCCAAACACAGATATATTGAGTGTCTGAAAGGAGGAAGTAATATCTGTGAAGAAAAACTGAGGGTATCACTATTTCTACCTGAAAGATACAAAATAAATAAATAAATAAGTTCCAATTCTCTGTTAAAAAATTTACTAATTGTGGTAAGCAGAATAATTGGCCCCCAAATATATTATATCCAACTACCTGTTACATGTAAACAATTTTGTAAGAGAACAGGGTCTATGCAGACATGATTGAATGAAGATACTGAGAAGATGAATGGATATTAAGAGATTACATTGATTTTCCAGATGGGTCCTGAATACAATCACAAGTAGAGGGAAGTAAAACACATTCCGTAAAACAGGGGAAGGCTTTGCCATAAGAGAGGTATAGATTGGAATGGTGTAGACATAATGAAGGATTAGGCAGCCAGCAGATACTGAAGGAGATAAGAAACTGATTTTCTCTTAGAACTTTTAATACAGCCCAGCTGATATCTCAATTTCAACCAAATGAAATTATTTTGGACATTTGGCCTCTAGAACTGTGAAAGAATAAATTTCTTTTGTTTTAACTTATTACAGTAATTTGTTACAGGGGCCAGAGGAAACTAACTCACCAACTTTTCCTAAAATATATTGCTAATTAATTTATCTCTGCAACTTTACCAGAATACTGCATATTGCATTTAATTGGGTTTGAAATATCAAATATATTCCTTAATTTGCATTTCATACCATTTTAAGATGATGCTTTGTGATCTTTTCCCCCCAAAGCAGTTTTTTTCTTCCATCGGTTGTAATCCAAAGAGAGACTCAATTCAAATAAATTTGATTTCTACTTTCAGATCACTCTGACAAAATAAGTCAAGATAGTAAACAAACACAAAATTTATATGCAACCAGTTAAGTCAATCGCCAATTTTAAAGGAAAGAAAACTGCTTCTACTTTAGCATTTTCTGATAAATCATGACAGTTATAAAATTATTTGTGAACATGTTTTATTGATTAAACCGGGAACTGAATAACTACCTTGAAGGTATCTCCTAGAACAATCAGTGTGACACAAAATTACATAGTCATAATTTTAGGAGCTATGTTAATTTTCGAGCAGTACACTCTGATTCATTAGACATCTATGATGTAATCTATCTATGATGAAATGTTAGCAAAATACTGTGAGGTTAGAGTAAGATGCACACAGATTTGGGGATTAGCAGGTTTCCAAAATCAAATACCTATTCTCACCAGAAACATATGAGTGTTAAGAGTTTTTCCATGTCCTTTCTAAAATTGCTGTAGTCGGTTTTTCTAATTTTGGTTCTTCATATGTATATGTTTCTCATTTTGATTTAGTTTCCATTTCTCTAATGATTGATAATGTACTGAGCATATTTTCATGGGCTTATTATATTTTTCTGTCTTCATGTACATAGTGTCTCTTCAAATCCTTATCCATTATTAATTGATTTGTTTGCTTTTTACTGATTTATAATTCTTTTTTATAGTCTTTTGCAGAACATATAAGTCCTTTGCCACAAATGAATTTAAAATTTTATTGTATGCTGCTTGATTTTTCATTTTATTAAAGTGTCTTTCAAAGACATATTTCTAAAAAATTATGGCTCATATTATTTTTCTGTCCTGAGAAATTTTTGTTTACTTCAACATCATAAGATTTCCTCTCATCTTTTTCTTTAGAGATTTTTGTAGTTTTAATTTTTATATTTAGGTCATAATCTATTTTTTTTAGTGTTTTTGATGTGAGGTAATAGTAAAGTTTCATTTTTTAAGTATGGACCTACTGTTTACTGTACATTGAATTTTCTTTTCCATTTTGCTGAAAATCAACTGATTATATATTTATTTGTTTATTTTTGAATACTCTATTCTGTTCATTGATCTCTATGTCTGTCCTTATTTTAATATTGCATTCTTACAATTTCATTAGCTTCATAGTTAGTCTTGACATCATGTTGTGAAAATCTTACAAAGTTTTTCTTTTTATTGCAAATTGCTTATGCTGTTTTAGTTCCTTTGCATACCCTAATGACTTTAGGTACAGCATGTCCATGTTTACAGAACAATGTACTAGAATTTGATTGGGATTAGATTGAATATACAGAATATAAATGACATTATTAATATCAGTTCTTCCAATCATCAGCATGGTATACCCTTGCTTAATTAAGATCTCTCACAATGCCCTTTGTTAAATCTACCCTTGAGGATTCCATAATTTTGATATTACTGTAAAATTTATCTTTAAAATATTATGTTCCAATTGGTTATCGTTAGAATATAAAAATGCCACTTGTTTCTGTGCCTTGTGTTTACTATAAAATTACTATAAAATATAAAGTAAAATTTCTAAAACTTAACTTTACCTGGAAATTTTTAATAATTTCCTTTGAATCTTCTACATCACATACATGCTTTGAGGATTACAAACAGATTTCATTTAAGCATTTGCAATTTGAATATTTTTCTTTTTTTTTTTGACAGGCTTAAAATTGATCTTGTTCTTTTTTAAATATTTAATTTACTTATTTGTCAGAGAGAGAGAGAGAGACAGCACAAGTAGGGGGAATGGCAGACAGAGGGAGAAGTAGTCTCCCCACTGAGCAAGGAGTCTGAAAGAGGGCTTGATCCCATGGTCTTGGGATCATGACCTAAGTTGAAGGCAGATGCTTAACCAACTGAATTAGGCAGGCATCCCAATATTTTTCCTATTCTTTTTTTTTAAAAGATTTTATTTATTTATTTGACAGACAGAGACCAAAAGTAGGCAGAGAGGCAGGCAGAGAGAGAGAGAGAGAGATAGGAGGAAGCAGGCTCCCTGCTGAGCAGAAAGCCCCATGCAGGGCTCGATCCCAGGACCCGGGGATCATGACCTTAGCCGAAGGCATAGGATTTAACCACTGAACCACCCAGGTGCCCAAATGTATCCTATTCTTAATGTGAACCTTTTAATAACATTGTAAAATAAAAGCAATGAAAACATAATCATATTTAATAATAATTTCCCCTCAAAATTCTATATTTATGAGTCTTTTTGAAATATGAACTTGCTTTCATTGTTCATAATGATAAAATGTGCCATAAGATCACAGTGGATTACCCCTGATATATTAAAATAACAATATTATAATGAAATATACTTATTTATAATTAATTAATTAAACACATATTTGAAGTGCAGACTTGAAGTGTTTCTTTATTCTTGTTTTGTCTTCCTTTATGATGTGCAGTAAAATAAAAATATGTAACCACTGCCCTGAATATGGAAGTATAATGCACCACATTAGAAGCCTGCATATTAATAACATTTTCTCTGACTATTCATAAAGAATGTCAAAGTCCACAGATGCTGGCTACACATGCAGCAAGTATAACATAATGTATAGACTTGTCAAATCACTATGTTGTACACATGAAACTAATATAATATTGTGTGTCAACTACACTCAAATTACAAAAAAGTTGAATCTCAGTATTTCTTTCATATTTCTTTCTTCATAAATTTGATCCTCATATCTGACAGCATAAATCTGTAAACAAATATTCCTAAAACTTTCTTTTCATTGTTTTTTTCTGCCAAAATGTCCTCTAGAAAATAAACAGAAAAGAAAAGAAAAACATATTTAAAGTAGGTAACCTGCAAAAGTAAATTATTAGTGGTAGATATACTCTCTTTGGAATGGAGTTTGTCTAATATTGACCAGTGCACATTCCCTCTGATCAGCACACATGAATCCAGCAGGGTTGTATTTTCAACTAAAGGAAAATTCATCTGGCCTTTCTACTGTGGGATTTTCAAATAACAAATGACAGAAAACACCAGCTCAAATCCTATTGTGATCCAAAATCAAGATACACCGATAAGACTGTTTTGAAGAATCTTGTCTCCTGCCTTGTGTTGCTGCCTTGGGTCAATTCAGAAGCACAAGCTACTTACTGGCCATTAGAGTCAAGCTTTGAAACTGGAGGATAGTGAAACAATATGGTAGGATGTTGGCCTCACCTGAATGTTTGTGACTGACTGAGCAAATATTAGCCCTTCCCAAGATCTGGCCTTGGCTATTTGTTCTAAGCTTTCTGGTACTTGCTTCTTCTTCTTCTTCTTCTTCTTCTTCTTATTATTATTATTATTATTATTAACATATAATGTATTATTTGACCCAGGGGTCCAGGCCTGTGAATCATCAGGCTTACACACTTCACAGCACTCACCATAGCACATACCCTCCCCAATGTCCATGAACCAACCACCCTCTCCCTAGCTCCCTCCCCCCAAGAACCGTCAGTTTGTTTTGTAAGATTAAGAGTCCCTTATGGTTTGTCTCCCTCCCGATCCCATCTTGTTTCATTTTTTACTTCCCTACCACCAAACCCCCAAAGTTGCCTCTCAAATTCCTTATATCAGGGAGATCAAATGATAATTGTCTTTCTCTGACTGACTTATTTTGTTTTTTGATGTGGGGAATCAGTGACGTTTAGGACTGAATAGCTCTCTCTGCACTCTGTTAGGATGGATGATCTTAAATTTCCACAAGTTCTAACTGGAGAAGACTGCTCTCAATGTGAAAGTCTATCTTGCAGGGGAGCAGTCAAATTATCCTTTACTTCTTGATAGACTAATTTCTTAATAAAAAATAATTTCTGTTTTTGTAATTCACCATTATACATTTCAAAGGATAGGAATTGAAAAACATATGGTCTTATATTTTAAGACATTTGAACTACTAGAGAAGCCGGACTCCTTATCTTGATTGTCTATTTTTTAAAAATAAATTTGCAGGGTGCCTAGGTGGCTCAGTCAGTTAAGCTTCTGCCTTCAGCTCAGGTCATAATCCCAGGGTTCTGGGATACAGCCCATGTCAGGCTTCTTGCTCCATGGAAAGCTTGTTTCACCCTCTTCTTCTACCCCCCCGGCCCCACTTCATGTGCGCTCTTTCTCTTGCTCTATCTCAAATAAATAAATAAAAATAAAAATCTTTAAAAAAATAAAAATAAATTTGCTTAGCATCTTGAAATCCAAATCCAAAATACAAATACTTTTATAAAATTGCTTGTCAGTTTTCATGAAACATCAGGAAAGAGCCACAAAAGCTTTAGTCAGCAGAAATAACAAAAATGATAATTCTTAAAAAGAGTATAACAGAGGGGAGGAGTCAAGATGGAAGAGAAGTAGCAGGCTGAGATGACATCAGGTAGCAGGAGATCAGCAAGACAGCTTATCAAACCATTCCAAACACCTACAAATCCAACAGGAGATCAAAGAGAAGAAGAGCAGCAATTCTAGAAACATAAAATCAACCACTTTCTGAAAGGTAGGACTGATGGAGAAGTGAATCCAAAGCAAGCCACGGAGCAATGGAGCACAAAATCAGAACATTTAAAAATCTGCTCCACTGAGGGACATGGCTACAGAGGCTAGGCCGGGGTGAAGCCCACACAGGGACAGTGTGACCTCAGGTACCACAGGGTCACAGAAGGATCAGGGGTGTCTGAGTGTCACAAAGCTCACAGGTATTAGAGTTGGGAAGATGGCTACAGAGATGGAGACAAGGAATGAGATTTCAACCTGGAGTTACCTTGAACCGTGATCCATGGCACAGGCCACTGCTCTGTGAGCGGAGACCCTACAAGATCCTGGTTGACCCCTCTGGAAGAGCTCAGGGATCTCTGGGGTTTGGAGACTCCAGGCAGGGCTGTGTGACAGAGACAGAGACACTTGGTCACAGGCTGGGTGAGCTTGGAGCATGGCCAGAGGCCAGGGAGATGGGAGTGATTGAGTGCTTTTCTCTGAAGGCGCAATGAGGAGTGGGGACCCGAGCTCTCAGCTCCTCTGGGCCAGAGATTGGGAGGCTGCCATTTTCATTCCCGTCTTCCAGAATGCTATGGAAAGAGTTCAGGGAACAAAAGCTCTGGAAAGTGAACCCAAGCAGATTACCTAGCCTGGTCCCTGGTAAGTGCAGTGCAATTCTGCCTCAGGCAAAGACACTTGATAATCACTATAACAGGCCCCTCCCCCAGAAGATCAACTACAAATCCACCTAAGACCAAGTTCACTCACCAAGGAGAACAGCAGGATTCAAGAGGCGGAGAAAGCAAAGCATGGAATTCATGGCTTTCTCCCCATGATTCTTTAGTCTTGAAAAGTTAACTACTATTTTTAATTTTATTTTTTTCTTCTGCTATTTTTTTTAAACTTTTACCCTTTCCTCTTTTAACGTTTTTTTAACTAGTTTAACTTAACAATGTCATTCACAAGAAAAAAAAAATCTTTTAGAACCTTTACTATTAGTCATATTTTATCCTTCATTGTAACTAACTTTATTTTTTGGATAACATGGGGTTTTTTCTTCTAAAAAAATTTGGGGTACAACTTCTTCTAATAGATCAAAATACACCCTAAATCTAGCAGAGGGCTTTGTTCTAATCTCCAGCCTGAGCAAATTCTGTCCACTTCCTTTTTCTTTATTCTCCCAACCAACTTATCAAGTCCTTTTTTAGAAATTTAAAAAAAAAAAAACAAAAAACTTTTCATCTTTATAGTCATATTCCATCCCTGCATCGTGTTTACCCTTATACATGTTTTTCATTTTTTAAAATTTTGGAAGGTATTTCTTCTAAAAGACCAAAATACTCCAAAAATTAAGTGGGTGACCCTGTTCTAGTCACCAGTCTAATATATATATTTTTTAATTTTTTTTCCTGAACTTCTTTTTACCCCCTAGTTTCCCCTCATGATTTGGGGTCTCTTCTGATTTGGTTAAAGCACATTTTCCTGGGGGCTTGGCCACCCTTTTAGTATTTTATTTGCTCCTTCATATACTCTTATCTGGACCAAATGACAAGGCAGAAAAACTCACCACAAAACAAAACAAAACAAAACAAAACAAAACAAAACAACCAAGAGGCAGTACTGAAGGGTAGGGACCTAATCAATATGGACATTTTGTAATATGTCAGATCTAGAGTTCAGAATGACGATTCTCAAGGTGTTAGCTGGGCTTGAAAAAGGCATGGAAGATATTAGAGAAACTGTCTGGAGAAATAAAATCCCTTTCTGGAGAAATAAAAGAACTAAAATCTAACCAAGTTGAAATCAAAAAAGCTCTTAATGTGGTGTAATAAAAAATGGAGGCTCTTACTGCTAGGATAAATGAGGCAGAAGAGAGAATTAGAGATATAGAAAACCAAATGACAGAATAAAGAAGCTGAGCAAAGAGACACAAACAACTACTGGACTAAAAGGGGAGAATTCAAGAGATAAGTGATACCATAAGACAAAACAACATTAGAATAATTGGGATTCCAGAAGAAGAAAGAGAGAGGGGAGCAGAAGGTATTTTGGAGAGAATATTCATAAAAAATTTCCTTACTATGGCAAAGGGAACAAGCATCAAAATCCAGGAGGTGCAGAGAACCCCCCTCAAAATCAATAAGAATAGGTCCACACCCTGTCACCTAATAGTAAAATTTACAAGTCTTAGCGACAAAGAGAAAATCCTGAAACCAGCCCGGGACAAGAAGTCTGTAACATACAATGGTAAAAATATTAGATTGGCAGTGGACTTATCCACAGAGACCTGGCAGGCCACAAAGAACTGGCAGGATATATTCAGAGCACTAAACAAGAAAAACATGCAGCCAAGAATACTATTATCCAGCTAGGCTATCATTGAAAATAGGAGAAGAGTAAAAATCTTCCAGGACAAACAAAAACTGAAAGAATTTGCAAACACCAAACCAGCTTTACAGAAAATATTGAAAGGGGTCCTCTAAGCAAAGAGAGACCCTAAAAGTAGTTGACCAGAAAGAACAGAGACAATATACAGTAACAGTCACCATATAGGAAATACAATGGCACTACATTCATATCTCTCAATAGTTACCCTGAATGTAAATGGACTAAATGCCCCAATCAAAAGACACAAGGTATCAGAATGGTTAAAAATACAAAACCCATCAATATGCTGCCTACAAGAAACTCATTTTAGACCAAAGACACCACCAGATTTAAAGTGACAGAGTCAAAAACAATTTACTGTGCTAATGGGCATCAGAAGAAAGCTGGAGTGGCAATCCTTATAACAGAACAATTAGATTTTAAGCGAAAGACTATAGTAAGAGATGAGGAAGGACACTATATCATACTCAAAGGGTCTGCCCAACAAGAAGATCTAACAGTTTTAAATATCTATGCCCCTAACATGGGAGCAGCCAACTATATAAACCAATTAATAACAAAATCAAAGAAACACATTGACAATAATACAGTAATAGGAGGAGACTTTAACACTCCCCTCACTGAAATGGACAGATCATACAAGCAAAAGGTCAACAAGGAAATAAAGGCCCTAAATGACACACTGGAGCAGATGGACATCACAGATATATTCAAAACATTCCATTCCAAACAAAAGAATACACATTCTTCTCTAGTGCACATGGAACATTCTCCAAAATAGATCACATCCTGGGTCATTAGTCAGGTCTCAACCCATATCAAAAGATTGGGATCATATCCTGCATATTTTCTGACCACAATGCTCTGAAGCTAGAAATCAATCACATGAGCAAATTTGGAAAGAACCTAAATACATGGAGACTAAACAGCATCCTTCTAAAGAATTAATTGCTCAACAGGAAATTAAAGAAGAATTTTAAAAAATCATGGAAACAAATGATAATGAAAACACAATGGATCAAAAACTGTGGGACACAGCACAGGCATTCCTGAGAGGAAAATATATAGCAGTACAAGCTCTTCTCAAGAAACAAGAAAGGTCTCAAATACACAACCTAACCCTACACCTAAAGGAGCTGGAGAAAGAACAACAAAGAAAGCCTAAGCCCAGCAGGAGAAGAGAAATAATAAAGATCAGAGCAGAAATCAATGAAATAGAAACAAACAAACAAAAAAATAAACAATAACAACAACAACAAAAACAATAGAACATATCAACGAAACTGGGAGCTGGTTCTTTGAAAGAATTAATAAGATTGATAAACCCTTGGCCAGACATACCAAAAAAAAAAAAAAAAAAAAAAAAGAGAGAGAGAGAAAGAACCAAAATAAATTAAATCATGAATGAAAGAGGAGAGATCACAACCAACACCAAAGAAATACAAACAAGTATAAGAACACATTATGAGCAACTATACACCAGCAAATTTGACAATCCGGAAGAAATGGATGCATTCCTAGAGACGTATAAACTACCAAAACTGAACCAGGGAGAAATAGAAAACCTGAACAGGCCCATAACCAGTAAGGAGATTGAAACAGTCATCAAAAATCTCCAAACAAACAAAAGCTCAGGGCCACACGGCTTCCCAGGGGAATTCTACCAAACATTTAAAGAAGAATTAATTCCTATTCTCGTGAAACTGTTCAAAAAAGAGAAATGGAAGGAAAACTTCCAAACTCATTTTATGAGGCCAGCATCACCTTGATCCAAAAACCAGACAAGGATCCCATCAAGAAAGAGAATTACAGATCAATATCCTCAATGAACACAGATGCAAAAATTCTCACCAAAATACTAACCAATAGGATCCAACAGTACATTAAAAGGATCATTCAGCATGACCAAGTGGGATTTATTCCAGGGCTACAGGGTTGGTTCAATATCCACGAATCAATCAACGTGATACAATAATTAATAAAAGAAAGAACAAAAACCATATGATATTCTCAATGGAAGCTGAAAATCATTTGACAAAGTCCAGCATCCCTTCCTGATCAAAACTCTTCAAAGTGTAGGGATAGAGGGCACATACCTCAATATTATGAAAACCGTCTATGAAAAACCCACCACAAATATCATTCTCAATGGAGAAAAACTGAGAGCTTTTCCGCTAAGGTCAGGAACACGGCAGGGATGTCCATTATCACCACTGCTATTCAACATAGTACTAGAAGTCCTAGCCTCAGCAATCAGACAACAAAAAGAAATTAAAGGCATCCAAATCGGCAAAGAAGAAGTCAAATTATCACTATTTGCAGATGATATGATACTATATGTGGAAAACCCAAAAGACGCCACTCTGAAACTGCTAGAACTTGCACAGGAATTCAGTAAAGTGTCAGGATATAAAATCAATGCACAGAAATCAGTTGCATTTCTTTACACCAACAAGACAGAAGAAAGAGAAATTAAGGAGTCCATCCCATTTACAGTTGCACCCAAAACCATAAGGTACCTAGGAATAAACCTAACCAAAGAGGCAAAGAATCTATACTCAGAAAACTATAAAGTACCCATGAAAGAAATTGAGGAAGACAATGAAATGGAAAAGTGTTCCATGCTCCTGGATTGCAAGAACAAATATTATTAAAATGTCTATGCTACCTAAAGAAAGCTATGCATTTGATGCAATCCCTGTCAAAAATCCCATCCCGTTTTTTCAAAGAAATGGAACAAATAATCCTAAAATATTTATGGAACCAGAGAAGACCTCAAATAGTCAGAAGAATATTGAAAAAGAAAGCTAACGTTGGTGGTATCACAATTCCAGACTTCAAGATCTATAACAAAACTGTCATCATCAAGACAGCATGGTACAGGCACAAAAACAGACACATAAATCAATGGAACAGAATAGAGAGTACAGAATTAGACCCTCAACTCTATGGTCAAATAATCTGCAACAAAGCAGGAAACAATGTCCAATGGAAAAATGACATCCTCTTCAACTAATGGTGTTGGGAAAATTGGATAGCCACATGCAGAAAAATGAAACTGGACCATTTCCTTATACCACACACAAAAATGGACTCAAAAAGGATGAAGGATCTCAGTGTGAGAAAGGAATCCATCAAAATCCTTGAGGAGAATACAGGCAGCATTCTGTTCTACCTTAGCCGCTGCAACTTCTTCCTAGGAACATCGCCAAAGACAAGGGAAACAAGAGCTAAAATGAACTATTGGGATTTCGTCAAGATCAAAAGCTTTTGCACAGCAAAGGAAACAGTTAACAAAACCAAAAGACAACTGACAGAATGGTAGAAGATATTTGTAAACAACATATCAGATAAAGGGCTAGTATCCCAAATCTATAAAGAGCTTAGAAAACTCAACACCCAAAGAACAAATAATCCGATCAAGAAATGGGCAAAGGACATGAACAGACATTTCTGCAAAGAAGACATCCAGATGGCCAACAGACACATGAAAAAGTGCTCCACATCACTCAGCATCAGGGAAATACAAATTAAAACAACAATTAGATACCACCTCACACCAGTCAGAATGGCTAAAATTAGCAAGCCAGGAAATGACAGATGTTGGTGGAGAAAGGGCAACCCTCCTACACTGTTGGTATGAATGCAGGCTGGTGCAACCACTCTGGAAAATAGCATAGAGGTTCCTCAAAAAGTTGAAAATAGAGCTACCCTATGGCTCAGCAATTGCACTACTGGGTATCTACCCTAAAGATACGAATGTAGTGATCTGAAGGGGCAGGTGCATCCGAATGTTTATAGCAGCAATGTCCACAATAGCCAAACTATGGAAAGAGCCCAGATGTCCATCAACAGATGAATGGATAAAGAAGAGGTTGTATACACACACACACACACACACACACACACACACACACACACACACAAGGGGATACTATGCAGCCATCAAAAATGACATCTTGCCAATTGCAACAACGTGGATGGAACTAGGGGTATTATGCTTAGCGAAATAAGCCAATTGGAGAAAGACAACTATCATATGATCTCCCTGATATGAGGAAGTGGAGATACAACGTGGGGGGTTTGGGTTGTAGGAAAAGAATAAATGAAACAAGATGGGATCGGGAAGGAGAAAAACTATAAAAGACACTTAATTTCACAAAACAAACTGAGGGTTGCCGGGGGAAGGGGGTAGGGAGTGGGTGGTGTGGTTATGGACATTGGGGAGGGTATGTGCTATGGTGAGTGCTGTGAAGTGTGTAAGCCTGGCAATTCACAGACCTGTACCCCTGGGGCTAATAATATATTATATGTTTATAAAAAAATAAAAAAAAATTTTAAAAAGTATAACAGTCAAACTAATTCTCTTTACTTGAGTAATGATTCCCTTTTTATTCAACACAGTCTTCTTAATTGCTGTATCAGACCTCTAGCATTACTGTTGCAAGCACCCCCAATTTGTTTCCTTATTTTTGAGTTTATCATTTTTGTGTGTTATCTAGTAAGCAAAACCCAAAACATTCAATTTTATGGTAACTAATTTTCCCCCTTCCCCTTTTTAGTCTGCAGGCTTGCCCATGGATCCAGCTTCCATGTTTCTAGTGCTTATCATTATTTCTACTTCTCTTTTTCTTGGAAACATAGAAAGAAGTACTTCCCAGTACCCTTCCAGTTAAATGGTCTGGACATGAAGTATTAAGAGACATTGTATAGTTCTTCATGCTTTCTCCGCTTGTAGAAGGAAAGGCTGAAACCTGTGTTGATCTTGCAGGATTATTAGAAGGTGAATCCCCTGTCAGCCTTGCTTCAGGTTACAAGAGGACTGGAACTCAGCCCTTTTGCTGACCCATGTAATACAGAGAAGGTGTTGCTTTGGTATTTTACAAATCACTGGTACTTTTGAGTTGGGGAAGAAGTTTTGTTTTTGTTGCTGTTTTTACTCTATAGTTTCATAACCTGATAAATACAGAATTTCATTCCAATTTTAATTTTCTAAGTATGTTCCACCAAGAGCTGTATATTAGGTGTATAGTAAATGTCTCTGTTGCTATTTAGTTACTTTGTTTTCATCCTTCCCTAGGACAATTACTCTGCTTGCCCTTTTCTCCAATAATCATATTTCTATTATTGGGCACCTTTCCTGAAGTTTGTTGTCTCATCCTTGCCAACAACTGAATCTCTATTGTATGTAATCCAGGGAACTTCATTTCAGACAAAAGCCAAGAAGAGAAATTGCAACTCTAGTACTTTACCACTTTCAAATCCTTTGCGGCTAAAATATAAGCAGGACCTAAGAAAACCTCATTCAGTTCCACTTGAAATATAATAATCTTCAATGAACCTTGTACCAGAGAAAAAGTCTTCCTGCTATTGAATATTCTGGATATGTAGAATGCTTTAAAATAGCATGGAATGCACATATATGATTTGTGGAGTTTCACTTTGTGCCAGAGGAAAAAAGGTTATATTCCCAATAAGTTTTGAAGAATGTTTTGGTCTGGGAGAAAAATCCCTGCAGCATTTTGACAAGGTTCCCTCTCAAGGAAGGACTCTCATTATGCCTCATTTTTATTTATTAAGTGCAGAGAGAACTCCAGAGAATTTTGCTTTATGAAAAACAAAGACCTAAAACCAACTGATTCTTTAATGAAAATAGTGTCACATTGTTTAGATAATGGTATTAAGAAATTGCCTGGATTGTTTGAAAATAGCAAATTTCTAAAACACCAAATAAAGAAAATAAGTCCGCAAGTATCTCATATAGATTATTCTCTCTCCCAAACAAAGACTGTCAAAGTAATACATTTAAACTAAGGAGCAGATGGGATCTTAGGTGAAAAATTCCAATAATAAATTAACTATATTTTAAAGGACTTAAAATCTGACAGAATTTATAATTAGGAAATTAGGAAAAACTACTGTTATAAATTGAGTAAAAACAGAAGTAGGAGTTTGGGCTTCAGAAAGCAGAAACAAGCATAGAAATATTGGATAATTAACACAAACTGAGTGATCATGTCAATTTTGATAGTAAGCCAAATATTACATGTGAGAAAATTTAAGGGTCCTTGGAATACGTGATGATATGTTATTTATATGTGAATCAAATGTATTTTTTTGTCCACTAAATGCAATTAAATCATTCTTATGTTTAATTTTCAGGCTTTTCTATAATTTGGTTCTATAGTTTTATAGTAACAGTTTCCTATAAAATAGCATTTTAATAGCTAATGATTTGTATCATAAGGGCAATGATGCTTACTATTTATTTTTCTGTAGACATGTAGACAAGATCCTAGGCTACCAATTCTTACTTGAGTAAAAAAATGGGCAACCAAATTTTGGTATAGATGAGTTAAGCTTTCTAAATCTTGAAATAAAGTGCTTGCTTCAGCAGCACATATACCACAATTGGAACAAAATATGATTTCCAACACATTCACAAATATATAGTGAGTGAGAGAATTTGTTCATTAAGTTGCAATGTTTGGAGGAAATTTTCTGCTTTCATCCATAAGCAAAATTGCCAAAACTATTAACTTGACAACTTTGCCATCTTTAATTTTTCTTCTCTCTGTCCCTTAATATTTGATGATGTACACTATAGTGGTTAAATCTATTACTATTGCTTCATGATTTTTTTTTCCACTGTAACTAAACTGTATGCATTTAAACTGGATGTGAATAATTACTGACATAATTTTCTTCCTTTCTTTCCTTTTTCTTTTCTTTCTTTCTTTACTTTTGGAGGGGCTATTTAGATAACATGGATAATGTGGATTAATATATGTCAGTCAAAATAAAACCAAATTCCATTTGTAGCATATATTATGGTTACTTTCCTAATCCATCTTCCAGAATTCTAGAAGAGTTGTGCTATTTGGATAGGTTTAACCTTGTTTCCAAAAAAGTTATGTCTCTGGATTTGCCCATGTTAGAAGCTGAAGAAAGGCCAACACTCTTTGCTATAGGGCTCCATTCAGGCTGCTGCATGAAATCCAGTTTGGATCAAACAGTAGAAATCATGCCTCTGCTGCAGGGATTGGTTAAGTTGAGTGATGGCAGATAAGTTGGATGATATAATCAGAGTAAAGTTCAGGAAATCCATGTTTGATTTGGAAGAGACTTTCATTCTACCCTCTAGATATTAATGAGTAAGTATGAATGTAGAGTTATCAAATTTAATATATAAAAATACAGGATATCCAGTTAAATTTAACTTCAGAGAAACAAAATATATATGTAACCATATATTAGTATATATATATTTATACTTTTAATATTTGTATGTCCTACATTTCGCATGAAATACTTATAACAAAAAAAAGTTTATCTCAAGTACAAACTTAATGTGGCATTTGTATTTCATCTGTAAACCTATACGTTAATTTGAAAACAAAGGCATTATAAAAAAAAACATACAGTCAAAATAACTAGAATTGATTACAGTCATAAATGTGGTTTTCCCATTCTATAAGTTTGCAATATGTCTACAATTTTCATTTCACTCACTACTAAATTCCTATTTCTATTTTCTATTCTATTTAAATTATTTTTATTTGATCTTGTTTGTATAGGCCAAGGTCTATGAATCAACATAAAATTAACTGAGCAGAGAGAACTCCAGCCTGAGGAAAGAACAGATGTTAAAAATCTATAACAAGAGTAGTTTTGGCAGGTTGAAAAAAGAGCAATCAGGTTAGTGCACCTGGCATATAGTGAACAGGAGAAGAATGGTGAGGAATGAAGTTAAAGCAGAAGCATGGATCAAGAAGTTAAGATTCGCATGTCTTAGGATTTGAAATTGTATTCTCAGTATAGTTCAGTGACATGGAAATATTTACAAGAAATGTATGAAAGAACTGATTTTAATTTTTAAAATTATCATCCCAATATCTATGTAGAAATTGAATTCTAGAGACAGGAGTGGAATTAATTTTTTTGGTAATAATATTGGCGAGTGAAGATAATAATGTGCACTAGGTTGATGTAGTGGAGACAAAGTTGTTCAGAAATATCCTGTTTCAAGGAGATGGAACCAGAGGAGACATCTGCCTAAAATGCAGTCTCAAATCTATCACTTAATAATTGTGTGACTAAATCTAATTATTTAATACAGGCTTCACTGCCATTGCACTACTGTTATTGTTCTCTGGATAATTCTTTCTTGAGGGAGTTGTTGTATTGGTCATCTTAAGATACTTAGCAGCATTCCTCTTTAGCCTCTACCAACCAGATATTAGTAGTGTGTCCCTAGTTGTGAAAACCATAAATGTCTTCATACACTAAGAAATATCCTCTAAGGGAAAAAATTACTCTCAGTTGAAAAACACTAATTTAATTTTTTTTGTTTCACTTTCCTCACCTAAAATATAAGGATAATAATAGTCACTTATATAATAAGGTGAACTACATTAGTCTAAAAATTAAATCAAATAATTAACAAAATCTGTTTTATGCTGACATGAAGACATAGATGTAATTCAACACCTCAAAACCAAATAATCCACCTACGAAATAGGCAGAAGACATGAATAGATATTTGCAAAAGAAGACATATATATGGCTAACAGAAAAGATGCTCATTATCACTCATCACCAGGGAAATACAAATCAAAATCATGAGATACCACCTCACACCTGTCAGAATGGCTAAAATTAACAACACAAGAAGCAACAGATGTTGGCAAGGATGGAGAGAAAGAGGAACCCTCTTGTCCTGCTGGTGGGAATGCAAACCAGTGCAGTCACTCTGGAGAATAGGATGGAGGCTCCTGAAAAAGTTAAAAATAGAGCTACCCTATGAACCAGCAGCTGTACTACTAAGTATTTATCCAAAGGTTACAAAAATACTGATTCAAAGGGGCACATGCATCTTGATGTGTATACTAGCATTATCAACAGTAAACAAATTATGGAAAGACCCCAAATGTCCATCGACTGATGAATGGATAAAGAAGTGGTGTATATGTGCACTTGCACGCGCACACACACACACACACACAATGGAATGTTACTCAGACATTAAAGAGAATGGAATCTTACCATTTGCAATGGTGTGGATAAACATAGGGGAAAGAAAAAAGAGAGAGAGAGAGAGGCAAACCAGAAAAGAGACTAAACTATAGAGAACAAACAGGGTTGCCAAAGGAGTCATGGGCAGGTGGATGGGCAAGACGGGTGATGCGTATTAAGGAGGGCACCTGGATGAGCAATGGGTATTAAATGTAAGTGAGGAATCACTAAATTCTACTAATGAAACTAATATTACACAGTATGTTCACTAACTAGAATTAAAAAAAAACAAGCTTGAAACATTAAAAAAAGAGAAAGAATCAGCTATTCCAGAGCAAGTCATCTATAAAGTACTAATTCATAAGCATTTGGTAGAGAAAAAAACTTGAAAATAAATAAGTACCCAAATTATGAAAATAATTATTACTCTTAAAATATTTACCATAAATTATAAATAATAGAAATTAATAAATTCATTAACAACACAGGTACTTCAGGCATTAAAAAGAAAATAAGAGGCAATTATGTACAAAATAAATACTATAAAAGTAGTTAATGGAAATAGGTTTCTTCTTGTCTGAGGTCCAATTTCCTATTCTGTTCAAAAGAAAAACACAACCAAGACTATCAGTTCTTCCATGTGTTAAGAAGGTCACTGTCATTAAAAATGTTCTCTTAACTATGAGCTATATTCAAGTTAGACCTATGACATTTATTAACATTCTACAAACTACTTAGATATAAAATAATATATAGAAATATTATGAGCTTAAGTTTTACAGCAAGTAATACAAAAGTGTTATGATTCTTCTCAAGCATTATGTAATATTTAGTTGGATGTGGGTTACTGTGTATTGTGTATGAACGTGTGTGTACATACGTGTGTGTGTGTGTGTGTATATATATATATATGAAAAAGTGTGAATGACACAGTGACAGAGAGATTTCCCTCACATAGCATATTTTAAAAGGAAAAAACTAAATTTTTTTATTTGTTTCTAGTATGTTACAAAAGCCAAGGATAAGGTAGTTGCTATATGCTAAAGATACTAAGGCTAATAAAAATCTGAAGCTGAAACCTTTAATTTTCAATAATGTTTTAATTGTAGAAATCTGATTGAAGTTCAATTTGTATGAAAGATGAGTCCATTTAGAAAAATGTAATAAAGAGTAAATCATTCATCATATTCTTTTTAATGTTTTGAAATCCAATTCCTGTGTGACGTGTGTGTGTGTATAAAATCTGTATGTGTGTGTGTGTGTGTATATATATATATATAATCTGTATATATATATATAATCTGTATATATAATATATATATACATATATACATATATATGTATATATGTATATGTATATACATATACATATATATGTGTATATATATATATATATATATATATATATATACACATACACACACATACCACATCTTTATCCATTCTTCTGATGATGGACATCTAGGCTCTTTCCATAATTTGGCTATTGGGGACATTATTGCTATAAACACTGGGTTGCACACCTTCCGATCACTATCTTTGTATCTTTGGAGTAAATACTCAGTAGTGCAATTGCTGGGTTGTAGGGTAGCTCTATTTTCAACTTTTTGAAGAACTTCCATACTGGTTTCCAGAATTGCTGCACCAGCTTGCATTCCCACCAACAGTGTAGGAGGGTTCCACTTTCTCCCCATCCTCACCAACACTTGTCCTTTCCTGACTTGCTAATTTTAGCCATTCTGGCTGGAGTGATGATATCTCACTGTGGTTTTGATTTGGATTTCTCTGATGCCAAGTGATGTTGAACACTTTTTCATGTGCCTGCTGGCCATTTGAATGTCTTCATTGCAGAAATGTCTGTTAATGTCTTCTACCCCCCTTCTTGATTGAATTATTTGTTCTTTGGGACTTGAGTTTGATAAGTTCTTTATAGATTTTGGATATCTGATAGATTTTGGATATCCCTTTATCTGATATGTCATTGCAAATATATTCTCCATTATGTGCATTATCTTTTGGTTTTGTTGACTGTTTTCTTTGCTGTGCAAAAGTTTTTGATCTTGATGAAGTCCCAATAGTTCATTTTTGCCCCTGCTTCCCTTGCATTTGGCTAGGAAGAAGTTGCTGCAACTGAGGTAGAAGAGATTGCTGCCTGTGTTCTCCTCAGTGATTTTGAAGGAATCTCATTTTGGTCTTTCATCCATTTTGAGACTATTTTTGTGTATAGTGTAAGGAAATGGTCCAGTTTCATTCTTCTGCAAGTGGCTGTCCAATTTTTTTCAACCATTGTTGAAGAGACTATCTTTTTTCCATTGGACATTCTTTCCTGCTTTGTCAAAGATTAGTGGACCATAGAGTTGAGGGTCCATTTCTGGCTCTCTATTCTGTTCTATTGATCTATGTGTCTGTTTTTGTGCCAGTACCATACTGTCTTGATGATTACAGCTTTGTAATAGAGGTTGAAGTCCGGAATTGTGATGCCACCAGCTTTGGTTTTCTTTTTCAACATTCCTCTGGCTATTCGAGGTCTTTTCTGGTTCCATACAAATTTTAGAAATATTTGTTCCATTTCTTTGAAAAAAGTTGATGGTATTTTGATAGGGATTGCCCTGAATGTGTAGATTTCTTTAGGTAGCGTAGACATTTTCACAATATTTGTTTTTCCAATCCATGAGCATAGAACGTTTTTCCAGTTCTTTGTGTCTTCCTCAATTTCCTTCATAAATATTCTAGAGTTACTGAGTACAGATTTTTTGCCTCTTTGTTTAGATTTATTCCTAGGTATCTTATGGTTTGGGGTGCAATTGTAAATGGGGTCAACTTCTTAATTTCTCTTTCTTCTGTCTTATTGTTGGAGTATAGAAATGTAACTGATTTCTGTACATTGATTTTATATCCTGCCACTTTACTGAATTCCTGTATGACTTCAACAGTTTTGGGGTGGAGTCTTTTGGGTTTTCTACATAAAGTATCATATCATCTACAAAGGGTGAGAGTTTGACTTCTTCTTTGCTGATTCGGATACCTTTTATTCCTTTTTGTTGTCTGATTGCTGAGGTTAGGACTTCCAGTTCTATGTTGAATAGCAGTGGTGATAATGGATGTCCCTGCCATGTTCCTGACCTTAGGGGAAAAGCTCTGTTTTTCCGCATTAAGAATGATATTCACTGTGAGTTTTTCATAGATGGATTTCATGATATTGAGGTGTGTACCCTCTATCCCTATACTGTGAAAAAATTTTAATCAACAAAGGATGCTGTACTTTGTCAATGCTTTTTCTGCATCTATTAAGAGTATCATATAGTTCTTTTTATTAATGTGTTGCATATACAGATATTATTTTAGACTGATGATATGTCCTTTAATTAATCCAAAGGACATACAGATGATAAAAAAAAAATTTGTTTCTCCTCTTGGGTATCTTTTTTTTTTTTTAAGTTAAAGAAATACTTCAGCCTCATACTTTTCAATAGGTGTATGACCACAAAATGAGCTTCTGGAGTATTAATGTGGTGCTAAATTTAACTTTGTTTGCACCTTCATTACTTTAATGAAGGCACAAATATTCATTTATTGAAGGACTTCTGTAGTTGAAAAACATCTATGTGTAAAACAAACACAGCACTTGTCCTCTGAGAGACTTCATTCTAATGAAGAGCAAAGTGGCTGATACACAAATTTCTACCAGATAGTACCATCCCAAATGAAACCTAAATCATAACTTCTGTAGAGTGCTTTTATTCAGTATTTTCCAAAGTCTTTCTACCACTCTGAACCATGACCTTTATTTTAATTATTGATTGATCTAGGGTTTATGATTTTTTCTCATTTATTGCTAACTATAATTTAAAATTCAAAAAGTTGGAAACTTAATCCAGTCTAATTCTAGAACTTTGTATAAATGAACTTAGAAACAAATTTCAAAAGATATCCCTTGGTTTCAGGAGTTTCTTTAAATGTCCACCTAGACATGATCCCCTGGACTCCCTTATGCATGCATATAATGTTCCAGATAGGCATGGATCTGGGGAACTTTCAGCTCTTCTGTAGCTCTTTTCCCAACACCAGTTTTCTGTTCACCCCAGCTAACCATGCCCTCAGTCTAACAAAGCTACAAATTCTCCATGAGTCTTACTACCACATTTAACATTTCTAGCTGCCAAAGCCATACATTTTGCCTGTTCCTCCCCTCAACCTCAATCATGCCTACTCCCTCTGAAAGCAAAGCTGCTGATTTTCATAGCCAACCTCACCTATCCAAACGTTGTTTTCAGCATAGCTTTGGTGAGGAAGAGGGACGGAGAGGGTGTTAGGGGAACAACATATTCTATAAAACAACTGTCCCGAGTTCACAAATAGTCAATGTAATGAAAATAAAAAGTTTGAACAACTTTACCTATAATTACTTTTACATCATACAACAACCACTGCTATCTATTTCCAAAAATTTCATCATCCAAAACAGAAACCCCACACTCACAAAGCAGCAACTACTGATTCTCTCCTCTCCCAAGCCCTTGTAACTCTAGTCTACTTTTCATCGTTACTAATTTGCTTACACTGAATAACATAAGTGACATACAATATTTGTACTTTTGTGTCCAGATTATTCATTTAGCATAATATTTTCAATGTCATGTATTAGCACTCCTTCCTTTTATGGCTGAATAGTATCCTATTAATATTATACTACACTTTGTTTATGCATTTATCTATCAATGGACACATGGACTGTTTTCACTTTTTGCTTACTATAGATAATGCTCCAATAATCAGCAGTATATAGTTAAGTGTGTCTGTTTTCAGTGTATTTGGGCATGTATCTGGGAGTAGGATTACTGCATCATATAGTAAATATGTAAGTAAGTAAACAAAAATACTCATAGGGGAAGAGAGGAAAAAATGAAACAAGAGAAAAACCATAAGAGACTCTTAATCTCAGGAAACAACTGAGGGTTGCTAGAGCAGAAGGGGATGGAGAAGGATGGGGTGACTGGATGATGGATACTGGGGAGAGTATGTGCTATGGTGAGTGCTGTGAATTGTGTAAGACTGATGAATCATAGATCTGTACCCCTGAAACAAATAATACATTATATGTTAATAATAATAAAATAAATGAATACGGTCTGTCACTGTGTTGTTCATTTTCCCTCCTTTTCAAGGATTATAAATCTGAAAATAACTTGTTTAAATCATGGCTACTAATTTCTATTCACTCTTACAGAATTTCATTACCACTTTTGGTTCTATAATCACTCATTACCTTTGATCATGTCACAGTTCATTGGTGATGTATTTATCTTATATATGGGAAATCAGATTTTATATTCAAATGACATGATATGAAAATGTGCTGGGTTGGGGTGCCTGGGTGGCTCAGTGGGTTAAGCCTCTGCCTTCAGCTCAGGTCATGATCTCAGGGTCCTGGGATCGAGCCCCGTATCGGGCTCTCTGCTTGGCAGGGAGCCTGCTTCCTCCCCTCTCTGGCTGCTGCTCTGCCTACTTGTAATCTCTCTCTCTCTCTCAATCTGTAAAAAAAAAAAGAAAAAAAAAAAAAAAAGAAAATGTGCTGAGTTGAAGTTTATTGTCTTTTTGGCCATGAATAATTTCTGCATTTATGTGAGCTTCATTTTTTCTAACATGTATTTTGATCTTTTTTTTTTTTAACAAGTTGAGACAATATGACCAATAATTTTTTAGAGGGTAATCTTATAGGTTTATTTTTATTATTATTTTTTATTTCTTTTCAGCGTCAGTATTCATTGTTTTTGCACCACACCCAGTGCTCCATGCAATACGTGCCCTCCCTAATACCACCTTGTTCCCTCAACCTCCCACCCCCCGCCCCTTCAAGACCCTCAGGTTGTTTTTCAGAGTCCATAGTCTCATAGGTTTATTGAAAATAACCTTAGCTTACTCTATTCTTTGTATTTTATTTACAAAAAGTATAAAACTACAAAAATAAAAAATATATAAAATTTTATAATGATAAAATATACATTGAGATTCTTTGCTGTTATAAGATGTATTCAATGGATTCTATCAAAGTCATTCCATATTCATTTTGATAATATTTGAATTATTTATAAATATAGAACCCCAATAGGTCCCTGATATGTTAATGCATCCAAAACTAGGTAAAGAGCATTGCAAGAATTGTCTGCTTGTTTAGTTGCATAAGTTTTACATGTTGTATCTATAGTCTATTTTTAAACCCGAAAAACATAAACTATTTGAAATTTATTATTTAATTTTTAACTGAAGTTCTTATAGTTAATCAGTTAATATTTCTATAAATGTTACAGAGTGTTTACTATTAAGTAAACATTTTGTTCCTTTCATATTGTCTTCTCATTACACAAGCTTATATTAAGTATCTACCATGCACAAAGAAAGGGCAAGGTGTTCTGACACAGAAAAAGAGTTTTGAAAGTGAAAGATGTCAACACAGATGTTAAACAACACACTATATACAGAACTGAAATATTTTTAAAACCCTCTAGTATCATAGACTAGAGAATGATTAATACTAGCTCTACACAAAAGAATTTTTTTATCAAAACAGACAATTTTGGTTTTAAAGTACACATTTAAATATTGATTGAATAATCAAGATATTCATCAAATAAAATGTTGTAACTATTTTTCTCATTTTTTATTAAAGTCTCTTATAAATATCTAGTAAAAGATACAGAATTTTTTGAATTAAGTAGCTTTTGCGAGAATGTTTAAAATAACTAAAATCAAAGCATTCAGATATTTTTAAAAATTAATAGTTTAGGGTTAAGTGTCTTTATGTCAAAAGAGACTATATTTACAGGCATAGAGAAGTCACTTCCTAGTTTTTAGTCAGAATTTTCATGGTCAGTCAATGAATCATCAACTTCCCTAAATAAGCTTATAGATGAGTTTCAAAAGTACAACTCCTTCAGAAATATTAAACTATACTATACAGATGAATGTATTCTATTACTTGTAAAAATAATTCGTACAAATTATAATCATCATGCTATGTCTGATTTGTATTTAATGCAAGTTCATGAATGAGTAAAAAACTGTTTCTAGTAACTTTGAATTGACAGGGAAATAATGAAAGTTTGGAAGCAGTAGTAGTTGGAAATTCCTCCAGTGAATAAAGATCCAACCTCTAAAATATTCAGTCCTTATATGTTTACTGCTAATTACAACTAAAAATTATACAGAAATATGGTGATCTTCTAGGACGGCATTCAGAAATATAATAAATTAAACCAGAAATCAATTTATAATATAATGTGCCATCTTGAAACTTCATTTTATTAATCTTATATCAAAATACAAATGTGATTTAAAGGGAATTATATTTGTACCACATATGATTTGCGTTTTTTACTGTTGTCATACTATGATTGATTAACTCTGCTGGAAGATATTAACAGCCTGGTCTGTTGAATTTTCACTTTTCAGCTCTGCTGCACTTCACACTTCTAAGCTTGTTATTATATTCCTTCAAAATGTATTTGCCTTTGAAGTCTAAAATATCCAACTGCCAGAAAGCAAATGCATTTGGTAATTAATTTAATAGCAAATCGGACATCTGCCAAGTCAATGGAAAGAAATAATAGGCTATGCATTTTCTAATACCCGCTATACTTAAAGCACAGGCTGATAAAATTTTCTTGAAAAATATGAATTTGATAATTTTTAAAGCATGTAATCAATGCACCATATATAAATAATTGGTAGAAGACTTCTTTTTCCTTTTTTTTTTCTTTTATTTTTTAACTGATTTTGATTGAAAATGTCAATGCCAGCATTGGCATTCAGCATTTCAAATTCAGCTATCTTGTTACCTGTAGTAGATAGATAAATACTCCAACTCATGATGATGGAGAACAAAATTTATCCCAATGTCAGTCTCTAGAACAAATAGCTCAACCTACAGAAATAATGTTGTGAATCATTTTCTGGCATATTTATGATCCTAGAAATTCAGATATAAAAGGGAAGTTATGATAAACATTGGGATACTTTTATATATTAATTATATAAATTATAGTGTCTCAATTTAGAAAAATCAGGAATTTCACAATATGAAACCTTAAGCCTTGCAAAATAATGCTCACTTATAATATACAAAATCCTAATAATAGTAAATAGCATTTAATAACAAAGTAATTATCATGTAAGATCTTTCTAATTTCCATTAGATGCACTTAAAACCACTTACACACTAAAATAGTCCTTATATAGGTCATTTGCTTAATGTTAAAATATAGCTGATAAAAATATTTATAATCTTTCATGTAGATAGGTTGAATGTAAGGCTGTTGAGAAAACCAGTGTCTTTTTTCAGTACTTGGCAGGTGAGGAATGAGACAATATTGAATTATGGAGAATGTACACATTTATACAAATCATTATCCTCTCAGTTTTAGTGAATGTCTCTGATAAATGACCAAATATGATAGTGTATATTACTAAAACATCACATTCTAACTGAACAGCCATCATATTTAATCACCCTATCTGCAAACATTAGTATAATAGTTCTAAGATTGAAATTATTACTGTCATTGATGACATTAATACTAAATATCCATTTTAAATAAAAATAATTTGTTTAGTTACATTTGTACCACACTGCAATTGCACCATTTACAACCATGACAAGAAAAAAAAAAATCCAGGTATAAATTTAACCAAGGAGGTGAAAGACCTACACTCTGAAAGCTATAAGACATTGAATAAAGAAATTTAAGATGATACAAACAGAAAGATACTCCATGGTTGTGGATTTGAAAATATTTTGTTAAAATTTCCATACTACCCAAAGTAATGTATAGTCTCACTACAATCCCTATCAAAATACCAAAAACATTTTTCACAGAAATAGAATAAATAATCCTAGAATTTGTAAGGAACCACAAAAGATCTTGAATACCCAAAGCAATCTTGAGAAAGAAGAACAAAGCTGGGGGCACCTGGGTGGCTCAGTGGGTTAAAGCCTCTGCCTTCAGCTCAGGTCATGATCTCAGGGTCTTGGGATCGAGCCCCACATCAGGCTCTCTGCGCGGCGGGGAGCCTGCTTCCTCCTCTCTCTCTGCCTGCCTCTGCCTACTTGTAATCTCTCTCTGTCGAATAAATAAATAAAATTAAAAAAAAAAAAGAAGAACAAAGCTGGAGGTATCACAGCCCGAGATATTTCAAGATATACTACACAGCTGCAGTAATGAAAACAGTGTGGTATTGGCACAAAACAGCACACAGATCAACAGAAGAGAATATAGAGTTCAGAAGTAAATCTATACTTATATGGTTAATTAATCTACAACAAAGGAGGCAAGAATATACAATGGGGAAAAACAAGTCTTTGATAAATGGTGTTGGGAAAACTGGCCAGCTACATGCAAAAGAATGAAACTGGGCCACTTCCATACACCAGACACAAAAATTAACTCAAAGTGGATTTAAGACCTAAATTTGACACTTGAAACCATAAAAATCCTAGGAGAAAGCAGAAGCAGAAATGTTTCTGACATTGGCCATAACAATATGCTTCTGGATTTGTCTCCTCAGGCAAGGGGGAATTGAAAGCAGAAATAAACTATTGTAACCACACCAAAATAAAAAAAATTTTTTTTCACAGCAAAATAAACTATCAACAAAATAAAAAGGCAATCTAGTGAATGGGAGATCTTTACAAAAGATATAACCTGTAAAGAGTTAATATCAAAACTATATGAAGAACTTAGACAACTTGACACCAAAAATAAAACAAAATAAAATAACACAAACAGAAGAACTGAAAAATGTACAGAGGAACTGAATAGACATTTTCCAAAGAAGACAATGTAATTTGGTGCAACCACTGTGGAAAACAGTATGGAGGTTCCTCAAAAAATTAAAAATAGAAATATCATGTGATCTAGTAATTCTACTACTGGGTATTTACCCAAAGAAATCCAAAACATTAACTCAAAGAGATCAAAGGACTCCTATGTTTACTGCAGCATTACTCCCAGTAGCCAACATATGGAAGCAACCTGAGTATACCACCTGTAGGTGACTGGATAAAGGAGATGATATTATATATAATGATGGAAAATTACTCAGCCAGAAAAAAAAAAGAATGACATCTTGATATCTGCAACAACAGGGATGGACCTAGAATGTATTATACTAGGTGAGATGCGTCAGAAAAAAAAAGACAAATTCCATGTGATGTCACCTATTTTGGAATCTGAGAAACAAAATAAATGAAAAAACAAAGAGAAAAAGAAACAAACTCTTGAATACAAAGAACATACTGGTGGTTGCCAGAGGGAATGGAGCATGAATGAAATGGATGAGGAGGATTTAGAGGTACAAGCCTCCAGTTGTAAGGCAAATAGGTCATGGAGACAGAAGGTACAGTATAGAAAATATAGTCAATAGTATTTTAATAACATTGTATGGTGGCAGATAGTGGATACACTTCTTTTGGTGAGCATTTCATAACAAAATTATTGAATCAAAATGTACAGCTGAAACTAAAATAAATAGTATGTCAATTATAATTCTTTAAAAATAATCATAATTTGTTGATTTCTTTGACTTTCTGATAGTAGAATATTTACATAGGTGAACTGAGTATATTAAAAATGAGATGAAAACCTTGGTAATACAAACTAGCACACCAAAATTATCTGATATTCTAAGTATTTAAGAAAAATGAAGTTAGATAAAATTTATTTGTAAAAAAATAAATATTTTTACAATTAAACAATCGGTGTGTTTGAGAAATGGTTATATATATTTAAACATAATGTGCTTAATATTTTAATGATTTTATATTTATATGACAAAGTGATGCAACATATATACAAAATGAGAGTATATTACAATTAATACTGTGTCAAAGCCCAGACCACTGCCAAATATTGCTAAGATAAACTTCTAAGATAAAGAATTAAATCAATAACCTAAAAACTTTCATTAACAAATTATTATAGAGGTTGTTGCAGTTAGGTTTTTAAAAGGAAATTATTTCTCAGCACTGGCAGATCTCATACTATGTGTGAGATTACAGCATTCTAAAAGTATCTCACTTTCTACTGGGGGTTGTGGCCAATCTCATTGGATTCTGGTGAACTCTGAAGTGGCAGTCACTTCATTTAAGGTTTTTCTAATTTTCTAATAGTAAATGAGTTTTTCAAACATTTCTCTTTTTTCCACATTTGGACTTGAATACTCCATTGTGTGTGATGAAGAATATTGATTTAGTTAATCTCACAAAGTGATACTGTTCGGAGCTTGAGGAAAATGCTTTCTGAACAATTTAAAAATTGAATTAGGATTGTTACCCTCATTATATATTTTATTTCTAGTGTTTTTCGTATACCTGCTGCTTGACCAAAACAAATCCTTACAATAAGAATCAAGAAATGTAGCAACAGAGGAGTGTAACTGGCTTTCAAAATAGACCAACAATCTGAATTTTTTTTTTTTTTTTTTAGATTTTATTTATTTGAGAGAGAGAGAGTGAGCAAGCACAATGGGTGGCTGTGGTAGGAGTAGAGGGAGAAGGAGAAGCTCACTTCCTGCTGAGTAGGGAGCCTGACATTCGACTCAATCCAACGACCCAATCAAGGGGATCAAGACCCAAGTTGAAGGCAGACACTTGACCAACTGAGCCATGCAGGCACCCCACATCAATCTGAATTTCTACTTAAATCTTTTATTTTATACATAGTAAATGTGTAGGGCATCTGGGTGGCTCCATCACTGAGCGTCTGCCTTCTGATCAGGTCATGATCCCAGAGTCCTGGGATCAAGTCCCGCCTCAGGCTCCCTGCTCCATAGGATTCTCTCTCTCCCACTTCCTCTGCTGTGCCTCTCTCCCCGTGTCTCTCTCTGTCAAATAAATAAATAAAATCTCTTGAAAAGGTCGGGGTGGGGGGCTGGGTGGCTCAGTGGGTTAAAACCTCTGCCTTTGGCTCAGATAATGATCTCAGGGTCCTGGGATCCAACCCCGCATGGGGCTCTCTGTTCAGCGGGGAGTCTGCTTCCCCCTCTGTCTCTCTGCTTGCTTCTCTGCCTACTTGTGATCTCTGTCTGTCAAATAAATAAATAAGATCTTTGGGGCACCTGGGTGGCTCAGTGGGTTAAAGCTTGTGCCTTTGGCTCAGGTCATGATCCCAGGTTCTGGGATTGAGCCCAGCATCCGCCTCTCTGCTCAGCAGGGAGCCTGCTTCCCCTTCTCTCTTTGCCTGCCTCTCTGCCTACTTGTGATCTCTGTCTGTCAAATAAATAAATAAAATCTTTAAAAAAAAGTGTAAAGTATGTATAAAATGTTAAGTACTCTCTACAGCAAGTACAAATTAGAATCACCTTGCCTGTCAAAAACTGGGTTTGGCAACATACCTGTTAACACTTCTTCTTCTTCTTCTTTTTTAATTCATTAATATTGGGCTAATCATTTCATTGAGCAGAAGTAGAAAATATATGTTCTACAAACACATTTACAGACACCTATATTTCTATATCTTTTACATCATATATTTTTCATGTATTGTAAACCATGAGGTCAAACTGATAGCTCTGCTTTCACACTAAACTCCATGGGGTTCATTCTAGTGTTTCCTCTTTCCTTATTCATAATTTATTTTTCTAAGAGTGAGACATCTGGTTCTGACTTATCTATAGTATATTTTCATTTTTTTCAATTCCCATAAATACAAAATGTGGTTCTAAAACTTTAATATCTCTATGAAAACAAATTAATGAAAATAAAATACTCAAGTATAATTATTTTCATCTTTAGCTTTACAAACATAATTAAAATATTGTTCAACAGTTATTTAGGTTTTTATCTTTCATATTCCCTTTAATCTTTTTTTTCATTTTTTAAAGATTTTATTATTTATTTGAGATAGAGATAGATCACGCATATGCATAAGCAGGTAGTTGGTAGAGGGAGAGGGAGAAGCAGGCTCTCCACTGAGCAGGGAGCCCAATGCAGGGCTTCATCCCCCAACCCTGGATCATGGCCTGAGCTGAACGCAGACACTTAACTGACATTTTGTTTTTTCATTTAAATTCAATTAGCCAACATATAGTACATTAGATTAGAATCATTAGATTCAGATGTAAAGTTCAATAATTCATCAGCTGTGTATCACACCCAGTACTCATTACAAGTGCCCTTAATGCCCATCACCCAGTTACCCTGTCCCCCATCCATCTCCCCTCCAAAAACCCTCTGTTTCCTATAGTTTAGAGTCTCTCATGGTTTGTCCTCCTCTCTCATTACTTCCCATTCAGTTTTCCCTCCCTTCCCCTATGATCCTCTGTGCTGTTTCTTATATTCCACATATGAGTGAAACCATATGATAATTGACTTTCTCTGACTGACTTATTTCGTTCAGCATAATATCCTCCAGTTCCATCCAGGTCAATGTAAATGGTCAATGTAAATATAATTCATCCTTTCAGATGACTGAATAATATCTATCTATCTATCTACCCCACACCTTTATCCATTCATCTGTCAATGAACATCTCAGCTCTTTCCATAGTTTGGCTATTGTGGACATTGCTGTTATAAACCCTGGGGGTACAAGTGCCCCTTAGGATTATTTCATTTGTATCATTAAAGTAAATACCTAGTAGTGTATTTGGTGGGTTGCAGGGTAGCTCTATTTTCAACTTCTTGAGGAAACTCCACATTATTTTCCAGAGTGGATGTACCAGTTTTCATTCCCACCAACAGTGTAAGAGGGTTTCACTTTCTCTTCATCCTTGCCAACATTTGTTTCCTGACTTGCTAATTTTAGTCATTCTGTTAATACTTCTTGTAAAATAAAATGTGTTGACCATTTGAATTACAACCTGCAAAGTAGAATATTTGGTCTTTCTGTACAAGTAGAATTTTTGGATGAATTTTTTGGATGTTGATGGGATTGTAATTTTTATTTTTGTCTCAATTTTTATTATCAAAACATTCTAGTATATAAAATACTTTAAAAAATTCTATACCTTCACAAGCGTGTAAACCTGGCGATTCACAGACCTGTACCCCTGGGGATAAAAATACATTATATGTTTATTAAAAAAAAAATTTTGGAAGGGGAGGTGAACCATAAGAGACTATTGACTCTGAAAAACAACCTGAGGGTTTTGAAGGGTCAGGGGTGGGAGGTTGGGGGAACAGGTGGTGGGTAATGGGGAGGGCACATTTTGCATGGAGCACTGGGTGTTGTGCAAAAACAATGAATACCGTTATGCTGAAAAAATAAATAAAATGGAAAAAAAAATTGTAGAGCTAACATTGAACCTTATTTCCAGACTCTCTCTCTCTCTTTCTTTTATTTATATTAGATCGCTTATAACTCATGTATAGATTCCATTGTAGTTCATTCCAGATTTCTGTATTTATACTCTGAATTTTTCTAAGAAATTATTTTATAAATATTTTTTGATACATGATACAATTGAATTCACTCATTGTATTTGTTTGTTATGTCTTCTTTGCCACTTTTAGACTCTGAAGTTGCTCCAACTTTATTTCATGACACCAACTTCTTTTGAATGAATGACAGTTGTCTTATAGATTCTTCTGCTCCTGTATTTGTCGTATCTCTTCTTAATTGTTTATTTTCTATAATCTAGAGGTAAGATTTAGAGGATTAATTATATCTAGATTAAGCATTTTAGTAAATGTACTTCATAATGTGTTACATCAGAAACACTATAATTAAAGGCTTTTTTATTTCAACATCATGTATTTCATGACAAAGCAACTTTTGTTTTACAGTTTTATTGAGATATAATTGCTAAGGGAGTGGATATTAAAAGTTTTCATCACAAGAAAAAAATTTATAATTATGTGAAAATGCAGTTTTAATATCACTTTATACCATCACTTCATCATTATATGTTCCATGAACTAAAACATTTTTGGAACTCAAATTCCTTTACCAATATCTGAAACTGAATATGTAGGTACTAGCAATAATTTTATAAACAAGCTATGTTCATGGTATTGATGTTTGATTTAATTATAAATAAAGATAAACTACAATAATTCCAACTGTTAGTCAATAATAAGCAAGATAAGCAATACCAGATATCACACTGGAATAACCATGAAATACAGCCTTTTAAATACCGACTGAACCCAAACTGTAGACTAAAGCTGATATTTGATTTATCCCTAACACATAAATGCAGACACAAATGCGAAAATGAATAGTTCCTTACAAAAGAATGAAACCTGAAATAAAGACCCCTTCCTATCCTGAGTCCAATTACAGTTTCCACTCCATAAGTCTTTATTAGTCAATTATTACCAATATAAAAAAATGTAAAATAAACTACCTCACAATGCGGTCTTTTTACACTGGAATCATTCACTTTCATCTGTGCATTTGTAGGTAAGTTTATTTAGGGTGGGTTCATATGGGCTTGGCTTCAAGTGAGAGATTTCAAGTCTGCTCCATTTGTCCCCCTAGTATCAGGAGGCTAGTGGAGACATCTTATCCTGACAGTGTAAGAACCGCAGAAAGGTAAGTAAAATGTTCAAGGCCATTTTAAGCTTCACTCACAGTCTACCAGCATCTGTTGAATCAGAAATAAACCACATGGCCTGGTCCAAAGACAAAGGGCAGAAAAATAACCTCTGCCTCTAATGGGAGATAATGCAGGGTTATGTGAAAGGATATTGATACAAAAAAGAAAACCATTTGGTACAATTTCTCAAATCACCATACATCCTATGCATTTTCTATTATGGACTCATCAAATATATGCATTTTTTTTAAATATATGCATTTTTAAAGTTTTCTATAAACTTTCATGCTTTGGCCATTTAATTTCACTTCCTAATTATTTTCCTTCAGTTTGCACTCTTTTCCTCTTTGTCTCTCTTTTCATCTATGAAAACTTAACATACAGGATACATTCTCAGTGAATTCTTTCTCAAAGCATTCCACCTGCACCCTATATCAGGTGCACTTATTCTTTCTCTAGCATATAATCAACATTCATTATACCTCATTTTAGCCCAGCATTTCATTCTGCTTCTTACCAATCTTTCACATGAAAGACAATCCTTAATTTTGTTGGATAAATTAAAGAATAAGAAACAGCAAAAATATCAAAACCTATAATCTCAAAAAAACAGTGATTTAATCTCAAATTATTCTTTATTTATGGAAAATTTTCAGTAAGATTATTTCAAATTTAAAATACTAATATACATATCATGGTGTGAATGTACTTTTCAGAAATATATCTATTACAGAAAATGTGAGATGCATTGGAAGTCTATTAAAGCTCTCAGCTAAGGCTATTGAAATATCCTATTTTTTTCAGAAAACAAAGAACTCTTTTTTTTCTATCAATAAGATTTTTTTTCTGTAAATGCTTATTTATTATTATTATTATTTGCAGAATTTCAGTTTTCAAGTATCTGTCACAAGTTATACAGAAAGAGCAAAATCTTAATCTGCTCTAATTTCACTTTTATTATCCTAATACAATCCTTGTATATGTCTTATTGTCTTAGCATTTAATAATTTTGTATGTCTTGGTTCTCTTATTAGACTGTTAACTTCTGAATTATGTTTTCTCCTACCCTCAGATTCCTGGGAACATTTGCAAAATGCAAAACAGAGTATGTGCTAAATTATGCTAGCTGACCAATGATTTAAAACCAAAAATACTGAAGGAGTCAAGATGGTGGAGAAGTAGCAGGCTGAGATGACAGTAGGTAGCAGGAGATCAGCTAGATAGTTTATCAAACCATTGCAAACACCTACAAATCCAACAGGAGATCGAAGAGAAGAAGAGCAACGATTCTAGAAACAGAAATCGACCACTTTCTGAAAGGTAGGACCAGTGGAGAAGAAGTGAACCCAAAACAACGGGAAGATAAACCAGGGAGGAGGGGCCAGATCCCAGCAAGTGGTGGAACAACAGAGCACAATATCAGCACTTTTAAAAGTCTGCTCCACTGAGGAACATTGCTCCAGAGGCTAAACCGGTGTGAAGCCCATGCGGGGTCAGCGTGGCCCCAAGTCCTGCAGGGTCACGGAAGGATTGGGGGTGTCTGAGTGTCGCAAAGCTCACAAGTATTAGAGCAGGGAAGCCAGCTACAGAGACAGAGCCAAGGAGTGAGCTCTCAACTCGGGGTTACCTTGAACCGTAATCCATGGTACAAGCCACAGCTCTGTGAGTGGGGTCCCCACAAGATCCAGGGAGACACCCCTGGAAGAGTTCAGGGATCTGCTGGGCTTGGAAACTCCAGGCGGAGCTGTGTGCCAGAGACAGAGATGCTTGGTCACTGGGTAAGCTCGGATCGTGGCCAGAAGCCAGGGAGATGAGAGTGATTGAGCACTTTTCTCCAAGCGTGGCTGGAGGCTAAGGAGATGGGAGTGATTGTGTACTTTTCTCTGAGGGCGCACTGAGGAGTGGGACCCCAAGCTCTCAGCTTCTCTGGGCCTGAGAATGGGAGGCCGCCATTTTAATTCCCATCCACCGGAACTCTACAGAAAGCATTCAGGGAAAAAAAGCTCCCAAAAGCAAACCTGAGCAGATTACTTAGCCTGGCCCCATGCCCCTCCCCCAGAAGATCAACAGAAATTCAGCAAAGACCAAGTTCATTTACCAAGGAGAACAGCAGAATTCCAGAGGAGGAGAAAGCAAAGCATGGAATTCATGGCTTTCTCCCCATGATTCTTTAGTCTTGTAGTTAATTAAATTTTTATTAATTTTATTGTCTTCTTTCTAGGTTTGATTTTTACTTTTACTCTTTCCTCTTTTAATGTTTTTTAACTAGTTTAACTTAATAATACTTTTCATAAAAAATAATATTTTCTGAACCTTCATTATTATAGTCATCTTTTGTCCTTCATTGTATCTAATGTTATTTTTTGTGTACACATAGGGTTTTTTCTTCTAAAAAATTTGGGATACAACTACTTCTAATAGATCAAAATATACCCAAATCTAGATCCGGGCTTGTTCTAGTCTCCAGCCTGAGCAAATTCTCTCCAGTTTCTTTTTCTTTTTTCTTTTTCTTTATTCTCCCAACCAACTTACTTTGTTAACTCCATTTTTAGAAATTAAAATTTTTTTTTCATCTTTATAGGCATATTCCATCCCTTCATTGTGTTTACTCATATATATGTTTTTCATTCTTTAAAATTTTGGGAGGTAGTTTCTTCTAAGAGACCAAAATACTCCCAAAATTGAGTGGGTGACCCTGTTCTAGTCACCAGTCTAATATATATATATATATATATATATATATATATATATAATACATTTATACATACATACATATTTTCCTTTTTTATATATATATTTGTTTTCTTATTCTATTTTTTTTCTTTTTCTTTCTTTCTTTCTTTTTTTTTGAACTTCGTTTTACCCCCTTTCTCCCCCCACCCCCATGATTCGGGATCTCTTCTGATTTGGTTAAAGCACATTTACCTGGGGTCTTGGCCACCCTTTTAGTATTTTATTTGCTCCTTCATATATTCATATCTGGACAAAATGACAAGGCAGAAAAACTCACCACAAAAAATAAAAGAACAAGAGGCAGCACCGAAGGGACCTAATCAATACGGACATTGGTAATACGTCAGATCTAGAGTTCAGAATGATGATTCTCAAGGTTCTAGCCAGGCTCGAAAAGGCATGGAAGATATTAGAGAAACTCTCTCCAGAGAGATAAAAGCACTTTCTGGAGAAATAAAATAACTAAAATCTAACAAAGTTGAAGTAAAAAAGCTATTAATGAGGTGCAATCAAAATGGAGGCTCTTACTGCTAGGATAAATGAGGCAGAAGAGAGAATTAATGATATAGAAGACCAAATGAAAGAGAATAAAGAAGCTGAACAAAAGAGAGACAAAAAAACTACTGGACCACGAGGGGAGAATTCGAGAGATAAGTGATACCATAAGACAAAACAACATTAGAATAATTGGGTTCCAGAAGAAGAAGAAAGAGGGAAGGGAGCAGAAGGAATATTGGAGAGAATTATCATAGAGAATTTCCTTAATATGGCAAAGGGAACAAGCATCAAAATCCAGGAGGTACAGAGAACCCCCCCTCAAAATCAATAAGAATAGGTCAACACCCCCTCATCTAATAATAAAATTTACAAGTCTTAGCGACAAAGAGAAAATCCTGAAAGCAGCCCGGGACAAGAAGTCTGTAACATACAATGGTAAAAATATTAGATTGGCAGTGGACTTATCCACAGAGACCTGGCAGGCCACAAAGAACTGGCAGGATATATTCAGAGCACTAAACAAGAAAAACATGCAGCCAAGAATACTATTATCCAGCTAGGCTATCATTGAAAATAGAAGGAGAGATAAAAAGATTCCAGGACAAACAAAAACTGAAAGAATTTGCAAACACCAAACCAGCTCTACAGGAAATATTGAAAGGGGTCCTCTAAGCAAAGAGAGACCCTAAAAGTAGTCGACCAGAAAGAACAGAGACAATATACAGTAACAGTCACTGTACAGGCAATACAATGGCACTAAATTCATATCTCTCAATAGTTACCCTGAATGCAAATGGACTAAATGCCCCAATCAAAAGACACAGGGTATCAGAATGGATTAAAAAACAAAACCCATCAATATGCTGCCTACAAGAAACTTATTTTAGACCTAAAGACACCTTCAGATTTAAAGTGATGGGGTCAAAAACAATTTACCATGCTAATGGGCATCAGAAGAAAGCTGGGGTGGCAATCCTTATAACAGATCAATTAGATTTTAAACCAAAGACTATAATAAGAGATGAGGAAGGACACTATATCATATCAAAGGGTCTGTCCAATAGGAAGAACTAATAATTTTAATTATCTATGCCCTTAACATGGGAACAGCCAACTATGAAAACCAATTAATAACAAAATCAAAGAAACACATGGACAATAATGCAATTATAGTAGGGGACTTTAACACTCCCCCTCACTGAAATGGACAGATCATCCAAGCAAAAGTTCAACAAGGAAATAAAGGCCTTAAATGACACACTGGACAAAATGGACATCACAGATATATTTAGAACATTCCATCCCAAAGCAACAGAATACACATTCTTCTCTAGTGCACATGGAACATTCTCCAGAATAGATCACATCCTGGGTCATAAGTCAGGTCTCAATCAGTATCAGAAGATTGGGATCATTTCCTGCACATTTCAGACCACAATGCTCTGAAGCTAGAACTCAATCATAAGAGGAAATTTGGAAAGACCCCCAAAAACATGGAGACTAAAGAGCATCCTTCTAAGGAATGAATGGTTCAATTAGGAAATTAAAGAAGAATTGAAAAAAATTCATGGAAACAAATGATAATGAAAACACAACGGTTCAAAATCTGTGGGACACAGCAAAGGCAGTACTGAGAGGAAAATATATAGCGATACAAGCCTTTCTCAAGAAACAAGAAAGGTCTCCAAATACACAACCTAACCCTACACCTAAAGGAGCTAGAGAAAGAACAACAAAGAAAGCCTAAGCCCAGCAGAAGAAGAGAAATAATAAAGATCAGAGCAGAAATCAATGAAATAGAAACAAAATAAAAAAAAAACACAAAACAAACAAACAAAAAACAATAGAACAAATCAACGAAACTAGGAGCTGGTTTTTTGAAAGAATTAAGAAGATTGATAAACCCCTGGCCAGACTTATCAAAAACAAAAGAGAAAGGACCCAAATAAATGAAATCATGAATGAAAGAGGAGAGATCACAACCAACACCAAAGAAATACAAACAATTATAAGAACATACTATGAGAAACTCTACGCCAACAAATTTGACAATCAGGAAGAAATGGATGCATTCCTAGAGACATATAAACTACCACAACTGAACCAGGAAGAAATAGAAATCCTGAACAGACTGATAACCAGTAAGGAGATTGAAATATTCATCAAAAATCTCCAAACAAACAAGAGCCCAGGGCCAGACGACTTCCCAGGGGAATTTTATAGCCAAACTATGGAAAGAACCTCAAAGTCCATCAACAGATGAATGGATAAAGAAGAGGTGGTATATATATATACAATGGAATACTATGCAGCCATCAAAAGAAATGAAATCTTGCATTTGCGAGGTCATGGATGGAACTAGAGGGTATTATGCTTAGCAAAATAAGTCAATCAGAGAAAGACAACTGTCATATGATCTCCCTGATATAAGAAAGTGGAGATGCAATGTGGGGGGTTTGGTGGCTAGGAAAAGAATAAATCAAACAAGATGGGATCGGGAGGGAGACCAACCATAAGAGACTCTTAATCTCGCAGAACAAACTGAGGGTTGCTGGGTGGGGGGGTCGGGAGAGGGCAATGGGTTTATGGACATTGGGGGTTCTGTGCTCTGGTTACTGCTGTGAAGTGTGTAAACCTTGGGATACACAGACCTGTATCCATGGCACTAAAAATACATTATACGTTATTAAAAAATTAAAACCAAAAATACTGGTCCTTTTTAATTTTTTAGTCTTACATACTTTAAAACTAAAATAGCAATAGCAGATTTAAGTCTTGCTTCATCCTGAGACCATGAGAATCATTTGGCAGCCTTATAGACACCTTTGCAAAGAGATTACTTTTAATAAAATGATCATTATACTCTATTACCATACTTATTTTGATAAAGTATATATACTTATTTTCTGCTTTCAAATCTAAATGGCTACCACAATAACACTTTCAAATAGCATTTTTTAATGTGGAAAGCCAAGAGACCATTTATAAAATAATCCTCCCTTATAAATTATGCTTGTTTTATGTATGGATATGTAATAATTATATGACTTTAACAAATTTCTAATATATGCTTCTAGTATATAGTAG
Source organism: Meles meles (assembly GCF_922984935.1). Taxonomy (NCBI): domain Eukaryota; kingdom Metazoa; phylum Chordata; class Mammalia; order Carnivora; family Mustelidae; genus Meles; species Meles meles. Next base: position 74,141,239 of record NC_060069.1, read on the forward strand.
AAAATCTCTTATGTATTTGAATATATTATATATACAATTCTAGTATGTCCTAGATCTATGATTCTAACATGCATCCCACATATAACATATATGATTCTAATTTTTAATGAACGCCCTGAAGGCCCTAACTTCTCTTTTCCATTTCTTCTTCCATGTGGGGCACCCCACGCCACATTTCTTCTCTCTAGTCCTGCACAAACCCATAAAGTTTCTACTTCCGTGGACTAGAAGAACAAAGGGCAGATTTCTTTAAATTTATTTAAAGAGATTAAATAAGTGGGGGATTCACATTCTGAGAACTTGGTGTAGAGGGCAAATATAACAGCTTTGCAATGAAATTTATAATGTCCAGGGCAATATACATGCTTTCTTTGGAAGATCTATCTCTCAATGAGTAGAATCATCCTCCCTTGCCATTCCACAGCAGCCTGTGCCAGCAGCTAGATGGTGGACTTCATTTAATGACAAACCAGTTGCCTGAATGTGAGGGGCTCCATTCAGCAGCCACACTATATTGAACTAAAAGCCAGAGCACCAGGGAATTGTCAATACCTGTGTAGCTTAGAGTTGTGTAAGGAAGAGAGATTGACCCTTTTTGAGACAAACTGAATGCCTGGCTTCTTGGAAAATACAAGGTGTGAGGTCAATTTTAAGAGGAAGTTCCTAAATTCATGTTAATAATGTCTGTAAGGACTTTAGTGATTGATTAGAAAAAAAATAATATGCTGTAAAAACTTACAAAGTTTGTTATCTTAATCAGTTAATTTGTTTCAGTTCCTAACAAAGGGAGAATTCCAGAATAGAGTCTTCTTAGCATTTGATCTGGTCTCCTATACCAAAAAGATTTTAGTGCCCATGATCTTTCATAACCTTATGTCTATCAGTCTGACTTTAGGAAAGCAAATGGAAACATTTGTGTATGAAGCTGCAGTGTGTTCTTTAAAGTAAAAACAATAATCCCTAATTTTATGGAGTTATATCAAATTTCTTTAACTGTGAGTTATAGTATTTACCTTTCCCTTTCATGGACATTTTAATTAGGCAACCTCAAGCTCCCAGCAATATTTTTTTAATTGACTGATATCAATTAATTACAGATATCAATTGATTTTATTACAATATATAGCTATTGAATAAATTTGAATTACAAACTAATTTGCTTTTCATCTTCAATGAAATAATTTAATTTTTTAAAATTTTATTTATTTGAGAGAGAGGGCACAAGTGGGGAGGAGGGGTAGAGGGAGAGAGAGAAGCAGACTCCCTGCTGAGCAGGGAACCCAACATGGGGCTCAATCCCAGGACCCTGAGATCACAACCTGAGCTGAAGGCAGTCGCTTAACTGACTGAGCCACCCAGGCATCCCAAAATGATTTATTTTTACAGTAATTATTGGTTGCAAATTTGCCATGTACTTAATTGCTGCATGTAGGAATCTAGAATTAAAATTATCCAACCACTTTTGGAAACCATTTGCAGTTAAACACACAGCTGTTGTATGATGCAGGCATTTTACTCCTAGGCAATTATTCAATACAAGTCAATACATATGCCCATATAAAACCTTGCACAGAAGTTTTATATGTAAGCCCAAAACCTGAAACAACCCAAATGTTCATCAACAAGTGGATAGATTAACCAACTCTGGTATATCTACAGTAAAATATTCACCAATTAAAATGTTGATTCACATAATAAGTGAATGAGTCTTCAAATGACAGAACAAAACACAACAGAAAAGGAGGACATATTGTATGATTCAATTTCTGGGTGACTAGAAAACGTAAGCTAATCCAACTATAGCAGTAGAATACAGATCAATGTAAGGCTAAGAAGAGGAGGATGAAAAAAAAAAGAGGAGGATGGAGGAGTTCAAAGGAATATAAAGAAATTTCTTTTTTTAAAGATTTTTTTTTTTATTTATTTATTTGAGAGAGAGAGAGATCACAAGTAGGCAGAGAGGCAGGCAGAGAGAGAGAGAGGGAAGCAGGCTCCCTGCTGAGCAGAGAGCCCGATGCGGGACTCGATCCCAGGACCCTGAGATCATGACCTGAGCCGAAGGCAGCGGCTTAACCCACTGAGCCACCCAGGCGCCCAAAGAAATTTCTTATTGATGAATACATTCACTATCTTGATTGTGGTGATGGTTTCACCCATGTAGAGATATTTCAAAACATTTTGAACTGTACTCTTTAAATATGTGCAGTTTAAAATCACAGATAGGTATGTTAATGACACCTGAATAGGACTGTTTAAAAATAAGTGAAAATTAACAAGCTATAAGTCATGGAATCATTTATCCCAGGACCTACATGTAATATGAAGAAGCATTTCACTGTTGTTACTTTTTTCTTGTGTGTGTGTGCACACATTGCACACATTTTGGTTACATGCAGAGAAAAGCAGTCATCCCTTTTCTTTTTAACTTTGTGTCTGGGACAGAGAGCAAAGAGAAGAGAAAAAAATAAATAGTGGTTAAGATATTTCAGGAGAAAATTAAACTAATGAGGAGAATGATAGTCAACAAAACAATCTTGATTGCCTCAGCACACAAGTGATACACGAAAGCTATGTACAGTGTTACAGTTAATTGGATCCCAGCTTCCTTTGTTTATGTATAACTGCACAGAATTTCTGCACTCATACATTCCCCAGCAATGCTATTAATACAAAGTGTGTTGTAATTACAATACAATATCTTCCACCAGGAGCTGCTGAGAGGCTAATTAAGTAATTTCTACAAATTACTTTCAGATGTTTCAAGGAAAGTAGTTTATGAATGTCAATTATTGTTTTGAGGTATCTGCTGCTAATTATTGTCTGGAAAAATGAGTACTCCCACCTTTGTTTAATGCGTTGACTATTATCCTTGTTTGTATTATGTTTTGACAATTTTCCCTATTTTCATTCCAATAGAATAAATACAATTTTGCCCAAATTAGTTGTAAACATAGAATTTTTCAAACAAATAAATGGAAAATTGCGTTAAAGAAAGCAATAAAAATAATCAAATAAAAACAAATCATATATGATTCTACATAAGCAGAATAATTATAAAATATCATAATATTTTAATAAAATATTGAGGACATTTTAAGCAGAACTTTGTATGTCATAGCAATCTTCTGAATATTAACCTTAACAAGCTTTTCTGGATCCGTGTCTTCAGGTAAGGGAAACAAAAAGAAAAATAAACAATTGGGATTACATTAAACTAAAAAATTTCTCCACAGCGATACAAAAATCATCAGCAAGCTGAAAAGGCAACCTACTGAATGGGAAAAAAAAATATTTGCAAAAGATAGATTCAATAAGGGTTAATATTCAAAAGATATAAATAACTTATACAACTCAAAACCCAAAAAATCCCAAATAATCCAATTTTAAAATGGACAGAAGACCTGAAAGTATATTTTTCCAAAGAACACATACAGAGGGCAACTGACACATCAACATCACTCATCATCAGGGAAATGCAAATAAAATCCACAATGAAATATCACTTCACATCAGAGAGAATGGCTAGTATCAAAAAGACAAGAAATATCAAATGTCGGTAAGGATTTGGAGAAAAGGAACCCTTGTGGATTAATGGTGGAAATGTAAGTTGGTGCAGTGACTGTAGAAAACAGTATGAAGTTTCCTCAAAAAAATAAAACTAGAAGTACCATACACTCCGGTAATTCCATTTCTAGGTATTTACCTGAAGAAAATGAAGACACCAATTTAGAAAGATATAGGCACCCCTATGTTTATTGTGGTGTTATTTACAATAGCCAAGATGGAAGAACAAACCAGGTATCCATCAATAGAAGAATGGATGAAGAAAATGTGATATTGCGTGTGTGTGTGTGTGTGTGTATACACTATGAAATATTACTTGGTCATAAAAAGTAAAATCTTGTTATTTATAACAACATGGATGAACGTAGATGGTATTATGCTAAATGAACTAAGCAGGCAGAGAGAGACAAATACCATGTGATTTCACTTATATCTGGAGTCTAAAAAACAAAACAATGCATTTTGTAATGTATATAATTATTTAATCACTACGTTGTATACCTGGAACTAATTTAATATTATATGTTAACTATACTTCAATTAAGAATAAAAACATTTAAATCAAAGCAATTTTAGTTTTAGACTTGAGATTATTTTTTATAAAAATATATCCATGATGCAATAAACAAAGAATAAATATATGTAGATATGCATAGCTAGATACATAGATAGTACAAAACTTCTTGGATATGGCACTTGTTTTATGATTATGTCATTTACTATAAAAGGGGGACATTTTAAAAATTTTTACAAAACAAAGATGACAGTACGCACCATATGAGGTGGTTAGATATCTTTTTATTATAGTAGGGGTCTTTATCAAAGCTTCATAGTACTTTAATGAAATGGGAAAATGAAAATGACTATGATAAGTCACACCAATTATCAGAAAAGACTCAAAAGTATGAATATTTCTTTTTTTTTTTAATTTTTTATTGATAGACAGAGATCACAGAGGAGGAGGAAGCAGGCTCCCTGCCAAGCAGAGAGCCCAATGCGGGGCTTGATCTCAGGACCCCAAGATCATGACCTGAGCCGAAGGCAGAGGCTTAACCCATTGAGCCACCCAGGCGTCCCTCAAAGTATGAATATTTCTAAAATAACAATTACCCTTATTCATTTAGAAAATAGCAGGGGATGTGTTCATTAAAATAGGTACTAACTTTGGATTTGGGCACATTTTAAGGAAACATCCAAATATTTAAATATTGAGAAATGTGATTTAGGTAGCATATGTATGAGAAAATTACAGATAGAAAAAAAATCAAGCATATGTAAGAAGCATATTTCTCCCTAGATGTACAGTATCATATACAATATTTATAAGTTTATACTTCTATTTTTCTATTTTTATTTCTTGTATTTGTAAGGATAATAAAAATGGATTATTAAGCATTTTCTATAAGCTTTAAAGTAAAAAGCTTAATCAACTGTATTATATTTCACACTATATCTTAAATATATAAACAGGCTAAAATACAAAAAAAGTGTGTTCATAACATTTTGCATTGAATAATGCATATCTTAGAATATTTTACCTTACATGGACAAATATGAATAAATACAATTAAAGTATTTATTTTTATATATGAAACTCAACTAATTACCAACTCTCAGAAGAAGGCAATCTTTGTTTTTCAAGAATACAAAAATTGCAGGAAAATAACTTCAGAGCACACACACACATACACATATAAATAAATATTCAATAATTATTAATAAATCAATAAGGGTTTTAATAGATGAAAACTTCATAGAATTCTCTATATTCATGCAAATCATCATAGCTATAGAATTACTTAGAAAAATTAACTGTGCTATTTTTATAATTATGTAAATTTAATTATCACAACTTTCTCATTAAAATTGTTATTTACCAACAACACATTTTGGATTTGCCTAAATTGTTATTGCATTTGGCAAATGAAATTAATAAAATAATACTAGGAAAATAAGAAACATAGTTTTATTCCTTTCTCTGAGTTTAATAGCAACTGGCAAGTGACCTTGGCAAATCACTTAACCTCCCTGAACCTCTCAGGTCCCTCCACTGTAAAATGAATGGCTGTGCTGAATGCACATCACATTCACTCCTCTCTCTGAGACTTTCTGTGCTTCTGCAACCTAGATGTCCATCAACAGATGAATGGATAAAGAAGAGGTGGTATATATACACAATGGAATACTATGCAGCCATCAAAAGAAATGAAATCATGCCATTTGCGACGACGTGGATGGAACTAGAGCGTATCATGCTTAGTGAAATAAGTCAATCGGAGAAAGACAACTATCATATGATCTCCCTGATATGAGGACATGGAGAAGCAACATGGGGGGGTAGGGGGATAGGAGAAGAATAAATGAAACAAGATGGGATTGGGAGGGAGACAAACCATAAATGACTCTTAATCTCACAAAACAAACTTGGGGTTGCTGGGGGGAGGTGGGATTGGGAGAGGGGGAGGGGGCTATGGACATTGGGGAGGGTAAGTGCTATGGTGAGTGCTGTGAAGTGTGTAAACCTGGCGATTCACAGACCTGTACCCCTGGGGATAAAAATACATTATATGTTTATTAAAAAAAAAAAAAATTTGGAAGGGGAGGCGAACCATAAGAGACTATGGACTCTGAAAAACAACCTGAGGGTTTTGAAGGGTCAGGGGTGGGAGGTTGGGGGAACAGGTGGTAGGTAATGGGGAGGGCACGTTTTGCATGGAGCACTGGGTGTTGTGCAAAAAGAATGAATACTGTTACGCTGAAAAAATAAATAAAATGGAAAAAAAAAAGAAAAAAAAACTCACATTTCTATTTATTTTGTAATATGTTTATTTCCTAAAAATTTGAAACCATATTTTAGATTTCTGTTTATTAACTGGATTTCCAGGGTTAAAATATCCTAATGTGACATTTTCAGCATGTGCATCTTCTAGAGTTTGAAAAGTTTCCTCAACCTCACTTTCATCTGACTCACTGTTGCAAATAATTAAATGTCTCAAGGTGTCGAAACTAATTTGTTCATGGTAAGATATGGTTTTTGTTGTTCAGGGTCCCTGAAAAGGGAAAGGCTAAAAGGGTTGGCAAATGGAATGTACCGTGAAAAATGAGGAAATTATGGTCTTCAATTGCATATATTTAAAACTTTCTTGAGAAAATAAATTACTTTCTGTTGGAACTTTACTATACTGTGTTACAGGTACAAGGATACACAAGTTGGAACAGTGGCATCTTAGGAAAATAATGTGTACTCAATTTTCTGTTACAATATGGATCATTCAGCTTATGCTGATTAAAGACTAAATAACAGAGATTGTTTTAATTGTTTGGCCAATCCATTTTCTTAGTATTGGAATCACACAGTTGGCATTCTCTTAAATGCTGGGAGGGAAACAGAATATAGTATACACTCAAAAACATCCTCCTTACAAATAACACATACCCAAATGTGGATAGAGGTCCATAACCATTTTTTAAAAGATCTATGGCTTTACTTAAAACAGGTCAACTAAGTAAATCCCTGAAAACTGGAAACAAATTCTACTTTAACTTTTTGCAGTTTAAACATCCTATATTCATGTTTCTAAAATCTATTATTTCACATATACTAATCAATTGAAGTTTAATGTTTATTTCATGTTTCTTAACTATAAATAATAGAAATTATTTATATACTAAAATAGTATATTTATTGCTTCAGATTAGTGAATGGGTTAGACTTTATTAAAGCAATTTAATTCTAATGCTTTTTTCTGATCGTATGAATATGAACATTCTATTGCTTTTCACTAGTCAAAAGTAGAATATCATTACTTTGGTCCTTAAAACCAATATACCTATACACAATCTTGTGAAGGCAGAATTTTTAAGGGTATGATATGCTTTTGACTGACTGAAGCATAAAAGTTTGGTATGTTATGGTCGGCTTTCAAAATTTAGGTTTCAAAATATGAGATTCTACTACTCTGAACCACACTAATATTACAATGCTGATAATAAATTAAGCTGTACTAGGATCCTAAATATATCCACTTTATGAGTATCTTCAATATGCCAGGCACTGAGTTAATCACATTACAGAAATAATTTTTAATCCTTACAAAAGCCTTCAAGTTAGGTATTTTTCTTTTTTCATATTTCAGTTCAAATTAATTAAGTAATCTAACCTAAAGTCACACAACTAATGGTTGAACCAGTATTAGAACTCATGATCTTTTCAACTCCAAACCCTCTTTCCACCTCCCCAATACATGCACTAACATGAAATGGCTATAAAGTGGTCATGTATTCTGCTTTGCCAAGGAGAGTCCTGTTTTTCACTTGTCTTAGAGAAATATGAGTAGATCTTTTCATTACTAAAAAATATTGTTTGGATGATAAATTACATGGTCTTCCTAAATATAGAGAATATAAAATGGGTTTGTATTTTAATATCTAATCAACAAGGACTTTGTGAAAATCATTGTGTCAGTATAATCTGTATTCTGGTAAAGTCTAGCTGTCATTTTCTCATTACATCTGTGTAAGAATGTCAGTCTGTTTTATCAGGAACTTATTACCAAAGTCAGGATTGTTTATTTTATGTAGTTCCATGCATAGCTCTTTAAATACCAAATTGTTCATATATTTCTAAGGAAGACTACAAAATTGCAGGCTGCCAGCGCTCCCAATTACAGAATAGGGGTAAAATTCAGCTTTCTGTTTAACAAAGCAGTCCATTTTATAGTTGCTATGGTTGTACATTTATGGGATTTTGTTTGGATTCTCCGTGTAGATTCTGTGGGGTCGAAGTTCAGCATGCTGTTGGGATAAGAGGTTCGTTTTAAATTTCTCTTTGCAATGTCAGTTGAAAAATGGATCTCTCTTCATGTAGTGCCACAAGTCTCTGAAAAACACCACTAACCCTCACCCAGTCACAGCAGCTAAGGAGTAAGGTCGATTAATGACACAGTCACCTGCTTGGTGCAGGTTATTACATGTAAACATCCATTTCTTGGAAGAAGCACTCTGGAGGTCAGTTTTCTAGGCCTTTAGCCTTGAACAAAATTTATATCTTCACATTTCTTCTTAAAATACTTAAGATTCACAATTCGTCTAACTAAAGTATAAAAGAATGCAGGGTATAAAGAAAAGTGTGAATCACATAGATATAATCATTAATCTACATGCTGCCACTTAGTAGCATGTGAACTCAGGTAAATTAGTTAACCCCCTTAAGCCCCTCAGTTTTACCATTACATAAACATTTTAATGTGTAATACATAATATTGAGGAAAATGTGAGATTATGAATACATTTATCTCTGTACCTGAAGAGAATTCTTGCTCAATAAAATGTAGCTACTATAGTGTGATTGTTATTTTACATGTTCAGTGGGTTTTCTGTTTGTTTGTTTGTTCTACTGAAAGGCGGGGAAAGGGCAGAGGGAGAGACAGAATCTTAAGAAGGCTTCATCAGCACTGAGGTGGACACAGGGATCCATGAGGACTCCATCTGGAGCTTGATTTCAGGACACTGGGCATTGAAGAGAAACCATATCCCTTAATTTGCATGAAAACTGGGATTTTTATGAAAAGAACAGGAACTTGCTCTACACTGTTATCCAGGCATTTTTGAAAACTATCATGTGTGATGTCCTTGCAGAGTGAGACCTACACCAAGAGAGGAGCCTAAATACCATTTGTGATTTTGTTTGTCCAGTCTCAAACTTTGCACACATTTCATTGCTTCTTTTCTCTGATGAAGAGAGTGATATGGTTGTAATAACTAAGTGTATTAGGATGGCAGAAGTGTTACTTTAGGAGCCCATAATGCCCTGTGAAAGCAGGTTGCAAAAAGAGGAAAAAGTCCAGATAGACAACGAAGTAACAGGGAATAGTGTTTAAGAGCCAATTAGCAGCACCAGTGACAGAAACCCATGAAGAGCAGAATAATAATATTGTCAAAAATGGAGTAGTATGACACTCTTCTACATTCTTCCATAAAGCTCCCTATTTTCTGAGATTTCTAAAGAAATCAAAATAGAGTAAAGAAATAATATTTCCAATTTATCAACTGGGATATTTGATGGAAACTTGTAAATTTTCTCCAAATTCAACTGTCGATTAAATGTAAGCTTAGTTGAAATTCTAGCAGGATTTTTAAAAATATGAGAAACTGAATCTAAAGTCAGAGGTCCTAGAATATAAATGATTTGGTGAATGGAAAATATCTGAAGGACTTATATTCTCTGACTATAATACTACACAGAGCAAAATAGTGTGCTGCCTGCATATGGACTCATATGTAAATTAATCAAACAATAGGAAGTCTAGAGGTAAACTCACTCTTACAAGGTAAACTGGCGTTCTACAAAGATACCAAGGTTTGTATCCATACCAAATGTTTGGTAGTTTTTATAATGTCAAACAAATACCAAATGACCTAACAGTCCTACTCTAGGAATTTAACCAAGTGAAATGAAAACCCATGATGCCTATACCCAAATGTATATACCAGTGTTTTTTTACAGTTGCCCAAAACTGGAAACAACCTCAAGGACCTTCAACTGATAAGTGGAGAAGGAAGTGATCGTGCATCATACTGTCAGATGCCATCCAGTAACAAAAAGGAGTTGACTAGTCATGCTCACAAAACATGGATAAATCTCAAAAGCAACAAGATAAGTAAAAGAAGCCAAATTCAAAAAGCTACACACTGGGTAAACCATTTATATGGACACAGAGAAGGCAAAACAACAGGGATGGAAAAGAGATCAGTCACTTCCAGGACTTCCTTTCACTTTCAGCCACTTCCTCAGAAATGAGGAAGGCATTTGACTGTAAAAAGCAGCATAGAGCAATTTTGAGAGATGACCAAACTGTACTGTATCTTAAGTATGGTAGTATTTCATACAATTCTATGTACTTCTCAACACTCACAAGGTTGTACCCCTTAAGCGACTGAGTTTTACTATACATATTTACAAGACAAATTTTTAAAAGCAAAAAACAATGCACATTTCTACCTGTTCTATTTCTTGGTGTATCTTCCTCACACCCTCCTCCAGCCTTTCTTTCCCAGAGCAAGCAAATGCAATATGTAAGATTGTAACCTGCAGTGTCCTGCCACGAGAAAAAGATGGCATACAAAAATGGGTCCTAGGGAGAGTTAAAGTTCTTCATAAAATGATGGGCAGGATTTTGATAAAACAAGACAAATGGGAGACCCATTGCCACGTTTAGGCCTGAAAGAACAAACTGAAGAGTATTACCAGATTTGGAAAGTCATATGGCAAGTGCTGCCTGACCTAAGCTGGATCTTCACTGCAGGTGGGTGACAGGCATATCATGAGTTCACTCTTCCTCCTGCAGATGACTGCCATTGGCATACCTCATCTAGAAATTCAGAGTAAGAGGTCTCGCCAGTGTAGTCCATGCAGGTCAGCCTTGCCAGGCACCAAGAGAAGTAGAAAATGGGGAAATTTACCTGGATGGGCAGATGGAGGACATTCAGCTTAAACCAATTTAAGTATTTGGAGGAAGAGAGTCCATTTTATCTAAAAAAACAAAACAAAACAAAACAAAACAAAAAAACAGCTAAAATATTTAACACTTATTTATTAATTTTAAGATTTCATTTATTTTAGCACATATGTGTGTGTGAGAGGGAGAGAGAACAGGAGAGTTAGAAGGGCAGAGGGAGAAGCAGTTCAAGCCTTCACCAACCAGGAAGGCTGATTTAAGACTTGATCCCAGGACCTTGGATCATGACCTGAGGTGAAGGCAGAATTTTCACTGACTGAGCTACCCAGGTGCCTCAAATATTTAACATTTAATTATCCCATTATTTGCAACTCCTAAAGAGCTCCTGCTCTTCAACAGTATCTATTCACAATAACCTTTGTATCACAAGGAAATTATGTATAAAAATGCATACCACATTATTTTAAAATAAAAGTAAAATACTAAAATGATCAAATACAACAAATTATCTATCAATCATCTATTCTATTTTTAGTGAAAGCTACTACTTGAATAGTAATTTCATTGTACTTCTTTAAAACAGACCAAACCTTAAGACATTTATTTTTATAAATTTCTATCTAATAATAGATGTGAAGTTTTGCATGGTGTTTTTTTTCTCCCCTTGGGCTTTTACTTTTTATCCTACCTCCATGTACTTTGAATATTTCACCACTTCCCATAGCTTTGACAGTGATCTGTGTGAGCGATGCATGAATCGTCATCACTCATCTCCATCTGTTTTCATTTTCAGGTCATACTTGCTCTTCACTGGATGACATCTCCACCTGATAAACTGACATCACTTCTTGTCCAAACAGTTCAGTACCAAGCTCATCATATACTTTTCCCCATTAAAAAAACATTTTTCCCCTTCTTCCTACAAATAGAGATTATTTCTCTAGCTTCTCTTTTCTTTTAATATTCTATAAATAGGGCATGGGGCATTTTTCTGGAGCATCTTCTGAGAAGGACTGCTATAAAGAACAAAGATAACGCATGTGAAATATTCTGTTAACACTAAAGAAGTTAAATATAAATGGTTTGAAATTTTAGGTTCCATATTTGTAATGAATAATAAAGATGTCTTGGGCTAGGGGAACTAGATTTATTTTTCAAACACATTCAGAGTCTTCAGTATTTATTTATTTTATTCATTTTTATTTTTTTAAAGATTTTATTTATTTATTTGACAGATCACAAGTAGGCAGAGAGGCAGGCAGAGAGAGAGAGTGGAGGAAGCAGGCTCCCTGCTAAGCAGAGAGCCTGATGCAGGGCTCGATCCCAGGACCCGGGGTTCATGACCAGAGCCAAAGGCAGAGGCTTTAACATACTGAGCCACCCAAGCACTCTGTCAGTGTTTATTTTTATGTTATTCATGCTTAAGGCATTTCAGAATTTGAATTCCCAACATTTGGTATTTACTTGACAACTTATGTACTGTTTATAATAATTTGCTCACCAAGAGGTAGTAGATATTTTTATAGATAAGTCATATTTCTAAAACATATTTGAACATTTTCTATATTTGTATCTTATTAAATTTGTTTCAAAAGCTTAATGAGCATGCTAATTTACAGTATTTTAGCATCCGTATACTATGGTTCTGTAAATATTTTTTATTAAAACATAAATAATATCTTTAATAAAAATTAAAATATCTGTAATACTATTACAAATTTGATATTTTCATGTTAAATTGGCTTTATCATGTTTCCAGATTATTTACTTTTTGTAAAAAAATTACATTCTATTTACTTAAGTTAAATTTGATGTCTCTGCCTTGATTCCACATTTTCTGCTGTCAGTGTTTCCTATATTTGGTCTTTAAAAAAAAGTTTTTTTGAGGTGGCTGGGTGGCTCAATCGGTTAAGCCCCTGCCTTTGACCGGGGTCATGATCCCAGGGTTCAGGGATCAAACCCCTCTTTAGGCTCCCTGCTTCTCCCTCTCCCTCTATTTCTCTCCTCTGTCCTTCTCCCTGCTAGTTCTCTCACTCAAATAAATAAATAAAATCTTAAAAAATAATTTAAAAAATACCTTTAAATTTGAATTCCCAGTGCTTCTAATTTTAGTATGACTATCATAATTCCATAGCTAGCAGAACATTTTTCACATTTCCAATCTGTGCCCAAAGAACTAGATTCATTTATGGCTATCATTACTAATGTCAGCTCCAGTTGAAAATTCTACGAGAATCTGAATAGTTTTAGGATTAAAACTTAAGCTCCTTCAATTTTCAAGTGCTATTTTTAACTAAATATCCTTCCCACTTTTGTCTGTCCTTTTTCTTAATCAACGGAAAAAGAAGTAGGAGGAAGTGTTGGACGAGGAGGAGAAGGAGGAAGAATAGATAGATGGAAGGAAGGAAGGAAGGAGGGGAAAGAGGAAGGAAGGAAGGATGGAAGGAGGAAGGGAAGAAAAAAGAAGGAAAAAAGAAAAGAAAGAGGAGAAATTTTGTTCACATGCAGTATACATCAATCACCAAGCCCATTATTTCCTTCCCTTAGCTTAGTGCTAGTTCTGTGATTCTCTATATCACTCTTTCTTGGAATATGTACTCCATACACTACTATACACATAAAAACCCATTATATACTTCAATATGAAGTGATACCATGTTCTGCATTAAATTCAATTTCCTTTCTTCTAAAAACCAGACCATTTTCTACTATTCCCCTCATCATATATAACCTACTATATAAAAGGCTCTATAACAGCTTATTGCCTAATAAAGCTTAAATTCCTTCAATGCAAAGTTTTCCCTAAGTACATATTAAAACTATATTGTAAATATACCCATGCAAAAATATTTAACACAAATTAATTTGATTCAACTATAAATCATTGTCCACTACTTAAATGTGTATTTACTGAGATCCTACTCTCACATATTGTTTCTTAAAAAATCTTGTTCTTCTCACATGACTGAGATACACATGGAGAGTATGACTTATACAAAATCCCTAAAGTCTTAATCAGAGAGGAGGCATCTTGAATTTATGCTTTTTAAATGCAATTTTTTTTTAAAGATTTTATTTATTTATTTGACAGAGAGAGATCACAAGTAGATAGAGAGGCAGGCAGAGAGAGAGAGAGAGAGAGAGGGAAGCAGGCTCCCTGGTGAGCAGAGAGCCTGATGTGGGACTCGATCCCAGGACCCCGAGATCATGACCCGAGCCAAAGGCAGCGGCTTAACCCACTCAGCCACCCAGGCGCCCCTTTAAATGCAATTTTAAATGAAATTTGAGTATGATACATTTCTTTTTTGTAATAAAGCTTTTCACTTTTAATCTAAAGTAACTCCCAGAAACCAAATTTTTGTTTACTTGTCATCTTTAAGGGGATGTGTTTATAATTGGGAAATTGTTCCTTTTTACAATTACCACTATAGAATCCCCAGTCTTCAATACCCTGCACTACACTTTGTAACTTTATTCCAGAATACATAAACCTTTATGCAGAACAATTTGTATTAAATATAACCCACAAATCCTTACAAACTCATGAGTCAGACACTGGAGCAGAGGGAACAGAAGGTATGCTTAGCAATATTCTTTTCAAAAGCAGCCCACTAATCTCCTAAATTTTCTTTACAAGGAGAAATACTATTGTCAGGAGGTTTTGTGTTTCTCTGTTGTTAATACATCTATACACCTTTAATATTCTTCACTGAAATCCCATCTACCCAGAAAGGATGCCGACCTTTTAGCTTATTTTTATTTTTTGTCTGACTTTATAGAGGTTTACATTTTATATTTAATGTTGATACCATGATTGCTAATAATGCCAGACCATCTTTCAGACACCTTTTTCACAAAGCAGCATTTCTACAGTGATAGGCAATCTTAATATCTTCCATCCTACTTTGATTTTCCCTCTCTACCATCAGTACTAGATGAACAGCTGCTGAAGTGATTATGTTTACCTGTAATATATTTCTTTCATATTAGCATTCAGATTATTTCATATCACTTAACTATACACATGTCTACATGGCAATGGCTGTCAATGATAGCTCTTAAACATGATCTTCAGCCTTCTCACTCTGTCCCTCACTGCTCAGGAGGGAGAGGCAGATCCTCTGACCATTGAGCTGGAAAGAAAAAAACATATTTTGAACAACAAAAATACTAAATAAGCAAAAGTCATACATGCAACAAAGAATGTGGAAAATAGAGCAGTGTAATGAATTACAGAGTCCCAGGTTAGGACCTGATACAACTTTTAAATAGTAAGGTAGGAAAGATTTCACCGACTGAATGACTTTCAAATAAAACTTAAAGGAATTGAGGAAGCAGGTATATGGATATTTGGAGAGAGAGCCATGCATTTTGCTAATTTTATTAATTTTATTTTTCATTAAATAAATTTCACTTACATTTCTTTAATAATGTTTTTTTCCTCCCTTTTCTGATACTTTTTTAAAGCTACTTTTCTCTGATACACATAATTGTTTATGGTGCCAGTTATACATTATATATAAATAATTATATATATTTATATAAAATATTATATATTTATATATAATATATTTATATATATTCATACATCATATTATTATATATATTATATATCATATCATATAATATTATATAGTGTATAATATATTATATATCATAAACACAATATAATACAATATAATATATATTTTTATATATTTTATATATAATATTTTATATATTTGTATGTGTATGTGTAAAATATATGTTTAGTAAATTTTGTCTACATTAATCAATTAATTAGAAATACTGTAAATTCAGCTATTTTGTGTAGAACTGAATTCCAGAAAGGTAACGTTTGAATTATTAAAAGCTATTAAAGCAGCTACAAGATGTGCTTACTGGCTCTCTCTCTCTCTCTCTCTGTCTCTCTCTCTCTTTCCCATTTGATTCAAACCTTCAGACTTATTCTCTGAAAAGGTAGGGAACAAACTATAATTTAAAAAAAAATACTTAAGGAGTTGTGCCTGGGTGGTACAGTCAGTTGAGTGTCCAACTCTTAGTTTTAGCTCAGATCACGCTCTTGGGTTTTTGGTCTCTAGGTTGTGGGGTTCCAGAATTTGTGGCAGAGTCTGCTTGGGATTCTCCTTCCTTTGCTTCTCCCACCATCCTGCATGCACATGCACTCTCTCAATCTCTTTCTCTCTCTCTCTTGCTCGCTCTCTAAAATAAATAAAAAGATCTTTAAAAAATATAATGAGGCTTTATTTTTTACTTTTTTCAAATATCTTGGACAAATCATATATTGTTTACAACTTTTTAAAAAATTTATTGGTTTTGCAAAAGAAGACATTGTCTTACTCAGTATTTGTAAAAAAAAATCATTTGTTTAAAAAGGAGTTTGCAGAAAAAGATGTTCAGGTCATTTATAATTCTCATCATAAGAACATCTGGCAAATTAAAAAGGAAAAAAATACAGAGGGCTCGAGTGAAGCATGTTTTGATTGTCTAGGTAACTGCAATGAGGCCTCGGTCACTAGAGTAGAATCAGGAGAGGTGAGAGTCAAAAAGTGAGATCAGGAGGTAACAAAAAGGTTGATTTGCAGGGTCCTGTAAGGAATGAGATGGTATGACCCATCTTTTAAGAGGATCACTATGAATTTTCTCTCAAGAATAGAATACATGGAGGGAGAGTCAGCGATTATTACAATCATCCAGGCAAAAGAAGTGGTGTCTTCACCTAGGGTGTTAGCAGTTGAGTACTAAGACACAGATTCTGAATGAACTCTAGGAACAGAGACACAGAATTGAATGATTTTATCAGGGATATGAGAGAAAAAGAGGAGGCAGAGATGACTCCAAGGATTTTTCTTGAAAAACTGGAAGGATGGGGCTGTCATAAAATACTCAAATGAAATACAAATAATGCAGAAAATAATGTTATACAGCATTCATTAACAATGACATTAGTGTCTGCTATAATAATATCAAAGAGATGATCATCTTCCTATGCTAAATGAGTTTATAAAAGCTAATAAACCTTTGATACAAAAATTAATAAAGACAGAAAAACCTTAAAATTAAAAAGATTTCATCTGTAAAACTTAAGCTATTTTCCTCTACATAAATCTCTAGCTTCTATGCAGACACTTTATCCACACTATTAAATTAACTAATCAATCTATCATTCATTTGTTAACCAGTAATAATGAGCACCTACTGTAGGCTCGTATTCTGTGATCTAGTAGTAAAAATGCCTACCTAAATTCTAGTGAGGATAAGAGATTAGATCTAAGTAAATACATACACAGTGATTTCTTTAAAGATTGATTGATTGATTTTAGATGGGTGGGGGTACACGGACAAGGGCAAGGAAAGGCAGAGAGAGAGGGAGAGAGAGAATCACAAGCAGACTCCCCACTGAGTGCAGAGCCTGATACGGGGTCTAATCCCAAGACCCAAGAAATCATAACCTGAGCCCAAATTACAGGTTGGATACTCAAATGACTGAACCACCCAGATGCCCCTATACAGTGATTTTTTTATACTTACCTTATTAATTCTTGGAGTTTTGCCATTATTTATGTTAAATATAACATGCATGCAAATGTGACAATGAGATTTTTTATATTGATAATTGATAAGAGATTCAGGATTTACTGGATATTTAGGATGAACAATAGAGAGAAGATAATAATTATGATAGACTTTGAATACCTAAGGGGATATCATATTTCAGAAGATGATTTTATAATGAAAGCAGGGGGTAGGAACTGAAGAGTAGTAAACAGGAAACTGAAATGAGTAAAATTATGTTTAGAAATAATTTCACTTAACAGTATAAAATATGAAGTGGTAGGGATTGCAGTGAGACATAATACAAGAGCTCTGCTTAAAAGATTACTGCAGGAAAAAGAAAAAAAGATTGCTGCAGTAAAGCAAACAATATTTTTGGAGATCTGTACTGTCTTTTAGTGACTGAGTAGCTTTGGAGAAGAGATTACCAAAGTGAAATGGAGGGTCATTGTACTTATCTAATTAAAAAAATCACTTTCCTTAACAAAACTCTGGGCATGTGGCATTGTGATTGATTCCTTTGGCATAACTGACATTCTCCAGAGAAGGCTTATAGAAAGAATAACAGATTTTTGGAGACATTGGAAGGAGATAATCTTTATCCAATCTCCTTTCCTTCTCCCCGCATACCAAAATCGATCTGATAGTGGCAAATTGTATGGGGCAGAAAAAATATTTTTATAACTGGTCTGAAGTACAGCCTCTATACCCACTTTTTTGGGAGAAAGAATAAAACTCGAAAATCACCTTTAGCAGCTCTTTTTCAACATGGTCTATAAATAAAGGAATCCAGAGTCTGGGTTCTAATGTTGACCCTTCCGGTATGCAGATGATGAAAGCATTCATTTATTTTAGAAAGCTTGAAAATAGTCGAGCTAAATTAAATTGTATGTGATGTCAAAGCCCAGGTTTGCTCCAGTGACTACTCAGATTATAGCTACAGTGTGCTCAAAGGAAAATGAAAAGAATCATTAGACTGTATTTACATATATAAACAGTACAAATATAATGGTTTCAACAAATGCTTTTAAACTACTCTTCAAATTCTTTGAATGAGAATGAAAAATTGATCTTAAGATGTCTGATTTTTAATAAAAAATACTGAATCAGATATATTTATAATTGTGCTTCAGATTATATAATTCAGATTATATAACTCAGCTAAGGCTGAGAATTGCTGCATTGAAAATAAATGAAAAAGTATAGATACGTAGTGTTGTGTAATCTCTGTTTTCATCACAGGAAATTAGCTGTTAGTATTTTCTTTGTAGAATTAAATTGTTTTGTTTAAAACGCTTTGTATAATTTGTGTTTTTAATTTTGTAAACACCATCTATGTTGTAATGAGAAGTACTTGGAAAAAATCATTAAAAAGTTGTTTATTAACTTGCCTTGACTTTTTGAAACTACCTCAATATTCTGCATGTTAAGTGTGCTCAGAGCTATCAGCAAGCTGCAAGTATTCTGTTATATATCAGAAGACCAGTCCTGAATATCTTAAAGGAAACCTGCTAATAAACTTAATCTTGATTTTTTTCACTTTCTCTTTAAAAGAGTTGTGCTTTACCAAAGCTTGTAATTGTGCATATTTTTGTTTCCCGGTTTCAATATACATTTGGAATTACACAGTAGGTGCTGTGTAATGTATCTGGTACTGTACCAGATGTATCAGGTATACATCTTGAAATAGGAACAA
The DNA here is from genome assembly GCF_922984935.1 of Meles meles. Taxonomy (NCBI): domain Eukaryota; kingdom Metazoa; phylum Chordata; class Mammalia; order Carnivora; family Mustelidae; genus Meles; species Meles meles. The sequence continues at coordinate 74,160,511 of NC_060069.1, forward strand.
AAACACAATGATCACCACTCATTAACTTAACTATTTCGATTTGGGTAGTTTTACAGGTGAGCAACACTTGAGAACACAGACGCTAATTTAAAAATCTCACAAATAAATGCAAAATCTCACCTGGGATGCATGCCCTAAAATAGAAGTATAGAGTATCTTGAAACCTCATTTTAGGAGACATGACTAAAAGAATTTCTGACAGGACTCCCTACGGAAATAGAATTTGATTGTAGAAAAGTAAAATTAGTAAAGATGGGTGTGAGATTGTCACACAGAACATGTAGCAGTTGCAAAACTCTGTGGCAAAACTGTGCAGCACACACCAGTGCTGAAATAAGGTCAGCATGTCTAGAGTTCATATAGTGAGGGGGGTATGGGGAGAATATGATACAAGATGAAATAAGGCGAAGCATGGGGCAGACAGAACATTAACATTTTTGAAGGCCATGATTTCTTATTTTTAATCTTGGAGAAGATAATGCTTGCCTTATTACCACAGAAAAAAATAACATAAGAAATTTTATAAGTTCTGAAATATATATAAGACAAATGAAATAATATATGCTTTCTATTTAATTTGTCTCAGCCACTGTAAAACATAGCAGTTTTCTTAATAGTTTTACTACCTTGAGCATATTAGGATACATTAAAATGATCAAATCATTATTTTGATAATAATATTTTGTGTTGAAAAAGAAAAAAAAAAGAGATATAATGCTTCTAGCTTAGGAAAATAGTGAGGAGATAAATTCATTATTTCACAGAAAGCCAGAAGAGAGATGTGCTTCTGTTTCAACAAAATAGATTGCAGATTGGAATACCTAAATTTTCAACAAAAATGATGGTATGATTATAGAATGCCCACTGAATATACTATTTATAAATCAAACTGGAGTGTGTGGGAGGAGGGTGAGAAAATCTCTGATTTCTGTAGTGATGTATCTGTGGTAGCCACAGCTCATGATTTCATTCTTTAGGCTATAGATTCCCACAGTGAGGATGGGAATACTCACTGGACAGACTCCTTCCAGACAATGAAAAAAGAATCTATCTGAAAACACAAGAGTGGTAGAGTGGTCTTCGTATAGAGTGAAATTTCTCCAACTGGTCTAAAACAGAGAAAGTACTATTGTGACAAAGAAGTAGTATCACAGAAGTAAAGTACTGATATCACTGATAGTTATGTTGCAATGTACAGATCATTTGCTCATACATTATTTTAGTTGACTCTGAAAGCAAGCATATAAGGATGACTTATGTGGCTTCTATCAATTAACTTATTATTACTTGTGTGCCTTTGTAATATCCATTCTGGTAATAAATGAAGAGTTTTATTGAGACAGCTCCTACAAGAGAGTGCTGTGCTATATAAGAACGGAACACCAAAGAAGAGTATCAGATTGCTGTTTTGTGGGGGAGAGGGAGACATATTTTCCCTAGATAAGTTGTCAATGTAAGAATCTCTTTGACATCTGGAAATCCATTTCGTATTAAGCATAAAGCTAGTTTTCAAAACCTGTCCTAATAACTTTTCAATTTTTTAAAGTTCTTAAAATACTTCTAAAAATATTTCCCCACCTGGAGCCACATAAGAACTGTATATTGTTGTATATGTAATTAATTACTTTAGGTCATTAAGTGCATTTCATTTTCAAATTTCGGAGTTATTATAAAATCCAAATTCTTTTTTTTTTTTTAAGATTCTATTTATTTGTGTGAGAGAAAGAGAGAGCGAGCACATGCACAAGTGGGGGAGGGGCAATGGGAGAGAGAGAATCTCAAGCAGACCCCATGCTAAGCCTGATGTTGGGACTTATCTCATGACCCGGAGATGGTAACCTGAGCCAAAACTAAGAGTTGGATGCTTACCTGACTGAGCCATCCCAGCACCCAAAAAGTCCAAATTCTTTATCTGCGGATTTTACCAGCAACCAGGATGATTTCTTTTTCAATATTACTACTACTTTTTCAGTGATGCTATACCATCTACCATCTCCACTCTTACTGTCAATATAAATGCTTCCTTTCCCTGACTTCTTCCCCTTAGCAGATGAGCAAAGTCAAAAATCCACCTATGCTAAAATATCTTCCCCATCTTCTCATTTTGTGATTATGTCTTTTAAAATCCTTTTCAAGTTATGTTTCTTCCAACTTCCCTCATATGTGACACACTGGCCAACTGTCTATTCTTCAAACATTCTGAAATCATTTTCTGCCCCTCTAATGCTATGGCTCTTCCCTTGGGGCACATGCTTCCTCTCCCTTCTCCCCATCTTGGCCCATTATAAATTCATTTATTCATAAAGTTTCAATTAAAATACACATCATCAATTAAAGATAACCACATATTCTCCACTAGAGTCAGTATCTCAAACACTCTAGTACCCTCATTTTGTTTCTCTGCCAGGTAGCCTGAGCTTCACTATCTGTGTAGGGTTACTGCCATTTATGTTTGATACACTAAGCAACAGGGATTCTACCTTGTTTATATTTATGTGGGCTTCACTGCCAAGCAGGAATCTTGCTCAAAATTGCTGCTGAGCAAGAATCTGCCATGTGTAATCATATCAGTCTCATTCCAGCTTTGAGAGTGAACATTCAAGGATGATTCTTTAAATGCTTTTGTATTTAGTAGCCAATTGTTCTTGGGTTCTGATTGTTTTTGTTTTTTAATTAACATATAGTGTATTATATGCCTCAGGGGTACAGGTCTGTGAATCATTAGTCTTACACAATTCACAGCACCCACCATAGCACATACCCTCCCCAATGTCCATCCCCCATCCACCCTATCCCTCCCCTTCCCCCCTAGCAGCCCTCAATTTGTTTCCTGAGATTGAGAGTCTCTTATGGTTTGTCTCCCTCCCTGGTCCCATCTTGTTTCATTTTGTCCTCCCTTCCGCCTATAAACCCTTGCCCTATCTCTCAAATTCCTCATTTCAGAAAGCTCATATGATCTCAGAGAATTGTCTTTCTCTAACTGACTTATTAGGTTCTGGTTTTGAACCAAATATTCTTAGATTCTGATATTTAAAGCACAGAAAACAGCTCATTCTCAATCTGAAAACCAAACCACTGTGGCCTTCCAATGTTAAGTGTTTTACTGGGTCAAACAGATTAATATTTGCACAGACCAGTTAATTCAGCACAGTTAAATGATATTTATGATTTTCTATCTAGAAAGTCATTCATTCTGACAAATGTTCTCAAATAAAAATACTTCATGTGACACCTCAATTATAACATTTCAATGTGTTATTTTTATATTTGTGTTTTTAATGGTTTTTTACTGTCTCATCATTTATGTGGGGTATCTAATATAACACTTCATTTGAAATGCTGTATAAATATCTAGATCACTTTTGTAACAATGGTCATGAGGTGTGTTCCTGGATTTAAAAATTTATGGACCATGTTTATTTTTCAATAATATTTCAGGGGTGCCTGCGTTGCTCAGTCCATTAAGCGTCTAACTTCAGCTCAGGTAACGACCTCGGGGTCTGGGATGGAGCCCTGCATTGGCCTCCCTGCTCAGTGGGGTGTCTACTTCTCCCTCTCCCTCTGCCCTTGTCCCCTGCTTATGTGCTTTCTCTCTCTCACTCTGTCAATAAATTTTAAAAATCTAAAAAGAAAAAAGAATATTTCAAATCCTCACTTGTTCATTCTTTATATGGATTTGTTGTGTTTTATCCTACTATTTCTGTTATTTGTTTTTGTACAGTTGATTTATGTGGTTTTAAGATAATTTGCTTTTGATTCTAAGTTTTATTGAAAATCTAAAATGAGTAATTTATGATCTCATATTCATAAATGCAAGCAAACACCATGTGTCAAAATACCCTAATTTGGACAGAACACTTTGTTTTTAATTGTACAAGTTGTTTTTCTTAAGTAATGAATAGAGAAAATTTGACATGGCATATGGTAGGTGGGTGGACACCTTGTAGGCACAAACTATCTCAGAAAATGAGAAGCCATGGAGAGTAACTCTAGATAATTTGGCAAATAATTGGATGATCTATAGACAGAGAGACTGGTGTGGCATCAGAAATTTGAATCCAATCTTGATGGAAATCAAGTACTATTTCTTAGCACTGGGTCACTGTGTTAAGCATAATGACTGAACCACATTCTTTGTTATATATTAATAACTTTTCATGATAAATAGCTTTAGAGATAGTTATCCATTATCCATATTTTTTGTATCCTCCTTCTAACAAGAGAATCTTTGTAAAAGACAGCGACTTGATACAAAGAAATGTTCTATTTCAAATGTTTAAATATGTTAGGAAAATGCAGAATTGTCAAAGTATATATGTATATATATATACATATATATACATATATATATACATATATATATGCAAGTTTATTTATGCAAAACATGTATTTATATGCAAAAGTTTAAGGTGAAGTAATCCAGATATACTGTTAAAATTTTGGTCAGGTATCATATTTTTCTTTTTGATACTTTTCAGTTTCTTCCTGAAGAAAAAAAATATTACTTATATCATATAAAGCAAGTATGTATATTAAATGGGATAATATATGTAAAGTTCTTTGTGTAGTACTTTCTTATGACCATGCTCAGACAAATATTATAATTATTAATAAGAACACTAGAAGACTAAATAAATGATATAAGTAGTCTTCTCTACACAGCTGAATATGAATTTAAAATATTTTAAAACTCTGAATATATTCATATTAAATGTTACTGTGGCATAAAATACACAAGTAAATTTTGAAATATTAAAACTTCTTCACCCTTACTAGGAATAAAAAGGTGTGATGATTTAGAGTAGTGGCTCTGGAACCATATGATCTTATTTCAGATTCCTGATTTGTTATTTAATAACCTATCATATTATATATATTATTTAATCTTTCCAAGTCTCAGGTTTTCATCTGTGACATTATGATGACATCAATGTCTATTTCATAGAGTTGTAAGGATTAAAAATTTAAATATATGTAACCATGGCTTGCCAAAGAGTAATCATGCAACAGATGTTAGTTATAATTTTAACTAATATTTTGTTTTAAAATTTTACTAAAGTATAGATGAAGTTTCTTTTTTTAAAAAAGACTTTATTTATATATTTATTTGAGAGACAGAGTGACAGAGTATGGGGAGAGGCAGAGACAGAAGGAGAGACAGAATACCAAGGAAATTCCCCAATGAGCATAAAGCCCAATGCAGGGATCCATCTCAAGACCCTGAGATCATGACACAAGCTGAAAACAAAAGTTGGATGCTTAACTGACTGAGACACCCAGCAGCCCTAATAAATGAAGTTTCTATGTCCCTTTCCATATTATATAAGAAGATCTGAATATTCAATATTTAAGAGCACGTTTATAAATGAATTCACTGAAAATTAGATTATTTGGCTTTAGAAAACTTGCCCTGAGAGGTCTTTGACATCAATTTACTTAGAGTAATTAAAACCAACAGAAATCAAAAACTGAAATTCAAAAATTTCTTCTATTAGTTTCTGGGTGGAAGAATTCCATAATTTCTAAGTCATTTAGTAAAAAAAACAAAACAAAGAAAAACCACAGCAATTTCAAATATAAGATACAAAGTAAATGTCATAAGATATAAAAGACATTCATTGAGAATATGATATATTTCTAACATGTGAACACAAAAGATTTCATTTCTGGAAATAAAATAGGGAAGATTGATTTACCAGAGGCATTTAATAGTTCTTCAAAATAATGCAAGGAAGCAAGGAAGCCAGGAGTTTTAAGACAATAAAACAATCACACATAGGAATTTGCTGCATATCTATTAGTTACATCTAATTTCTCTGTCCTGTTAATGCAAACATAAGTTAAGCACTAAGTTTTGAAAGTAACATAGATCAAGTGGCATCATATATCAAGACTCCCAGTGAAAAAAAAAATTATAGGAAAATTAATTAGAAATGTGGCTAATTAAAGCTAAATTCTTCAAATTGAGACAGAATTAAAAAAGAAAAAAAAGAAAAAAGTTAAGCTACTTTATTTTGAGGAAATTGGTTCACTGCTTTGTCTCTTTAAAATTTTACAACAGTCCATGAGATAGGTATTATAACTAACATTCATGTTATAAGACTTGACATATATAAAGATCAAATAACTTATCAAAATTCACACAGCTACTTCACATCAAAATGCAATTAATACCAAAGTCTATATGATCTCTATGTCACCCAAGTAAGTAGAAACTGATAATACTTGTGAAAATATTTGGATATGAAGGCCTAGCCCAAGGAGAAAACTGATAAATTTCTGAGTGTCTATCAATAATTCTTATCTAATAACAGAAATAGTGTATTTTAAAAGCCAATAGCATATGTATTCCTATTTTACACTAATTATTTCCTTCCTCACTACTAAAGAAAACATACATTATTTGGAATATAAGGAAAAGTACTTTTTTAATGTTTAAGTAAATATTATAGAGGAAAGAAAACAAAAAGGAAAATTACAAATCCAGTTATTTGTACCATTTATTGAACCCCAGTGTATATCCAGTACATAGGATATATGAAGGAGAAGCATCAACAGTATGATCAGGTCAATATCTATTTTTTAGACTAGTAAACAGAAGTTTAGTGAGTCTAGTCATTCCATGCAAACATGCATGCAATGAAGGACACAGATTTAAGTTACACAGTTGTTTGATTTTACAGTCTATAGACAATTCAATGAATATCACCCTGGAAAAATTAAGTTTCTCTAAAGTAGTGCATTATAATAAAATATTCTCTGCAAAGGAGAATCTTACTGGTACAATGCCTGTACTTTCAATCTCATGTAGTGACTGGTGTGATTAGACGAAATTGTTGTACTATATGTCCTTGTATCAAGAGTGGAAATAGATCCACAGGATTAGTTTAGCATATGGATAACCCTACAAAAATGAGTCTGTGGGTGAGAAAGGAAGAAAGAAAGAAAAATAATGATGAGAGGCAATGGAAACAAAATTCACATATTCAGAAAATTTGAACTAGAGGAACTAGGACACAAGATAAGTTGAATGTGTATTTGTATTCAGTGTAGAAATCACTACTCATCTGAACCATTAGACTCCATTACCACTATCTTCATTTCTAGAACTCCAAAGTTATTAATGATTAGGATATTATTCTTCCTTGAATTTCACCCACAACATTTAACTCAATAACCCACAATGTCATTAAATACAGTATAAAGAAATTCTTCCCTTCAAATGAACCATCAAAAACCATTTACTTTACATTATTACCTACAGTGATTACCAATTAATTTTATTACTGTAGTCATAATTTTCAATTTTTTCCTATAAGAGCTTCTTCAGTTTTCACCCTCTTAGTTTTGTGCTTTTTCTTGCACTTAAATTCAATTGCCTCATCCATATGAGTACTTCATTTCCTTTTAATGAAGTATTTACTTCATTTCTAAATACATTGCTGTCTAATATTTCCAACAACTTAACTTAGAGGTTGTATTTGTCTTTTTTTAAAGTTATATTTAAATTCTAGTTAGTTAACAGATTATTATATTAGTTTCAGGTGTACAATATAGTGATTCAAAACTTTCATACAACACCTGATGCTCATTACAACAATTGCACTCCTTAATTCCCATCACCTATTTCATTCATTCTCCCCCAACCACACCCACATCCCCTCTGGTAACCATCAGTTTATTCTCTCTAGAGTCTGTTCCTTAGTTTTCCTCTCTCCCTCTCTTTTTTTACTCTTTGCTTATCTGTTTTGTTTCTTAAATTCCACATATAGAGTGATGTCATATGGTATGTCTTTCTCTAACTGATATATCTCACTTAGGATAATACTCTCTACCTTCATTCGTGTCATTGCAAATGGCAAGATTTCAATCTTTCTTATGGATAAATAATATTCCATTGTATATATACCACATTTTCTTTATCCATTCTTCAGCTGATGGATACTTGTGCTGTTTCCAAAGTTTGACTATTATAGATTATGCTGCTACAAACATCAGGGAGCATCTATCTTTTTGAATTAGTATTTCTGTGCTAATTTTTGCATTTTGGGTAAATACCTAGTAGTGCAATTGCTGAACAATACTTTTTAAGTTTTTGAGGAAATTCCATACTGTTTTCCAGAGTGGCTGCACCAGTTTGCATCCCAACCAACAGTGCAAGAGACAGATAAGGCCATGGCCAGAGATCTAAGTGAAACAGATATAAGTAACATGCTTGATGGACAATTTAAAACAACAATCATAAGGATACACACTGGACTTGAGAAAAAAAATAGAACACATCAGTGAGACCCTTGTCACAGAGATAAAAGAGTTATAAAGGAATCAATCAGGGATAAAGAATACAATAAACAAATTGGAAACAGGCTTGATATATGGAACATCAGGATAGTAGAAGCAGAGGAATGAATTAGTGACCTAGAATACAAAATAATTTAAAAATAATGAAGCTGAAGAAAAGGGAAAAAGAAGAATTATACAACATGAGAATAGATTTAAGGAAATCTGTGACTCCATCAAACCTAGTAACATTCATATTAATAAGAGTCCTAGAAGAAGAGAGAGAAGTGGGGCAAAAGGATTATTTGGGGAAATGTTAGCTGAAAACATCCCTAATCTGGGGAAAGAAACAGACATCCAGCTCCAGGAGACAGATAGGACCCCCAACAAAATTAATAAAAGCAAATCAACACCAAGACATATTATAATTAACTTTGCAAAATATAGTAATAAAAAAAATCTTAAAAATAGCAAGATAAAAGAACTACTTAACAAGGCAAAACCCATAATGCTTGTTGGAGATTTCTCCACAGAGACTTAGCAGTCCAGAAGGGAATGGCATGATATACGCAAAGTGCTGAATGGGAAAAATCTGCATCCAAGAATAATCTATCCGGCAAAGCTACTATACAGACTAGAAGGAGATATAAAGAGTTTCCCATACAAACAACAACTGAAGCAGTTCATGACCACTAAACCAGCCCTGTAAGATATATCAAAGGGGACTCTCTTCATGCAAAGGAGATCCCGAAAGTGACAAAGACATGAAAGAATCAGAGAAAATCCCTGGAAGCAACAAAAAAACGAGTAATGAAATGTCAATAAATGAATACCTATCAATAATTACTTTGAATGTAAATTGACTACACACTCCAATCAAAAGATATAGGGTGTCAGAATGGATAAAAAAAAAAAAAAAGACCCATCTATATTTTCCTGTAAGTGTCTCATTTTAGACCTAAAGACACCTCCAGACTGAAAGTTAGACAGTGGAGAAACATTTGTCATGCATAATGATGTCAAAAGAAAGCTAGAGTAGCAATACTTACATCATACAATGTAGACTTCAAAACTAAGACTGTAAAAAGAGATAAGAGGGCATTACATAATCACAAAGGGGACAATCTAACAAGAAGATATAACAATTTTAAATATTTATGCACCTAACATGGGAGTGCCCAATAGATAAAACAGTTAATAATGAACATAAAGAAACTAATTGATAATCCAATAATAGTAGGGGACTTTTACACCCCATTTACATCAATGGACAGATCATCTAAATGGAAAATAAATAAGGAAAAAGTGCCTTTGAATAACACACTGGACCAGATGGACTTAACAGATATATTCAAAACATTTCACCCTAAACAGCAGAATTCATAGTCTTTTCAAGTGCACATGGAACATTTTCCAAAACAGATCATATATTAGGTCAGAAAACAGGCCTCAACAAGTTAAAAAGATTGAAAACATAGCATGCACCTTTTCTGACCACAACCTTATAAAACTAGAAGTCAACCACAAGAAAAAATTTGGAAAGACCACAAATATATGGAAGTTAAACATCATACTACTAAACAATGAATGGGTCAACCAGGAAATCAAAAGAAGAAATAAGAAAATATATATGAAAACAAATGAAAATAAAAACACAATGGTCCCAAACCTTCAGGATGCAGGAAAAGTAGACCTAAGAAGGAAGTATAGGGCAATATAGGCTTATCTAAAGAAGCAAGAAGGATCTCAAATAAACAACCTAACCTTACACTAAAGAGTCTAGAAGAGGAACTAGAAACAAACCTTAAAGCCAGGAAGGAAGGAAATAATAAAGAATAGAGCAGAAATAAATATAGAAACTAAAAAAACCAACACACACACACACACAAAAACAAAAACAAAACAATAGATCAGTGAAACTAGAAGGTGGTTCCTTGAAAAAATTAATAAAATCGATAAACCTCTATCCAGATTTCTCAAAAAGAAAAAAAAAAAGAGAAAGACCCAAGTAAATAAAATCATAATTGAGAAAGCAGAAATAACAAGCAACACCATAGAAATACAAACAACTATAAGAGAATATTTTGAAAAACTATATGGCATCAAGTTTGACAACCTGGAAGAAATGGATAAATTCCTAGAAACATATAAACTACCAAAACTGAAATAGGAAGAAATAGAAAACTTGAACAGACTTATAACCAGCTAAGAAATTTAATCAGTAATCAAAAAACTCCCCAAAAAACAGAAGTGCACAGCTTTTACTGTTCTACAAAACATTTAAAGAACAGTTAACACCTATTCTTCTCAAACTATTCCAAAAAATGGAAAAGGAAGGAAAACATCCAAATTCATTCTATGAGGCCAGCATTACCCTGACACCAAAACTAAAGACTCCACTAAAAAAGAGAACTATAGGCCAATATCTCTGATGAACATAGATTCAAAAATCCTCAGCAGAAATCTAGCAAACTGAATCCAACAATACATTAAAAAATCATTCACCATGGGTCGCCTGGGTGGCTCAGTCAGTTAAATGTCTGCCTTCAGCTCAGGTTGTGATCCCAGGGTCTTGGGATCTGGTTCCACATGGGGTTCCCTGCTCAGCGGAGAGCCTGCTTCTCCCTCTCCCTCTTATCCACTCTTCTGCTCCCGCTTTCTTGCATGCCCTCTCTCTTGTGTGTGCTTTCTCTCTCCCAAAGAAATAAATAAAATCTAAAAAAATAATGATAATAATTCACCATGATCAAGTGGGATTTATTCCTGGGTTTTCAAGTGTGGTTTAATATTTACAAATCAATAAACATGATATATCACATTAATAAAAAAAGATAAGAACCATATGATCCTTTCAATAATTGCAGAAAAAGCATTTAACAAAGTACAACATCCATGCATGATAAAACACCTCAACAAAATAGGGATAGAGAAAACATACTTCAACATGATAAGGAAGGTCACCTATGAAAACCCCACAGGTAATATCATGCTTAATAGGGAAAAACTGAGATATTTTCCTTTATGGTAAGGAGCAAGATAGTGTTGTCCACTCTCACCACTGTTATTTAACATAGTACTGGAAATCCTAGCCACAGCAATCAGACAACAAAAAGAAATAAAAGGCATCCAGATTGGCAAGGAAAAAGTCAAACTTTCACTATTTGCACATGGCATGATACTCTATATAGAGAACCTGAAAGACTCCACCAAAAAGCTGCCAGAACTAAAAATTCAGTAGTCACAAGATATAAAACATATAAAAATCTTTGCATTTCTATGCAAATGAATGCAATAATGAAGATAAATTAAGAAATCAACCCCATTTACAGCTTCACCCAAAACAATAAAATACTTAAGAATAAACCTAACCAAAGAGGTGAGAGATCTGTATTCTGAAAACTATGAAATACTGATTAAATAAATTAAAGACAACATAAAAAAATGAGAAAAAAAATATCTTATGCTCATGGATTGGAAAAACAAGTATGTTAAAATGTCTATACTACAGAAACCAATCTACACATTTAAAGGAATCCCACTAAAACACAAATAACATTTTTCAAAGTGGTAGAATAAACAATCCTAAAATTTGCATGGAACCACAAAAGACCCCAAATAGTGAAAGCAATCTTGAAAAAGGAAGGCAAAGATGGGGACATCACAATTCAGGCCTTCAAGTTATATTACAAAGATGTAGTCGTCAAGGCAGTTTGGTACTAGCATAAAAATAGATCAACAGAACAGAACAGAAAATCTAGAAATGAACCCACAACTGTGTGGTCAATTAATCTCCAACAAAGCATGAAAGAATAGCCAGTGTGAAAGACACTCTCTTCAATAAACTGTGTTATAAAAAACTAGAGGGTAACATGCAAAAGAATGAAACTGAACCACTTTCTTATTATACCATACACAAAAATAAATACAAAATGGATTAAGTGGGAGACATGAAACCATAAAAATCCTAGAGCAGAACACAGGAAGTAACCTCTTTGACACTGGCTGTAGCAATTTTTTTCTAGATATGTCTCCTGAGGGAAGGGAAACAAAAGCAAAAATAAACTGAAGACTTCATCAAAATAAAAAGCTGCTGCACATCAAAGGAAACAATCAACAAAACTAAAAGGCCACCTATGAAATGGAAGAAGATATTTGCAAATGACATACCTGATAAAGTGTTACCATTCAAAATATACAAGAACTTATCAAACTCAATATCCAAAATATGAATAACCCAATCAAAAAATGGGCAGAAGACATGAATAGACATTTTTCCAAAGAAGATCTCCAGATGGCCAATACATGAAAAGATGCTCAACATCACTCATCATCAGGGAAATACAGATCAAACTACAATCATCTCACACCTGTCAGAATGGCTAAAGCCAACAACACAAAAAAACAGCAGACACTGACGAGGATGTGAGGTAAGGGGTAAATTTGTCTTTTAAATTTTATTTTAAATTTTGAGTTATTTTAAATATATAGTAAGGTACAGAATTTGATATTATATTTACAGATTAATCAGATTAAAGAAATTTAAAATGTTGAAATATATATTTCAGATATGAAAAATCTTATTTTTCTAAAGCCTTAAGACATCTATTTCTTATCGAACCCCAGATCCATGATTATAAATGACAACACTAGATCTTCTTGGACCTTGTAAGTTCTTAAAAAAAAAAAAAAAAGTGAGTTTTAAACCAAAATAAGATGGGAACGAACGTGTTAAACAATTTTGTGCTAAACAGTGGTATAATCTGATATGTCTAATGGAACCACGATGCTATTATATTTACAAAAGATTTAAAGTGAAAAGGGGAAGGAGAAGACTGACCAATTAAGATGTGCAATATTTTAGAGAGAAAGTGTGGCTAAAACAGAATGATAATTGTGGAAATAGTGAGGAAGAATCAAGTTAATTATAGGGATTATCTTTATGATTGACCTGATTGATAGAATGTGTGACACTAAAGTAGAGATTTAAGGAGACGATAAAATTATAATTCTAGGGTTTAGTTTTTCGCCTCATTTCTTTTTTGTTTTGTTTTCTTTGGTCCTCTAAATCAGAAAGTATGGTGTTGCCATTAATTGTTATAGAAAAAGTTGTGGTTGGACCAGTTTATGAAAAAAGGCTTAAGAAAGCATTAAGATATTTTAAGTTATTTTTCTTTGTTTTTTGGGGTCTTCAGTTTCTATAAAATATTTCTAAGTGAGATTTATTCTTATGTATCCTGTCCAAAGCTATGTGTTAAGAGAAATCTGTCAGGTAGAGCAGTATAAATCTAATCACCAACTATGAATAAAAATGAAGAGTGCTTGAACATGGCCACATTTGTTGTTAGAATCCACATGTATAAAAATACACAAACCATATATGTACTCAGATCTTTATATTTTCCTAATAGATTCCTTTAAGGAAAAATATCGATTTGTTGAGCTCCCTAAAAATGCTAAATTGTGTCTCATAATTAAATTATTTTGTAATTATTTTGTTCTAAAAAACTGATATGCATAAACAAATAAAGCTTCAGGAAGGAAGGAATATGTGCTATTTAAAAAAGCGTATCTACAGAATATTTAATCACTAATGAGTGCAGTGGCTGTTTTCTCCATTTCTTCTCTCTGGATCTTCCTACACACTTCTTACATCCCACATTACTGAATTCTAGGCATCTTCTACCATGTGAAAATATACATTATGACAGCTTGACATGAGGTTATTAACCTCTGAGTCTACATGAACTTTTGAGCTCGGACCTCTGCAGACAAAACTTGCATTTTGAAGAATGAAATATAATTAGTTCAGAGTGGCTGAGACAACAGTCTATAGTGACAAAGGCAATAGGATAATAGGGTGCTTAAGGAGGGCAATTTTGCCAAGAGGGAACTATAAGTGAGGAGCACGTTATGTTGTATCTCTAGTGTAAATTATAAGGAAATTAATTTTACTATAAAATCAGCCAAAAAATAACTTATTGACTATCACATGTTTTTAATAGTACATTCAGAAGTAATATTGGTTATTAACTGTTTACCTTTTTCTTTATGAATAAACTCCAAGATATATAACCCAGGATAGTGCTTACCAATGACATAAAAATATCATTCTGGAGAAATAAGTATTAGAATTGCTACTGCAAAAGGTTAATTTTTCAGGTTGCTGAAAAATGTGAGGTAAATTTTTTTAACCATTTTTGAGTTAAATCAACTGTAAAATAATTATAAGTTTCTCCAAGTCTCTATAGGAGTTTTGCTCTGAAATAACTTAAAGTGGAAAAGGTCTAAAATTGCAGATATCTCATGCACTTAATCCTCTCTAAGCAATTGTGCAAATTTAGAGCAAAAACTACAGCAATGTTGAGTCAAACATTGATTTCACACCTGTATTCATAACAAAAGTCTAGTTTATAAATAGTATTTCTAGTTTATAAATAGTATTTCTAGAATACTGTCATGAAAATTAAGATGTCTAATAATCTCTTTCCTATCTTAGTGTTAGAAACATTCAATTATTTTTTAAATTAATACTTCAAAATTATAATAAAATGTGGGTATATAATAATATTAACTTTCACTATTATTGCTTGAAATTTCATCATGCTATTAACAGTAAATTATTAATTTTTAATGCTTCTATTTTTATCAGAATAACAAAGTTGAAAATTTGCTTAAAAAAGGCAATGATGATATTGATATATAGCTTAATATTTTACATTAATTTATTTTTATCATAGTTTTCTATTTAAGTTGTATTTGCATAATATATGTCACATAATTAATGAGACCTTTATACTCAGTTTCATGTATGTTATCCAGAAAACTACTCATTCTCACACTTTTCTGCATCATTATAGTCTCTTTTTGTATTGGATTCTTCCTTTCTGCACTTTACTATTTATGTTTTTGATACAATACAACAAAAGTAGAAATCAAATCATTTAAAGTTGACAACTCTGTATCTCACACATTCCTATTCTTTAGTTGACAAATCTCATTAACACTGGTTTCCTTAATTTACTATAATCTGGGTTCCATATCCTTATAAATATGTATTATTTAATTCAGATTCAAATTTAACTCAGCATTCAGATTCAAGTAACATTATTGAGCACTTACTTTAAACCTTAATGTATGTAATATTATCTTTAATTCTTATAAGTGGGCTTTATTATCCATGCACTTATTAAATAGAAGAGTAAATACCCACAGAAATTTGAAAGCATTTAGCTTAAGGGGAGTCAGGCACTGGGGAAGTTGTCAGTGTTATAGGAGCCTCTGGCTCAACAGGGTGTGAGCCCTGCATTTTAGAGGCACTCTTCCACAAAAGTGGTAGCTGCTCCCGGGAAGCTGCTCACCTGAGTGCTGCTGGCCATGATGCCCTGTCAAAGCCAAACAATTAAGAAGCTGAGAGCATTTAAAGAGGCATGTGTTACAGGAGCCTACAAGGAAACAGGCCCCAAACAGGAGGCAAAACCCTTTCCTCCTGCAATGTCTCTCCAGCATCCTCCACAGGCAGAGCTTCAATGCCAGCTAATAAAGGAAAAACATTTACGAGATCAAGATTAATTTTTTCAGTGCAGGCCAAATGGGGTAAATTTGAGCTGGGAAGCAATGAATTGATAATTGACGTTATTATACAAATCTGAAGTCTTTATTTTCAGGTTAGACATGAATTTTAACTTTTCATCTCCCACTTCAGATTTATGTAATTGGAAATTTCTTCCCATCACAACACTCAATTCTACCTCATGATAATGCTGAAGAAATATAAATAACCTGATTGAACCCATGCCACACCCCAAGAATCCATAATTATTAGGAAAATTAATGTGTTCAGGATCAATAATGGATGTATACATTACCTAGTTCTCTTTCTATTTTTAGATCAATACAAAAGGATCTAGCAGGGAAACAACACTTGGGCTATGAGAGTTTAAACTGAATATTCAAAGAAGAACCAGTACTTCCTTCCATGAGATCAGAAGCTGATATTCATCATCAGTGTGACATGGCAGAAACTAGGCTCCAGACATACTCAACCACCTTAGCTTTTTTGCCCAAGGAAGTCTCATTCCCTCTCTGGCATGACTAGGAGTTGGGATCCAGCCATGACACTGAGCTGTTCATCATGACCGGACCTGCGGCCTAAGTGGATGCCTTGGAAAACTACAGGACTGACTGTTTTAAGCATCACCTGTGTCCATGCCCATGGAGATTTTTGGGAGACCAAATTGCATGGAATAAAACCTGTACAAGTAAACTCTTACCTCTCACAGACTGGAGGAATTCTATTCACACTGATTAGTACAACTTCAATTTTATTAGTTAGATATTTCAGCTAAGATTTGCAGTTTTCCTTCCAGCCATCTCTTTTTCTCCATACCAATTATCTCCTATTTCTGTGAACTCCAAATAGATATTTATTGCCCATTACACTAGATTTTTAGTTTTAGGATTCAGTTGAAGTTACTTTTATTTTTTAGTAGTGGAAAGACTATCGAAAGCTAATGAAGTTCTGCTTATGAGACTCAGCTCTATCACTTGTATATCATATTAGTCCCTATACTTAATTTTCACTTCCTAGATTTTAATTCCTTCCTCTCAAAATGAGTATCGAAGTTGGTATCTAAGGCACTTCCAATTTCTAAGTAGTGAGAGAATCAATAAAGTGGTACATATTATTACTGCTCTTCAATATTTTGTGTTCTCTTTCTCTGTGTACAACAGAGGACTGAAATTTCTAGTCATCTGGAAGTTAGAAATAGTCAGATGACTTTTTGACTAATAGATTACTATCTGAAGTATGAATGCCATTTCTAGTTGACAGAAGTTATGACAATTCTTGTCATGCCACTCTGATCTTAGAAGTAACCATTCATATGGTGGTGCCTCAAATCAAAGCAGCCTGAAATGATAATCCAGTATAGGGAACAAGTGCTACAGAGAGCTGCTTTAAACATGGTGGAAATTTTATAAATAAGAAATGAACTTTTGGGATGCCTGGGTGGCTCAGTCAGTTAAGTGTCTGCCTTTGGCTCAGGTCTTTGGGCTCCCTGCTCAGCAGAATTCTGCTTCTCCTTCTTCCTCTGCTCTCCCCTGCCCCTGCATCCATTCTCATTCTCTCTCTCTCTCTCTCTCTCCCCCTCAAATCAATAAATAAAATCTAATTAAAAAAAGAAAATTTTTTGTTATTTTAAGTTAAACTGGCTTATATGATAACACTGTATTACATTAAAAATATAAAAACTATTACTGTAGCTAGCCACATAAGAAGCTAGAAAGATACTTATATAGGCAGATAGAACAAAGAAGGTAATTTATTTAGCACTTACAACAATGTCAAGTACCACTCTAGGAGTTTTACTTGTTATCACATACTTATTTACCCCAACCACTTAAAAAGATAAATTTATGATTCTTGTTTTATAAGAAATCACTGAGACCCAGAAAGTTTAAATAATTTCCTCAAGTTCACAGATTACAAAATGAAATGACAAAACTCATAGTCTGAAAACATAGCTCTTGTTGTCTTTCTTAGCCACTGAAGATAGATAGCTAAATTGATGGGGATTTCTCTAAAGAGAATTTCAAATAACATATTTGAGTAGTACAGCAAAGGAATGCATTTTGTAAGAGGGGAAGTTTCTCATTTGTAACATGGTATGGGTTTGGCCAAAAATGTTATAGTGAAACATCAATATATTATAAAGTATTCCATTTTCAACATCCTATCTATTACATGTTGAAACAAGATAAGATACAATAAAGTAAAATAACAATTGAATAAGAGAAATGATTTAATACATATTGAACTATCTTGACTGACTGATGTTTTGATTTGCCCTCCAACAATTCTTTCTCAATACTCATTAAAATACTTCCAACTGACAAAGCCTTCATGAACTTAGTCAAATATCCTAGCCTGAGGGGCGCCTGGGTGGCTCAGTGGGTTAAAGCCTCTGCCTTCGGCTCAGGTCATGATCCCAGGGTCCTGGGATCTGAGCCCCGCATCGGGGCTCTCCGCTCAGCAGGGAGCCTGCTTCCTCCTCTCTCTCTGCCTGCCTCTCTGCCTACTTGAGATCTCTGTCTGTCAAATAAATAAATAAAATCTTAAAAAAAAAAAAAAAATATCCTAGCCTGAAATACCACACAAAGAACAACTCAACTGAAAGTCAAATCTGGGTAATATCCATGATGCTTCTAATTGTCTACTTTGAAATTTAGGTGTCATTGTGAAATTAAAACAAAATTTGGTTTTGGCCTAGAAAATATAAATCTGGGGCACCTGGGTGGCTCAGTGGGTTAAAGCCTCTGCCTTCGGCTCAGGTCATGATTCCAGGGTCCTGGGATTGAGCCTGAGCCCAGCATCAGGCTCTCTGCTCAACAGGGAGCCTGCTTCCCTTCCTCTCTCCCTCTGCCTGCCTTTCTGCCTACTCATCTCTATCAAATAAATAAATAAAATATTTTATATATATATATATATATCTTTCTGCATTTATAGTAAAGTACAAGATGCTGTCACATTAACTGAAACTGTGCTACTTGAATTCAACTGTAACATTACTCAACATCAGATAGTGCAATAAACTTCTACTAAACTAAATAGGCAAACAAAAAGGGCTTTTGACTCTTCCCCTTCTTTTAAACTTTATGTTGGGCTTAGTACACATTTTATGTTGAAACTGTTTCAACATACTGGCAAATTTCATTGCAAGTATTTAGAGCTTTTTGAAACATTGTGTAGAATTAACATAAAACAAGTTAGCGTATCATTTTTTGGTCATTTTCATGAAATCAAATGTAAACACTAAAATACACTAGGGATGAAAGGTGGCAGCAATGACAGGAGAAGTAGAATGATAAAAAGTTACCAGTAATTACCAAAGACATTGTTAATAGTGGTAAAGAAGGTACCCTGATGATAGTCTTTGAGATATCAATTTCACAGTTCAATTTTCTGAGGGATTGATAGTTTAGATTAGTTATACTCTAGATTAGAGTTGAGGACACTAGAAACACCTCATGACTGAATGTACTCTGGCAACCTCTGGTTCCCTGAATAATTAAATTTCTGTGAAACACAACATACACATACATGCACACACACACGATATTCTAAATAGAAAATCTTCTAAACTATGTTGATAGAACACTAATAGATGTTTTAAATAATCTAAATATACAGAAATAATCATCATGCAAAATATTATTGGATTCTGAGGTTACTTCCTCCCACTTGTTAAAAAGTGCAGATTAGTGTCAGAATTTAATCTTACGAAAATCTACTTCCTAAAGCATAATCTGTGATTGGAATATATTGGAATATAAATAAATAAAAGTTTATATTGTTTATTTATATTATAAATTTAAAAGTACAGAGCCCCCACCCAGAAAGTATAGTGATGAACCCCTTATCATTGTTTCTTATGTAAAACACTGTGTAGCAAACATAGAGACACAATAGAAGAGAAAATAAATAAAAAATAGAGACAAAAGCATGGACACGATTGGTAAACTCAATTATCTTATATAAAAGTAGCTTACTCAGTGGTGACTGGGTGGCTCAGTCAGTTAACCATCTGTTTTTGGCTCAGGTCATTGTCTCAGGCTCCAGGGATCGAGTCCCACATCCAGCTCCCTGTTCACCAGGTAGTGGGCTTCTCCCTATCCAGCTCCCTCTGCTTGCGTGTTCTCTCTCACTTGCTCTTTCTCTCTCTCTCAAGTAAATAAATAAATAAATAAAATATTAAAAAAAAATAAAAGTAGTTTATTTAGCACACATTTTCTTCCTTCTCTCAAAAGACATTTGGAAATAAGTATTTTAAAAATTCTTAGCATCCCTGGGACATAGGAGATAGTGTCTTCAATGACCAGCATTTTGAGGAATTTCTGAAAGACATGAAACAGATGGGAACAGATGGAGGACAAGGCTGATCGATGCAGAATAGCCTTTGACTCAAAGTAGCCAAAAGGAGAAAACCTGGAGGAATAAGTGAGCTCAGTTTCTAAACTGAACCCTGAAAACAACCAAAGCTCAGAACATAAAGTACTGGAAACAAGGCAATCTGAGTATTAAGGCAGAAACTAAAGGGATTTACATTCTAAACTGGCTATTCCCATACAAGGTGGCTGGTACAATCTCAGTTTCCAGGGCTGTTTAAAAATGAACTGAGGGATATGACATTGAAATCTGTCAGTGTGGGCAGCAGAGACAAAGAGAAGAAATTTACCACAGGAAACATTTGGGTACTATTAATAAAAATTGGGGGAAAAAGTGATTTATTATATTTGAAAAATATCCTGAATCATATGGTATTTTCTTTCCTATTCAGACCTTGAAACTAACTAGCTAGACACAAACAACCCTAGTATCTCACAGAGTTTGGAACACTGGGCAGCTTGGGGAACAGTCAAGAAGATCAAATACAGGACATTTGGGATCTCCTTCTAATGACCAATACAATAAAAGCCAACTATAGGCTGTATGTTCAAGCTTCACTTGGTGTGAAAACCAACTTAAAGGGGATTGTACACTTTAAGGAACTCCACAGCCAATCTCCTGATTGAAGAAGTTTACCATCTGTTGGAAGCTTTCCAAGGAGATCCAAAGTCTCACGTCAAACATCTCAATTATCCAACACACACGTAAAAATTCCCATTAAGCAAAGCCTTTGAACAGTCATTAGTTTGGGAATGGATAAACAGGATGCATAGGGAAGTAATCTTCATAAACTCTCACTCTTGATGAAATAGGCCAAACATCTAGTTTATTAATTTTAGTTTTCTGAAAAGTTGTTAATATGATTTAAAAGGGGATTATGTAAAAGCTTTGCATATGGTACAACCCAGTAATATTTATTAACTTCTTTTTCACTACATTGTGTAAGTTAACCAGACAATAATTTAGTTCTGCATAACTGAATAGATACTAAAATTGAATAAGCATATGAGAAGAAAGCACTTGCCTAAAAAATACATATATATATATATATATACATATATATGTGTGTGTGTGTGTGTGTGTGTGTATATATAGACAATGACCAGTAAGGGTTTGATTGGTTTATTGAACATTCTGCTCATTTTGATGATATCCTTTGCAATTAGTGTGTCATTTTTGCTTTTGGGGAAGCAACATATTTAACAGAGACACAAAATACTGTCAGAATATATGGTCCAGAATGTACAATTAACCTTCTAAATCCTGATGGCCTCAATTGTGCCAGGAAAATGAGAGCATTCTGCCTTAGGGACATGAGTGAGACATCAGCATTCTAGACATTTACTACAACATTTTTGCTTACACTGTTACCAACAATTAAAAAGTTTCAACATAGTTATTAACTGCCTTGAGTTAAGCATGTTCTATTTATTTTCCTCTGAAAGCTTGTGAGGAGTCAGAAGTAAGATTTCTTCCTTTTTTTTAAAAAATCAGCTTATATTGAAATAAAAAAATGTATTCCTGCCCCTCAGAATGTTGAACTGTGACATGATTCTTGAAGAACGCAAAAGAAGTCATCAGTAGACATCAACCAAGGCTTCCTTTTCCAAAAAAGGGACATATCTAAAAAAAATAATAATCAGACACAAAAGGAAGAATGAGAAATTTTCAAGAACTCTTCCTTAACAAATCAACAGATCAATTTCACATTTCAGTTAACGGACACCTGGGTTGTTTCCATAATTAAGCTACTTAGATAATGCTACAATACCTTAGAGGGTGATTGTTGGATTGTAGTGTAGTTATATTTTTAACTTTTTCAGAAACTTCCATAATGTTTTCCAGAGTAGCTACACCAGCTTGCATTTCCACCATCAGTACAAGCTTCCCCTTTCTCCACATTCCTGTCAAAACCTGTTGTTTCTTGTGTCATTGATTTTAGCCATTCTGACAGCTATGAGATGATACCTCATTGTAGCTTTGATTTGCATTTCCCTGATGATAAGTGATATTGAATACTATGAGGTATTTACCCAAAGAATACAAAATACTAATTCAAAAGGAATACATACACTACAATGTTCATAGTAACATTATCTATAATAGCCAAATTATGGAAACAACCCAAATGGCCATCAATTAATGAATGGATAAAGAAGTTATACACACACATGCACACATACACATACACACCAGTATATACATACACACACACACACACACACACATGCGCACACACACACAATGGAATATTACTTAGCCATAAAAAAGGATAAACCTTGCCATTTGCCACAACAGGGATGGAGGTAAAAAGCTTCATGCTACACAAAATAAGTCTGAGAAAGATACATACCATATGATTTCACTCATGTGGAATTTAAGAAACAAAACCAGTGTAAGGAAGTAAAGCAAACAGAAAAAGTTCTTAACATCATTAAAATTTTATCTTTTATTTAAATGAAGGTAAAGTGAATTTGATTTTGATTTTTTAATAAGGTAATTTTTGAAGTTTTTTTTTAATTTCTTATGTTTTGCTTCTTTTATTTAAAACTTCTAGTTTTTTAACAAATTTCTTCTAGATTCATTATGTCATACTCAATGAATGTACTGGGTAATTACCTAATTTTAAGTGTATTATTCGGTGTATTAGTTTTCTATTGTTACATAACAAATTATCACAAGTTTAGCAGTGAAAAACAATACACGTTTATTATCTCATAATTTCCATGGGTCAGGAGTCTGGCGTTCTCAGTCAGGGTCCCAGGAGGTTGCCATCAGATATGGGCTTGAAGGAGAAAAAATGTGCTTCCAAACTCAAAGATTTTGGCAGAATTGATCTTCCTGCTGCTACAGAACTGAGAACTGTTCTCTTGCTGGCTATCACCAGCTGCTGCTGTCAGATCCTACATGTCACCAATGGTTTCATGCCACGTGGCCTTTGCCACAAGCCTTTGCAGAAAATGCTGTTTCGGTTCTTCAAAGTCAACAAGTCAAAGAAGCCTCTCTTCTCCAAGAGGGTCCAGTTCCTCTTTTAACATTTTCAGTTGATTAAGTAAGCCCCAGACAAGACCATTTCTATTAACATAAAATCAAAAGTCAAAAAGTAATTGGATGAGACTAGTGATACCAAAAAAATTGTGATTTTTCATTTTGATGACACCATCTCTGGTTCTCACTAATTCTGATGAAACCAGCAGCCATGTGGTGCGCTGTCTCAGAGAGGCACACTTGGAAAGTAGCTGGGGCAGCTTCAGGTATCAATAGCCAGTAAGGAACTGAGGCCCATCGTCTAAGAACCCATGAAGAACCGAATCCTTCCAATAAGAACATGAGTAAACCTAGAAGCTGAAGGGTCTCCCAGGTGAAACTCAGCAGGCATTTGTCTATAATCTTGTGAGAGAGTCAGAGATGGAGAATTCAGCTTAATCACATTGAAATTTCTGACCCACAGAAACAGAATGAAAATAAATATTTGTTTTATGAATCCTTTACATTCCAGGGTAATTCGTTACACAGTGGTAGACAGTTAATACAAACTTTTGTATGATCATTTTTCTCCAAGTATGTGTCAAACATATTTTCCTGCACAAATTATTTCCAATAGTGCATATCTCAGTCTATAAAGCAATCTTCAAAGTTCAGTAGATGAGTAAACAAACTAATATCTAAGATGCTTCATTGAGTAAGTGTCATGTTTTTCAAAAGTGAAAGAGTATAAATGAATTCATTAAACTCAAATAATTATATGCAATTTGGGAATTATTTTTAGTATTTTAATAAATATAATTTTATGTATATGTTATCCATGAAATACTTTTTACTTCTGAATCAAATTATAATAAGTAATAAAAATTAATTCAGAAACATGAAATGCTTAAGATATAAAAAGTAAAAATAATCTGAATTACATAATTAAATTTGTTTTCTTGAAACTAGGAGTATTTAAAAGTAAGTTAAATTGTTCTACTAAGCCTAGCAGACATAGATCTACTTTAAAATACAAGGAGTATTCAATAAGTAATAACATGGAAAAATTCCTTAATTTTTAAAAGGTTTTATTTATTTATTTGAGAAAGAGAACATGAGCAGGGGGAGGAGGAGGGAGAGGGGCAGTGGGAGAAGCAGACTCCCTGCTGAGCAGGGAGCTCTACAACAGGCTTGATCCCAGGGCCCTAGGATCATGATCTGAGCCAAAGGCATACACTTAACTGACTGAGCCACCCAGGTACCCCTCTAACCTGATGTTATTAAAGCTAGTGTTTTCTAGAAGAGTAGTAGTATGCGTTTAAATTTTACCCTAGATTCACTCATTGAAACTGGTTTACTATATCAGGAATTCCCTCAGCTCCAGGTAGGTTTATTTCAAGCTATTAAACGGGTAGGTTTATTTCAAGCTATTAAACATTTGTGCTGATTTCATCTGACATTTAGTAGTGTGCAAGCTCTAACAGCTCAGTAACTCACATGAAAAGTGCAATTGGAAACATCCAAGGAGTGGAATTTGCCATGATTCATAAAAGCAAATATTGTATGCCACTAAAAATACAGGAACATTGCCAAAACAATACAGCTGATGACTACTCTTATCTCTCATCTCCTGTAAACTGTGTACTAGTGCAAGAACTAACAGTACAGAAGTAAGAAAGACACAACCTGGCATAAATATTACAAGTGCTTCTCCATGACATTATAGTGAGGATTTTGTACATGATGACATTTATAAGGAAAAACTATAGGAAACTATTCTGTACTTAATACCAATCCACACTGAAAATACTATTTGGCATATTTATGTAAATATTTCACATAATTATTTGGCAATATATAAAATAAAGTTATATGTAATATGAAAATATATTTATACCTTTTGAGGTTTTTTTAATCTCAGTGTGTATGTGTAATGTTTTTAATAAGTAAAATATTTGATATAGTCATAGTATCTGATATATAACAGTTAAATTTTATATATTCTTACTTAAATATATATTTATTATCCTCTTCATGTACCACTCATCACTGTACATACTATGCATTTATCCAGGTATTATTTACAAAATCATGTACTAATACCCATGAGTTCCTTTATTTCTAATATATTACTTTTGCTTCAGATGCTGATGTTATTTATTAGTATTTTTAAAGATTTTGTTTATTTGGGAGGGGACAGAGAGAGAGCAAGCGAGCGTGAGTGGATGGGAGGGACAGAGGGAAAAGCAACCTCCCTTCTGAATAGGATGCCCAATGCAGGGCTCTATCCTAGGACCCTGAGATCATGACTAAGGCAAAGACAGACACTTAACCTACTGAGGCACACCCTCATGGTGATTTTAGAACCATAATATAGGAATAAATTCTACTGTACCTTCTTCCAAAATGTTTACTATAATTTAAATTTAAAAATGTATCTCTGGCAAAATATGGATTTGGTAAATTCTCATTAGAAAATATATAATGCGGGGCACCTGGGTGGCTCAGTGGGTTAAAACCTCTGCCTTCGGCTCAGGTCATGATCCCAGGTCATGATCCCAGGGTCCTGGGATCGAGCCCCACATCGGGATCTCTGCTCCGCGGGGAGCCTGCTTCCTCCTCTCTCTCTGCCTGCCTCTCTGCCTAGTTGTGATTTCTCTCTGTCAAATAAATAAAATATTTTTAAAAATTTAAAAAAAAAAGAAAATATATAATGCTTCATTTTCAGGTTATAGTATACCAATATTAAAGATATATCCATATGAGGCACAAGTATTGATCATTCATTTTATGGCAATGTGATATGTATTACTAAATAAGAATGAGCTGCAAGATGATTGGAGATGAGAGCAAAAGTACGTAATTATGTAACGGATAAAAACAGAACATCTAATAGAGAAACATGTCATGTTCATAAGACACATATCAAATTTTATATCACAGATTGAAATGTACATATCATTACATTTCTTTTTTCTATTATTTCTTCTAAATCTGTACATTCAAAAATGTATTTTTTTTCATTTTTTACATTGTAAGAATGTAAAAAATGGGGACCTCAAAGTCCTTGCAATAACTTTCATTCTTCTCTGACTTTCAGTACATGCCTAAAATCAGAGGTTGAAAAATTTTTGAGGGTCAATGTATATCTGAGATTCTTTCTCCAGAAGGAAAATATTATTAAGACATATCATACTCACTCATCATTAAAATTGCAGAATTAATCTCTGTGTTCTAGAGCATTCTTATCTAACCCTAATATCTTTCCAACCAATTCTCTATTAGGACAGTATATTTTATAGCTAAATTTGATATAAGGTATATGAAACATAGCAAGAACAAAAAAGTTATTAAAAAACATGAGAGGAATCAGGATAGTGGTTTCCTCTAAAAGGGAGTCAGCAGGATGGAATGTGAAAGATGTTTATGTGGATTTACAGATGAACATGCTGTGGTGGATTCTTCATTATTTACTTATACATTGAATGAATTTTAGTTAAATATTAGCACAATTCTATTATTTCTAAAGTAAGACAAAAATCCACAGTTATCTGTAGAAAAAGAATGGTTAAGTCTGTTCATATTAACTAATTGAGTATAAAAATAATTGCAGTTAGCCTTCAACATAGCTAGCTCCAAAAGCTTCTGTAGATGGCCAAACACTTCATAACCATAGGGATTGCCATTTGCCCATGGAACAGTATGAGTGGTAACCCCTAGCGTTGAGCAGTACAGTGGTCTACTAGTTGCTACTCCATGAGCAGTAACCAGCTCAGGGAAAATTTAACTACTCTATGTTACAGAAAGAAACAAAAAATAATGAAATAACACAAATTAGTAATTACATAATTCCAGAGATTAAATTTTAAAAGCATACTAATATTGAGTCATTAAAATGACACACTATGCCCCAGGAAAAAAATGTGCCACATTGATTAATGGCTTAAAATAAACAAAGGGATCTTTAAAGCAGTTAGAAAACTTGGGAGAAAGAAAGGTAATTTTTGTGCAAAAAAGCAGAGTTACTAGAGTTGTTCACAGCAATAATCAACAAAAGTCTTAAGGAAAACAATGTGTGTGAAGATTTTAATCCAGCCAGATTCTTAACTTCTCCTAGTTACACAGTACTCTATGTCTTTAAATACAAATACTGGGGTGCCTGGGTGGTTCAGGCAGTTAAGCATCTGACTCTTGATTTCAGCTCAGATTCAGATCTCAGGATTGTAGGATGGAACCCTGTATGAGGGATGGAGTCTTCTTAAGATTCTCTTTCTCTCCTTCTCCTTCTGCCCCACACCACTCCCCCTCTAAAGAAATAAATACAAATACTATATTCTGTATAAAAAACAAGAATTTGGGGCACCTGGGTGGCTCAGTGTGTTAAAGTCTCTGCCTTCAGCTCAGGTCATGATCTCAGGGTCCTGGGATTGAGCCCCACATCGGGCTCTCTGCTCAGCAGGGAGCCTGCTTCCCCCTCTCTCTCTGCCTGCCTCTCTGCCTAGCTGTGATCTCTCTGTCAAGTAAATAAATAAAATATTTTTAAAAAAAGACAAGCCCTTAAAAAAAAACAAAACAAGAATTTAGGAAGGACAATATGTAAATGCTCATTGATATGCTCTGTTTCATCTTGTCAGGGAATGTAATAATCAACAGAGATTATTTCATATTTTGTAACTTCTTGGTCCTTGACTCTGCAAATTGTTGGTGGGATGAATAGAATGATCTTAACATTAATAACCAAGATATTCTCCCATAAAGACTTTAGAGAGTAATAATTTTGAAGGTCAGAATTTGTAAGAAGGGTTGTTTGACAGGTTAGTCAGATATCTCTTCAAAACCTTTTATATTGGGTTGCCTGACTGGTTCAGTCAGTTTAACATCTGCTTTTGGCTCAGGTCATGATCCTGGGATCCTGGGATCAGATCCCGCTTTGGGTTGCCTGCTCATCAGAGAACCTGCTTCTCCCTCTCCCTCTGTTGCTTCCTCTGCTTATGTGCTCCTTCCCTCTCTCTTTCTCTGTCAAATAAATAAATAGATAAAATCTTTTAAAAAATTATCTTTTTTCTTACAATTCAAATCACTGATATGTCTTTTTTATATTTATCCGCTATCAATAAAAGAAAACTACGTGTTCTAGCTGATGCAAACGAGTATAGATGGGCACTGCCTTATTTGGTGATCCTACTATTGGATTATCATAGAAATGACATGTTATGATCTACTTGTCTGAAACCATTATATAAATGGTTGACTTTAAATCTTTTGGTATTATGACTGATCTAAATTTATGTATTACTGGTGTTCATCTATATGTAATTGCCTTTCTATCAGATAACTACCTACTAGAAGTCACAGAACAGAGCAGTCTTATTTTAAATTTGCCACCTCCAACCTCCTGATAAGCAAGGTGTGTGTGTGTGTGTGTGTGTGTGTGTGTGTGTGTGTGTGTGTGTGCAACAGACATGCTCTTTGGAAAATTTAATTGAGATAATTTTCCAACTTCTTCAGGGTAAATGCAACATTTGCTTCAAACATTTTCAAGAGTAAATTAATATGTACACATTTAATGGCAACAATCTGTATAACTATGATTCCCAAATTTCCCAAGTATCAAAGTGAATTAGGAATTAACTACTTTATGAGGAAGATGCTGGTGCATATCATAGGTATGACTTCAGATCACTTTTCACTGAAGCTGGAGTGACAATCTACTCAGGATCATGTTTTTGTAACTGTTTCACATTCTGAAGAAGGGATTGAACTCAGCTTTCTGGTTGGATTCTGATTAAAGCCAGAATGCTTTCTTAAATTTACAATACTGTGCAATAGCACTGTAACATTTCACCAGCAAATAATCTTTGCATAGAACTATTAAAAGAAATATTCATGGAAGATTAGTATACACACATGTATTTGTCCACTATAAGGCAAACAATAGAATAAAATAAAAATAAAATAATTTCCATGGCAAATGGTAACATTTCTGACAATTATATGATGATTTAACATTTACTTAGCTGTTTTTGGGAAATGACAGAGAAAAATAAAATAAAATGGTGAATAGAAAAAAGAAAGGGTGTGAGAAAGCACGTTATTTTTATTTGGTGCTTGAGCAAACAAATTTTGCTTTTACTAGACAGGTTTTGGATACCATGCTTGTTTATTAAATGCTCCTTCTGACTTTGTCTGCCATTAGAATGACTTAAGATTCCTTACATAACTGTTATATTCTCAGAGTTTTATGATAAAGATGGAAATAGATGATATTATTCATATCATGAAGGTGAAAATTGAAACTGAGAAAAAAAATCTAAAAAGATGTGAAACCAGATAAAAGAGATCAAACATGTACTTCATAATTTAATGTACTAGGTGAATAAATCTGTTAGCATTTCAATCATGTTTGTGCATATATGAGGTATACAGTTATAATTTTTATAAACTGGCATAATTTCAAATATACCAGTATTATAAAAAGTTAAGTAAAAGTTCAGATTTAATCTCTTTAAACACCCTTAACACAGGTAATGCCTTTTAAATTTTAATGGACTATGTAGGTAAAGGTAACTTGAAAAAATATTCTGAGTTAAAGTTTTTATTAGATGTTAAGGAATGATTATTTAAACTGTATTTAAATTTATATGAAAATAATAAGTATCAATTTAACCAACTATTAGAACAGTTGCATTGCTAATCATGTTTTGGCAAAAATGGCATGTATATTTAACTCAAAAGTACTTCAACAAAAAATTCAGTAAATAAAAAAATTGAGTTATTTCCTATGATGAAAGAACCTATAAATTCTAAAACAAACTTATTTATTTACAAGTCATTTCACATGCTATTACTATTTCTAGATGGTTTGTGTGCTGTAAAAAAATTTAATTTTGCTCCAAGCAGAATGTTGGCCTATAAAAATATAAATTCTGTAACAGGAATCGGATTTTAAAAATAACTTCAAAACTGAAAGTATTTAAAAATATTTTATTTTAATAGATGAAAACAGAGCCAATGTATAAAATCCTATTACTTCTTAAGAAATAAAGAATGATGAACACCTAAGGAGAATAAAATACCTAGACATTTCATGTGGCCACTCCACTCCCCTCCCCATGAAAACATCTCAATCAAAATTCCAGAAAGTTATTTTGTGGGCATTGATAAACTGATTCTAAGGTTCATACAGAAAAGTAAAAGAGGCAGAATAGCCAATGCAAAATACAAGTAGAAGAACAAAGATGGACAACTGACACTACCCACATTAAAACTTACTATAGAGCTATAGGAATCAACACAGTGTGGTATTAATAAAAGAATGCAGAAATGAATCAGTGGAACAGACTAGAGAAGAGAGAAATAAACTCTTAAAATCAGAATCAATTGATCTTTGCCAAAGGAGCAAAGACAATACAAAGGAGAAAAGACCGTTTTGTCTATAGATGGTGCTGGGACAACTAGATGCCTGATGGATCACAGACCTGAATGTAAAATGCAAAACTATAAAACTAGATTGGATTTCATAACATTGGAAGAAAGTCTAGATGACCTTGGGTTTAGCAATAAACTTTTTTATAGAACACTGAAGGCATAATCCATGAAATAAAGAATTGATAAACTGGACTTCAATAAAATTAAAAACTATGCTACAAAAGACGGTATCAAGAGAATTCGAAAAAAATTCACAGACTAAGAGAAAATATTTGCAAAAGATACATCTGCTAATGGACTCATCCAAAATGTACAATGAACTCTTAAAACTCAACAGGAAGAAAGTAAACAAACCAATTAAAAAATAGCCCAAAGGTCTTGAAAGACACTTTTTCAAAGAAGATTCACAGATGGCAAATAAGCATATGAAAAGATGTTCCACATCATGTGTCGTCAGGGAAATGTAAATTAAAACAACAATAAGATACCAATTACACACCTATTACGTGGCCAAAATCCAGAACAATGACAACACCATATGCTGGTGAAGATGTGGAGCAACAGGAACTCTCATTCATATTGCTTCTGGGAATGCAAAATGCCAAAGCACTTTGGAAGACAGTTTGGGAGTTTCTAACAAAATTAAGCATACTCTTACCATTTGATCTGGCAATGTCACTTTTGGTATTTACACCAAAAAAAGCTGAAAATATATGTCTACACAGAGCAGATTTATCCATTACTGTGAAAACCTAGAAGCAACCAAGATGTCCTTCAGTAAATCAAGTGATTAAAAAAAGAACAAACAAAAACTACAGAACAATTATACAATGGATTATTCTTCAGACCTTAAAAAGAAATCATATAAAGACATGGAGGAAATATAAATGCATATTACTCACTGAAAGAAGTCAGTTTAGAAAGTTTGTGTCCTATTTGATTCCAACTATACGGCATCCCAACAAGGGCAAAACTATGGAGACAACTAAGAGATCCATGATTATCAAAGGTTTAGGGGGAGGGGGTATGAGGGATGAATATGTGGGACACAGAGGGTTTTTAGGGTAGCCACATTTCTCTGTATGATACTCTAATGGTAAGCATGTGTCATTGAAAATTTGTACAAACACACAGAATGTGTAACACCAAAAGTGAACCCAAGTGTAACCTATGAATTTCAGTGAAAATATGTCAATGCAGGTTCATTAATTGTAATAAATGCACCACTCTGGTGGGATGAGTTGTTAATGCTGGAGGCTACGTCTACAGGGTGGCAGAGGGATATATGGAAGATCTCTGTACCTTCCATTTTTTCTGTAACCATAAAAAATTGCTCAAAGAATTTTTTAAAATAAAAAAGTAATAAATGAGTCACATTCACAATCTATTCTCAATTTTTATACATATAAAAGGACTATTTTTTAAAAACTCAACCTGTATATACACCTAGAATAAATTTAAATATAACTGCCATGAAAGAACATCAAAAAGAGCAGATAGTACACAGCCATTATTTTTAGAAATTTAAGGTGCCTATGATTTTAGCCTTAAGATAGGTATTGAATTTATATTAACATATATTGAAGACTATGAAAACTTAACTGACAGCCAGAAATTATAAAGAGGCTTGGGATTAAGTAGAATATCAACTGTGGAACTTCAGATGTTTTGTGAAAAAAATTAGCCACTAAAATGAAACATTTTGAATAACATATTTCATTTCAATAATGTAATAAATATTAAATTCCAGGGGCACCTGGGTGGCTCAGTGGGTTAAAGCCTCTGCCTTCAGCTCAGGTTATGATCCCAGGGTCCCGGGATCAAGCCCCACATCAGGCTCTCTGCTCAGCAGGGAGCCTGCTTCCTCCTCTCTCTCTGCCTGCCTCTCTGCCTACTTGTGAACTCTGTCTGTAAAATAAATAAATAAAATCTTAAAAAAAATTAAATTCCGTAAATAAACTGATACCCTCTTAATAGTTCTTTGTATTTATCATGTGGTCCTATGTGCCATGTTAATGTATGCCAAAGAATCTATCACAGTGCTTGACACAGAGTAGGCACTCAAAAATGTACTTTACTTCCCAGCCATTTCTACTGGTTGTCATCAGTCCCCTGATTTTGGTCCCTCCTGTTAGTCCTTGTTTTGCTAAAATATACATGTCTCAATATTAACAAATAATATTTAATCACTCTTACTGTGTTATTATTTACAGGTAATAAAATTTACCACATTGTGGTATACAACTTGACTTTTGAAACTGTACACAGTAATGTAAATACCACCACAGTTAACTTGAAAACATTTCTGTTCCCTCAATCCCCTCTAACCCTGACTCTTCTTATACCTCTAGAGTTTTCTCTGAGTGGAGCGCTCCTCTCTGGCATTCTGTCCTGTGAACATTAGTGCCTGGGCTTCCCAGAACTCCAGCTTCATTACCTTTTCCCAGGGAGTCTGCAGGAGTCAGCTCGGGTCTCCCCATGACCTGCAGCACAACATGGAAACCTTCTGAGGGTAGTAAGTAGGCCAATTTAGGATCCACCATTTTATTTCCCATCTCTCAAGGATCACTTTTCCCTATTGCCTGATGACCAGTGTTTTAAAAACAACCCTGCCATTTATTTTGTCTGGGTTTTTTTTTTTTTTTGGTTTTTTGGTTTTTTGTTTGTTTGTTTGTTTGCTTTGCTTTTTAGTTGTTTCAGGTAGGAGGGCAAATCTGATCCCTGTTATTCCTTCTAGGGTAGAGGTGGGAGCAGTTTATTATACAAGTTAACTGGCCTTCTCAGGAAGGCTTACTGCCATCTGTTGTATCATATCTCATGCATCAAGTTTAAAATCCTTCACAATAATTTAAATATGTAAAATGGACAACTTACACTATGGATAATTAGGAATAGTTTCAAAGTAAACTATTTCCATGACAGTGTCTAAAGAAAAATAAATTCTGAAAAATACTTCCCACTCTGCCCCGTATATATGAACTGACTTTGAAGGAGGGCAGGAATTTTCTGGTACAACTAACACTGGCTGCTTCTAAAGAAGGTACTTAAAAAATATATTTCCTAAACTGCCTTTTTTTTTTCTTCTCATCTTCTATGGAAGGACATATGTATCTATTCTTTATCATTTCTATTATATTTTCTTCTTTAGTTATGCCTCTGAATTTGGATGTGAGAAAATTAATTATATCTATACTCTTTTGCTTTCCTCTCTTCCATTTTTGCATTTGATCCTTGTATTCTATTTATATTACCCTCTTTATTTGCCTATGACTAAACTTTGATGCCTACCCATTTGTGACAGATCCCTAGTATATACTTTCATTTATATGTAAACATATTAATAAAGCATTAAAATACATAGTAGGAGGTTTTAATGGGGCCAATAATGTTGCTTATATCTGCAAAAGTTAGTATGCTGTACCATAGTGATATATAATTTTTATTTCACATTTCAGGAGTTACAAATCAGCTGTTTTAGTTACACTACTTTATATCAAAAACCAACACTCTACAACCTGCAAAATGCCTACTTTCATTCTATAAAAATTATGCTACAAGAACTTAAAAGATTTTATGAGAAGAATAGAATTATTATAAACTATAACAAATACACATCATAAACACATAACTAAAAATGTTCAGTTTTTACAGATCAATTCATTGGGTTACCATAGTTTTAAAATTATCACTTCCTTTTAGATGCCATTCATATGATATGCATTATTTCCTTAGAGTAAATGTTAAAAGTTGCAATAAAGTACTGGTTAAGGAAATTGAATAAATGTCAAACTTGGTCTAGTAAAGCAGTAGACAGCTGTTAACTCAAACACATTAACAAAGCTTTTTGCTTTGGAACAAACTTATTTATTTATTTATGTGACAACAAGAGTTGACAAGGTGATAAAATCAGAACAAAACAAAACAAAAACAGAAAGCTAAAAGACTATCACCTTAAGAGACTTAAATATTTGGAGCCACACATTTATATTCGTACTGTATGTTAAAACAATCCAGACTGGGATGTCTGGGTGGCTCAGTGGGTTAAGCATCTGCCTTCAGCTCAGTCACGATCCCAGTCAAAACTGACTGATCCAAAGTCAAAGTCAAAGATCCCAGTGTGGCGTCTGCTTGTCCCACCCTCTCTCTCTGCCCCTTCCCTTCCCTCACGTGCACACTCTCTCAAATAAGTAAAATATTTTTTAAAAATCCAGATTTATCATGTTTGGTATGTGATAAGATGGTTTTTAAAATAGTATAAAGTGAATTTTAAAAGTCAAATAAAATGGTTATGCTAGTTTTTCCTTGCCATGCTTAATTCATATTGATTTTTCTTCAGATTTATAAAATGATTTAGTACTACTGCCTCGGCTTAATCTTTCTGTTTCTTTAATTCTTTAATCTCTGTCTCTTGTTTAGTCTCTTTGAGTGGCGGAACCTTGTTCTCTTGGAATTACTTTTCTATTTTTGTGTCTATCTCTATGTGTGTCTCACATGTTTGTCTATCATATTAAGCACATTGAGTGACTCAGCTTCTCAGCATGTGTTTTCTTGGCCTCCATGTTAATCAGTCTTCACATCAAATTTATATTCCATGTTGGGTGACCATATACATATACATTCATCTCATAGTCTTCATATGTCTTTATTGGTAAGCTAAAAAAAAAACTCATTTTGATTCGATAGGCTGTTTTCTAGAAATATTAGACAATATTAATAAACTAAATATAAAAATGAGGATTGTCTAAGCTAATCACAAGAAAGCATATACATACACACGTGTGTGTGTGTGTGTGTGTGTACTGTGTACATATATACACAGTATGGTAACTACTTTCTATAGGATAAATTCATTAGAGCATAGATTTTCATTACTCCAATGATTTTTCTGGGGAGTAGAGAAATAGAATTTCACAAGGAGACTGGAGTGCAGATTTGGGGAGAGTGGAGGGGGCAGGTAACATATGAAAACCTGATATCTTTTTTTCTTGAATAGAAAACACTAACGTGTAGATATAGCTGAATTAAAAGACTAATTAAATTACCTTAATTCAATATGCAACCTTTATAAAAAGAGATCAACTTATTCATTTATACAGCAAATTTTATTAGCTTCACCATTTCACTAAATTAGTATTTTCTCAAAGTAATGAACACATACAAAACTGAAACAGTTAATTTATTTTGGCATAAACTACAGAAAGAATATATGTGATTTTAAATGCTTCCTTATCAATGATGTAGAAATAAAAGATGTTATTCAAATGAATAGGTAAATTGCTTATAAAGAACATAGAGAAACTATGACTAAAATATCAGAACTGGCAATACTGTTTTAGAGCTTCAAAACTACTGAGAAGAACTATCATGGTAGCATTTTCATACATATGAAATATTCCAATAATCAAAGCAGTGAATAAGTTCAAATGGTGAATATTTTACATTTATAAAGGCAGCCATCAGAAAACAACACAAAATATTATTTTGATTCATTTTTATCATTACCTTAATGATTACCTTATTTTCATCAAATTTTTCTGTACCTCAATGTGAATAGTGCTTTTAATTCTTTATATGTTGGATGCAAACATTTTGTGCTTTCAAGCATGCCTCAATGATCTTTTTTCTCTTTTTTAGTTGGTATGTGACCTATCCTGCACACCATTTTTTTTTTAAATTGCTTACAGAGATGAGTGAAAATCTGCTACAATCCCTTTGTGTATATTTACATTTTAATTTAGTTCTACCAAGTTTTGACTTAACACTGTTACTAAGTATAATTCAAATTAGAATTTTTATAACCTTTTGGACAAACCTTACTATTACAATAAAATATTTCTCCTTTTTGTTTTTATTATCATTTACACATTATTCTAGCATATTTTTTCAATCTCTTGAGTTTTATTTCTGTCATAATTCAATTTAACAATATTACTTTTGTAACTTGAATATTTAGTTCATTTACATAAAATGTAATTATATAAATATATTTGTATTATATTTGACACCATCGTTCAATGTTCTTTTGTCATTATTTCTTGACTTGTGGGGAGTAAACAAACATTTTAATACATTATTTTCTGTATTAAATTGCTAGTTATATATTTTATTGGTTCCTTTAGATGTACTATTTTTTCTTGAGTTCTTATGTTTATAAGAGCAATCAGTACTTTCACAGTTTCCCTGATACTGCTAATACTATAGACCACTTCACCAGGCATATTGTTTTTAGTTTTGAATTATTTGTTGTGGGTTTGTATTCTCCAAATATTTCAAATTTTATAAGAAATTCCATTTATTTTTTATCCTGCCAATAATCACTTCTATTTTCCTACATATTTACCCTCTCCAGTATATTTCCGTTCATTTTTCATTTCCTTATTTCTATTAGGAATCATTTGCCTTTTGCCATAAGTTTTCCCTTCAATATTTATTTTAGGGCAGGCTGACTCACCATGCATTTTTACCAGTTTTATGTATGTCTGAAAACACAATTTTTATAGCTTACTTTTTTGATTAGAGAATAATTTTTCAGCAGTAAATTTTCTTACACCATAAGGATGTCACCTTAATTTCTTTTGGCTTCCGTTTCCTTTTCCCTTTTCTCTTCCTTCGTTCCTTCTTTCTTTCCTTTCTTTCTTTCTGTATAGAACTCAGTTGAATCTCTACAGTTGCTTTTTTGAAGATAATGTGCAGTTTTTACTGTGGCAGTTTTTTAAGATTTTCTTTTTAACTTCAAGTTATACTATTTTGCTGCAATAAATATAGTTGTGGCTTCCTTTGTATTTTTACTACTGTATTTCATAGAACTGCTTGGACAAGAAATGTCTTTAATAAATTTTGGAAAATTCATGGTTATTAACTTTTTGCAATATTTTGCAATATTGCTTCTAACTCATTCTCTCTGTTCTCTCTTCTGGGACTAATTATCTATTAAAATGGTTGTCTGTCTCACATTTGTCATAAACTCTTTTTTCCCATTTTTCTCTTTTTGCTTCTGTTTGGATGTTTTCTATTGACCTGTGTTTTAGTTCATGTGTTCTGTCTTCTGCCATGTCTAATTTACTCTACAGTCCTTTCCAGTAGTTATTAATTCCATACATTGCATTTTTTATTCCAGCAGAGTCAGTTTCATAATTTTTTTTTTTTTACATTCTAAAACTCTATGGAAATTCTCCTCTCTTTCATCCTTCTTGTCTACTTTTCCATCTTTCATTTCTCTTTTCATCACTTTTATTTTTTTCTTGTTTTCTCTTAGAGAGATTTTTCATTTTAAATTTTCCTTTAATGGTAAAATGTAACAATACAGAAAGTGAGAAATACCGAATGAGACCATATGAGAGAAAGAAAAAAAAAACTGAATTGTTCAGCTATTACTAGCGTGAGAACACTTCAGATATTTTTCTGAAAAATCATAAAAATTTCTAGCAACCAGAAAGCTAGTCAACTAAATGAACAAGTTGATTTCAATTTAAGCAATACAATTCTCATTAGTCAGTATGAAATCAAAGGTTGCTATATTTAAATGTAAACAAAACTTAGTATTCCCCTTGATTAAATTAATTCCATCTGGAATTTAAGCAATTCAATCCTCTCTTTAACCCAGCCAACAGATCTTGAATTCAATGGAGTATTACTAACACTTTTCAGCTGTGTCATTTTATTAGCCAAGTAAATTCACCTAATATAAAAATAGAAAAGAGGTAAAGCAGAAAAAAAAAAGATCAAGTAGGGATATATGTTCATTTCACTAAGGTTTCATTACCTTCAGCAATTGAAAAAGATTGATACGATTCTACCAACATTCCAACTAGCAGCAGGTGGCAAAAAACCTAATATTTACAAAGTGTTTGAGATCTTAAAAGTTCGAACCTAATTTGATGCACAAAATACCTCCTACAGGGGGGATTACCACTACCATATAACTAATGAGAATTCAGAGAAATATATCATTTATACCACATGGCCAAAGAGCAGAGATTACTATATCAGAGACTAAAGCTCCTTGGATTAATTGTAATTCTCAATCTCAAGTAATACATCTGTGATTCGTACTCAAAATATTCCCCTTTCCCTTGTGAATACTGCCTTCCACTACATTGTCATATGCTTTATTTTCTGGAATTTATTGTGGAATATTTTCAATTTGTCTTATTCTTTCACATCTATCAGCCTCTCTTTGGTAAATCCGTATTTTTTTTTACCTTTGTATAATTTCTTCAATATTATTTTCCAATTCATATAATTATTAGGAAGACAGTATATTCAGAGAGTTCATTTACCCTCACTCTATTCCACTATTCTTAATATCTTAGATGCACAGTATATCTTAGTGTGGTACATTTGTCACAACTAATGAGCCAAAACTGAAAAATTATTATTAGCTGAATTTCCATCATATTTCCTTTGTTCTTCCTACTTATCCCTTTTCTTTTCAGGATTTCTTCCAGGATATCACATTATATTTAGTACCAGTATATCCTTAAGATCCTCTTGGCTGTGACAGTCTGTAAATCTTTTGCTAGTTCTGACATTGTGTGAGGATAACTGCCAGCTATTTTGTAAAATGTCTTCAAATGGAATTCATCTGATGTTTTTTCTCATGATTAGACTGGGGTAATGTGTTTTTGGTAAGAATATCATTGAGATAAATTACCATTCTCAACATATAATATCAAAGGTACATACTATCAATAACATTTATCACTGCTAATGTTAAGCTCATCATCTAACTTTAGGCAGTGTTTATCAGGATTCTCCATTGTAACGCACTTCTTTCTTCTTTCCTTTTTTGGAAGGAAGTTACTACATGCAGCCACACTTAAGGAGTAGCTGCACCTGTCATCTTTGCAAACAATGTATATACATAAATTATGTGAAATTCTTCTGCAAAGGAGATTCATCTACTCTCAATTTATTATTTAATCAGTTATTTATATAATATGGTATTTGGTGGGTTGGTTCCTTCTGGAGGCTCTGAGGGAAAACTGTTCCATGCCTCTCTTCCAGTCTTGTGGCTTGTGGCAATCTATGGCATTCCTTGGTTTATAGATGCTTTGCTTCAATCTCTGCCTCCATTTTCCCCTTCTCTTGTCTTGTGTTCTTTTGACACTTGTCATTAGATGTAGGAGCCACCCTCATCCTGGGTGACCTTATCTCAAAATCCTTATGTTAATTACACCTTCAAAGACACCTTGTCCCGGGCGCCTGGGTGACTCAGTGGGTTAAGCCGCTGCCTTCAGCTCAGGTCATGATCTCAGGATCCTGGGGTCGAGTCCCACATCGGCTCTCCACTCAGCGGGGAGCCTGCTTCCCTTCCTCTCTCTCTGCCTGCCTCTCTTGTGATTTCTCTCTGTCAAATAAATAAATAAAATCTTTAAAAAAAAAAAAAGACACCCCCCAATGTCACATTCACAAG
Source organism: Meles meles (assembly GCF_922984935.1). Lineage (NCBI taxonomy): Eukaryota > Metazoa > Chordata > Mammalia > Carnivora > Mustelidae > Meles > Meles meles. The sequence continues at coordinate 74,200,545 of NC_060069.1, forward strand.
TTCCAGGTGATCTTTTGGGGGATGACCGTTCAATCCACTACACTGCTGACTGGACTCATTGAAATGGAAAATGATCATTAAATAGCATCAAATGCCATTCCCTTAGCATTACTGAATGATTATATATAGCAAATTATAATAACAGTCTAATTGGTAAAAGATTCTTGTTACATTGAAATAAACCATATTTGTTTATTGTGCATTTCTGTTTAAAGCTTTTATTTGATAAATGATATTTTTGCGTGTATATTGAGGTATGAGACAGGTTTATAGCTTGTTGGGAGAAAAGTTTATCAATAATATTCTGTATTATGGCCAGGCTAGGACAATAAAATGACTTATGGGGCTTTCTATCATTCTATTTGCTCTGAAACTACTTAAATAATATTGGAACTGTCAACAAGTTTTCAGAGGTTTATCTAAGCTATGTGATAGTTTTCAAATATATTTTGGCTTATTTTTACATACATGATAAAGTACCTATGGCCAATGGAAAGGATGGTTATTGGTGATTGACAGTATTACAGATGGTATTCATTTTCTTCCATATGCAATTCTAAACTTTCTAAATAGCTTTTAAAGAAAGCTATTTTTTTATTTTTTTATTTTGAGTTAACAAAGTATAATTCAAACTTCAAATGTGAGAGTTAATAATAAGTTAAAAAGTAAAAACATGAGGCACTGAAAGAAACCCAGCTTTGCTTTTATCATAAATTACCATATGATACATCTGAACTCTTTTTAAACTAATCCTGATGCAATATTTATTGATCACCAATAGGCAGATTTCTACATCGTGCTCATGTAGCTTAATACATAGCCAATTTTTTTTTTTAAAGATTTTATTTATTTGACAGAGAGAGAGATCACAAGTAGGCAGAGAGGCAGGCAGAGAGAGAGAGAAGGATGCAGGCTCCCTGTGGAGCAGAAAACCCAATGTGGGGCTCTATCCCAGGACCCTGGGATCATGATCTGAGCTGAAGACAGAGGCTTTAACCCACTGAGCCACCCAGGTGCCCAATACATAGCCAATTCTTTTTTTTTTTTTTTAAAGATTTTATTTATTTATTTGACAGAGAGAGATACAAGTAGGCAGAGAGGCAGGCAGAGAGAGTGAGAGGGAAGCAGGCTCCCTGCCGAGCAGAGAGCCCAATGCGGGACTCGATCCCAGGACCCTGAGATCATGACCTGAGCCGAAGGCAGCGGCCTAAACCACTGAGCCACCCAGGCGCCCCACATAGCCAATTCTTTTTTTTTTTTTTTCCATTTTATTTATTTTTTCAGCGTAACAGTATTCATTCTTTTTGCACAACACCCAGTGCTCCATGCAAAACGTGCCCTCCCCATTACCCACCACCTGTTCCCCCAACCTCCCACCCCTGACCCTTCAAAACCCTCAGGTTGTTTTTCAGAGTCCATAGTCTCTTATGGTTCGCCTCCCCTCCCCAATGTCCATAGCCCGCTCCCCCTCTCCCAATCCCACCTCCCCCCAGCAACCCCAGTTTGTTTTGTGAGATTAAGAGTCATTTATGGTTTGTCTCCCTCCCAATCCCATCTTGTTTCATTTATTCTTCTCACATAGCCAATTCTTAACCCCAAAAATTAGAACCTAGAAACTAGTCAATTAGTTTCAAACAAACTTACATAAATACTAATGTATTGTGCCAGAAGAAAATAAATATTACTGTATGTAAGAGTTCAGACTAAAAAAGTGAATCACCAGTATTACGGTTCAGCATGATTAACAGGTTTGGAACACTATACATCTTCTGTGAGAATGTAACATGGGATAATAGACAATGCCTTTGCTATATTTTTAAATGTTTAGTGCAACAATGCTTTAAATCTTAAAATTACAATCTCAGAAGTAATCTCTGTGTGTGTGTGTGTGTGTGCATGCACACGTGTGTGTAGGTGAATAACAACATAAATACAAATAAATCGAGGTTAATTATTTGAAAAAAATTGTGCTTTCAGTATTGTTTCTAACTTAATGAAACTAGCACTTTTCATTGAAAAACCTTCACAGAATACTTTTTCTTCTCTGTTTTTAAAATAATTGTACAAATAAATAATTTGCTATGTGGAATGACTAGTTGAATATTAGAGACAACCAAATGCAGAAACTTCAAAAGCCTATTTCAGAGTTCCAGATGAAAAATAAATGTGTGATTTCCCTCCATCTGAGGTTATTATAATAAAATACTGTTGTAATCTCTTGTTATGATTCCATATTATTTGAAGCATTCCTAAGTTATAAAAAAAACTGAGTTAGATTGTCCATGTCTTAATCAATAATTAGTAACTTAAAAAGAACAAATAAAACAATTAGACACAAAACACACTTGACCTTTGTTAGCATGATAACAAATGCCGATGGTATGAGCAAAATCAAGATATATTTAATGGAAACATGTTGCAAATATTGGAATGAAATCTTCTATAAAATAAATGTGTTTTTCTTTAACGCAATTTTATCTAATGGTGGATTAAAATAACATCTATAAAGAGATAATTATTTCAGGCCACCAAATCGTCTAGTTTAGTTTTGTTTTTCTAAGATTTTATTTATTTATTTGAGAGAGAAAGACAGAGTGAGAGAGCGTGAGAGGGGTGGTCAGAGGGAGAAACAGGCTCCCCATGGAGTTGGGAGTCTGATGCAGGACTCAACTCCGGGACTCTGGGACCATGACCTGAGCCGAAGGCAGTTGCCAACCAAATAAGCCACCCAGGTGCTCCAAATCATTTAGTTTTAAGACCATGACATACAAATTATAATTGATTTGTGCCTTTTGGTCTTAACTGGTCTCAAAAATGTATCAATTTTATTACTCTGTCTAATGAAAATGTTTTACTTAAAAGAAAAAAAAACTATGTTTTACAGTAGTTTTGGATTTACAAAAACTTAAGATAGTACAAAGAATTCACCTCTATCCAACCTGTAGTTTCCCCAATTGTTGACATCTTATGACAGTGTGGGATATTTATAGGCTACATCAATGAACCAATATTTACACATTATAATTAATTATATTTTGTATATTATTCATAGCTTTTGAATGTCTTTTTCTGCTCCAGAATCTCATCCAGTATCTCACATTATATTTATTTAGTTGTTATGTCCATTTAGATTCCTCTTGCTATGCTGGCTTCTCAGACTTTTCTTATCTTTGATGACCTTGACTTTTTAATGAATACTTGTTAAGTATTTTCTAAAATGTCCCTAAAATACTCTTTATTTAATTTTTTTTTCATAATTAGACTAGGGTTGTGGGGTTGCATTGGTCAGAGTTCTCCAGAGAAACAAAATCAATAGGAGAGTTATATATATATATACATATATATGTGTGTGATTTTTTTTTTCATAATTAGACTAGAGTTGTGGGGTTGCATTGGTCAGAGTTCTCCAGAGAAACAAAATCAATAGGAGAGTTATATATATATATATATATATATATATATATACACACACACATATATATGTGTGTGTATATAATATTTTATATATGATATTTAGTTTATACTTAAATATAAATGGATTTATTATAAGGATATAAAGGGATTTTTTTTATTATAAGGAACTAGCTAATGTGATTGTAGAGGCTGACTAGCTCACAATCTATAGAGCAGATGTTTTGATTTGAGATTGAAGGCTGGAAGTTATTGTAGAACCAGGATGAGCTAATGTTCCAAATCAAAGACGGCAGAAGATTTCTTTCTAACTTGGAGGGGTCAGGCTTTTGTTTAATTCAGGCCTTCTATTGACTGGATGAGGCCCACACATGATATGGAGGTCAGTGCTTTACTCAGTATACTAATCTGAATGGTAATCTCTTGTACAAACACTTTTGCAGAATAACGTTTGATCAAATATCTGAGCTCCACATGGCCCAGTCAAACTGACACATAAAATTAACCATCATGAGGCTTTCAGTAAAGACCAAAGAGGTGAAGTTCCACTATTGTTACATTATATCAAGGGTAACTACTATCATCATGATGTTACTCTTTTTTTTTATTTTATTTTTTTTTATTTATTTTTTTTTTTTTTATGATGTTACTCTTAATGTTCGCATTGACCACCTGGTTGAGGTAGAGTTTGTTAGGTTTTTCCACTGCAATGATGTTCTTCCTCCATCTTTCCATATGGTGTTCATCTGACATAAGACACTATATAACTACCCTCACTTAAAATTGGAGAGTTATTCTCTACTTCTTTAAGGATAGATTATGCATATAAGAAAATTGGGATTTTGAATGGGAGATCTATCTGTTCACCATTTTTCATTTGTTTATGTATTTATTAAATCATTTTTAGGCCAGTATAGATTCATAGACTTCCTTATACACTGGGTTATAATTCAATACTATTTGTTGTTCAAAATTTTCCATTTTCATTACTTGGAATTAACCATTCCAACCACTTGGAATTCTTTCAGTTGGCTCCTGTGCTCCTTTGAAACAGAACTTTATCAGCTAGAGCATTGTGCCTAAACATATTTTATTTTGCCTTTAGTCCTCCACATTACACTCATTTCATTTTTAGGCCAGTATAGATTCATAGACTTCCTTATACACTGGGTTATAATTCAATACTATTTGTTGTTCAAAATTTTCCATTTTCATTACTTGGAATTAACCATTCCAACCACTTGGAATTCTTTCAGTTGGCTCCTGTGCTCCTTTGAAACAGAACTTTATCAGCTAGAGCATTGTGCCTAAACATATTTTATTTTGCCTTTAGTCCTCCACATTACACTCATTTCCAAAGTTGCTTAGTCAGTAAATTTCCTTCTTTAGAAAGAAGCTTCAGTGAAATTATTTCATATATTTACAATAATGTTAGAATATATTTTTACATTCTACATTCCAATCTGGGATCTCCCAATCTTCTGATCAAATAAAAATGTATACATTAATGTTCACCCATTGTGCTATAAATTCCTCTCTGTTTTAATAAATGAATAGTGTCATATGCACACCATTACACTATCCTACAGAATAGTTTCATTGCTCTAAAAACTGCTGGGTTTCATCATTTCAACCCTTCACCACCTTTTACCTATGCCAATCACTAATATACTAACCCTTTCTACATTTTTTCCTTTCCCAAAATGACATGTAACTGAGCCTTTCAGTGACAGTATGTAGCCTTTCAAACTGGTGTCCTTCCTTAGCAGTATGCAATTAAAATTATTCTATGTCAGTTGAGGTGGGGTCAAGGTAGTCCTCCAAGAGGACCCTAAGTCCACCTCCTCCCATGAATGCTACTAGGTAACACTCTCATCAGTGTAAATAACCTAGAAAACAACCCAAAGACTTGTAGAAGAAACTCCACATGAAAGGTAGAAAAAAGACCATATCAAAGAGAGTAGGAAGGGCAGACACATTGGAGAGGTAAATATATCTTGGCAATCCATGGGCAGGAGGAAGTCAGGAACACAGAAAAGGAACAGAAACAGGTTATCATGCTGGGTAGTCCATGCAGGGAAGACCAATCCCCAAAACATTAGGCTTTGAAAACTAGAAGGGCAAAATTCTATGAGTTTCTACAGCCATTAGGACACAAAGTCTAGAATTTTGAAAAACAGAGGGCTTGTCTCTGGGAGAGACCAGAGGGCAATAAAAAGCTAAGTACTTGGGCGCCTGGGTGGCTCAGTGGGTTAAGCCGCTGCCTTCGGCTCAGGTCATGATCTCAGGGTCCTGGGATCAAGCCCCGCATCGGGCTCTCTGCTCAGCAGGAAGCCTGCTTCCTCCTCTCTCTCTCTGCCTGCCTCTCTGCCTACTTGTGATCTCTCTCTGTGTGTCAAATAAATAAAATCTTAAAAAAAATAAAAAAAATAAAAAAAAAAAAGCTAAGTACTTGAACTTGAAGGGACAGCCTGTGGAGATATAGCATAAAAAGGGCAATGTCTGGGGCACGTGTTGGGGAAGAATTATTTACACCCTTCAAAAGAAGTCTCAGAGGGGCTTTTACCTAGGGACTTCCCCCCCCACCAAAGGAAAAAAAAAAAGTTGGTAGATGTCATCTTCCTCCACCACCACCCAGCATAAACATGCAGTTACCTGTGGGAATCAGCACAGTGCCAATATTCACTACCTGACTTGCTATACCAAGTTCCAACCCCTGCACTTTGGTGGATCTGCCCTTCCCAGTTAGTTTGGGTGTTGTGGGACCCCTGCCCAATAAGACCAGGGCAAATCTTGCCAAAACCATATCTCCACACCCACATGTTTGGGGGCTCACTCCAGGTGATGATGGCAGCAGTGGCGGCTGCAGATCCAACAGAAGCTGGAGGCATTCATTATTAAAACTCTACATCTGCCCATGCAGTCCTGGTCCCAGCAACAGTGGCAGCAGTTCTCATTTTGCAAGCACACTGGCACACATCTTGTTAAAACTGCATGCCACACCCCAGCTGGGGACCAAACACTGCCCACAATAAATGAAGAGAACCTCTGAAGATGACTGGACTAAAGGAAAAAGCAGCCACGACACAATATCAGGACACATACAATACACATAGAAGACCCATGAAGCTCCACATTCTGGTAAACAGGGGACACAGCACTGCAGGGCACTATAGAAACTCTTCTTCATAATGCATTTCTTTTCTTTCTTTCTTTCTTTTTTTTTTTTCAAGATCTGATTTATTTAAGAAAGAAAGTACAAGTGGGTGGGGGGAGGTACAGGGAGAAACAGAGGGAGAGAGAGAAGCAGACTCTCCATTGAGCAGGGAATCTTATGTGGGGCTGAATCACAGGATCGCAGAATCATAACCTGAGCTGAAAGCAGACACTTAAACAACTGAGTCACTCAGGTGCCCCAGGGCCATTGTTTTCAAGAGCAAAGGACACAGATGACTACCCTAGTACAAAGAAACAGACACACAGAATTATCAAAATGAGGAGATGGAATATGTCCCAAATGAAAAAACAGGACAAAACCGCAGCAAAAGACCTAAGTGAAACAAAGATAAGAAATATTCCTAATAGAGAATTTAAAGTAGTGATTATAAAGATACTCACTGTAATTGAGAAAAAAAGTGGAGGATATCAGTGAGATCCTTTACAGATTGAAACATGAAAAAAGTACCAATGAGAGATGAGAACACATTAATGAAATTAAAAATACACTAGATGAAATAAGTAGCAGGCTAGAGAAAGCATAGCAATGAATTAGTGACCCAAAAGACAGAGTAATTGAAAGTATCAAGCTGAACAAGTGAGAGGGAAAAAAAAATATGGAGAAAGAGAACAGACTTAGGAGCTCAACAACTCCATCAAGCATAATAACATTTGTCTTATAAGGAGTCTAGAAGAAAGGAGAGAAAAGGGGACAAAAAATTTATTTAAAGAAATAATAGCTGAAAACTTCCTGAATCTGGAGAGGGAAACAGATATGAAAATCCCGGAAGTGCAGAAATCCACCAACAAAATCAATCCAAGGAGGTCCACACCAAGACACACAGTAATCAAAACAGCAAAAAAGTAGTGATACAAAGAGAATTTTAAAAGCAGCAAGAGAAAAGAAAACACTTACATACAAAGAAAACCCAGTGAGATTATCTGTGATTTTTCAGCACAACTTTTGCAGGTCGGAAGGGAGTGGCATGATATGTTCAAAACGCTGAGAAGAAAAATCTGTAGCCAAAAATACTCTATCCATTTTGAATGTAAGGAAAAATAAAATTTCCAAAACAAAAGATAAAAGCATCTATGACCTCTAAACCAAGAAATGTTGAAGGAGACTCTGAGTGGAAAGGAAAGATCATAAATCAAAGTAAAAAACGTTTATAGCAGTAATGTCCACAATAACCAACTATGGAATGAACCCAGATGTCCATTGACAGGTGAACAGATAAAGAAAATGTGAGATATATGTGTGTACACACACACACACACACACACACACGCACACACGCACTTAGTCAATGGAATACTATTCAGCCATCAAAAAAATCTTACCATTTGCAGTGACACGGATTGAACTAGAAAATATTATGTTAAGTGAAATAAGTCAATGAGAGAAAGGCAATTATAAGATCTCCCTCATATGTGGAATTTAAGAAACAAAATGGAGGATCATAGAAGAAAAGAGGAAAAAATAAAACAAGAAAACAGAGAGGGAGACAAACCATATGAGACTCATAGCCATAAGAAACAAGCTGAGAGTTACTGGAGTGAGGAGAGTGGGGAGATGGAGTGAAAAAATAATTACTTAATTAAAAAATAGAGATGTAAATAAAAAGAGATGGGCATTCTGAAAAAAAAAAGTAGGAAGCACAAAAGGCAGTAAAAATAAGTATATCTGGGGCGCCTGGGTGGCTCAGTGGGTTAAGCCGCTGCCTTCGGCTCAGGTCATGATCTCAGGGTCCTGGGATCGAGTCCCGCATTGGGCTCTCTGCTCAGCGGGAGCCTGCTTCCCCCTCTTTCTCTCTCTGCCTGCCTCTCTATCTACTTGTGATCTCTCTCTGTCAAATAAATAAATAAAATCTTTTAAAAAAAAATAAGTATATCTGTAAAAATCAACCAAGGGACTCACAAATTTGAAAGATGTAAAGTATGGCAAGATGGTGGAGGAGTAGGAGACCTGAATTTTATCTGGTCCAAAGAATTCAGCTAAATAGTTATCAAACCATTCTGAATACCTACAAACTCAACAGGAGATTGAAGAAAACAATAGCAGCAATTCTATGAACAAAAAAAGCAACCACTTTCTGGAAGGTAGGATCTGTGGATAAGTGAATCTGAGGTGATAGACGGGAAGATATACCACAGGGGAAAGAAGCCTCTATCAGCAAGTGATAGAGCAGCAGAGCACAAAATCAGAAACTTTAGAAGTCTGCTCCCATGAGGGACAGCACTCCAGTGGCTAAGCAGGGGGTAGAACCCTCACTGGGACTGTGTGGTCTCAGGACCCTTGTGGTCACAGAAAGAGTGGAGGTGCTTGAGTGTGGCATACCTCCTAGGTATCAGAGGAGCAAAGCCAGTTGCAAAGACAGGGCCAAGGAGTGGGCCCTCAGCTCAGGGTTGCCCTAAACCATGATCCACGGCACAGTTGGGCCACTACTCTTCGAGCAAGGACCTAACAATCATCAGATTGAAGGAGACTCCCCTTCCTCCCCTGGGAGGAATGGCATGGGAGCACACCACAGGAATCTGCTGGGTTTGCAAATTCCAAATGGGTTCATGTTCCAGAGATAGAAATGTTCAGTCACAGGCTGGGTGAGATCAGAGTGTGGCTGGAGACCAGAGAGACAGGAGTGATTGACTGCTTTTCTCTGAGGGTGCACTGAGGAGTGGGTCCCGAGTTCCCAGGCTCCTCTAGGGCCAGAGATTGGGAGGCCACCATTTTCATTCTCATCCTCCAAAGATGTACAGAAAGCTTTCAAGGCACAAAAGCTACTGAGAGCAAACCTGAGCAGATTACTTAGCCTGGCCCTTGGCAAGGGCGGTGCAATACCAACTCGGGCAAAGACATTTGAGAATCACTGTAACAGGACCCTCCTCCAGAAGACCAGCAAGAACATCCAAGTTTATCGATCAATGAGAACTGAAAAGTTCCAGTGCTAGAGGAATGCAGCACATAGAATTCATGGCTTTTCCCCCATGATTTTTTAGTTTTCAGTATTATTTTTTGAAATTTCTTTATTTTTTCTAGTTTTAAAAAATTGTTCTTCTTTCATTTTTCAACCAACATCTTATCCTTTTTTTAAAATCTTTTTTAATATTCAATTTTATAGTCAGATTCTATCCCTTCATTGTATTTAACCTTATTTTTTTGTGTATATATATATATATATATATATATATAAATATATATATATATAAGTTTTTCTCTTTAAAATTTTGGGATGTGGTTTCTTCTAACAGACTAAAATATACCCTAAATCTAGTGCATGGCTTTGTTTTAGTCTCCCCACTGATCACACACTCTCCCTTTTTTATCTTATCAATTCCTTTTTTGGAATCTTTTTTTTTTTTTTAATTTTCATCTTTACAGTCATATTCCATCTTTTCATTGTATTTACCCTTATTTTTGCTTATATATAAATTTTTCTTTCTTTAAAATTTTGGAAGGCAGTTTATTCTAACAGACCAAATACACCCAAAATCCAGTGTGTGGTTCTGTTCTATTTACCAGCCTGGTCATGAATTTTTTTTTTCCTTTCTCTTCCCCCTGGTTTCAAATCTCTTCTGATTTGTTTAGTGTATATTTTTCTGCAGCCATTGTTACCCTTTTAGCATTTTGTTTTCTAATTCACCTATTTTTCTCTGGACAAAATGACAAAATGGAAATATCACCTCAAAAAAAAAAAAAAATAAGAGGCAGTATTTATTACCAGGGACCTAATCATTATGGACATTAATAAGATTTTAGAAATAGAGTTCACAATGATGATTATAAAGATACTGGCTGGCTGGCTTGAAAAAAGCATAGATGATACTAAAGAATCCCTTTCTGGAGAAATAAAAGAACTAATAAAAGAATCCAACCAAGTTAAAATAAAAAATTCTATTAATGAGGTGCAATCAAAAATGAAGGCTCTAACTGCTAAAATAAATGAGGCAGAAGAGAGGATTAGTGATACAAAAGACCAATGAGTGGATAATAAAGAAGCTGAGAAAAAGAGAGACAAGCAACTACTGGATCACAAGGGAAGAATCTGAGAGATACCATAAGATGAAACAATATTAGAATAATTGGGATCCCAGAAGAAGAAGGAGAGAGAGGGGCAAAAGGTATATAGGAGAAAAACATAGCAGAGAACTTTCCTAATTTGGGAAAGAAACAGGCATCAAAAGACAGGAGACACAGAGAGCCCCCTCAAAATCAATAAAGATGTAAGTCAAAACCCTATAACTTACAAGTCTCTGAGATAAAGAGAAAATCCTGAAAGCAGCACAGGGCAAGAGGTCTGTAACGTACAATGGTAGGAAAATTAGCTTGGCAGCATACCCATCTACAGAGATCTGGCAGGCCAGAAAGGACTGGCATGATATATTCAGAGCACTAATGAGAAAAATATGAAGCCAAGAATACTATATCAAGCTAGGCTGTCATTGAAAAGAGAAGGAGAAATAAAAAGCTTCCAGGACAAAGCAAACAAACAAACAAATAAAAACAAAAACAAAACAAACAAACAAAAAACTAAAAGAATTTGCAAACACCAAACCAGCCTTACAGAAAATATTGAAATGGGTCCTCTAAGCAAAGAGAGAGCCTAAAAGTAACATAGACCAGAAAGTAACAGGAACAATATACAGTAATAGTTACCTTACAGGCAATACAATGGCACTAAATTCGTATCTTTCAATCCTCACCCTGAAGGTAAATGGGCTAAATGCCCAATCAAAAGATACAGTGTATTAGATTGGATAAAACACAAGACCCATCAATACACTGCAAGAGACTCATTTTGGACCCAGCGACACCTCCAGATTTAAAGTGAGGAAAGGAAAACAATTTACCATGCTAATGGATATCAAAGGAAAGCTGGGGTGGCAATCCTTTTATCAGACAAATTAGATTTTAAACCAAAGATTATAATAAAAGAAGAGAAAGGACACTATATCATACCTAAAGGATCTCCCCAACAAGAAGATCTAACAATTTTATATATCTATGCCCCTAACATGGGAGCAGCCAATTATATAAGCCAATTAATAACAAAATCAAAGAAACACATCAACAATAATACACTAATAGTACAGGACTTTCACACCCCACTTTCATCAATGGACAGATCATCCAAACAGAAAATCAACAAGAAATTCTTTCCAAGTGTACACAGTGCATTCTCCAGAATAGATAACACAGTAGGCCAGAAAAGTCTCAAGAAATTCAAAACGATCGAAGTCATGCCATGCATCACTTCTTATATAATTCTATGAAACTAGAAGTCAACCACAAGAAAGAAATATGGAGAGACCACAAATATATAGAGGTTAAACAATATGCTACTAAACAATGAATGCCAACCAGGAAATCAAAGAAAAAAATTATATACAGACAAATGAATATGAAAACACAACAGTCCAAATCTTTGGGATGTAGCAAAAGCTGTTCTAAGAAGGAAGCATATAGCAATACAGGCCTGCCTCAAGAAACAAGAAAAATATGAAATAAATCACATAACTTTGTATCTAAAGAAACTAGAAAAAGAACAACAAATAAAACCCCAAACCTACAAAAGGAAGGAATTAATAATAAAGACTGGTGTAGAAATAAAGGGTATACAAACTAAGAAAACAATAGAACAAATTGAGGAAACCAGGAACTGAATCTTTAGAAAGATCAATAAAATTGATAAAGAGCTAACCAGGCTCATTTAAAAAGACAGAGAGAGAGAGAAAGGATTCATATAAACAAAATCATAAATGAAAGAGAAGAAATAACAACTGACACTACAGAAATACAAAGGATTATAAGAGAATATTATGAATAATTGCATATCAAACAACTGGACAACCTAGAAGTAGATTTATTCCTGGAAACATAAATGAATTCTACAAAACATTTAAAGAAGAATTAATAGCTATTCTTCTCAAAATTTTCCAGAAAAAAAAAATAAATACATAAAAGAGGAAGGAAAACTATGAGGCTAGTATTACCCTAATAACAAAACCAGATAAAGACACCATCAAGAACAAAAACAAACAAACAAACTATAGGCTAATGTATCTGATGAACATAGATGCAGCAATCCTTAACAAAATATTGCAAACTGAATCCAAAAATACATTAAAAAAATCATTCACCACAATCAAGTGGGATTTATTCCTGGGATGCAAGGATGGTTCAATATTTGAATGGCCATCAAAGTGAAACACACCACATCAGTAAGAAAAAGGATAAAAACCATATGATCATTTCAATAGATGCAAAAAAAAAAAAAAAGATTTTAACAAAGCACATCCATTCAAGATAAAAGCCCTCAACAAATTAGGTTTAGAGAGAACATACCTCAACTAAATAAAAGCCACAAATGAAAAAAGAATAGCTCACATCATTCTTAATGGGGAAATACTGAAGTTTTTCTTGTAAGGTCAGGAGCAAGACAAGGATGTCCACTATCACCACTTTTATTCAACATAGTACTAAGATATAACCACAGCAATCAGATAACAAAAAGAAATAAAAGGCACCTAAATCAGCAAGGAAGAAGTCAAACTTTCACTGTTTGCAGATAACATGTTACTTTATACAGAAAACCTGGAACACCCCACCAATAAACTACTAGAATTGATAAATGAATTTAGTAAAGTTACACAATCAATGTACAATAATCTCTGCATTTCTATACACTAATAATGAAGCAGCAGAATGAAAAATTAAGACAAAAATCTTTACAACTGCACCAAAATTAAAAAGATATTTAGGAGGGGCGCCTGGGTGGCTCAGTGGGTTAAAGCCTCTGCCTTGGGAATCTCTGCTCAGCAGGGAGCCTGTTTCCCTTCCTCCCTCTCTCTCTGCCTGCCTCTTTGCCTACTTGTGATTTCTGTCTGTCAAATAAATAAATAAAATCTTAAAAAAAAAAGATATCTAGGAATAAACTTAACCAAAGATGTGAAAGACCTATACCCTGAAAACTATGAAACACTGAGGTGTGTGGGTGGCTCAGTCAGTTAAGCATCTGCCTTCAACTCAGGTCATGATCCCAGAGTGGGGCTCCTTGCTCAGTGGGCAACATGCTTCTTCTTCTCCCTCTGCTCCTCCCCACATCTCCCATTCACACTCACATGCTCTCTCTCATGCTCTCTCTTTCTCTCTCTCAAATAAATGAATGAATGAATGAATGAATAAATAAATAAATAAAATCTTAATGAAAACTATGAAACACTGATGAAAGGAACTGAAGACAACACAAGGAAATGGAAAGACATTCTGCTCGTGGATTGGAAGAACAAACATTGGTTAAATGTCTATACTACTCAAAGCAATCTACAGATTTAATGCAATCTCTATCAAAACACAACAGCATTTTTCCTAGAACTAGAACAAAGCATCCTAAAATTTGTATGAAATCACAAAAGACCCCAAATAGCCAAAGAAACCTTGAAAAAGAAGAACAAAGCTGGATGTATCATGATCCAGACTTGAAATTATATTACAAGCTGTAGTAATCAAAACAGAATGATACTGGCACAATAGTAGATACATAGATCAATGGAAAGGAAAAGAATAAAGAAACCCACAAGTATATGGTCAATTCATCTTCGATAAAGGAGGCAAGTACATGGAATGGGGAAAAGACAGTACCTTCAGCAAATGGTGTTAGGAAAACTAGTTAGTTAGAAGCAAAAGAATGAAACTGGACAATTTTCTTATACCCTTCAGAAAAATAAATAAATGTGAGACTTGAAACCATAAAAATCCTAGAAGAGAACCCAGGTAAAATGTCTCTAATATCAATGGTAGTAGCATTCCTTTAGATATATCTCCTGAGGCAAGGGAAATAAAAGCAAAAATAAATAAATTATTGGGACTTCATCAGAATAAAAACCTTGGTCAGGTAAACATGAACTCTGGGCAAACGATCTCTGAATATCCTAGACTCCATAGCGTCTGAATTTAGGCTTTAAAAGATACTTTTAGCTTCATATCCCATTGTGATCTTTTTTTTTTTTTTAATTTAAAGGTAAAGAGAAAAGGGATGATGAAATTATACAGACTGTAGAATTCCTAGTTATTCTTTTTATTTTTTTCTTTAACGTTTTCATTCTTGGGGCATCTGGGTGGCTCAGTCGGTTAAGTGCCGAACTCTTATTTGCGGCTCAGGTCATGATCTCAGGGTTGTGGAATCCAGCCCCTTTTGGGGCTCCCCACTTAACGTGGAGTCTGCTTGTACCTCTCCCTCTGCTCCTCCCCTAAGTGCTCTTTCTTTCTCTCTCTCAAATGAATAAACAAACAAATAAATAAATAATCTTTAAAGTTTTAAGTCTCCCCATGGTAAATAAAGGGCATTTGTAAAGCAAAACATTCCTCCTGTACATGACATACACCCATTCATTCACTTACTTACTCAACATTTATTGAAACATTCCTTCATTTCAGGTGCTTAAAATACAGTGCTAGGTTAGGCCTGGTCTCTGCTCTCCTAGAATCATAGACATTAGAAAACCTTATGAATAAGGAGAAAAATAGCAATGAACGATCATCATTTTTTATATGAATAACATCTGGCAAAGATTAGAATCTAGTAAATGTATGTTAATCTTTTTTCTGTCTCTTTCAATAGCCCTCAATTTTATTTAAAAAATAATAAGGTATAGCTGCATCCTATAGAAAAAACTTGTTCCATTGTTTCCCTGTTCTTCTTTATACATATTTTATTATTTTACAGGAAATATATTTTTAATTATATTTTTAAAATTAGATAGTGGTTCCAGGAATCATAACTCAAACAGAGAGAAATAGTCTTGTGCTTAGAAGAACATGTAAAATTAAAGGCATATCTAAGACAAAATTATGGTTATCACATATAATTCTAGTAGAAAAGCCTACTATGTATTATTAGGTATTAATGGATCTTTCAGAAAGGAGAGTTTTAATGATGAATAATAAATATTCAAAAATGTTGCTAACAAGAGTTATAGATTATATCTATATCTATAGAAAATATGGAATCCCACTAGTCCAGGTAGGATTTATTACAAATGAAAATCGTGTGCTCTTTAACAGCTCTTTATCTACTTTGTTATTGCTACAAAATTAAATGAAATGCAACATTTCAAATGTAACCTGCACCAGTGTGCAGATTCAGATAGTGCTATATGTGAAGAATGATTATAAAATCATATTAATAGTGATATCCCTAATATAATTATTCAAGAGAGCTTTCAGGTTATATTGGGAAGAACAGAAATGTTACATAAGTCTACTATGGACTGATGGATATACATAAAATTGTGTAAGTGAAATGCATGTCTGTTGAATCAATACAACTTTCACGTTAATTATCATATAATATTTTAAATTCTGCATGCAAATAATTAAGCGTTTTTTTTTGCTTTTATGTAAGAATTCAGCAAAGTTTTTAAAAATCACTTAAGTAAATGGAAAAAAAAAACACTGAAAACAAATTCTATGTACATCAGCAATAATGCAGAAATAAGAATGGCTATGACCAAGGACAATGTTTAAAGAGCACTTTATGTTGTACATAGTGACTTGCCTTGGTTTCCCTTCACTATTCTCACAACCATTTAATGGCATACCAATTATTATTATCTCCTTTATTTTTTTAATAAGCAAAAAGGCTGAAGAGGTTAAATTGTTTGCTTCAGGTCTAATAAACTGAGAAATTCAGTACTATTCCAAAGTTAGGTATCTTAATCACTAGGTTTCATCAGCTCTAGAAAGCAAGAAAAAACCAAACAGACAAACAAACAAAAAAAAACCAGCAGAAGATGAAGAGTATATTAGCTTCACCATCACTGGTTTGTTTTGATGTTAAAAATGCTAAACTTGTTAAGCTGTTAAAAAAACGACATGACAGTCACTCATCACTGAATGTTAAGTTCAAATTATTTGATACTAAAGAAGTTTACATGTACCCAATATAATATATTCAATATTTTTTATTTCCACTAGACCTTGCAGAGATTTAGTTCTCCAAATATAGTAATGGAAAAATTAACCATATAGGGATACCCAGGTATTTTATTTTATTTTTTATTTTTTTTTTATTTTATTTATTTGACAGAGAGAAATCACAACTAGGCAGAGAAGCAGGCAGAGAGAGAGGAGGAAGCAGGCTCCCTGCGGAGCAGAGAGCCCGATGCGGGGCTCGATCCCAGGACCCTGGGAGCCGAAGGCAGAGGCTTTAACCCACTGAGCCACCCAGGCGCCCCTACCCAGGTATTTTAAATAATTAGTCTATTTTATCATAATCATGTATTAAACGTTTGTCTAATTTTCTTAGGTGTTCAGGGGACCATTTCACTTGCCATTTGTTTTTGCCATTTTTTTAATTAATAAGAAGATGAGAAATGTTATCATAGTTTCATATTTATTTGAGACCCAGAAAAACATGAATCAAAAGTGGAAATAAAATATACCTTGCAGAATCTGAAAGGCATTTTTTTATTCTCCCCAGGCTCAAAGATATTCAAGAAAAGCTCAGGAATGGAATCAAGTAATTCATGGATCTGAAATACTTTTTCAATCCTAAAAACATAACTAGTATTGTTTCATCTGCCATTCTGTGATGCACATCTCTTGATTTTTAACCTGTTATACAAAGATTTATTAAAAAATTTATATATTTAAATTTTATTTATGCATTTGTAACTTGAGTTTTTAAAGCTGAGGAAAATGGTTATTACACATAAGCAAACTAGATGACTGAAATGATATGCCTAGAAATATCCCATGTGACTTTACAACAAATGATGATTTTGTAGATCGTAACAGTTAGTTTTAACTTTTTATATATATCAAGTTACATACTGATAAATTAGACTATATTATAATTTCACTAAAGTTCATCATCTCCTAGCTATTATTTAATTTTGTTAAACCCTGGAGATCTGTCTTAAGCACTACTAATTCATTATTTAAAACTCATTAAGAGGGGCGTCTCAGTGGTTAGGTCATTAAGCGTCTGCCTTCAACTCAGGTCATGATGCCAGGGTCCTGGGACTGAGCCTCACATCGGGCTCCCTGCTCTGAAGGAAGCCTGCTTCTCCCTCTCCCATTCCCCCCTGCTTGTATTCCCTCTCTCGCTCTCTGTCAAATAAATGAATAAAATCTTTTTAAAAAATAAAACATTAAGAAATTTCTTATGTCAAAAATTATATTTAATCTCACCCCCCCTGAGTTTTGGCAGTGTACATAATTGTCACTTATTTTGAGTTATTTTAATGAAAACAAATATAGGCAACCAATAAGTATATATTTATTGTCTCTTAGTAACTATTATCTTTAAAAATTACATCTCTGTGCATTTTTTAAATATCACCATTTTTCCAGTTTATTTTTATTAGCAAGAAGAATGTGTACATGATCGTTGGAGGCCGTAACTGAAGTCTCCTTGTCTATAGGACTTAACGTTTATCCTTCATGTCCTGTTTCTTCCTCCTGCACAGAACTTTCAGAACATTAGCTAATCAATACCCACAACTCACCTCTAGATAAGGTCTTTATTGCTTGAGATGAGCAAGCTTAAGAAGAGTTAAGTAACTTGTACAAGGTCAGTGTGAATTGGTGTCTGAGGTAGGCTTAGCATACAGATTGTCTCTCCCCAAAGCGATTTCTGCATCTCTGGGCACAGTAGCTCCAGACAAGCCTGTGACAGAGTATCTCTTTTAACTGTGGATCTTCATTACAATATTTAAACATAGCTGTTGACATACTTCTAATTGCACCCTCCTACATATTGTCCACCAACATTATTCTCAGGGAATGTTTGCTAGGGATGGGGAAAAAGTCATTATATATGTATATATTTTAATACCAACTTTCCAGATTCATATTTTATGTGCTACATATTGTTGTTTTTGACTCAGTGTTTTGTTTTTTTTTTCTATTCCAAAGCCAACCCATGACCATGTTCTGCCACTATGTCCTTTGAAATGAAATGAAAGCAGCATTAGAACTCATCTGATTTTTCCAACATTAAAAATATTCTTAGTTGTGGCAGCACCTGGGTGGCTCAGTGGGTTAAGCCTCTGCCTTTGGCTCAGGTCATGGTCTCAGGGTCCTGGGACTGAGCCCTACATCGGGCTCCCTGCTTGGCAGGGAGCCTGCTTCCCCCCCCCCTCCCTGCCTGTTTCTCTACTTGTGATCTCTCTCTCTCTGTCAAATACATAAATAAAATCTTTAAAAAAATATAGTCTTAATTGTACATCTTAATTGATTGCTTTTCTAAATGACAATAAGTTATTAATTATTCTGAATAGCTCCGTAAGTATATTAAATATGCTTATCTGATGTTTCCAATATTTCAGGAAATCTAGTTCCTTGTTTTTAATAAGTTGGATATTTACTAACAAATTTATAATTTTTTACCGGATGGTCTACTTTCATTTCAGGAGATCCCTTCTATTTCAATATTTCTACTATTCCTTTATTTTTCTGAAAACAAGAGATACATTTTCAGCATTTCTCTCAGTGGCACTGTGTATTTCTATGCCTAGCACATCCCATCTTCCCTTCAGTCTTGTGTACTTTTCCCCTCCACCTTTCATACTGATTGTGATTTATAGCTGCAGTCAAATCTGTGAGTTTCTGAGCTACTCGGATGCCACATCCATTATTATTTTGCCCTGGGTTCTTATGACCACTTTGACCAAGTTTTTGAAGCAGTCAACATTCATACAGTCTGCAAGTATTTAGCACTACTGCCGTCAGGGACACTTTGTAATGTTATGCTACTTTCCTGACTGATCTGTCCTTAATCTTTATTTCTTTCAGCTTGAATTTCTCATCCTGTTTCCTGGATTTATATTTAAATCATGTCTCCATTTTATGTGTTTTATTTATTTTTTATCTTAATTATATCCCCTTTCCATTTACCCTCTTTGTTATTAATAGTCAATTTCTCTATCTTGTGCTAAATAAGGTGTATATATGACCTCAATTATGCCAGTAATAGCATTGCCGTTATTTTCTATTTATTGACTGGGTTCCATGTACTCACTTATCCTTAACCTCTGTGAGGTAATTCATATCATTCTCTTTATATTACCAATGTATTCACGCATAAACTATGTATTCCAAATATAAGAGAGGAACATTTTCCAATTTTGCATCAATTTGCATTTGCTTCATTTACTTCATTGAATACATATGCTAGATTCAAGTTACTTTTTCCCACTAATATGAAAAAGTATACATTGTTTAAAAACATAATTTCATACAGGCCAGTCTGTCTTTCATTCTGAAAAAATATATGGCCATAAGAATTTTGTGATAATCATGTTTCCATACATTAGTCTTTACTTTAGGAAAGGTAATTGTTACTTTATGATTATTTCAAAAAAGAAAAATTCCATATGTAGCATAGTAACCAAATATAATGAAAGTAAAATACAACATATGCAAAGCAGCTGATAATGGAACTAGTATTCACAAAACGTTATTATTTTCCTTACCGTTTTCCTCACCCAGTTCTTGCTGAATGTACTCCTGCTCTGTGCTGATGGTTAGCAGTTTTAAATGAGAGCCATGGGCAGAGATACGTTAACAACCAACCATGATGTCTCATAAAAAAAGTCTTCCCAGGAGTAAACAGTATAATTTAGTGTTTCATATGTTTGGGATTCACATAATTTATGGCTTTATTTTCATCCCATTTTGCCTTCCCTGATGCTTATTGAGTACTTCTAAAATTACCCTGGAAAAACTTTCATTAGATTCTGTATCTTCTGGGGTTCAAATATAAGAACGACTTTTACATTCTTCATGCATGCTCAGACAGGAGGGGGGCCTCCTGTCAAGTGTTAGTCTAATGCAAAATTTCGATGCTGGATACATGATTCAAAGCTCCTCCTACCTCAAATTAAAGCTTAATTTGACTCCAGGCATCTGCAGGAAATAATAAGGAATAGTTTATTCTTTAAATTAATTTTCATTTTTTCCTCTTTTCTGGTTCCCCCAATGTTGAGGCATAGCTGAGGTGAGTGATTTGTTTATTTATTTGTTTGTTTATTTATTCATCTATTTACTTATTTATTTATTTTAAAGAGGTGAGTGATTTAAAGGGAGACTATGTGGCAAGTGATATTCAAAATTATCTCCTGGATCCTATAGTTCTTTTACAGGCAACTATCCAAATACAACTCTAGGTGTAGATTGTTTGGAAAGTCCAATGACAAATGATGCATCTCCCATTTCCACGGCATGGCCTTTTTCTCTCAGATGTACCTCCCTCCCTGGTTGTTCATTCCTCACCCTCTTATGGGGGGTGATCCCATATCCTCTAAATGGTATGTCTTCTGGACACATCATATCTGACACCTACCACTCTCCATATGACTCAGAGAAGATGTACACATCCTTGGATCTATCAATGACAGAAATGCTCTCTATCTTTGCTTCAACGTTCTCTACTTTTTGTGACATTACAGGTGAAACAAGCCAACATGCTGCCTTCTGAAATTTCCAGGAAAAGGAAAATTTTATTTATTCCCCAAACTGCAGGGAGAAGTTGTGAAGCTTTGCCAAGTTTCCTTTATCATGTATCACTTTTTATTTCTGTATTGAGCAAACACTTATTCGGGGAGTAAGATAACAGCCTTCCTTTCCTGCAGGAATGTTTAGCCACTCTGCATGGTTCTCATGGGAAGTCCCCTTATCTCGGCATTATGCATCTATGTTTGCTATTCAATCTGACTTCAAAATATGCTCTACAACATCAGTACACTGTCTTAAAATCTACTCCTCTTTGCATATAGGGCAGTTGTTATAATTGTTTTGTGGTAAGATTTAAAGGATAAGTACTATATTTTTATATGGAACTGGAAGAGCTACCAGGAACCTTAGTGTTAGCCTCATTAGAATTTATGACCTGTTTTCAACGTTAGAGGTTTATGGAAAAAGGAAAAAGATAATACATAAAATCACATTTAAAACTGTTATCTATATCTTACATTAGTGGTCCAAATTTTTGGAATCAGCATATGATGATTCACTATAAAAATCATGCTTATTTAAGCTACAAAACAACAAACTTATAATTCTTAACTTAAATTCATATATCTAATAATCCTATTAACATAATTGTATAACCCATTTACTTCAAAAGTTAAAAAGCAAGATTATTAGCTGCTATATTTGGGCAAAAACAGTTGAATACATTCACTGTGTATTTAGGCACATTGTGACAAACAAATACAGGCAAAAATATTGCTGTCTGAATAAAAGATAATATTTTCTTGGTAGTTTCTGTAAAAATAAATTAAAAGGATATACAAGCATTTCTTGACATTATACCTAATAAGTCTTGGGCTAAAAAGTTTCCCAAATCCAAGAAATTGTATAGTATTGGAATGGGCTTAATGTAATAACAGAAAGAACGATTTAAATTTTAACATTTAAAAGTCCAAGCCCGCTGAGTAAACAACTTATTAGTAAACATCTAACACTTCCTACAGAGAAACAATTTATTTCCCACAGAGAAAACAACGTATGAACATTAACCTCACTAAAGATACAATCTAGTTCCAAGGAGCAGATGCTGATCAATAATTCAATATCTAATATCAAATGATAAGGGAGCAATGGTAAACATTTATCTATGGAATAATAATGTGTATCATGTTTCATATCTGGAAAATAGAAAAATTCTACAACATAAACTAAATGATTATCCATTTTTACACAAAGGATATGTTTTGGATATTAGGGAGTAATTGTCAGTACCAAAATAAATTTAGGTACCTATTATTCACTGTGGGAGATATTTTCATTAAGAAGAAACTCAATCATTACTTCTAAATTCAAGAAATCTTGGAGAAACCCTCTAGTAAACTCCACAGGTTTATAAATAGGTAAAATCAAGGGATTGCAGGGATAAGCAGAATACCTTAATTTTATCTTAAATTTTATCTTTCCAGAAATAAGGCTTTTAATATAGCCACTGATAATGACAGATGATATTGTTTCCACTATGTCTCTTCAATTCTTTTAGTCTCAATTTATATCCTATAATTGGATAAAGTGATTCAAAATTATGACCTCAACTTTCTCCAATACAATAATGATTTAAAAGGCAAGATCATAGCCTTGACTTTATAATAGAGCTTAAGGCATTTTCAAATGCCTATTGGTATAATTCTATCTGCATATCGCATAGCAATCTCCATCTCAACACGGCTTATAATGAATTCTTCATTTTTAACCTCAAACTCTTCCCCCCATTATCTTCTCCATGTAAGTGAATCATACAACTACATATATCAGTATATTTAAAGTATGTTAACTTTGTATTTTGGGGTCTCTAGCACAGAGCCAGTGAATGATACTACTTTTATTCACCAACATTACTTTATTCACCAATAAAGAGTTCTTTATCTCTTTTCAGGTAATTAAGCATGAAATTAAGTGTGACCACTATTTTCTTTTGCCAATAAAAGGCAAATAGAAATCATAAGTATCACTTCAAGGCTGAAAATTTTTACTTTTTTGTGTCATTCTCTATGCAGTATTTCTCTGTCAGGATAAATATGGATGGTAATTTTGAGAGAGAGGCTCTTGGAATATTAACCTATGACATGGATAATAGCATCATATGGACTTAAAAAAAATATATATATATATATTTATTTAACGGAGAGAGAACACAGCAGGCAGGGCAGCAGGTAGAAGGAGCAGGAGAAGCAGCCAAAGGGAGAGGGCAAAGCAGAGCCCACTGCCAAGCATGGAGCCCGATGAGGACCCTGGGATCATGAGCTGAGCTGAAGACAGATGCTTACCAACTGGGCCACCCAGACACACCAGATTTGAACATTTTAAATCAGATATTCAAGTGCAGAGGTTAAACAGCTATATAGATACATGAGTCATGAATTCAGGAAGCACTCTTGAGCATTTCTTAAAGAAAAGGAATTCCCTTTGGTTGTCCTTCCACATGCTTATTATTTAAATAATGGGTACTGTGCTAATTGTCAGTATCTTATTCAAATAATAGGTGTCTTTGACATTTTATTCTGGAAAAATAATGCAAATTAACTTTATCATATAAAACCATGCTTCTCATTCACAGATATGTTAGCCAGGACTCAGAACAAATTTGTAAAAATGTTGTATGTCTAACTATTGAGAATGTCTCTCAGGGAAAATGATTTATATGACTTTTTTCTTTTTTAAGTTTTTTCCACCAAAGAGTAACATAATTTATCAACCACTGCCTACTTTCAAATTAAACATAGCTCTAATTATTGATTTTTACTACTACATGTGATTTTTGTCCTCTCACTATTCCATATATTGTTCTTTTGTGATTTTGGTTATCATTCTTCAAGTGAATTCACAAATACTTGCATGTTTGTGCTCTGTGATCATAGATGTTTAGAGAGCCATTTATCATTTAATTCTGTCATGTCCAGCATCATTGATTGTTTCTTGAAGCAGAACAGTTTCAAGAAAAGTCTGCACACTCTTCAAAATAAATAAATCAAACTTTGCAACATATATGAGCCTCACATCAAGTCACACAAGTTGAGATTTTGATTGTCCCTTCAAGCCTTATAAAATTAGTACATTATTTTTAACATCTATTTTTTTATTATTATTCTTTATTGTTCTTGTATTTTAACACTAAATTTCTAGTACTTCCACTAACATAACTGGGAAGTCCATTTTGAATAAATGCCCTGGAGATTTCTATGAATGAAATGCATACATTTCTGTATTAATCTAGATCAATCTATTACATTAAGTAAGAACTCAATATGCATATGTTCCCACTTTATTTACTGGCTGAAAAGCATATGTGCAAAAGTGTATGCAAATATGTCATACTTCAATTTTGCATCAGAAATTAAAATCTGTGAATGCATAAGCTGCATTTAATTCAAAACTGACTTTCATTTACAAATCTTAAAATGGCAAATCTCAAGATGAAAAGATATAGGTAGGATATCTTCAGCCCTTGGCAGTGTTTTCACACGTAACAGCCACTCAATGGAAGTGCATTTAGTAACTGAATACATGAAAAAAAGATAATGTAATATTGGGGTTAATTACAAATTACAGTGACTCCTGGGTGTCTGGATGTCACAACTGATTAAGTCTCCGACTCTTGGTATCAGCTCAGGTCATGATCTCAGGGTCATGAGGTCAATCCTCACACTGGGCTCCACACTCACCATGGAGTCTGTTTAAGATTCTCTCTCCCTCCCCCCTACACAGTCTCTCTCTCTGTCAAATAAATAAATCTTAAAAAGAAAAAAAGATATTACAGTAACTCCTTTTATCTATACTTGACTTTCTTTAGTTTATATATTCTCTTGCATTTGTTATTAGCAAAAATATTGCTTTTTAAAAAGGAAGCAACTTAATATATTAAAGCCTCTCTGACAATTTTCTTGCTTAATCGTATTAGTGCAGAGTAGATTACAGGTAACAAACTATCACCCAGTTAAAGATTATACTGGTTATTTGACAGAAGGAGAATAGTATATATGTTAGTATTAGTGTAATAAGGATAAGTTAAATGAAATGCAGTGGGTGGGGGTGCCTGGGTGGCTCAGCTGGTTAAGCAACTCCCTTCGGCTCAGGTCAGGGTCCTGGAGTCCTAGGATAAGATCCTGCATTTGGCTCCCTGCCCAGCAGGGATTCTCCTTCTCCCTCTGACTCTCCTCCTGTGATGCTCTCTCTCTCTCTCTCAAATATATAAAGAAAATCTCAAAAAAAAAAAAGGAGGGAGACAAAGACATACAGTGGGTAGGGGATGGGTTAAATAGGATATAGGAATTAAGTAGAACACTTGTGATGAGCACCAGGTGTTGTAAAGAACAGCTGAACCACTACATTGTACACCTGAAACTAATATTACAATGTATGTTAACTAACTGGAATTTAAATAAAACCTTTAAAAATAAATAAATAAATAAATAAGATACATCTAAAATCTAGTTAAATTTGAAATGGGTCAGACAACCCCACACATTGTTTCTTCTCATGGAAATACCTTAAAATTATACATTTAGCCAGTCTCAGAAGATAAGACTATAATTTAGTGTGATGCCTTAAATAATAACTATTTCATCCTAAGTAAGATATGCAATTTTTATGTGAACACTATTAATGAAAACAACCTATTTTTCCTTATCTTTCTGTGATCAAACAGCAGATTCTTGAAAAATCTCTTTCTGTTTAAAGATGAATTTTTCAAAGCATAACAAAATGTCAGTTCATACCATTTGCACAATTAAGAAAAACTAAAATACATATGACACTTAGACTCTATTTGGTACTTACCCATCGTTAAATAAAGTTAATGCTTATAAATTCTGTGAGCGCCAGCTATTTTCATTTTTTTAAATTTTTAATATGCTATATTCTCATTGCTCTTATTATTATATAAGTACATACAAGACATCTCTAAGAATAATGGAGCATTTTTACCCTTATAGTTTAACATCATCTGTCTTTGTCTGAACTCAAACAGGAACTATCATTTTGGTGAGTCCTGCTGTCAGCACCACTGTGTTTGGTTCCATTTTCAAGTAATCTAAAGCTTCTGTGTAAAGCTGTCTGTTCATTTTGTACAAAAACAAAAAAACAAAAAAAAAAGAAAAAAAACAATTCTTTTGAGGTTTTTCTAACACACTGAAATATGCATGTCAATGAGCCCAGAGAATATAATACTTAATCTTTACTATATAACATATTTTGTAGGAGCATTACTATTCGCTGGTTTCTAAGTCTCATATGGAACATAGCGGATATATTCAAAAGAGTAGTTATTTTTTAACAATGCTCTTTAATCTCTCTCAAAAAGTTAATAGTAACACTATTGTAAGACATCACTTTGCCTGTGATGGTGTTGTTGTCCACAGTGGAAAATGCATAATGAAACTGCTTTTTATTATAGTCACATCTTATATCAAGATAATAAATTGTGTGGATCCTTCTGTGGCAGTAGATGAAAGACAAATATGTTTTTCTTTTTTCAAAAAGAAAACTCAGTATTTTAGCTGAGGCTGTGACAGAGTCTGGCATTTCCTTCAGGTAAGTGTGTGGGCTTATTTAAAACTTTTCATAAAACAAAACAAAACAAAAACAATTGGTTTAGGAGGAAAATAGTTTATTTTAGTCATGTTCTAAGTGTTATTAGAGCTGTGTATTATTTAAAATGGGTACAAAATTAACACCTGAGAGTCCCTGACTCCTTGATCATCTAAGTGTTATTTCTATCTTGGAAAGTGAGTTTGAGAGAATCGAACCACCATGGGTTAAGGAAAGAGCATTTGAATGCTTAGTATTTCTCGTGCCTGAATGCAAAGTTTTAAAGTAAATCCCACTACTTACTGATTTGGAATTCTGACAAATATAAATAGCTATTTATCTCAATGCAATTGAGTGATTTGCAATTTTTTACAGATTTTATTTATTTATTTGAGAGAGAGAGACAGAGGTAGAGAGAACAGGAGCAGGGAAGTAACAGAGGGGGGATGGAGAGGGAGACAATGTCCAGAAGAATCTGTGCTAAGCTCAGAGCCCTCTGAGCAGCTGGATCTCACAACACTGAGATCATGACCCTGAGATCATGACTCCAGCCAAACCAAGAGTCCATACAGAACCGGCTGCACCACCAGGTGCCCCAAGTATTTGCAATTTGCAAGTACTTCTAACTACATTTTTTTTTTTTTTAGATTTTATTTATTTGACAGGCAGATATCACAAGTAGACAGAGAGGCAGGCAGAAAGATAGGTGGAAGCAGGCTCCCTGCTGAGCAGAGCGCCCCCTGTGATGCTCACTCCAGGACTCTGGGATCATGACCTGAGTCTAACGTAGAGGCATTAGCCCACTGAGCCGCACCTCTAACTATATTCTTAATGAAATTGCTGGTCTTTTGTGATTTGGGTAGTTGTGTTCATCCCTTAAATTCAAATTCACTTGATATAAATTTACTTTACATAAACACAAAATGCCCCACCCTTACACCACCAGATCTTACACTGTTTATTTGTTTCTTAAGCCATGCTTTATGAATAACTTACATAGTTATATGAAGATGCAATCCAGTCCTTCTTTTATGTCTTAAATATTATTTTCATCAATTAGAAAGATAATTATTATCACATATAGTTTGGAGTTAACTCTTTTGACAAAACTTGGCCAACTGTCCTTCAGAGAACAGTCTAGAACCCCTCTGTATGTACACTGAAACAACAATTTCAACTACTCCCAGAAAACCTAAAATCAAACAAAAATATCACCAACAATAACAATGTACCAGCAAAAAGAGATCCCACATTAACTTCCATCAGAAGATGGTCTCATGGCTTAACAAATAAACATTACTTACAAGAAAATTTTAGGATAAATAAATATAAACGAGCAAATAATTTCACCGTGACCATGCTTATCATAAATATTCATATCATATCATATTTATCATAAAATTGTCACAGCATCCGCCAAGATTCATGTATCTCACGTCACCTGCTCAAATACGCCAGCTAGGAATGGTACAGTAAGTAGCTGACACAAGAACTGGAAACAACCACAGAGATTGGAGTTGTCCTAAGAGTAGATACTTTCAATAGCTGGGCCATTTACTCTTTTCATTTTGTTCCAGTTTTACGGTTGTTTTTGCCAGGTAGGAACCTCTAGCTTATCAGTTACTGTGTTAGATTCTCAGAACTAGAAGTCCTTGATGTAACTATAATTTTTTTTAAGATTTTATTTATTTATTTGACAGACAGAGATTACAAGTAGACAGAGAGGCAAGCAGAGAGAGGAAGGGAAGCCGGCTCCTTGCTGAGCAGAGGTCCTGATGCGGGGCTGGATCCCAGGACCCTGAGATCATGACCTGAGTCAAAAGCAGAGGCTTTAACCCACTGAGCCACCCAGGCGCCCCAATGTAACTATAATTTTAACCAATTTATTTTCTTTCCTGTTTCTCCCTACTCCCATATTACCCTTATGTAATTTAATTTTCACTTTATAATAGTATATCAAATTATTTATTAAAATACATTTAAAATAAATGTGTTAAAATAAGTGAGTCTATTATAACTGTTAGCTGTTAAATATATTAACATGCTTATTACCCATCCCAGCTGAGTGTCATTAGGTGGCTTTAGAAATTGAGTTCGTATTTCCTCAGAATTTTGAAATCTGTCAGCATCCAGGATAGAAAGTACAAACTCATATACCAGTATACTTATTTTCTTCAGACAGTGTGGATGCATGTGTGTGTATTTGTCTCAGTGAAACTCTCATTTTACTCAGTCTAATCCATCTGGGATTTTTTTGGATTTATCTCTCCACTGGTGACCTTAATTCCTATTGTTGTCTTTACAGGTGCAGATGTCTTTTCATTCTAAATGCTATGCCTTCTTTGGAAGCCCCTTTCAACCTAAAAATTTCACTATGCTTAAGTTTCCTCCAGGAAAGCATTTCTCTTATTATTTCTTCGAGATTTTTTTTCCTCCAAACTTCTCTTGAAACTCCCATTGGATGAACAGTTCTTCAAAAATAACCCAACTTTTCCTTAATTTTTCCAAATTTTGTCCAAACTTTTCTCTTAATTTTCATGTATCTTTTGTTTTGTTTTGTTTTGTTTTACAATTCAATTTTGAGTTACATGGCTCTGTATACAAGGTCATTAATACAAAATTTAGTTGATGTTTAAACTGTTTTGTTTTCCATTGTGCATTTCAACTTCAAATTCAAAAATAAAATTTATATTTCCAATATATACAGGGCTCTCATACTAGAAACTCATAGGATAGGTCATTAGAATTCTCTGTACTATTTATCACTCTATATAAACTCTTCCTTTGGGTTTTGTTTCTCTCTATGTGAATGTGTGGGTTTATATTTGTCTTTTGGCTTTCTGTCATCAATAAGTCTGCAAAATTTCTGCTTACTATAGAGCTTGTTTTTTTCCTCATACTGATACTTTAATCTTCGTATTTTTTATCATTTTAAATAATCTACCATATTAATCTATGTTCCTAGGTATTATTTCAATAATTACTTTACTTTTTTATGTCTTCCGTATTCAATATCAGGCATTTATGATTTCCCAGAAAGGTATACCCATAAATATTTCAATTTGTTGGTATATTCCCTCAGCAAAACAAACAAACAAACAAACAGTCACACTTTTTCTAGTATAGGTCTCTTGGTGGTCCACTCTCGTGATCTTTGTTTTTCTTTTTCTTTTTTTTTTTTTTTAAGATTTTTATTTATTTATTTGACAGAGAGAGATCACAAGTAGGCAGAGAGGCAGGCAGAGAGAGAGAGAGAGGAGGAAGCAGGCTCCCCGCCAAGCAGAGAGCCCGATGCGGGGCTCGATCCCAGGACCCTGGGATCATGACCCGAGCCGAAGGCAGAGGCTTAAACCACTGAGCCACCCAGGCATCCCTATTTTTGTTTTTCTTAATGAGTTTTTTATACCTTCATTTTTGGAAGATTGACTTTACTATTTTAGTTTGACAGTATTTTCCTTTGAAATGCTTAAAGATATCATTCCATTGATTTTTGGTTTCTATTATTTCATTTGAAAAACTTTATTGTTGCTCCGTTAAAGGTCATATGTCTTACCCTCCTTTCTTTAATATAACTTTTGCCCTTTCCCCACCAAATATCCAGCAACATTCCTTTGATTCCTAGGGGTGTGTGAGTGTGTGTGTGCATGTGTGTGTATGCCTGTATGGTATATATTTTACAATATATACTAAAATACTTTCTGGGGCTTATCCTCTTCTTCCTTCATTCCTGTGAGGTTTGGTGTATTCTGACATCATCCTCACTGTGAGGCTTTAGGATTTGAGATTCCTACCCACAATGTTGGATTTTTCCAGGTTACCTCCACCTGTGACTTGAACTCTGATTTTTGGTCCACCAGTACAGTGAATGTGTTGTACACTTCACTCAATATCTGGAGTGAGAAAATGACCCAACAAGAAAAATAAATACTGCTAATTTTATTTCATTTCTCCAAGCTTTTCTCCTTTCTCAGATTTTGGCCTAGAAATTCCTCAATGCCTTCATAGATTTCAATTTATTTCTTCAGCACAAAATTTTCAATGTCTAATATTTGCTAGACAATATTATAAAATTTGTCATCATGAAGCACACAGTATAGCATAATTTCTCTGTTAGGAATAAAATGTAGTTCTCATATAATATAGTGTAAGAGACCTTGTTTACGAAACAAGTGGGGGTGGGCATTACTGGCTCTAGAACTTACTGAGTTCGCTGAGGCTTTGCTGGACCTACAGTAAAGTTCCACTTTTTATTTTGTCCAATTTTACTGCCCCTTTCTTTACAAAGGTGTTAATTTCTAATA
The DNA here is from genome assembly GCF_922984935.1 of Meles meles. NCBI lineage: Eukaryota > Metazoa > Chordata > Mammalia > Carnivora > Mustelidae > Meles > Meles meles. The sequence continues at coordinate 74,231,529 of NC_060069.1, forward strand.
AATATCTTATACCCTGTGAAGGGCTTAGTTGTGTCCCTTAAAAATTCATATTTTGAAGTTTTTAAACTCTATACTTCAAATGTGTCTGTATTTGGAGATAAGGTCTTTACAAAGGGTAATTCAGAATAAATGATATCAGTAGGGTAGGCCTTATAAACTTATAAGTCGTCCTTATAAAAAGAGGAGTTTAGGACACAGACATACACAGAGAAAAGACCATGAAGACACAGAGAAAAGGTAGTCATTACAGGACAAGGAGAAAGGCTTTCAGATGAAAACAATCCTGTTGGCATCTTAACTTTGGACTTCTGGACTCCAAAATTGTGAGGAAATAATTTATATTGTTTAAGCTATCCAGTCTGTGGTATTTTTTTATGGTAGACATAGTAACTAATACAAACCCCAAACTATCTCAGAATCTACTTACTTGTTTTTAGGTTTAACCAGTGACAGTTGGAACCAAAAGTAATCTAAGGAATTAGTCAAGAAGAAAATTTTGGGAGCAGGATCACTCTTTTGGCTGGCAGTAAACCCAACCCTGGTGGCAGATACTGTAAGGCTCTGATAAAGCTGGCAGTCTAATTGTTGAAACCTTCACCACTGAATGAGTTGTAATTGTGTATAGAAGGAACTGCAAATGTGAGTGTAAGGTCCTTTGAGATGTATGAAACAAATAGGAACTGTAGGGCCAATGTTATCAAACGGTTACTGCTAAGTTCTATTGAGAAAGCACAGAAAATAATGAAGGACTAAGAACTAAAAACAGTTAATTAAAACCCAAATGTGAAAGTCAGATGGACTTTTGGTTGCATATAAAGAAAATCTCTTCTGTAAAGGGAGACTGAAGAGACTCAGGAAAAAGCCTTGTACTCAGTAATTGCATTGATTAAAATTCAGACAATTAAATACTCAATGAAGGCAGGTCATGACGCCAAGGTCTGGACCCTGATTTTGAAAACCTGGGGTGTGCCCCATGGAATGGAGGTATCTGGATGGCACTCCTCCTAAATATTTTAATCTTTGAGACAGTGACTTCCCTCCTAGTAGAGTTAACACTTCCACAGTTCTAGAAGATAATACAGAGGCTTCTACTTCTAATAGCCAGCAATGCAAGAGATGCCCTCCCCCACCAAGAATTTTCCACCACTCCCCTTCATGGTCACTAGGATCATAACTAGGAATAAATTAAAGTATATCTAGTCTGAGGACAAGCTGGTGCTCTTACAGGGACAATATACCTCAAAGGAATTCCAAGAATTAATGAGCATACACTGATAGGAGCTAAGGAGGCATTCACATATTATTCAAAGTCAAGAAATGACTTGTATTCATCTCCAAAATCATCTCTAGGTATGTGACCACTAATGCCAGGTTGATAATGGGGTAAATATATCAACTAATCTGAAAATGTATTTGCTGTACTTTAAAATTTTTCAAAATTTACAGATTTACTAAATTAATCAAATATCTACTGATAATGATGATGATAGCTAGCATTTGTTTATTATTTATTCAGCACTTTGTCAGGGGCATAGTTCATCCAATATAAGACCTAGAGCAATGAAAAATGTGGATGAGGGACAGATTTCAGTATTAAACAGGGTGGTCAGAGTAGGACCCAGAGAAGAGGCAAAAATCTGGGTGAAGAGTATAAGGAAATAAGGGAGTAATCCTAGTGAATTCTCAAGATAAGAGTATTCCAGGAAGAGAGAACAGGGTGGGAACACTGGCCTTGAGATAAATGTAGGCCTGTCTGCATGATGTGTTTGAGGGAAAAAAAGAAAGCTCATGTAATCAGAACAAAATCGATCAGAGGAGGAGAGTGATGGCAGAAGAGGTCAGAAAGATAATGGGGGTAAATTGTAAGGCATCTTAGTAGTAGGGAGAGGAAATATCCCAGGTGCCCAGGCCAATTTATTTGTATGACTACTGCTCTGTCATAGGTACTATCATTCCTTCTTTCACTTTCTAATCTGGTTTAGATTATAAACTGTATGGTCACCCTACTTATAGGCATTGTAGCTATCTTGGCTTTTATACTAAATATAGAGAGTAGTTTAAAGCAGAATAGTAATGTAATCTGATTTATGTTCTAAAAGATTCACTTTGGCAGCTGTATTTTTAGGGTCAAAGGCTCTTGGGTCTTAACAGGAAAGACTTAGAGAAAACTATTATGGAAATCTAAGGGAGAGGTGATGATGGCTCAGGCTAGAATGGCTGTAAAGGTAGGAGAAAAAATGCTTGGAGTTTAATATATTTTAAAGTAGAACTAGCATGGCTTTATGATAGTCTGAATGTAGTGGGTTTTTGTTTTGTTTTGTTTTGTTTTGTTTTTTAATAAAGGATTTTAGGGCAAAATAAAGATTTTTTTTTTTCCTGAGAAACTAGAAGGAAGAATTTTCCATCAACTGAAATAGTGAAGACTACAGGAAGATAAGATTTTTGTGAGATGATCCTGAGTTTATATTTGGACATGTTAAATTTAAGATATCTAAGAGACAACCAGATGGTGATGAATGTATGTGTTAAGTATGACAATTTAAGTACAGGAATTTACAAAAGATTATGTGTTTGAAATATAAATTTGAGAGTTGTCAGTACATAGGTGGTATTTAAGTCATGAGGATGGATGAGATCATCAAGGACTAGGCCCAGGAATCCTTCAATTTTAAAAGTCAGAGAGAAGGGAAGGATGCAGCAACAGAGACCAAGAACAACTCTAGTGATATGGGAGAAAATCCAAGAGACTATTTAGTCCTGAAAGTCAAGTGAACAAAGTATATCAATGGGAAAAGAGCTGTGTCAAATGCTTCTGATAAATCAAATAAAACCAGGATGCAAATAGACCACTAAATTTAGGAAACTGTGTATCATTAGTTGACAGTGATGAAATCAGATTCTGTGGAGTGCTGAGGGGTCAAGAGCCTGATTGGAATGGAATTAAGAGAAACTGAGAGGAGAGGAAACTGGAGACTTCAAGTCCATTTCCCACCCCCACCCACAAAACAGACCAATAACAAAAGAAAAAAAAACTTTAATATTAATTCATCAAGGGTCAGGTTGCAGTGAAGATAGTTTAGCTATTTATTTACTTCCCTGGTCCTTTTCCCATTTCCATCATTTCTTAGGTATGCAACATTAATAAGAACAGTAACTTCTCTCAACCTAAATTTACAGTAAACTGTAAATTTAGCATGTTGATAGAGTGGGTAGTGTTCAACAGACTTTATTAGAGTAAGGTCCTTTATTGAAAATATCTAAAACATAGTACATTTCAAAAAGCAGTCATTTCTATTTTTGTTGTTACTATTACTACTACTATTGCTGCTGATGATGCTACTACTACGACTACTACTACTACTGCTGCTGCTGCTGCTGCTGCTGCTGTTATGATTATTCTTTTCCATTAGTCTTCAGTTTTTACTTAACACAAGGGTGGTTGGTAGTGCCCTGACCTTTCTTTTTCCTTACACTTTTATACTTCTCTAATTCTTTTCTCTGTCATCATCCTGCCAACATCTCTTTCTCTGAAACCAAAAGTAAACTAATGAACAAACATACAAAGCAAACAGAATTTTCTCGCTTAATCTTTGGGAAGAACTATATACTCTTGTATCCTTCAAAGTACATTTGCAAGATAAGGAATTCTCTTTATTGATAATATCTCTCATGGCGTATATTACAACTCCTTGCCAGGGTGAGGCTGAAGCAGAATCTGAGACAAATGTGAAGGAGGTAGATTTTTTTTTAACTGTCTCTAATGTTCCACACATTTCTAGATCAATATCTTTTCATATGCAGCATGCTCTGCTTAAAATGTCCACCTCTTTCTTTTCCTAACTAGTTCTTACTTATTTTACTCCAGTGTTGCACACTGTAATGCCTTTCCAAACTACAGTGCCTGTTGTCCCTATCCCATACAAGCATTTGAGGTGTACTGGATATCTATATAAGCTCTATTTGTTTTAAAGGTGGTAGGAATAAGTGTGAGGAAAAGAAACATTAACATACTTTGCACCAGGTGTCCATCCTCCCATTTCTTCTTTTCTAGACCTAACACAAGGTATTCTGACATTCGCATTTGGAGTGGATAGGAATGACCATAAATATAGTTCATCTCCACAGATTACAACTTTCACTATTTAATTTCATTCACATAAACTATTAATCAGGATAACAATTACTCATCATCATCCTTAGTACTTCTACTGGATGGAATTCCTAGACTGTCAAGATATGTTTTCTCTTTATCTTGATACTCTGAGTAATACCATATGGTTTGGAATATAGTTAGCATTCACATTGTTTAAATAAACTGAATTAGATTTTGTTTCATCAAATCTTGATATAAATGTTCCCTATATTTAGATACAGTGACAGATAATTTATTCATACCTATATTTTAAGCCTGTTATTGTGACTTCTGTTCTCACGTTATAAGATGATAGTTTAAAATTTCTCTTATTGATTCTTTCAACCTCATGCAGAATGATGAATTTATCCTATAGTTGTAGGCTTAAAAGAAGTCTCGGGTTCTCTATCTACTGATATTTAATGAAGAAAGAATGACAGTGTTACTCAATTTTCACTATACTGACTTCTTTGATCACAAGTTCTGGTACTTGCTTTGCACTGTATAACACACAGCCACATGCTGATATGTATAAGATAGTAGTTTATATAGTAACATGATGTTGAGTTTCAGTATATGTAATATAAGATATTCAAAGACCTCAACATGCTAAATAGAACCAAACATTAGGGCAGTAGGTGAATTAGGACTTATTAAAGATCTTATTAAGGATCATAGAGCTAACACAAGGGACTATCCTCTAACTTCAAACTCTATCCCTAAAAACAAAACAACAACAACAACAACAAAAACCAGAGGAGGGGTACAGTATTGTCAAGTGTCCAGGATGAGAAGGTTCTTTTCTTTTCCCCATGAAGTGGAAAAGGGGAGCAGTCAATCCAGCAACATATGAATTACCTTGCAACAAAGCTATCTTGTTGTTTTATGAGATGCTACATCTGAAGATCTACTCCAGAGCTTCCAAGAATTATTCTTTTTTTTAAGTCTTTATCTTACAGTAGAATTATTCTTTTTTTTTAAGATTTTATTTATTTATTTATTTGACAGATCAGAAGTAGGCAGAGATTCAGGCAGAGAGAGAGAGTGGGGGAAGCAGGCTCCCTGCTGAGCAGAGAGCCCCATGTGGGAATCGATCTCAGGACCCTGGGATCATGACCTGAGCCAAAGGCAGAGGCTTTAACCCACTGAGCCACCCGGGCAGCCCATACAGTAGAATTATTCTTAAAACACTATTTAAAGAATGTCCTAATGTTGGGAATATCCATGAATATGGAGACTGGTGCTTAAGTCTGGTATAAAGATTATGGAGGTGAGAAGTGTGACTAGACTCATACAAACAAGACGAAAAGCATAGGATTCACCACACTAGAATTTAATTGAATATTGCAAAAGAGGATTTCATAAATTTCTGTGGTTCCTGTGGGTCACATCTCCAACGTCAGAGCAAACAGCACCAGCAGTAAATGGAATCAGATGGACATTTGACCTGAGCTGCAACTGGGATATCTCTCTACCATAGTCAGTGGGAGTTTCCATATGATGTTCATGCTCCCTCTCCTTCATTATCTCTAGTGTTACAAGAGATTGGTTTTAAAGGGGTTGGGATTAGACAGTACCACAAAGTCAGGTTTTGTTTTTTATCTCCCTAGCTGCTATCACTATTAAATAAAGGGTATGCCTTAAGTCTGCATTTGAGAGTGGGAAAGATATTAAATTTAAATTGAGCTTGAGATTAAAGTTTTGAATTAGATTTAACTCTTTATAAACAAAAGTGACCAGAAAATTATAGAATGTATTCAGGGTACTATTTAAGGAAGGAGGAGTGAGGCTGTGATGTACAACAACTGGATAGGAAATACAAAATAACATTTTAAGTTTATATCATTTTGAGATTCCTTTATAAACTAGATTATACCTAAATACCAAAATATGACATGTGACTTAAACTGAGATAGTAAGAGGCAGAGGGTTAATATTTTTCCAACTTTACAAAGCTATAACTAATAAAAGTTTTATATATTTAAGGTATACAATGCAATGATAGATGTATACTTTGTGAAATGATTGCCTCAGTAGAGCTAATTAGCATATCCACCACCTTCATAGCTACCATCTGGTGTGCGCATATATGTGGTAAGAACACTTAAGATCTGTTCTCTTAACAAATTTCAAGTATACAATATTATTAACTATAGTCACCATACTGTGTATTATATCTCCAGAGACTGTATATTATATCTTCAGAACTTATTCATCTTATTACTGAAAGTTTGTATTCTTTGACCAACATCTCACTACTCCCCCTACTTCCCAGAGGGGGAGAATAGACGGGCCTCCACTGAGAAGGAATTCAATTTCTGTAGATATTTCCTCCTCCAGGAAGTAGGACAAAACTCCCCACTCCTTCAAATGTGATCTGACCACAGTGACTCTCTTTACAGTATATAAAGGGAGAAAAATAATATTATAGTGTAGAAACCTAGCCAATACTATACCCAGTCTGGTGACCAAGGTTAAGATCCAACAGTCATAAGGCATACCTTTGATATGATGTGATGAGAATGGCAACTTATCGTTGTAGTCCACCTCTCCAAAACCCATAATCCCATCAAACCATGAGACTTACATTAGAAAAATACTAAAGATATTTTTCAAAGTATCTGACCAGAATTCCTCAAAACTATCAAGGTCATTAAAGCTGGATTTTTTTTTTTAAACCATCACAGTCTACAATGTTTCTAAGGTGACATGACAGCAAAATGGATAGAATCATGGAACAGAAAAAAAGATGTAGGGAAAAACTAAGAAAATATGAATTAAGTATAAACTTTAATTTATACAATTAGTTTCACTAATTGTGGCAAAATGTACCATACTGATGTAGATACTAATAATAGAAAAAACCAAGTGTGGGGCACACATTGAACTCTCTGTACTTTATGGACAACTTTTCTGTAAATCTGAGTCTATTCTAAAATTTAAAATATATATCTATTAAAGAGAATCAAAAGAATAGGGTGTGTGAAAAGGACACATTAGCCGACCTGAAAGAGCCCCTGGTAAATAAAGTTGAATCAATTTGAACAGTGAATAAAGTAGTATTGGAGTATAACCCCAAATTAAAAAAAAATACATATTCATGAACAACACTAGTAGTAAAAAAGAGTAAACAAATTCTGGAGCAGAAACAAATCTTCCTCACAAAAGAACTACATTAATATATGTATGTATCCCTCTTTCAGGAGGTAGAACTTAACAGCTCTCTAGGCCCTGCTCAAGGGTGGGCTACCCAGAGTAACGTATTTTCAAAGATAGATAGGTAAATCAGTAATTTTTACAGTTGCTGAATCTGGCAAATACTATCTTAATCAAATGATGAACATTTTCATACCTCTTAAAGTTATAGTGGTATCCATGTATCACTTGATTTGATGTGATGAGAAAGATATTGTTTAGCATTTCCCAAAACCCATTTTGCAACATAAACATGAAGACAATATCAGACAGTCAGACAATGTACCCCTTTTAGGTACAGTCTATGTAATTGGCCAATGTTTTCAAAGGCTATCAAAGTCACAGAAAACTAGGAAAGACTAAGAAAATGTCACAGATCATAGGAGACTGGGGCAGTATGACAACAATAATGTAGTATCTTGTGATTCAGCGGGGGGGAGTCAAGATGGCGGAGAAGTAGCAGCCTGAGACTACATCAGGTAACAGGAGATCAGCTCGATAGCTTATCTAAACATTGCAAACACCTACAAATCCAACGGGAGAGCGAAGAGAAGAAGAACAGCAACTCTAGAAACAGAAAATCAACCACTTTCTGAAAGCGTTCAGGGAACAGAAGCTCCCAAAAGCGAACCCGAGCCGATTACTTAGTCCAGCCGCCGGTAAGGGCGGTGCAATCCCGCCTCGGGCAAAGACACTTGAGAATCACTACAACAGGCCCCTCCCCCAGAAGATCAACAAAATATCCAGCCAGGACGAAGTTCATCTATCAAGGAGAAAGCAGATTCAATTCCTAAGACAGCAGAGCAATTCCAGAGGAGGAGAAAGCAAAGCACGGAACTCATGGCTTTCTCCCCATGATTCTTTAGTCTTGCGGCTACTTCAATTTTTTTTTTCTTTTTTCAATTTTTTTTTTCTTTTTTCAATTTTTTTTTCTTTTTTCTTTTTTCTTCTTCTGCTAAATTTTTTTTAAAACTTTTACCCTTTTCTTTTTTAACGTTTTTTGACTAGTTCATCTAAATATATATATATTTTCTTTCTTTTTTATATTTTTTTATTTGTTTTATTTTTTAAATTTTTTTCTTTTCTTTTTTTTTTTTTTCTTTTTTTTTCAGAACCTGTTTTTTATCCCCTTTCTCCCCCCCACAATTTGGGGTCTCTTCTGATTTGGTTACAGCGCATTTTTCCGGGGTCTTTGCCACCCTATTAGTAGTTTATTTGTTCCTTCATATCCTCTTATCTGGACAAAATGACAAGGCGGAAAAAATCACCACAAACAAAAGAACAAGAGACAGTACCGAAGGCTAGGGACCTAATCAACACAGACATTGGTACTATGTCAGATCAAGAGTTCAGAATGATGATTCTGAACATTCTAGCCGGGCTCGAAAAAGGCATGGAAGATATTAGAGAAACCCTCTCTGGAGATATTAAAGCCCTTTCTGGAGAAATTAAAGAACTAAAATCTAACCAAGTTGAAATCAAAAAAGGTATTAATGAGGTGCAATCAAAAATGGAGGCTCTCACTGCTAGGATAAATGAGGCAGAAGAAAGAATTAGTGATATAGAAGACCAAATGACAGAGAATAAGGAAGCCGAGCAAAAGAGGGACAAACAGCTACTGGACCATGAGGGGAGAATTCGAGAGATAAGTGACACCATAAGACGAAACAACATTAGAATAATTGGGATTCCAGAAGAAGAAGAAACAGAGAGGGGAGCAGAAGGTCTATTGGAGAGAATCATTGGAGAGAATTTCCCTAATATGGCAAAGGGAACAAGCATCAAAATCCAGGAGATGCAGAGAACCCCCCTCAAAGTCAACAAGAATAGGTCCACACCCCGTCACCTAATAGTAAAATTGACAAGTCTTAGTGACAAAGAGGAAATCCTGAAAGCAGCCCGAGAAAAGAAGTCTGTAACATACAATGGTAAAAATATTAGATTGGCAGCAGACTTATCCACAGAGACCTGGCAGGCCAGGAAGAGCTGGCATGATATATTCAGAGCACTCAACGAGAAAAACATGCAGCCAAGAATACTCTATCCAGCTAGGCTATCATTGAAAATAGAAGGAGAGATCAAAATCTTCCAGGACAAACAAAAACTGAAAGAATTTGCAAACACCAAACCAGGTCTCCAGGAAATATTGAAAGGGGTCCTCTAAGCAAAGAGAGAGCCTAAAAGTAGTAGATCAGAAAGGTACAGAGACAATATACAGTAACAGTCACCTTACAGGCTACTAATGGCACTAAATTCATATCTCTCAATAGTTACCCTGAATGTTAATGGGCTAAATGCCCCAATCAAAAGACACAGGGTATCAGAATGGATAAAAAAACAAAACCCATCAGTATGTTGCCTACAAGAAACTCATTTTAGACGCGAAGACACCTCCAGATTGAAAGTGAGGGGGTGGAAAACAATTTACCATGCTAATGGGCATCAGAAGAAAGCTGGGGTGGCAATCCTTATATCAGATCAATTAGATTGTAAGCCAAAGACTATAATAAGGGATGAGGAAGGACACTATATCCTACTCAAAGGGTCTGTCCAACAAGAAGATCTAACAATTTTAAATATCTATGCCCCTAACGTGGGAGCAGCCAACTATATCAACCAATTAATAACAAAATCAAAGAAACACATCAATAATAATACAATAATAGTAGGGGACTTTAACACTCCCCTCACTGAATTGGACAGATCATCCAAGCAAAAGATCAACAAGGAAATAAAGGCCTTAAATGACACACTGGACCAGATGGACATCACAGATATATTCAGAACATTTCATCCCAAAGCAACAGAATACACATTCTTCTCTAGTGCACATGGAACCTTCTCCAGAATAGATCACATCCTGGGTCACAAATCAGGTCTCAACCGGTATCAAAAGATTAAGATTATTCCCTGCATATTTTCAGACCACAATGCTCTGATGCTAGAACTCAATCACAAGACGAAAGCTGGAAAGAACCCAAATACATGGAGACTAAACAGCATCCTTCTAAAGAATGAATGGGCTAACCAGGAAATTAAAGAAGAATTGAAAAAATTCATGGAAACAAATGATAATGAAAACACAACAGTTCAAAATCTGTGGGACACAGCAAAGGCAGTCCTGAGAGGAAAATATATAGCGGTACAAGCCTTTCTCAAGAAACAAGAAAGGTCTCAAGTACAAAACCTAACCCTACGCGTAAAGGAGCTGGAGAAAGAACAAGAAAGAAACCCTAAACCCAGCAGGAGAAGAGAAATCATAAAGATCAGAGCAGAAATCAATGAAATAGAAACCAAAAAAACAATAGAAAAAATCAATGAAACTAGGAGCTGGTTCTTTGAAAGAATCAATAGGATTGATAAACCCCTGGCCAGACTCATCAAAAAGAAAAGAGAAAGGACCCAAATCAATAAAATCATGAATGAAAGAGGAGAGATCACAACTAACACCAAAGAAATACAGACAATTATAAGAACATACTATGAGCAACTCTACGCCAACAAATTGGACAATCTGGAAGAAATGGATGCATTCCTAGAGACATATAAACTACCACAACTGAACCAGGAAGAAATAGAAAACCTAAACAGGCCCATAACCAGTAAGGAGATTGAAACAGTCATCAAAAGTCTCCAAACAAACAAAAGCCCAGGGCCAGATGGCTTCCCAGGGGAATTCTACCAAACATTTAAAGAAGAACTCATTCCTATTCTCCTGAAACTGTTCCAAAAAATAGAAATGGAAGGAAAACTTCCAAACTCATTCTATGAGGCCAGCATCACCTTGATCCCAAAACCAGACAAGGATCCCACCAAAAAAGAGAACTACAGACCAATATCCTTGATGAACACAGACGCAAAAATTCTCGCCAAAATACTAGCCAATAGGATTCAACAGTACATTAAAAGGATTATTCACCACGATCAAGTGGGATTTATTCCAGGGCTGCAGGGTTGGTTCAACATCCGCAAATCAATCAATGTGATAGAACACATTAATAAAAGAAAGAACAAGAACCATATGATACTCTCAATAGATGCTGAAAAAGCATTTGACAAAGTACAGCATCCCTTCCTGATCAAAACTCTTCAAAGTGTAGGGATAGAGGGCACATACCTCAATATTATCAAAGCCATCTATGAAAAACCCACCGCAAATATCATTCTCAATGGAGAAAAACTGAAAGCTTTTCCATTAAGGTCAGGAACACGGCAGGGATGTCCATTATCACCACTGCTATTCAACATAGTATTAGAAGTCCTAACCTCAGCAATCAGACAACAAAAAGAAATTAAAGGCATCCAAATTGGTAAAGAAGAAGTCAAACTATCACTCTTCGCAGATGATATGATACTATATGTGGAAAACCCGAAAGGCTCCACTCCAAAACTGCTAGAACTTGTCCAGGAATTCAGTAAAGTGTCAGGATATAAAATCAATGCACAGAAATCAGTTGCATTTCTGTACACCAACAACAAGACTGAAGAAAGAGAAATTAAGGAGTCAATCCCATTCACAATTGTACCCAAAACTATAAGATACCTAGGAATAAACCTAACCAAAGAGACTAAGAATCTATACACAGAAAATTATAAAGTACTCATGAAAGAAATTAAGGAAGACACAAAAAAATGGAAAAATGTTCCATGCTCCTGGATTGGAAGAATAAATATTGTGAAAATGTCTATGCTACCTAAAGCAATCTACACATTTAATGCAATCCCTATCAAAATACCATCCATTTTTTTCAAAGAAATGGAACAAATAATCCTAAAATTTATATGGAACCAGAAAAGACCTCGAATAGCCAAAGGAATATTGAAGAACAAAGCCAAAGTTGGTGGCATCACAATTCCGGACTTCAAGCTCTATTACAAAGCTGTCATCATCAAGACAGCATGGTACTGGCACAAAAACAGACACATAGATCAGTGGAACAGAATAGAGAGCCCAGAAATCGACCCTCAACTCTATGGCCAACTCATCTTCGACAAAGCAGGAAAGAATGTCCAATGGAAAAAAGACAGCCTCTTCAATAAATGGTGCTGGGAAAATTGGACAGCCACATGCAGAAAAATGAAATTGGACCACTTCCTTACACCACACACGAAAATAGACTCCAAATGGATGAAGGACCTCAATGTGAGAAAGGAATCCATCCAAATCCTTGAGGAGAATGCAGGCAGCAACCTCTTCGACCTCAGCCGCAGCAACATCTTCCTAGGAACAACGGCAAAGGCAAGGGAAGCAAGGGCAAAAATGAACTATTGGGATTTCATCAAGATCAAAAGCTTTTGCACAGCAAAGGAAACAGTTAACAAAACCAAAAGACAACTGACAGAATGGGAGAAGATATTTGCAAACGACATATCAGATAAAGGGCTAGTATCCAAAATCTATAAGGAACTTAGCAAACTCAACACCCAAAGAACAAACAATCCAATCAAGAAATGGGCAGAGGACATGAACAGACATTTCTGCAAAGAAGACATCCAGATGGCCAACAGACACATGAAAAAGTGCTCCACGTCACTCGGCATCAGGGAAATACAAATCAAAACCACAATGAGATATCACCTCACACCAGTCAGAATGGCTAAAATTAACAAGTCAGGAAATGACAGATGCTGGAGAGGATGTGGAGAAAGGGGAACCCTCCTCCACTGTTGGTGGGAATGCAAGCTGGTCCAACCACTCTGGAAAACAGCATGGAGGTTCCTCAAAATGTTGAAAATAGAACTACCCTATGACCCAGCAATTGCACTACTGGGTATTTACCCTAAAGATACAAACATAGTGATCCGAAGGGGCACGTGTACCCGAATGTTTATAGCAGCAATGTCTACAATAGCCAGACTATGGAAAGAACCTAGATGTCCATCAACAGATGAATGGATAAAGAAGAGGTGGTATATATACACAATGGAATACTATGCAGCCATCAAAAGAAATGAAATCTTGCCATTTGCGACGACGTGGATGGAACTAGAGCGTATCATGCTTAGTGAAATAAGTCAATCGGAGAAAGACAACTATCATATGATCTCCCTGATATGAGGACATGGAGAAGCAACATGGGGGGGTAGGGGGATAGGAGAAGAATAAATGAAACAAGATGGGATTGGGAGGGAGACAAACCATAAATGACTCTTAATCTCACAAAACGAACTGGGGGTTGCTGGGGGGAGGTGGAATTGGGAGAGGGGGAGCAGGCTATGGACATTGGGTAGGGGAGGCGAACCATAAGAGACTATGGACTCTGAAAAAGAACCTGAGGGTTTTGAAGGGTCAGGGGTGGGAGGTTGGGGGAACAGGTGGTGGGTAATGGGGAGGGCACGTTTTGCATGGAGCACTGGGTGTTGTGCAAAAAGAATGAATACTGTTATGCTGAAAAAATAAATAAAATGGAAAAAAAAATAATGTAGTATCTTTGATTTGAATCTGGAATAGAAAAAGATATCAATTGAAAAACTGGGAAAATACAAATAAAGTCAAGAATTAGTTAATATTAATTTACCAATGCCAGTTCTAGTCGTTATAATTGTTCCATGGCATATGATATGTTAAAAATGGAATAACTGGATGTGGATTTTAAAGGAACTCTGTAGTAACTTTGCAACTTTTCTATAATTCTAAAAGTATTTCAAAATTTAAAAAAATATTTATACAGGAAGATATGTAACATTATTTTTAAAATGGTATAAATAATACCACTAGCTTTGGTTGGATAATAATGGCTTAACATTCTTTTTCATTCCTCCACAAAAAAAAAAAAAAAATAAGTTTATTTCATAATTTTCTCTTAAGCAGAATAAATTTGTACTGCTTTGTAAAAGAGAAACATAAATGCTACTGTGCCGGTTCAGGGTCTCTAACCTTTAAGAGGACTGGAAGCAAAAATAAATAAATAAATAAATAAATAAATAAATAAATAAATAAAAAGAGGGCACCTGGATGGCTCACTGGGTTAAAGCCTCTGCCTTTGGCTCAGATCATGGTCTCAGGGTCCTGGGATTGAGCCCCGCATCGGGCTCTCTGCTCAGCATGGAGCCTGCTTCTCCCACTCTCTGCCTGCCTCTCTGCCTACTTGTGATCTCTCTCTCTCCTCAAATAAATAAATAAAATCTTTAAAAAAATTAAAAAAAAAAAAAAGGACTAGAAGCTTCTGCTTCCTCCATCTTTGAACCCAGACATCATGCTGTGGAGAAATCCAAACTGAAATACGAAAAAGAATTGAGGTTCCTAGCCTAGTCTGCTGAGCTTCCTTATGATAACCGGCACCAACTTGCCAACCATGGGGAGATGGACCTTCCAGCCTCAGTCAAATCAACTTCACTGATAACACATGAAGTAGAGATAAGATATTGTCATCAAGCCTTGATCACCACACATAACCATGAGAAAATAAGTGACTGCTGTTGTTTTAAGCCACTAAATATTGGAGTGGTTTGTTAGTCAATAATACGTAGCTAAAACAAAATTTGGTTCTAGAAATAGTGTATTACTGAAACAAAGACCTAAAACTTCTGGAATTAGCTTTAAAACTGAGTGATAGGAATAGCTTTCAAGGTAAAGGCTGGAAGAATAGTACAACTGTTATTGGAAAGTGAAATTTGCCAGTACTGTTACTTGAGATGATCTGGGAAGCAGAAACATTATCTAGTTGGCTCATGCATATACCAGGAAGAATGCTGCAGGTACTAACTGGTTTGTTATGATATAAGGCAAATCTGTGAAAAGAGCTAAAATTAATGCTTCAGTCTTCAGGTACATTTTTAAGGAAAAATAGTGAAGCAGGATTGTGCTTGAAAATAAAACTTTCTCACTCCAAGCCTTTAAACAACAATACATTATCATGGTAAAAAAATGGCTTTAGGTAAAAGATTAACTCCAGTGTGATTTTAAATTCAGTAACATGATCTCTGAGTCAAAAATACCAGTGGTGGATCTTGCAAGATCCTTTGCTAAGATTTCAGAAAGATTTAAGGACGGGCTTCACAGACCCAAACAGCTAGACAAAAGGCCTTCTAAGTATTTTCAGAGGGTTATTCAACAGCAGCCTCAAACTTGACCTAAGGAAAAGAAAGGTCTTCCTTCTCTCACATTTCGTCTCACAGAGTTAAAAATAAATAGCATAAAAAAATTCACAAAGTTTTCAAAAGAATAATCCACTTGAACTGGAAGATATAGGGAGAGTTTAAAAGAAGAGTGGCCTCTACACCCATCCCTGAGCATGACCTGGGCTGAGAGAGCTATGCAGCTGCAAATCTGAAATGTTCCCAATGTGAAAGAGCCAAGAACTCAGAGAGCGAAACCAGGAGCTATACAAAACCATTTCCAGGGAGCAAAACTGAGCCCTCATCAAGCAACTGGCAGTATGTATTCAGAGATTTCGGAATTGCTATCAAATAATGATGTCTATGTGCCTCCCATTTTCCTTCTTTTAGTGTATGGAAAGAACAACATTTTTAATTTTAGTTCATGTTTTTTAAGCCAATAGAAACCAAACCTAAAGAATAATTTTCATACCTGTATTTCCTGATATACATGAAATTGGATCTGAGTGTGATGACTAATGAGATAAATCTTTAAATCTTCTAGGGAGGAAGAGTATTTTACATGTAAGAGTTATGTAAATAACTGTGGCTAGAGGGTAAATGTTGCAAATTAAAGAGAACTATGAGTTCTTCCTCACTACCCTCACAGAAATGCGTGCCCTATTTCTCTACCCATTTGAATCTGAACCGAGTAACTGGGTCTGTGACCGTACATTAGAAGACAGTGAAGGTGACTCTGGGTCAGTTATCTTAACCTTTAAGGAGAATGTCAAGCTCTGTATCTTCCCTCTAGAAGTCTAGGCTGCCAGGACAAAAGTCCAGGTAACTCTGCAGAATGCAATTTAGGCCTAGTTTATAAGTCCCAGCTAAATTTTCAGTCAACAACCTGTCGCGCTGCGGTTATATCTTCTGGCCTCAGTCAAGGTACTCCACATAGAAAAGAGATACCTTGCTCCCCCTGAGCACTGCCCAAATAAGGGAAAAGAAAAAAAAAAAATCATTAGCAGGCATACTGTTGCTTTAACATGAAGCATTAGAGAGGTGCTTGGGTGGCTCAGTCAGTTAAGCGTCTGACTTTGCGTTTCAGCTCAGGTCATGATCTCAGGGTCCTGGGATCCAGCCCCATATCAGGCTTCATGCTCAGTGGGGAGTCTGTGTGGGATTCTCTCTCTCCCTTTCCCTCTGCACACCCCACCCCAGCTCCTCTGCTCACTCTCTCTAAAATAAATAAATAAATCTTAAAAAAAAAAAAGAAACTTAGTGTTGAGGTAGTTTACATAAAACACTAAATAATCAGAATACAAGTCCTCATCTCTTTCCCTTTAATGACAATGACAGCAAACTTAATGTAGGTTGGAGTAAATTATAATAAAAAAATCTTTCTATTAGCAATTTTTAAATAAATAACACAAATGAGTGATTGAAACAATTTGAATATTCATCATTAAATGATACAAATATATTTGTGTTCTTGTTTTGTTGTTCTTGTTAAACTAAATTACTTTCATTTGTTTGATACTTATTTTAATGTGATGACCTTCTACATTAACTCTATGCTAAAATTTAATGATATTTATGAATTATATATATAGTGATTAAAATGAAATTTTTGATTATTTCAAAAATCGTTAAATCATTAAATTGTCATGACAAAAATAACCTTGAAGTAAAGTCTTACATAATGAATTTTAGTTTTCTTCATAGTTATCGTTACTTGAACTTAATGGTATTCTCTAACAATTTACACATTTGTATTTATTTCCCATAAATTTAATCTTCTCAATTTCATAAGTTCTTCATTTTTACATGCAGTATGCCATCTAGTGACAAAAAATTAAATATAACAAGCATACTCTTAAGTAATCGCGGGAAAAAAAAACTATGTAATGATACGTGCTGATACTGATCTACTATAGAAGATATATTACATCTTTGTGTTTTCCTTAAAGTTATTTTCGAATTTGGAAAACCATTTAAAATAACATCACCAGTAAGATATTCCATGTCATATATATGCAATATCCCTCATGTCTGTTAAAATCTAATTTCAAGTAGAATGATCTGATGCTTAGTGTACTTTAACAAATAACATTATTTTTTACTGTAATTAGGATTTAAATCCTATCACTTGAATATTTGATACTTGGCTTATTTTACAAAATGGAGTTAATTAGCTTGTCTAGCAATTAACAAAAAAACTAATACCTTTTGTGTCTTCAGAGTGCTATACATATACTCAAGAAACAGCAGATTTCTTTTCAGCTGAGTATATTCTTCATAATAATACAATGCATTTTATATTCTACAAATAAAACATTATTTACATATATCTCATATACCATCTATCTAGGTCATCTTACAGATGCAAGTATTGAGACTTAGAAAGATTTTGTGCTTTGTCTCTGACAATAAATAGCAAAAATAGTATTTCAAAAGAGAAATTCTTATGCAAAAATCAAAATTAAAACTATGTCAATAAAAATATAAAATATGTTTGACACAGAGTTTGGCTAAGATTGTTTTTCTTTATAGCTCTAAGCCTCTCATTTATTTTTATAAGTAAATTCTTGACCATCTTTCAGATAAGGGATAAAGTATATGGATATTCCATAGGTATTTCCCCGAACTTACTCATTATCAAGAAATTTATGAGAGTAAGCAATTTAGAGAAGAATTTGTAAAACTTCTTTGTTTTTAGCTACTCTGAATGCCTAATCAAACCTGTGGAAAATTTCTCCTAAAAAAAGAAGATAAATAAAATAAAATAAAAATACTCTTTTAAAGCCTATCAAAGCAATCTTTATGGATATTGTGTTGGATAGGGAAACTTGACCTTAAGGATTACTTCCACTTACCTGTCACTAGCAAGCTCACTGACCTTTAGTTTTTCTTTTAGCCTTTTTGGCAAGTTTACCTTTAAATGTTATCATGTTTCCTACAAAAATGTGTACCCGTTGATAATTGCTCTATTGATGTACTATAGGAAACACCTTAAAATGCATATGTCTGTGTGTGTGTGCACGTGTGTATACATATCAGTATTGAATTTGTCTTTTGTATTTTTCAATATCCTAAGTAATTCATTAATTATACGCATGATTGGAACTTTTTATGTGGGATGGCAAACAATAGAAAATTAGCTTTTGGGGAACCTGGGTGGCTCAGTTAGTTAAATGTCTGCCTTCAGTTCAGGTCATTAACCCAGGGTCACAGGATCAAGACCCACTCAGTGGGGAGCCTGCTTCTTCCTCTCCTGTTCCCCCTGCTTGTGCTCTTTCCGTCAAATAAATAAATAAAATCTTTTTAAAAAAGGAAATGAGCTTTTGAATATAAAGATTTATGAGAAATAAAATATTTTCTATTTTTTTATATTCCTTGCATTTCTAAGAGTTAGGCCTTGCAGACCTACTCATAGAGATTAACCTAAGGGAATCCTTAACCAGGAAATACCACCTGTCTTGCTCTCAGGGGTTTTATGCACAGATATAAAAGCAAGAATCTAGGCAGATGTCTTAATCTGACTCGAACATATTTCAAACCTGAGAATAAAGGCTTTCACACAACTTTGGACATTCTATCTGAGATTTGTGAAGGAGACACTCTGTACAATGTTATTTTCCAACATCAGTGGAGAAAAAGGGAAAATCAGCATTGTTATTTGGCAAGATCAATTAGCTGGCACTCTTGAATATCCTTCATTTAGCATAGTGAGACCCAGAAATCTGCACATGCTTTTCTCGAGTCAATAGAAGGAACCAAACTGAGAGCCAAGAAGACTTCCATAAATGTGTTTTGGCTAAAAAGGTAAAAGTCACTGTGAAGTGAAGCTGAAGACAACTCAGGCAAGAACCCAAATGCAGAATGTGGCAGACATTCAAAGATAAGGACCAAATGATGATGAAGCAGCAGAAAATATTAGTAGTAAGGAAGAACTAGTAACCCAAATTAATGTAAAAGAGAGATAAGATCCAAGATAATCCAGCAACAAACATCAGACACATACTACCTAAATGCCCAGGAATGTGATGGAACCAAATCCATCTCAGAGCACACCAGTCCAAAAGAATCTAGAGGACATGTTATGGATCTAAAGATTATGTATTTTTTTCATTGTCACGCTCTTTTTCTACGACAACAGCCTCTTTCAACCATTTCATTCCATAAACATAGGACCAGGTTAAAGGAACAGACATTGAAAGCAAGGAAATGTACTTGTGTCTTCCAAGCAGAGATTGTACATAAAACATTAAAATATATCTAGCAGACTTTTGATTTGTTCTTCCAATGTTCCTAAAGAACTCCTATGCCATGCCTGCTACTGAAACCACTTAGAGGCAGAGATTTCATAGGGAATAATTGATCATCTAGAAATAAATGAAGACACTAAATTCATATGTTGAAAAAACATCCCCCAATAAGAAGGTATTTGGCGATAAGGTTTTTGGGGGTGATAAGGTTTTTGGGGGCGATAATTAGAAATGGGATTGATGCCCCTATAAAAGATGTACCAGAGACTCCTGTACCACCTTATACCATGTGAGGTTACCTCAACAAGACAACTGTCTAAGGAGCTCACCAGATATCAAATTACCAACTCCTTCATCCTGGACTTTCCAGTGACTCAAACTGGGAGTAAATTGCTATTGTTTATAAGCCACCCATTATCTTGTATTTTGTTACAACAGCCTGAGTAGACTAAGGTAATATCTAAGTATAGACTAGGTTTTTGGCCTTCATTAGATATCTAATAACTATATTATATGGTTATTTTAAAGAAAAGCAGAATAATATATATGGAGCTATCTTTCTTTGCTACCATATATATGACAGGATATTAGAAATTTAAACAACACTGAGTTTATTATACTCTCATTATGTTCTTCTAACAATGTCTAATTTCCAACTAACCTTAATCAGTAAGAACATCCATGTACATGTGGTTATCCAAATAATTATTGTAAGGGAATTATTATTATTACAAGGAAATTAAGACACACTTGTGTAATTGAATAATAATTATCAACATAATTGACATAACTGAATAATTCAATCTTATGATATACAGAAATTATTATAAAACAATGACATTTGGATTTTTGGATACTCTCCATTCTAATACTTATAAGGTGATAGCTCATTGTAGTTCTAATTTGCATTTCCCTGATGATTAGCAATGTTAAGCATTTTTTCAGATACTTGGTGTCCATCTGTATGTCTTCTTTAGATAAATGTCTTTCAAGTCCTTTACCTATTTCTATTAAGATTATTTGTGGGGTTTTTTGTTTTGTTTGTTTTGGGAATTCATTATATATTTCAGATATTAACTCCTTATCAGATATATGGTATGGAAATATTTTCTCCCATTCTGTTGGCCACTTTTTGTTGATCAATAACTTTGTTGTGCAGAAGCTTTTTAGTTTGATATAGTCCCATGTCTATTTTTGGATTTTTTGCATATGTTTTTGGTATCATATCCAAGAAGTCATTATTAACCCAATGTCAAGAAGATTTCCCCCTAAGTTTTCTTCCAGTTTTACAGTCTCAAAGTTTAAGTGTTTAACCTATTTTGAGTTGACTTTTGTGTATTATGAAAGATAAGAAATCAGTTTCATTCTTTTGCATGTTGATGTTCAGTTTTCCCAGGACCGTTTGTTGAAAACATTATCCTTTCCCCCACTATATATTCTTAGCACCTTTATGGGCTTTCTCTTCTATTCCATTGGTCCATATGTCTGTCTCCATGCCAATACCATACTCTTAATAAATTTTGGCAAGGATATGGAGAAATTATAACCCTTGTGCACTGCTGGGGAGAACAGAAAATGATATAGTAGCTACAGAAAACAGTATGGTGGTTCCTCACAAAATTAAAAATAGAAATACCATGTGAATCATTAAGTCCCATATATCCGAAACAACTGAAATCAGAATCTCAAAGAGACATTTGCACTCTCATGCTCATTGCAGCATCATTCATAATACCCAAGATATGAGAACAACCTAAATGTCCATTAATGGATAAATGAATTTTAAAAAAATGTTTGTGGCATATACAGAAAATGAAATATTATTCAGCCATTAAAAAGAAGGAAATTCTGGGGCGCCTGGGTGGCTCAGTGGGTTAAAGCCTCTGCCTTTGGCGGAGGTCATGATCTCAGGGTCCTGGGATCGAGCCCCACATTGGGCTCTCTGCTCCGCAGGGAGCCTGCTTCCTCCTTTCTCTCTCTCTCTCTGTCTGCCTGCCTCTCTACTTGTGATCTCTGTCTGTTAAATAAATAAATTAATTTAAAAAAAAAAAAGAAGAAGAAGGAAATTTTGCCATATGTGACAAATTAGATGAACCTGTAGGACATTATGCTACGTGAAATACACCAGTCACAAAAGGAAAAATACTGTAAGATTCCACTTACATGAGGTATCCAAAAGTCAAACTCACAGAAGCAGAAAATAGGATAGTAGTTGTCAGAGACAGAAAGAGGAGGTAAATTGGAACTATTGTTCAACAAGCATAAATTTTTAGTCATGTAAGATAAGAATATTCCAGAGATCTGTTCTACAACATAATACCTGCAGTTAACAATACTGTATTATACACATAAGTATCTATTCAGTGGGTAAATCTCATGTTAATTTACTAGCAATGAGAAAAAAAAAGTTATACAATTGAGAACCCACATGTCTAAATTAATGTCCACAGCTCCAAAAATGTTCTTCCAATAAGATATGTAAGGAGTCATTAAGTTTTAAGGATATTCTTCACAAGTTCTAAATTTATGAATTAATAAGTTGTGTAGATTTTCCAATATATTATTTTTGAGATATGCTACTTATCATAAGATTCTCTATATGCAAACTACCTTTTAAGTTCTTCATATACATTAAATAAAAAACTATTATGATGTAGATACTATAATGCCAGCAAGAAATGAGGTGACTGATACACAGAGAGGTCAAGAAGTTTGCCCAAGGTTACAAAGCAAATACATGGAAGCTCCACAGTGTGTCTTCAATATCCATATTATTTAAAACAACACTATATTGCCTCTGACATTATATCTTGGAATATAACTTTTATTGTTACTTCCTCGACAGTCAGTAACCTTCTCCTTATAGCTATTCAAATTATTAGTGTATTCTGGCTACGTTTTTCCAGAAATTTAGAGCAACATGCAGTTCAGGCTAAACAGAACCTGCAAAATCTCATCTTCTGAAAATCATTATTCATTCAGTTATAGGCATATGACAAAATTGAGAAAATGAGACATGAGAAAATATTTTGTGGGAACTTCTGAAAAAAGCTTCCTCATGTTTTGAATTTCTAAAATCAAAATCACAATGTTTCCTTTAGTAAAATTGTCAGATTTAGCAAATAAAAATACAGAATTGCCACTTAAATTTGATTTCTTCAAAGGACATACTTAAACTAAAAAAAAAAAAAAAAAAAAATCTGTTTATCACAACTTCAAATTTAACTGGGTATCCTATATTTCATCCGGCAATCTTAACCTTTAGTTAATTATAAAATAATGAAGACCTGGGAGCTCTTGGCAGATACCTTGTAATTCTAATAAGATGTTAGTCTAATAAAAAGTCAGATGAAATGGCAGATAGTAACAGAAAAAGATGGAAACAAATAAGATAATGATGACATACTTTAGCTGTTAGAACAAAACAACCCCCAGGTCCCCCAATCTCATGTTTTTCATTAATCTAGCCAATATATCCCATTAATGTTTCAGCTAGGATAAATTATTATGAAACCAGATATACCTACTCTGATACACACTAAAGAACTACCATAGACTATTACTGATTCTAATTAAGTTGTTGCTGTTCTCCTGAACATAGTTCAGCCATTTATTTATTTTTTTTAAAGCTTTTATTTATTTATTTGACAGACAGAGATCACAAGTAGGCAGAGAGGCAGGCAGAGAGAGAGGGAGAGGGGGAGAAGCAGGCTCCCTGCTGAGCGGAGAGCCAGATGCGGAACTGGATCCCAGGACTCTGGGATCATGACCTGAGCCGAAGGCAGGCTTAACCCACTGAGCCACCCAGGTGCCCCTAGTTCAGCCATTTAAAGTTTACATGCTCTATAGATGGGAAGAAACGTGGCTTGGGATCTATCAGATACGTTATGTCATACAATGTAATTACTTTGGTTTATTTGGCTCCTATGACCTGAAAGTTCAAGTCAGAATGCCAAAGGGATAATAAAAACTTAATTTTGTATCATGCAAAGAATATCACAGATCGGTACCAAAGCCAGCAATACTCAAAAATAATACCATGATGTTAGAACTGTGTATAATTTGTTCCATCACTGCACATGAATGATGTGGAATGTTGGTTGCTGTCATTGTTAGTTCTCTACAAAAGCCTCTTGGGTGTATCTCTGTTTATGCTTGGTCCATTATTCAACTGCGATCTTCATTATCAGCTCATTATCTCACTGATGGAGTGATGTTTCCATGGCAATCCCGAAATGGGCTGCATAAAGACTTTGACCTACTTAGGTTTTGGTTAGAATCACAAAACTAGGCACAGTCCTCCAAAGAAAAGGTGATAGCCACTCTTTGAAATGTAAAATGTGTTCCAGTGAAAGAATCTGGGAGGTAATAAAGATGAATACTTAGTACTAAGTAACTTGAGTAAGGAAATGTATTTGAATATTTATTTACTCAAATAACCAGCTTTGTTTTAAAATACTTTGAAAGCAGATAGCATAGAAAAAACTACAAATAAGTATAGCAAATTATTTTTCTTAAATCCAATCCTAGTTTTCTGTTATATTTGCATGTCTTCCCTCTATCAGTACACTGAATTTTCTCTCTCACCTATACAAATTTCTTAGTTGGCTTTTATTTATCATGAACACTACTCTAAAACTGTATTTAAAAAACATTGATGAGCACCTATGTGGCTCAGTGGGTTAAGCCTCTGCCTTTGGCTATCAAGCCTCTGATCTGGCTCTCTGCTCAGCAGGGAGCGTGCTTCCCCCTCTCTCTCTGCCTGCCTCTTTGCCTACTTGTGATCTCTGTCAAATTAAAAAAAAAAAAAAAAAGTGACAACCTCCTCTACCTTTTATCCAAAATCCTTCTTCTAGTTCCTCATTTTTCTTGAACCTAAAAAGCAAATTTTGCTTCTCTCTCAACATTGACTTATTCCTGGGTGTGTTTTCCTCATCAGCTTCTCTTTTGTGATAGTGAACATATATTCACCGGTTGCTTGTGTATCTGGTTACTATTTCAATTGCGAAAAATAACACATTTCTATAGACTTCATTTACATAGAAATAGAACAGACTTCTAATGCATCTTTTCCTTCTATGGGAGTATACAGGATCACTATTAAGGTACACCAAATACTGAAATATATATCGATATTGATATCAATATGTGTATATATATATATATAGAGAGAGAGAGAGAGAGAGATCGATCTCAATTAGGTAAAAAAAGTAAAGACAAACCATAAATGTATGTTTAGGAGAGAACATTACTTCAAAGGCATTACCACAAAGGAAGCATGAGTGTGTATTATTGTGGATTAAAAAAAATGAAGAGACACAGAGAAAAAGTTTATGGAAGCACTAATAAAAAAACAAAATGAAATAGAGTAATTCAAGAAAAAATATTGAAGAATAAAATACAACCATCATAGAAATGAAAACAAAATCATAAGGAGAGTAAAAGAATAATCAATGCTGAAAATATACCAAGTGCTTGAAGAACAGAAACAAGGAAAAGATACAAAATTAAGTTGAAATAAAGTCTTGAACAGTAGACAGAAAATTCTAAACTGACAAAGGAATATCAGTATGTTCATTATTGTTCTCTCTGAAGGAGAGAACTGTACTAATTAAACCAAAGATGTAATCAGATATAAAAAAATCTAGAAAACTTGAATTAAAAAGTTGAAAATACAAAATTTCTTCTAAGAGAGAGGGACAATTTTTATGAAAATTAAATATTCAAACTTTTCATTTCAGCAATTCTTTTCTTGAGAACTATACCCCAGAAACAAAATATCATATATAAGGATAAATTACAACTATATTTTTTGAAGTATTTTTCAAAGACCATAAACCAGAGTCAAAGTGACTACCAATCAGTAAAGAACAGCAATAATTTCTGTTTTCATAGACTTAAAAATAATAAATTTGCCTTACATAAGATATTCTTTAGTGATTTCTACTGGGTATCACTGAAGGAGAAAAGCTTAATATAAAATAGCATGTAACATATCATTTTCATAGAATTAACCAGTAACTGAGAAGTGAATATTCTTTACATATGCAGGGGTTTTTCCTTTTTTCTTTTCCTTATCTTTTGTATTTTTCTAGAATAAATATCTACTTTTGATAAAGATAAACAGTTGTTTTGATTTGTAAACTCTGTAGCCATGTTCCCCACCTGATATTGTTAAATTGTAGTTTCCGTTTTTTTGGTTTTTTTTCTTTATCAGTCTTGCTAAGAATTCATCATTTTTATTAATCTTTTTAAAGAACAAAACTTGGGCTTTCTTGAGTTAAAAAAAAAGTTGTTTTGGAGAACATAATAACTTTCAATTCATTGTGCATGCAGGATTATTCACAGACAGAAACAGATTACCTAATTTTCTATGTATTATTAGTTATACTCACTTTACTGAGATAATTTTTTCTTACAAGTTCTCTTTACAAAGTAAAAATTCTAACGTTAAACAATTTCAACAAACTAAGTGAAATAAAATTAATTCTAAAAAAATTAATTCTAATACTGTCAAAATACAAGTAAAATATAGTCAAAAGAGAAAAGATAAAAATTTGGAAAAAAAGCATTTAATATGTTACACTAAATTAATACCCCTGTCTCTCTTTCTCACAGACACACACACACACACACACACACACACACACACACTTTGTCCCTGTTTTTCTGGTATTAGAAGACTGCTGAACACAAGCTGCGACTTTACGGAAAGATTCAGAGTTAATGGGATTCTGAGGTAAACCTGCTGTGATGAATAACACCCTTTCTTTTTTTTTTTTTTTAAGATTTTATTTATTTATTTGACAGAGAGAGAGAGAGCCATCACAAATAGGCAGAGAGAGGGGGAAGCAGGCTCCCTGCTGAGCAGAGATTCCCCATGTGGGGCTTGATCCCAGGACTCTGAGATCATGACCTGAGCTGAAGGCAGAGGCTTAACCCCCTGAGCAACCAGAAATTGTGTTTGACTTCAGTTCACCTTTTCATTATTTTCTCTCTCTAGTTACTTTTTAACAAATCTAATGAACTAACGTATAAACAAAGAGCATTAGTAAAGCATGGGTAATTAACACAGGTCATGGGTTAATCACAAGAAATAAACATAATTTGCATGTTCGCTTCTCAGAAAAGGAAGACAGGGTCTTGAATTTGAAGAAGTCCAACTTTATATTCATCATTCATTCTTTATTAGTGGCTGTGGTGGTGCAGCTAGATTTGGCTAAAGAAAAACAGTGGCTCTTTTGACCTAAACACTTTTTATTCATGCAGTTGACAGACCAATTTTGGTGAGAAAAATTATGGGCAGAGTCAAGTATTTCCTTTTCACTGAAATTTGACTAGAGTCTAAAAATAATACAAATTACCCTCATAAGTGTAGACCCAACTAGCTCCTTATTGTAACCACAGTGTCTCATACATTATTAAAATAGAGCTACTTAAAACATAAAAATTGAGTTATTAATATTATTTTTTCCAGTTTGAGACATAATTGATATACATGACTATAGTATAAGTTTAAGGTATATAGTATAGTGGTTTCAGCTATGTATATTGTGATATTATTATCACAGTAAGTTTATTTAGCATCCAAGTTCATCTGGATATATAAAAAGAGAAAACAAAAAGAAAATTTTTTGTTTGTTTTGTTTTGTTTTGTGATGAGAACTCTTAGGATTTATTATCTTAACAACTTTCCTATATATCATATAGCAATGTTAGCTATAGTCATCATGCTGTCCATTATATCCCTAGCATTTATTTATCTTCTAACTGGAAGTTAGAACCTAATGACTATCCTCCTCTACTAATATTCTTATATTACAAATATGGTTATTACTAAAAGTGACTTTTTCAAGATCATAAAATACACAAGTACCTGTAGAGCAACATAAACCCATAATTTCCAAATTCCAAGTTATTTTTATATTTTCTACATACAAAGCTGCCATATTAATCTCTTCCATGTGCTTTCAAAGAGATAATTTTACTATTACTGTTTACATAACAATCTCTTAAGACTAAAAATTTTAGAAACTAGAATTTTATAGAATAAGATACTTCAAATGAGTCAAAATTATGAAGTCAATTTTTTTTCTCTAAATGTAGAATTGTCTAGAAAATAATGTAAAATAGTGGGGGCGCCTGAGTGGCTCAGTAGGTTAAAGCCTCTGCCTTCTGCTCAGGTCATGATCCCAGGGTCTTGGGATCGAGCCCCACATTGGGCTCTCTGCTCCGCGGGGAGCCTGCTTCCTCCTCTCTCTCTGCCTGCCTCTCTACCTAGTTGTGATTTCTCTCTGTCAAATAAATAAAATATTAAAATAAATAAATAAATAAATAAATAAATAAAAATAAAATAAAATAGTTAACTGATTTTACAAAATGTTGTCTACTTATGTGAAATCTAAATGATAGTAAATCATTTTAACTTACTTATAAATGACATATCAAAGATAAAATTAAATGTCATCAAGATAGGATAGCTGTTTTGTCATTTTTATAAATTATTAATCAATTTTCTATATTTAAAATTCGATCATCAAAACAGTAAAAATGTTATTTTGAAATATCTTCCAGACACATTGAACTACATCTTAAGAGTCATTCTAAACCTTTCCATTTCTTTGTGTCTTCCTCAATTTCTTTCATGAGTACTTTATAGTTTTCTGCATATAGATTCTTAGCCTCTTTGGTTAGCCCTGGAATAAATCCCACTTGATCGTGGTCAATAATCCTTTTAATGTACTGTTGAATCCTATTGGCTAGTATTTTGGCGAGAATTTTTGCGTCTGTGTTCATCAAGGATATTGGTCTGTAGTTCTCTTTTTTGGTGGGATCCTTGTCTGGTTTTGGGATCAAGGTGATGCTGGCCTCATAAAATGAGTTTGGAAGTTTTCCTTCCATTTTTATTTTTTGGAACAGTTTCAGGAGAATAGGAATTAGTTCTTCTTTAAATGTTTGGTAGAATTCCCCTGGGAAGCCATCTGGCCCTAGGCTTTTGTTTGTTTGGAGATTTTTGATGACTGTTTCAATCTCCTTACTGGTTATGGGCCTGTTCAGGTTTTCTATTTCTTCCTGGTTCAGTTGTGGTAGTTTATATGTCTCTAGGAATGCATCCATTTCTTCCAGATTGTCCAATTTGTTGGCGTAGAGTTGCTCATAGTATGTTCTTATAATTGTCTGTATTTCTTTGGTGTTAGTTGTGATCTCTCCTCTTTCATTCATGATTTTATTGATTTGGGTCCTTTCTCTTTTCTTTTTGATGAGTCTGGCCAGGGGTTTATCAATCTTATTGATTCTTTCAAAGAACCAGCTCCTAGTTTCATTGATTTTTTCTATTGTTTTTTTGGTTTCTATTTCATTGATTTCTGCTCTGATCTTTATGATTTCTCTTCTTCTGCTGGGTTTAGGGTTTCTTTCTTGTTCTTTCTCCAGCTCCTTTACGTGTAGGGTTAGGTTGTGTACTTGAGACCTTGTTCTTTCTTTTATTAATGTGTTCTATCACATTGATTGATTTGCGGATGTTGAACCAACCTTGCAGCCCTGGAATAAATCCCACTTGGTCGTGGTGAATAATCCTTTTAATGTACTGTTGAATGCTATTGGCTAGTATTTTGGTGAGAATTTTAACATTGTGTTCTTCCATACTAAACTTTATCTGACTATTCCCGAATTTGTTAGTTGACTTTCAAAACCTCTGATTTATTAGTAATAATTTTGGCAACAAATAATACATATTTTCTCCACTTTGACTCCAGCATTTATGATATATTGTGCTGGAATATGATATAGAAATTTATAATAAATAAGAATGAATAAAAATTCAATGACTAACTTATTCAATATCTATTTCCTAATTTATTGGATTAAAATTTTTGGTAGTTACTATTATTTCTGTCTCTCATATTATTATCTGCCTCAATATGTATCATTATGACTTAATTCCTGGATAGATATATAAAATACTTTATGTTCCTTAAAGAAAATGCTAATACTTACAAACAAAATGTGTTCTGCATTTTCCGTTTTTGTGTCAGCCATTGTGAATATGCAGTTTCACATAATGTTTCAAAATAAAAATATTTTCAGTTAGGAAAGAAAGCCACAAATGCATTATTTTATGCAGGTTTTAAAATACTGTTTTAGTTTTGTTTTAGTATCAGTATTTTGCTGAAGAATACTGATAGCCTCTCCTCTGTCAGCTTGCTGTAAAACCCTTCAAATTTAGTTACTTCCTCATTTCCTATATCACCAAAACCCTAACAGATGAAAAATTCTATACATGTACATATTTTTACAGATTTCAGAAAGAACACATAAAGGATTAAAATCCTCATTTTATAAGATACAGGGAAAAAGCCCTTCTTTCAAACATTCATTAGAATGTCTACCTTTCTCAAAACAGACTGAAACCAAATCAGAACATTAACCTTTTTGTGGAGCATAAGGAATAACATAGAGGACATTGGGAGATGAAGAGAAGAAGTGAGATGGGGGAAATTAGAGAGGGAGGCAAATCCTGAGATACTGTGGACTCTGAGAAACAAACTGAGGGTTTGGGAGGGGAGAGGCGTGAGGGGTTGGGTAAGCCTAGTGGTGGTTATTATGGAGGGCAAGTAGAACATGGAGCATTCGATGTGGGGCATAAACAATGAATTTTGGAACACTGAAATAAAATTTTTAAAATGCATATAAAAAAAGAAAAAAGAATATTAACTTCTATAATTTTGCATATTCAAAGATCATTTAATATATTCTTATGTCCAAGTGTAATTTATCAAATGAATAGTTTTGGTCTTCTACTTCTAAATGTTTATGATCTAAGTGACAAGTAAAGAAATGAGAAGCCTCCAGTCTTCTCAATATTAATTCTCATTTTACTATTATTTCAATTATATTCAATTTCAGCCAATGTACAGCTGTGTCTATTCTGTACATATGATTAACCCACTGTCCTTTTGCAATTCCTTTCTCTTTTTCTGTGCCTGCTATACTGGATTTCAGAAGTTCTCTTACAGATAGCATGACCATAAATAGTTCAGACCAATGCTCAGCAAACAAAAATCTGCTGGTGCTGATTCTACCTTTCTCTTTCTCACACTCTAAAATGGAGACATAAGACCTGGAGATGTGACAGCAGTCTAGTGGACAAGATGTGACACGAATGAGGAAAACAATCCAAACACACCAATAAAGAAGAGTAAAACTCTAAAAGCATTTGATTATCTGAATATTTGAGTTGCAAAATCTCAATTTCACATTTAAGTCATCATATTAGAGTTTTCTGATATTTGTAATAGAACACACTTCCAGATGCTAAATCAGTTATTATATGATCTATGTGTAAAATAGGATGTATATATGTGTGTCTGTAAGTACATGCTTATATACATTGGCGCTTTAGAGTTTACTTCAAAAAAGTTACTTTCTGTATTTGGGGAAAAAATGAAATTTACATACATGAACCAAAAGACACCAGGATATAAGCATAGCCTTTATTATAAATGCCAGCTAAACTACCATTCCATTCTCTTATCACTATTTCATTTATCAGAGCTGCAGATAAACATGTATCAACTGGAACTGTGTACATGAAGATAAACTAAAGAAAATTTTGTTTTAATGATAATTATTATAATGTTGATAGCATATTTATATATCCTTATACCTAAATAGTGTGCTTTGTATGCTTTATTCTAAATAATCTGTCCAATAAATAGGAGGTAAATATATTCTTTTTGTTTTCAAGATGATTTTTTCAGCCTCAAACAATTGAAATAAGTTGACCAAATAAGTGGTGATTATGTTATTACAGGCAATTTTCATTGATTCTCATTTTATTTAATTCAATTTCATCATGCTACACCCTTTTCCTAAGATGAGGTTATTCCTTGATTCCCATCAAGGACTGGGAAATATGGTATTTCTTCCCTTCAAATTATTCCTTACTCATCTGCATTTACATTCTACCTCCTTGTCTAGAAGCTAGGGAAAGAAATCTCCTTAATAACCATAAATTCTCAGTAATTCTAGTACAGATCATAAATGAAAGCTGAAATAGTTTAGAGGGTTAGGGAGGAAAAAGAGAAAGATGAGCCAATATAGATTGGAAGTTTCCAGATCTAAAACCTATTCCTGACTTCTTACTACACAGTTGTGTTGCTGTGGAAAGTAATTTAATTATTTTTAAAATGAGTTTTAGCACATTTTAAAATGAACAGAATCATACAGTTAATATAGAAATCTAACATTTAAACTTCATATCTAGGTATTTGGCAGATACCAGAATGTGTAAATACACATTTACAAATTATTTTGCCATTCCAGATAACTCCCTTTATTCCAAATACATTGTAATTAAAATTGTGGACCACACAGAACAAACTATTTCAAGGTTTTACTCTCAGAAATTCAAATATACAGAGTAACATGGAAATAGAAAAAAATGGCACTAAGTAATCAACTAAAGAGATAGTCTATTGATTACTATTACCTAGGCTTCAGAACTTTCTTAATTTCTTTTTCTCCTAGAAACCTGATTATTCAAGATTCCTAGTTTTCCTAGGATTCTCCTTTTTTTTTTTTTTTTTTAAGGATTATTTATTTATTTATTTGACAGACAGAGATCACAAGTAGGCAGAGAGGCAGGCAGAGAGAGAGAGAGAGGAGGAAGCAGGCTCCCCGCGGAGCAGAGAGCCTGATGTGGGGCTCGATCCCAGGACTCTGAGATCATGACCTGAGCCGAAGGCAGAGGCTTTAACCCACTGAGCCACCCAGGTGCCCCTCTCCTTTTTTGAAAAAAAAGTTTAATAAATTGTTATTATCTTGTTTGCAAGTAAAGGTACACAAATATTGCCAGTGCACATAGAAGTAAGAAATCTTGGGAGCTAAGTACGAATGATGAGTTCTCACTATTTAGCTTTTTATTCACCAAACTTAGCAGCCTGAGGAATAAACTTTCCTCAACTTGGTGATTGTCCAACATCCAGACAGAATGCCGTCCTAATACAGGTACTTTCTTTTCCAGTGTTATAACCGACCTAGAATTTTAAATGCTAACTTTAGTGCCCTCCTGGACATATTCTGGGGATTTTTTTTTTAATATTTTATTAATTTGACAGACAGAAATCTATTAATTTGACAGAGAGGCAGGCAGAGAGAGAGGAGGAAGCAGGCTCCCCGCGGAGCAGAGAGCCCAATGTGGGGCTCGATCCCAGGACCCTGGGATCATGACCTGAGCCGAAGGCAGAGGCTTTAACACACTGAGCCACCCAGGCGCCTTCTGGGATGTTTTAATGTATAAATGCCTAGTGCCATTTTTAATATATAGCAAATAAACCAGCTTAGCTAGAGTGAAAAAGATGAACTAAGTAACAAAAGGAAATTAAAAGAAAAGAAAAACACTATTGATTAGAGGGCTTCTCTCACACAAAACAAATTAAAAGGATCTGTGAAGATGAGAAAAGCTTCTCTACCTATAATGGATGAGAAGTGGGAAAACCATCAGTTGTATTGATAAGGTTAACAAGAATTAAATAAATATTAACCTAATACATAAAAAGATGGATGAAAAGATGCTGAAGACAGCATGAAAACCATAGAAATGTAAAAGTAATTAATGCATGTATTACAATACATTGTATTTCCTGTAAAGTGTCTTAAAAGTTCTTCAGGAGAATAAAAAGGACTGTATTAATAAACAGAGCCTAAGACAAGCAGAACACTATAAACTGAAGCAGAAACAATCTCCAGAAAATTGCATAAAGAATAATTAACTACATTAGGCTATTGAAATGTCAACCATTTATTTTTTTTAGATTTTTATTTATTTATTTGACAGAGAGAAATTACAAGTAGGCAGAGAGGCAGGCAGAGAGAGATAAGGAAGCAGGCTCCCCACCAAGCAGAGAGCCTGATGCGGGACTCGATCCCAGGACCCTGAGATCATGACCTGAGCCGAAGGCAGAGGCTTAACCCACTGAGCCACCCAGGTGCCCCTAAATGTCAACCATTTCTTAGAACAGTGTATGATCATTCCAGCTGGTTAGGGGTACGCAAGAAAGAAAGAAGTGGGTGCACGTGGGTGGCTTAATCCTTAAGCATTTGCCTTCAGGTCATGATCTCAGGGTCCTGGGATGGAGCCTCTTGTCTGTCTCCCTGCTCAGCAAGGAGTCTGCTTCTCTCTCTCCCACTCCCCCTGGCTTGTGTTCCCTCTCTCACTGTCTCTCTCTCTCTGTCAAATAAATAAATAAAATCTTAAAAAAATAAATAAAGAAAAAAAATGTCTGCTTATATATGGATATTTGTTCACCAGCCTTACTATTTTTAACCACCCCTCCTTGGAAAATGAGATGGAAAAGAATGCTAGCTAGTGGCACAGTTATATGGTGAACATGTTTTCATTTAAAATGTACAGAAAAAGAGAAATATTGTGTACTAAATACTACTGCTACTACTGCTACTACTACTACTAGAGATTGATTCTTAAATAATTTTTCATCCACCAGGTAAGACTCAAGACAAGGTCTTCGCATGGGCAGTTAAGATGATAAAGGAGTTGAATTGAAAGGTTCAGATCTATTTCTGGTAGACAGCAACCAATGAGGGAAGGGACCATATAAAAAGTTTGTCCCTTATGGAAGGCAGAACTGATTAAGATTAGTATCTTGTTTTGGGGGAAGCTATATTAAGATCCAAATGGCAAGCCTAGTAAAAACACTATGGAAACGAAAGCTAGAGAAGTCATGTCCAAGATTAACACCTTTAACGATCTCATTCATTGCCAACTAATTTCCTTCCAAGCAGGGGTGGTCTAGCGACCAGGGGATTTTGAACAGAACAAATGAATGACTGGTAAAACTTTTTTCCTTTTCTTGTTTTTAGCACCTATTTTGAAGTTTTTTGTCTCCCCCTTTTTAAATGTCTGATATGATGAATACCAAATTCATTTTAATCATGCAGTTGGGGTAGCCAATGTATTTAACATCTGATCAAGGAGACAGTCTTTAACAAATAGAAAAGTCTATCTATATGGATCTATTTGGGTCAGCAGATATTCCTTTTCAGGTACTACTATTCACTAAATAATCAGTATGTGCCTTGTAGTAAAACTAATGATTTTGCCTTTCTTTTATTATTCCCATTTTCTCAAGCTACAATATATCCAAAAAGAAAAGGATTCTGGAAAATAGTTGTTCATTCATTCCACAGGAACAGGAACAATTTCACTCTGAACTTTATATTCATCTTAAAAATCAAACCCCATAAACTCCCCATTAGCTGCACAGAATTGCAAATATTTTCAGTTTGTTTGTTTTATTTTTTATTGATTTTTTTGAGCAGGGTCTTTGAAGGGGTAGAGGTATGTAGGCTGTTTTGCACTCTTCCCCTTCCATATAGAATAAATCAAACTTTAAGATTAATTATTGGGCATCTGGGTGGTTCAGGTGGTTAAGCGTCTACCTTTGGCTCAGGTCATGATCCTGGGATAGAGTTCCATATTGACTCCCTATTCAATGGGGAATCTGTTTTCTCTCTACTTCTGCCCTCTCCCCACTCATGATAAATCTCTCTCTCTCAAATAAATAAATAAACCTTTAAAAATAATTATCATAGACATTTCATTAACTATAGCAGATTGCCTATCAGACACCACCCTGAGCAATTTTCCATGAGGAGTTATTAAGAGTTCTAATTTTTATTTCTTATACCCTTGAAGAAATATGCTTAATATGTTGTATAATCAAACTAATTTTCATACAAAACATTAATTTCAAAAAATAAGAGGTATGTAATACATATTAAAGAAATTAACACATGCTTATCTATGCAGCATTTTTGAAAATGATAAAATATTAGACCTTAGGTGTTTTGTTTGTTGACTCAGAAAAATATGTAGTAATTGGATTTCTAAAAGGACAATCAAGGAAGTGAGGGAAAAACATCACAAAGTTCAGATTTTAGTATAAGTATAATTTAATCTTCATTATGATCAGTGCTTTGTGATTTTAATGTGTAATTTTTTATGTAACACTAAGCAGGAGAAAGATTAAAATAGTGACTTTTGGTTTATAATGGTTTACCACTTTTTAAAAATTACAGTTAAAAACTTTGCTTAATTTGCCACAATAACTTAATGAGATCTTCCTAATTATACATGCAAACTAAAGAAAGGATTTGCCAATGATAGATAGCGAGGAGTGACAAGGCTTCAACTCAAAGGGAAGGAAGAAAGGAAAAGGTTAATCACACTTTTCTTTTTTTTTAATTTAAGATTTATTTATTTATTTATTTATTTGACAGAGAGAGAGAGAGAGGCACAGAGAGAGAGGAAACACAAGCAGGGGGAGTGGGAGAGGGATAAGCAGGCTTCCTGCCGAGTGAGGGGCTCAATCCCAGGACGCTGGGATCACGTCCCAAACTGAAGGCAGACGCTTAACTACTGAGCCCCCCAGACATCTCAGGTTAATCACACTTTTAAACTGTATTACTGTAACAACAGTTCTAAGCACATTATATATGTAATCTAACCTAATTCTCACTAAATATGTGTACTTTAAAATTTCACTTTTTATAAAAATTTTTTGGAAGATTATATTTATTTATTTGAGAGAGTCAGAGAGAGAGCATGAGCGTTGTCCGGGAGAGGTAGAGGGCGAGGGAGAAGCAGGCTCCGGGCTGAGCAGGGAGCTGAATGTGAGACTCTATTCCTGGATCCTGGAATCATGACCTGAGCCTAAGGCAGGCGTTTAACCACCTGTGCTACCTACGTGCCCTAAAATTTTACTCTGAGAATACTAAAGTCTGTGAAGACAATTAATGTCAATATGTGGTTAAGCTAGGATTAGGTTCAGGTTTATTTTAAATCTATCCTGTTTTTGCCATACTACACTAATTCTAAATGTCATGAAATATATGTGTATACATAACTTTTCAATCTCCATATAAAAATACTACTTCTAAAAGTAATTGCTAGGAAACAAGATTGGGAGATTAAAATAAACACATATTTTGGACCAAATATATTATCTCTCTGTTTCAATTCCATTATCATGGGGCTTAATAATAAGTATAAAGATTAAAAATTATCCAAGATAGCAACTGTTAATTTGGGGTCACTGCTACCTCCAGCAACTAGGAAATAATTAGATTGGAAGTGGGTCCAGATTGTATTAAAATAAAAATCTCTATGCACATCAAATGAATAGTGTTAATTGAAAAATACTGGTCTAATTTATCCTCCATACTTATCTTACTATTTTGCCTAATAGTAATTGAATAAATTTATTATTAATCAGTAGATCTATAATGAGCCCGGAAGAGTACTAAATGCTTTCATCTGCATGACTTTTAAAATTTCTCATACAAATCTGGTGAGGTTAGTACTATAATTATTTCCATTTTATCAAGGAGTTTATGTAATTTCCCCAAGATCACAAAGATCATAGGAACCCGTGCTGTGTTCTTAAATATTAGAAGGCAAAGCATAGATATAAAAAATGAAAAATAAATCATATTCTGAGTTCAGCATTTTTATGGAATCATCTTTGGCTTTGTATTGGCAAAGCACCCTCCTGATTTCTTCAGAGACCTACTGAATTAAGTAGAATGCAATATCAATCTAAAATTAAATTTTTGAATATTTTTAGTTGTTAAAACATTTAATTTTCTTTCAAATATCTCCAATTAATTTTAGAATCTAGAATGAATAAACAAATGTATGAGAATTAATGTTTGAGAATTGATTAAATACCTAAAGTGTTTTACTTTTATTTCTTGGAAAGGTTTTGTAATTTTGTGTTTTGTTTTTCTTCTTAGATTTTCTTTTTTTTTTATTTTTAACTTTTTATTTAAAATCCAGTTAGTTAACATACAGTGTAATATTATTTTCAAGTGTACAATATAGTGATTCAACATTACATACATTACCTGGTGCTCATCACAAGTGCACTTAAGCACACCTTGGTGGCTCATTTGGTTAAGCACCTGCCTTTGGCTCAGGTCATGAAACCAGAGTCCTGGGATTGAACACTGCTTTCGGCTCCTTGCTTGGTGGGGAGACTCCTTCTCCCTCTGCCTGCCATTCACCTGCTTGTGCACTTATACACTCTCTCTCTCTCTGACAAATAAATAAATAAAATCTTTAACAAGTGTACCCCTTAATCCCCATCACCTTTTTAACTCATCCACCACCCACCCTCCCTCTGGCAACCATTAGTTTATTCTCTATACTTAAGAGTATGTTTTGGTTTGCCTCTCTCTCTCTCTCTGTCTCTCTCTCTCTCTCCCTCTCTCTTTTTTCTGTTTGCTCATTTGTTTTGGTTCTTAACTTCCACATATGAGTGAAATCAAGTGGTATGGTCCTCCTCTGTCCGGTCTCCCTTAACATCATACACTCTAGCTCCAACCACATTGTTGCAAATGGCAAGATTTCATGCTTTTTCATGTCCGAGTAATACTCCATTCAATTTCATCTTCTTTATCCATTCATTAGTCAGTGGGTGCTTGGGCTGTTTCCATAATTTGGTTTTTGTAGATAATGCTTCTGTAAACATTGGAGTTCATGTATCCCTCCGAATTAGTATTTTGTATTCCTTGTGTACGTACCTAGTAGGGCAATTGCTGGATCTCAAGATCGTTCTATCTTTAACTTTTTGAAGAACCTTTCCACTATTTTCCAGAGTAGCTGCAACCATTAAAGAGGGTTCCCTTTTCTCTGCATCCTCATCAAAACTTGTTGTTTCCTGTGTTGT
This sequence comes from Meles meles, assembly GCF_922984935.1. Taxonomy (NCBI): domain Eukaryota; kingdom Metazoa; phylum Chordata; class Mammalia; order Carnivora; family Mustelidae; genus Meles; species Meles meles. The sequence goes on from NC_060069.1 coordinate 74,269,910, forward strand.
TGGCTTTAGCCATCTGACAGGTATGAGGTGATACATCGTTGTAGTTTTGATGATTAGTGATAATGAGCATCTTTTCATGTATGAATTGGTCATCTGTATGTCCTCTTTGGAAAATATCTATTCATGTCTTATGCCTATTTTTCACTGGATTATTTGGTTTTGGAGCATTGAGTTGGATAAGTTCTTTACATATTTTGAATACTAACCCTTTATCAGATATATCATTTGTAAATATCTTCTCCCATTCTATAGGTGGCCTTTTAGTTTTCTTGATTATTTTCTTTGCTGTGCAGAAGCTTTTTACTTTGATGAAGTCCCTATAGTTCATTTTTGCTTTTGTTTCCCTTGCCTCAGAAGTTATATTTATAAAGAAGTTCTTACAGTCAATGTCAAAAAGGTTACTTACTGTGGTCTTCTCTAGGATATTTATGATTTCCAGTCTCACATTTATGTCTTTAATCCATTTTGAATTTATTTTTGTGTTTGGTGTAAAAAAGTGGTCTTGTTTCACTCTTTTGTTGCATGTGGCTGTCCAGCTTTCCCAACACTATTTCCTGAAGACTGTCTTTTTCCCCTTCGTTATTCTTTCCTGCTTTGTCAAAGTTTAACTGAACATATACTTGTGGGTTCATTTCTGGGTGTTCTATTATGTTCTATTGATTTATGGGTCTATTTCTGACCTAGTACCAACTCCACAGAAATACAATTATAAGAAAATATTATGAAAACTATATGCCAACAAGTTGGACAACCAGATGAAATGGATAAATTCCTAGAAACATATAAACTACAAAACTGAAACAGGAAGAAACAGAAAACTTGAAAAGATGATAACCAGCAAAGAAATTGAATCAGTAATCAAAAAATTACCAAAAAAACAAAAGCCCAGGGCAAGATGGCCTCACACAAACATTTAAATAATAGTTAACATCTATTCTTCTCAAACTATTCTAAAAAATAGAAAAGGATGGAAAATTTCCAAATTCATTCTAGAAGGCTAGCATACCAAACCCTGATAAAGACTCCACTAAAAAAGAAATCAATAAGTCAATATCCCTGATGAACACAGATGCAAACATTCTCAATAAAATACTAGTAAACCAAATTCAACAGTACATTGAGAGAATCGTTCACCATGATCAAGTGGGATTTCTTCCTGTGCAGCAATGGTGGTTCAACATTCACAGATCAATCAATATGATACACCACACTGATAAAAGAAAAAGGATAAGAACCTTATGGTCTCTTCCATAGACGCAGAAAAGGCATTTGACAAAGTATTGCATCCATTCACAATAAAACCCCTCAACAATATAGGGTTAGAGGAAATATACCTCATCTTTATAAAGAGCATATATGGAAAAACCCATGGCTAATATCATCCTCAATGGGGAAAAACAGAGATTTCCTTCTATGATCAGGAACAAGATAGGGGTGTCCGCTCTCATCACTGTTATTTAACATAGTACTGAAAGTTCTAGCCCCAGCTATCAGACAACAAAAAGAAAAAAAAAAAAAGACTTCTAAATTGGCAAGAAAGAAACCACTTTCACTACTCACAAATGACATGATATTCTATATAGAAAACATGAAAGACTCCATCAAGAGACTGCTAGAAGTGGTACATGAATTCAGAAAAGATATAAGATACAAAATCAACATACAGAAATCTGTTGCATGTCTATACACCAATAAATAAGCAACAGAGAGAGAAACTAAAGAATCAATCCCGAGGGCACCTTGGTGGCTCAGTTGGTGAAGCGACCAGCTCTTGAGTTCAGCTCAGGTCATGATCTCAAGGATCTGGGATCAAGCACCACATCAGGCTCCTCGCTCATCATGGAATATGCTTGGGATTTTCTCTCTCTCCCTTTGCTCATCCTCCATGCTCATAGCCACACACATTCTCTCTCTCTAAAATAAATAAATCTTAAAAAAAAAAATCAATACCATTTACAATTATACCAAAAATAATAAAATACCTAGGAGTAAACCTAGCCAAAGAGGTAAAAGAACTGAACTCTGAAAACTATAAAACACTGATGAAAGAAACTGAAGATGACACAAAGAAATGGAAAAATATTCCATCCTCATGGATTGGAAGAATATTGTTAAAATGTCTGTACAACCCAAAACAATCTACACATTTTTTATTAACATATAATGTATTATTTGTTTCAGGGGTACAAGTCTGTGATTCATCATCTTACACAATTCACAGCATTCACCATAGCACATACCCTCCCCAATGATCATCACCAGCCACCCCATCCCTCCCACCCCTCTCCCCTCCAACAACCCTCAGTTTGTTTCCTGAGATTAAGAGTCTCTTATGGTTTGTCTCCCTCTCCGGTTTCATCTTATTTCATTTTTTTCTCTTTCCCCTATGGTCTTCTCCTTGTTTCTCAAATTCCACATATCAGAGAGATCATATGATAATTGCCTTTCTCTGGTTGACTTATTTCACTTAGCTTAATACCATCTAATTCCATCCATGTCATTACAAATGGCACGATTTTATTTTTTAATGACTGCATAATATATAAAACATCTTTGTCCATTCATCTGTCGATGGACATGTGTGCTTCTTCCATAGTTCGGCTATTGTGGACATTACTGCTATAACCATTGGGTTGCACATGCCCCTTCAGATCACTACATTTGTATCTTTGGGGTTAATGCCTAGTAATGCAATTGCTGGGTCATAGGGTAGCTCTATTTTCAACTTTTTGAGGAACCTCCATACTATTTTCCAGAGTGGCTGCACTAACGTGCATTCCCACCAGCAGTGTAGGAGGGGTCCCTTTTCTCTTCATCCTCACCATTTAATGCAATCCTTTTCAAAATACCACCAGCATTTTTCACAGAGGTAAATTGTTTTAATATAGCAAAGTCTTCCCAATTAATTTTGTACTAAGCTCTGTGGAACACCTCTGTGTTCTCTAGGAAGCTATTCTTGTGACAGTTCCAGCAATCCAACAAAATGAGGATTCTGAAAATTCATAAATGCTTCCCAATTTATCCCCTATCTTGCATTTTCTTTAAAATTCTGCATTTTATTTACTTAAAAAAATCTATCATACAACTTTGACAATTTCTTTTAATTATCTAACCTGATTCTCTTTGATCAGAAAGAACACCCAAGTAACCATGTTACTTGAATCTACAGTTCATTCTCTTGTTAAATATTCTTCTCATCAGGGCTTGCATGGAGCTGGGGCAAAAATTGCTGTCTTTAACTGCCAGTATTCATTATCCATGATACAATCAGAGATGTGCCAGAATAAATTTGATAAGGCTCTTCTCAGAGAAGAAAAAAAAATAAACATTGTATTATGCCCAGGAATATGAACTACCTAGAAAGTCAAGTGCATCAACTCATCATATAATACAAATCAAGCATTCTGCTAGCCACCGTTGTGCGACTATAAATAGTAAGAAATTTGTCCTTTCCTGAAATAATTTAAAAATACTAATTTAAATTTCTTAATAATGTTTAAGTTCTAAACATTGTTCAGTCAAATCTTAATTATTCATTTTTTTAAAGATTTTATTTACTTATTTGACAGAGAGAGAGAGAGATCACAAGTAGACAGAGAGGCAGACAGAGAGAGAGGGGGAAGCAGGTTCCCCACTGAGCAGAAAGCCTGATGCGGGGCTCGATCCCAGGATCCTGAGACCATGACCTGAGCCGAAGGGAGGGGCTTAACCCACAGAGCCACCCAGGCGCCCCCTTAATTATTCATTTTAAAGATGGATAATTATAGTGCAGAGTCCGTCCTCATGTGTAATTCTATGTATAAATATCTCTGGGAAATCTTGGATCTTCCCAGGCTATGTTGGTGCCCACCTGTATTTTTTTTCCTGCACTTCATTCCAGCTGCTAACATATTATTAACTGCTTGGTTTTGTTTTACCTAGTCACTTTTTGCCAGACTCTAGGCTGCACATACCTTAAGAACAAGAATTCTATCCTTTCTTTATTCTTAGACTCATGTAAAGTATCTAGCACATATAGATTCTACATATTGCTTCTTTTCACTATAAATGCATTAATATATCCTTACATAGAAGGCAGTGCCTGGCACATAGCAGTGATTTAATTAAATATTACTGACTGATAAAGACTGTAAGGCATGTGCAAGAATGTGCAGTAGTATTAGTCACTGCACTGTATTAATCACTACATCATCCACACTCCTCCCTCCTAATCTAATTAAGCATTACCATCTCTCACCTGTATTTTTACAATGACCTCATAACTGACTTTCTGCTCTCAATAGTACCTACAAAGTGTCTACTCTCCACCCAAAAGTCATATTGATAATTTTTAGCTATAAATTCCCATATTCAAAATCTCACATTATCTTTGAATTACCACTCTGTGAGTCTTTAAGACTCTGCTAGACCTGGCCTCAACCTTAATTACTGAACTCATCCTAAATCACTGAATCACTGAACTCACCTTCTATCACTACCTTTACTCCCATTGCACTCTTCCTTCCATATCAAGCTTCTCAGAGCCTTGACTCTTTGTGTACTCTCATCCAGGAACTCTCTTTTCCAAGATAGCAGTAAAAATGATCAAACTCACCGAACACTTAGGAAGGACCAGCCACTATTCCAAATGTTGTGCATGCACTGACTCATTTAATCTTCACAACAAACTCATGAGAGTATACTTTTCTTGAAAAATTATTTATTTTTAAGATTTTATTTATTTATTTGATAGAGAGACAGTGAGCAAGCATGAGAAAGGGGGTAGGAGCAGAGGGAGAGGAAGAAGCAGACTCCCTGCTGAGCAGGGAGCCAGATGCTAGGCTCAACTTCAGGATCCCAGGATCATAACCTAAGCCGAAGGCAAACACTTAACCAATGGAGCCATCCAGGCTCTCTGGGAATATGCTATTATAAAACCACTTTTCAAGTTGGGAAACTGAAATATAGAACAATTAAGTAATTTGTACAAGTTCACATACTAATATCTGTATTTATATAAGTAGGCAAATGGTGTATCAAAATGTCAGTGGCTATAAGTAACAAAAAAGTTTATTTCTTGTTTAATTGTGGTTCTATTCCAGTAGATGAAAGATTTCTACATGTTCAGAACATGTAATTCTTCCATCTTATGATTCTAGGTGCTTATAAGTAAATAGAACTTCTTGGTTCTGCTAGAAGATGGAGAAAGGGCATACAAATAATAGATTTTTCCAGAAATTTTCAAGAACTAGGCCTGGAGATGATATACGTCACTACTGCTTACATTCCATTGGCCAAAATTTAGTCATTTAATGTCTCTACCTTCAAGGGATGCTGGGAAATAAAATCTAGCTACATGTCACATCATGAACCACTCTCTTTACTTTCCATTCTTTTTTCAGTTATTACCTCTTCAGAAATGACATTAGTAATACTGCACTTAAGGTAACCACAAGCTACCCCACCACTTATTCTCTTCCTTGTTTTATTTGATTCATAGCACTTACCAGTAAACATAATTAATTTTATGTTTATTTTTTATTATCTCTTTCTATATATATGTGAATGCACACACGCATATTTGTGTGTGTGTGTGTGTGTGTGTGTGTGAGTAAGAACTGGCACAAGACAACAGACGTAAAACCATTTGTTGAATTCATGAGTAAATAAGGTCGAGGGTCATAAAACGACCCAGCCATCCATATCGTCTGGCCAAGACCAAAACCATTTTCCCAAAAAATATTTTCTTCTAGTTCTATACCCTCTAGTTCTATACTCCTCTGATGTTTCATCTGAACTGACTGAAATTATTATATAGACCACACCTATTCTGGATAAAGTGAACATGCAGCCCTAAAAAGAGGAGTGGATAGTACTAAAAGTAACACTGAAAGAAAAATTTTTTAAAATATTTATATTCTTACTTCTTTACCTCTCTGTTTCATGGATTCAGTTAAAATGAAATACACTGAATATAAACACAATCTGATTTAGTGGAGCTAAACAATCTGGGTATCCTAATACTAAAATTTAGGCAAATATAACCTCTGTGTTTTTTAATTTCTTTATTTCACAGTTAATTTGTGGTGAGTTATCTGATCTCTAAGGCTGTATCCTACTCTGCAAAACACTGAGGGTTTATAAAAGAGAACAAATTCTTCCTACAGAACTGCCTGAAACTATGGCATGTGTAGGACATCCTGTTTTGATGCTCTGTTAGAGTGCTAAGCACATAGGATGACATGTAAAAATTAAATATTTGGGGGAAATGGAGAACTGCAAACTAGAAAATTTAAAGGTGTGATTTTCATTAACAATACATAGTCTTTCACACTATATTCATGTTGAAGACTTCCTAAATCTAGGTAGTTTTATAACCTATTGCATTGGCAATTAGTTAGATAAAAAATACAATACTGGAGAAACTCATTAAATGTTAGATCTTTCCTCTCTCCCCAGAGTATCTGGTATAAGCACTGCTCATCTGGATGACAAAGAATTTGGGAGAATTTCTTATCTCCCGGCTTCCTTGATTATTGTCTCTTCTGTTTGCTTTTCCACTATTCCTTCTTCAGGAACACCTACTTGATCTTACTGAGGTTCTCCAACTCTATGTTCCATCTTTTAACTTCTCTTTCTTGCTTTCTGTATCTTTATTTTATGTGCTGTATTCTAGGTAATTTGCAATAATCTTTTAATATATCAATTTTCTTTTGAGTTGCTCCCACTCTAATTTATAAAGTCAGTAAAAACCATACCTACCCCATGCCTACCGAATGTTGTAAGCATGCTTATATGGAAATCAATTTCTGGTTGTTCTATTATGTGTTATTTTAAAAGCATAATCTGATGATGTCTTTAAATTGCTGATTCTCTTTCATGGCTGTTCATCCTCAAAGAATATGTCTGTATGTGTTGGGGGTAATTTTAACATTTCTCTTTGCTGAATTTAGTTACTATTAATGTTTTATTTAACATTTCAGTTTAGGGTTGCTGGAAAATATGGGTAGTGAAAATCAAGAGTGTAAATCAATGTCTGTCTCATACTTTGGATTTAGTAAGAGTCCTTTTCCCCTTTTCTTATCGCCATCTTCTTCACTGCAGCCCAGACTGATGGTTGATCTACTGTCCATTTTACAGAAACGACTGTGCATCCTAAATTTATGCACGGTTTCTTTTCTAGGTCATCTTCATGAACAAGCCTGAAGTCTCAGGTTCTGTCATCAGAGAGGTCTGATCCCTTATTAGCAGTTCCTTCTTTCAAGCCTTCCCCCCATTTCTGAATTCAATTTATGCTCACCTCAGAGTTTTGTGTTTTCTCATTGTACTTGGCATCTAGTGACTTTTTTTTCCTACCTTCAAATCACATTATGTATTCAAACGTTAATTTTATTTAGTTGCACACTATCTTATGCACTTCATGGGAGAGAGAATTTTCTCTATCACTTCAACCTCTGCCCAAGAGTTTTAAAGAATAAATCCATTTCTTTTAGGTTGTGCTCATAGTCTCTACAACTGACCCTTTGCCAGTCTATTCCATTCAATCACACTGTACTCACCAGAATGAATTTTGCTCCAAATAGATGAGTATCCTCAATATATCTTTTCTTGTGATGTCTTCTAAAAGAGAATTTTATTCCCCAGTGATATTTATTTTGGTTTCATTTTCTTTGAAGCCTCTTTCTGAATATTTCAGTTTACTATCTATAACTTTAAATTTTTTATTACTTATACTTTATATCAAAAAGAATCATATCATATACTACATTAAAATTATTGTGAGCATACAGTTAATATGGTGGTACCAATACCAGGGAAAGATGCAGTGATGGAACATTATTTCTGGGTTTGTTATTATTACATAAAGAAATCCTTGGCAAAACCCTTTACCATGTTTCCTCATGATTACAAATTCTCTTAAGGTGCCTCCAATTAAGAGACCCAGAAAGAGATGAGGGAAAAATCTTATAATTCTAATTTTTCAAAATAAATATTAAAGAATATTTTAAGGCTGTGAATACTCTCATTGGTTTCTATGGAGAAAAATGATTTACAGAGTTAGTAAACAAGTAACTAAAAACCCTTGTATAGTTCCCCTGATCCTCCTTGCAGGAAGTTTCAACAACTTTTAACTTTCCTTCAAGATGATATATTTCAAAAAAACGATCATTATGTGCATGTATTTCTGTTTTCCTCCCTTTTTATCAACACTTGAAAGAAGGTGCATACCATTAAGATTGTTTCCCAAAGTAATTTCAAGACTGTATTGTCCACACAACCTTTATTTATATCATGAGTTGTTAAAGAGCAGTGATGCCACAAACAAAAGACAGGATTTAATTGTGTAAGCCAGCACTGAATACAAGGGCTTAGTAATATTCTTCTTCCAAATAATCATGTTTTTAAAATAAATATGTGTCCCTAATATGAAATCATTTTAAGAGATTTCTATTAGCATTCATTTAACGGATAATTTTTTTAAAAGATTTTATTTATTTGACAGACAGAGATCACAAGAAGGCAGAGAGGCAGGCAGAGAGAGAGGGAGAAGCAGGCTCCCTGTTGAGCAGAGAGCGGGGCTCGATCCCAGGACCCTCAGATCATGATCTGAGCCGAAGGCAGAGGCTTTAACCCACCGAGCCACCCAGGTGCCCCACGGATAATTTTTCTTCATTTGATAACCATGGGTCATAGCCTCTACAATTATGCATTTGTGAGTTGCTATTTTGTGGACATAGATAATCCCAATATTAATGTCTGCTCATTTCTTTTAGTGTAAAATGCAGAGTGAACCAAGATGTGTTTTTCACTTGGCCCTGCACAGAATCACTGAAACATGTATAAAACTTCCACTCAGGGCTTAGAATAAGAGTTAAGATATCCTGTACACCAGCTTTAAGAAGGCTAAAACTCTCGAGTATGAAGCCTAACTGATTTTCTTCAGTACATTAATCAAAGCACCTTTGACAACTAGAATTATGTTGTTATCATGTGAGACACTCAAATCCTTCTTAATTCCCAGGTGGCACTTAATTCACTATTCTGAAGAAGTAACAGATGAAAAAAACCTTAGTTAAAATATCAAAGGGAATAAAAATGGTAAAGTATTTCCAATCAGCTATACATTAAACAACAACTTGACTTTCAAGACCAAACATTAATGCTGCATTAGTGTTATACTGTGTCAAACATATTTTGTCGATTATCTCTTGCAGAAATAAACAAAAGAATGCTTTAGCTACCACTTTATTGTATTAAAATTATGTGTGTATTTTTATAAAGTCATTTTATTCACTTTTATAATGTTCATAACCCCTCAGTAAATGAATAGTATATACCAAAACATCGGTCAATATCAAATATGGCTGCATTCATTCTCAATGAAAGTAATTAAAATTTGAAAAAAAAAAAAAAAAGACTCAAACAGACCAAAGAAGCACACAAAAAATAAAAGTAAAAAATAAAAAAATAAAAACATAAAAATAAAAGTGTATTAGACTACAGAAAATTTAGAGAACTAAAGAATTGCTGCAAGATTGAACTTTAGTATTTTGTGTTTAAGGTGAATAAGAAAGTTTAGATGTATTGAGCTATGCTTATTGAATCTGACCTATGTTAACTGAGTCCTAGCTAAGGCACCAGACTGTGATCCCTTGCCTCTAATGCACCAACTCTGGATCAAAATTTACTGAATGCTAAAATCTGGAAATCTGGAGATCTGCCTGCATTTTTGTTTTATTTATTTTATTGCTATATAGCAAATCTAAACTTCTGAGATTTCCAGGAAAATAGAAGGCTGGTCTAAGGGCATGTAAGTAGTTAAATTCAAGCAACACTATGAGGGAAAATGCACAATTCCAAATGCTATTAGACATTTGTCAGGTAATCATCATCATCATAAAAATCCTAAACAGCAATGAAAGAAAAAATGATTGCTTATCTGATTAAAGTCAAATGCTGTATCAAATCTAGAAGTTGAGTTATAATTGCTGGATGTAGACAAGATGTCTGTACAACAATCTGTAGGTAGTATAGACATGTTAATGAAAGTTTTAAAGAAATATGATGAGAACTAAACAACAATTTCGTTTTATTATGCTCATGTTTCTCCTGCTTTGCCCCTTATTTCAAACATACTGGCAAAATAGTTATGGCAAAGGATAAAATGTCTAAGTACAGATGTCCTAAGTTACAATTCTGAATAAACTAGAAACATTCAGTGCATCATCAGCATAATAAAATTTCCACTTCTTTACATATTACCATTATACAGTTGCCCAATTCTAAATAATTAGTATGAGGGTTTAAGATTTAACTGGAAAATAAATTCTCTATTTTTCCTGCAAATTTATCAAATCCTAACTTCTAAAGACATGTTTAACCCATTAATTCTGATTTATTTTCTAAGGTATCACAAATTTATGAATCGGATATTTACATTTTATTTTAAATTTCCTAATTTTACCTAGGGAAAAACTAAATTATATAAACAAATTCAATGTCTAAGTGACCTCTTTTGGTAGTGAGACTAGTATCATCTCAATTAGGTAAAATTCCTAGTTTTCCATATAGTGATAATATTATATGTTACAAAACCAAATTTTCTGAAGGAGTGGGCATTCCAGAATCATTGTGCTATGCTGTGTATTTTATATAAACAGAGATTTTCTTTCATAAAGACAAATTATATTTTACTCAAATTTTATTTTATTTTTTTAAAGATTTTATTTATTGGGGCACCTGGGTGGCTCAGCAGGTTAAGTCTCTGCCTTCGGCTCAGGTTATGATTCCAGGATCCTGGGATTGGGCCCCATGTAGTCAGGCTCCCTGCTCAGCATGGAATCTGCTTCTCCCTTTGCAGCAGGCAGACTCTCTCTGTCAAATAAATAAAATCTGAAGAGAAGAGAAGAGAAGAGCAACAACTAACATCACAGTTAATGTTGAAATATTGAACTTTTTTTTTCTTTAAGTTTTTATTTATTTATTTGACAGACAGAGATCACAAGTAGGCAGAGAGGCAGGCAGGGGGAGGGGAGGTGAGAAGCAAGCTCCCTGCTGAGCAGAGAGCAGATCGATCCCAGGACCCTCGGATCATGACCTGAGCCGAAGGCAGAGGCTTTAACCCACCGAGCCACCCAGGTACCCCACGGATAATTTTTCTTCAATTGATAACCATGGGTCATAGCCTCTACAATTATGCATTTGTGAGTTGCTATTTTGTGGACCCTGGGACCCTGATGGGAGCTGAAGGCAGGGGATTTAACCACTGAGCCACCCAGGCACTCCTGAACATTTTCTCTATAAAAGTTCAAACATGGTGAGTAGCTGCACACATAGCACCGAACTTGAGATACTTGCCACTCCTACAGAGTAAGAAAAAGAATAAGCTCAAAAAGGAAGTGTCCTTTATTATTAATTATTGTATTAAGTCATAAGAAATATATAAGGTAGCTAAAAGAATAAGCCAATTTAGCAAGGTCACAGAGTACAAGTTTAATATATAAAAATTGATAATACTTAAATTCTAGCAATGAACAATTTTAAATAAATAACATCCAAAATATAAGATATTTATAAATATTCCAAAAATAATATGTTCATTTTAGAAATAACAGAAATAACTATAAATAATAAATTAAGCTTCTTTAAAATTATTCTGATCATTAAAAGATGTAAATATATAGTTTTTCTTTTTACAATTTATGATTTTTGTGTTCTCTGTAAGAAATCTTTGCATACCCTAAAATCATACAGATGCCTGACATCAGGCTGAGAAAATATCTTTAAATTCTTAATTTGTTGAGAGTTTTACTATAAATAAATTATTAAATATTGTTAAAACCTCTTTCTATCAGTAGAAAATTTTTGTTGTTGTTAGTATGATGAATTACACTGACTGATTTTTTCATCGTTAATCAACCTTTCATTCCTCCCATTAATTCTACCTTGATGTTTTACTTTTTAAAAAATACTGATGGATTTTTTTTTTGGGGGGGCAGTATTTTAATTAAAGTCATATGCCTTTGTTCCTGATTAATCTTAGTCTATAATTTTACTTCCCTTACGTCTTAGTAAGGTTTCAGTATTAGGATTATGCTGACCTTATATCGTAAATTGAGAATGCTTCTTACGTATTTTCTAAAAGTGGTTTATTGTGACCTAATTTAACTTCCTTTAACTTAAAACTTTCTTTAGAAATAAACTGGGAAGTGCACCTGGGTGGCTCAGAGGGTTAAGCCTCTGTCTTCAGCTCAGGTCATGATCCCAGGGTCCTGGGATCGAGTCCTGCATCAGGCTCTCTGCTCAGCAGGAGACTGCTTCCCCTCTCTCTCTGCTCTGCCTCTCTGTCTGCTTGTGATCTCTCTCTCTGTCAAATAAATAAATAAAATCTTTAAAAAAAAAGAAATAAACTGGGAACTTCATTAAACAGTAGCTAACTTTAATGGATATATGTTAATGCTATTTCAGTGAATTTTTCACACTCATTGTGTTATGAAAACTACTCAAGAAATAAAGAAGAAAAAAACAAATTAGAAGCAGTATTCATTAAAAAGTCCAACTTTATGTAATCATTTTAGGTGAGTGTAAACCTAAGAACATAGAAATTGGGTGCTATATATAAGTCTAGCAGTTTCTAAGCTACCAGAGGTAATGAAAAAAAGATGTGCCCTTGACAGGAGATTGATTAGTCTCAAACAGGATAGTAAATTCATTATTCCCTAAGAACCTTCTCTGGTAAGAAGTACTGCCTATTAAGGTTGGTCTTTTCATCCAGATAAATATACCACAACCCTAGTGGAATTGTTAATCAGAGTTAGATTCAGGTACTTTGCTTTCAGTCACAAAAGATAATAATGCTCAAATATTTGTCTGCAAAAGAAATATTATACATACCAGGAAACAGGAATATCACCATAAATAATAAAATATTCATTTGTCCTGATATGGACACACATATACTCATATTTTTATATTTAATATAAGTGTTATGATATCTAGTAGTAATGTGAAATAAAATGTGACCATCCTCTATTTCCCCTTATATATTACTCTCTTTTAAATGTGCATGGAATTTAAATATCTCCAAACAAGAGAGATTACAGATTTTAAATTTGTGTCAAACCACAGGTCATCTATTTTATCCTTCTGAAAGACAAAAATGGCTTGTCCACAGCCATTAGTATATGACACAATAAACTACTCATTATCTGAAATGAATCCTAGTCATTTTTCTCTAATTCCAGCATTTCCTACTTATTTTTCATTCCATTAAACATATTTGAAAGTGAGAACAAAATCTAAAAGACATTTTTGAAGTGACAAAAGCAGTTGTGATTCCTTATACTCAACAAGTATTTGTGCATATGAGCTATGGAGAAGCATGTTGGGGTGGCAACAATTCTTTAAATTTCCAAAACCTGCATAATGTTATTGTTAATAATACAGAATATACACAAGAGTGATGACAAATGATAAAAGAACAGAACACATACTTAAAAAGGAATTCATATTTCTTCTTGATGTGCTCTAACTTGTCTCTGATGTCAAAATGGTAAAACTAGGTGATGAGAAGAGTTTTAATTTTACTCAACACTTGTAAGATATAAAAAGTCAGGGTAGCTAGATCTCTGCCTCCCTATTATTTTATCCGTTTGATTTTCCTTGAGTCAGTGCTGTTTTATGTTTTTCCTGTTCAACATTTGCTCTCAAGGAGCAGTTCTTTCAGTGTTATCTTTCAATTTTATAATAAAAGAGCAGATGTTTTCTAAAAGTGGTATTCACACGATTGAATTTATTATAATAGTAGAAAAAAGGTGTGGCTACCACCTGAAGCCTTGTTCTTAGAAATGTGCACTCTGACACTGATTTAGTACTTTAAAAGAAAAAAAAATAGTAAGTCAAAGATTACCATAGCCCTTACAGGCATTATACAAAAGTTGTACTTCAAAATGTAAACCGTGCGGGTGCAACTAGATGCTAATGAGTAGTATCTACAAAGGTTAAATATAAATACATATAATTATAGCTTTTTTGTGACAAGAAATTATTACTTGCTTTCTTACCCCCAAGACATATCTCTAAAATAACAAACTGAAATGAAAGGATATTTATTCTGCAATCATAACAGGACTAGGAAATGTACAATTATGGTTAAGTGTTTGGAACATTTTGAATATGCATTGCTACTGCCTGTAGCTACGATTAAGTTTTTCAACCAATGAAGTTCTGTATAATAGCATATGTGAATTTTAAAGTTTTAAGCTGGTGCTGAAAGAAAATATGTACCTTTTGTTATATGTCAAATTTATAATATGAACAATCAGTGCAAAACCTTAGAGTCATCTAGTACTATGGTAAAATCTATAATGAGATATTCTGAAGCAAGACTGCCAGAGTAAAAGCACACTTATTCTATAGGGATACATTGTGAATTAATTCTTTCCTGCATAGTATATATAATATATAATTTAATATTACATTATGTACCCTGTGTTGACTGTGGAACTATAAGTCACATTATTGAACTGACAATACATAGGTATTCCTTAATGAGTCATGGATTTTAGGATAGAATGGATGCTATCAGTGATATAATAAAAAATCAGAGATCCTTATATAATGTTAAATGAAAAAAAGGACCTAAAATTATCTCAAAATAAAAAGTTTAGTTAAAAATAAATGAGTGAAACTAACTGGGAACAAACAACTATTTGGATAAAGGTTTAATAATGTAAACAATAGTCCTTAGGTAATATAATCATTTCATTCAATTCAAACTTAGGAAGCATCTATAGGAAATGCCCTTATGCTAGATGATAATGTGACTTCACAATATTTTGAAGTTACATTACCATCTAGCATAAGGGCATGTTAAGTTCCTACTGCAGTATAATTTATTTTCAAGATATTGTAATATAAAATGATTTTATTTTTAAGATTTATTTACTTATTTGAGGTGGGGAGAAGCAGAGGGAGAGAATCTTCAAGCAGACTCCCCACTGAATACAGAACCCAACACGGGGCTCGTTCCCACAACTCATGAGATCATGACCTGTGCCAAAAACCAAGAGTCAGATGCTTAACCCACTGAGCCACCCAGGTTCCCCCATAAAATGATATTTTATGTAATAATAATAATAATAATAATAATAATAATAATAATAATATCACTACCACAGTAACATGTAAAGCTTTTTATAGGCACTGCCCATTTTTGTATATGTAAGAATGAATTTAATGTTTATCAAGTAATTCCACTGGATAATAGTTCTTATTTTTTAGTAGAGCAAATGAAGAATGACTTTAGATCAATGTCAAAAGAGACATACAAATTAATTATTCCAAATCCAGCTCACACTAAGAATTTTACAAAGTGGTTATGATTTTAATTTGTAAAACAGTCTTACTTTTCCTAAAAGCATGAAACAGTTGACAATAAGGAGTAAATTTACCTTTTTATCTCACATTGACAAGTACTCTAATGGCAATAGAAGCTTTCATAGCAACAATACCTGCACTACTGTCACTGAAACCACTTACACAGCACTTAGACTTACCATCAGTAGTAGAAAGGCTACAAGAATAAATTTGCACTCAGTCTGTTTTCTGACTCTTGGATGGAAAGTGTTAAACATTCCGTGATATGTGGTATCACATTTTTAACCAAAGAAATTACAAAGAATCCATCTCAATGTTAATGTATTCCACATAATACTCTTCCATATTTACATTAAATAATACTACATCAGAAACAAGGGATTAATTCAATATTACGTAGAGTTAATGTGTTACCTAATGGTTGAAGAATGCTGGAGAGTCACTGAAAATAGATCTCCAGGTCAGACTAGCTACAAGAGTGACATAAGCATTACTGGATCTTCACTTTCCAGCCATCTCTATTACTCTAGAGGTTCCTGAAAACAGTGGGCATGTTGGTACAATTCTGCAATTCTGTGTTCAGACAAATTGCTGGATAGATCATATGTTCAACCTTATATGCTTCAGTGTTTGAGACTGTCTACCTCTTGTTTATATACTTTATGGACAACTTCTTTTGAAAAAATTTAAAAAAAATTTAAAAAAAACAGAAAAAGTAGAGCTAAACATTATTTTCTTCAGAACCTGCAAAGCATTGATCCATTAAATTCTGGCTTCAAATCCATACTGATTTCCTCTTTATTTTTTTTTTTAAAGATTTTATTTATTTATTTAACAGACAGAGATCACAAGTAGGCAGAGAGAGAGGGAGGAGGAAGCAGGCTCCCCACTGAGCAGAGAACCTGATGCGGGGCTCGATCCCAGGACCCTGAGATCATGACCTGAGCTGAAGGCAGCGGCTTAACCCACTGAGCCACCCAGGTGCCCCTGATTTCCTCTTTAAAGGGCCACTACAATGATTTGTGCTAAAGTCCAACAGTTTTAACCAATATTTTTAGGCACTATTTTTGCAAATGTCATCAAAGTTAAAAAGGCAAATATTCTATGTTAGTATAGTTTTGTCCTCATAGACTCCCAACAAGATTCTCAATAGTTAATATTTTTTGATTACTCTTCTAGGATATTAAGTTAAAAAACAATAATCTGCTTTAGCCCCAGCCCTACACACAATCCCCAGCCCTACACACAATCTCCATCAGGGTCCCACAGGCTACACTTGGGTAATTGTTGTTATACAGAAAATAAGCATTGGCCAGATCATAAACACACACTAAGTCCAAGAATCTGCATTGTACGTTGAAAGTCCAAAGGTATATTCCATTTGGAATGGCAGCAAATTAAAAGTTTTCATCCTATTAAATTTATTATAGTCATTTATATTCTCCAAGATCCACCCATATTCAAACTACAGAATTTGGGAAGTAAAAGAAATCATTAGGCAACTAAAACACTAAAACAAATTTTTTTTTTCTAAAGATTTTATTTATGTATTTGAGAGATAGAAAGATCGGGAGCAGGATCCGGAGCAGAGGGAGAGGGAGAAGCAGACTCCCCGCTGAGCCTGCTAGGCTTGATCCCAAGACCATGGGATCATGACCTGAGCTGAAAGCAGACGTTTAACCAAATAAGCCACCCAGGCAGCCACAAAATTTTGATAATGGTATCAATATTTGAAAGTTCTCAGGGTCATAGGATTGCTTTCATTTCACTTTTTTAGTAGGAAATGAATTCCAAAGATCTTGGCTTCTCAAATTTTCCATCATATTTCCAAATCTGTAGATCTGGAAGCCACTGTGGAAATCTGTTCATATCTAGATCTTACTGGATCTATTAAAAGGTGCATATTGCCTAAAATTACTGATCTATCCATAAGCTTCCATTTGGACTCGTAGACTAAAATCTCATTCTGGGTTGTCAGAATGCAGATGCACCAGTTTTTTGTCCACTCAACTATTGAAACACATTTTGTTAGCTTCTGGTATTTGTCGTTGTAAATAAAGCTGCATAAATATTCACCTGCAGGTTTTTTGTGGAGTAAGTTTTCCCATGATTTGGGTGAATATTTAGAAGTGTTGTTGGATGATATGAGAATTTTCAGCTTTGTAAGAAATGGCTAAACAATCTTTTAGAATAACTGTATCATTTTACATTTTTCACCAGCAATGAATGAGTTCTTGTGGCTCCATTTCCTCACTAACTATTCATTTGGGGGTTTTTAAGCCATTCTAGTAAGTATGTAGTGGCATCTCATTTTTTAATTTGCATTTTCCCAGGAACAAATGATGAGCATCTATACACACAATTATTTGATATATGTATCTCTTCCTTTGTGAGATTTATGTTGAAAACTTTTCACAATTTTTAATCTGGTTATTTTTATCTTCAACTTTAAGAGTTCTTTTCATATTTTGAGTATAGTAATTTTCCACATATGTAACGTGGAAATATTTTCAACCTTTCTGTCTTGTTTTAGCATTCTCCTAACAATACATTTCGGAGATCAGAAGATTTCCTCTTAAAAAATTCCTACTTACTAATTTTTTACCTTTAAGAACCATCCCTTTGGTGTTTATTTTAAAAACTCATCAACGAACCCAAGGCCATACATATTTCCTAATGTTTTCTTCTACAAGTATTATAGCTTTGCATTTTGTGTTTAGAGATATCCATTTTTATTTCATTTCTGTGTTAAATATATTTTTGCCCAGGTTTATCCTTTTTCATAAATACAACCAATTGCTACCTCACCATTTACTGGGAGAAACCCCCAAATTTCCTTTTCTCCACTCAATTGCCTGTATGACTCTGTCAAATATCAGCTGGATTTACTTGTGTGGGTCTATTTCTGCACTCTATTCTATCATCTTGACCTATGTGTCTAATCTTTCACAATACCACACAGTCTTGATTATTATGGTAGCTTTAGAGTTCAGTCTTGGCTTCGGGTAGATTTAGTCCTTTGACTATTCTTCTTTGAAGTTCTGGGTCTTTTGCCTTTAATGCACATTTCATCGAGAATTTTTTGATATCTACAACATAGTTTTCAAAGATTTGGTAAAATTTGAATTTAATCATTCAGAGGTTTTTTTTTTGTTTGATTAAATTCAAATTTTACCAAAATCTCCTGAAGGGAGAGCTGGATGTGAGGCTCAATCCTAGGACTCTGAGACCAAAACAGACACTTTACCAATTGAGCCACATAGGTGCCTCCTTCTGTTTCCTTTAGTCCTGATTTATTCTTCTTTATTAGTACCTCAGTTATTGATTTAAGAGGTTTCTTCTTTTCTAATATATGCAGTGGAATAAGTGAGCAATACACGGGATAAAAACTACTTTTGTTTTTTAGTTTATCCCAGTATTACAATAAACAAAAAGGTAAGCTGAGTCTGAGGAATGGGTCTTTCTACCATTGTTTGTACTACACTGAGCTGTCTGGATTGAAATCAAGTGATCATTCCTAAATTTTAGAATTTTTTTTTAAGATTTGTATTTATTTATTTGACAGAGAGAGATCACAAGTAGGCAGAGAGGCAGGCAGAGAGAGAGAGGAAGGGAAGCAGGCTCCCCGCTGAGCAGAGAGCCCAACGCGGGGCTCGATCCCAGGACCCTGAGATCATGACCTGAGCCGAAGGCAGTGGCTTAACCCACTGAGCCACCCAGGCACCCCTAGAGTGGATTTCTAATCAGAAACCATTCAAGCAAAAAGAGAGTGGAGCTAATTATTTAAAGAGTTGGGGTGTCTAGATGGCTCAGTTGGTTAAGCCTCTGCCTTTGGCTCAGGTCATGATCCCAGGGTCTTGGGATCAAGCCCCACATCAGGCTCTCTGCTCCGTGGGGAGCCTGCTTCCTCCTCTCTCTCTCTGCCTGCCTCTCTGTGTACTTGTGATCTGTCTGTCAAATAAATAAATAAATAAATAAATCTTTAAAATAAAATAAAATAGAGGGTTGAAAGGAAACATACAAATATGTATACACAACCTAGGATTTTATATCCAGTGAAATTATCCTTCAGAATGAATAGTGCCAATTAAAAAAAAAAAAGTGAATGAGAAACAAAGACTTTCTCCAACAAGACAAACAAACAAGCAAACAACAACAAAAACCTAACATAATTCATCACCACAAGATCTGCCGTGTAAGAAATGTTAAAAGATGCATCTCAAAGAAAAGGAAAACAAGTTTAGAAACTTGGATTTACATAAAGTCCACTGAAGAAGGAACAAATTAAGGTAACATAAAATATTTTATCTTACTTTTGATTGATCTGAGGTGATTATTGATATAAATAAAATAATAATATCTACCATCATTTGTAACTATTCACTATTCCTTGCATTTGCAAACATGTAATGTTCCTTATAGGGGAAAATCCACAAAAATTTAGAGGCCATATTAAGGCCAAGGTGTTTCTTACTCTCGCAGCCCACATTTAGTGTCTAGAAATCCAGCACTATCATCCATGTCCCTATTACTCTATAGCTCTAGAAGACTTTGCTCTGGGTAGCAGATCACAGTTGCCTTGTCCTTCTTTATGTACCTCTCTCCAGATTTCAAAGTGGCAGTTAGCCTTATGACCTCAGTTTTCTATAATGTCCAGGAGAAGTAACTGATTTTGAGTTTTTCTAACTTTTTTCTTGTTATACTGACAGGAGTGGTGACTTCAAAGCTCTCTATATGCCAGAGCTCAGCACAAAAGTAAATATTTGAATTTTTAAGAATTATTTCTGTTTTTTTTTTAATTTATTTAGACAAGATAGAATACAAAATAAAGCAATTAATTTTTCCATATATTCATAGTCTGTCTTAATATTATCAGCATAAATCCAGGCCTTTGAGATATATATATATATATAGATAGATAGATGATATAGATATAGATGTGTGTGTGTGTGTGTGTGTGTGTGTGTGTGTGTGTGTGTATTATCCTGGGCAATGATTACTTCGGTTTTTGAGTCTTTTACATCATTCACCTATATAATATTTATAAGCTTTTCTTTTTGTGCCTTATATTTTTAATAAAATTTTATTTAAAAAACACAAAAGACACATAGAGTTAATGATGCATGTGATGTCAATTTTATCTGCTTTAAATAGTTTTAATCATTTACTCTTTTGTAGAAAAAATAATCCAAGTTTGGATGACAACTTCTGGAATGACTTCTTGGTTTCACCGTGCCTCTGCTTCCCAATGAAACAATCACAACTGGTAAACATGATAAAAGCAAACAAAGAAAGTCTTTAGAAATCTTTAGAAAGTCTTTAGAAATCATCCTAAGGAAATATAATAAAGAAAAAAATATTGCAGAAAATCTAAATTTTATAAGAACAGTGATAGCCTATAGTACTTGAACCATGCCTAGTTTCATACCGTCCCTCCAAGCATGCCCAATCATCAAGGCAGAAGCTCCAGAGTAGGTAAGTGTGACCAAGAAGACAGTGTTCCTTCTCTCCATGCTCCAAATCAAGGGCTACAGTAACATCTCAGAGAGGCAGGCAACCAGGATTTATCATCTACTCCAGCTCTGCATTGCAGAAGGTCTACTCCAATAATAAACAACTAAGATATCTGAGATTGTCTTCTTCCACACAGCCCACAATCACAGAGTAGTAGTTCTACCTGCATCATGCCATGTTACCTGAGGGCTATAAATCTGTCCCTGAGGAAACTGACTTCAGTTAGAGCAGAGTATAAGAAGTTCAACCCACAGAATGGGAGAAGATATTTTCAAATGACATTACAGATAAAGGGCTGATATCCAAGCTCTATAAAGAACTTTTCAAACTCAATACTCAAAAAACAATTAACCTAGTCCAAAGAAAAAGGGGGGGGGAGTAGAAGACATAAACAGACACTTCTCCAAAGAAGACATGCAAATGGCTAACAGACGCGAAAAAATGCTCAATATCAATAGTCATTATGGAACTACAAATCAAAACCACAATGAGATACCCCCTTATACCAATTAGAATGGTAAAAATTACCAAAACAGGAAAGAACAAATGTTGGTGAGGATGTGGAGAAAGGGGAATCCTCTTACACTGTTGGTGGGAATGCAAGCTGCGACAGCCGCTCTGGAAATAGTATGGAGATTCCTCAGGATGTTAAAAATAGAGCTATCCTACAACCTAGCAATTTCACTACTATGTACTGACCCCAAAGATACAGATTTAGTGAAAAGAAGGGCCACATGCACCTCAATGTTCATAGCAGCAATGGCCACAATAGCCAAACTGTGGAAGGAGCCAAGATGCCCTTCAACAGATGAATGGATAAAGAAGATATGGTACATACATACAGTGAAATATTATTCAGCTATCAGAAAGGATGAATACACACCATTTGCATCAACAAGGATGGAACTGAAGGGGATTATGCTAAGTGAAGTAAGTCAAGCAGAGAAAGACAATTATCATATAGTTTCACTCACATGTAGAACATAATAGCACAAAGGACCATAGGAGAAGGGAAGGAAATCTGAAGGGGGAAAAATCAGAGAGGGAGATGACCCATGATAGACTATGGACCCCGGGGGAAAAAAACTGAGGGCTTCAGAGAGGAGGAAGATGGGGGGATAGGGTAACAGGGTGATAGATATTAAGGAGGGCATGTGTTGTGATAGACACTGGGTGTTATACATAACTAATGAATCACTGAGGACTACACATCAAAAACTAATGATACACTACACAGTGGCTCACTAAGTATTAAAAAAAAAAAAGTGTGGGGCACCTGGGTGGCTCAGTGGGTTAAGCCGCTGCCTTCGGCTCAGGTCATGATCTCAGGGTTCTGGGATCGAGTCTGGCATCGGGCTCTCTGCTCAGCAGAGAGCCTGCTTCCCTTCCTCTCTCTCTGCCTGCCTCTCTTGTGATTTCTCTCTGTCAAATAAATAAAATCTTAAAAAAAAAAAAGTGTAATGAACAAAGGAAAAAAAAAAGTTCACTCTGACTTAAGCCAAAGAGTTAAGAAATCTAGAACTCTAAAGCAATAAAAGTTCAGTGGTAAGCAATTAGCCACCACAGAAGTGCAAATGAAAACAACAACAAAATAAAACAAAACAAAAACCATAATGAGATACTCTTCACACACACACTAGAATCAAAAAGTCAGATTATAACGAGTGTTGAGAATAGGGAGAATTCAAAACTCACATATACTGCTGGTGAAAATGAAAAATTGTACAACTGCTTTGAAAAAATTTCCCAAAGTTTAAACACAGTTATTTTATGCCCCAGCAATTCCACTTCTAGGTATAGGCCTCAGAGAATTGAAAACAAAAATCCACACAAAATATGTATATAAATGTTCATAATAACATTATTCATAATAGCCATAAAAGTAGAATCAACATGAATATTCACCAGATGAAGAATGGATAAATAAAATATGGTATATAAAGGGGCACCTGGGTGGCTCAGTGGGTTAAGGCCTCTGCCTTCGGCTCGGGTCATGATCCCAGGGTCCTGGGATCGAGCCCCACATCGGGCTCTCTGCTCCACAGGGAGCCTGCTTCCTCCTCTCTCTCTGCTTGCCTCTCTGCCTAGTTGTGATTTCTCTCTGTCAAATAAATAAAATATAAAAAAAAATATATGGTATATACATACATAAACACACACACACATTTATAAAATGGAATACAATTTAGGCATAAAGAAGAAGTACTACTAAAAAGTTACAATCTGATGAACTTTAAAAATATTGTGCTAAGTAAAAGAAATTAGTCACAAGTGACATATATGAGTCTCTCTCTCTCTCTCTCTCTATATATATATATATACATATATTGCACAGAATAAGAAATTTCCTAGGGCTGTGGGGGCTGGATAGATATGGTGGATGAGTAAATCCCAATGGTTTTGCCTTTTTTGGGGGGATGATGAGATATTCTACAACTGATTGTAGTAGTAGTGTTGTGCAACTGCAAATAAACTAAAAATATGATGTATTGTCTATCTTAAATGAGTGAATTGTATAGTAGATAACTATACTTCAATAAAGCTATTATTAAAAAATCCTAGGTGCTATTACACTAAAATTATTTTTTAAGTAATCATACATTCTATTAACTATTTTTCTCCCACAATGTACTAGTAACTTTACGTTCATTATCTTAAAAGCACATAGTAACCAGGGAAAATATACATTCGTATGACAGTTTTCCAGAGGAAGGATTATGCCCAGGGAATTCAACCTTCCCAAAGTCACTTGGCTCTTATATTGGAGCAGTCTCTCTGTAGTACACTAAGCTAACTCTACTATTATTTAATTTAAGGAACGTGTTTAAACTAGTGCAAAATACTGTGTAATAAAACATTACATTACATTTTTATTCATTCTTGTAGACATTTGCTCAATAAATATTTACTGAATTCCTCATACTGCCCAAGCCTGACCTAGGCACTGGGGCATTAATTTAAAGAAAATGTGTTTTATTTTCCAACTCAGCACAGCTCTGTTCTATCAAGAAAATAGTTTCTGCAATTTGCAGGCTCATTAGTCCCTTGGGTGAATACAACTTAGATTTATCATGGAACAATAAAGAAGATGGAATTTTTTTTTACTGTATTTTATATCAAATATAAATCCACAGCAGGTTTTTGTAATTAGTTTTATAAGTCACAAAATGAGAATATTTCTGTTCTCTCTCTCTCTCTTTTTACCTAAACAAAATCTGAATTGGCATTTTTTAGGAGGATTAGCTGTACAGACAATAACAGGTAGAGATAGCAGAGGATTAAATTTACTGTTGGTATTTTCAATCTTCTTTTTTTTGTTGTTGTTGGTATTTTCAATCATCTGAGTCAATCCAACCCCACAGATGTATCTGTGCCAGATGACAAATGGATTTTAGTACATACACTCAAGAAATGCTCAGGATGACATGAGTCTCTCAGTTTTTCTGGATCTCTGAGTTTTGACATGGCTTAAAGGAAGAAGTCTTCTGAAGATAAAATTCACAGGACTTGAATGAAAGTGAAAAGATATACCCCTGGTTAGAATGCATATGAAATTGCAGCACTACATTATTACACAAGTTGACTAGGGCAATTACAGTTATCTGAACAAATTTCTCAAAGAAAAAGCACAGTAGTACAACTAAGGGGAGACTGCACTCAAGTCGGAGACATTTATCTTTAACTACCAGCTATAGGAAGCAGAACTTGCAAATTTTTGAGGGTAAAGTGAAAGACAAAAAAGATGATAACCAATTTCATTGACCATCATATCTTTTTGGTTGGAGTGTTATTTGATACTGGATTTTTTTTTTTTTTAAGATTTTATTTATTTGACAGAGAGAGAGATCACAAGTAGGCAGAGAGGCAGGCAGAGAGAGAGGGAAAGCAGGCTCCCCGCTGAGCAGAGAGCCTGATGCGGGGCTCAATCTCAGGACCCTGAGATCATGACCTGAGCCTATGGCAGAGGCTTAACCCACTGAGCCACCCCGGTTCCCCAATACTGGATTTTTTGATAACTTGACAGTTCGTCTCCAAATTAAGAATTTCTTTGACTAATGTGATTCTAAAAATATATAGTCCACAAAATTATGTCTTGAAGATATTAGTTTCTCTTTACCTTCTCTTTACCTCTCTTACATCCAAATCACTGCTATTTCAAACTAACCTTCTGCAAAATCTAAAATACTGATCTCTAAATGTACTCATCTTCAGTCTTTTTAAACATTGTCAGAATGATTGCAAAAATATGTAGAATAAGTCATGTGGTTTCCTAATTATATTTTCAAATGTCTATTTCTCTTAGAGTGAATGCAAACCCTTTATTATTTAGAAATACAAGACAGTATATGAGCTAACTCTTTATTTACTATCTCATGACGTAGAGCTCTAATCACACTAACTTCCTTACTTTTCTTCAAAATCACTAAACTTACATGTTGGCTTAGTAGTGGCTCCCACTGCTTAAAATAATTCTCTTCCAGCATTTAGCATGGCTGGATTATTCTACATTATATTGATATTTTCAAAGAACCAGCTTTTTGTTTTATTGATTTTTTTTCTATTGATTTCCACTTTTCAGTTTCACTGATATCTGCTCTAGTTTTCAATATACTGCTTTGTGTGTTTTTCTTTTTCTAGTTTCCCATGGTTAAATCTTGGATTATGGGGGCAGCTGGGTAGTACAGTCAGTTGAGTGACCAACTCTCTGTTTCACCTCAGGTCAACTGGAGCCCAATTCAGGGCTCATATTGAGTGTGGAGCCTGTTTAAGACTCTCTCTCCCTCTTTCTCTGACCCTCCCAGCCACTTTCTTTCTTTCTCTCCCTCTCTAAACTAAATAAAATCTTAAAAAAAAAAAATCCTGGATAATGACTATAGACTTTTCTCTCTCTCTTTTTTTTTTTTTGTAAGAGATTTTATTTATTTATTTGACAGAGAGAGACGTCACAAGTAAGCAGAGAGGCAGGCAGAGAGCAGAGGAAGTAGGCTCCCTGCTGAGCAGAGAGCCCTATGCAGGGCTTGATCCCAGGACCCTGAGACCATGACCTGAGCTGAGGGCAGAGGCTTAAACCACTGAGCCACCCAGGCACCCCTAGACTTTTCTCCTTTTCTAATATATACATTCCATGCTGTAAATTTCCCCATAACCACTGTTTTTACTGTATCCCACAAATTTTAAGTTATATTTTCATTTTTACTTAGTTCAAAATATTTTTAAATTTCTCTTAAGATTTCTTTGACTATACCCCCTTCAGAAGATTTCTTTGACCTCGGGTTATTCAGAAGTATGCTGGTTAGTCTTCAAGTACTCTGAAATTTTTCCAGCTATCTGTCATTAATGTCTAGTATAATTCCACTGTAGTTAGAGAAGATATTTTGGACAATTTCTATTCTTTTAAATTTCTTAAGGTGTGTTTCATGTTCCAGTATGTGGTCTATCTTAATGTTCCAAGTAAGTTTGAGAAGAACGTGTATTCTGCTGTTGTTGGATGATGTACTCTATAGATTTCTTGATCCATTCAGGCTACTATGACAGAATACTATTAACCGAATGGCTTATAAAAAACAGAGTTTCATTTCTCACAATTCTGGACACTGGAAGTTTGAAATCAGGGAGCCAGTATAATGGGGTTCTGTGAAGACTCTCTTCCTGGTTCACCGACAGCCATTGTATTCTCAAATGGTGGGAGAACAGCAAGAGAACCTCTCTGGGGTCTCATTTATAAGGATATCAATCCCATTCATTCACAAAGATTCTACCTTCATGACCGAATGACTTGCCAAATGTCCCACCTCTTAAAAACCATACTGGGAGTCAGTATTTCAATATACGAATTTTGGGGGAAACTCAGTCCACAATAGATGCCAATTAGATTCAGTTGGCTGATGATGTTATTCAGTTCAACTATATCCATATTGCCAGGAGCAGCAAGAAATTTTTCCCCAAATTCCCTGTAAGAACCACAAGATTCCTGGAGGTAAGGACTCACAAAAACATGGAGCATGTATGCCAACATGTATGTATGTGAGCACACTGCTGATAGCAATTATTTCAAGTGAATTGAATGCTGGGTGGTGTTTTCAATTTTTATGTTATATACTTCTATATTGTTTGGTTTTTCAAAAATAATTATCTATACTTACAATTAAAAGCACTTTATTTTTTTTAAGTTTTTTTTTAAGTTTATTTGACAGAGATCACAAGTAGGCAGAGAGGCAGGCAGAGAGAGAGAGGAAGGGCAGCAGGCTCCCCACTGAGCAGAGAGCCCAACACGGGGATTGATCCTAGGACCCTAAGATCATGACCCGAGCCGAAGGCAGAGGCTTTAACCCACTGAGCCACCCAGGCGCCCCAAAGTCACTTTTAAAGAAAATGATGGGGAAAGTGAACTTAAAACCTCCAACAGGAATTTCAGTTTTGTTAAACAGACTCTACTTGAGAACAGATACTATGTCAATCTGATTTAACTCTGTATCTCTAGCTCCAGACATAGGGGATGCACAATATGTACTTGATAAATACTTTTAGAATACATGGAAGCCTTCAAGAGCAACCATCAAGGATTTTATTAGAAACCATCAATACAAACCACCACTGGAGGCCACCATTGAGAGCAAAAAAATTGTACATTTTCTATTGTTGAACAATTATTGCTCAGCAGCCTCCAGCTATCTCTTCAATACCAATATGAACTGTCTATGTTATTGACGGAAGCATAAAAAATTATCAATATTTCCACTAAACTTCGTTGAAGGAAAGTTTACTGGATTAGATGCCCAGAAAGATGGAATGACAACATAAATGATTTATAGAAATCTTGAAACAAAAGTCATCTTTCAGATTATGGTAGAAAATTTGACCCAGTCTGAAAAAGATGGTTACAATACACTATAATAAATTATTTTCTTCTGAAATATTTTTCTTTTCTCTCTTGCCTCCTTCCTTCTTCCTTGTCACAGTTCTCTTAAAAATCTGAAATCTGTTTTTCAACATGACTGACTTTCTACTACTGTTCTGACTGTTATTCAGGTAAAATTCATGATGAAGGGAAATTATTCATGTAAGTTAAAAAAAAAGTACTTGCCAGATTGCAAGAAGTTTTATATACAACAGAATAAAACACGATTTAATTAGAAACAAAAAGTCTGTTTCCTAGGACTGCAGTCAAGTAAAGTTTTGAATTTAGGGGCCAGATGGTTGTCTAAAATAGAACATATTTTAGATTCTTTGGTAGCAGCCAAGTAGACTTAAATCAGCTGGATGAGAGGTTCACTTTAATCAGGTCAACCAACAGTTGTTACATCAAAGCCGACTGAATTTCAGAAACTCAGTGAAATAAAACAAGTAATTCCCACATCCCAACCTTCTACTGAGGTAATGCATACAACTTATTTCTCATTTCTCTGTTTAAAGATTTGCTTATGTCATAGAAATTTACTTAATGTTTTATAAAAATAAGTCTAAATACAATGAAATTAAACAAATGTAGTCTGCAAGATGTAACTGACAGATCAAATTTATTGAAATCCATGATGAATACTTACATGTTATCAAAACTCTTCATTCAATTTCTTTCATATAATGATTTGAAATGTCCTTTGCAAACAATATTAGAGAAATTAAAATTAAATGGATAACTTAGAGTTTAATTTCAAAGTCATTCTGAAACCATAGTAAAATTCTTAAATTATTTCTCATTAAAACCTTTTAAATTTAAATATTAGTGCCTTGATTCCCCTAATCTTGAGTTTACCCATATGATATTGGCAATATGACTAAATAATTGTTGAGAATTCTCTCCATTTTAATATTCTCCCATTACCAGTTATCACACCAGAAGGAAGGACTTACACTATTCATTTTATCATTCATTCAGCTGGTAAGTATTGAGCAGCTGTATGTAAAAGCAAGTCTTTGAGAGGCAGGAATGAAGAGAGAAAAGACATAGGAAATTCTTTCTCTCATGGAACTTATATTTGACTATGGGTAAAAAGGCAGATAATAAAGAAATATGTGAGTTGTAGTAAGTGTTGAAAAGAAAATTAATGCAAAAGACTAGAGAGCTTTAAAGAAGGTATATTTTCTATAAAGGAAAAAAAATGTGTGGGAGAGCAAAAGAGTACTGTAGTAGGGGAGGGGATAAATTTTAATGAGGTTGTCTTGGAAAGAGGTGAAAGAATTGGCTGCCAATATGATCAGTGATATTTTTTATTTCTTTAAATTATTCAATTTTTTGAAAGTCTGAAGAATATCATTTTAGATAATTGGTGTGATGTACATATTTGAGAGAGTTCTGCAAATTTTAGAGAAATAAAAGAATGGATGGATTTTTGAGCAGAGGAAAAATAATATCTGTTAAAATAGGATTCAAAATGTAAAATGTGGATGAATATACAGATGTATTTCTCTATTTTTATTCAATTTTCTGCTTGTGAACTTAGAGGACAGTTATCTCCTGGAACTAATACAAGTGGTAGTAAGATTAAGAGGGTGAGGTATATAAGGAAATTATATCCTGGAAAATGTGGCAGATAACTCACTAGGGAAATGTGAAAATACGGAAACATGGATAATTGATGTTTGAGGTGGGCAATCTGACTTTAGAACATCATCACCAGTTGATTTATCAATGACTTCCTCTTCCCCTTCCCTCAATTTTTCTGATCTTCTCTCCCACAAGAAAAATTCTACCCATTGAGGAAATAACAGTAAAAGATTTCAGTAATACACTTCTGAAATTTTATTTAATTAATACATATACTATTACATGCTACATGTAAAACATAACATATGCTATACATACACACATACATGGATGTGTGTCAAAAGCTTTACCGTAAGGAAGCTACTTCATATGTTTCTAAATATATGTAATATAGAAAAAAGTTTTTTTTAAGATTTTATTTATTTATTTGGGAGAGAGAGAGCACAAGTAGAGGGAGCAGAAGCAGACTCCTCTCTGAGCAAGAAGCCCAGTGCAGGATTCAATCCCAGGACCTTGGGACCATGACCTGAGCCAAAGGCAGACATTTGACCGACTGAGCCACCCAGGCGCCCTAGAAAAAGTTCTTGCTTAAAGTATATTTAGTTAATAGGCTGAAAATATTTCCAATATAAGACAATTATATTTTTTTCTATCAAGTATAAATTAGGAGTCCAATATTGAGCAATAGGAATTATTTTTAGATTTTGCAACATATAATTACACTACTATATTTTCATGCTAACAATAGTTATGTATTTTTTCCTTTTCCTTCAGTATTATCTTTTTACTACTTTAGACACTTCTGTTGATTATTAGAAGCAAACTGCATTTGTACATCTTCCTATGAAAAAGATAAAAGGTAAGAACATAGTTTCTTATTTTTAATACATGATATTAGTTTTTCTTTAGAGTTCCGTAAGCTTTATGAAAACATTCTCCCCTCAAAGTCAGATCAATAGATATAACTTGCTACAAAGATAGTTGGGAGTTTGGTGGTTCAAAATGCTCTAAGAATAAAGAGATTATCAGTCTGTCCTTAAGTCTCATATGCATTTTGAAAGGACTATTGACTTTTTTGGTATATAATTCTATTACCTGTAAAATAAAATTACAAATAAATTTAAATTTAATAGCAGTATAGAAGTATCATATAATATTTAGCAATTCTAGAGGAATAAAAATAGCAGTTATTTATAAACATCAGGTATACATCTATATTTTTATATTATATTTATTTATTTAATATATAATTTATTTAAGGGAAGAAGTTTTCGGTAATTTTTAAATCACACTGCCTTAAATAGTGGTAATGCATTTTTGTACTTTTTCCCTTTATTTAATGAAGTTAAAAACAGCAAATACTTTCTCATTTTTTTAAAGCAAGTAATGCTGAGACTTTCTCTCAATTTCCACTCTCCCCCTTTCATTTAGTAAGGAAAATCTTGGTTATCCTGTGCTTCCTGCTATCTAGCTAGCAAGAACAGTTTACAGCCCCTCTTGTAGCAAAGATATTGTGGAATTCAGTCTTGCTCAGTGGGAGATGAGGAAAAATTACCTGCCAAATTTCTTAATCATATATTTCAGGGAAGCTGTTTTTCTCCTCCCTCTTTCCTCCATCCTAAGGACTAGTATGGGAAAAGACAGTGAACGTGCCAGCACTAGCTATGTGGTTAGGGTTGATGATGCAAAAAGGTAGAAAAAGATTGTATACCTATATGTCTTCCAGCAGCTGAGATGCAAGGTCCCACAGCCCCCTATCAGACTTTGGTATGCTTGAGAAAATGAATCTTAAATCCTGTTAAAGTCACTGTTATTTGCAGGCTAATAAAGCAACTAAATAAATAGCATAGCTAATAAAGAATATGCATTTTAAAAATCTGCAAGTATGAAATCGCAGCTCTGTTTAAACACTTGTAATTACTTACCCCCATTACCGAAGAATACATTAAAAAATAAATAAATATGGGGCGCCTGGGTGGCTCAGTGGGTTAAAGCCTCTGCCTTCGGCTCGGTCATGATCTCAGGGTCCTAGAATCCAGCCCTGCATCGGGCTCTCTGCTCCGCGGGGAGCCTGCTTCCTCCTCTCTCTCTGCCTGCCTCTCTGCCTAGTTGTGATTTCTCTCTGTCAAATAAATAAAATATTTTAAAAAATAATAATAAATAAATAAATGTGATTTTATTAAATTTCACTATATAATAAGAGAATGTTTCTCTTCACATAAATGTTGATGTCTGGATGCTCTGAAGCTGCATTTTCTTAAGACAAACAAATATGCTCTTATATTCAATATATCATTTTCTTCTTGGTAACATTTGGAGAAATACAACGTGTATTTCTAAAATAGCCTTTGATACAGATGTACTGAAAAGAAGGGCCATCTGTACCCCAATGTTTATAGCAGCAATGGCCACGGTTGCCAAACTGTGGAAAGAACCAAGATGCCCTTCAATGGACGAATGGATAAGGAAGATGTGGTCCATATACACGATGGAGTATTATGCCTCCATCGGAAAGGATGAATACCCAACTTTTGTAGCAACATGGACGGGACTGGAAGAGATTATGCTGAGTGAAATAAGTCAAGCAGAGAAAGTCAAGTATCATATGGTTTCACTTCTTTGTGGAGCATAACAAATAACATGGAGGACATGGGGAGATGGAGAGGAGAAGGGAGTTGAGGGAAATTGGAAGGGGGGGTGAACCATGAGAGACTATGGACTCTGAAAAACAACCTGAGGGTTTTGAAGGGGCCAGAGGTG
The DNA here is from genome assembly GCF_922984935.1 of Meles meles. Classification (NCBI taxonomy): domain Eukaryota; kingdom Metazoa; phylum Chordata; class Mammalia; order Carnivora; family Mustelidae; genus Meles; species Meles meles. The sequence goes on from NC_060069.1 coordinate 74,302,026, forward strand.
GGAGGCTGGGGGAACCAGGTGGTGGGTAATAGGGAGGGCATGTATTGCATGGAGTGGTACAAAAAAAATGAATACTGTTACGCTGAAAAGAAATAAAAAAAAAAAGTGAAAAAAAATAATAAAATAGCCTCTGTTAGCCCCTGCCTTCCAGCTCAAACCCTGGTCATTCTCCCATTTCCTTTCCCATGTGTCTGCACTCACCACCACAAATAGCACCCCAGCATGGATACTTCAGAATGCCAGTCAAACTGGCTTTCCAATACCTTTTATCATGGGCTCAGTGCTCACACTTTAGGGTCTCTTACTTCTTTCTGCTTTTCCATTTTAAGCCACCTGTGGTTAGTATGCCCATACATGGGCAAAACCAAGTAGCTACCTGGTCTTTCAGAGAGAAAAAGAGGAGCACCAAAGCATTCCATGGGACTCTGCAGTAGACAGATTGGGTTTGGTCATCTAAGAATGAAACCGATTTCTTTAAAATCAGGTAACTGAAGGGCGACTGGGTGGCTCAGTCATTAAGCATCTGCCTTGGCTCAGGTCATGAATCCAAAGTCCTGGGATTGAGCCCCACATTGGGGTCCCTGCTCATTGGGAAGCCTGCTTCTCCCTCTCCCACTCCCCCTGCTTGTGTTCTCTTTTTTGAGCTCTCTCTCTCTCTGTCAAATAAATAAATAAAATCTTTTAAAAAAAGAACAAAATAAGATAATTGCTAAAATCATTCTTAAATTGCATTGTCAACCAGTGGGATAGAAGCAAATCAGAGCTTACCGTTTATTCATCAACAATTTAGATAGTGTCTTTTTGTCCAAATGTAAGGTATGCAAACGCCACATGTGCTCTTTGACTTCCATGTTTAAAAGAACAGGTTTTAAAGGAACAGAATAAATGGACCTGCTATATTATGTGTTTTATTGTGTTACATCATTCTGTCTGAAGGGAATAGCAGAAACAATCTTCTGGTTCAGGATTCTCAAAATTTGTTCTCTGTGTTCTAAGGAGGGAAGGTGCTAAGAACAGGTGGTAGAGACACAACTGGCCTCCAGTCATAACTAGTTCTATGAACTAACATTCATATTTACAGCTTCAAAAATGAGCAACATCTGCTCTATAAATACATTTTATATGAAGAAAATGGTTAATCTGGTTTGACTAAATAACAAACCATTCTAGGATATATCAAATATTTCCAAATTATAAATGCATCAGTTTATTTATGATTTATTTTATTTATAATTTCAAACTCAGGACAGATCAAATTAATTAAATTTTTGTCAATATTTAGATTTGACTGTCCTTTTGAGTTCCCTGAACATAATATACGTAACACCTCTATTGCAGTCCATAAAACACCATCTTGTGAGAGTTTTTTTCCTCTACCACCTGAGAGCTTCAAAAAAGCCAGAATCAAGTAAGAATCATGTTACGAGTTGCAGTCCTTAATACAATGGTTGCTATATATTAGTGTTAAGTCACTGTTTTACAGGGAAACTAAGTGCATAGTATATGTAATTTTTAGGTTCATATTAGAAGTGTCTCCCCGTATGTACATGATAGAACTGAGTTTCTTTTATTTATTTATTTATTTATTTTTAAAGATTTTATTTATTTATTGGATAGAGAGACATCACAAGTAGGCAGAGAGACAGGCAGAGAGACAGGAGGAAGAAGGCTCCCCACTGAGCAGAGCGCCTGATGCAGGGCTTGATCCCAGGACCCTGAGATCATGATCTGAGCTGAAGCCAGAGGCTTAACCCATAACCCACTGAGCCATCCAGGTGCCCCAAAAGAACTGAGTTTCTATATGAATTTGAAACTAGAGAACTAAATACCCACTCTATGTAGAGGATTCTACTGAGAAGTTCTTGTAAAATATAACCACTGGCACAGAGAACATGGAATTCTTGGGGGAATATCTAAGTTGGGCAGAGGGTGTAGACTCTTAGATAAGGCAATCATCTTCCAGTACGACATGATAAGGCAACAGTTTTCCAGGATGATGTTTTCATGATGATTCAGCAAGTGAAGAAGCAAATCTGCAGATTCCAGGGGGGCTAGTTATGGTAATTGTTACTTAGTAATATCGGGGAGATTCTGGTTTGTCAAATAAAGAAATCTGAATTCAGAGTTTTGCCTTAGGAAGTTGTTATCCTTCCACTTTGGGGACAGGAATAACAGACTAGAAGCTGTAGAGAATTTGCTGATGCCTGGAAAGCACAATGTGTTACTCAACTAAAGCACTGGCAGTTCAACTCAAATCTGGTCATTTAAAATAGACTTCATTACTTAGTCATTTTCTAGTACTTCAGGAATTTATCTAAACATTCACCCCCCAAAATCACAGTGAATTGTCTTTTTACTTGTTTACTCTTGTTATTTCATTTTGTTTTATTTTTCCACCTGACTTTTTCTAGTCACTTACTGTTAAAAGTGCATTTTCATTCTTCTTGAGTTTGAAAATGTGTAAGACTCTTACGGTTCTTATAAGTTAAAACACTGGAGTTATCATTATAGAAAATAGTTTTGACAAACTGATTTTGTTTTATTTTGTTTTTACCACAGGATTTTATTATAAAAATCGGTCAGTATATCCGCACAACTAAATTTTTAGATGATTCTACATTCATCCAAATGAGCATTATATTAGGTATTATGTCACTGAACTCAGATAAAGAGAGGTCATCAACAGGGTATGTAGCTATAGTCAATAAACGATTTCATTTTAGAATATTGAACTTGTATTAGTATCGTTGTGACTAAACATTTTGTGTGATATCTAAAAAAAACCAACCCTAAATATTCCCTAAATGTTTGATGAATCATATCACTTTTGTTATCATGCACTTTTATATACTGAACAATATACAGTAAACAAAGCAATCACTGTTTTGCTCTGTTTTGCAATTCAGTTTTAAAAAATATTAAAAATCAACATGATATACACTTCACCAAAGACAGTAGTGTAATGGAAATACTACAATCTTTGAAACAGAGTTTGAGGCAATTTCTGAACTTGGACTTACTTAATCTCTCTCAGCCTCATGTACCTCATTTGTAAAATAGGGATAACAATACTTTCATCATAGGGTTCTTGTAAAAATTAAGAAAAATATGTATTTACTGCTTATCACTTCCCAGGCCTTTCATAAATGATGGAACTTTTCTTCTCCTTGGCATTTACTTTTAGTAAAATATAGTGAACTTACATAAAGAAGCATCTAAGAATGGAGATCATAATATTTTCTATTCATATTATTAATGAAGAAGAATTTAATGAGAATCTTATAAGAAAGATAATTCACAGTTACCCAAATGACAATATTGCCTGAACTGGGGATACAGCAAGGGACAAGGGGAACAAAGTTCATATCCTGATGGAGATTCCATTATATTAGCGGAGATAAAGAATAAACAATGACAATTTCAGGTAAGTAAAACTGTAACAAAAAATAAAAAGAGATCTAAAATAGAGAGTGATTCTGAGGAATGGGACACATTTTGTTTTGGAAAGGATTTTATGGAAGACATTTAAGAGGAGATTGATATTTTCACCGAAAATTTAAATGATGAGAAGAAAAATGCCATACAAAGATTTGGAGAAAAAAAGAATCTCAGGTAAAGTGAAGAAAAATTGTCAATTCCCTAATATAAGAGTGGACATGTGTTTTAGATTCAGAATATACATCCTCTTGGCTGGATTACAGTTTAGGATACCACTGAAGTGTTGGGTGAGGCTATATCATACAGAATCTTGAAGTCAGTGGTGATGAGTTGGGTTTTGGTCCAAGTAAATGGGAGAGATACTATGTGATTTCAAGAAGTTGAGTTTTTAAAGATTTTATTTATTTATTTATTTTTAGAGAGATAAGGGGGAGGGCCAGAGGCAGAGAAAGAGAGAGACTGAATCTAAAGCAGACTCCCCACTGAGCATGGAGTCAGACAAGGGGCTCAATCCTACCACCCTGAGATCATGACCTGAGTTGAAATCAAGAGTCAGATACCTAACCAGCTGAGCCACCCACATGCCCCACAAGCAGTTGTGTTTTATGATGTCTTTATTTACATATTGTTTTCTATTTCAAAAAAAAACAACAAAGATTGTGGTGATATAGAAAATCTAAGGGCAAGTGAAACAAAGAGTTAGAAAGTTGATTTATATATCTTAGGAAGCAAATCCATTTAAAAACAAATCGATGGTAAAAATGGACACTTAAAAGATGAAGACAGACTATGTAAATGTAAAAATCATCTTCTATATATAGAAATTTATAGCAAACATGAAATATGTATAGTGCAAAAAAACTTCCATAGATGAGTCAGTGACAAACAATTCACAGGAAAGTAAACAAAAAAAGTGGTTTTCACTTGACCCTAACACAGATGGAGAAAGAATAACTGGGAAATAAACAATTATAAAATGCCGGCAATGAAAGTGCTTTCCAAAATAGTTCATAGGTGCAGTGACCTAGCTGCCCACAAAGAGTCAGATAATAGCAATATGATAGGAAAATGTCAGGATTTAATTGTGATCTGAATTATGGAGCCCCCAAAAAGTTTACTTCATGTCTGGACAACAGGAAATTGATGTCATTTATCAACCACAGTTGTTATGAAAGGGGGCTATTAACATAACTGCTGTTATTTTTGGAGGAATGTGATGAATTACAAAAACAGAAGCTGAAGTCCAGCAACATCCATTCTCTTGGACTATAACTATTTGTTCCATCTTGATATAGATTATATAAAGCCATTTGAAAATGTTTTATTGGCTTCTCCTGGCATACCTAATTATAATATATTTAAATAAGAAGTACATATTTTGATGGAGATGCCTCAACTGGAAAATAAAACTGACTCCTCTAAATATTTTACTTTTTTCCCACCTTTAAAAGATTTCCCGTTTTAGATTTTTTTTAGTTTATTTATTATTTTTTCTTCCTTTTTTTATTATGTTCAGTTAGCCAACATACAACACTCCATTAGTTTTTGACATAATGTTCAATGATTCATCAGTTGCATGTAACACTCAGTGCTCATCAAAAAACTTGCCCTCCTTAATACCCACCACTCAGCTACCCCAACCCCCTACCCTCCTTCTGTAATCTTCAGTTTGTTTCCTGGAGTCCAGAGTCTCTCATGGTTTTTCTCCCTCTCTGATTTCTTCCCACACAGTTTTCCCTCCCTTCCCCTATGGTCCTCTGCTCAATTCCTTCTTTCCACATATGAGTGAGACCATATGATAAATGTCTTTCTCTGCTTAACTTATTTCACTTAGCATAATCCACTCCAGTTCCTTGTCAATGCAAATGGTAGGTATTCATCATTTCTGATGACTGAGTAATATTCCATTGTATATTTGAGCTATATCTCCTTTACCCTTTCATCTGTTGAAGGACATCTTGAGTCCAGTTTTAGATTTCAAAATCTTCTGTCTTTCATTGTTTGTTGCATTTTCATGGCAGGGGGTAGGAGTGGGGGGTGGAAGGTTGTAGGGGAATAAACTCTGAAACTTAACCAAAGCAGCTAAAAGTAAGTCTCCAGTTTTCCTTGAAGGACCATGTAGTAAAGAGCAATCTGTGCAAAACCATCAAGTCATTAAAATCTCTGTCATTATAACCCAGAGCTTTTGGAATGATGTCTCTATTATAGAATTATGTGTTTCTAAGAATACAGACCATGGGTGAACATTACAAATTATAACATAATTTAACTTAGGAGATCATATGTGTGTTTGTGTGTGTGTATATATATGTATGTATATATAATACATATTCACAAAGATGTATACATATCTTTGTGAATTACCAATGATAATGTCTAAGGAAGGCTTTTGTTGAAAATGTTAAAGAAAAGTTAGAGATGTACCTAAGCAAGCACTTTCTGTAATTCTGTTAATGGAGGGGTTCAGAATACAGAGATACAAAGAATACAGGTAAGAATAAAAAGAATATGTGTTCCAAAATAGGAACGATTCCTAGTTCATTTTCTATTGTGAGAGTCCACAAACAAGAGCTTCCCTTTTTACTCATCTATTCACAGATCCAGTTACACCTTCTTTCAACATATCCTAACACCTGTGCTTTTTTTTTTTTTTTCCCTTTAAGGTATATGATAAATCAAGAACGGAAAAGTTGATGAACCTCTTAATGACCTGCCCTCTCTTTCTCTTTTCATTAAGCATAAAGTAATGATTTGGAATAAAAGTTGCTGGTAAATGTCACTCACAGAATCTCAGTACCCACAATTATTCTTCGTTATAGGTTAACTAGAATTGAGGGTGAAGCATCTTATTAAAAATGGACAGTTTAATTTGTGCTTTCATATTCATCTCCCAATCCTATGTATTATCCACCTACTATAAAATGAATTGTAAATATCTTATCTCTACAAAAAATTTAAAACCCATTAAAGATTTCATTATGTTAGGTATATCTGTGGCACAGAAATCATGAGGCAGGATAGTATGAATATTTTACAAATAATGTTTTTCCCCCCTCTTTCTTTGACCGTTTTAGAAATAATGTTAATCATACCCTGAGGTTAACAAAATTCCTTATCACCATATAAGCATCCTACTCAACACTTCGACTTCATGACCACAGTTCTTAGCCAACTTAACACCCATTTAGAACAAAGGTTTAGAGCCCGACTCTTATGCTAACAGGCTTCCTGAAGAAACAGGAAAAAATCTGCTTCTCTCTGTTCTATATCCTTAAGTCTATTTGACCTTGACTACATAGAAATTGCTGCAAACTGCCTGATCTTCTATTTAACATACTGATCTTCTGTAAGATAAATTTATATGTTATATAACTAACAAACATATAAATTATTGTTATTGGTCTTTGTGTAACTATTTTGAGGACTCAAAGTTATTTTCTACTTTTTATTTGAAACAACAGGAGCAACAAAATAAACAAACAAACAAAAAAAGTAGCCACATAAAATCCATTCTTAAACAGCCTTAAATGTATATAGTTTATTTCCTAAAAAACAGCAAAATCTAGTATTTCCTACTCAGGGATGACATTCCTCCTTTTTGCAACACAGCAGATTAACCCCATTTGTTTTACTCTAAATTGTATCGTGCTTTTCTGTAAGTACTAAAAATGCCAGTAGTTTCAGCAGCAATTTGCCACTTAACAAAACTCCAAGTAACACTGTAGTATTCCACTTGCGAACAGTGCTATGTTTTATCCAGAGGAAATTAAGAGGCGATGCCAAAATCCAATTACGAAGTACTAGAATTTCAGCACCTAATTCCCAAGTGCTACTATCAGCATAAATTCACTGGCTGTGTGTTTCCATAACAGTCTACCAGGTATCGAAACTGTAGCATAGCATCTCGCATGTGAATTCCATGACCAACAAGTGACTTTGTGAGCTTGAATAGCTCCAGATGATTATGCATAAAATTTCTGCTCATTAGTAAAAGGTGTCAACTTCTGCTTTAAGATCTCCCAGATAGAAAATTAACATAATTTTCTCACCCAGCATGTATATTTCCTACACATGAAAAACAATTTGAGGTGCCACTTTCTCAGCCTGCTCAGTGGTGCCAGAAAAAAAAAAAATATGTATATGTTTTCGTTCCACACTATTACACATTTAGGATTTAGGATTTTTTATCCTAAGCCAAGATGCTCAAACCAACTCAGAATCTTTATACTTACCCAGAGTCAGCTAAATTTTCCATTTCTACAATTGTTACTCTAAATTTTATCACTCTTTTCCAGTCTTAATCTCTGTTACTGTCCCCATCATCTCAAGTGATGACCTTATCTTGTACAATCCAGATCAAATAGACGCTCTCTAGCATCAGTGGCCCAATTTCCCAACCCTACTTCTAAACACATATCTGAAATAGTACCTATTGTTTGACTATGCCCTGACCTTGTCAAAAGAGCCATACTTCTTTTCCAAGGCTAACCCATTACCTCAGATCTATTCACAGTGCTATTCATTCTGTACTCTCAGGAAACATTCTCCAACACTTACACTCTCTTGAATATTTCCCCCTCATGATTTTGCCTTATCAGTCTTTAATTCCTGTATGTGATTTCCATTCTAAAATAACATTATTTTCTGAAATTTTCTTTTTTAAAATATTTAACAGCTATACTTTATTATTTTAATAATAATAATAATAGCAATAATAATGAGATAGCGGGGCGCCTGGGTGGCTCAGTGGGTTAAAGCCTCTGCCTTCGGCTCAGGTCATGATCCCAGGGTCCTGGGATCGAGCCCCATATCGGGCTCTCTGCTCAGCAGGGAGCCTGCTTACCCCCTCTCTCTCTGCCTGCCTCTCTGCCTGCTTGTCATCTCTGTCTGTCAAATAAATAAATAAAATCTTTAAAAAAAAAATAATAATGAGATAGCAACAAAAATAATAGTGGCAAACAAGTAACCATCACTCACTGTTCCTATTCCTTCTTTTTTATTATTACATCATTTGACAGATATATTTTTTCAACACTCCACTCAATACTGGTGTTTTAACATTGTTAGGAACTTTATTATTATGGAATTTTTTTCAATGACAGTTGTTAGATGGATAAGAAAAATGATCAAAAGCAAAAAAATCAGATAAATGCCACACAGCCATTTGATAGAAGGGAAAGACTTTAAAGCAACTTCTTTTTGTTGGTTTTCAGCAGGCTAACTCTGATTTTCATGTCTTACATTCTTTGTATTTATCTCGTGTGAGGTCCCCATAACCTCCTGTAATTGATATCTTTCTCGAACTATGAGGAATTGTGAATAATTCTTCTGTTCCAAATATTCCCTGTAACCTTAGATCCTTTCTCCTCTGAGTCTCTAATTGCATGTATGGTAGAGTATTTAATATTATTCCACAGGCCACCAAAACTTGGTTCAATACTTTTTTTTCAATCCTTTTTATCCTTTTCAGAATAAAAACTGCTGTTTACACATCTTTAAATTGACTAATCCCTGTGATATTTCCAAAATCTCCTATCCAAAAAAATCAGTATTTGTTTATTTTAATTGCAGATATTGTACTTCTTAGTTCCAGAATTTTCATTTTGTTATTTTGTTAGTTTTCTTCTCTCTTGACAATTATGGTCATCTTTGCCCTTAATTTGTAAACATAAAGAGATAAAGGTAGAGGCAGAAGTACAGGGAGAGAGAGGCAGAGGTAGGGTCAGAAAGAGGGAGAGAAAGAACAGAGATAATAACTGCTCTAAAATCTTCATCTGCTAATTTCAACTCTAAATTATCTTAAATTCTGCTTTTCTTATGTGTCCAATTTTAAATTTTATGGTTAGCATTATGACAGACTGAAAGGAGTTTGGGTTCTACTGTTTATAATGGTTTTGTTTTGTTTTGTTTTGTTTCCTGGCAGAGTTAAAATGCCTTAGTCCAAGGTCATAGTCTTTAGTTTAGAATGTAACCATTATTCATAAATTATGGTTTTCCAAAGTATCAGCTGAATATCTTAAGTTTTCATTGAGGTGTCTTCTCTCACTGACTAGGTTAAACTCAACAAGTCTGAGCCCTGTGTGGCCTTTGATACTTTTGTTTAACTCAGTTTGACAGGGAACATACTCAATAACATTCAAGGACACCAACTTTGCAAGAAGAAACAAATGCCTGGGCAAGGACCTGTAGGGAACTACCATGCAGACTTCTGTCCCAGACCCTCTTAGTGATATCCTGCAGCCCCAATTCCAGTTGCATTAATAGCCCCAATTTCTGATCAATCAGCCTCCGTAGCTCATTGAGACCAATATTCTCTGTTTGGACTTCAAGTCACTAGGCCACAGTCAACAAAACTCGACCACAGGAAGAATACACAGGTAAATATGGGCCAATCTTGTCTTTATGTTTGCTCAAAGGTACTATCTAGCTTCATTGCTTCTCTATTGCAAGAAAACTCTTGCCTTATATATATTTGTCTGGTTTTATAGTAGATTCCAACCAGACTTTATTTTCACTACAGTTAATTAATCATAACCAGAATGGAAAAAATGCCTGAAATTTCACATATCTTGACCAAGAAAGTGAAAAATAAATCATTTCACACTAATGTTCTTTAAATATCATGGGCTAGGTTTATATAACTGGAAGTAGAAGTAATACTGAGAATTATCTGGCAATTATGCCATAGTTGACAGGAAGAGGTAAATGACCAATGAGTTTACCTAAAATCTTGAATAACTAACATAGTATATGTGATATATATATATATATGCTGGAAATGCTGGAAAAATGGTTTATCCTATATGAAGGTTAAAAATAAACTATGTTTATCCCTTAATTTTGATTATCCATGACATAATCACTCATAGTTAAGACATACCAGAGAACTAGACATGTACCTAAAAAAGTGACCGATTCTCTGATCAAAATAAATTTTTTTGTGGAAAAAAATTATTTAAGTCTATGAGCAAGTCCTCCTTACATAATTAAGAGGATGTAATTGAATTCCACTGATAAAATATAACCAGGAGGGTAAGAGAGAAAGTTCAGGTTCTGGTGTTACTTACTCTAGGCTACCACTCCAAAATCTTTGTACTTGCTTTCCTAACCTAATCCAGGAATTAAAGTAATATAATTTTATAACCCAATAGTAAATTATTTGGTGAACTCATCTAGGAAGAGTGAATTAGCTAACTTTTGATATTTCCAAATCAAAAGACACTCCAGGATTTGTTAACATCCAAAATGACCATAAACACAAGCACACATCAAAGGCAACTACAGGGTACACTTCAACTACCGCTATTTTAATATGCACTAGAGGGCTCATTAATTACATTAATTTTTCAGTGGTAAAATGAGTAATGTTTATGATATATAGCTGGTTAAAATTTTATAGGCACTTTGCCCTTGACGTGAATGGGAGTGTCCAGCACCTTTAGAGTATCACTCCAGCTCAAGAGTACCATTTGCGTCTCCTACATAAAGGTGGATCCTATTTCCTAATATGACAGAAAAATTACTTATCTTCCATTAAGTAATTTCACTGGCTTTCAAACATGTCTTTTGTACAAGGAAAAGCAGAAATGCCCCAAATTTACAGAAAGCCTGAATGACGATTCTATGCCTCTTGCTAAAAAAAAGAAAAAAGAAAAAAAATTTGCTCATGTGAAGTATTTCCCACATGAGTAATGAACTTACTCTCACTGCTATAAACCACTTGGTTATTGAGATATAAAAGAAGAAAGATATGGCTTAAACTCACCTATAATTATCTGAATTATAGATATTTTTCAAAAAGAACATGGCAGTGATTTAAGTAATATATGGGTTTAGCATGATTCCCAAGCACCCTGTTTTTATTTTGAATTACAGATTAAGGAATGCACTTCATGTAAAGATCACAGACTTCTATGTTATAACCAGTTCCATGCTGCAATAATCTAGCTTTTCTTTCTTCAGGTTTAAAGCAGCTTCAGATCTCAAAGGACACATTAAACCAGATTTATTGTATGACTTTACCTAGTATGTAGTGGAAAAAAGGTAATTGGGGATCATGTTACTTACCCAGCATTAGCAGAAAATGAAACAGATTTGCCAAATATATAATTGCTCCATTTTCATTTTATTTGATATGAACTGATTCTTTTTTTTTTATTTTAAAGATTTTATTTATTTATTTGACAGACAAAGATCACGAGTAGGCAGAGAGGCAGGCGGAGAGAGAGGAGGAAGCAGGCTCCCTTCCAAGCAGAGAGCCCGTTGCAGGGCTCGATCCCAGGACTCTGGGACTACGATCTGAGCTGAAGGCAGAGGCTTTAACCCTCTGAGCCACCCAAGCACCCCAGATATGAACAGATTCTTAAGAATAAAATGAATAAAATGTAAAAACTATACTTAAACCCAAATCAAAACTATATCTAAGAAGACTGTTTATGTATACACAAAAACCTGCACTGCATATTAAGATTTTATTTAAATGTGTTAGTTAACATGTGGTGTAATGTTAGTTTCAGGTATACAATCTAGTGATTCAACACTTCTATATAGCACCAGGTACTCATTACAAAAAGTGCAATCCTTAATCCCCATCACTTACTTCTCCCATACATCCATCCACTTCCCCTCTGGGAGTCATCAATTTGTTCTCTATACTTAAAAGTCTGTTTCTTGGTTTGCATCTGTCTCTCTTTCTTTTCCCATTACTTGTTTTGTTTCTTAAATTCCACATATGTGTGGAATTATATGGTATTTTTCTTTTTCTGACTGACTTATTTCACTTAGCATAACACTCTCTAGCTCCATTCTCATTGCAAATGACAAGATTTCATTCCTTTTTACAGTTGAGTAATATTCCTCTGTGTGTGTATGTGTGCATGTGCCCATGTACACAGAGTATGTCTCTATCCATTCATTAGTTGACGTGTACTTAGGATGTTTCCATAATTTGGCTATTGTAGATAATGTTGCTATAAACATCAGGGTGTATATATCCAGTGGAATTAGTATTTTCGTATTCTTTTGGTAAGTACCAGTAATGCATTTGCTGGATCATAAGGTAGTTCTATTTTTAACTTTTTGAGGCACCTCCATACTGTTTTCCAGAGTGGCTGCACCAGTTTTCATTCTCACAAGTAGCACAAGAGGGCTCCCCATCCTCTGCATCCAACACCTGCTGTTTCTGTTTCTGATTTAAGCCATTCCGATGGGTGTGAGGTAATATCTCATTGTAGTTTTGATTTGAATTTCCCTGATAATGAGTGATGTTGAGTATCTTTTCATGTGTCTATTGGCTATCTGTATGTTTCCTTTGGAAAAATACCTATTCATGTTTTTTGCCCATGTTTTACCTGGATTATTTGTTTTTTGGGGGGTGTTGAGTTTGATAAGTTCTTTATATATTTTGGATGCTAACCCTTCATCAGATATGACATTTGCAAGTATCTTCTCCCAGTCTGTTGGTTACCTTTTAGTTTTACTGACTGTTTGCTTTGCTGTGAGAAGCTATTTATTTATTTAAGATTTTATTTTATTTGAGAGAGACAGAGAGAGCAAGTAGAGGGAGAGGGAGACAAGCAGACTCCCCACTGAGTGGGGATCCCAATGTAGGGATTGATCCCAGTACCGTGAGACCATGACCCAATCTGAAATCAAGAGCCAGACCCTTAACTGATTGAGCCAGCCAGGCACCCAGAAGCATCCTATTTTGATAGAGTTCTAATAATTTATTTTTGCTTTTGTTTATGTTGCTTCAGGAGACATCTCCAGAGAGAAGCTACTACAACCAGTGTCAAAGAAGTTACTGCCTGTACTCTCTGCTAGGATGTCTATTATTCCTATTTCATATTTAGATGTTTAATCCATTTTTAATTTTTTGTGTATGGTGTAAGAAAGTGGCCCAGTTTCATTCTTTTGCACATTGCTGTCCAGTTTTCCCAACACCATTTGTTGAAAAGACTATCTTTTTCCCATTGGATATTCTTCTTTGCTTTCTCAAAGACTAATTCTGGATTTATTTCTAGTTATTCTATTCTGTTCTACTGAGCCCTGCATCTGTTTTTATGCTAGTACCATACTGTTTTGATCACTACAGATTTGTAATATAACTTGAAGTCCTGAATTATGCACTGCATTTTTCTTCTTTTTAAATGCTCACAGCTAAATCACACGGTATAAAAATCACAAGTCTAGGAGGAGAGGCAAGATGGTGGAGGAGCAGCAGATTGAAATGACATCAGATCCCAGGGGTTCCACTTGATAGGTATCAAACCATTATGAACATATACAAACTCAACAGGAGATAGAAGAGAAGAAGAGCAGCAAATCTAGGAACAGAAAATCGACCACTTTCTGAAAGGTAGTACTTGCAAAGAAGTGAATCCGAAGCAATGGGAAGATAGATTGCAGGGGAAAGGCCAGCTCCCGGCAAGCGGCAGAGCAGTGGAGCACAAAATCAGAGCATTTAGAAGTCTGCTCCACTGAGGGACATCACTCCAGAGGTAAGCGGGGGTGGAGCCCTCCTGGGAACAGTGCGATCTCAGGACCCGTGGAGTCACAGAAAGATTGGGGGTGCCTGAATGTGGCAGAGCTTCCATGTATTGAGGCAGGGAAGCCAACTACAGAGACAGAACCGAAGAGTGCACTTTCAGATCGTGGTTACATTAAACCGTGATCCAAGGCACAGTTGGGCCACTGCTCTGAGCAGGGAGTCCACAATTGGCAGATCTGGGTAGAATCATCTTCCTGCTCTAGGAGCAGCAGCACGGCAGGAATACTCTGGGTTTGGAGACTCCAGGTGGGGCTGTGCGCCAGAGACAGAAATGCTCCATCACAGGGCAGGAGAACACAGAGTGCAGCCGGAGACCAGAGAGACAGGAGTGATTGACTGCTTGTCTCTGGGCGTGCACTGAAGAGTCAGGACCCAAGCTCTCAGCTCCTCCAGGCTGGAAATTGGGAGACTGCCATTTTCATTCCTGTCCTCCAAAGTGGTCAGAAAGTGTTCAGGGAACAGAAGCTCCGAAAGCAAACCCAAGCAGGTTACTTAGCCCAGTCCCTGGCAAAGGTGGTGCAATTCTGCCTTGGGCAAAGACATTTGAGAATCACTGCAACAGGCCCCTCCCACAGAAGATCAGCCAAGACCAAGCCCACCAATCAAGGAGAACTGCAGAACTCCAGAGCGAGGGGATAGCAAAACATAGAATTCATGTTACTTCCCCATGATCCTGTAGTCCTGCAAAGTTAAATTTTTTTAATTTCATTTTTTTCTAATTCTATTTTTTTAAACTTTTCCTCTTTCCTCTTTAAACATTTGTTAACTAGTTTATCTTAACAATACCTTTCTAAAAAAAAATCTTTTTAAACTGTCATTGTTGGGGCGCCTGGGTGGCTCAGTGGGTTAAGCCGCTGCCTTCGGCTCAGGTCATGATCTCAGGGTCCTGGGATCAAGTCCCACATCGGGCTCTCTGCTCAGCAGCGAGCCTGCTTCCCTTCCTCTCTCTCTCTCTGCCTGCCTCTCTGTCTGCTTGTGATCTCTCTCTGTCAAGTAAATAAATAAAATCTTAAAAAAAAAAAATAAAAAATAAACTGTCATTGTTATAGTAATATTTTAACCTTCATTTTATTTAACCTTATTTTTTATATACATATAGGTTTTTACTTCTTAAAAATTTTGGGATACAATTTCTTCAATAGATCAAAATATACCCTAATCTAGACATGGTTTTGTTCTAGTCTCTGGTCTGAGCACATTCCCTCCTCTTTTTTTTCCGTTCTTTTTCTTTTTTTTTTTTTTTTAAGATTTTATTTATTTGATAGATGGAGATCACAAGTAGGCAGAGAGGCAGGCAGAGAGAGAGGGGAGGAAGCAGGATCCCGGTTGAGCAGAGAGCCTAATGTAGGGCTCGATCCCAGGACCCTGAGATCATGACCTGAGCAGAAGGAAGAGCCACCCAGGTGCCCCTCTTCTTTTTCAAACCAATTTATCAGTTCCTTATTTAGATTTTTTTTTTAATTTTCATCTTTACAGACATCCCATTCCTTCATTGTGTTCACCCTTATTTTTGTATATATATGTTTGTTTGTTTGTTTTTTTTAATTTTGGGACATAGTTTCTTCTAAGAGACCAAAATATACCCCAAATCAAAATCAAGTGGGTGGTTCTGTTCTATTCACCAGTCTAATATGTGTGTGTGTGTGTGTGTGTGTATATACACACATATATATACATATACATATGTATACGTATATATGTATACATATGTATACATATGTATACGTATATATATGTGTATATATGTATATATATGTGTGTGTATATATGTATATATATATATGTGTATATATATTCTTGTGTATATATATGTATACATATATATATATTTTTTTCATTCTTTTTCCCCCCTTTCTTCTCCCTCCAGTTTTGGATCTCTTCTGATTTCGTTTGCGTACATTTTCTTGGGGTCTCTGTCACCCTTTAAGTATTTTATTCTCTCATTCATATATTCTTATCTGGATAAAATGACAAGGTGGAAAAACTCACCACAAAGAAAAAGAACAAGAGGTAGTACCGATGGCTAGGAACCTAATCAATATGGACATTGGTAATATGTCAGAACTAGAGTTCAGAACAACTCTTCTCAAGGTGCTAGCTGGGTTCAAAAAAGGCATGAAAGATATTAGAGAAAGTCTTTCTGGAGAAAAAAAAAGAAAAACTAAAATCTAGCCAAGTTGAAATAAAAAAAGCTACTAATGAGGTTCAATAAAAAATGGTGGCTCTTACTGCTAGGATAAATGAGGCAGAAGAGAGAATTAGTGATCTAGAAGACCAAATGATGGAGAATAAAGAAGCTAAGCAAAAGAGAGACAAACAACTACTTGACCATAAAGGGAGAATTCGAGAGATAAGTGATACCATAATATAAAATAATATTACGATAATTAGGATTCCAGAAAAAGAAGAGAGAGAGGGACAGAAGGTATATTGGAGTGAATTACAGTAGAGAATTTACCTAATATGGCAAGGGAACAAGCATCAGTCCCCTTATAGGCAAAACAATGGCACTAAATTCACAGATTTCAGTACTTAACCTGAATGTAAATGGACTAAATGTCCAAATCAAAAGACATGGGTATCAGAATGATTTAGAAAACCAAAACCCATTAATATGCTGTCTACAAAAAACTCATTTTAGACCCAAAGACACTTTCAGATTTAAATTGAGGGGGTGCAAAACAATTTACCATGCTAATGGACATCAAAAGAAAGCTGGGGTGGCAATCCTTATATCAGATCAATTAGATTTTAAGCCAAAGACTACAATAAGAAATGAGAAAGGACACTACATCATACTTCAAGGGTCAGTCCAACAGGAAGATCTAACAGTTTTAAATATCTATGCCCCTAACATGGAAGTAGTCAACTATATAAACCAATTAATAACAAAATCAAAAGAAACACATTGACAATAATATGATAATAGTAGGGGACTTAAACATGCCCCTCACTGAAATGGACAGATCATCCAAGCAAAAGATCAAAAGAAAATAAAGGCTTTAAATACACACTGGACCAGATGGACATCACAGATATATTCAGAACATTCCTTCCCAAAGCAACATAATACACATTCTTCCCCACTGCACATGGAACATTCTCCAGAATAGATCACATGCTGGGTCACAAATCAGGTCTCAACTGGTACCAAAAGATTCGGATCATTCCCTGCATATTTTCAGACCACAATGCTCTGAAGCTAGAACTCAACCACAAGAGGAAAGTTGGAAAAAATTCAAATACATGGAGGCTAAAGAGCATCCTAATGAAGAATGAATAGGTCAACCAGAAAATTAAAGAAGAATTGAAAAAAAAATCATGGAAACAAATGAAAATGAAAACACAACTGTTCAAAATCTTTGGAACACAGTAAGGTGCTCCTGTGAGGAAAGTATATAGCAACAGTCACCTTTCTCAAGAAACAAGAAAGGTCTCAAGTACACAACCTAACCCTACACCTAAAGGAGCAGGAGAAAGAACAGCAAAGAAAGCCTAAACTCAGAAGGAGAAGAGAAATAATAAAAGATCAGAGCAGAAATCAATGAAATAGAAACCAAAAGAACATTAGAACAGATCAACGAAACTGGGAGCTGGTTCTTTGAAGGAATTAATAAGATTGATAAACCCCTGGCCAGACATATCACAAAGAAAAGAGAAATGACCCAAGTAAATAAAATCATGAATGAAAGAGGAGAGATCACAACCAACACCAAAGAAATACAAGCAATTATAAGAACATATTATGAGCAACTATACACCAGCAAATTTGACTAGCTGGAAGAAATGGATGCATATCTAGAGAAATGTACTAACTACTAAAACTGAACCAGGAAGAAATAGAAAACCTGAACAGATCCATAACCAGTAAGGAGCTTGAAGCAGTTATCAAAAATCTCCCAAGAAACAAGAGCCTGGGGCCAGATGGCTTCCCAGAGGAATTCTACCATACATTTAAAGAAGAATTAATACCCATTCTCCTGAAACAATTCCAAAAAATAGAAATGGAAGGAAAACTCCCAAACTCATTTTATGAGGCCAGCATTACCTTGATCCCCAAACCAAAGACCCCACCAAAAAGGAGAATTACAGACCAATATCCTTGATGAACACAGATGTGAAAATTCTCACCAAAATACTAGACAATAAGATCCAACAGTACATTAAAAGTATTATTCACCACGACAAAGTGGGATTTATTCCTGGGCTACAAGGTTGGTTCAATATCCACAAATCAATCAATGTGATACATTAATAAAAGAAAGAACAAGAACTATATGATACTCTCAATATATGCTGAAAAAGCATTTGACAAAGTACAGCATTCTTTCTTGATCAAAACTCTTCAAAGTGTAGGGACAGAGAGTACATACTTCAATATTATCAAAGCCATCTATGAAAAACCCACAGTGAATATCATTTTCAATGGGGAAAAACAGAGCTTTTCCCCTAAGGTCAGGAACATGGCAGGGATGTCCACTATCACCACTGCTATCAACATAGTACTAGAAGCCCTAGCCTCAGCAATCAGACAACAAAAAGAAATTAAACGCATCCAAATCAGGAAAAAAGAAGTCAAACTCTCAGTCTTTGCAGATGATATGGCAATTTATGTGGAAAACCCAAACAACTCTACTCCCAAACTGCTGGAACTCATACAGGAATTCAGTAAAGTGTCAGGATATAAAATCAATGCACAGAAATCAGTTGCATTTCTATACATCAACAGCAAGATAGAAGAAAGAGAAATTAAGGAGTCAATCCCATTTACAATTGCACCCAAAACTATAAGATACCTGGGAATAACCTAACCAAAGAGGCAAAGAATCTATATGCAGAAAACTATAAAGTACTCATGAAAGAAATTGAGGAAGACACAAAGAAATGGAAAAATGTTCCATGCTTCTGGATTGGAAGAACAAATATTGTGGAAATGTCTATGCTACCTAAAGCAATCTACACCTTTAATGCAATCCCTATCAAAATCCCAACCATTTTTTTTTCAAAGAAATGGAACAAATAATCCTAAAATTTACATGGAACCAGAAAAGACCTTGAATAGCCAGAGGAATGTTGAAAAGGAAAGCCAAAGTTGGTGGCATCACAATTCCAGACTTCAAGCTCTATTACAAAGCTGTCTTCATCAAGACAGTATGGAACTGTCATAAAAGCAGACACATAGATCAGTGGAACAGAATAGGGAGCCCAGAATGGACCCTCAACTCTATGGACAATTAATCTTCGACAAAGCAGGAAAGAATGTCCAATGGAAAAAAGACAGTCTCTTCAACAAATGGTGTTGTGAAAATTGAACAGTCACATGCAGAAGAATGATACTGGACCATTTCCTTACTTCCTTACAACACAGACAAAAATAGACTCAAAATGGATGAAAGACCTCAATTTGAGACAAGAATCCATCAAAATCCTTGAGGAGAACACAGGCAGCAAACTCTTTGACCTCAACCGCAGCAACTTCTTCTTAGAAACATTGCCAAAGACAAGAGAAGCAAGGGCAAAAGAAGCAAGGGCAAAAATTAACTATTGGGACCTCATCAAGATCAAAAGCTTTTGCACAGCAAAGGAAACAGTCAACAAAACCAAAAGACAACTGACAGAATGGGAGACAATATTCGCAAATGACATATCAGATAAAGGACTAGTATCCAAAATCTGTGAAGAGCTTATCAAACTCAACACACAAAGAACAAATAATTCAATCAAGAAATGGGCAGAGGACATGAACAGACATTTCTGCAAAGACATCCAGATGGCCAACAGACACATGAAAAAGTGTTCCACATCACTGGGAATCAGAGAAATATAAATCAAAACCACAGTGAGATACCACCTCACACCAGTCAGAATGGCTAAAATTAACAAGTCAGGAAGTGACAGATGTTGGAAAGGATGCAGAGAAAGGGAAACCTCCTATTCTGTTGGTGGGAATGCAAGCTGGTGCAGCCACTGTGGAAAAAAGCATGTTGGTTCCTCAAAAAGTTTAAAATAGAGCTACCCTATGACCCAGTAATCACACTACTGGGTATTTACCCTAAAGATATAAATGTAAGGATCTGAAGGAGCACATGCACCCGAATGTTTATTGCAGCAATGTTCACAATAGCCAAACTATGGAAAGAACCTAGATGTCCATCAACAGATGAATGGATGAAGAAGATGTGGTATATATACATACAATGGAATACTATGCTGATATCAAAAGAAATGAAATCTTACCATTTGCAACGACATGGATGGAACTACAGGGTATTATGCTGAGCGAAATAAGTCAATCAGAAAAAGACAATTATCATACGATCTCTCTGATATGAGGAATTTGAGAGGAAGAGTGGAGGGTTTGGGAGTTAGGGAAGGAAAAAATGAAACAAGATGGGATCAGAAGGAAGATAAACCATAAGAGACTCTTAATCTCACAAAACACACTGAGGGTTGCTAGGGGAAGGGGGTTGTGGAGAGAGTGGTTGGGATATGGACATTGAGGAGGGTATGTGCTATGGTGAGTGCTGTGAAGTGTGTAAGTCTGACAATTCACAGACCTGTACCCCTGGGGCTAATACTACATTATAAATATATATAAATATAAATATATTTATATAATATATATATTTTATAAATATATTTATATATAATTATATATTTATTATATATATTACATATATTTATATATAAATTTATAGATATGTAATTTATATATACTTATATTTATATAAATTTATATATAAATTTATATATATTATATACATAATATATAATATATATAAATTTATATAAATCTCATATATATTGTATACATATTATATATAATATATATAAATATATGTAAATATAAATATATATAAATATATAAATATAAATGGTAATAAAAATAAATAAGAAAAAAGAGAAAAAGAAAAAAAGAAACACAAGTCTAAGCAATGCATTACTTTTATATTTTTATTTAAAATGTTTAGTAACTTCCAATGTAAATATTACATAATGGGACAAATTATGTAGAGCTTGGCCATGAAAATAGTTTTTATTTTTTAGGTGAAAACTTAACCATGTCTCATGATTTGAAATCTTAAAATCAATCCTATCATTCATACTTCATAATTTAGAAAATAATTATTTTCTAAAAATAATTAGGTGTGTGAAAATTTTCTAGTCTACCATACAAATAAAGCAACTCCAAAATGATTAAACACATTCCAGGCCTCAGCCTCTTAGTTATTCATATAAAATTATTATTTGATAGTCTGAGCCATTTTAACAGAAATTGACCTCTTTTTATTTTAATTACAACACTTCAGAAAATTATTTATCAAAATATATTTTCTAACCCAGTGTGATCTACCACATTCCCAGCTTCATTATAAGCATCTGTCCACAGGCAATCATCCCCTTGCCTGGGCATCAAATTATACAGGCTTCCAGGTTCCACAGCTGGAATGAATTTAAAACTTATCCCATGACCCTAATTCCACTGAAAGAAAAATGTGCAATGTATTATGATGAGAAAATAATATGATGAATATTTTATAATGTCTGTCTTCATAGTAATCCAGGCTAGAGATAATCAGGCAGATCTGGTACTGTTATTGCTAGTAGGATATTTTTTTCCTTTGCCATAATTGTGATAACTAGAATGCTAACTATTCCTTGTTCACAAGCTTATTAGACAACCTGCCAATTTAAGACTTAATACAATTTTTTTTTTTTCTGGTAAGACTTGTTCCAGAAAATAGGATCTTATTATCCAATGGCAAATGTTAAGTACAATCTATTTACCTTTTTGGGACCCTCACTATAGTTTCTGGAGATTCTGCTATGAATATTAAAATATAAAATATTATTATCTTACCCCTTTGGATCCTGTGCTTTATCTACCAGCAAACCCCCTCTCTCAGGCCAACCAATCAAAAGTTTTTGATAACACAGTACTAGGCCTGCCCCTAGTGGGAGATGTCTTATTCCATTCCAATTCCCATGTTTCTCTTCATATTACAATGGAGTATACTAGCAGTAGCCTAAACTCCAAATATTCGTCACTTATAAATGTATGTAAGTCACCAACTCAAGGAAAATATGCTGCAATAGGCCCATGGTCCTATAATATGATAACTATTAAAATTAATGATTAAATAAGCAGAAGCAGATTTTCTTTTTAAAAATAAATTTTCTTATTTCAGGATATATTTATACAACTTTTCCAGAATAAAGGATATGCCTCAGAACAGTGAGCTAGCTTACACAATACCACCATGTGAGTAAGCACTATTGAAAATCCTAGAAAAGATATAAATCAAATGATTTCTCCTTCAAAAGGAAGTGATAGGTAGTAAGGCATCTGTTTCCAAGATTAAAATAAATTAAATACATATAAAAAATGACTTGCTTGTACAGAAATCTAATAAATATATATTATATATATAGTATATATATTATATATATCGTATGTATATATGGTATCTAGATGTAGAAAACTATAAAATAAACTGTTTAATGAAATAAAGAAATATAAATAAATTTATTTATTGAATGTTCTAATCCATGAACATGAATTTGCCCATTTTATTTAAGCATTCAAAAATTTGGTGTTTTACATAGCTTCTTTTGGATTATCTTGATAATCAATTCATCTGAAAATAAAGATAATTCACTGATTTTGTCTAAACAAGCTTGTCATCCATGCTCTCTCTCTCTCTCCCTCTCTCTCTCTCTATATATATATATAGAGAGAGAGTTACACGTGTATGTATATATGTGTGGATATATATCTCCATACAAACACACAGATAGGTGGATAGACAGGAAAGATGATAGACAGATGGCTCGAGAGATAGATAGATGACAGATAGATAGATAAAAGACATATAGATTGCTATGAATCAGTAAGATATTCCTAACTAAAGCAACATACAGTCCATAGAATCTTGGTTTTTTTCTTATTCTTGTTATCGGTTATTTTATGGAAATACATGATCAAGTGTGATTAGAATACTTACATTGCCTGAATGATAATTAAAAGTAGGTCAAGTTAATTCCAAAGTTGAAGTGACGATTTTAACTGAAAACAAAACAGAAAGCAAACAGAGAAGATACTAACAAAAGATGATATAAATGCAGTATCTCCTGTTACTGAACTACTTTATTCTCTTTCAATATGCAGTTTTCAGTTTAGTCAAAATGAAAGTAACTTCTTTCACAAAGGATGATAATTTTTTCCTTTTCTTTTCTTTAAGTACTATTTTCCTACTAGTTTTGCTACATGGATTAGTCACCTTCCTACTTAGAAAACTCATTTTCTGGTGATTATCACCATACCATTAAGAAATTAAAAAATGAAAATAGTACGTCAGTTTTTTTAAAATCATTTTGATGTTAGTAATAGAAACTAGAATTAAACAGGTTTAATCAAGAAATACAATTTATCAGTTTAAATAACAGTAAAGTTCAGGAGTGTATTCAAATTAAAATACCATTTGACCCAAATACTACACAGAACAAAAGAGTTCTGAATCTCTGTAGAATCCCTCCTAGATCTGCCATTCTCCATGTGTTTATCTGGTCTTAGGAGGACTTCCAAGAAATAGCAGAAGCACTTTCAAACATCACATCAAAATATTCTTACTTTTAAAAGGAAAAGTTTTACTTTCCCAACTCTGAATATATATCCTAGGCTTTACTCTGAATCAATTCATGTAAATATCCTGTAAGAGTGATGGGTTACTATAATTTCTTGGTCACTCAAGGTCTATCCATATAGTTGAGAGGAGTGTCAAGCTATATAAAATTTTAAGGCAGCATTACAAAAAGACAGAAGTGCAAATACGTTGTAAGTTAGGGTTGAAAGATCAAACAAAGAGCAATGTCCACTATAAGTGGTTGTTTTCACAAGATTACAGATTGTGAATCTGAGACACAAGGGTACTGTGATATGGCTGATTGGGTGTTTGGAATTTAAACTTTTCTAAAAACAAACAAAAATACACATCCAGCCTACATTGTGATATTATGAAACACTGAAAGACAATAGTGGAATTTCAGTTAGCATAACATGGAGGATGGCAAACTTGGAATATTGTACAGCATATGGAAATATTTCAAAAAGTTGCTGATCTCCCAAGTTTATGGTTCAATAAGATTTTGTAAATAAATTAATTTTACTACTATGATGCAGGGGATATTTATCACTTGGGGCTTGATGTAATGATTTAAATACTGGAAAAGGCTTAATACACAAAATAGTTAACCTTATAATTTGACACGAGATTATACTTTTAGTTCTCAGATAATTTAATAAAATGCACTTTGCTTTGTTTTGTTTTCCAAGTTACGTATTTGTATAAATATTCTAAGCACTGGGTTCTATACACATCAAACTTTTAAAATAAGTAGTTGCCTTTTAAATTGGTACTAAACTAACCTAGGAAGTGTTTACATATTTTAACTTCATAGGTTCTAAAACCATTTGATATATACCTATCTAACTGCAACTGCATATTGTATGGAGCTCTGGGAACAATAAAATATGCTAATTGCATAAAAACATGCATAAAAAACTGGATATAAAATGAAACCCCTGAAGGTCTAAAAAGCTGCCGAGAACCTAGAAAATTTTGGGAGTTAGCAGCATGCACATAGTTATTATTCTGTGCAATTATTACTTCCAAGCTATGATTAAATTAGTTTATGTTATAAATAAATATTGATATAATAGAAAAATTACCCAGAAAAAATGAACAAATTTCAAGAACTCTTACGTATCTTTAGATTTATATACTTCAGTAATGATTGGATTTGTAGTTCATGCTTATTATTTCCCTTTCAAGTGTACAACAGATCTACGAATGCAAAAAAAAAAAAAAAAAATTTCCTTGGGAAAAGGAAAGAGAAAGAAAGGCTTGTGTAATAAGATCTTATAATCTGTTAATAGTAGGTCACTAAGTATTTGCCAGAAAATCAAGTGCTCAAAGTATAGAAAGCATCAGAAGATACCTTCTGTTTACTCCTAGGTACAAAGAGGACAACAATTCTTTGGCTTTCACATATAAGAGTTGTTGGCAGTTCCAGGAAGAAGCAGATAGAAAATACTTTCAAACTTACCTATCATGGGCTGGAGCTAAAATTGATGAGGTTCTTGGGGCCCATGTAGTAAATCTGTTCATATGTATAGTATTTAGTAAAGAAAAACCTCAAGGCTGGAAGGAAATTCAGAATCTCTTTCTCCAATGCTTTATTCAATTCTGAATATATTTTATTTGCCTGATTAAATAAGCAAAGTTAGAAGTTCTCTTCAGCACTGTTCTATAATCTCCAATATAAAACTTCCTTTGCTAGGTAAGATAATTTTAAGTTGTTGAGGTACATCTGTTGTATAAACACTGTGAGTTGACAGTGGGAACACTGTGTCATTTAGTGAAATGAGTAATCCACAGCAAGATATCAACGTATTATGGAAGACTAGTATTGTGAGCAATTATTGCCTGGCTATAATACCTTGAAAACATGAAATGTGTCATTTCCAACCAAAACTGCAAATTTCAGATTCATTTACAGAACCACTTTAACATTTTCAGCTGGTACTACAAAGATATCACAGCAGAAAAAATGACAATGAAAATCCTTCAAAACATTCCAAATGCAAATCTCATTTGATCCTGTTTAAGAAACTGTGTTGTTTCCTTGGTAGGATTGATCTCAGCAGCAGTGTATGGAACTGCTAGTGTTTCTTTTCTATAAATAAAGAAAAATGTTGAGAATTTGCCCAATTTTTTCATCTGCCTATTTATTCAACATATACTTATTTCACACCTACTTTATGCCACATGTCTGTACCTGCTGTTAGTCCAAGATGAAGTAAACACAATTCCTACTTTCCAAGGACTCAAAATTTAGTGGAACCAACAGTTTAGTGAGAAACTGCAATCACAAAAGAGCATATTAGATAAGTTTCTTTGGGTAAATAAAGGATATACCCAAAGCCTTAAGTCTGGCCATCTTCTAAGATGCTTTTTGGAGAATTATTATCAATTGAAAGATTAGTAAGAAGAGGAATTAGTTTAGTAAGAATAATGAGGGAAAATCTATCAATTCATTGGTATGAACATTTACAACAGAACAAATAGACAAGGTGGGCAACAGAACATTCAAAGAGTTGTTAAGTTGAGGCACCTGGGTGGCTCAGTGGGTTAAAGTCTCTGCCTTCAGCTCAGGTCATGATCCCAGGGTCCTGGGATAGAGCCCCGCATAGGGCTCTCTGCTCAGTGGGGAGCCTGCTTCCCTTCCTCTCTCTCTCTCTGCCTGCCTCTCTGCCTACTTGTGATCTCTGTCTGTCAAATAAATAAAAATCTTTAGAAATAGATTAAAAACAAGAAGAGTTGTTAAGTTGCTGTAAGGCTGGTATGTAAAGGCATTGAAAAAGGCAAGGAACACTATACAGGAATTCTTGGCACTTAATCAAGGACTGTGTCATTAAAACGCCTTTTGAAGTGTTCTAAAAAATCAAAGGCAGTGTATTTAGGGCACAGAAATATACTGAAGTGTTATGAAGTAATATTTTCAATTTAGAATAAGAATAGTGTTAACAGAGAAGTAACTAGAGGGAATAACTTTGTTGCAAAAATAACATAAGAATATGTCATTGTTTGGGTACAGGATGGTGATAGTTTGAATTGAGCTGGTTATCATGTGGATACAGAGTACTGGATAATTAAGAAAGAAATAAAGGTGTAGAATTTTTATGTCCTAACAAAAAAGATGTAGACTCTCTGGTGTGTAATATAAACTGGGGAAAATATATGACTTATTGCTAAGATAAGAAAGATAGACTTGGGGACAAAGATGAGGAGGACATCTTCATTAGCTATGCTTTTCTCAAATTCATATCTAAATGAATATCCTTTTGAGATATTCTCCCTTCACTATTTTCTCATTTCCTTTTTAAGAACTCTTGTTACTGGGATGTTTCCTTTCTTGGCTAAACTTTTAAATTTAAATCTTACCTAATTTGACTTATCCTTGATTCCAATTGATGATTATACAACCTATTAGATATAATAAACAATATTTACTTGACTGTTGTGTCTGGAAATAGAACAGCATGACTGTATATTGTATGTAAAGCTCTCACATCTAGGTATAATATGTCTTGTTAGAAAGCATAGGGCAAAGAGTCCTATTGTCTGTTCCATTTCTGGATATACTACCCACAGTACTGTATACTAAAGTACTAAAGTACTGTATAGTAAAGACAAAATGATTACCAGTTTATTTTTTTTAATTTTTTGAAATATTTTATGTATTTATTTGAGAGAGAAAAACGGAGAGAAAGAGCACAAACAGGAGCAGTAACAGGTAAAAGAAGAAGCAGACTCCACACTGAGCAGGAAGCCTGATGCAGGGCTGGATCCCAGGACTCTGGGATCATGACCTGAGCATAACATAGATGCTTAACTGACTGAGCCACCCAGGAACCCTGATCACCAGTTTAGAAAAATTATAAAAAAAAAAAAAATTATAAGGCAACAAAGTGATGCCTTCAATATTCTGGCTGAAAATTTTTATTTCAGAATTCTTATTCCAGTCAGGAATTAAGATAAAAAACATTTCAAAACTTAAACAAAAATTGCTCTGTTTAAATATTCACTTCAGTTTGTATTATGCTATAAAAAAGAAAACAAATACAAAAGAGCAAAACATGAAATCTAGGAAACAGGAGATATTTGTCCTATACAGGGTTCTACAGGTTTCTACATAGATGGCAACTAAGAGAAGTCTAAGGATAAGAGATCAAGGAAGTTGCCAGATTATAGCTGTGCAGTAGTCTTCACGATCCACCAGGGCTGATGCAAACAGGTGGACACACCATGCTAGTTGAGCAATCTCAGGAGAAAAATCAGAAATATGAGTAAATATAAATATGAAAAATGAAACTGATACTATTGAAAAATAACAGATATGGAGCATCTGGGAGGTGGAAAATGAAATAATTTTCTAGAAAACTAGGCAAATGGAACAAAAAGACAATTTATTATTTCCAATAAATCTATAAGATTTATGAGAAAAAAAATTAGTGAACATTCAGATAAATTGGACCAAGGAAACAAAAGAACGCAATGTAGCTTGCAGAGAGGTGGTAAATATAATTCTCAGTATTTTCCCTGAAGGATATCAGAATAGGAGCTCTCCTTTAGACTGTACAGAAGGCAGTTATTTGGGTGTGATCTCAACCTTTCTACTGATGAATTACTGTTATTGTCAATAAGCTTCTGTGTGACCTTCCTCTTTTTTCACCAAATACAGATAACTAGACTGAGAATATATATCATCTAAATAAGTCAACTCCCTTTTTCCTGGAAATTTGACTAAGACTCAGAGAAAACAGAATTAAGATTTATGTCAAATCAATGGCAGACCTTCATAGAGGTCAATATAAACCTCTTGCTCTATTCCCCAGATTCTTCTTTTTAAATTCCTTCTCTTCCAAGATGCTATTTGTCCACTCTCCTTGGATTATGGAAGATGCACCAGAATCCTTCCAATTCATTCCCATTTTGCTTAATTAAGAAAACTTTAGACAATGATACTGAGAATTATCCCTTTTAATGGACTCTAACAATTACTAATCTTTTTTTTTTCTAAACCCTGTTACATGTTCTTATGCTAAACCAGATCAGATTTGTTACTCTTGTGGAAACAGATGAAGTACTAATTGCAGAAAATTCCATTTCAAAAATTATGCAGGCTTTAGAATGCTAGGGTAGGCTCATCAATTATATCTCTCATGCCCTAGAAAATGTTGTTCCTAATTTACTAATGGCACTGCTCTGTGCAATGCCAGGAATAATGAGTTTCACATTATTTTCATTAACATGTGTTCTAAAGAAAACATGATATAATAATTCAATTTCCATACTGTTGTTTTTTCCAAGCCAGACAATATAGAGATAGTGACTGTTTAGAAAGTCTTTGAAAAAAAAATAATGAAAAGAGGAACAACAAAACAAAGCTCCCAAGTTGAGGAACATTCTTTTTAATATTTAAATTCCTGTGTATCATTAATATTAGCTTCAATAAGTAGGATTTAACTGGTTAATTATGCCATGATCAATTAGTTGAGGAATACATAAATATGTAGTTTTCATCTTAGGGCATTCCTTTGCTTTCAGGATGATAAAAATGTATACTTTTTAAATATATCTTTCTAATATATCATAGGTTTGGTCTACTAAATCAGTTATAATTATGATTAGTGTCAGTTATGATATTTTCATGTCTTTGGCTTTTAAACATTACAATTCAGTCCTTGACAAAATCACTTTATTTTTCATAATCTTTTGTCTGTTTAATTTTAAGTATGGCATTTGATTTCTTTAAGCCATGGTGTGAATAGAGCTATGTGAATGTAAAAAAGTTACCAATTTTGACCTATTTAGCTATTTTAAGAATGCTGATTACTCTATCAACTCAAAACCCAAGGAACAAATAATCCAGACAAGAAATAGGCAGAAGACATGAACAGACATTTCTGCAAAGAAGACATCCAAATGGCCAACAAACACATGAAAAAGTGCTTAACATCACATGGCATCAGGGAAATACAAATCAAAACCACAATGAGATACCACATCACACCAGTCAGAATGGCTAAAATTAATAAGTAAGCAAACGACAGATGTTGGCAAGGATGCAGTGAAAGGGAAACCCTCCTACATTGCATTGTTGGTGGGAATGCAAGCTGGTGCAGCCACTCTGGAAAACAGTACGGAGGTTCCTCAAAAAGCTGAAAACAGAGCTATGCTACAACCCAGCAATTACACTACTGGGTATTTACCCCAAAGACACAAATGTAGTGATCCAAAGAGGCACCTGCACCCCAATGTTTATAGCAACAATGTCCACAATAGCCAAACTATAGAAAAAGCCCAGATGTCTGTCCATCACAGATGAATGGATGAAGAAGATGTGAGACACACACACACACACACACACACACACACACACACACACACACAGAATATTATGCAGCCATCAAAAAAATGAAATCTTGCCCTTTGCAAAGACTGGAAGGGACTAGAGGGTATTATGCTAAGTGAAATAAGTCAATCAGAAAAAAAACAATTATCATATAATCTCAGTGATATGTGGAATTTGAGAAACAAAGCAGAGGATCACAGGGGAAGAGAGGAAAAAATGAAACAACACAAAACCAGAGATGGAAAAAAACCCTAAGAGGCTCTTAATCACAGGAAAGAAATTGTGGGTTGCTGAAGTAGAGGGGAAGGGAAGGGGTGTCTGGGTAATGGACATTAGGGACAGTATGTGCTATGGTGAGTGCTATGGATTGTGTAGGACTGATGAATCACAGACCTGTACCCCTGAAACAAATAATACATTATATGTTAATAATAATTTTAAAAAGGGAACCTGGTGGCTCAGTTCTTTAAGCAACTGCCTTCAGCTCAGGTCATGATTTGGAGTCCTGCGATCGAGTCCTGCATCGGGTTCCCTGCTTGGTGGGGAGTCTGCTTCTCCCGCTGAACCTCTTCCCTCTCATGCTCTCTCTCTCCCATTCTCTCTCAAATAAAAAAATAAAATCTTTATCCATTCATCTGTTGATGGACATCTAGGTTCTTTCCATAGTCTGGCTATTGTAGACATTGCTGCTATAAACATTCGGGTACACGTGCCCCTTCGGATCACTATGTTTGTATCTTTAGGGTAAATACCCAGTAGTGCAATTGCTGGGTCATAGGGTAGTTCTATTTTCAACATTTTGAGGAACCTCCATGCTGTTTTCCAGAGTGGTTGGACCAGCTTGCATTCCCACCAACAGTGGAGGAGGGTTCCCCTTTCTCCACATCCTCTCCAGCATCTGTCATTTCCTGACTTGTTCATTTTAGCCATTCTGACTGGTGTGAGGTGATATCTCATTGTGGTTTTGATTTGTATTTCCCTGATGCCGAGTGATGTGGTATATATACACAATGGAATACTATGCAGCCATCAAAAGAAATGAAATCTTGCCATTTGCGACGACGTGGATGGAACTAGAGCGTATCATGCTTAGTGAAATAAGTCAATCGGAGAAAGACAACTATCATATGATCTCCCTGATATGAGGACATGGAGAAGCAACATGGGGGGGTAGGGGGATAGGAGAAGAATAAATGAAACAAGATGGGATTGGGAGGGAGACAAACCATAAATGACTCTTAATCTCACAAAACAAACTGGGGGTTGCTGGGGGGAGGTGGGATTGGGAGAGGGGGAGCGGGCTATGGACATTGGGGAGGGGAGGCGAACCATAAGAGACTATGGACTCTGAAAAACAACCTGAGGGTTTTGAAGGGTCAGGGGTGGGAGGTTGGGGGAACAGGTGGTGGGTAATGGGGAGGGCACGTTTTGCATGGAGCACTGGGTGTTGTGCAAAAAGAATGAATACTGTTACACTGAAAAAAAATAAATAAAATAAAAATATTTAAATGCTAAAAAAAAAAATAAATAAATAAAATCTTTTTAAGAATTAAAAAAATAATGATTAACAAAACACTATAGTTACCTGAATACTAGTAGGGGGAACATTTTCTTCGGTGTTTTGTGATATCCAAAAACATTTTCTTCTGTGTTTTGTGACGCCCTGATAACCATTAGTTCACTTTGCACTGTTGAGTGGATCAGTGGGTTCAAGGCTGCTACATATGAGTGGCTTCTTACTCAAGTTCTCTGAGTCTAACAGGTATGAGTTGGTCCATAGTCCTTCAAGGAGATGGCAGAGGAATTATCACTCTGCAGTCCCAAACCCATTCTCCATGCATGCCCTAAACTTGCCGGAGAGGGAAGGGAAGGAAGCCCATTTAGCACCACATCTAAGCCACATTCTCCAGTTCAACGCATAATAAAAGTTCTATGTCTAAAAAAAAAATGCTGATTATTCTAAAATTACCTAGAACTTAAAAATTTATTCAGCCAATTTTTTACTGAGAGCCAAGTCCCACTGCTCGTCACTTGAAAGACCAGTACTTAAGAGATGAGTTTTTATTAGAAAGGAATATGAGCTTTATTCAGGAGTACAGTAACCTGGGGAGAAGACTTTTGTCCAAAGGCCAACTCCCTGGTTTCTGCCTGGCCCAGAGATTTTTAAAGGGGCTTCATCAGTTCAATTAGTGACATTTTCTGATTATATGCAGACCCAATGATGCCAGCTACAGAGTTATCTTGTTGCTTAGAGGTTGTACAAGAAGGTCTGATTTCTTGGTACACAGTAGTTGTGCAAGGGTACTCTGTTCTTTCTCCAAAAGAGGGCAAGGTCTACAGATTTGCAAAGGGAGGTCTGGAGAGTCATTTGTGTGACCTTCAAAAAGAAAAACATTTTACTAAAAGATTGTTGGGTTAATGAAAACACTAAGGTGGCTTCAAATAGACTTGCTGGCCTCTGTGGCCTGGAAAAGCTCTGGTCCTTCATTTCCCAAGGCCAGTGGTCCTCAGAGCTCAAAGAAAGTAAACTAATGCTGTTACAGATCCTAGGTCAGCAAGGAAGGAGTGTGTTACCTTGAAGCAAGTTAAACCTTAAGACTGTCTGGAGTACTGTTACAAATTGGCTCAATGAAATTTTGAAACAATATATACTATAGGTATTTATGAATTTAAATCTGGCAGGCCTAAGGGCAAGATTCTCCAGAAGGCTGTGCATGTTATGAATCAGTGCCCAAAATATGGTCCAAGAGTCAAGGTGTGAAAATGGGAGTGGCATCACTGTAAACACTAGTAACCCACTAGCCTAACCACCAAATGTGATGGTACTTGGAGATGGGGTCTTTGGAAGGTAATAGGTTTACATGAACTCATGAGGGTGGAGTTCATAAGGTGAGATTAATGTCCTTATAGGAAGATACCAGATCCTTTGCATGCCTGTTCTCTTTCTCTCTCTCTTTCCCCCATTCTATTTGTCCCCTCCCCATCACTACTATGTGAGGACAAAGCAAGAAGGCAGTTATCTGCAAATCATGAAATTGTTCTTTATCAGAAAGCAAATCTTCTAGCACTTTAATCTTGAACCCTTCAGGCTCCAAAACGGAGAAATTAATGTTTACTGTTTAGTAACCCAGTTTATAGTATTCATTTATTGCAGCCTCAACTCACTAAGATGTGTGCCCTACTATTAAGGCAAATGGAAAAATAAAACTCAATCTTAGAAGTACTAGTAATGGTCCAGATCTTATAGGAATGAAGGTTTGGGTGACCCCACGGAGTAAAGCAGCATGACCAACTAAGGTGGTTGCTGAAGACAAAGGAAATACATAATGGATAATGGAAAAAGGCAGTTGTAAATACTAGCTACAACCACATAACCCGTTACACAAAAAGAAATGAGCATTATAATTGTCATGAGAATTTCCTCCTTAATATGTTATGAATATGTTTGTGTGTATGTGTATATATATGTGCGTATATCTAATTAGCTATATATATTTACATATAAAACAAATCTTTGGGGAGCCTGGGTGGCTCAGTGGGTTAAGCCTCTGCCTTTGGCTCAGGTCATGATCTCAGGGTACTGGGATCAAGCCTTGAATTGGGCTCTCTACTCATCCGGGAGCCTGCTTCCTCCCCTCTCTCTCTGCCTGCCTCTCTGCCTACTTGTGATCTTTCTCTGTCAAATAAATAATAAAATCTTAAAAAAAAAAACCACCACAGATATTTGTTTTCTTCCTTGTTATTTCCTTATTATGTTACATAAGATGTATTAACTTTATATCATATTTAAGTATTGTTAGCTTTGCACCATAGTATTTAAGTTATGGGATATCAAAGAGAAAAACAAACATGTAAACAGCTCACACGGACTTTACTTTCTCTTCTGGATAAGGGGTTAATGCATTTTTGGTTTTACTCAGGACAGCTGTATCATATTAGGAAGGCTTATGATCTCACTATACTCTTTTTTTTTTTTTTTTTTTTTAATATTTTATTTATTTATTTGACAGAGAGAGATCACAAGTAGATAGAGAGGCAGGCAGAGAGAGACAGAGAGAGGGAAGCAGGCTCTCCGCAGAGCAGAGAGCCCGACGCGGGACTCGATCCCAGGACCCCGAGATCATGACCCGAGCCGAAGGCAGCGGCTCAACCCACTGAGCCACCCAGGCGCCCCTCACTATACTCTTTATTTGTGTTAGGTTTATATGTGTTAACTTGCCTGAGTCATGGGATGCTCAGATATTCGTTAAACATTATTTCTGGATGTACCCATGAGAGTTTTTCTGGATGAGATTAACATTTGAATTGGCTGAATAAAACAGACTGTCCTTCCAAATGTGGGTGACCTCTAATCTGATAAAGGACATCTGCAGAAATTCAAGATCCTAACATCAACTTAATATCGAAAGTCTGAATGCTTTCTCCACTAGGTTTGGAAGAAGGCAATGATTACTGCCCTATAATTCTTTTTCTCAATTTTTACTTATTTGTTTTTCAAAAGTAAAATCTGCATGTGTGTGTGTGTGTGTGTGTGTGTGTGTGTATGGTATAAAGAAGACATACAGATGACCAATAGACACATGAAAAGATACTCAAGATCACTCATCATTAGGGAAATGCAAATCAAAATTACAGTATCACTTCATCCTTGCCAGAATGGTTAACATCAAAAACACAAGAAACAAGTGTTGGTGAGGATGTGGAGAAAAAGGAACATTCTTATATTGTTGGTGGGAAAGTAAACTGGTGCAAAACAGTGTGTTTTGGTATGGTGGAAAACAGTATAGGAAGTTCATCTAAAAGTTAAAATAGAACCACCCTACAATGTAGTAATCACACAATGAGATATTTAACCCCAAAATTAAAAAAAAATAAAACAATACACTAATTCAGAGGGATACATGCACACCTTTGTTTATTGCAGCAATATTTATAATAGTCAAATTATAGAAGCAGCCCAAGTGTCCATCAATAGATGAACAGATAAAGAAGATGTGGTATATATATACTATGGAATATTATTAAGCCATAAAAAGGAAAGAGATCTTGCCATTTGCAACAACATGGATGGAGCTAGAGTATAATGCTAGGTGGGATAAATCAGTCCAAGAAAGAAAAATACTGTATGATTCCACTCAGTGTGGAATTCCACAGTGTGGAATTAAAGAAAAAAACAAAGAAACAAAGGAAAAAAAGAGAAAGAGAGACAAACCAAGAAACAGCCTCTACTATAGAGAACAAACTGATGGTTACCAGAAGAAAGGCATGCTGGAGGATGGGTGATAATAGGTGATGGGGGTTAAATAGTACACTTGCCATAAAAAATAAATAAAGTCTACAACATGATGTTTTGGTATATGTATAAACTATGAAAGAATTACCATATTCAAAGTAATTAACATATCCATCACCTCCCACGTTACTTTTTTTTTTTTTTAATTTTGTAGTAAGAACACTTGAAATCTACTCTCTTAGGATATTTCCAGTATACATTTTTATTAGCTATAGTCACCATACTATACATTATCTCTCCAAAACTTATTCATTTTACAACTGAATATTTGTATCCTTTGATCAATGTCTTCACTTTCCACATCCCCCCTCCCACCCTAGCCTCTGGTAATCACCATTCTACTCTATTACAATGAACTTGCTATTTTTTTTTTTTCTAAGAATCCACATATAAGTGAAATCATGCAACACTTGTCCTTCTGTGTATGGTTTATTTGACTTAGCATAAGACCCTCCAGGTTCATCCATGTTATCACATTGAGAGTATATCTTTCTTTTTAAAGGCTAAATAATATTCAATTATAAATATACCCACATTTTTTTTACTTATTTGTCTCTCTACAGACAGGTTGTTTACATATCATAGCTACTATTCAATATTTAATAGAGTTTCTTAGCAGTGAAAATAAATGAATTACTAATGAAAATAATGAATTACTAATATGAATAATAAATAATAAGAAAGTAATGAATTACTAATATGCAAAAACATGTTTCAATCTCAAAACCACTATGCTAAATAAAAGAAACCAAATGCATACAACTTCATTCATTCATTTTTTCATCAAAATCTGGAAATGACAAGTTACAGTGATAGAAATCTCATTGAAGTAGTCTAGGGTGATTTTGGGTAAAGAGAATAGACTACAAAAGAGGATGAAATATTTTTTAACCTTGATTTTTTTAAATTAGGTCCCCATCTTCTCATTTTAATAGGTTTTTAAATTAAATTTTATTTGTTACAATATTTATTTATTTATTTATTTATTTATTTTTAAGTGTAGTGTATGCCCAGTGTCAGGCTTGAACTCATGACCGTAAGATCATGAGTCACATGCTCTACCAATTGAACTAGCCAAGTGCCCCTAATTTTTTTAATAATAGAAATCTTCTGTATTTTTTAAAAGATTTTATTTATTTATTTGACACAGAGAGAGACAGATCATAAGCAGGCAGCAGAGCAGGCAGATAGAGATAGGGAAGCAGGCTCCCCACTGAGCAGAGAGCACAATGCAGGGCTCGATCCCAGTACCCTGAGATCATGACCTGGGCCGAAGGCAGAGGCTTAACCCACTGAGCCACCCAGGTGCCCCGTAAATTTTCTGTATTTTGATTACAGTTCACACTCTATTAAAATGGAAGAGAAAAATAGGTAAGGAGATCAATGAAAGTATAACCCAATAATTTTATTATGTTTACATGAGTGAAGTGATAGATAGTATAGAGGTGTCCAGTGAAAAAAGAAATGAAGTTATAAGGAAAGGTTAGATCTCTATCACATTCATCTTGTTCTCCATTCCACCTTACCTATAATTCATTCACTGAGGCAAAGTGCATTTTATAACTAAGATTAATGTGTGTAAAAAAAAGAATTAATGTGTGTGTTGGCCTACGGGGGAGTAGGGAGGTATATAGATTTTGGATGAGTTAGCTTCTACTATATTATAAAAAGTTTCATTCATATACATGATTATAATCATGTATATGATTATATGTCCATATTAATGGTAAGCAAATTTTCACAAAAAATATAACACAGGGGTGCACATATCTTTTCAGATTAATGTTTTCATTTATTTGGTTAAATACCTTATAATGAAATTATTGGATCATATGTATTTCTATTTTTAAATTTTTAAGAACTTCCATGCTGTTTTCCACAGTGTCTTTACCAATTTATGTTCCACCAGCAGTGTATGAAGGTTCTTTTTTCTCCACATCCTTATCAACACTAATGTTATTTCATGTCTTTTTTAATTTTAGCCGTTCTGACAGGTATAATGTGATATCTCATTGCAGTTAAGATTTGCATTTCCCTGAAGATTAGTGATGTTGAGCATTTTTTCATGTGTCTGTTGGCCATCTGTATATCTTCTTTGGAAAAATGTCTATTCATGTCCTCTGCCCAACTTTTAATAAGGTTTTTTTTTGGGGGGGTGCTGAGTTATGTAAGTTCTTTATATATTAACATTAACGCCTTATCAGATATGTCATTTGCAGTATCTTCTCCTATTCAATAGGTTATCTTTTAGTTCTGTTGTTCTCTTCACTGGCTAAGGCTTTTATTTTTTATTTATTTATTTTTTTTTTTAAAGATTTTATTTATTTATTTGACAGAGAGAGATCACAAGTAGATAGAGAGGCAGGCAGAGAGAGAGAGGGAAGCAGGGTCCCTGCTGAGCAGAGAGCCCGATGCGGGACTCGATCCCAGGACCCCGAGATCATGACCTGAGCCGAAGGCAGCGGCTTAACCCACTGAGCCACCCAGGCGCCCCTGGCTAAGGCTTTTAACATTGATGTTTATTTAATTTGATACTTTTTTGATATTTACTGAAGCATTTACATTATATCTATCTATCTATTACATATATTTATAAGCAACTCAAGCGACCATCAACAGATGAATGGATAAGGAAGATGTGGTGTGTGTTTGTGTGTCTGTACACATATGGCAAATATATGTGTGTATGTACATGTGTGCAAATACACACAGATATATATATTTATAACACCATAAAAAAGATGAGATCCTGCCATTTGCAACAACATGGATGGACCTAGAGTGAAATAAATCAGACTAAGAAAGGCAAATACTGTATGATTTCACTCATATTTGGAATCCAAAAAAAAAAAAAAAAAAGAATAAACAAAGAAAAAGCAGAATCAGAACTACGAATACAGAAAACAAACTGACAGTTGCTAGAGGGGAGGGTGATGGAGGTATAAACAAAATGGTTGAAGAGAAGTGAGAGATACAGACTTCCAGTTACAGAATGAAGAAATCATGGAAATAATAAGGCAGAGTATAAGAATATAGCCAATGGTATTATAATAGCATTTTATGGTGACATATGGTAATTATATTGTGGTAAGCATAACATAATGTATGGAATTGTTGAAATCACTATATTGTACACCTGAAACAAATGAAACTTTGCATGTCAACTATATATACACATGTGGATATATAATGTGATACATATATTATATACTACATAATGTACATTATACATCTACTATATATAAAATGCAAATCTTCCCATGCCAATACATATTCTTCAAGGAATAATTTTTAAAGATTAGATTATTTCCATTATAAATTTACACTAATATTAAGTAGATGAATGCTTTGCCTGTTCCTAACATCAAACCTACAGTGAAAATGCTATATGAAAAACATGTACCATTTTCTTAGGATAAATTCTAGAACTAGAATTATATGTTCAAAAAGTGAGAATTATTATAACAGTTTTGAATTTGGGAGCATACCTTGTAAGTTTATTTGTATTTTATTTATAAGGCAAACAATGTTCCCAGACTGTCTTCTGTCATTTAATTTTTGTTTCTGTGTTTAAAAGTATATAATCAACCTATAAATCA
The DNA here is from genome assembly GCF_922984935.1 of Meles meles. Lineage (NCBI taxonomy): Eukaryota > Metazoa > Chordata > Mammalia > Carnivora > Mustelidae > Meles > Meles meles. The sequence continues at coordinate 74,340,883 of NC_060069.1, forward strand.
CTGACATGCTATATTATGTAATGTTATAAAAGGCTTTCTTCAGTATAGGAACATATCTCTAATATTTTTTGTAAAATGTTGGTATAAGGTTTAAAAACTCTGACTTCATTTTATTCCCAATGCTTTTCTAGTTAACCTACTTATTGAATCTACTTTTTCTAAACCAATCCAAAATCTAGTTTCATTCTTTTTAACTTAGAAAGGATATTAATTTTATATTACAATCCATTAGTCTGTTTATTCATTCCACCATCAATTACATAATTTTCCTTGTAATAGATTTATGGCCACATCAAGAACTAACATTAAAATTACTGTATTTTTAAAAAATATGTATGGTGATTTCCCATAGAAGAATATTGTGATCATCAAAAAACAAAAACAAACAAACAAACAAAAAACCAGGGGCACCTGGGTGGCTCAGTGGGTTAAAGCCTCTGCCTTTGGCTCAGGTCATGATCCCAGGGTCCTGGAATCGAGCCCCACATCGGGCTCTCTGCTGGGCAGGGAGCCTGCTTCCCTTCCTCTCTCTCTGCCTGCCTCTCTGCCTACTTGTTATCTCTGTCAAATAAAAAATAAAATCTAAAAAAAAAAACAAACCACAAGATACCATATAAATATATAAAGTTTACAGATAAATTTGTGGGAATTGCCAATTTAAAAAGTATTCTTTCTACCTATAGTAAGATATCACTTAGTATTTATCTTGATTTCTTTCAGGGTTCTCCTTATATTTTTATAATATTCTTCATTTATATATTACAAACATTAAGTGTATTCTATTAATTTCTTATATTATCTTGTATTGAATTATCAATAAGATCACTTTTCTCAATATACTTTTAACCTTATTTTTCCTTTTACATTTTCTACTATGTAGAAAAGCACAGTTTTTATATTAGTCATAATATATTATATATTTTTATATTAGTCATATTTTTTCAATTGATTTTTCTTGGATTTCCAGCTTAAAAACCACATTATCTGAAAATATTAATCGCCTCTTACTTTCCTTATTTATAAATCTCATATTGCTTCTTATCAAATTTTACTTCTAGAATATTAAGTGTGCTAAAATCAGGCATCTCTGTCCTAATATTATTGAGAATCTTGTTTGTGGCATTTTTCACATTACAATAGTTTAATAGTGGTAATAGATATATTAGTAGCAAATAATAATAAGAGCAATTGTCAACTGAAATTTATTAGGGAGCAGATACTATGCCTTGGGTTAACAACATTGCTATGATTAGTACTTACATAAGAGAAAACCAAGGGAAAAAAATAATTGATCTGCCCCAAGTCACACCATTATTAACTGGAAGAATCCATATTATGAATAAGGCCCTTCTTATTTTTTTTATCTCTTTTACACCTGAGCTTAAAACAAATGTCATACTATTACAGGGTATGGGTTCAATCCCTTCAACAGATGAACAGATAAAGAAGATGTGGTCCATATACACAATGGAGTATTACTCAGCATCAGAAAGAATGAATACCTATGCTATATGATTTATTAGAAAAGAAAACTCATATATCTTTCATTCTCCTATCACTACCATCTCATCATTACCCAGAAAGACTGGTTGAAGCTAGGAAATTCAGCTGGAAACAGTATGTGTCTTTATTCTAGTTGGGGAACTCTAATCCCAATTGTTTTCCCTTTCTGAAGTTTGAGAAAACAGCTTAGCTAATGAGAAAATGCACAAGTCTCCAAAAGCAAGGGAAACAAAAGCAAAAATGAACTTTTGAGACTTCATCAAGATAAAAAGCTTCTGCACAGGGTGCCTGGGTGGCTCAGTCAGTTAGACATCTGCCTTCGGCTCGGGTTGTGGTCTTGGGGACCTGGGATCCAACTCTGAGTCGGGCTCCCTGCTTGGTGGGAGGCCTGCTTCTCCCTTTCCCTCTCCCATTGCTTGTGTTCCTCTCTTGCTGTATCTTTCTGTCAAATAAATAAAATCTTAAAAAAAAAAAAAGCTTCTGCACAGCAACGGAAAGAGTCAACAAAACAAAGAGGTAACCCACAGAATGGGAGAAGATATTTGCAAATCATTACAGAAAAAGGGCTGGTATCCAAGATCTATGAAGAACTTCTCAACCTCAATGCCCAGATAACAAGTCAAAAAATGGGCAGAAGACATGAGCATATACTTCTCCAAAGAAGACATACAAATGGCTACCAGACACATGAAAAGTGTTCATCATCATTAGCCATCAGGGAAAGTCAAATCAAAACCACACTGAAATACCACATTACATCAGTCAGAATGGCAAAAATTGACAAGGCAAGAAACAACAAATGTTGGAGAAGTTGTAGAGAAAGGGGAACCCTCTTATACTGTTGGTGGGAATGCAATATGGTGCAGCCACTCTGGAAAACAGTGTGGAGGTTCCTCAAAAAATTAAAAATAGACCTATGACCCAGCAATTGCACTACTGGGTATTTACCCCAAAGATACAGATGTGGGGAAAAGAAAGGCCATATGCACTCCAATGCTCAGAGCAGCAATGTCCACAATAGCCAAAATATAGAAAGAGCCGATATGCCCTTTAACATACGAATGGATAAAGAATATGTGGTCCATATACACAATGGAATATTACTCATACCTAATTTTTGCATCAACTTGGATGGGACTGGAGGAGATTATGCTAAGTGAAGTAAGTCAAACAGAGAAAATCAATAATCATGGTTTCACTTACTTGTGGAGCACAGGGAATAGCATGAAAGACATTAGGAGAAGGAAGAGGAAAATGAAGGGGGAGAAACTAGAGTGGGAGACCAACCATGAGAGACTGTGGACTCCCTTTTAGAAGGGAGGGGCAAGGGAGGATGAGTCAGCCTGGTGATGGGTATTAAGGAGGGTATGAATTGCATGGAGCACTGGTGGTTATATACAAACAATGAATCATGGGGCGCCTGGGTGGCTCAGTGGGTTAAAGCCTCTGTCTTTGGCTCAGGTCATGATCCCAGGGTTCTGGGATCGAGCCCCGCATCGGGCTCTCTGCTTGGTGGGGAGCCTGCTTCCCTTCCTCTCTCTCTGCCTGCCTCTCTGCCTACTTGTGATCTCTGTCTGTCAGATGAATAAATAAAATCTTTAAAAAAAATGAATCATGAAACACTACATCAAAATTAAAGATGTACTGTATGGTGACTAACATAACACAACAACAACAACAACAATGAATCAATGCTCCAGACTAAAAAAGAAAAAAAAAAATCAATAAAAGCACAAGCTTTTTGATTTTATTAAACCTGGATTTGGAGTGCCAACTATTTGGAGAAGTTATCTGAGAACTTGAGCTACTCTGCACTCAGATACCCTGGAGCCTAATGAATTGTTTGTTACAATTCACTATGCTTGGGGAAGGGCAGGAATGGAAAGGAGCAGTGGAAAGTTATAGACCCAGAGAAAGCTAAACTTCCCCTCTCTTTGGAAGAAGGAGATATTCTTATGACCCAACTGGCTTGCTAGCCAAGCAAATCGAAACCATTACTATGGGAAAAGTTCTGTTCATGAACTGCCGGTGGAATTTGAAACCAGTAAATCTAGTTCTTGATTCATTAAAGTCTAACTTGCAAAGTCAAAAAATACTTGACATATGACAGAATCATTGTCTTACTACTATGGAAACTATCTTTCATAAAACATTATATAAGGGACATAATAGCAGAAATGATAAAGGCACACACATTAATTCCAGATTACATATGGTCAAACTGTTTCTCTACCCAAAACCTCTTACTTCTCTGTTTCTCTCACTGTAAAGTGGAGAATTTGATAGAATCTTGATTCTCATGAAAACTAAATTAATGTATGTAAAGTTACAAGAGTGCCAGACAATAAAAAAAATCATTATACTAATATAACAAAGTTATATACAAATATAACAAAGTTATATTAGTATAATGGTATTGGAAAATTAGCTTAAAATAGATATATTTCTATGCTAATTATTTATTATAGTTCTATAAATAATTTATATAAAATAAAATTTTTCATATTTGATGCTGAATTATATAAAATATCATTTTAGCATCTATCAACTGACCACGTTTTTTTATTCTCATTTTGCCTACTAATAAGACTTTAATAGGTAGTATGTATTCTCTATCAGATCTATGCTGATACCATACATAATAATTATTCCCTTACAGTACATTATTTATATATATGTTGCTAAATTTGATATTGGATTTAGACCTTTTTTTCATATTTTAAGTGAGATTTTTATTTCCATGCTACATGTCAAGATGTTTCCTTTTTTTAAGATTCTATTTATTTATTTGATAGAGAGAAAGAGAGAGAGAGAGAGCGAGAGCACAAGCAGGGGGAGCAGCTGAGGGAGAAGGAGAAACTGCGCTGCTCAGCAAGGAGCCTGATATGGGCTCGATCCCAGGACCCTGGAGTCATTTCCTGAGCTTAACTGACTGAGCCACCCAGGTGTCCCTACATGTCAAAAATGTTTCTTAAGAATAAGATAGCTTCATAAAATGATATGAAAAAGTTTTATGTTCTAAAGCTTTGGGACAGGGTAAAATCTCTTCATAAAAGATCGGATGTTTCCTGAGTACTGGTAACACTTAGTTTTTTAAAAAATCCATATGCCTGCCTGATAACCAGGAGCCTACAGGCCATGATTCTAAATTGGAATATTATACCTATGTTACACATTGATTGAATTCCCCTATCAAATTCCTAAAATGCATCAAAACATAGTAAATACCTATGTAGAAATAACAATCACACTTGAATGTAAAATGCTGAAAGCATTATTTCTTGATCACCTATTTGCAGTTACATTTTTCCAAACATTGAAATTACTTTTCTGATTCTTTGCTTCTTTCTCCACATTTTTATCAAAATTTTCTCAAATTTTCAGAAGTCCATTTTTACAACACTAAGCAAAAACAAGAGCGAAATATGAATATGTTTGAACTAAAAAAAACATATTTAGGACAAACGTGCAGTTGCAGAAAATTGTTGACACTGAGAAGGAAGTTCTGATGCCTTTCTCAATTTCAGGAAAAACTCAGACATGCATCCCCACTGTCAGCATTTGACATTTTTTTTTTCAAAAAACCTACTTTTGTGCCTGATATTTTAAGGTTATATTTGAAATGTAGCTCAAATTTCCTATTTTTGCTTGTTTAAAATGTTATATTAGGTTTAAGGAAAATTATTATTAAAGTGTTCTATGTAGCCATTGGTAAAAACAATTGTTTAAAACTTAGATTCTATAATGTCACTAGACTGAAGAAATCTTATCTGTGGAAAGTGTCTGCAAAGAATGAGGATTTGACAGGTGGATGCTAATGGATTAATAAAACAGGCAAAATTCCCTGTTGCATATTACAGATTGGGAGACAAGCAGTTTCTCAGGAAATAGCTTTTTTTTTCTAAGATTTTATTTATTTATTTGACAGACAAAGATCACAAGTAGGTGGAGAAGCAGGCAGAGAGAGAGAGAGAGGAGGAAGCAGGCTCCCCACTAAGCAGAGAGCCCAAAGTGGGGCTCGATCCCAGGACTCTGAGATCATGACCTCAGCCAAAGGCAGAGGCTTTAACCCACTGACCCACCCAGATGCCCCATCTCAAAAAATATTTCGATAAGGATTCAAATGCACACGTTTGAGCCCTCTGTTTAGATGAGTAAATTTCCCATACTTCTTTGCTACTACCCAAAATATACCTACATATAAACACACACATGCACATGACAGTGAAAACAAGAAAAACATGACACATGCAATGACATGAATCACTAAAAAACATTATACTGAGTCAAAAGGACCAGACATATTTTTTTTAATTCCATACAAAAAGTTCCCAGAGAAAAATAATCTATAGTGATAAGCAAATTAATTATGGCCCAAAGAATGAAGAGAGAAGTCAAAAGTGAAATCTCAGAGGAACATTTAAAGAAAATGGAAATGAATAAATTTGTTAAAGTTCCTCAAACAATATATATTAATGTATTTTATAAATTGTATCTCAATAAGTCTTTCTGGAAAAACTCACAATCTGATGTCAATAGTTCCATTCTTCCTTAATAGAAAATTAAATAACACTTCTTTTTAGAAAAATAATTGATAAGGCCAGGAATTCCAGATTTTCTTGGGACAAATATACAGAACGATGCTGAAAGTGTAAACCCACTGGGACAATCTAAGAAACAATATATTGTCCAGCTATAAACTTACTTATGTATATAAGTAAGTGTACTTATTTGGTGACAGGTTGTGACTGCTTTTATCAAGTGCTGTTATGGTATTAAGTACTTTAGGAACCACTCATCATTTTCTTTCGTACTTCCATGCCTTTGTCCTGTAAAGAAAGGCTTTTTTTTTAATTAACTAATTTATTTATTTGACAGAGAGAGAGATCACAAGTAAGGATACAGCAGGTAGAGAAAGAGGAGGAAGCAGTCTCCCTGCCGAGCAGAGAGCCCGATATGGGGCTCGATCCCAGGACCCTGAGATCATGACCTGAGCCGAAGGCAGAGGCTTAACCCACTGAGCCACCCAGGCACCCCAAGGAAGGCTTTTTATAGGGGCAGGGGGACCTGGCTGGCTCAGTTGGAGGAGCACGCATCTCTTGATCTTGAGAAATTAAAATAAATTGGGCAAATATATATGAAATTTTCATAAACAGCTTCCTAATCCTAGAAAATAACAAAAGTTGCCCAGATGAACTTAAGCAAAAGTAGATAATCAGTAGTCTTCTGATGAATAAAAATGCTTCATAAAAAAGTAAAAACTCTCTCCAAGAAAAATTTTCAGGTCCCCATAAATTTACTAGAGTGTTAGAAACCATTTGTGGAAAAAATAAACCCACACCTAAACTGGGAGAAGACCATATGTAATGAGATGATAGAAATACATCGAACTATTCAGCAACGTCAAGAAATGTACAGAACAAAAACTTAAGAGTTCTGAGACAAAAACTGTTAGAATGAATTACAAAACTCCATGTATATGGTATTTGTAAGAGTCACTCCTAAGGTATAAGGATCCAGAAAGGTTGAAAGTAAAGGCCTGTAATTAAAGATACACTTTGTGGAGTGCCTGGGGGGCTTAGTTGGGTGTCTGCCTTCGGCTCATGTCATAATCTCCAGGTCATGGGAGTGAGTCCCACACTGAACTCTCCACTCAGCAGGGAGTCTGCTTCTCTCTCGGCATGCTCTCTCTCACAGGGGTTAGTAAAATATTAAAAAAAAAAAAAAAAGGATATGAACGTTAATTTTCATCTCAGGGTTGTAAATTTGAGCCCCACACTGGGTGTAGAGATTACTAAATATAAACAAACAAGCTTTAAAATGAAAAAAAGAAAGACTTTTTACAAATTATCACCCTTCTTTCGTTAGAAGTAGAATGAAGACTTAAGAAATGTTCATAAAAATGGAGAGGACTTCAGTCTAGCAATGCTCAGTTGAAGATTTTAACTCTTAAAAACTCTTTGACAAAAAAACCGAAGCTGAGTAGCCTATATTTGTTTTCTTAGTTGTAATACATTCAGGTAACATACAGTGATTTTCCATGGAATTTCGAACTTGTTAAATTAGATAATGGCTTGACAAGATTTATACTTAATCTGGACTGTGTATTTTTTAGAAAAATTTGACTGTAACATTTCTAAGTTTAAGGTATATAGCATGTTACTTCGATACATTTATATATTATAATATGATTTCTGAAGTAACAATATTTACATTACATAATTATAGTACATAGAGTACATATTATTGTCACTCATTACAGTGTGCATTAGATTTCTATGACTTATTTACTAATAATTACAAATTTATACACTTAAACACCATCACTCTTACCACTCTCCTGATAAGTCCCACTTTACTGTTTTTTTACAAGTTTAACTTTTTAGATTCCACGTGTAAGTGATATCCTACCATATTTGTCTTTCTCTGATTTATCTTGTATAGCATAATGTGCTCATGACCATCCATGCTGTTGCAATTGGAGGATCTTCTCCTTTCTCATGGCTGAATAGTATTCCATTGTGTATATGTATCACATCTTTTTTATCCATTCACTGTTGATAAATAGCTCGGTTGTTGCCATATCTTCACTATTGTGAATAATGCTATGATAAACATGGGAGTATATATATCTCTACAAAATCCTGTGCTCGTTTCCTGTGGGTACACACCCAAAGTGGAATTGCTGGATTTTATAACAAATTTTTAATTTTCTGAGAAAGCTCCATATTGCTTTTCACAGTGTTTGGATTAATTTACATTCACACCAATGATGTATAAGGGTTCCCTTTATACCACCTCCTTGATAGTACCTGTTGTCTCTTGCCTTCTTTTTTTTTTTTTTAAGATTTTATTTATTTGACAGAGAGAGAGACAGAGAGATCACAAGTAGGCAGAAAGAGAGGGGGAAGCAGTTTCCCCGCCAAGCAAAGAGTCCTATATGGGACTCAATCCCAGGACCCCGAGATTATGAGTGAAGGAAGAGGCTTAACCCACTGAGCCACCCAGGCGCCCTGTCTCTTGTCTTCTTGATGACAGCCATTGTAACAGGTGTGAGTGATCTCACTGAGATTTTGATTTGCATTTCCCTGATGATGAATAATGTTGAGCATCTTTTCATGTGTCTGTTACCCATTTTGACGTCCTCTTTGGAGAAACATCATTTACTTCTTCTGCCCATTTTATAATCAGATTTTGGGTTTTTGTTATTGAGTTTACTGAATTCTTTTTTTTTTTTTTTAAGATTTTATTTATTTGACAGGGGGAGAGAGATATCACAAGTAGGCAGAGAGGCAGGCAGAGAGAGACAGGGAAAAGCAGGCTCCCCACCGAACAGAAAGCCCAATGCAGAGCTCAATCCCAGGACCCTGAGATCACAACCTAAGCTGAAGGCAGAGGTTTAACCCGCTGAGCCACACAGGTTCCCTGAGTTTACCGAATTCTTAACACACTTTGAATATTAACCCTTTATCTAATACATGGTTTGCAGAAATTTTCTTCCGTTCTCTGGAATCTTTTCATCTTTGTTGTTTCTTTTGCTGTGAAGAAGTTTTGAGTTTGATGTAGTCCCATTTGTTGCTATTTCTTGCTGGTATTATTTGTGCTTTTAATATTATGCCTATAAAATTTTTGCCAAGACCAGTATCAGTGAGCTTCTTTCCTACATCTTTTTCTAGAAGTTTATGGTAGCAGGTCTTATGTTTAAGAATCTGATCCATTTTGAGTAAATTTTTGTGACTGGTGTGAGATGAGGGTCTAATTTCATGGTTCTGCAAGTCTTTCCTCAGTTTTCCCAGCACTACCTGTTGAAGAGAATATCCTTTCCCCTTCAGAAATTCTTGGCTCCCCTGGTGAATATTAGTTGAGTGTATATGTCAGAGTTTAATTCTAGCATCTATATTTGGTTTCATTAGCCAATGTATTTATTTTTGTGCCAATACTATACTGTTTTTATTACTCTGGCTTTGTAGTATAGTTAGAAACCTGGAAGCATGATACCTTCGTTTTGTTCTGCCTTTTCAGGATTGCTTTGGCTATTCACAATATTTTTGGGGTTCCCACAAATTTTAGGATTATTTCTTCTATTTATGTGAAGAATGCCTTTGGTATTTTGATGAGGATTGCTTTAAATCTATAAGATGGCTTTGGGCAGTACAGCCATTTTAACAATATTAGTTCTTCCAATCCATGAGCACAGAATGTCCTTCCATTTGTCTATGTCTTCTTCAGTTTCTTTCAGCAAGTTTTACTTATTTCACTGTACAGATCTTTTACTTCCTTGATTAAATTTATTTCTAAGTTTTTAAAAATTATTTTTGATGCTATACTGAATGAGATAGTTTAATTTCTTTTTCAGATGCTTCATCATTAGTATAAGGAAATATAATCAATTTCTTTATGTTGTTTTGTATCCTGACATTTTACTGAAACTATTAATTCCAACAGTTGTTTTTTTTTTTAAGATTTTATTTATTTATTTGACAGACAGATCACAAGGAGGCAGAGAGGCAGGGGAAGCAGGCTCCCTGCTAAGCAGAGAGCCCGATGTGGGGCTTGATCCCAGGACCCTGGGATCATGACTTGAGTCGAAGGCAGAGGCTTCCATCCACTGAGTCACCCAGGTGCCCAAATTCCAACAGTTTTTTGACTGATTCTTTGAGACTTTTTATGTATATGATCATATCCTTAGCAAATAACAATTTTACTTCTTCCTTTCCCACTCTGATGCATTTTATTTCCTTATGGTGCCTAACTGCTCTAGGTAGGGCATCCAATGCTATATTAAATAGGAGTGGTAAGAGCAGGATCAGCCTTGTACCTGATGAGAGGGGAAACACTTTCAATTTCTCTCCATTTTATATAATGTTTGTTACATATACATGGCCTTTATTATGTTAAGAAGGTATGTTCCTTCTACCTCAGTCTGGTAAAGAGTTTTAATCATTAAATATGTTGTATTTTGTCAAATATTTTTTCTGCAACTGTTGAGATTATCTTTTTTTTGAAATTTTTATCTTTCATCTTATTGATACGATATATTACATTTATTGATTTGTGCATGTTGAACAACCTTGCCTCCCAGGAATAAATCCCACGAGGCCATAATGTATATGCCCTTTAATGTGTTCTTAAATTCAATTTGCTAGTATTTTCCTGAAAATTGTTGCATATGTATTCATTACGAATATTGACCTGTAATTTTCTTGTGTTATGCTTATCTAGTTTGATATGAAAGAAATCCTGCTTCATAGAATGAGTTTTAAAGTGTTCCCTTCTCCTTGATATTTTCCAAGGGCTTGAGGATGATTGGTATTAATTCTCCTTTAAATGTTAGATAGAATTCTCTGGCTAAAATTAACAAGTCAGGAAATGACAGATGCTGGCGAGGATGCGGAGAAAGGGGAACCCTCCTACACTGTTGGTTGGTTGCAAGCTGGTGCAACCACTCTGGAAAACAGCATGGAGGTTCCTCAAAATGTTGAAAATAGAACTACCCTATGACCCAGCAATTGCACTACTGGGTATTTACCCTAAAGATACAGACGTAGTGATCTGAAGGGGCACGTGTACCCGAATGTTTATAGCAGCAATGTCTACAATAGCCAGACTATGGAAAGAACCTAGATGTCCATCAACAGATGAATGGATAAAGAAGAGGTGGTATATATACACAATGGAATACTATGCAGCCATCAAAAGAAATGAAATCTTGGGGGCGCCTGGGTGGCTCAGTGGGTTAAGCCGCTGCCTTCGGCTCGGGTCATGATCTCAGGGTCCTGGGATCGAGTCCCGCATCGGGCTCTCTGCTTGGCGGGGAGCCTGCTTCCCTCTCTCTCTCTCTCTCTGCCTGCCTCTCTATCTACTTGTAATCTCTCTCTGTCAAATAAATAAATAAAATATTTAAAAAAAAAAGAGAAATGAAATCTTGCCATTTGCGACAACGTGGATGGAACTAGAGCGTATCATGCTTAGTGAAACAAGTCAATCAGAGAAAAACAACTATCATATGATCTCCCTGATATGAGGACATGGAGAAGCAACATGGGGGGTTAGGGGGATAGGAGAAGAATAAATGAAACAAGATGGGATTGGGAGGGAGACAAACCATAAATGACTCTTAATCTCACAAAACAAACTGGGGGTTGCTGGGGGGAGGTGGGATTGGGAGAGGGGGAGGGGGCTATGGACATTGGGGAGGGGAGGTGAACCATAAGAGACTATGGACTCTGAAAAACAACCTGAGGGTTTTGAAGGGTCAGTGGTGGGAGGTTGGGGAAACAGGTGGTGGGTAATAGGGAGGGCACGTTTTGCATGGAGCACTGGGTGTTGTGCAAAAACAATGAATACTGTTATGCTGAAAAAAATAAATAAAATGGGAAAAAAAATAATAATAAAAAAATGTTAGATAGAATTCTCCAGTGAAGCCATCCGGTCCTGGAGATATTTGTTTTGTTTAGTTTTGTTTTGTTTTGGTGTTGGGAGTTTTTTGATTACTAATTCCATCCTTTTACTCAGTATCGGTCTATTCAGATTTTCTATTTCTTTCTGATTCAGTCTTGGGAGGTCCTGGGTTTCTAGAAATGTATCCATTTCTCTAGGTTAGTAATTTGTTGGCATATAATTGCTCATTGTAATTTCATAAGGTTCTATGTATTTCTGTAGTATCAGTTGTAATGTTTCCTCTTTCATTTCTGATTTTGACTTCTTTTTTTCTTAGTTTAGCTAAATACTTGCCAATTTTGTTTATCTTTTCAAAGAACCAGCTTAGTTTCATTGATCCTTTCAATTGTTTTTTCTGGTCTCTATTTCATTTATTTCTGCTCTGATTCTTAATATTTCCTTCCTTTTGCTAACTTTGGGCTTTATTCTTTTTCTAGTTCCCTGAGGTTTGAAGTCAGGTTGTTTGTTTGCGATCTCTCTAACTTAATACACGTATTTATTATTGTAAACTTTCTGCCTGGATGATTCAGAAAGGAAAGCATCCAACTCTTGATTTCAACTCAGGTCATGATCTTAGGGTTGTGAGATCAAGCTCTGTGCTGGGTGTGGAGCCTGCTTAAGGTTCCCTCTCTGCCTCTCTTGCCTCTCCCCCATGACTCACATGCACTCTCTCTCCCAATAAATAAATAAGTACAAAATTTCCTCTCAGAAATTCTTTTGCTGCATACCACAATATTTGATATGTTGTGTTTTTACTTTGTTTTGAGGTAATTGTTAATTCTGTTTTGATTTCTTCTTTGACCCAATGGGTATTCAGAAGTGTGTTCAATTCCCATGTTTTTGTAGGTTTTCTAAGTTTCCTCCTGTTGTTGATTTTTAGTTTTGTGTTATTTCAGTAAGAGAAGATACTTGGTATGGTTTCAGTCATCTTAACTTTGCTAAGATTTGTTTAAGGACTACCATATGATCTATCCTGGACATTGCTCCATGTGTACTTGAGAAAAATGTGTATTCTCTTGCTATTGGATGGAAAGCCGCATATATGTCTACTAAGTTCATTTATTCTAAAGCGTGGTTCAATTCCAAAATTTCCTTGTTGATTTTCTCTCCAGACAGTCTCCCAGTTGCTGATAGTGGGATGTAGAAGCCCTCTACAACTGTTGTATTATTGCCTATTTGTCCCTCAAGATGTTATCAATTACTTAACATATGTTGGTGCTCAGTATTGAGAGCAAATCTATTCATGATTGTTATATCTTCTTGACACATTGACCCCTTTATGATGAATTTGTCTATTGTTACCCCTTTAGGCTTAAAGTCTATTTTGTCAAAGTATACCTATACCCACATTCTTTTTGTTTGTGTGCTTGGAATATCATCTCCCACCTTTTCACTTTGAGCCCATGTTAGTCTTTGGATCTGAAATGAGTCTCCTGTAGGCAGGTGATTTGCTCAATATCCAACCCCCTTTTTAAAAATGTTTTGCGTCTCTGCTCTAGACTTTTGTTTTGTGGTTACCATGAGATTTACATATTATATCTCGTAGACAAAATAGTTCTTCTTCAGCTGACAGAAACTTCTATGCTTATAAATATTCTATCACTTTGCTCTTCCTTTTAAACATTTTTGATGTCACAAATTATCTTTTTATTCTGTGATTTTGTTACTATGTTGTAGTAGTTACAGTTTTTAATGCTCTCTTCCTTTAACTTTTATGCTATACAGTAGTCCTTCCTTATCTGCAGTTTCTGTTAGTCATGGTTAACCATGGTCCAGAAGCAGAAGATCCACTTTCTGATGTATCAGAAGGTCAATAATAGCCTAATGCTATGTTACAATGCCTCTGTCATTCACCTCACTTCATCTCATCACATTTTATCATCTCACATCATCACAAGTGTGAGTACAATACATTAAGATATTTTCAGACGGAGAGAGTTTGTTCTATTTAATTATGTTGTTGTTTATCCCTTACTGTGCCTAATTTATAATTTAAACATTATCACAAGTATGTATATATAGGAAAAACAGGGTATAAAATATTGAGGGCCCTGGGTGGTGCAGTCCATTAAGCATCTGACTCTTGATCTGGCTCAGGTCTGATCTCAGGGTCAAAACACTGGGCCCCACATGGGGCTCCATGCTCAGCATGAAGTCTGCTTGAGATTCCCTCTCTCCCTCTCCCTCTACCCCTTCCTCCCCCACCCCTACACTCTCTTTCTCTCTTTCAAATAAACAAATTAGGAGCACTGGGTGTTGTGCAAAAAGAATGAATACTGTTACGCTGAAAAAAAAAATAAATAAAAAGGGAAAAAAAATTAAAAAAAAAATAAAAAAAAAAAAATATATTTTAAAAAGGTTCAGTATATTTCACAGTTCCAGGAGTCCACTGGAAGTCTAGGAATATATCCCTCATGGATAATGTGTGCATGGGGGTTGGGGAGCAGGTGGGAAACTGCTGTAGTTAAGAGTTTAATATTATTTCCTTAAAAAGTTAGAGTATCCTAATTCTGACTATTTATCACCTTAATAGAATTATGTGTATTCACCCTCTTTCTCTGACAGAAAAATCCTGCTGGCCTGCTGCCTGACCATCTGAGACCTTCTCTGACATCACCTCCTCTGCCCACCACCAGGCTCCACTCCTGACTCCCTTGCTCTGTCACCTCTTCCACTGTCAAATCCACCCACTTTCGGGTACACAGATGGATGGAACTCTCAGATACTGTGCAGAGTTTCACTTTAATGTATTATTTGTTTCAGGGATATAGGTCTGTGAATCACCAGTCTTACACAATTCACAGCACTCACCATAGCACATAACTTTTCCCAGTGTCCATCATCTAGCCACCCTATCCCTCCCCACCCCCTCAGAAACCATCAGTTTGTTTCCTGAGATTAAGAATCTCTTATGGTTTGTCTTCCTCCCCGGTCCCATCTTGTTTCATTTTTCCCTCCCTTCCCCCAAGAACCCCACAATACTGTCTCTTAAATTCCTCATATCAGAGAGAACATATGATAATTGTCTTTCTCTGATTGACTTATTTTGCTTAGCATAATACCCTCTAGTTCCATCCACATTGTTGCAAATGGCAAGATTTCATTTTCTGATGGCTGCATAGTATTCCACCACATCTTCTTTATCCATTCATCATTGATGGACATCTAGGTTCTTTTCATAGTTTGGCTGTTGGGGACATTGTTGCTATAAACATTCGGGTGCACGTGCCCCTTTGGATCACTACATTTGTATCTTTAGGGTAAATGCCTAGTAGTAAAATGCAACAAATTTCTGTACATTGATTTTGTATCCTGGAACTTTCTGAATTATGTATCAGTTCCAGCAATTTTTTGGAGACTTTAGGGTTTCCTAAATAGAGTATCATGTCACCTGTGAGTAGTGAAAGTTTGACTTCTTCCTTGCCAATTTGGATGCCTTTTATTTTTGTTGTCTGATGGCTGAGGTGAGGACTTCCAATACTATGTTGAACAACATTGGTGAAAGTGTATGGATATCCCTGTCCTGTTCCTGACCTTAGGGGAAAAGCTCTCGGTTTTTCCCCATTAAGGATGATATTGGCTGTGGTTTCATGTATGGCCTTTATTATGCTGAGGTATGTTCATTCTACCTCTACTTTGTTGAGGGTTTTTATCAAGAAAGGATGCTGTATTTTGTCAAATGCTTTTTCTGCATCCATTGGATTGATCATATGGTTCTTATCCTTTCTTTTATTAATGTAGCATATCACATTGATTGATTTGTGAATATTGAAACACCCCTGCATCCACTTAATCGTGGTGAATAATTCTTACAATGTACTGTTGAATTTGATTTTCTAATATCTTGTTGACAATTTCTGCATCAATATTCATCAGGAACATTGGCCTGTAATTCTCCTTTTTAATGGGGTCTTTGACCAGTCACATAGATCAGTGGAACAGAATAGAAAACCCAGAAATGGACTCTTAACTATGTGGTCAACTCCAACAATACAAGAAAGAATACTCCATGGGAAAAAGTCTTCAGCAAATAGGTTTGGAAATACTTGTCAGCAAAATGCAAAAGAAATTTTGGAAACTTTCTTAAACCATAAACAAAGGTAAATTCAAAATGGATGAAAGACCTAAATTTGAGATGGTAAACTATGAAAATCTTTGAGTGGAATACAGGCAGCAACCTCTTTGACACTGGCTATAGCAGTTTCTTACCAGACATGTCACTGGAGGCAGCAAAACAAAGGTAAAAATGAACTATCAGAATTTCATCAGGATAAAATCTTCTGCATAACAAAGGAAACAAACAAAGAAACAGAGGAAACAATAAGCAAAACTAAAAGGAAACAATCAACAAAACTAAAGCCTCCCAAATGGAAGATAGATAGCAGCATTATTTACAAGAGCTAAATTATGGAAAGAACCCAGATGTCCATCGACTGATGAATGGATAAAGAAGTGGTATATATGCAGTGGAATATTACTCAGCCATCAAAAAGAATGAATGCTTGTCATTTGCAAGGACATGGATAGAGCTACAGTGTACTATGCTAAACCAAATAAGCTAGTCAAAGAAAGACAAATACCATATAATTTAACTCACATATAGAATTTAAGAAACTAAATAGGGGAACATAGGGGAAGTGGTGCATGGAAATAGATGGAGGTAAACCATAAGAGACTCTTAACTACAGAGAACAAACTGTGGGTTGCTGGAGGGGAAGTGGGTGGGGGTTGGGCTACATGAGTGATGGCTATTAAGGAGGGCACTTGTGATGAACCCTGGTTGTTATATGTAAGTGATGACTCACTAAATTCTGCTCCTGAAGCCAATACTATCCTATATGTTAACTAAATGGAATTTAAATAAAACTTGAAAAAAAAAAAACTATTTGAATTTTTGGGTATAGCTTTAAAAGTAGTTTAAAGAAATAAAAAAGTCACTCATATGTGGAATTTGAAATAATTGCTTATTTTTTCAAATTGTACTTTTGAAAAATATCCAGAAGACAGGGACTAGATATTTTAGGAATGTTTAATGCTTCTGAGAACTTTCAAAACTATCCTTTAATTTTGCTGTTAATACCATATTTGACTTCTCTCTTGGTTTGTTTGCCATCCAAAGACCCTAAAATTAAACAACCTGCCAAATTATGATTAATTATACCTTCTGTCCTAAGGGAAAAGAAGAAAATATTCATCAACCTGAATACTGTATCAAAAATTTTGATAGTTTTTTTAGCTTAATCTTAACTGTAATAAATAAATATAACATATATTGGATTTGATCATTTTTCAGAAATTCTGATTCAATCCTAAAGAATTGGAATTGCTTGGGGCACCTGGGTGGTTCAGTGGGTTAAGCCTCTGCCTTCGGCCCAGATCATAATCTCAGGGTCCTGGAATTGAGCCCTGCATCAGGCTCTCTGCTCAGCGGGGAGCCTGCTTCTCCACCCTCTCTGCCTGCTGCTCTGCCTACATGTGATCTCTCTACCAAATAAATAAATAAAATTAAAAAAAAAAAAAAGAATTGCAATTGCTTATTTTTTCTTCTTTAAAAGCACATTTAAAAGTATTTAATTTGCTGGAGGAACTTTCTTTATAATATTTGACTAAAATATTTAGAGGCAATTATTCTATATTATCCTACATTTAAAAACTATACTCTTAATCAAAAAAATTCAATTATATAATTTTATTTTATTTATTATATTTTTTAAAGATTTTATTTACTTATTTGACAGACAGAGGTCGCAAGTAGGCAGAGAAGCAGGCAGAGAGGGCAGGGGAGGAAGACTTCCTGCTGAGCAGAGAGCCAGATGAGGGTCTCAATCCCAGGACCCTGGAATCATGACCCGAGCTGAATGCAGAGGCTTAACCCACTGAGCCACCCAGGTGCCCCAACAATAATTTTAGAATTTTTTAAAGCCATACAAATTTAGTTCTATCAAGGATATTCATTTTCATTGTTGTGAGTAAATTAAAGATAAAAGTACCTCATTCTTATGGCTGCATATGACCACACCTAAAAATGTGGAGATAGTGTTTCTCAAATTTGTTTTCATAAAACTGCTTTAAACACAAATGTTATGTTACCTCCTCCTTGATAGAGGCAGAATTAATAAAGACATGAACACATTCTAAATATCATTGAGATGTACTAATGTGTACAGTTTTCATGGAAAATGATGATAGGAAGAATTTTCTACTTGAGGGTTCTTTTCTAAACAAAACTTAATGTACAAACAAATGTACTTATGATTTAATTTTATATTATCAATAATTGAATAGAGGTTTGCAGTTCTAAAAAAATCTCATTTTATTTTTGATCTTCCTAAATAATTGGGAATTTATTGTCTTCATTTCTTAACCTAAGTAACAGGCTCAGATAATGAATATCCAGAGACCACAGTTCTAGCAGATTTTGAAGGTGAAACTCAAATGTAGGGTCTCTGTGTCCAATGACTTGTTCTTTCCATGCCATGATGTATGTCTACAAGATCAGTAGATATCTGAAGCACTCAATTAGGATATTTCTATAGTTTAAATATTAAAGTAGTTTACTGTTATATAATATTTATTAGCCTGAAAATAAATATTTATTAGCCTGAAACCATGAGATGGTGTTTGTTTTAACATGCTAATTAAAAAAAAATATGTTGCATTTTAATACACCAATAATGAAACAGTAGAAAGGAATCAATCCCAGTTACAATTGTATCCAAAATGGTAAAATACCTAACAATAAACGTAACCAAAGAGGTAAAATATTTGCCCTCTGAAAACTGCAAAACACTTATAAAAGAAATCGAAAATGACATCAAGAAATGTAAAAACATTCCATGCTCATGGATTGAAAGAAAAAACATTGTTAAAATATCCATGCTTCCCAAAGCAATCTACACATTTAATCCAATCCCTATCAAAATATCACCAGCATTTTTCAGAGAACTAGAGCAAACAATCTTGAAATTTGTATGGAACCACAAAAGATCCCAAAAGGCCAAAGCAACCTTGAAAAAAGAAAAGCAAAGCTGAAAGCCTCAAAATTCAGGTCTTCAAGCTATATTACAAAGCTGTAGTCATTAAGACAGTATGGTACTGGTACAAAAACGAACACTTTTTAAAGTAATGAAAAATTACAATGGAAGAAATTATATATATATGCATGTATATATTATATAATACATATGAAACTCACTTTTTCCCTCTAACAAAATAAGATAGTTACTGTTTTTAAAATTAAATGGAATCTGAGAACAGAAAATCTTTACCAATTTTTTTTCCCTTTAATGTTCTTTTCCCATTCTAAGATTGTGACCAGGATCCCACACTGCAATTAGTTGTTAATGCTGTTTAATCTCTTCCAGACTGCAACAATTCCATATTCTTTTCCTTGCCTTTCACCACTTTGATACTTTTTCACAAGTCCTGGTAAGTTATTTGTAAAATGTCCCTCAACTTATATTTATCTGATATCTACTTATGATTGGAATAAATTTAGGCGTGTTCATAACAATAGCACAAGAGTGATGTTTGTCTTTCTTAGTGTGCATCATATCAAGAGGTCCACAATGTTGATATGTTAGTATTGATAATATTAAGTTTGAAAATTTGGTTAAGGTGATGTCATCTGAGTTTGCCCCTAGAAGATTATTATTATTTCTTTTGTAGTTAATACCTGCTGAAGAAACTTGTAGGTTAGTCAAATCCTGTTTCTTTTCAACCAAATATGCATTCTTCTTGATTTCAGTAGTACTACATATTTAATAATTGAAATATTTATTTTTCTGTAATTTTAATGAAATTTTGCAATGAAGATATGAAGACACATGTGTTCAACGTTCTTATATGAACTGGTATGAGGCATCTTTTGTTTTAAATTTACATATTTTGGTGATGAGGGAAATGTAAAGAAGTCATCAGTTTATGAATTAAGAAATCTCCACAGAATATTGTTTTTATTTTTTCCCCACTAAAAAGAGGATTTCCAAGAAATCATGTTACATTGATTGCTTGGATAAAGTAAATAATTTCATTTTAAAATAAACAAAAATAAAAGAGAATGTCATAGTAAATGCTGGCCAGAAAAAAAGTTTTATTTCTACTTTTATTCAAAGTTTGTCTCCCTACATAGTATGTTTAATACAGTTGAGCAGATAGTAATTAGAATCTCTCAGTGAGTCTTAGAGAAAAATAAATCACTGAAGGCAGACCCCTATTTCAGATACAAAAGTCTGAGAAAACAGACTAGGAAAAAATGGTCCAGCTTCTGATGGGTTATTTTATTTTCCATGTTTTCTAGATATCCTGTGGTGAGCCAAAACTACTTTTAAAGTGAGAAAGACTATTTTAAAAATTGTGTTGGTATTCACCAGCAAGAGTAAACATCCTCTAATCATGAAACAGTATACACAGCTTGATATGAAATATATTGTATGCATAGCTGTGACATTTCTCAAATGTGAGTTTCCTGAAATACACAAGTATATTTATCTTTCATTTTAGAACCTAAAGTCTCTTTATTTAGCAATTATTATTTAAAAGCAAATAATCCCCTTAAATTCGATTTTATACATTAAAGTCTCTACCACTGACTTTCAACTGCTATTCAGTTTAACTGTGTTTCCTAATATTTCAAAGTCTCCACCAAATAAACTGGCATGTGGGTAGCTCTTTCTGGCTAGCTCTAGATAGCTGTCTTGTCCATTTTAGACTAGCTCTTTCTGGCTAGCTCTAGATAGCTGTCTTGTCCATTTTAGACTTCAGGGTTTTTTGATATGCAAAACAATGTATTTCTGAGTGTTAGTATCCATGAAAGAATTTAGCCTTGTCTTAATTTTAGCAGATGCTTTACATATTAGTTGATTGAATGTTTTAATAATGATAGAAGTAGAAAAAAACATAAAATAGACTTTGTTTTTCTTATTTCATACTCGCCCATTAATATGAATATTTTATGTATAAATCATATGAACACTAGCATTGAAAGCAGCATTTTTTTGGATCATCTAGACTTCAGAAATAATATTAATTTTTTAAAAGATTTTATTTATTTGAGAGAGAAACATATAGAGAGAGAGCATGAGCAGGGGGAGGAATAGAAGAGGAAGGAAAAGCACACTGCCTGCTGAGTAGGGAGCCCAATGCAGGCAGTGCTCCATCCCAGGACCTGAGACCATGGCCAGAACCAAAGGCAGACACTCAATTGACTGAGCTGCCCAGGTGCACTAATAACCTTAATCCTTTAAGTTTCTGAATGAAAGTTGAATTTGATACATATATATTAGGCATAATCATGAAATTTTCGGGTGGACCAAAGATAGTCTAATACAGGCAATTTCATGTAATTCATTGTAATACTTATTTTGTTAAAATCACATTAATTTCAAAGAGTATGATTCATGTTTGAATAATAAAGTGTGAGTGACAAAACAAAGATATTTATGCATGGTTGGAAGTAGTATCAAATTAACAACCCATCCACAACTAAATCTTAGCAGATTACAGAAAGAACTAATATAAATGCAATGTATATAGTAACTAAAAAATAAATAAATAAATAAATCTGATATACTGTTTTAAACGTGAGTATTTGTGGAGTTAAAAACACTGGTTCAAAAACACAAAAGAAAGGTCATATTGTTGTACATTTAAAGATGGGGCAAGCAATAGCGGTGCAGTTTTTTGTTTCATTTCTGCCACAACTCCAAAACCAAAGTATTGTAAGTATTTTTTTGAGGTCATAAATGACAATCTCTAAATGAAAGTGTTTTCTTATAAAACAGACTTAGTGCAATAAATTTACTGAATTTCTAGACACATAAATAAATGAGGCTTATTTTCCTTGTGAAATATACAAATTTGATGCTACAGTCTCTAGATTTATACCTAATCTAAGTGCATACAACTATAGAAAGTCTTAATATATAACCAATTTTCTATGATATTATAATTTAAGAAGGCAATCTGCATAAAATCAAACAAACACCCAAGAAAGACCATCAAATGTAAAACTAGTATTGCTATTTTATTTTTTTACTTGGCTGGGCAGCTTAATCTTTCTCATAATTAATTGAAAACACTGTTACTTTGGGATGTCTTCCTTCTTCCCAGGCTTATTGCTGCTCAATGTTAGACCAAGAGTCTCTCATCATCAACACTAAAAGCCTTAGAGGACACATTTTAGAATAACTACTTACTGTTAACATTAAATGACTTTTTCAGTTCTTCTGCACAGAAGAGTTTTGAACAAAATCTCATTGGTCTCATTCCTTTTGATTATTATTTTGAACTAGAAATGCAGTCTCAAAGGAGTACAGAAATTTAAACTAGATGTCACATCAGATTTTGAACCTACTTAAGACATTAAAAGCTTGAAAGTCACCAAAGGTTTTTTTTATTTTTTTAATCTTTAAAAATTTAAGATGCTATGTCTATTACACCAAAGAGGAAATCTGGTAGACATTATTTTTCTTTGCTCTTTGCCCTATACAGATGTTCCATTTTATCTTCAGCTTACAGACCGCAGTTTGCCAAATTCTGTCTCAGGGGACAGACATTGAAGATTTCATTTTTATTTAGCTGTGGTGACTGAAAGATTTTGTAGCCATTTTACTACAGAAGTGATATTGGTGATTTTTTTTTAAATTTGCTATCCAAATGAGTTAATTTTTTCTTGATTTTATTCTTAGGCCACATACTAAATTCCAATTCATCTTCACCGCCATTCCCTCATAAAAGAGGGAACCTTATTAATAAATATTTGAAACTATGGATTTATTCTTTACATTCTGATGAATGCTCAGTTAGGACAAGATTTAATCACGTGATCTATGTGTCATAGTATCATAAATTTAGTTTTTTGAAAACCAGGTGTGATTTCTTTTTATCAGAATAAATGTTTCCTTTTGTAAGTCTGTTTTCATAAATCCGCATAACCAAGCATCCCTAAAATATTAATCAGTGACTGGCTTCCATTTCCTTTATGAATAACCCTATCTTCTTTGTGACCACAATGAAACGACTAAAAATAGTCGTTGGAAGAAGGTGTGAAGACTATGAATCTTATTTTTACAATAACTTTGATTCTCTGTAGAGAAAAAAAGTAATCAATTTTTCTATCAATCACAATGGAACAAAAAGCTTTATCTAATAAAACTTAGTATTTAGTAATTATGCAACACTGAGAAAGCCGCTTTTTATTCCTGTTAAGTAAGCTTACTGTGAGGATTAAAAAATATAGTATTCAAAGTTGTCAATATTCCTGAGACATGTTAAAATACTCAATAAAATATAGCTACTTTTAGGAAAACGAACAGAACTTACAGTAATACCATATCATGTTTATAAATAAGAAAGTTGAATAAATAAGAAGCAACAGGTAAAATGATGTCTATGTAAGTAATTTGTGCTTTGTGAAATGGATGGGATTGTAAAGATGGAGATTAAAATAGGAGGATTCAAGGTTGGAGTTTGATACAAAATTCACACTAGTCATAGGGGCTTGCTAATAGCAAAATATATATATATTTATCTCCAATAGTATTAGAATGGGGAAATGTATTTAATAAGCAGTAGGGTAAAATTAAGGAAGGCCTTGGAAATCAAACTTAAATTTCATGCTTTATGGCATTACACTAAGTGGAATGCAAATTTTTAGACGTGAAGGATTCTAGCTGGCAGAGGAAAGCAGAGTGGAAGGATGGATGAGGTGGAAGTAGGGAGACGATCCTGGAGCAAGTATGGAAGCAAACTGTGTCAGTGTCAGGACTCTGACCTGGGTCTGTGAAGTACAAATAGAAAAGGGAAGAGAATCTAAGAGTCATGTGGAATAAAACAAGATATAATCAGGTAGCAAATTCTTACAATTTAAACACAATGGACTAAACAACGTAATACAGTGAAAAGAAATGGTTCAAATTTCATCTCTGGCATGTACCGGTTTTGGGCCTTGATAGGAAAGGTAAATAACTAAAGTGTGGTTTTCTCCTCTACAAAATGTACCTGACCTTCTACTAGCATGATAACACCTACTGAAACAATAATTACTAAATTTGTTATCAGATCTTGTTTTTTTCATTTCCTTTTTTTCCTTTGATTCCTCCTGCAGGATAATAAATATACACTTAGCATAGCATATGACTAGTGTGTAGATTTAAAAAGTGAAATTAACATTGTGAACATTAAAGAAAAGACATAATGAAAGACTCACTACCTACATGAACTGGAAAACTGTATCACAATTCATAAGAATGTAGGGGGCATCCAGTTTGGGGCTGGGTAAGTACAGGAGGTTGACAGCTCAAGATAGTATGTACTTGGTTTGAGGTGGTGTTCTCCATTAAATAGCGTTAAAGCAAAACTATTAGGAGCACACAATTCTGACTAAAGAATCACTTTTGGTTTTTAGTTATTGAAATTCAAATATGATTATTCCATTTTGTTTTACTTTGTTTCATTCTTCTCCAGTGGTAATAATAGCCTAATACAATACAACCAATTTAAATCCAAGCCAACTGATAGAATAGATAGTGTTATACCACACGGAATTCTGACCAAACTTCCTAATTCTGCTTGCCTACAGAGATTATATTCATAAATGTTTCTTCAGCCATCATCCAAATTACAAACAAGAAGTAAACTTTTATATAAACATAGTTTGAAAGCAGGTGGTGTTTTGATTATTTGTATCTGAACATTCTAATGAAGCCATGAGATATGAATAGATGGTAATTTATTGAAGAAATGAAAAGGGAGTTTTTAGCTGAAACCTCAGGGTAAGAAGAATACTTCATGAAATCACCAAGTATGAAATTTAAATTCTCCTGCTGAGTTAAATATGCCTTGACAATGTCAATGAACGTGGAGAAAAATGACAAATTACTATTATATGCTCAAGTTTCCGAAAGCCATGCTGCTAGCTATTGTAAATATTGAAGGATACCGAAAGGAATGCTTTATATTTAAACTCATTTTTTGTGCAAAAAACTTTGCCTTTTACATTGCAATAAACTATAGCAATGTTAAAGGCTGAGTTCAGATAATATGTAATGAAGACTGACAAAACTTTTCCTTTCTTAAAGAAATAAAATGACATATATAGTAGAATTCTAACATTAAATTTTATAATGCTTTCTTATCTTAGTTTTTACCTACAAAGCCCATAAATTCCCTTATCCTCCATATGCCTATACCTAAGTATGCTAACTTTTTGATAATATTTTCACTCTCATTTCTTGAACATGCAGTAAGAGTCCAGTAAATGCGGAAATGATCCAATTCTATCAGAAACTTTTTTTTTCCCATTGAAAATAAAACTACCTAAGGCCCAGGAAAAAATAATTTGGAAGTAACACATAAGATAAAACAACAAAAATTCAAAATATTCTCTTATTTAATTACCACACTGAGAAAATGTGCTTGTTTAAAATTCTGAAAACTATGGAAATCATTTCTACTTTTAGACATAAAAATATTTTGATCATGATGTTAAAAAGATCTGTAATATGTGTGAATTGATAATTATTATTTAACAACACTTCACTGAGTTTATCAGTAGCTGTATTTTAATAAGAACAAAAATTTGACATGTTATAATTTTTAATGTTGTCATCATTCAATCCTGTCTCCTTATACAGAAAATTTGGTATCATAATTTATTGTTCCCTCTAATTCTCATGCCATATAAGTCACCAGTTACTATTAATAAAACCCAGTAATATCTGTTAAAATGGGCTATTCTTCTCCATTCCTGACACTTCTGCCTTAATGTGGACCATTATCTTCTCTTTTGAACTATTTTTAAGGGTCTTCTATCTTGTTTCATTGCTATAAGACCTTCTACCTTAATGCATCCTGAATATGACTTTCAGAATTATTATCCCAAAAAGAAACCAGTAATTTTACTCTATTATCTGTTTACATAAAGACAAACTTCCTTTTTTATACATATTATAATGTATAAAGCCCATTTTGTTAATTTGGCTCTTACAATTTGGACCAACCTACTCTCCCAACATCTTTCTAGTACACTTCTTCCCACATAAATATGTACTTACCACATTGAATGTGACATTGTCCCAGACTGTTTCATGAGTCATTGTCTTTATATATTATTCCTTCTGCCAGAAATGTGTCATAGTTAACAATTAATAACCCGATTAGCACAATTCTACATCCTCTCAGACTCAGTTTATATGTTATCACCATAATGAAACCTTCCCTAACACTAGCAGAAAATTCGGTGTCCTGGTCTTCGATATATTCTTAAAACTGAATTCTCAACTCTATAATAATATTTACCGCTCATTAATTTGTTCAGATCTCTGTGTTATCGGGGCACCTGGGTGGCTCAGTGGGTTAAAGCCTCTGCCTTCGGCCCAGATCATGATCCCAAGGTCCTGGGATCGAGCCCCACATCGGGCTCTGCTCTGTGGGGAGCCTGCTTCCTCCTCTCTCTCTCTGCCTGCTTCTCTGCCTACTTCTGATCCCTGTAAAATTAATAAAATCTTTAAAAAAAAAAAAAGATCTCTGTGTTATCAAATGTACTATAGGGCCTGTAGGGATTTGATACACAAGGAGGTGTTGGTGCACCACTCTGGAACTTTATACCAAATACAGAAATCTCCGGCTCCACTCCACTCTAGAACTCACAAGTTTAAACTTGCATTTTTAAGAGATCCTCATGTGATTAGTTTTAAAAACATTGTTACAGAATATATACACAGATAAATATATATCCATCCTTTGGGCCAAGTATAGAGTTCAATCCTCAATTAAAATTTACTGAATGAAGACAATTTTGTCTGAATTTAGCACTATGAATTTTTCTGATTAAGTATATAATTTAAACTCTTGAGATTTTAGTACGTATTTGATAATAGTAAAGTATATAAAATGAAATTAATTCGTACTTTAAACTTTTATGTTGGTAGTAATGAGAGGAATCATTAACATTCCATTTAAGATGTTAAAATCAGGATTTAGTTTGTCAATTGATTCTCTTCTTCACAGCCACTCATGGTAAATTTAGGACTTCTACTAAATTAACTCTCAAAAGCACATGGATTATATAATGTTACTCCATACCTATTTCACATGCCTGGGGATATGATGTTCTAGAAAAAATTCACATACATGCAACTAAAGAATCTTTTTTTTTTTTTTAACTTGCACTGATTATGCTTTTAACAGATAAATTACTTATTCATGATGTATAAAACAATGAGGCATAGATGTAATCTGAATTCCTGCTGCTCAAGGGACAAATAAATCTCTGAAAACTCATCCACGAATGAATGAAGGTCGTCAGTGCAGGCCTGTTTCTTTAAACTGAGTTGCTGGATTCGGGCTACTGAAATTTAGGATATGATCCTCCTCTTTGCCTAACCTTATTGAACAGAAATTCAGAAAAACTCAAGAAGCTCTCCTATGTTCCTCTGAGAATGCAAGAGCAGGATCTGTTTTCAGGAGGATATACAGAATAGAGATTTGGAATCAATAAGAGTTCATTTCATTTGAGACAGTATTCCTCAATAGGTGATCATAGTAAGATTCATTTTATATCACCCCTTACGGGACTAAAGAAACACATGTCCATGTGGGTGCAGGCTAAAAATAAAAATGTAATTAAGAAAACCACTACTTACATCCTCTGATATTATATCAAAATGATTAAATACCCATATTACCATTGGAAGGATACTATATTAATTTCAAAATTACATTTTTGGGAGTTGGATCCATATGAGAAAGTAGTGACATATGAGGTCATATGAGTGTACAAAACAATTTCTATTAGTTTCCTGTTTAGCAAAACTTTTTTTTTTTTTAACCAAGGAAAATAACCTTCTTTAACCAGACGAAAATATTCCATTGAAAACTACCAAGAATAAAAACTGCAATATATTGATTATTTAACAGCAGGTGCCAATGCTAAATGCTGTTCTTTCTATTGATTAGCCTGCTTTAAAAATTGGATACTTAGCACTGCAGACTATTAATTATTAATAAAAGGATTAATAGCTCCATACCTCAGTTTTCTAAGTGAGAATGTGAGTTGAAAATTTATGAGTTAAAACTTGTCCTCTCAGAATATGGATACATTCCTGAGAAGAAATGTTTTGTTTGGCTTTGGCTATTTATATGGCTTTTAGAAATGAGAATATAAAGTTGAAATCATGTCCTTTGATGCTGACCCCGCTCACATTCCTAAGATAATGAAAATATTGCACAATTAAAAGCTCTTGAATCTGTCTCATTGTGACTTGGCTAAGAGGCAGTGAATCTGCCAAAAAGAAGGGGAACAGCTGTGAAGATGCCAACACAATTGAGTACTCCATATCTACATAATTCTAAATATGGCAATTTATTGGACACTTATGGGTATGGAATGACAATGGGGTCAATTCAACCATAAGGCACCTTCATTTTGACCTTTCCCGGGGCATAAGTTAGGTCTTAATGAAGGCATGTCTAGTCACAGACTGTATGTGCAGATGGGGAAAAAGAAGAAAGCATAAAACATGATATCCACCATCAGATAATAATTCTAAAATGTTACTTATAAATTAAAACTGAAAATAGGCAAACAATATTTAATTTTATCTGAGAAATAGTATGTTGGGTACCTTCTACATGGACATATTCCTTTTTTTTTTTAAAGATTTTATTTATTTATTTGACAGACAGAGATCACAAGGAGGCAGAGAGGCAGGTAGAGAGAGAGGTGGAAGCAGGCTCCCTGCCGAGCAGAGAGCCCGATGTGGGGCTCGATCCCAGGACCTTGGGATCATGAACTGAGCCAAAGGCAGAGGCTTTAACCCACTGAGTCACCCAGGCGCCCCTACATGTACATATTCTTATGTAAAATATGAATATTCCAAATTAAGAATTGAAAAGAAACAATTATTTTTTTCTTCTCAAATTTTTTTATCATTGTAAAGTCTTCATCACTTTTATTTATCAAAATTAGGTAAATTCAAGGTATCAAAATTTGCCTGTCTTAAGGCACAACGAGCATGTAGCAAAATGAAACCCCTAGTGCTGTAGAGATCATGGTGTCTAATTTCTAGCATTACTCTCCAGAGTCCCCTTTCAAATACAAAATTTTACAATAGTGTTTTCCATGAGATTTTTCTGGCACCCCTTTTGAACTGTCAGTTCTGCTCAAACATTCCATATCCCATACTGAATTTCAAACAGGGTGTGACAATTCTTGGGTTGTGCTCAAGAAAGATATTTTAAAGTCAGAAACAAGAATGTATACATAATGGATACATTCAGTAAAAATGCACTGAGCACTACATACCAAGCACTATGCTAGAATCTGAACATTTCCCCGCAAATCAACAACCATATTATATATGGCCAAGAAAGTACTTGTTCAGAAAAGTACTAGTTCAGAAAAGACCATTTGCTCTGTAATGAGGTGGTACTATTGTTTCACTAAGGGTTTCTAATTGTAGTTTGAAAACTTCTTCCATTTATGGAATAGCTAGTCATGTGATTAAGGGAGGTAAAAGAAAGCATATTATTTCCTGAATGAGTTTAGGATTATTCCATCACTCTACCACTTTACATAGTAAGGAAGATCACTGTGCTATTATTTACAGCATGTCCTTTCTCTCCTCATGTATAAAAAAGAAAATTTTAGCTTCTAAAAACATTATAGGTACTAGACTAGACTAGGTATGATGCATTAAAAACAAACTGGATCATTACAGAAGATCACAGAGAACCTGAGCAAGTGCAAAGAGGAATAAAACTGCAGCTTCCACCAATATACAATATTTTATAATTTAACCTTTTGTTTCATTGAGCAAAATTCCAAATGAAAAAAAAATGGTTGATATTTACTAACTACATGACATACACATGTCATAACCTACATGTAGGTTATTTAAATATTGTAGGCCACTTGCCTACAACACTATGAAGTAACCTGAACATGTTTTCTCTTCATTTCTTGGACTGAACTATACTAACCTAATTCCGCGTTCTTAAAAGATCCCTTAAAATCCAAGAGACATCACTTTTGTTAATTTTGAGTCCTTGTAGTAATTTAAGAACAAAGCAACATTCTTAATTTTAGTGAAATATAAATATAAAAATCATAAAATATTACCAAAACCTCAATTTGTTGAACATTTATTTTTTACCTATTTACACATTAGTGCTCATAAAACAAGAAAGAACCATAAGTATGTCCTTGTTTCTATACTTAAATATATACCTGAAAGCATTTTTGTAAGAGAAATAAAGGAGAAAAAAAATAAAGATAAAGAAAATGCATTTCATTATTTTGAGATAAATCTGAGAGAATGATATAACATTCATTCACTAAGCAGAATGATTTTACTGTTTACAATACATAATATCAAACATATTTCCTATCCAGGCAGGTATTTTAGTATAATATAGACACAGAGCAGCATTATAAGCAGATATAAAATATATAAAGTAAGTAGTATCAGTATGTCAAACTAGGTTAAGGATTTCTAGCCATATTTCAATAACATAAATTTGCTGATGACAAAAAGAGAATGATGAAAGACACACTTTAATTTTCCAAATTCTGGTTCAACAGTATACATGAATAGTTTTTTTAAATATAAATAACTTATACCCAATCTCTGGCATTGATTTCAGAAGCATTCCATAAGGAACATATGTCTATAACATTGTGCAATTCAAAACTGTAATATTCTTCCATTATGCAAATAAGAAATGGCATTAGAATATAATCAAATTTCCTCAAGGTTAAATGATCTATAGTCTGGCATTTCTATTGCATAATTGCCTCAAAGTTGAATTTCCCCAGATCTTACAAACCTTAAGTGTTTGAAGCAGTTTGTTATTTATGTCAGTCAAATCAGAATCAGAAGATAAGACCACCCTTGGCAACCTTGATAAAATCCTCCATAACATCACTAAAAGAAATACTGCAGTTATTTTAATTTTCACATATAGTCTGTGTGTTCAAAGTATACTGAAAGAAAGGCTCAAAGGACAAATAAGTCAGCTATATTTAAAATACTTTGTTTTTAAATTATCTATGTTGAAAAAGAGAAGGAATGATAATGCAACACATATATGATTTTTGTTCAGACGAGGATTGAGACTGAATGCTGGTGAAGGTTTAGCAACATATTCGGTTAATGTGCATATGAACTATAGTATCAGGGGAAAACAAAATCATATAAAATTTTTTTAAAAATTTTTTTCCAACACTTAGTTAACAATATTCAAGCAGTTAATTATATTAACCATATACCTCAGTGGTATTGCTGAGGAAATTGCTATTTAAGTATTTGCCCATGTTCATTTTCTTAACACATATTAGAAAGAAAAATAGTCTTCTTATGTTAAACATCACATTTTCCCCACTTTTCAATGTGATTCAGAATTCAGATAAAAGGGAAAAAACACTACCCTCAAACCACCACCAGACACACAAAAGGAGAAGGTAGAGCTGATGCTCTATTTCTTTCTTCTCTGAGATGCAAATATTTCAGATTTGGGGAGAGGACAGTAGATATTATTTTTGCTCACCTGTGGGTTCTAGAGTGGCAGTGGGCCCTTAGGTGTTTACAACAGTTTGTACCAGGAATTATTATTTCATTTGGGGATCCACTGCTCTAGAATTAGACAGAGGTATTCAGCAAGAATTGGGATGCTGCCTGCCTAAGGCATACTGCAGCCTGAGAGAGGACACAGAGCTCAGTTCAGCAGAGTAATAATTAATGAAGATCACACAACTTTATGAAGCTTCCCCTATGCTATGCAATTGGGAACATGAGCATTGTGAAAGCCATGTAAATGGGGAGAAATGACATCATCATTCAAGTAGATCAAGGATGTGATTAGAAAACAAACAAATGAAAACCAAAAACACATTTCAGAGATTGCTCAGAGGTCTAAAAAAAATACACGCACAATTTGGTCCACATAAATTTAACACTAACTCCCTACTCTTACTGTCAAAAAAAAAAAAAAAAAGGAAAAAGCAAACAAATAAAATATGGCAAACGATAGTCAAATTGGTATAGAAAGACAATTGATCTTTATACACGTAGTTATCTATAAACTTGATATATATGAGATTGAGCCAAGAAAAGAAGAGCTGAATGGTACAAGAATTTTCAACTAGAACCTCTATAATAGAGACCAAATAAAGGAATTTAATTACAAATATAGCAGTAAAGAGGATAATGCAACTGAAGCAAGAGGAAATAAACCTATTCCTAGTTAAAAGTGGCACTACGGTAGTTTGTAGGGGATATTCAAGGTAACAAAATAGCAATGTTTCATCTTTGTGAAGTTCAGATTGGTTTAGGTCATTAAACCAAGCCATATGCATACATCCACCTCCCCCAAAACCAACTCTATCTATTCAGCCAGCTTATAATAAAATCTGGGAAAGTATAATGGCATTGAAGTTGCAGTCACAATGTGTCAGCAAATCCAGGACAGGTCATTAGTTTAATGACCAGAGAAGTCCAAATACAGTAGCTGACTAAATCATGGTAAGGGTTACAAAACAGATGGGAGTTTGACTTGAAATCTCTTAAGCTTTTATGGAGATAAGTGGGTTAGAGCCTCTGCCTTCGACTCGGGTCGTGATCTCGGGGTCCTGGGATCCGGCCCCGCATGGGGCTCTCTGCTCTGCGGGGAGCCTGCTTCCTCCTCTCTCTCTGCCTGCCTCTCTGCCCACTTGTGATCTCTGTCTGTCAAATAAATAAATAAAATCTTTAAAAAAAAAAAAAAGATAAAGGGTAAAGAGTATGCAAAGTAGAAATGCTTTATTTTTCCTTATTTCCTAACTTCACCATAAATAAATTCATACATCTCTCAACTTAAGTTTCTAGATCTAAGTAAAGAGTGGACTACAAATGTTTAAGCAGCTTATCATCCTTATTTGGTATGGATTAGTGTGACTCTCTTGTCCAGCTTTACCAATTAGCTCATACTCTTGACACAGGCTTTTAACATAATTTTAAATGTGGCAGAATATGGAATTCTAGCATCAGAAATGCACTTAGTCACAAAATGTATTCTGTAGTATATACCACTGTTAAATACCATCAACACCCTTTCCAGTTCTGCCATATCTTCTTGTCAGATTATAAAGTCAGGCATGATGAATTTATCAAAGACATCCTCTAAATCTGAAAAGAATGGAATGTTGGCCTCACTTCCTTCCCTCCCAGAAAACCTCAGAGATGTCTTTTTGAATTGTCCACTTGCAGGCTTCAACTGGTCCATAGGAATACATACAGAAGAAAGACCAATTACATGAGATTGCATTTGTACTCTTTATCTAGGACAAACGTGCCCCACCCCCAGGATATATCTGGCAATGTCTGGAACCATTCTTGTTTGTCACAACTGAGGAGTGCTATTGGCATCTAGTGTGTAGCCAGGGTTTCTGCTAAATACCCCACATGTACAAGACCGTCTCCCACGACAAAAAATCATTCAGCTCAAAATACTAATAGTGCCACTGTTGAGAAATCCTGCTTCATAATTATAGGACTTTCTGTATGAGCATAGCTTACTGTCTTCATTCCTAAAGTCCATCCAATTTTAGTTCCTAATGCTAAGGTTTTGCAACCTTGTTGACATATTTTTAAATGCCTATATTCACTCACATAGAATTTTCTTGGATTAGAGTTCCTAATCAAGGTTCCATTACAGATAAAGTAAAAAAGCTAAGGAGATCATTTATTTAAAACATCTAATACTTCTTTCTTTTCAAATCAAAGTTAGGCTAAAATAAGGAATTAGAAAAATACAAATATATTAATATACAAATATATTAAAAAAATCAAGGTGTGCTGAATTAGTATTGGTTTAAAGCTTGGAGATGATTTAGAGATAAAAGGTATGTGTGTTTAAGTGTATACTTTTCTGTTTTACTGACTGAAAGAAAATATTAAAATAGTTAATATTGAGTATTAAGAGTTACATCATTATTATTATTATATACGTACAACTTCCACACTCAGAAAGAATAATAAAGCAGTGTCATTTAAAACACACTTTGAACAAAATAGATTAAAAAAAACTGACCCACACATATGTAATCAAATAATTTATGGCAAAGATAACCTTGCAGTCTTGTGAAGAAAGAATAGTCATTTCAACAGTAGTGCTGTGTTACTTCTATATTCAGATATGAAAGTCACAATATTGACCCTTATTTTTATTTCACAGTGTAACTCAAAGTTAATTCCAGATACAATACAGATATGTGAAAGGATAAACAGTAGGGTTTTTTTAAAAAAAAATACAGAACATCATCCAGACATTTTAGTAAGCAAGGATTTATTTAAAAATAGGATCAAAGAGCAAGCCAGAAAGGAAAATAAATATGTATAAATTGGACAATACGCAAATAAACATGTAATTGCCAAGAGGATTACTAAGAGAGTGAAAAGACAATCTATAGAATAGGAGAAAATATTCTGAATGCATAATACAAACTCACATCTAGAATATAGAAGGAGTTTTTATAAACCACTAATAAGGAAATAAAAATGGGCCAAAAAAAGTTTAAATGGAAAAAAATCACCAGATGATACATAGTCAATAAAATTATTTAAAAGTGTTCATTTTGACTAGTCATCAACTAAATGTGTATTTTTTATGAGCTAAATCATAAACTCTACCTTTTCATTTTCTCTTTACATACTCTACTCTATGGAGGTAAGCCACTAAGTATAGCCTACACTCAAGAAGAGAAAGAATTTGGAGTTTTTCTACAAGAATTGTCTCTTGATGTTCATTTATTTTATTTATTCAATCTTTTATTTACATCACTGTGGACTCATAGATATTTATTTTATACTTTGGTTTATAATCTAATATTGTTTTGTTTTGTTTTCTTGCTCAAATTGTTTCAGCCTTGGCTAATGGCAGCTTTTTAATAGGTTTCTACATCCTATTACATGCTCCTAGTGCTTTATTTGTAATGCTTCCTTACTTTCTGACATTCATAACACTTGACTCATCTTGAATTTCTCCTGCCTAGACCCTAGAATCAGCCATTTCTTTAATGTGTTATGATCCTTTTTACTAGAAAATGGTAAGAAACAAAGATGGGACTCCTGGTTGCTACTGGGGAATAATAATTGCTTTTAATAAATTTTAAAGCATATATTCTTGCCTGCAAAAGTAAGAAATATTCACTTAGGCAATCTGGAATCCATTAAAGTTACAGAGAAAAGGCGGGGAAAGCTGTATATTATCAAACAGAGAATGTTGGGAGAATTTCTACACAAAAAATGGTACTTCTGTTGACTCAATGAAAAGAATATACTGGATTGGTTTGTCACATTAGAGAACAGTGTTCCCCAACAGGGACTTGTCAACAAGAAGATGAGTAATACAGAAATATCTATTATCTAAGAAAGAAACAGGATGCTGGAGAGAAAATTACATTGATTAAAAAATACTAGTACTATTAACCAACAAAGAAAAAAAATTGAAATCTTAAGGAGTAGTGTTTGTAGTTTTAGTATACAATATGCACCCAAGTATCTTTTATCTCCATCATGTTTTGCAATGCCCATACTCTTTTCCATTCCTTCTCAGTGTTTCACTTTGATTTTTTTTCTACTAAACAGAACAACCTGAAGAGACTCAATTTTATTTATTTATTTATTTATTAAAGATTTTACTTGTTTATTTGACAGACAGAAATCACAAGTAGACAGAGAGGCAAGTAGAGAAAGAGAGGGGGAAGCAAGCTCCCTGCCAAGCAGAGAGCCAGATGCGGGGCTTGATCCCAGGACCCTGGGATCATGACCTGAGCCAAAGGAAGAGGCTTTAACCCACTGAGCCACCCAGGGTCCCCTCAATTTTAAATGTATATAAAGATATGTCTCATTAATTTTTGAAGTTACAATATTTCAAGTAATTAAAATATCACAGTTCACTCAATCTCTAATTGAGTTACATTTTGTTGTTGTTGTTGTTAATCTTTTGCTACTTCACATACTACAGCAATAGTGTTTAAAGTTCAAGGCTTACTATAAAGCTACAGTAAAACACTGTATTACTGGTTGAGTAAGAGACAAATAGATCAATGGAACAGAATAAAGAACTCAGAAATAGATCCATACCAATGCAGTCAATTGATCTCTGACAAAGTATCAAAGATAATGGAACACAGGAAAGGTTTTTTCAGCAAATCATGCTGGAAGAGCCAGACATCCACTTGGAAACAAAAAATAAACATAGAACTTACACTTGCCGTAAAATTTAATTCAAATCAGACTTAAATGTAAAATTCAGAACTATAAAACTCCTAGAAGATAATACAGAAGAAAACAGATGATCTTGGTTATGGTGATACATTTCTAGATGTACCAAAAGTACGACGCATGAACAAAAAAGTCTGATAAGGTAGACTTTATTAAAATATAAAGCATTTCATCTGTGAAAAACAGTTAAGGGACAAAAAAGACAAGCCACAAATAGGAAGAACAGATTTGCAAAACATTTATCTCAAAGTGACTGGTATCTAAAACATACACTGAAGACTTCAAAGAAAACAAATAACAACAGAAAAAGACTTAAAGAATGGGCAAAAGATCAGAACAGACACCTCACCAAAAGATACGCAGATGGAAAATAAACATATGAAAAATACTCCACATCGTCTTCAGGAAAAATGAAAATTAAAACAATAAGATGCGGGGCGCCTGGGTGGCTCAGTGGATTAAGCCGCTCCCTTCAGCTCAGGTCATGGTCTCAGGGTCCTGGGATCGAGCCCCGCATCGGGCTCTCTGCTCCGCGGGGAGCCTGCTTCCCTTCCTCTCTCTCTGCCTGCCTCTCTGCCTACTTGTGATCTCTCTGTCAAATGAATAAATAAAAAAAAAAAAAAATTAAAAAAAAAAAAAAAAACAATAAGATGCTGCTATATACCTATTAAATGGCTAAAATACAAAATGCTAACAACATTAAATGCTAGTTAGTTTGTTGAGCAAAAAGATTTCTTACTCACCAATAGAATGTAAAATAGTAGACATTTTTTTAAAGAAAATTTATATATTTTTTGTAAAATTAAACATCCTCTTACTATACGATCCAGAAACTGTGTTTCTTGGTATTTACCCAAATGAGCTCAAAATGTATGTCTTCACAGACACCTTCTCACTAATGCTTATAGCAATTTTATTAATAATTGCTGAAACTATGAAGCAACCAAAATGTCCTTCAGTAGGTGAATGAATAAACTGTGATATATCCAGACAATGAAATAATAAGTGATAATAAGAAATGAGCTATTTTGCCATGAAAAAGAATGGAGGACACTTAAATACATATTACTATGTTAAAGAAACCAGTCTGGGACACCTGGGTGGCTCAGTAGGTTGAGCATCTACCCTTAGCTCAGGGCATGGATCTAAGCCAGCATTGGGCTCCCTGATCAGCGAAGAGTCTGCTTCTCCTCCTCCATCTGCCCCTCTCCCCTGCTCATTCATTCTCTCTCTCTCTCCCTCACTCTTGCTCTCTCTCAAATAAATAAATAAGACCTTTAAAAAAGAAAGAAAGAAACCAATCTGAAAAGACTACATAATATGATTCCAATTATGTGACATTCTATGAGGGCAAATCTATGGATACAGTGAGAAGTCAAATTGTTTCCAATGATTTAGAGAGTCCAGGGACTGAGGAATAAGTGGAGCACATGTGACTTTTAGGGAAGTAAAACCATTCTATATGATAATATGACAGTGGATATTTGTCACCATATGTTTGTCCAAAACCACAGAGTACCTAACACCAAGAGTTAACCCTAATGAAAACTATGAACTTTCATTGCTAAGGATGAGTCAGTGTTAGTTCATTGTAAGATATGTGTCACACCCCTGCAGAAAATTGATGGTTGGGGGAGACTGTGTGCATGCGGTGGGGAGATGAGTATGTGGAAACTATGCACGATCTGTTCAATTCTTCTGTAAGTATTTCACTGTAAAAATAACAGAGTAGAAAAATACTGCTCCTTTGACTTTTACTGCAAAATATACATTTTCTTACACTTTTTACTACTTTACTCCAGGAGTAGATTCTAAGTGGTGTTGGATTAAAAAGTCTGCCTTTAAAAAAGGTTGGGGTATGGGTGAAACAAGTAATGGGGATTAAGGAGTGCACTTGTGACGAGCACTGGGCACTGTGTGGAAGTGTTGGCTCTCTATATTGTATATTTGAAACTAATATAACACTGTATCTTAATTAAATGGAATTTAAATAAAGATTTTAAAAAATAAAAGTAGTCCTGAAAAAATGTGAAAATATTTACCACCTTCCGGTTTTAGTTATGATAAGTAAAAAGCTTGGAAGTCATCATTCATATTGTCATAGAAACAACAAAATGCTGAACAAACTGAAAATCAACAACTATACTTGGATCATTCAGAGAACTGATGTCATAAGGCAAACTCCACCCTCAAAACTATAGATATCAGTGAATACAGAGAATCATAGCTGTGATAAAACACTGATTAGAGAATGAATACACAAGTCAAGGCTGGAAGGAAATATTTGCTAAACATATATCTGATAAAGGACTTCATAAAAAAATAATAATAAAAGGACTTTGTGATGCTTAACATTATGTGTCAACATGATGGAGCTAAAGGATTCCCTAATAACTAGTAAAACATTATTTCTGCATATGACTGCGAGAGTGTTTCTGGAAGAGATTAGAATTTGAGTCAATATACTGAGTAAAGAAGACTGCCCTCACCAGTGCAGCAGGCATCGCATCTATAAGGGCCTAAACAGAGCAAAAGGCAGAGAAAGTACGAATTCTCTCTCTGCTTGAGTCTCTGCTTGAGAACATCAATGTTGTTCTTGCCTTAGACACCGCCATCGTGGTTCTCCTATCTTCAGACTTGGACCAGGACTTACACCATTAGGTCCCCTGGTTCTCAGGCCTTCAGCTGTGGACAGAATTGTAGCAACGGCTTTCATATTTACCCAGTTTATAGATGATGGATTATGTTTTGGCCTTTGTAACTGCATAAGCCAATTCCCATTATACTTCTCCTCATATATACTATTGGTTGGTTTGGTTTCTCTGAAAAATCTCAATGCAAATGTATCAAAATATATAAAGACTCTTTAACCTTAACATTAAAAAGATAATAAATAATTAAATAATGGGCAATAAATAAATAATGGGCAAAAAATCTGAATGGACATCTCACTAAAAGGAATATAAAGATGGCAAATAAGCATTTGAAAAGGTATTCAATCCATAAGCCACTAGGGATCTTCAAATTAAAACAATAAGATACTACTACACTATCATAATAGCTAAAATCGAAAATACTGACAATACCAAATGCTGCTATGATATGGAATAGTAAAACTCTCATTCATTGCTGGTGGAATATAAAATAGTACAACCCCTTTGGAGGCAGTTTAGAAATTTCTTTTATAAGCCTAAGTGTAATCACACTATTAGGTATTTACCTAATTGAATTGAAAACTTATGACCACACAAAATTCTGCACATGAGTAAACAGAAATTTTACTCATAATTGCCTCAAACTAAAAACAACCGTGTTGTCCTTCAATAGGTAAAAAATTAAAAAAAAAAAAAAGAAAAAAACAACCTTGCAGTACATCCATACAATGAACCACCCAGCATTAAAAAGGCATGAGCTATCAAACAGCAACAAGATATGGAAGATTCTCAGATGCATACTGGTTTTTTTTTTCTTTTTTAAGATTTTATTTATTTA
This sequence comes from Meles meles, assembly GCF_922984935.1. Classification (NCBI taxonomy): domain Eukaryota; kingdom Metazoa; phylum Chordata; class Mammalia; order Carnivora; family Mustelidae; genus Meles; species Meles meles. The sequence continues at coordinate 74,380,581 of NC_060069.1, forward strand.
TTTGAGAGAGAAAAAGTGCAGGCGAGAGAGCACAAGCTAAGGGGAGAGGCAGAGGGAGAAGCAGACTCCCCTGTCTGATATGGGACTCGAGCCTAGGACCCTGGGATTATGACCTGAGCCAAATGCAGACACTTAAAAGACTAAGACACTCAGGCACCCCCAGCTATATACTGTTATGTAAAAGAAGCTGGACAGAGAAAGATTCATAATGTGCTATTCCAACAATATGGCATTCTAGAAAAGGCAAAGCTACACAAATAGCAAAAAGATCATCTTTGTTAAGAATTTGAGGGAGGAATTGAAGGGATGGCCAAAATAGCTACAACATGGGGGAATTTTAGGTTGGTGAAACTATCCTGTAGGATACTGTAGTGGTGGAGTTAAAAGATGTTATGCATTTGTCAAAACCCATAGAACTATATGATACAAAGAGTGATCTTTAATGTAAACTATGAACTTTCACTAATAATAATATACCAATACTGGTTTATAAAACTAATATAAGACACTGGTAACAGGGGAAACTATGTGAGAGGGTACAGATGATATATGAGAACTATTATCTGCTCAATATTTCCGTAAATCAAAACTGTTCTAAAAATAAACTCCCTTAATTAAAAAAAAAATAACCCTACTAAGAGAACTCTGATATATTTCATTCTTTTTTCACAAAGATAAATCAGTAGGTTTTTTTATCTTAATAAAGGAAATTAAATTAGTTGAGTTGCTTAAGAATTGGGAAAAAAAAAAGCAGATCTACTCAGTAGAGAAAAGGAGAGTATATGTAATTTACTTCAGGTCCTTGTCCTAAAAATGATTCATACAGATTCACAAGTGTTGTGACAGAACAGAAAATGGTAAAAGAAATTAAGGAAAAGAAAATGAAAGTGGGAAAGGGAAACAAAATCATAAAAATAATATATTTATTAAGAGAAAAGAAAACATAATTAAATGACTCATGGGCATCTACTCTCCCCTTAGGGAAGACTCAATGTGCCTGAGTGATAGTAAGTGCAGAGAATGTACTATAAGCATCCCAGTGCTACAATATCACAGTCTTGGCCAACTTACATAAAGGACAAAAACAATAGTTCTTTCTTAGTAAATGTCAATAGGTAAAGCAGGTTAAAAACTATGGATAGGCATAATCATCATTTAATTAATACCCATGGTATCGATTTCTGTTTTTCAAAATTCAGTGGGAGAAACCACATATAATATCACTGTCATAATGTTGACTTGCCAAGACCAGCAAGAGTGCTCAGTTCCATGTTGGGCAGTCCCTCATCAGTTTGGTCACATTGCACGTGTGCCTTGCTTTCTCCTTTCCTGATGGGTTACAAATAAAAGCAACTTACAAATTCTTTTCTGCTTGTTGTCTATATTCTGATCTCTGTGACTGATAATTTTCCACTTAAATGTACTGATTTAAGTAATTTTATTTCTATCAATTCATGTGTTTTTAAAATATATGATAACTTTCACAGGTAATACTTGTATATGGTTTAAATAGCCAGATACTACCATATAATGTACAATTCCAAAGAGCATAATATGGCTCCATCCCCCCTCATCCCCAGTTCTCTTCCTTCTGAGGAATCTATTTTTATCTGATTCCTCTACTACCTAACCCCATATTTCTAAATACCTTGCTACTATCTTTTATTTCTTTTTCCATATGAGCCATCTTCAATGGCTAGTTGATTATACAATGTGTCTACCTTATAATTAGAAGTTTTACAGATCCAATAGAATGGTGGTATAACAGTGATACATAAGTAGATAAACTAAGCAATCAGTAAAATGAAGCAATTATTAACTGCTGATAAACAGTAATACATACAAAAGTGCACTGGCAGTATAGTGCCTTAATTTATCATGGATTTATTGTATTATAATATTCATATGTACAAAAAATGCAAAAGCTGAGTATAAATTCAACAAAAATAAAATGGTGCACAGCTGTATTTATGAGGTTTGAGTATATGAGAAACAAATCCTCAGTTTAATTAGTAAGATGTAAATTGAAAATAGCTAAGCTAATGCTCTCGTTTACTGATTTTAATATTTTTTAATTTAAATTTTAGTTAACGTATATGGTAAAATTGGTTTCAGGTGTAGAATTTGGTGATTCATCGCTTACATATAACACCCAGTGTTCATCACAACTTAGCTAAGTGACTCGTTTTCGCCAGTGAAATGCGTGTGGTAGTGACAATGTGCCATTTCTGAGCCTGGATCTTAAAAGGCTTTATCTGTTCAGCTCCTCTTATACTTCTATTTCCAGGATAAGAATAGGGATAAGAGCAGGGTAGTGCTGATCTAGACGAATGAAAGATATCAGAGCAGATCTATACTCAATTCACAATCTGGAGCTAAGCCCACACAGGTCCAGTTTAGATCACGTGGAGTTCACCCAGTCCTCAGAAAGATGGAGAAAGCATGCTTCGTTTCATTTTTCCCTTAAGTTTTTAGGTAGTTTATTTGATGATTTTATTGTAGCCTTCAGAAAATTAATACAACCTCCCTTTCTTGTGTTGGGAATTTCTACAAATACCTGTTCATCCTTAGCTCTCCATTCTTACGTATGAGTTAGACAAGAGATGATGTTTAGAAGCCGCATGTCTGTTTTGGGTAAAGGGGTGAAGGATCTGACTCCTAGTGGGATTCACTGTTGTTCATAATGCCAATAAGGATTTGTCAATCAGTCAAGCTTCTCCAAGCATGAGTTTTACTTGACCTTTTCTATTTGAAGAGTCATTTTAATTAGGGAGACATTACCTAATTTCTGTCTAGGTGGTATAAAAATCCTTGCTAGCATCCAGGAAGCCAGTACTTGATATAGCTAAGGACCTCATGTTCATTGTGCAGACTTTCATTTTATCCCCATCTTTCTTTGGAGGCATCTTTCTCTTAATCAAACCAAAGTTTTCATGAGTCTTTCTAGTTTACTCTCCCTAGAAAGATTATGTCCTATTACACCATGTGGTGCAGTTGCTTTCCTGGGCAGGAATAAAAAAAAAAAAAAAAAAAAAGGAACCTAGTGTTTAACTACTTTTTATGCAATCTTTACTAGTAATAATATCAACAAACACTTAATATGGCTATAACTACATGCCACTGTTTTGAGAACTTTATACATATTCTCCTTTAACTCTTCCAACAACTCCTTGTGTTAGGTAATGTTATTACTCCAATTTCCAGTTGAGGCTGACACAGATATCACTCTTGTTCTCCTCATGCAGTAACCAATCACCCGTCTTTGTAGCTTTCCAAAATGTAGTATTTCATGTTTTTTATATTTGCTTTTGTATTCTTGTTATGTTTTTGCAAAAAAGAACATATATACTTTTTCATTTTGACATTCTTAAGTGTATTTACTAACTAAATCTGATGTAGTGCTCTAAATTAATACAGTGTACCACCTCTTTGTAGTGGTACTGAATTTAATAAAAATGGTAGATTTGGATAGCAAATAAATCAACAAGATTGTTGCAAAGGTATTCAAGAAATATGTTAGATATAGAGACTTAAAGTGACATAAAGTAGAAAATGAGAGGTGCCTGGGTAGCTCAGGGGGTTAAAGCCTCTGCCTTGGGCTCAGGTCATGATCCCAGGGTCCTGGGATTGAGCCCCACATCAGGCTCTCTGCTCAGTGGGAAGCCTAATTCCTCTTCTCTCTCTCTCTGCCTGCCTCTCTGTCTACTTGTGATCTCTGTCAAATAAATAAATAAAACCTTTAAAAAAGTAAAGTAGAAAATGAGTAGTTATGTAAGCATGTAACCCATCAGCAGTATTATTCTTTGCATGTATTTCCAAAATGTATGAAGCATTCCATGGGCTGGAGATTTTGCTTCTCTGTACATAGAGTATCTATGCTATTCGGGGTATACTGTTGTCTAGCAATGCAGCATTGGTGGCATTGCATTTTAATCTGGTAGCATGTCCACTGCAGTGATAAAGTCAGCTCTAACTGGTTCCATGATACAGCTTGCCTTCATGGCTGTATGATTCAGGGGTTTGTCCTGCTTTAGTAAACCCCGTCTGGCCTGCTGTCTGTAATATACACATCTGCAGAGGTAGCAGGTAATTAATGTTATTGATGGTGCTCATTTACGCTGCATTTTGCTATCATCCTCTTTGCTGAAGTTTAATGGGACTACACATATGAATTCTTTAGAGAAATCTTACAATTTTCCTTTTCACAATTTATTACTACTTCTTAGTACCTCTAGAAAATGTATTTTAATCTTTAAATTAATATATTGTAAGGTCACAATAGACATTCTTTTATTCACTCTGAGAAATAGTGATGAATGTTTTCCAGACAATCTTTCATGTACTCGATAGCTAACTTTTTTAATTGCTCAATTTATCAGGGAATATACTAAAGGTCCTTCAAAAAGGAATCAAATTGACTTAGGATGAAAAAGAAACATTTGGATCCTATGTGGTATAAATTAACTATTGCTGAAAAGTATGATTTTGAAAGTTTCCCAAGAGACTGCTCTGATTGTAAATTGGAAAACACTTTATGTAGTTGATAGTAGGGCTTGTGTTGAATTAAAACTTCAATAAAATGCAAACGTAACAGGTGCTATCTGAAGCAACCCAATCCACAATCAAGTCTCATCGTATACAAGGCACAGAATTAATTACGTAGTATTAGTATTTATCAAATACTATATTTTGATTGCTAAACACTTCTCTAACACACTAGAGAAGATCTTAGTTCATATCATGTGGTTCCTTCAATATGCTGCTTTGGTGTATGTATTCATTGCAAAACAATATTTCCAAAGAGAAAAAAAAAACTGTGATAAGATTCATGCTATTCAAAAGAATATGTTTACTTCAAAAATAACTCCATATCACAGGCCTGCTAATTCCACAGGTTAAAGTGACAGTCATTGCAAACTGGCAAGAAGTAGTAAATAAAAAAAAAAAAGAAAGTATGATATTCCACAATAGTGTTAAGATACTGCCTTTCTTTTATGGCTTATTTCAAGTTGACATTCTTATTGGCATTATTTTATATACGGGTATCTAGAGATGTACTAATGAAAAACACAGCTATCCTTTCCATAAATGCATGAAGGAGTAGACTTAAGACATGCCACATTAGGGGCACCTGGGTGGCTCAGTGGGTTAAAGCCTCTGCCTTCGGCTCAGGTCATGATCCCAGGGTCCTGGGATTGAGCCCCGCATTGGGCTCTATGCTCAGCAGGGAGCCTGCTTCCCCTGCCTCTCTGCCTACTTGTGATCTCTGTCAAATAAATAAAAAAATCTTTTAAAAAAAATACATGCCACATTATTGTACATGCTTTATATGGCATTCTATGAATTCTGATTAAATTATAAAGAGAATAATTTTAATTACCAATTTTTCATATACTCATAATTCTTACTTATTGTGAGATTAGATGAACTATACCAATATATTTTATTTATATATTCATTATTTTATTTATATGTATTTTATATTTCTTAGTTTCTTAGTGCATATGTGAAATTTCTTATGTTTCTATTTATGCTGGCAAAAGACAGTACCAGGTAAAATTTTAAAGACTTGTTATTGAGTCCATTATTAGTAGGAGCATTTTAGGTTTGCAAAGGAATCCTCCATAGGCAAGATACACTTACACACTTACTTACACATGGGACAAAATACGATAAAACACAGACAGGACATGATGTATTCTACTGAAAGACTAAAAACACTGGTTGAAGGGCAGTCAATCATATAGCATCATACTAGACCACGTGAACAGTGGGACAGACTGCATATGATAGAAAGCCTATAATGATTTCTTTTTGTAAATGTGTGGTTACCCACAGTGAAAACAAAAATGCAGAGAAAGGAGATGGAATTAGAATGTTAGACTTTAGAAGAGATGGGTGAGAAATGGGTATGGAACAGGGCTGCGTAGCCTCTGGATTTAACTTCTGCTAGTGGCAGCTCATTTATAAGGGGTTCATCTGCTATGCCAGGAAACTAGCTAGGAAATAAATCTCACTGATGCTTCACAGTTTCTAATGTCTGGGAATATAAGCCACGATGAGGACGATCTATAATACTAATGTTTTGAAATAATTCATAAAGTTTATGAAGTTGAGACAATGACTCTATTTCGTACATTTATGTATGTGTGGGTATGTGTATGTCTACATAGTAAGTAAGCCTGTTGCATCTATCATAGTACCTCGCTCTTAATAATTGCTCAATAATTTCATATTAACTGGAATTTTGATTACCATATAATCTCTAAAATGTTGCCTCTTATAAAGATGTAATTATTTTGTGTTCTGCACATTAGGGTATATAACATATTTCTAAATAGTAGGTAAATCATCTCACTGTTATCATTGTTATTTATGCTGACTTTGCATGCTGTAAACTTTCTATACCAACTCTGATTAGCTTTATATAAATATTATCTATTCTGTTTACCTTCTTTGACAATGATGTGAAATTTAACAATTATTTTACTTTTGAAGCCCATTTTCACAAAAATATTTAATAAAATGACAACTTACTGAGTGGATGCTAAACCACCAAATAAGAAATTGAGACACCTGTGGATGAGTTAATAAGTGCAACGCAAGTTTCGGAAAAATAATTTTTTTGATAAATTAAAAGAGAAAAAAATTGAAGAATCAATATAGAAATCTTGAGCTCAAGACCAGCTGATATAAATGAGCATGAGAAATATTTCTAAGAGTATATTGTTGAAGTTTCAGTCAATGACATGTGGGGAGAATTCTGCTTAGAGATTCTGGAATACTTTTGCTTTTTTTATACAAGGAAAGTATGTGGATAAAAGTGCCCTGTTTTCTCTTATTCCTCTTGAAAGTGGACATAATACCTGGGGCTTTAGAAACCATCTCCGGAATATAGGCATGATGGAAGATTTTCACCCACTAAAGAAGGTAGAGCAGAAAAAATAAAGCAACCAATGCCTCTGGTGATTATCAACCTTAATACTCTGGAAGAAGCACAAACAACCACATCCTTGCTAAGTGAATAAAATAAACCCTTCTTTGTTCAGGCAAATCTGCCCTGTTTTTTAAATTAATTCCAATAACCTTTCCAATTGATAAAATACATTTTACATAAGTGGGACCATACTGCCCCCAAAAATTTACCAACATCTTTTATTTTCATTCAATGCTATTGATATTCTCATTTTAATGAATTCACACTTTTCACCAAAGTGATATGGCATGGCTTATGGTCTCACTGTTGTTGTGTGTTGTCAACTTTCTGCTACTAAAAACAACACTGTAATAAAATTCCAGTAGCTTAATCATTACTAATATCCTTAAGAGCTTACCTGAGATAAAATTTTAGAAGGAGCATTACTGGGTCAACAGAGAGGAACATTTTAAAGTTTATTTTGTTTTGTTTGTGTGTTTGGTTTTTGGTCAACATATTGATAAGTAAGGCAGCAGAAATCATGTGCCTATTTCTACTCACAAAACTGGCATAGAGAAGAACCGTTTCACAATTTCTTCTAGCATAATTATTCTTTTTCATGTAATAATCAATGTATAATATGGCCACTAATTATTTTATTTTGTGTATTTCTGATTTCTTGTGATGCCAGACTTGGTATAGTGTTTTATATTAATTGTACAAGTTTTCTGTTGAAGCTCCCTATCTAATCTAATTTGGAGTATACCTCTCTTCTGATTCTCTTATAATATATTGTTATGTATTAGAGACTAATAAACATTTATATTAAAATATGATTTCTCTCCATGTTATTTTGACATCAATTTTGCATGTTTTGGGGGAATTAATACAATCAAATATGGCATTTTGAGCATATATGGTTTCAGATATTGGTATCATGAAAAAAAGATTATATAGACATCTACATTAATAAAAAGCAAAAACAACCTTTATCTTATAGCTATACACAGAAAATTTTAATTAGTTCAAAACTTATTTTGGTATAATGCATGAGATAATTAGTATGTTAATTTTTGTTTCCAAAAGTTAACAAATTATATAAGTCATCATGACAAATCTACCTTTTTTTTTTTTTTTCTTTTATTTGACAGAGAGAGATCACAAGTAGACAGAGAGGCAGGCAGAGAGAGAAAGAAGGAAGCAGGCTCGCTGCTGAGCAGAGAGCCCGATGCAGGACTCGATCCCAGGACCCTGAGATCATGACCTGAGCCAAAGGCAGCGGCTTAACCCACTGAGCCACCCAGGCGCCCACAAATCTATCTTTTCTAAAGAGATGACATACTCATCATACTCATCATAAAGAGCTGGCATACACAAGTTAATTTAACAGACAAAAAACTTGGCTAGATAGTATTTTCTTCACAATAATCCAGAATCTACACACACAACAATGTACCACACAAAATTTCTCTATAACAGTTTCCGACTTTTTCATGTTACTCTTTCAATTCTATTCTATTTAATTTGTTGTACTGTCTTTTATGAGTTTGTAGCAAAGTATTCATCAGCTTTAAAATTATTAAAATATTGTTTCATCTAGCCAGAAACTAAATATATTATTCCACTGTACTGTATTGTATCTGGAAACTAGATGTATTATTCACCATTTTGTGGGCTGTTTCACACTTCTTCAGAATAACTTCTTGCAGTTTTATTTCCAAATAAAGTTAATGGTTTGTGAATATGCTTTCTTACTGAACACTCTTATTAATAATAATAATTTTTTCTAGTTGACTTGCTTAGATTTTTATTGTTATAAAATTAAACAACCTATACATGATTAAAATATCACCTTGTTAGAGTAGATAATTTTTACATTTCTATATTGTTTTTATTGCATTGCTTTGAATACAGCAAAATGTCCCTGTACATCATCTTCCTCTGAATTTTAATGATAATGACTTTAACGTTTAACAATTATATTTGAGAATGGCTGTTGATTACTACTATATTACAACATATTAAAGAATTATCTTACCATTTTAATGAGAGTTGGAAGCAGGGTTGTGAATTAACTCTTCTTTTTATCATCTACTAACTTTATTTCTATGTAATTATTTGATGTCTTACCTTTTTCTATTGCCCTATTAATATAATTGGTAGTAAATTTTTTGACCTTTAACCATCCTGCATCTGAAGTGCATTTCACTTGCTCTATTCTACCATTTAAAATTTCAGTTTTTCCTTTTGCTGAGTTTTATTATGTTTAGCGACATATTCTTTACCCAAAGTGCTTTATTTATTCATTTATTACCCATCTGAATTAGATTTTTATATAGGCCTTATGCTGAATGCTTTTCATATACTTAATGTTCTTAAAATACTGTTAATAAACTGAATTTTATCCAAATCATGCAAGGACTATTTGACATCAGAAAACATAGATTGATGTAATTCCCACTTTAATAAATTGAACAAGAGAAATCATACAAATATCTCAAACATGAAGGTAAAAAAATGAAATACAAAACTAAGCCAAGGAAGAGCCAGACATACAGAGAGAAGCCTCGGTTCCCCTCCTGCCAGCAGTTAGAATGACACATCCTACTATGGCTATAGGGAAGAGAAATCCATCTTCTTTTCCTACTGGCATGCCACCCTTAACCCACGAGGTTGGTAAGGCTAAAGGGAATGTAATCTTTTTTTACCAGGAAGCTCTCCTTAACTGGGTCAGGGTGAATGAGAGGCTGGCCCCAGTAGAGTCATTCACCAAAACTGGGACACTGGCAGCCTGGGACAGTGAAAACTACCTGCTTTGAGACTGCCATCTTCCTTTGTGCCACAGTTCAGACCCCCACTGGGGACAGGCAACTGCGGTACTCGGCCTCTCCTTCCTTACTGGTGCAATTTGGTTGCTGCCCTGGAGGAGAGTGGCAGTTGTCTTGGTGCAGGGCCTGGTATACAAAGTCAGGCTAAGCCAAAGGAACATGAGTAGGTAGGGTGGTGGGAATGGATGTGGGGAGAAGACTACCAAGAACCCAACTTAAGGAGGTAGAAAGATGGTGGACTGTAGGATGACAAATGAACTGAAGCTTCAAGCCATTCCTCATACCCCTCCCTCAGACTCCTATACATGTTTCATTTTCCAACAGACCTGACAAATCATAAATTCAAAGATCAAATCATTATGGATTTCAAGATGGCAGCCACAGATCACTAAACCCCAAGCACAGAGCCTTATGAGATTGATCTGGTCTCACCATGAAGCCCCTTATCTTATTACCAGGATGACCATGAAATGGGAGTTTACTTTCACTCTTTCACTCACCAACGTGTCCTATTTTAGAGAATAAAGTAGATGGCCAATGCACAATTGTACGATTCCACTTCTATTAAACACCCAAAAGATACTTAACAAATCAATTTCTGTAAGAATTCATGTACAGGATATCCACTGCAGCATTATGTATGGCGGTACAATACTAGAACCCATCTCAATGTACATCAGTAGTTAAAAATGAATATGAGAAACACTGGGATGCACTCGATGGAGATTTACACAACAGATTATAGCATCCATAGAAACATGAGTATATCAGAAAATCACAGTACTTAACAGAGAAAAATGAGAAACAGAATAAGATATATAAAACAATACCGTTCATGTAAGTTTAAAATTACATTTATGCGATACAAAAAATTACATGTATGCAGACAAAAAGAGACTCAAATAAGTTTAAGTGGTTGCCTCTGGGGTTCTAGAGTACAAAGAATGGGATATGGATATAGAATGAATGTATGCAAAGGAAAGGGAAGAGGAGGGAAGAGAAAGAAAACTGAAACTGGGAGAAAGACCTCAGAGCTAAAGTGCCATTCTCACCCCATCAAGGGTATATATACTATTAACATAAATTAGATTATTGATATTGACCTTAAACGTCTGGCTGACGTAGTATTTGCCAGGCTTACCCACTGTAAGTCACTCTTTCACTCTAATCCCCCACCCTGCCATAGACATAATGCAGTCTTTGGAAGAAAATCATTATGTGCAGCCCGCAATCCAGGAACGAGGAGTTCTATTCCCCCAGTTAGAGGGCCAGGTAACAACATACGTTATTTGAAATTCCGCTGTGTGACAGGTTGTCTATTCTCTCCCACTTATTTACTCAATCATGTATTTACACATGCACAGATTCATGGACATTTATTTTATGTGCAATTATATATCAATTATAATATACTTTATTTTTTTGCTCAGATTGCTTTAGCTTTGGCAACTGAGGGTTCCTTCAGTTTGTTTCTATGTCCCATTAATAGATCCTCATGAATCCCCATAACTGTGATTGAGCTTTTTTATTTTAATTTTTTGCTTTTACTGGGGACCTCCATACTTTCCTGCACTATAGGATACTCAGATTCATCATGTCTATTCCCTGCCCTTTCCTAGAATCAGCCATTTCTCCAAGGAGCCATAACTCCTTTTACTGAAAAATGGTAATAAAAATCAGTATCTGAGAACAAGCCACACTCACTGCTGCTGATGTAGGTGTTACTGCATCTATCAATTCTTTGTTGTCAAAGGAAGGAAATATATGTGTATAGACCATGCCATGTACACACACATACTTATAAATGTCTATATGTAATGATCACGTATATGTATATTAAACTAAATATTAATTCATACTACTTTCTTCAACTCTAATCCATTACTATATTGAAAATTTTAGCCTTTTTTCCTTGCCTATCTATAACCTCTCATTCTACCAGTGAGAAAAGTAGACTCTAGTATTTGCCATTCATTCATTTAATTGCTCATTACTGGTATTGATATAGAGCACTTTGAGAATTGTTAACTCATAATCCCATGGGAAATGCCTTGTGAATTTGAGTATTTATGTTCAATTCCTTTCACCTTTAGACTTACAGACTCCATCAATTCTATACTTTCTTGAGTCAACACTCTTCTCAACCACACCATCAGTTCATGTACCTCCATCATTTTAATGCAATTAGACTTAATTGCCACGCTTTAAATTCCATCCTAAATTCCTTCCATTTAAACTTCCTGACTTTAAAATTTTTCATAAATTAACGTCCAGTATTTATGCTGTAAAATTCTATGGGTTCTGACAAATGTATAGTGTCATGTATGCACCATTACAGAACCATACAGAAGAGTTTCACTGATAAAAAAAAAAAAAAACTCCCCTTTCACATATTCAACCTCAATATTGCTTATGTTGAATCCCTGGCAGTCACAGATCAATTTAGTTCTCAACAGATTTTCATTTTCTACAACGTCATATAAATAGAATCATTTCATAGGTACCTTTTTATGACTGGCTTCTTTCACTTAAGATCCAAACATTTCTCTGCATGGATTACAGTTTACCACTTTTTTTTTTTTCCTGAATAGTATTCCATTGCATGGGTATAGCAAAAACTGTTAATCTATTGATCCTGAAGGATGCCTTGAATTATTCCAATTTTTTTATTATGAATAAAACTGTTAAAACATCCAAATGGAGGTTTCTGTGTGAAGTGTTCTTAAATCAATTGGGTAAATACCTGGGAGTGTGACTGCTGGATTATAGAGTAGTACTACAGTTGACGCTGTAAGAAAAACTCAAACTGTCTTCTGAAGGGCTTGTAAGCATTTGCATTTTGCATTCCCACCAAAAATGAATTACCATTCCTGTTGCCTTGCATTCTTGCTAGCAGTTGTCTAGACTTGAAAGCTCTGTTTGAGATTATACCACATATGATTTATTTTCTCCACCCTCCATCTGGCTATAAAAATCACTGTTTTCTTTGTTATGAGAAGTACATGAGTACCAATCAATGGAGTAGAGTGCTTATACATTGTGATTCTTAAAAAAAAAAATCTGCTGTGGTATCTCTGCAACAAGGCCATACCTTATTAATGCACAAAAACCCAAACCTAAATATGGCAGTAATAAATAATAAATGTTGATATCACTCCTGCATTATTTAGAGGTACAATTATGGGTATAATACACTTTTAGGACAGGAGTACCTGTCTCTAATTCTTCAATGTCTCTTGAAGTTAGAGATCATAGTTACTAAAACAAATAGCCACTCCATCTTCTCAGTGCTCCCATTTGTGGTACAATTACCATTTGTTCCAGACATTGTTCCATTATCTCATATATTAATACAACCACAGGTGGTATATACTAACTCATCCCATGGAATTGTGTTTTTTTTTTCCCTTTTTATTAATATTTTCAGCGTAACAGTATTCATTCTTTTTGCACAACACCCAGTGCTCCATGCAAAACGTGCCCTCCCCATCACCCACCACCTGTTCCCCCAACCTCCCACCCCTGACCCTTCAAAACCCTCAGGTTGTTTTTCAGAGTCCATAGTCTCTTATGGTTCGCCTCCCCTCCCCAATGTCCATAGCCCGCTCCCCCTCTCCCAAGGAATTGTGTTTTATAAATGAAATGAGGAGTCCTAAACCTCTGGCCCAACCCAGGACTAAATATACCTTATTCTGAGGTAAGATGGAATTAAAACACAGTAATTATTGTTTCTAAAAAGAATAAACCAAATTTTAGGTGTCTATTCCTAAGGTATCAGCTAAAAAGGAAAAAAAAAAACTGGAATATCTGTAAACTTCATAATCATAATCACTGTTTAGAAATTAAGAAGAGTAAGTTTTCACATATCTAAAATAATAATAACAGAAAGAACAACGTGTCAATTGAGATAAAGGAACTGTGGTTATTTCAATTAACCAAAAATTTGTGTAACAAAGAATAAAATACAAGTGATAAGACAGCTTTTTTTTGGATTCAAGATGAATCTAATTGGTGGAGAGTAGTCCATTCTTTCTGTTAATGCTCACTTTGCCATCTGAGGTGCACTGGGAATCAGGCCCTTGGCTATTCATGATTGAATATTCCTCCTTTAAGAAGAAAACAGGAGGGGCACCCGGGTGGCTCAGTCGGTTAAGCATCTGCCTTCACCTCAGGTCATGATCTCAGGGTCCTGGAATCAAGCTCTGCAATAGTCTCCCTTCTCAATGCGGAGTTTGCTTCTCCCTCTGCCTCTGCCCCCAACTCCTGCGTGCTCTCTCTCTCTCTCTATTGCTCAAATAAATAAATAAAATCTCTAAAGAAAAAAGAAAAAAAAAAGATAGAAACAGAGCAGATAACATCTGTGCATCATGTTGAGCAGGGACCCAAGAGACAATGAAACACTTTGGACCTGTTTCTAGCTTTGTATGTGCGGTCTGGTTCATTATGATCATAAAATATTCAAGTATGGCTTTCCCCAAGAAGGGAGTACTTAATTTTCACTGGGCCTAGCAAAAACTGACTGAAAAAGGTAAAATGATTCCCAAAGGATAGAGTTAGCTTTTATTGAAAACTGTTTTTTTTCTTTTACCAAGATTCAACTTATGCATCATGGTTCAGTGGATAAGAAGATGGTGGTAGGTTTCAAAGAGTAGAATAAGCCACCCTGATGGACTTAAACTACTGGTAAGGTATTTTTTAATCCCTGCCCTATTTTTTAGGCTATCACTAATCCTTTGGGTTCATAGGGAAAGTAGGTGCAATTATTGGCTATGGATGGATAATGATGATCCATGCACAATTAACATCTGCAGACATGAACAAAGTAAATAATATGTCCAAGGTCAAATAAAATTAATGATGGAGATACAATTTATGAGAATATGCTTATCAGTCCTGCTTGGTCATATTATGTTGGATGTATTTTCACACCTAGTTTAAAAGTATGTGAACTTAAATAACAAACTCAGTTGAAAAGTTTCCCTCCATGGTAAAAATTGAAAATTGCAGTGTAACTTTTGAATGGATTCAGTGCTTTCAAAGGAATGAACTATCAATTTTCAACTGGTTATTTAAGAGCATTTCAATCCCAGCGCAGGGAGGTTATTCTGGCCCCTGAGATGTGGAATGCAGGGCTGTATGTGTTTCCTTCACTCAGACGGACATAAATCCCAAGGTGACACAAGCATGTTTATTTTTTGCTGTATTTCCCACTGGAGTGATTCAGACTTTTGACTTAAATAGTTGTCTACAGCTTCTGAAAATTTATTTATTCTTGATGATGAGTGAACTTGCTGACCAAACTGCTACAGAGAAATATTTTTAGAGTAGCAATTCTTGGTGGTCTTTTATTTCTTTGCCTCTGGGTTTCTTTACTTCCTCCCCCGCCTCCTTTTTTTTTAATGTTTTAATGTCCCTCTAATGATTTGTAAGTCATAGGATGCTTATTAGGAAATACATATATATGCCAAAAAATGTCAGTGAGTAAAAAGGGATATGGATTTAAAAATAATTCCCCCCTCCTCTAATTCCGAGAGTGTTATAGTTTATCTCTTCACAAGGAATAACAATCATTATCTTAATTTATATATTTCTACATACTTACACATCCTGTGTGTATGCACTCTTTTTGTTTTGTAATACAAATGTTAGCATATTTTGACATTTTATATCTTTTTTTCTATCCTTAGCTATAAAATAGTCAATTGCATTACAAAATGGATTGCTATTACAAAACATATACCAATAAATAGTTAATTGTTATTTACCTTTATACCCACACATATATATACAACATATTATCACAAGGTATGACTGTCATATTGAAGTAGATAATGCCAGTATCGTCCTACCAGTTAACACCAGTAAAAACTTCCAGAGACTTTGGAAAATGTATACTTTCATCATCAAGAATAAATGAAAATGTTTCTTTTCCATAATACATTCATTTTAAAACACAAAGTAATTCTGAATAATATTTTTAAAATAAAATATAAACAATTAAAATATAACATTAAAAAACTCTGATATATAGGCAAGACAAAAAATGCTCATTATATAAACATATATATTTACTAATGTAAGTTCTAAATTTTTATTAAGCAAAACTAAGAACTAAAACAGTATTGATTTAAGGCATAAATTATTGGTTAATATTTCCTTGCCTGTTTACATAAAATTTCATATTTTGCACATACTCAATGTGCAAAAAACCTTTTAACACAATAGTAGGCACACAGTGTTATGTTTAATGTTTTACCAATGTATTTTGGATTATAAAATCTATTGGAGGAAAAAAATGTTTATAGAAATTAAGAGAGAAGACCCACCTGAACAGTCATTAGGTTTTTAAAAGACATTGCTCTTTAGAGCAGTTTTAGGTTCACAGTAAAATTAAGAAGATGGTATCAGAGATATAACATACCTCCAAACTCACCCAGGTAGCATTCCCCATTATTAACTTCCTCCCCCAGAATGGTACATTTGTTACAAGAGATGAACCCATACCGACACATCATTATCACCCTAAGTCCATAGTTTTACATTAGGGTTCACTTTTGGTGTTGTACATTCTTTGGGTTTAGACAAATGTATAATGATACATATCGACCATTACAGTATCATACAAAATATTTTCACTGACCTAAAAATCCTCTGCATTCCACCTTTTCATCCCTCCTTCTACCTAAACCCCTAGCAACCATTAATCTTTTTTTTTTTTTTAAGATTTTATTGATTTGACAGACAGAGATCACAAGCAGGCGGCGGAGGAGGGGGGCAGGCTCTCTGCTGAGCAGAGATCCCAATGTGGGGCTCGATTCCAGGACCCTGAGATCATGACCTGGGCCGAAGGCAGAGGTTTAACCTACTGAGCCACCTAGGCGCCCCTCTTCTGTTTTTTGTTTTGGTTTAGTTTTTTTGTTTGTTTGTTTGTTTTGTTTTCCTTTTTTTTTTTTAAGATTATTTATTTATTTGAGAGAGAGAGTATAAGCACAAGCAGGTGGAGAGGTAGAGGGAGAGGCAGACTCCCTGCCAAGCAGAGAGCCCACTATGGGACTGGATCTCAGTACCCTAGGATCATTACCTGAAGGCGGATGCTTAACTGAGTCACCCAGGCACCCTAATCTTACTGTTGCCATAGTTTTGCCTTTTCTAGAATGTCATACAGTTGAAATCGTACAGTATGTTGCCTTTTCCTATTAACTTCATTTAGTCACATGCATTTAAGGTTCCTGCACATGTTTTCATAGCTTGATAAGCTCATTTCTTTTTAGTGCTGAGTAATACTCTATTTTCTTTAGGTACCACAGTTTATTTATCCATTAACCTACTGAAGGACATCTGGGTGCCTTCCAAGTTTTGGCCATTATAAATAAAGCTAGTTTACATGTGAGCACGTTTACATGCGAGGTTTTTGTGTGGACATAAGTTTTCAACAATTTGGGTAAATACCAAGAGCAGTAATTGCTGGATTATATGATAACAAGATGTCTAGTTGTTGGGCTCCTGGCTGGCTCAGTCATTAAGTGTCTTCCTTCAGCTCAAGTCATGATTACAAGGTCCTGGGATGGAGCCCCTTTGCGGGCTCCCTGCTCAGTGGGAAGCCAGCTTCTCCCTCTCTCACTGCCCCTGCTTGTGTTCCTTCTCTCCCTCTCTCTCTCCCTGTCAAATAAATAACATCTTAAAAAAGAATATGTCTCATTTTATAGGAAACCACCAAACTGTCTTTCAAAACAGTTTGCATTCCAAACAGCAACACATGACAGTTCCTGTTGCTCCACATCCTTACCAGCATTTGGCGGTATCAGTATTCTTGGTTTTGGTCATTCTAATCAGTGTATAGTGGTATCTCTTTGTTGTTTTAATTTGCATTTCCTAGATGGCATATAACCTGGAACATCTTTTCATATGCTTCTGTCATCTGTATATCCTCTCTGGTGAGGTATCTGTTAAGATGTTTGGCCTATTTTTAAATTAAATTGTTTGTTTTCCATCACTGAGGTTTTGTGGTTTTTTCTTTTTCCATTTCCACTTCCATCTTTATTTTTATTTTATTTTACTTTATTTCTTTTCAGTGTTCCAGAATTCATTGTTAATGCACCATACCCAGTGCACCATGCAATATGTGCCCTCCATAATATCTACCACCAGGCTCACCCAACCCCCCAAACCCCTCCCCTACAAAACCCTCAGTTTGTTTCTCAGAGTCCACAATCTCTCATGATTTTTCTCCCCCTCCAATTTCCCCCAACTCATTTCACCTCCCCATCTCCCAATGTCCTCTGTGTTATTCCTTATGTTCCATAAGTAAGTGAAACCCTATAACAATAGACTCTGCTTGACTTATTTCACTCAGCATAATCTCTTCCACTCCCATCCATATTGATACAAAAGTTTGGTATCCATCCTTTCTGATGGAGGCATAATACTCCATTGTATATATGGACCATATCTTTATCCATTCATCCATTGAAGGGCATCTTGTGGTTCTCTCCACAGTTTGGTGACTATGGCCATTGCTGGTATGAACATTGGGGTACAGATGGCCCTTCCTTTCACTATATCTGTACCTTTGGAGTAAATACCCAGTAGTATAATTGCAGGGTCATAGGGTAGCTCTATTTTTAATTTCTTAAGGAATCTCCATACTGTTTTCCAAAGTAGCTGCACCAATTTGTATTCTCACCACCAGTGTAAGAGGGTTCTCTTTTCTCCACATCCTCTCCAACACATGTTGTTTACTGCCTTGTTAATTTTAGCCATTGTAAGGTATAATGTGGTACCTCAATGTGGTTTTGATTTGAATATCTCTGATGACTAATGATGATGAACATGTTTTCATGTGTCTGTTAGCCATTTGTATGTCTTCTTTGGAGAAGTGGCTGTTAGTGTCTTCTGCCCATTTTTTGATGTGATTATCTGTTTTGTGTGTGTTGAGTTTGAGAAGTTCTTTACAGATCTTGGATATCAGCCCTTTGTCATTTGCAAATATCTTCTCCCATTCCGTGTGTTGCCTCTTTGTTTTGTTGACTGCTTCCTTTGCTGTGCAGAAGCTTTTGATCTTGATGAAGTCCCAAAAGTTCATTTTCGCTTTTGTTTCCTTTGCCTTTGGAGACGTATCTTGAAAGAAGTTGCTGTGGCCAATGTTGAAGAGGTTACTGCCTAGGTTCTCCTCTAGGATTTTGATAAATTCCTGCCTCACATTGAGGTCTTTATCCATTTTGAGTTTATCTTTGTGTATGGTGTAAGAGAATGGTCAAGTTTCATTCTTCTACACATAGCTGTCCAATTTTCCCAGCACCATTTATTGAAGAGACTGTCTTTTTCCACTGTTTATTTTTTCCTGCTTTGTCTAAGATTATTTGACCATAGAGTTGAGGGTCTATATCTGGGCCCTCTACTCTGTTCCACTGGACCATGTGTCTATTTTTGTGCCAGGACCATTCTGTCTTTGTGATCACAGCTTTGTAGTAAAGCTTGAAATCCGGTAACGTGATGCCCTTTTTTGTTTGTTTGTTTTTTGTTTTTTGTTTTTCTTTTTCAACATGCCTTAACAATTCGGGGTCTCTTCTGGTTCCATACAAATTTTAGGATAGTTTGCTCCAGTTCTTTCAAAAATGCCGGTGGAATTTTGATTGGGATGGCATTGAAAGTATAGATTGCTCTAGGCAGTATGGACATTTTAACAATGTTTATTCTTCCAATCCATGAGCATGGAATGGCCTTCTATCTTGTTGTGTCTTCTTCAGTTTCTTTCATGAGTTTTCTGTAGTTCCTTGAGTACAGATCCTTTACCTCTTTGGTTAGGTTTATTCCCAGGCTCTTATCATTCTTGGTGCTATGGTAAATGGAATTGATTCTCTATTTTCCATTTCTGTATTTCATTGTTAGTGTATAAGAAAGCAACTGATTTCTGTACATTGATTTTGTATCCTGCCACATTACTGAATTGCTGTATGAGTTCTAGTAGTTTGGGGGTGGAGTCTTTTGTGTTTTCCATATAAAGTGTCATGTCCATCACTGAGTTTTAAGAGTTCTTCCTATATTTGTTTTTGGTTTTGTCTTTAAGATTTTATTTATTTATTTGACAGAGAGAAAGAGACAGAAAGAGAGCACAAGCAGGGGGAGCAGCAGAGGGAGATGGAGAGGCAGGCCTCCTGCTGAGCAGGGAGCGCCATGCAGGACTCAATTCCAGGACCTCAGGACCATGAACTGAGCTGAAAGCAGACACTTAACCAACTGAACCACCCAGGTGTCCCAAGTTCTTTCTATATTTGGATAACAGTTCTTCAGCGGATATGAAATGAAAATATTTTATCCAAATCTACAGGTTGTCTTCTGATTTTCTTGACATTGTCTTTCACAGAGCAAAAAATTTAATTTTAGGGGCGCCTGGGTGGCTCAGTGGGTTAAAGCCTCTGCCTTCGGTTCAGGTCATGGTCTCTGGGATCGAGCCCCACGTCGGGCTCTCTGCTCAAGCGGGGAGCCTGCTTCCTCCTCTCTCTCTCTGCCTGCCTCTCTGCCTACTTGTGATCTCTGTCTGTCAAATAAATGAATAAAAATCTTTAAAAAAAAAGTTTTTAATTTTAATGAAGTCCAGTTTACTAATTATTCCTTTCATGGATTTGGCCCTTGGTGTTTTATCACAAAGCCATAGCCATAGGCAAGGTCACCTAAGTTTTCTTCTACATTACTTCTAGGAGTTTTATAGTTTCGCATTCTACATTTAGGTCGGTGACCCATTTTTAGTTTGTTTTTCTGAAGGGTGTAAACCTCTGTCCAGATTTGTTTGTTTGTTTGTTTTTGTATATCCAATTGTTCTAGCACCATTTGTTGAAAGATAATCTTTGTTCCACTGTATCACCTTTGCTCCTTTGTCAAAGAACAGTTGATAATATTTATGTAAGTCTATTTCTGGGCTCTCTGCCCTCTTCCATTAATCACTTTGTCTATCTTTTTATCAACACCACATTGTCTTGATTACCATAGCTACCATTAAATTTTAATAAGATACTTCAATCAACATTTCTGAAGTTACTTTTAAATATATTTTTATACTATGTAAGTAAACTGATGAAATGTCACCTGATGAAATCCTGTTTTCATGCAGCTACCAGATGAAACTATTTAACAATGTAAGGATAGATTAATATCTCTTGACATTGTTAAGACCCCCAATATGAGTAAGTAACTGAAATCAGCAGTTACCCCTCTTGTAGAAGTAAATGTTTCCCCTTCTTCTCTTGCTTATCAGTGTATTTAACAGATTTACTGAGGTATAATTAACCATAACACACTTCACATATTTCAAGCATACAATTTGTTAAGTTTTGACATATGCACACACCAGAGAAACCATCATCAAAATCACAGTACTGAGCCCATTTCTTATCATCTCCAAGTTTCCTCATGCTCCTTTATAATCACTGACTCCTGCCACTCCCCACTTTCTCAAGCAACAACTGTTTTGCTCTCTGTCATTATAGATTGTGTTTGTAATGTAATATGTACACTTTTGTCTAACTCCTTTCACTTAGTTTAATAATTTTTTTCATATTTGTCCATTCTGCTGTGTGTATCAAAAGTTCACTTCTCTTTATTACTGAGTATTCCATTGTATGGATACGTCATTTGTCTCCATTCACTTAAGTTTTAGGCCCTTACAAATAAAGCTGCTATGAAAGTTCATGAGCAAATATTTATAAGGATATAAACTTTATTTTTTCTTGGGCAAACACCTTGGAGAAGAATGGCTTGATCATATAATTGACATGTTTACTGTTTTAAGAAACTGCCTATTTTTTTTTTTAAGATTTATTACTTATTTTAGGGAGAGGGTAAGTATGCCTAGTTGCAAGGGGGAGGGCCAAAGGGTGAGGGAAACTTAAGCAAACTCCGGAGCCAGACTCAGGGCTTAATCCCACAACCCAGACTTGGAGGTCATGACCTGAGCTGAAATCCAGAGGCAGATACTTAAAACTGTGCCACCCAGGCACCCCAATTTTTTCCTGAAGTGTTTGTATGAGCTAACACTCCTACCACCAAAAATGTATGAGAATTGTCAACACTTGGTATGATCCACCATTTTAATTTTAGCCATTCTAATATGTGTATAGAGATATTTCATTATAGTTTTAGCTTTTATTTTCCTCCTACATAATAATGTTGAGCATCTAATCTTCAGCTTATTTGACATACATGTATTTTCTTGGTAAAGTTCTTGTTAAAATACTTTGCCCATCTGTATGTGGTGGTTTTCTCCCCATACCCTTTTATTTAGTTTAATAATTCTTCATATTTTGTATATATAACCCTTAAATCAAGTATACACTCTGCAAATAATCTTCCATAGTATGTTGCCTTACTTGTGATTCTCTTAAAAGTATCTTTTGAAGAGATAAAGTTTTTCATTTTCATTACGCCCAATTTATCATTTTTTGTTTCATTGGTCTGTTGTATCCAAGGTAGCTTCACTTTAACCAAAGTCACAAAGATTCCCCCCCTCCATGTTTTCTTTTGGTAGTTTGTCATTGTGAGTGATAGTTTTAGGATCCATTTTGAGTTAATTTTTATATATTATGTGAGGTATAGATGGAAGTTCCCTTATTTGAGTATGGATATTCAATTGTTCCAACACCAGCTGTTGAAAAGACTGAACTGCCTTGGCAATTTGTGAAAAATCCACTACCTATATACGTGGGTCTATTTCTCAACTCTGTTCTGTTGCATTGATCTACTTTCCATCTTCACCCCAATATGAGATGGTTTTAATTATAATAAACCTTGAAATGGTTTAGTGTTAATCTGCCTAATGTGTTCTTTTTCAACAGTCTTGGTTTTGCAATTATTTATGAATTTTAGAATCAGTTCAATTTTGCAAAAATTGATTTAATTTTGGTTGCTAATATCTTAATATAAAAATTAAGATGGATGAACTGACATCTTAATAATACTTAGACTAACCAAGAACAGAGTAAGTGACTCCACTTATTTAGTTTTGTTGTTGTGTTGTTGTTGAGATTTATTTATTTATATGAGAGAGCGAGCACACATGCCTGGGGGAGGTGCAGAAGGAAAGAAGCTCAAGCAGATTCCATGCTGAGCACAAAGGCCAAAATGAGGTTCAACCCCACAACTCATGAGATCATGACCTGAGCCGAAACCAAGAGTAGGGCAATTAACCGACTGAGCTATCCAGGGGCCCCCATTTAATTTTTATTTCTTTCACACTGTTTTGGAGATTTGGATGTATAGGTACATCTTTCCCACCTTTGTCAGATTTATCCCTAAATATTTCACATTTTTTGATGCTAGGAAAAAACAGTATTTTTAATTTCAATTTCTTAGTGTTCAATACTAGTATATAGAAATAAAATGTATATATATAAATATATATATATATATATATATATATATATGGATTATGTGTTCCGCAAACTTGTTAAACTCACTTACTAGTTCTAGTACTCTTTTATGTTTTTTTTCTATATAGGCTGTCACGTCATCTGTGAATAAAGACATTTTTTCTTCCTTTCCAATACGAAAGCATTCTATTTCTTTTTCTTGACTGGTAGTATTGGCTGCATCCTTCAATAAAAGATGAATAGAAGAGGTAGACCTGGACATCTTTTCTTATTCCTGGTCTTAAAGGGAATGCTGAATATTTAAGAAGTGGGCTTCTCATTTCATAGCAGATATTTTTCTTTTTTTCAAATAATATTTTCATCTGTGGAAACTTTAAAATAAGTTATTATTCAGTGGGGGAAAAAAAAAGGAAAAGAAGAAGTGTTCTTCGCTGTTTCACTGATACTTTCTCTCCCAACACTCTCATTGATACTGAGAGCTAGGCTGCCTTTGTCTTGCAGATTTTTTTAATTTATTTCTTATTTTTTTATAAACATATAATATATTTTTTATCCCCAGGGGTACAGGTCTGTGAATCGCCAGGTTTACACACTTCACAGCACTCACCATAGCACATACCCTCCCCAATGTCCATAACCCCCCGCCCCCTCTCCCAACCCCAGTTCCCCCCAGCAACACCCAGTTTGATTTGTGAGATTAAGAGTCACTTATGGTTTGTCTCCCTCCCAATCCCATCTTGTTTCATTTATTCTTCTCCTATCCCCCTAACCCCCCATGTTGCATCTCCACGTCCTCATATCAGGGAGATCATATGATAGTTGTCTTTCTCCAATTGACTAGTTTCACTAAGCATGATACCCTCTAGTTCCATCCACATTGTCGCAAATGGCAAGATTTCATTTCTTTTGATGGCTGCGTAGTATTCCATTGTGTATATATACCACTTCTTCTTTATCCATTCATCTGTTGATGGACATCTAGGTTCTTTCCATAGTTTGGCTATTGTAGACATTGCTTCTATAAACATTCAGGTGCATGTGCCCCTTCGGATCACTATGTTTGTATCTTTAGGGTAAATACCCAGTAGTGTAATTGCTGGGTCATAGGGTAGTTCTATTTTCAACTTTTTGAGGAACCACCATGCTGTTTTCCAGAGTGGTTGCACCAGCTTGCATTCCCACCAACAGTGGAGGAGGGTTCCCCTTTCTCCGCATCCTCGCCAGCATCTGTCATTTCCTGACTTGTTAATTTTAGCCATTCTGACTGGTGTGAGGTGATATCTCATTGTGGTTTTGATTTGTATTTCCCTGATGCGAGTGATGTGGAGCACTTTTTCATGTCTCTGTTGGCCATCTGGATGTCTTCTTTGCAGAAATGTCTGTTCATGTCCTCTGCCCATTTCTTGATTGGATTGTTTGTTCTTTGGGTGTTGAGTTTGCTAAGTTCCTTATAGATTTTGGACACTAGCCCTTTATCTGATGTGTCGTTTGCAAATATCTTCTCCCATTCTGTCAGTTGTCTTTTGGTTTTGTTAACTGTTTCCTTCTCTGTGCAAAAGCTTTTGATCTTGATGAAATCCCAATAGTTCATTTTTGCCCTTGCTTCCCTTGCCTTTGACGATGTTCCTAGAAAGATGTTGCTGCGGCTGAGGTCGAAGAGAGCTGCCTGCATTCTCCTCAAGGATTTTGATGGATTCCTTTCTCACATTGAGGTCCTTCATCCATTTTGAGTCTATTTTCATGTGTGGTGTAAGGAAGTGGTCCAATTTCATTTTTCTGCATGTGTCTGTCCAATTTTCCCAGCACCATTTATTGAAGAGGCTGTCTTTTTTCCATTGGACATTCTTTCCTGCTTTGTCAAAGATGAGTTGACCATAGAGTTGAGGGTCTATTTCTGGGCTCTCTATTCTGTTCCATTGATCTATGTGTCTGTTTTTGTGCCAGTACCATGCTGTCTTGATGATGGCAGCTTTGTAATAGAGCTTGAAGTCCGGAATTGTGATGCCACGAACTTTGGCTTTCTTTTTCAATATTCCTTTGGCTATTCGAGGTCTTTTCTGGTTCCATATAAATTTTAGGATTATTTGTTCCATTTCTTTGAAAAAAATGGATGGTATTTTGATAGGGATTGCATTAAAGGCATAGATTGCTTTAGGTAGCATAGGCATTTTCACAATATTTGTTCTTCCAATCCAGGAGCATGGAACATTTTTCCATTTCTTTGTGTCTTCCTCAATTTCTTTCATGACTACTTTATAGTTTTCTGCATATAGATTCTTAGCCTCTTTGGTTAGGTTTATTCCTAGGTATCTTATAGTTTTGGGTGCAATTGTAAATGGGATTGAGTCCTTAATTTCTCTTTCTTCTGTCTTCTTGTTCGTGTACACAAATGCAACTGATTTCTGTGCTTTGATTTTATATCCTGACACTTTACTGAATTCCTGTACAAATTCTAGCAGTTTTGGAGTGGAGTCTTTTGGGTTTTCCACATATAGTATCATATCATCTGCAAAGAATGGTAGTTTGACGACTTCTTTGCTGATTTGGATGCCTTTAATTTCTTTTTGTTGTCTGATTGTAGCGGCTAGGACTTCTAGTACTATGTTGAATAGCAGTGGTGATAATGGACATCCCTGCCGTGTTCCTGACCTTAGCGGAAAAACTTTCAGTTTTTCTCCATTGACAATGATATTTGTGGTGGGTTTTTCATAGATGGCTTTGATAATATTGAGGTATGTGCCCTCTATCCCTACACTTTGAAGAGTTTTGATCAGAAAGGGATGCTGTACTTTGTTAAATGCTCCCCCTCAGTACACCACATTCATGCATAAGTTCTCCCAAGGCACTAAGCTAGGTTAATTGTAAGGATCACCTTGCCTTTTTGTTCTTTCACGAATTACTCTCCTTCACCTCCTGATTCCAGTGTCTTAAAGACCTATTATTTTATTTTGTCTGTTTTACTTTTTGCTTGTTTTGAACAAGAGAGAGAACACTCATTCTGTTACTTCATTTTGGGAAGAAGAAGGTTCCTCACTGTTTCTTTAGCAGACCAAAACTACAGTTAAATTATTTTTAAATGTGTACATTGTTACAAATTCCCAGTGAAATCAATATTGATATATTCACTCATATTAAATGACATTTATATTAAATTATATTTGCATCCCTTTATCATGAGCCATAATCCATAGTATATTTGGGATAAATTTTTAACATTAATTGCTGTATAGCAGTAA
Organism: Meles meles; assembly: GCF_922984935.1. Lineage (NCBI taxonomy): Eukaryota > Metazoa > Chordata > Mammalia > Carnivora > Mustelidae > Meles > Meles meles. The sequence goes on from NC_060069.1 coordinate 74,406,922, forward strand.
GCTATAGGGTAACTGTGCAAAATTATATGTCAGTTACCAATAAGACATTAATTTTGACAAGTATATTAAATAGTTATTTGTAGTATTTTCTAACTTCCAGAATTGAAATTATTCCCCCAAATCTGTTTTTCTGTCTTCCTCAGATGACTCAGATAAATGTCAATAATGATAGAGATACTAAGAAACTTTCCTCTTCTTTTTTTTCAATTTCATCACAACATGTTTCTAGGAATGTTCCTGTACTAATACTCAAGCAAGCTTTATAATTTTATATAAAGATATAAAAAATATCTCTTACAGAGATTATATTAAGTAATATAAGGAAAAAAACACATTTTTAGAGTATAATTGGCTAATACTTTTTATCTTACTAAGCCAGACATCCAATTGGCCTACAAAATGTAGCAGTGACTCAATCTGTATTCAAAAACTCATGTTTATTCAAGCCTCTATCCATAATCACCTTGAAGATATAGTAGTCTCTCTTTAATGAGCTAAGTTTACCAGAAACTCATTTTTCTACTACATTCTTATGTTAGAAAATATGACAAAAAATTTTAAATGAAAATTACATTACTTTAATAATACTAGATTTCTGAGATATATAAGAAAGCATTTGAGAAGTTGTTAGGCATTACATTATTATTTTTTTTTAATATTTTATTTATCTGACAGAGAGAAATCACAACTAGGCAGGCAGAGAGAGAGAGGAAGAAGCAGGCTCCCCGCGGAGCAGAGAACCCGACGCGGGGCTCGATCCCAGGACCCTGGGATCATGACCTGAGCCGAAGGCAGAGGCTTTAACCCACTGAGCCACCCAGGTGCCCCAGGCATTACATTATTCTAATAATTTAAATAATATAATATTTCATAAGCCCACACTGGAGAAATATCCAACATTCCTGGTGTTTTCAAAGAATCTTAAATGTGAAAGGATATTAAAAATTCAAAAAATACAGCAGTATAAAAAGTACATCCCCACATGCATCAACTAAACGACTGAGTGCTCCAATATTACATAACCCTTAATACTCAAATTATAAATTTGTGTTGAATTTTTTATTTTTTAAGTGTATTTATAATAAATCTTACAGAATATCATGTTCCCATTACATTCCTTTAAAAAATGTTTCACTCTGAAGATTATCCAATGATATATTATTTAAAAATAACGACTCTAGGAATGCTGGGGTGGCTCAGTCAGGTGAGTGCCCAACTCATGACTCTTCAAGGTCATGATCACAGGGTCTTGAAATTAAGCCCTTCATCAGGCTCTGTACTGGCTGTGCAGTCTGCTTGGGATTACTGCTCCCTGTATCATGTGAGCACTCACTCTCTCCCTCTCTTTCTCTCAGAAGAAAATAATAGTGACTCCAGATATTGCAATACTTTTAGTATATTCTCAAGAAATGATCTCAGGGCGCCTGAGGTGGTTCAGTGGGTGAAAGCCTCTGCCTTCAGCTCAGGTCATGATCCCCAGGGTACTGGGATTGAACCCACATTGGGCTCTCTGCTCTGTGGGGAGCCTGCTTCCTCCTTTCTCCCTCTGCCTGACTCTCTGCCTACTTGTGATCTCTGTCAAATAAATAAATAAAATCTTAAAAAAAAAAGAAATGATATCTATTACTGGATCTCTATTGCATCTTAAATTAAATATTATGATGTCAATTTTTAGAAAGTTGTTAATATCTGTTGTTCCACCTCTGCTGTACCTGCTATTACTGCAGTCTCCCCTTCACTTTTAAAGGATACATAACTTTCTCTATATCAGTAGCCCTTCAAAAATAATATGATCTTAAACATTTGCACTTTAACACATTTGACCAAAGCTCTCCCCTCCTAAAGAAGAAGGAATTTACAATGAAATGTTGAAATTTAAAGTATCAGATTTTCCTTAAGTAAGAGAATGACGAATTCCTGGTGATTAGGTGAGAAAGAATTTTAGTACAAAATAAGGAGTTATTCAATCACAAAACGTGGCTAACTAAATTTGTGTAGGAAGAGTCATTCTACCTCCATGCACACGATGTTTATGTAACAAGAAGGACCAACATACAATATACAATAGTAAGAAAGACATAGACATGTAATACCAAGTTTACCTTCCCATTAGGTCTTTTACTAAGGGATTAGAAACAGTCACCCTGTTTTATTTGAACGATGAACTTCATTGAATTAAATACACCTAAATGACTCATTTTGCAGCATCTTTATTTGTTGTGTTCACAGCATCCCTCTGGTATTGGTTATCCAAAAGAACATTTCCGTGAGGAATCTGCTAACTTATACTGGAAGACGTTGCACAGCAATTCACTATTGTCTACTCAAAACAATTTTAATTAGTTCCAGTGTTAGAGACAGTGTAATTCCTTAATGAAACTACACAGGCTGCTTCATTTGCCTTTTAACAGTTAAAAGTATTATAGCAACCTCATTCTACTTTTTTTACTAAGGAAGCCTGCCAGCTGTAGTCCCAGTACAATTACTGCTTTCACAAAGTGCTCTAAATCTGTCCACAAGAAAATACACGAACCACTGCATAATAAAGCTGTTAAGAAGGTGACCCAGTTGTTACACCACAACTGCTTCCTCTGGTGGAGATATCTAGGCAAACCTGCTGATTAACAGAACCTTGGTACCAACACAATTAGAGAGAATGTTCCTTTTTTCTGTTATACAAGGGGGGATTTTAATGGCCTAAAAACCATTTGATAATGTTTTCATTGAAATAGCAGAGATAAAAATTTAGGAATGGAGTTTTAATAGAAATTTGAGCAACCTCAAATTCTTTAAACAACAGAAAACTCTAATTCCCCCCTCAGTTTTGCTGGGAACTTAAAACTGTTCTAAGATAATAAAGCCTATTTTAAACAAACAAACAAACAAACAAAAGCAAGTTAATAAAAATAACAAAGAGGAAGGGAAATAGCATTTATTAAGTGCCTATCTTGTATCCAGGGTTTTAGTTCTATCATATACATACTATTTTATGAAAAATTTAGACAACACAAAATTATTTTTCAAAATAAAAATTATTATTCCTCAATTATGCAGGAATATGCACATATATGGCTATAAAATTACACATTAATGACAAAAGTAAAAGTTAACTTCTTTTATTTTCTATATCTGATCTGTCATTTCTCACAAGCTGACAACATGAGTAGGAAAAAATTAACTTTTTAAACTAATCAATTAAATTCAGCAATATAAGAAGGCATTAGGAAAACTTTTAATTAAAATATACATAGAGAAAGCATGCACAAACCTTGAAGATCCAGCTTGTTGAATTTTAACAGAGTACATCTATGTAATCATCCAGATCAAAGTTTCAGGTGGTAGCCATGCACCAGTGAGTGCATGTTATCAATGATGGAATTCTCAAAATAGAAAGGCTCCTAAAATAGCCAAGAACAGCTCATTCAAATGCAATCCCAGTCAAAATCCCAGAAGGTTATTTTATAGGTATCGAAAAACTGATTTTAAAGTTTATAAGTTAAGGACCTACAACAGCCAACACTATTCAAAGAAGAACAACAAGCTGGAAGACTGATGTAACCCAACTTCAAGACTTAACTAGGAAGCTACAATACAGTGTAGTAGAGGCAAGAAAATACACAAATAGATCAATGAAACAGATTAGACAGCCCAGAAATAGACCCTCATAAGTACAGTCAATGATATTTGAGAAAAAAACAAAGGCAGTACAATGGAACAAAGACAATCTTTTTGACAAATGGTGATAGAATGACTGGACATCTACAAGAAAAAGGATTAATCTAGACAAAGACCTTATACCATTCACGAAAATGAACTAAAAATGAATCAGAGACCTAAATGTAAAATACAAAACTATAAATTCCTAGAAGTAACCTAGGAGAAAATCCTGAGGCCCTCCATTTGGGGATGCCTTTTTTGACACAAAACTAAATGTATAACTCATAGAAGAAATAACTGATAATTTGGATTTCGTTAAAATTAAAACATTAAAAACTTCTTCTCTTGACAATGTCAAGAGAATGAACAGACAGGCTATATGCCGAGAGAAAATATTTGCAAAATATACAACTGATAAAGGACAGTCAAGAAAACACACAAAGAACCTTTAAGGCTCAACAGTACAGAAACAATCCTATAAAGAAATGGACTAAAGACTTTAACAGACACTTCACCACAGCAGATATACAAATGACAAATAAGTATATGAGTCGATGCTGTGCTTCATATGTATTCAAAGAAATGCAAATTAAAACAACAAATAGATACCACTAACACACTAGAATGGCCAAAATCCCAAACACTGATGACACCAAATGCTGGGAAGAATGTGGAGCAATGGGAACTCTCATTCATTTGGAAGACAATTTTGTATTTTCTAAAAATACTCAAAATATTCTTATCACACAATCCAGTAATCATACAAAATCTGCACATGGATGTTTATATAAGCTTTAGTCACAACTGCCAAAACCTGGAAGCAACCAAGATATCTTTCAGTAGTTAATGGTTACATAAACTTTGATACATGGGAAAACGGAATCTTTCATCTCTTAAAAGAAATGAGTTATACTGTCATGAAAATACATGGAAGCCCATAAGTGCATGTTACTAAGTGAGAGGAACCAATATGAAAAGGCTACATACTCTATGACCCAACGATAGAAAAGGCAAAACTGCAGTGACAGTAAAAGATCAGTAGTTATCAAGGATGGGGGCAAGGGTGAGATGAACAGGCAGAGCACAGAGAATTTTGAGGTAGTTAAAATACTCTGTATGATGCTATAATGATGGATATATGTCATTAAACATTCATTCAAACCCACAGAATGTATAACATGAGTGAAACCTAAAATGAAGTTCAGGCTTTAGGTGATCATGATGTATCAATGGAGGTTCACCCTTTGGTAACAAATGCATGCATCTGGTGAGTGATGCTGACTATGAGGAAGCTATGTATGTGTGGTGATATAGGGTATATGGGAAATCTCTGTATCTTCCTCTCAATTTTCTTGTGAACCTTCAATTGCTCTAAAAAACAAAATCTTTTTTTTTTGCTTTTGTGTCACCAAGAAAGTAATATAAATAACTGAAAATTTCCCAAGTAACGTTATATTTATTTTCACTATCATCTGACTCTACATCACATTGTTTTTCTACTTAATGATCTCTAATAATGGCACAATTACTATATATACATTCAGTCTTGGGGGATGAGTAAGGGAAAACAGAGCCCTCCCCTCCGAAATGTAATGAAAGAAATAATCAAAATTAACTAATTGTATTAGTTACAAGGAAGAAATACTGAAAGCAGAGAATCATATCCAAAATTCCAATAGAATAAGGAAAAATAGGGGGCAAGAGTTACTTCAATTAGGAAAGTCGCTGAAAATCTCTCTGAGAGTGTGCTATTTAGATTGAAACCCTGAGAATCAGAAAGACCATCAAGAAAAAATAGGGAAGAAATTATTCTCGAATTGAAAAGAGCTTGCACAGACCTGAGTTGGGACTCAGGTGGCCTGCTCTAGTAACTACAAGAAATCTAATGTGGCTATAGGGACAAAAATGGGGCTAGAGGCTGCCAAAGACTGGTTAATGCACAGTTTGGGGGCAGGGAGAGACGTTTGGAGTTTTTAAAGCAGCAGGATAAAAGTGAAAAAAAAATAGTAGGAAATGTTTTGATCTAAGTTATATATTTAGGCAGTTCACCTTAGCTTCACTGTGGAAATCAAGCTGGAGTGAAACAAGGACAGAAAAAAGGAAGACGCTGTCACCGAAGTATTGGTCAAAGGTGTTGAGGACTGGACTGGAGCTGTAGCCATGGATATAAAAAGAAGCCAACGGATTTTCAAAATATTTTGAAGATAACATTTTAGCACGTGTTGACAATTTACATGTTAGATAAAAGAAAGGGAGAATGGATGATGAATCTCCAATTTTACCTTAAAATATTCAGTGTCATTTCCTGTGATGAGAATGGGGAAGGAGTTTGGGAAGTTGAGGATAATTAAGAACTGCCCCTGCACACAGTGAAGACATCTATGATACAATTTAAAGGACAGTTCAAGGTGGAGGACAGGAAATGTCTGAGATGGAGATGTGAAGTTAGAGACTTTCAGGAAACATGCATAAAACCATGGGAAAGAACAAGGTTACTAAAAAGTATAAAGATCATGAATGAAATGTTGACACACAAGAGAAAAGGAACTAAATCCTTCCCTGATTACAAGAGTCAACTTAGTTTCTATCATGTTGGGAGAGCAATACTGTAAAATCTCAGTGACCTAACAAAAGTCAATGTTTATTGCTTACTCAGGATACACATCTTTTGTCTAAAGCTCTGCTCTGTCTTCATTCTGGGACTCTGGCTGAACAATCAGTGCTTATCTGATCTCTAAAGCTTCTGCTTAGAAGTGTTGCACATCACACGCTATTGAACAAATCACATCAAACAGGCAAGACTGACATCAAGGGGGTAGGAATTACACCCCTGGCTTAGGGAGGAGCCCACCGGGAAAGGGTGCAAACATTCTGAACAATAACGAAATCTTCTTCAGACATAAAACCCTAAATACTCACTCCAAAATTATGTATCTTGAGCATTTATCCTCTATATTCACTTTATATTTCATTACTAAGCACTTGGGGTGTCTTTATTTCCTTTTTATTGTTTTATTTATTTATGGTAAATGTTTTAAAGCATAAGGCAAGGCCTAGACTGAATAGTAGCCATCTCTTGTACCATCACCTTGAATCCTATTTCCAGTGGGCTAAAATGCTTATTTCTACTTCTCATAAAAATGTAAAAGTTGAGTCCACACCTAATACATGCTGTTGTGTATCTGATAAATAAAATCAGCAATATTGCTTGTCTGTATATAAACAGTATTTCTTTTGCTTTTTGTGCCACAACTTTTGTTATTAATCCAATACCTTAACTGCCCTCATAGCAGAATTTATGAACATTGAATTCCAAAACAGTTGTTAGTATATTTAGAATTGCATATTTAGACAAGAAGTAGAAAATTAATGTGACTATATTTTTTGTATAATTTTTACCCATTAACTGAATATGGCCAGAAATTATGAGTTGCATACTGCTTTACTTTCCCACAACAGATCAATTAATTTCCTTTGCTAAAAAGAACTATTCTAAATATCTTGTACTCTTGTCTGGAAATCTCAAGGGATTGCACTGCACTCTCAAAAGATAAGTAGTTTCGGGGCGCCTGGCTGGCTCAGTGGGTTAAAGCCTCTGCCTTCGGCTCAGGTCATGATCCCAGAGTCCTGGGATCGAGCCCCACATCAGGCTCTCTGCTCAGCAGGGAGCTTGCTTCCTCCTCTCTCTCTGCCTGCCTCTCTGCCTGCTTGTGATCTCCGTCTGTCAAATAAATAAATAAAATCTTAAAAAAAAAAAAAGATAAGTAGTTTTAATTTGACTAGCTTATAGAAAAATTGATTTTCTCTCTTTCCAAAAAGGACTGATGAAAATGGACTGGGAAATAAGTGAAAACAGCACACATATTCCTTCTGGTTCCTAGAAATATCAAAAGAAGTATGAATTGGCCATGTGCCCTGTGTGGTCTACAACTCCTGTAGGATTAGACAGAATGTATTTGTTAAATTGTGAAGTGCTGGGAGATTGTAGTCAAAAGCTGTTTAACAGTGTAAGCAGGAATTAGAACTACTTTTATAAATTCTATGCAACAGAAAAATTTTTTGAGTTCAGAATCAGTCTTAGGGATACTTTTCCTTGCAAAAATCTAGGAGTCGACAAAATCATCCCCACCATAGAAACTAAATAAATAAAGCTGAGCACAAGTCTGAGCACTAAAAGTAGGACCATTCTACAGAAGGATGTCTTTGAAATTATTCTAATTAGCAAGGGAGACAAAAGTTCCTCTATTAGGAGTCTGACCTAGGAAAAGAGAAAATTAAACCTTGTCGGTACTTAAATTGGGATTGAGTAATCTTATATAAGAAAATCTCTCCAGCAGACTTTTTGAAAAGGAGACATAAAAGATATTTTTTTAAAAAGTGCTGATGGGTGAACCCTAACAGAATTACAAATTTTGAATAGACTATACATCAAACTATATGTAGTTAATATTCTATTATGCATGCATGTTTGAGCATCATCTCAAAAAAATATAGGAGAAGAATAAATGAAACAAGATGGGACTGGGAGGGAGACAAACCATAAATGACTCTTAATCTCACAAAACAAACTGGGGGTTGCTGGGGGGAGGTGGGATTTGGAGAGGGGGAGGGGGTTATGGACATTGGGGAGGGTATGTGCTATCGTGAGTGCTGTGAAGTGTGTAAACCTGGTGATTCACAGACCTGTACCCCTGGGGATAAAAATACTTTATATGTTTATAAAAAAAAAAAAAAATATTGGAAGGGGAGGCGAACCATAAGAGACTATGGACTCTGAAAAACAACCTGAGGGTTTTGAAGGGTCGGGGGTGGGAGGTTGGGGGAACAGGTGGTGGGTAATAGGGAGGCACGTATTGCATGGAGCACTGGGTGTTGTGCAAAAACAATGAATACTGTTACGCTGAAAAAAATAAATTAATTAAATTTAAAAAAATACATTATATGTTTATAAAAAAAAATTGGAAGGGGAGGCAAACCATAAGAGACTATGGACTCTGAAAAACAACCTGAGGGTTTTGAAGGGGCAGGGGTGGGAGGTTGGGGGAACCAGGTGGTGGGTAATAGGGAGGGCACGTATTGCATGGAGCACTGGGTGTTGTGCAAAAACAATGAATACTGTTACGCTGAAAAAAAAAAATAAATTTAAAATTAAAAAAAAATCTGAATAAATTCTCAAAGTAAATATTCCTTCAAGTAGTTTTAAAGGCGGAGATAGCAACTGAAAATGCCTTCCCCAAATTTCAATTTCAATTACAATATGATGAAAACTGGGAACAAGCTTGATAAGCATCATCCCTTATAGAATGAAAGCCTCAGAAAGGCTTTCTCCTAGCTTTATTGCATGTTGTCAGTGAAAAAGACTGACTAAGGGTTTACATTCTACCTCTTTTTTCAACACATCCCACCAAGAATAAATCTTTGAAGGCTATGTGAATAACACTTTTAGGAAACTGGATGCATATTTTACAGATTATGGTAGATGTCATACTTTCAAAGTTATCTCACTAACTTCATTCCCATTTCTTAAAACCTGGGAAAATATAGATAAAAGATAAATACAAGTAATCTAGCATAATCAGGAACTATACATCTAAGGGTTTATCATCTGTAATATTCTCTATTATAAAGAAATTTAAATAAAATCCAAGATATTTTACTCATAAACACTGCAATTCCAGAGCAAAAACATATTTTAAGTGCATTATGAACACATTTCCATTATTCAATATATACTAATCTGGTTTTTGAAACTTGGCAAATTAAATAACAATGATTGACTACCATTTTTCCGTTCATTAATTTTTAAAAGTAAAACAAAAACTTGGCACTAAGCTATGATACAAGCTTTGTATATATAGGAACTAAAAGTTTGTTTGTTTAATATTAGTTCTAAGCAGGCAAAACCAAGAGATAAAGCAGCACAGATTTAGAATTTAAAAACAAAGTAATTGGAAAAGAAGAATTATTAAAAAATAAATTGATTGATGCACTGATAGGTGATAGAGAAATAATTTATCATGAAGAATATCTTAAAGGAGTAGAAAGAAAGAAGATCATGTAATGAATGCCCCTCGCGGCTCAGAGGCTCAGAGTTGGTTTGGTTGGAAATGGAGAGGTAGAAGGTTGCAGTTAGGAATCTGGAAGGGCTGTGGGGGAAGGGCAAAATGTGCTGAGGTCTGGAGCCAACTTCACTCTGAGCTTGCCTACTTGTGTATTTAGTCTGGCATTAGGCACAAGTCTGTGGTATAGATGTGCTTGCTGTCTTGGAAGGCATGAGATTCTTCTTTGAACAAAATAAGACTTGCAGCTCCTATGTTATGCTGACATGATGGGGACTAGGATGTGTTACAAATAAACCTTATTTGTTGTTTAAAAAAAAAAAAATCCTCTCTCTTTCTCAGACATGCTGCCAAGAATCCTTTCTCAACTCTGTCTGGACCCTGCATCTTAACCCACAGCCTTGCTTCTGATGGAGCTTTCATATTTCCGTGTTGTTATGGGCTGAACTGTCTCCCCCAAACTTGTATGTTGAAGCCCTACCTCCAAGTACCAGAATGTGACAATTTGGAAAAAGGGGTCTTTATAAAGAGGATTCAGTTAAAAAAAAGGGCATTGGAGTGGGCCCAATCCAATCTGACTGGTGTCCTTATAAGATGAGGAAATTTGGACAACAAAGGAAGACATCAGGGGTTCATACACACAGAGAAAAGACACGTGAGGGCAGAGGGAGAAGGCAGCCCTGTGCAAGTCAAGGAGAAAAGTCTCAGGACAAACCAAATCTGACACCTTTCTCTTTGACTTCCAGCCCCACAGACTGTGAGAAAATAAATTTCTCTGTTTAAGTCAGTCAGTCTGGTATTTTGTTATAGTAGCCTAAGCTAATACAAATGTTGACCTGGGAACAGCTCAACATCTGAACATCCTTTGAGATACAATCTCAAACATTTTAAAATACTGAACCTAGGAAGAAGAGATAACTATGTGCTCCCAAAATCTCATTGTTTTATTGAAATAAAAAACTCTCAGCATCCCTCTTTATTTGACATTTTTTTAAAAAATCAGGTCTTTGGCTGGCTCAGTCAGTAGAGCATGTGACTCCTGATCTCAGGGTTGTGAGTTCAAGCCCAAACTGGGCATGGATTCTACTTAAAACAAACAACAAACAGGCAAGCAAACAAAAACCACGAAGTTCTTTTTTCTCCCCTCATGACAGTGTAATGACTTCCTATACAACTGGATTTTCTTGTTAAAATATATCTTTTGAAGCAAATTTTTATATTGTATTATGACAATGTTAAAGGTTTTATTTTTTTAAAAAACATATAATGTATTATTAACCCCAGGGGTACAGGTCTGTGAATCGCCAGGTTTACACATTTCACAGCACTCACCATAACACATACCCTCCCCAATGTCCATAATCCCGCCACCCTCTCCCTACCCCCCTACCCCCAGCAACCCTCAGTTTGTTTTGTGAGATTAAGAGTCTCTTATGGTTTGTCTCCTTCCCGATCCCATCTTATTTCATTTATTCTTTTCCTAACCCCCAAACCTCCCATGTTGCATCTCCACTTCCTCATATCAGGGAGATCATATGATAGTTGTCTTTCTCCAACTGACTTATTTTGCTAAGCATAATACCCTCTAGTTCCATCCATGTCATCGCAAATGGCAAGATTTCATTTCTTTTGATGACTGCATAGTATTCCTCTGTGTGTGTGTGTATACCACATCTTCTTTATTCATTCATCTGTTGACAGACATCTAGGTTCTTTCCATAGTTTGGCTATTGTGGACATTGCTGCTATAAACATTTGGGGGCACCTGCCCCTTTGGATCACTACATTTGTATCTTTAGGGTAAATACCCAGTAGTGCAATTTCTGGGTTGTAGGGAAGCTCTATTTTCAACTTTTTGAGGAACCTCCATGCTGTTTTCCAGAGTGGTTGCACCATCTTGCATTCCCACCAACAGTGTAGGAGGGTTCCCCTTTCTCCACATCCTCTCCAACATCTGTCATTTCCTGATTTGTTCATTTTAGCCATCTTGACTGGTCTGAGGTGGTATCTCATTGTGGTTTCAATTTGTATTTCCCTGATGCCGAGTGATGTGGAGCACTTTTTCATGTGTTGGCCATCTGGATGCCTTCTTTGCAGAAATGTCTTTTCATGTCCTATGCCGATTTCTTGATTGGATTATTTGTTCTTTGGGTGTTGAGTTTGATAAGCTCTTTATAGATTTTGGACACTAGCCCTTTATCTGATATGGCATTTGTGAATATCTTCTTCCATTTTGTTAGTTGTCCGGTTTTGTTAACTGTTCCTTTGCTGTGCAAAAGCTTTTGGTCTTGATGAAGTCCCAATAGTTCATTTTGCCCTTGCTTCCCTTGCCTTTGGCGATGTTCATAGGAAGAATTTGCTGCGGCTGAGGTCGAAGACGTTGCTGCCTATGTTCTCTTCAAGGATTTTGATGGATTCCTTTCTCATATTGAGCTCCTTCATCCATTTTCGTCTATTTTCATGTGTGGTGTAAGGAATGGTTCAGTTTCATTCTTCTGCATGTGGCTGTCCAATTTTCCCAACGCCATATGTCGAAGAGGCTGTCTTTTATCCATTGGACATTCTTTCCTGCTTTGTCGAAGATTAGTTGACCATAGAGTTGAGGGTCTATTTCTGGGCTCTCTATTCTGTTCCATTGATCTATACATCTGTTTTTGTGCCAGTACCATGCTGTCTTGATGATGACAGGTTTGTAATAGAGCTTGAAGTCTGGAATGGTGATGCCACCAACTTTGGCTTTCCTTTTCAACATTCCTCTGGCTATTCGAGGTCTTTTCTGGTTCCATATAAATTTGAGGATTATTTGTTCCATTTCTTTGAAAAAAATGGATGGTATTTTGATAGGGATTGCATTAAAGGTGTAGATTGCTTTAGGTAGCATAGACATTTTCACAATATTTGTTCTTCCAATCCAGGAGCATGGAACATTTTTCCATTTCTTTGTGTCTTCCTCAATTTCTTTCATGACTACTTTATAGTTTTCTGAGTATAGATTCTTTGCCTCATTTGTTAGGTTTATTCCTAAGTATCTTATGGTTTTGGGTACAACTGTAAATGGGATTGACTCCTTAATTTCTCTTTCTTCTGTCTTGTTGTTGGTGTAAAGAAATGCAACCGATTTCTGTGCACTGATTTTATATCCTGACACTTTACTGAATTCCTGTACAAGTTCTATCAGTTTTGGAGGGGAGTCTTTTGGGTTTTCCACATATAGTATCATATCATCTGCAAAGAGTGGTAGTTTGACGACTTCTTTGCTGATTTGGATGCCTTTCTTTTTGTTGTCTGATTGCTGAGGCTAGGACTTCTAGTACTATGTTGAATAGCAGTGATGATAATGGGCATCCGTGCCGTGTTCCTGACCTTAACAGAAAAGCTTTCAGTTTTTCTCCATTAAGAATGATATTTGCGGTGGGTTTTTCATAGATAGCTTTGATAATATTGAAGTATGTGCCTGCTATCCCTACACTTTGAAGAGTTTTGATCAGGAAGGAATGCTGTACTTTGTCAAAGGCTTTTTCAGCATCTATTGAAAGTATCATATGGTTCTTGTTCTTTCTTTTATTAATGTATCACATTGATTGATTTGCAGATGTTGGACCAAACTTGCAGCCCTGGAATAAATCCCACTTGCTCTTGGTGAATAATCCTTTTAATGTACTGTTGGATCCTATTGGCTAGTATTTTGGTGAAAATTTTCACATCTGTGTTCATCAAGGATATTGGTCTGTAATTCTCTTTTTTTGATGGGATCCTTGTCTGGTTTTGGGATCAAATTGATGCTGGCCTCATAAAATAAGTTTGGAAGTGTTCCTGCCATTTCTATTTTTTGGAACAGTTTCAGGAGAATAGGAATTAATTCTTCCTTAAATGTTTGGTAGAATTCCTCTGGGAAGCCATCTGGCCCTGGGCTCTTGTTTGTTTGGAGAATTTTGATGACTGTTTCAATCTCCTTACCGCTTATGGGTCTGTTCAGGTTTTCTATTTCTTCCTGGTTCAGTTGTGGTAGTTTATATGTCTCTAGGAATGCATCCATTTCTTCCAGGACAATGTTAAAGTTTTAATGTGACATGCATTTTTATTGATTAGGGGAATGCATTTTACACCAAAAAATCACGGAGGATGAAAGAAATTATTTTGAGTGCTTTGTAATTCCCAAGTGTTTTTATTCTTATACTCTAATTTGAAATCTTCTTTTCCATCAAGCCCTAGTTCATGTCCTAGTCTCCTATAGCATTCTGTTTGTGCCTCTTCCAGTTTTCTGTACTTCACAGACAAGGACTTCTCTTTTTATTTGCCTTCCTTCATCACACAGTAAGCTTCTCAAAAACAGGGATCATGTCTTACTAATGCTTGTATCTCCTGTTTTAAGCAAAGTGACTGGAAGACAATTGGTGGACAAATGGATTTTGAGTGAATGGATGCACTGACTTTAATCGATTTATTCTACATTATGTGAATATCTGCTTCCTGAGACTGCATGCAGCACACTAATAGAAAATCAACCTGGAAATGCTTTAAATGCAACTTTATATTATTTTTCAGTGGTTTCATATATAAGTATATTTTTCATACCTAGCAAGGAGATTGCAAAACAATAAAGATTGAATAGCAAATTCACTGATACATAAATGTGTGTATATGCACACATGTACACATACACTATATATATGTATGTATTTATAGACACCCACACAAATATACATCATGCATATTCAAATATATATGTTCTATAACAGTAGAATGGAGGACTTACTTTACTTTTGAGAAAAGTCGAGACACAAAGTAGTGAATGAATATGCTCAAGTCCACAGAACTAAATTAATTATCTTGACCAATGCTGGGCTAAGAAACTATTTCACATGCTGCTTTTTAATCAGCCTGCGTCCTTAAACACAAGTAATTTACCATGAATTGTAACTTGACCATAATTAATGTAAATTACAACACCAGTATTTCTACCTGGTTTCTTTAGTAATTATTTTAAAATTTTTATCCTAATAGCAATACATTTCATTAAGAAAAAAAAGATGATATAACCAAATTCATACAGAATTTTATTTGTATATTATACTCATGTTTATTTGTATATAATTCAAATAAATCTTTGTCTATGTGCATATGCAAGATGACATAGTTTGAAAGAAGAGTAAGGCTAATTATTTACTTAAAACATTAAAAGCAAATTTTAATATTTTTATCTTCATAATAAATATTTATTGCTGAGCATTTTTCCACTGAGCTGTATACCATAATAATAGATACATTTTCTCATCCCATATATTTAGATTTTATGTCGTTTTTTATTATCACAGATAATGTCCACTATCTTCTTGCATTCTTATGTTTATATTGATTTATTTCCTTAAGTTATCTTTTAGAAGTATGGTTGCTGTGCCTATAAAAAATATGACACTTATAAAACCAGAATGTGTGCTCTGGCATGTATCATTTTTTTTTAAGATTTTTAATTTATTTATTTGACACAGAGAGAGAGAGAGTGCACAGCAGGGGATGACAAGGGAAGGAGAAACAGGCTCCTCACTGAGCAAGGAGCCAGATGCAGGACTCAATCCCAGGAACCTGGGATCATGACCTTAGCCAAAGGCAGACATTTAAGCGACTGAGCCACCCAGGCGCCCCTGTATCATGAATTTTTAAAATGCTGGAGAATTAGAAGCAGACTTGTTTCTGCCCAGGCTCAATCTAAAAATGGAATTCAAACCTCTGAATAAAAAGAGACTGCCTGTCCAGCTTGCTGTAATACTTTGAGGCTTCAAGTCAGTTATAATGGTGTCTTTCAGGATTATAGGTTCTAGTAGGACAGTATAACTACTTGCATAAGCATCGGGAGGAGCAGATACTAGACATAAGGCTCTCTTGGCTAATACACAGTGAGAAATGTAGACACCAGGTTCTAGGGAGTACAAGACACTTGATGTTTTTCCAAAAAATTCATCTGTGTGAGTTTTTTGGGGGATGGCTTTATATACAACCTTTCTTCACACTAGTAGCAAGCATGCAGCTATAGAGCCAGGTCTATGATGTCTCATTCCAGAAAACATGATACCAAAAATGCATCTTGTAGATGTAGATAATAATAGCACAAGGCACCTAATTGTCTACTGATAGCTACAATAAGACCTAAGAAATTAGGATAGCTAACAGGTCTAATTCTGATCTACAGGAGTTCGTATATAACTGGTGGACCATAGTACTTCTGGTAGTTGGGAATATTTTAGACTGTATAGAATATTTATGAATGATATGAAAAATCTACAACAGGGAAATAAATACTTTATTTGGCACATGTCTTCTCTGCTTTCCACTCTTAATAGTTATTAGTCAAGTATCCTGAGCTTCTGAAGTTGGGCTACTGAAGCCGTATCAGATTAGTGGTGTATGACCTACATGACCTAATTGTTGGCACAACTGTCCTTTCTTATCTAAAACTGGTGTCCAGTTCTACACCTAGTACTTAGCAAAATTTTCCCGACTAGGTACAATGTAGTATTAAAATACTTCTAAAAGTAAAGAGTCAATACAAGTATCCTTTCTTGAAGTTGACAAAATACACTTTCAACAGAGAAGAGTTTTGAATCAAAACTAGGAAGGACTAAGTCTGGAGAGACAGGCATCTATTTTCCCCAATAGAGTAAAACTCTATACCTGAGCCAGCCCTTTTAACTCATTCTGTGATAAAACTCCATAGGGCTTAGGAACTCAAGGCACAACCATTTTGTAGTGAGGCTACTAAAGTGTCTCTCAATCCCATTATATTTGAGATATTTGCACTTCATTTTGTGGATCTGTTTATGCCAATACATTTATTATGCTACAGAGCATAATTTGTATCAGATTGTTTCATGGATTTTGTATTTTGAAGTTTTTTAAGTTTTTATTTAAATTCCATTTAGTTAACATCCAGTATGATATTAGCTTCAGGTATACAAATACAATGATTCAACACTTCCATACAAAACCCAGTATTCATCACTACAAGTGCACTCCTTAATCTCCCTCACTTATTTAACCCATCCCCTCACCCCTTGTGCCATCAGTTTGTTCTCTGAGTTAAGAGTCTATTTCTTGGTTTGCCTTGCTATCTCTTTCCTTCCCTTTGCTTATTTGTTCTGTTTCTTAAATTCCACATGAGTGAAATTATATGGTACTTGTCTTTCTCTGAATGACTTATTTCACTTAGCATAATACACTCTAGCTCCATCCATGTCCTTCCAAATGGCAAGATTTCATACTTTTATGGCTAAGTAATATGTATATATACATATACATGTGTATGTATTCATTCATATATACATATGAATTCATTCATATACATATGAATGAATACATACACACACGTACACACATATATACATACACACACACTCTACACTTCTTTACCAATGCATTGGCTGATGGACACTTAGGCTGTTTCCATAATTTGGTTATTGTTGACAATACTGCTGTAAACATCAGGGTGCATGTATCCCTTTGAATTAGTATTTTTGTATTCTTTGGGTAAATACCTAGCAGTGCAATTGCTGGATCCGGGTAGTTCTATTATTTTTTTTAATATTTTACTTATTTATTTCACAGACAGGGATCACAAGTAGGCAGAGAGAGAGAGAGAGAGAGAGAGAGGAGGAAACAGGCTCCTTGCCGAGCAGAGAGCCTAATGCAGGGCTTGATCCCAGGACCCTGAGACCATGACCTGAGCCAAAGGCAGGGCCTTACCCCATTGAGCCACCCATGTGCCCCTATTTTTAACTTTTTGCAGAACCTCCATACTGTTCTCCAGAGTGGCTACACCAGTTTTTATTCCCACCAATAGTGCAAGAGGGTTCCTATTTGTCCACATCCTCGCCAACACCTGTTGTTTCTTGTGTTGTTGATTTTTGTCATTCTGACAGGTGTGAAGTGATATCTCACTGCAATTTTGATTAATATTTCCCAACAAAACACCGAGAGCATTTTTTACAGAGCTAGAACAAACAATCCTAAAATTTGTATGGAAACATAGAAGACCCTGAACAGTCAAAGCAACCTTGCAAAAGAAAAGCAAAGCTGGAGGCATCACAATTCCAGACTTCAAATTATATTACAAAGCTGTGGTGATCAAAACAATATGATACTAGTACAAAAACAGACACATAGATAAATGTAACAGAATAGCAAACCCAGAAATGAACCCACAACTATATGGTCTATTTGGAATTCTTAATTAAGATTTGTGAAAAAACTTAATGATTCTGTTAGATGTATTTTATTCTTTGAAATATTGAAAATATCGGGGCACCTGGGTGGCAGAGTCAGTTAAGTTCAACTCTTAGTTTTGGTTCAGGTTGTGATCTTAAGGCCATGAGATTGAGCCCTGAATCAGGCTCCATGCTCAGTATGGAGTCCTCCTAAGACTCTCTCTCCCTCTCTCTCCCTGCCACTTCCCCCTTTCTTGCAAATAAATAAATCTTTAAAATATTGAAAATGTCAATCTACACAATGATATAAGTGAAGTTATTTAGATAATAAATTATGATGCATTATATAATAATCAGTAACTAAACAAGTTCATAATATCTATGTATTAAAATTACTCAGAGTATAAATAACTATTCTTAGATTATAGACTAATATAATAACAGGTTTAATCTGTGGGAAAATCCATGTTCCCAAGCTAGTAACAAAATTATGAGTTATTTAAAAAAAATATATTGATGCATTCACCAAATTTACTCTTAAACTTGCTTTGATAATATGGACAACTTTAGAAAGTTGATGATCTCCAGACTGATTTAATAAAGAGAGGGAAAGTTTTATAACCTTACTCTATGCTAATCAAACATTCGGGGGGAATTTTTATTAAAAATGTAAGCTCAACAAAAAAAAAAAGTAAGCTCTCTTGGAGGAGTTTTTCAAAATCATTTAATTTTTTATCTTTTCAAAATAAGTAAAATTTATGCTGGTGTGCTAAAATCATACAGTAAAAATACTCACTCAAAAGCCATTACATATTATAACCTACTATTTTAAAAAAAATTCATCAAAACAATGTTCTTATTGCTTTGATAAAACATGGCCAATATTTTGGTTAGTGAACCCCAAAACAAAATCTAACACCATTTTCCCTCTGAATATGCTGCCGAGGAGGCAGGGCATCAGGTGACCATGTAGTCTGAGGGGCTCTTCATGAATCTGACATTTTCTCAACCACTTAGACCACTGGAAAATACTGAGCATGGGTAGGTTTGAAGTTGCATGAACAGGTAGCTAGGACTCCTTCAACAATAACTCTTTTCTTCATTTCATGCTTATGTACTCCTGGGGTATGTTCATGACCAGTTGACTGGGGGGAAAAACAATATTGAGCATGGTTTATAAGTGGGTATGGATGAAATGCTGGTACTATCTGAAGAGGACAGATACAGTAATACAAATTCTCAAAGGTGACTGTGAAAGACAGTGGTGAAGAAAAATCCTTCCAATGAACAGAACTTTCAGTAGTACCTTTTGGTGTCTCCTATGTATAAAGTGATAGATGGCCATAAATACAAATTTACACTGATTTCAGGTATGGTCTGGTTTGGATGGATGGAACATAACTGGAAGATTATTGATAAGGAAATCTGGGGAAGAGGTATTGGCATAGAACTTTCAGAACAGATACACACTTTGAAGATGTTTGTGTCCCAGATGATTGCCCAACAAATAGGATCCACGGTAGAAAAGGTTCATCATAAGCAGATGAACGAAATTACTTACTCTGTGGATGTCACTGAGTCTTTTCCCTAGCCACTCCAATGCTTGCTCAATGAGTCTATGAATATGGTGACAAGAGATGAAGACTACATATGACCACAATAATGTAGATTTCCATATACTTAATTGAAAGATGGAACTGCTTATTAAAGACTTAGTTTCAGGCTAATTGGGAGACAACACTCTGAAAAAATGTGATCTTGGCTTGCAGTTGCTATGGTGTATTTTGAGTTAAAACCATTATTTGGTATTGTCTCCCCCCATACCAAGAATACATGGCGTAGAAGTGGGAGTATCTCCTCTTACTATGCCAAAAATCATACTTGCAGGTATTTTTCTTTCTGTTCAACTAAACTGGAGCTCTGCTGGTTTGGAGATCTAAGGTCCCAGTAAAGGGGTGCTTCAGTGGTTTCACTGGATTGGAAAATAAAAGTAAAGTTTGGTCATTTTTAGCTCTTTAATTTCACCAACAAGCAGAGAAAGGAAGTGCTCTAGGGGTAAATTTAGGGGGAACTGAGTTGTTACAGACAGTGGTGGCAAGGATATCCATATCCAACATCGAGAAGAATCACTGGAGTGTTTCTTAAAACTTCCCCATGCCTAATAGTGAAGGTTAATGGAGAACAGTAACAACCAAAAAAGGCAGGGAAATGAGGACTCAAAACTTTCAAGAATGAATGTTTCAGTCACTATAACAGGTCAACAACCCTAATGAGTTGAATGAAGATTTTTCCGAAGCAGTGAATATATAAAACAGGTAGTGACTGAAGAAACAATAAATAACGATTACATTCTCATTGGAGAGTACGTGGGCACGGCTCACTGGGTGGAAGAAAATTCACAGAGGTGTCATGCTGCTGAAACAGCTAGGAATTCGTCCTCTGAGGTCTCAGGGGAAGTGATCCAGAGGGAATTTCCATACTTCAGAATGCTTTGGAAAACCACCCTAGATGGAAACAGAAGTTATCATTAATGAGAGGTGCCTTGCTGGAGGCACTCACCTGTGAAGCTGTTGGCAGCTGGGTACTATCGGCTATCGCACTACAAGAGCTGAATGCTGGAGAATCTGCTCCCTTGGCAGGAGCTGAGTACTGAATAAAATGCACGCACTGCTAAACTATGGTAAGAAAAGTACACCAGAAGCGTACCTGGGTGGCTCAGTCAGTAAAGCATCTGACTCTTGGTTTTGCTCAGGTCATGATCTCGTTGCCATGGAATGGAGCCCCACATCAGGTTCTGAGCTCAGTGTGGTCTGTTTCAGATTCTCTCTCCCTTTTTCTTTCTCCCTTTTTCACTCTAATAAATAAACAAAATCTTTAAAAAAAAAAAAAAAAAAAGGTATGCCAGAACCAGGAAAAAATATCCCTTCATCCTCCAGTGACACTTCAGCTCATTACTGATCAAGAATAACATATATATCAATTGGCAAAGGAGAAATATTAACAGGGCCTATCTCCATTATCATAGGGTATGAAATAGAGTCCATCTATAGCTGAGAGAAAATAAATTGAGAACTGGCTCAGTCCGGAACCAAAAGTGCATTCCAGGGGCGCCTGGGTGGCTCAGTGGGTTAAAGCCTCTGTCTTCGGCTCAGGTCATGATCTCAGGGTCCTGGGATCAAGCCCACATCGGGCTTTCTGCTTAGCAGGGAGCCTGCTTCCCCCCCGCCTCTCTGCCTACTTGTGATCTCTGTCTGTCAAATAAATAAATAAAATCTTAAAAAAAAAAAAAAGTGTATTCCACCAGATACTAATTGTTAAGGAAGACAGTCTCTTGCCTCATTTTATGACACAACCAATAGCAGTCTCCTTTTCTTTTTATTTCTTTTCTTTTTTTCTTTTTCTTTTTTTTTTTTCCCAAAGAAAAAATTTCAAAACTCATACCAAAACTGAGGTAATTGGGGGGGGGGGAGGGGAGGGGCTGGGTGGCTCATTGGTTAAGCATCCAACTACTGATCTCAGTTCAGATCTTGATCTTAGGGTCTCAAAATCAAACCCTATGTTGGGCTCCACACTGGGTATTGAGCCTACTTAAAACAAAACAAAACAAAAAAAGAGAGTAAAGGAGAGGAGAAGAGAGGACAGAAGAGGAGGGGAGAGGTGGGGAGGGGAAGGGAGAGAAGAGAAGGGGAGGAGAGGAGGAGGGAGGACAGGAGAGGAGAAAAAATTAAATGTAGGTGAAACACGAAGGTCGTTTCTGAAAATTATGTTTTTCATTACTGAATCTGGACTGGTCGTTTACATTCTAAAAAAATAATATGTATATATTACTTTTTTAGTTTATATATAAATATACAGTATATATTATAGAAATTATATATATGATTATAAATTTATATATATATTATATATATATATATATATATATATATAAAATTTCCTCAACTTAGCTGGTTTTTATCTACCTCATCAGGTATTCTCTATAGATCGTTATACCTTCTTTTTTCTGAGAAACCTAAAATTACTCAAAACTATGGATTTTAGGAGAAGAGTAGTGCCAAAGAGTATTCAAATTAGGAGACAGGGATCTAAGTTCAAGCAATACACACAGATACACAGAAACACACACACACACATTTTCAATTTATGGCTTTAAAATGATCTATGAAAAATAATGGTTATGAGCATAATACACTAATACTTTCCATTTTATTTTGACATAATTAAAAAGAGAATGCATGTTTTACAAGTCTTGCAAGTCACTATTTTATGTGTGTGTATGTGTGTGTATGTGTGTGTATGACATATATAACTCTAATAATGGATAATTTAAAATGTGCTGAGATTTGATGTTTTTATAGATTGCTCTGTACTTTAAAAGGAGCCCAGAAGTGATGTACTTCCCCTGAAAAAAGAGTTGTGTAAACATTACTTTAATAGATGTGTAGAACTTCTGCTCAAACATTGATTTACGCAAAGTAAGGTTTTATTTTACAGCATACTACTCCTTTGATACTAGTAAAGAGAACAAACATGTAACTCCTTTCATTGTTCAGTTCAGCTCAGCTAACTTAAGAACTATACAGTCCTCCATGCTGCACTAATAAATGCTTTTCAAAGTTACTGTCAACTGTCTTTCATCTCCCCTTTGAAATCTATGACAGCAGATAAAGTCTGCGTATCCTGCAAATTATAGTAATTTTACCCTTATATTACAATGCTGTTGTATTCCTAATATAAAACTTGAAAATCTCAAGAAAATTCAAGCTTTCAACTAAATAAAATTTGACCAGCCCCTTTCAATTTATACTATAATTTACAGAAGGGTAAGTTCAGAAAAGAAGGTATTTTTCTCTGACTCCAGACCAAGATGGTGATATAGCAGGCTTATGAAGTTTCCTTAACCCATGAACATGCTGAATGTAAGTTACACATAAAGCAATCCCCTTTGAAGGAAATTCAGAAACTACCTAGGTGATTCCAATACATCACAATACTGAAAAAAATATCCACATTGAAATGAAACAAGATGGGATTGGGAGGGAGACAAACCATAAATGACTCTTAATCTCACAAAACAAACTGGGGGTTGCTGGGGGGAGGTGGGATTGGGAGAGGGGGAGCGGGCTATGGACATTGGGGAGGGGAGGCGAACCATAAGAGACTATGGACTCTGAAAAACAACCTGAGGGTTTTGAAGGGTCAGGGGTGGGAGGTTGGGGGAACAGGTGGTGGGTAATGGGGAGGGCACGTTTTGCATGGAGCACTGGGTGTTGTGCAAAAAGAATGAATACTGTTACGCTGAAAAAATAAATAAAATGGAAAAAAAATTAAAAAAAAAGAAATGGATAAGAAAGGCAAAGACAAAATCTTACCATAAACCTGACCCTTGGCATGGTGTTCTATAATCAGGCGAGAATCCCCAGATCCCACTTCTGAGGAATGCAAGGTTTGGACAACATATCTAGCACTCCACCTTTTAAGACATACACCTGAGGAATGGACCTCAGAATTCACTAGCTCTGAAAACCAATGGGGTTTGCATTCACATGTTCCAGAGGACTACAACAAAGAAGCAGCTGCATGCAAACAAAAACCAAAAGAAAGCACATGAAGCTATACCTATATTAAACAAAACAGACTTTAATCCAAAAACCATAACAGGAGACAAAATCATTATATAATGATAAAGAAGTCAACTTATCCAGAGTAAAGAACAACTAAATATTTATGCATCCAACACTGAAACACCTAAATATCTAAAGCAAAAATAGCAATACAATAGATAGCAATACAGTAGTACAGGGAAAAACAGATAGCAGTACAATAACCACAGGGGACCCCACTTACAGCAATGGACAGATCATCAAGACAGAAAAACAATATGAAAACGTTGGACTAAACTACACATTAGACCAGGTGGACCTAACAGACATATACAAAATATTCCACCAAACAACATCAGAATATACATTCTTCTCAAGAGCACATGTAATGTTCTCTAGGTTAGATAATGTGTTAGGCCAAAAAAGTCTTAATTTAAGAAGACTAACAAGCATCTTTCCAATCATAATGATACAAAACTAGAAATCAACTACAAGAAAAAACTAGAAAATTCACAAATATGTAGAGGTTGAACATGTTCCTGAATAGTAAGTGGATCAAAGAAATCAAAACAGAAAAATCAGAAAATATCTTAAGACAAAAACAAATGGAAGCACAACATGTCAAAACTTATGGAGTGAGGCAAAAGAAGTTCCACGAAGTAAGATTATAGCACAAAACACCCACATTAAGAAAAAGAAAAAAAGAACTTTAATAAACAACCTAATTATACTTCTTAATGAACTAGAAAAAGAAAAACTAAACCAAAATTTGTAGAAGGAAGGAAATAAATATCAGAGCAGAAGTAAATGAGAGACTATAAGACAAAGGAAAAAAAAATAATGAAACTAGGAGATTTTTTTGAAAAAGTAAACAAAATTGACAAACTTTCACACAGACTATGAGAGAAAGAGAAAGACCATGAGCGCACATGAGAAAGCTTCACATAAAATCAGAAATGAAAGAGGAAAGATTACAATTAATGAACAGGACATTGGAATAGACCAAATACTAGAAAGCAGATTGAATCAGTAATTAAAAACTTCCCAATAATAACAAAATCCCCCAAACCAAATGGTTTCATTGGTGAAGTCTGCCAAATACTTATTTTTCCTACCAAATATTTAAATACCAATTCTTCTACAATTTTTCCAAAAAAGAGGAAGAATCCTAGTAACGTTAGCATTACTGACACCAAAGCCATACAAAGACAATATAAGAAAAGAAAACTACAAGCCAGTATCTCTGATGAACACAGATGCTAAATTGCTCAACAAGATAGTAACATACCAAATTCAGTAGTACATTAAGAAGATGGTACATCATGATCAATTGGGATTTATTCCTGGGATGTAAAGATAGGCTA
Organism: Meles meles; assembly: GCF_922984935.1. Lineage (NCBI taxonomy): Eukaryota > Metazoa > Chordata > Mammalia > Carnivora > Mustelidae > Meles > Meles meles. The sequence goes on from NC_060069.1 coordinate 74,431,803, forward strand.
TCATTCACTAACCAGTAAATGTAATACATCACAATAACAAAAAGGATAAAAATCATACTATCATCTCAATAAATGCAAAAAACAATTGACAAAATTCAACAACCTTTCATGACAAAAACTCCCAACAAACTAGGTATAGAGGGAATGTGCCTCAACATTTAAAAAAAAAAAAAAAAGGCTAATAAGAGGAGTCCACAGATAACATTATACTCAGTGTTGATGTGCTAAAAGCTTTCCCCCTAAGATCAGGAATAAAAATGGATACCCACTCTTGCCACTTTTATTCAACACAATACTGTTAGTCCTACCCAGAGCCATTAGGAAAGAAAAAGAACTAAAATATATCCACACTGGAAAGGAAGAAATAAAATTGTCCCTATTTTCAAATGATGTGATTTTATATACAGGGATACCCTTAAGGATTCCACCATAAAACTGTTAAAACTAAAAAATAATTTCAGTAAATTTTCAGGATACAAAACCAATATATAAAAATCAGTTGTATTTCTATATACTAATAATGAACTGTCAGAGAAATTGAGAAAATAATCCCATTTACAATGGCATCAAATAGAATAAGATATTTAGGAATTAGCTCAAAGACATGATAGATGTGTAAACTGAAAATTATGACATAGACAAAAGAAACTGAAGATGACATAAATAAATGGAAATATATTCCATGTTCACAGATTAGAAGAATAAATATGTTAAAATGTCCACACTATTAAAAATGATCTACACTGTACATATACCTCTATCCATTCATCTGTCAATGGTTATCTGGGCTCTTTCTACCAAAAAAAAAAAAAAAAAACAACACTTGTCATTTGCAACAATGTAGATGGAACTAGAGGGTATTATACTAAGTGAAATAAGTCAATCAGAGAAAGACACTTATCATATGATTTCATTCATATGTGGAATTTAAGAAACAAAATAGAGGAGTACAGAGGAAGGGAGGGAAAAATAAAGCGAAATGAAATCAGAGAAAGAGACAAACCATAATAAACTCTTAACCATAAGAAATAAACAGGGTTGCTGGAGAAGAGGGAGGAGGGAGGATGATATAACTGGGTGATGGACATTAAGGAAGACATGTGATGTCATGAGCATTGGGTGTTATATACAACTTGTGAATCATTGAACTCTACCTCTGAAACTAGTAATATACTATTTGTTAATTAATTGAAAGTAAATAAAACTAAATTAAATTTTAAAAATAAAGATATTTAAAGAAAAAAGTATAGATTCAATGCAATCCCTATCAAAATCTCAAAAACATTTTTCAGAGAAATAAAATTAAATGAATTTTTATAGAACCACAAAAGAACCCAAATAGCCAAAGTCATCTTGACAAAGTAGAAAAAAGCTGGAGGCATTACATTTCTTATTTTCATATTACAAAGCTATAATAATCAAAACAGGCACTGGCATAAAAACAGATATATAAATCAATGGAACAGAATACACAGCCTATAAATAAATGAATGTATATATGATCAATTAATTTACACCAAAGGAGCACGAATATACTACAAGGATAGGATAGTCTCCTCAATAAATTGTGTTGGGAAAACTAGCTATACATATGCAAAAGAATGAAACTAGAGTCCTACAGTATACTATACAAAAAAAAAAAAAGAAGGAAAGAAAGAAAGAAAAGAAAATCAACTGAAAATGAATTAAAAGCTTGAAGGCAAGACCTTCAACCATAAAACTCCTAGGAGAGTACATAAGAGATAAACTCCTTGACTTTGGTCTTGGCAATGATGTTGTTGTTTTTTTTAATTTGACACCAAAATCAAAGGAACAAAAGCTAAAATAAACTGGGGAACTACATCAATCTGCAAAACTTACAGCAAAGGAAACCATCAACACAATGAAAAGGCAACCTATGCAGTGGAATTAAAAAGTATTTGCAAGCCAAGTACAAATACTTTATAAGTGGTTAATATCCAAAAAATATAAGTGACTCATACAACTCAAAAGCAGATACATGCAAATAATCCAATAAATAAATGCAAAGAGCCTGAACAGATGTTTTTCAAAGAAGATATACAAATGGCCAGTAAGCATGAAAAACTGCTCAAAATCACTAATCATCAGGGAAATACAAATCAAAACCACAATGAGATATCATCTCATACCTGGTAGAGTATTCATTAATCAAAAAGACAAGAAATAATTAAGTGTTGTTGAGAATGTGGAATAAGGTGAACCTTCATGCACTGCTGATGGGAATATGAACTGGTGCACTCCCCATGGAAAACAGTACACAGGGTCATCAAGAAATTAAAAATAGAACTTCCATATGACCCAGAAATTCCACTTCTGAAGAAATTTATTTCCAAAGGAAACACAGTTGGGGTACCTGTTTGGCTCAGTCAGTTAAGCATCCCACTCTAGATTTCCAATCAGGTCATGATCTCAGAGTCATGAGATTGAGCCCCATGCCCAGAGTGGAGCCTGCTTAAGATTCTCTCTCTCCTACTCTTAGTCACAAAACAAACTGAGGATGGGGGGGGGGGGGGGGGCGGGGGGGAGGGGAAGGAGAGGGTGGTGAGGTTATGGACACTGGGGAGGGTATATGCTATGGTGAGTGCTGTGAAGTATGTAAACCTGGTGATTCACAGACCTGTACTCCTGGGGCTAATAATACATTATATGTTTATAAAAAATTTTAAAAATTAAAAAAAAAAAGATTCTCTCTCTCCCTCTCTCTCTCTGCCCCTCCTACCCCTGCTCACACAAGCCATTTTTCTAAAAGTAATAACAATAAATAATAAATAAATAAAACAAAGGAAACAAAATCACTATCTTGAAAAGGTATCTACATCTCCCTGTTCACTGAAGCATTTTTCACAGTATCCAAGGTATGGAAACAACTTAAGTCTGTCAATAAATGAATGGATCAAGAAAATGTAGTACATATATACAATGGAATATCAGACTTAAAAACAAGAAAATCTTGTCAATTGTGACAACACGCATGAACCTGAAAGGCATTGGGCTAAATAAAATAAGACAGACACTGAAAGACAAATACCTTTTGGTATCACTTTTATGTAAAACCAAAAAAATAAAGTCAAACTTCTGAGAACAGAAAATACAGTGGTGTTTACTACGGGCTGGGGTGGGGGAGCGGGAATAGGTGAGGCTGGTAAAAATGTACAAACTTTCTTTTCTAAGATGAATATGGTCTGTGTGTCTAATGTATAACATGACTATAGTTGATAATACTGTATTATATAGTAGAAATTTGCTGAGAACTTAAATATTCTCACCCACTCTCCAAAAAAGGTAAAGACGTGAGGCGATAGGTTAATTACCTTAATGGTGGCACTCCTTTCACAATGTTCACAATGTGTACATATATTAAATCATCACATTGTACACTTACATATATTAAAATTTTATTTGTCAATTATACCTCAATGAAGCTTTAAAAAAAGGATAAGTTCATGCTTCTAGAATCCAATATAATGTATTATATTTTTCTACACATGGATCCTACTTCAAGTCTGAGGTTTATGGTATTTTAAACTCACAATTATAATATTAAGAAGCTATACTTTTTAAGGAAATATACACCTTCATGCTTTTTGATGCACTTGATTTGCTCTTCCGCATCATGTCATACATAACTCCAAACATATATAAGTTAACTTATAGGGCAATTTATAAAAAAATAATTAGCTCCATAAAATATAAAATGATGTATTGTAACAGATATTTAGGACATAAATTTAAGTATGATGTGATTTTCCACCAGTTCTAGCACACTACCATGCTGGTATTATCATATCCACCCACCCCCAACTATATTCAGATGATGGAAAGACTGTGAAATATATTTTCTGCAGTCTTTTCCAGTACAGCTCTGGTAGTAGAATCTGCTCCACAGTCTACTATTAAGAAGTACTTAGGTAAGACCTGGAAGACACTGGTTGCAGACTAACCTTGGATCACCACATTTTTTTTATTATTTTTTTTAAATTTATTTATTTTCTCAGCATAACAGTATTCATTGTTTTTGCACAACACCCAGTGCTCCATGCAAAACGTGCCCTCCCTACTACCCACCACCTGTTCCCCCAACCTCCCACCCCTGACCCTTCAAAACCCTCAGGTTGTTTTTCAGAGTCCACAGTCTCTCATGGTTCGCCTCCCCTTCCAATTTTTTTCTTAGACATCTTGTTTCCCTTCCTCGTCTCTGGCTTGAGACATAGAAACAGCTGTGGGTTCATCACTGATCTCAAGTTTTCTGATTTGGAAGTAATATCATTTCTTAACTTATGTTTCTCTAGTGATTGCTAAATTTGTAAGTACTTATTTCTCTATCTTTCTGCTGGAAATATCTGGAATTATTTTCACTATCCTTATTGAACTATGATAAACAAAGTGTTTTATGTATAATTTTTTAGGTATGTCCCATCTACAAATAACTATGTACAGTGAAGTATCAGAGTCAGCATAAAATGCTTTTAGAAATGTTCTCTTCTATTTATTTTTCTAAGTGCTTGTTTTTAAATAATTACCAGTACCTCACTGGACATGCATTTATGAATTATTATATTTTTGCAATTTGCTTTAGCTTTGGTTTATATCTTCGGCACTCCATCTGAATAATACCAGTGAGATAAAATAATAATTCTATTATAACATTTAAAGTACTATTAATGTATTACCCACAAAATCCCATAACAAACTATTTATTTCATAATCAGTTAAAAATTATCACCAAGTTTTCAACGCCTTATAGAGGATTGATATCCCTGTCAATAATTTTGTTTCTTTAATCATCTCTTGAAATTCTCTGATTATTTTATCCTGATATTTCTGAGTCTGCTACCTGTGATACACAGAAATGAATCCACCAAAGTTTTCGGAAAAATCCAATTTTATGTAAGTCCCATAATGTCCTTCCCAATAAACTGATGAAAAATCAACCATCTAAAATAACTCTTGAGTTTCTCTTGACATCACGCAATTTCCAAAGCTTATTTCTTCCATAAGGATTGCCTTTTTAAAAGTACACATTTTTCCTTGTTAAAACAAGCTGCAAAAACTTTAACCTTAGCATAACAAATATTTAGCAGAGTTGTTTACACAGTGCCTGGACAAGCAGTTGTTAGTTTCCAAAGATATTACTGAACACTGATAAGAGAATGGAACCAAAGATGCCTTCTTACTTCATTACTTACTTAACTTCATTGTGGCTTATATATATCGCTTTAATGCAACAAATTTCTTGCTGCTACTGATGCTGTTCATAGTTCCTTCTGGTGGTAAAGAACCTTTACTATCATGGAGGTTATGTAGTAGTGATGGTTTTTGTGTGTGGCATGTGAGTGGTTTTTGGAAATGACATCCTGGCTCACCGTTCATGATACCACCTTAATCCTTTACTCTAGACCTCGCTCTGGTGGTTTAATCCTGGGTCTAATCCCAATGGGCACCCTGCTTAGACTTGGAGTTTCACATTTGTGAGACTATCTTTGAAGATAAGCCAATAAAATTTGATATATGATTGAATGCAGGCAAGGTGAGGGAAAGGAAGATTTTAAGAATCTATTTCTGTTTTAGAAACTGGATGGATGTTGATGCCATTCACCAAAGTTCTGGTGGATGATAATCAGAGATGTGTGTATGAGTGGGAAGGGGAGGTGAGGAAGGTCCAGAATATACCGATTCCCACTTTTTGAAAATTCTGCACTTATGGTAATTATGAGATAGCGAACTGGGAAACTGACACAAAGACTTGAAAGATAATAGCTCTGGGCTATCTAAGTTCCATTACATCTGCTTTTGACAAAATACAGCACTATTCCAGATAGCATACAGGGAAATGAAGTTATATTTTCTTCTTCAATATGCTTATAATCCTTTTATATTTACCTCAAGGGCAGACTCATATAAACAAATGTGGGAATTAGGGCATAAATTTTTGCTTATAAAGATAAATCCACTTTTTCCCTACCAGGCTCCTATTACAGAAACTAAAAATGCCAGATATTCGTCAACTCAGCCTCCCTTGCAGGCAGGCATAGACATTTGACTGAATTCTGGTAAACAAGAATCAGGGGTTTCTAAAACAAAATTTAACTATCAGCCTTTAATAAATGGGACAAAGAAGGTAACAGAAAACTGGAGAGCTTTCCCTCCCTATTTCTGCCATTCATGACCTTGACTTTAACATAAGAAGATGAACCAGTCACTTTCTGTACACGTGGGTAAGGAAAGGAAAATGAAAAATCAACACATTAAGGCAAGCAGCACAAAAGTCATCATCATCACCATCTTTGAGTTAAATTCTCCATTATTTCATTGAGTACTGGATTCTATAAATCTGACCTCAAGAACCATAAATGCATTTAACTAATGTTGTTTTCCTGACTTAACAGCTGAAGGAATTCCTAATGTAAACAGAATCTGTCAATGGAAAACATTCTGTGATGAATTTAATTTCATATTACCATTGTATATATTTTAATTGAATAAATTCAATAGCAAGATTCTCAATTTTAGATTATACACAGTATTGCCAAAATGTATTTTTATAGTAATAATATTTTGTAATCCTTTGACGTAGCTCATAATTTGATATGATGTTGTTAAAGTGACAGTTTTCAAATATGTGTTGACAGTAATTATCGGATCTGTGATCCATTTACATAACTGCTTCTTATAAAACCTAAGTAAATAAATATGAATCCCTCACTCTATAAAATATATCTGACAATACACAAGAATGTAATAGATAAAATTTTAAAAAACCTCAAAATTTGCTACTTAAATTTTAGTGTGTGTGTATATATACATATACACACAGTAATATATATGTATATGTATTGGTTTCTTACTAAAAAATGTATTTCCAGGGGTGCCTGGCTGGCTCAGTTGGTGGAGTATGTCACTCCTGATCTCAGGGTTGTGAGTTCAAGCCCCATGTTGGGCATCAAGCCTACTTAAAAATATATGTATTTCCAGATTATGCCGGTTCAGTGTGTTTATGCTTTGATAAATGATTCTTTTCTACCACATGTAAGGAGTAAAATCTATAAAGAAAGAACCATGAATATATTAACTGTACTCAAATACAAACTAACTATATATTTACTTATTTATTTATTTAATGAGAAATCGAGCTAGACTAAAGCCATATACTTGTCATTCTCCAGAACTGGAACTTGCAGCAGGGGTGGACTATTCTGAATATAGGTCGTTCAGAAGAATAGCTTTCATTTTTAGTATTAAAATAATCATAAAGGGGCGCCTGGGTGGCTCAGTGGGTTAAAGCCTCTGCCTTCGGCTCAGGTCATGATCCCAGTACCCTGGGATCAAGCCCCACATCGGGCTCTCTGCTCAGCGGGGGGCCTGCTTCCCCCTCTCTCTCTCTGCCTGCCTCTCTGTCTACTTGTGACCTCTGTCTGTCAAATAAATAAATAAAATCTTTAAAAAAAAATAAAGTGAAATTTTTTAATGACCATTCTTTTTTGCTTGGATATTTTTACATGCAGCTCCTGAGGGTTTTGAAGGGTCAAGGGTGGGAGGTTGGGGGAACAGGTGGTGGGTAATGGGGAGGGCACGTTTTGCATGGAGCACTGGGTGTTGTGCAAAAAGAATGAATACTGTTACGCTGAAAAAATAAATAAAATGGAAAAAAAAAAGTATATGGTGATAAAGTTCTATGGTGGGTGTCATAGGGACAAAGGTATCAATAAAACTTTAGTCCTGTTACCCTCAATATGGTGTGTGTATATGGAAGATAAGCATGATCTACATACAGTTTCAATATTATTAATATTCTTTTTCTTGCACTTAAACAGTTGACTGAGTAGTCTCAGATTTTTAAAATCCATCTCTTGATAGTTTTCTATGTATCAAACAATTAATAATCTCAAAGAGTAAAAAAAAACAAGGGAGTAAATAAAATCATGTAGCAAGTAGGACAAGGTTGCATGTTCCCATAATTATTGAGGGAAGCAAGCATAAATGAGCACAGGCAGTCAAGTATAACTGACTTCACTGTATAAATATAAGTGTGCGGGGAGAGAAGTAGTGTGTTGTAGACCACTGAATAATAAGCGAATAATAAAAAAAAAATTACTTTGGAAAGCAAAAGGTGAGCCACTTAAAGGTTGTGAGAAATGAAATATGATTGAAATGTCATTTTGTTTCTGTGTCAAAACTAATATCCTTTGATATTATAAAGGCAAAATTAATGTAATCTTTCCAAAGAAGGAAAAAGATAGACTTCTCTCCTCACCAGCATAGGGTGCCTTCATATCTTAAATATCATAATACAGAATGAAATTGAGTGACACAGATGCCCAACGGATCAAATTAATTGCAGCCTTTTTACCAACCCCTACCACATGCTGCTCATCTGCTTGGCTGGGATTAGTAGTTTCTTCTCTAGGTCCCACTAAAATTACAGACTACAAACCAGATCACACCAGATTATAACAAAAAACTCTCTTTTCTAGTTCATCCATCAATAATTTCCTAACCCAAAATACTCTCAGATAAAACTCTGTGTCCTCTAAACCACATTCTGCCTATATGGTATTAACTTGGTATTAACTCTAGCAACCACATCTTCCCAGAACTCTTTACGTTTATTTGGATAACATATAATATCTGGATTACTGCAATGCCTCCTAACTTTTCTCTCCAACTCCCTATTTGCTCATTCCAATCTATTCTTCACATTATCATCACCAGATTGCCACTAACAGACACAGATAGTCATTACCATCATCATTTTGTGCTATGCTTTGTTTCATATTTTTATGTATATTTACTCATTTTCATTATAGTAAGATTTGTGTTAAGAACTGTTAGGAAATCCAAAATGAAAAAAGTGAGAAATATACACACATATACATTATATGCATATACAAAAGTTATATGCATAAAGTACATGTATAGAAGTTATACATAAATATAAATATGCATAATTTATATATATTCCATGTGTGGTAACATTAAAGAAAATAAGTAAAAATTTTAAAAATAGTAATAATTAAAATGTTTCCAACAAAGATATCCACAATAGTGTTTTCTCTTTCAATTATCTGAGGTGAACCATGGCACAGCTGAAAGCATCAAGAAGCCATTACCTCAATGTTTTTGAGCTTTTCTGAGAATTCTGTACATGCCTACAGGGTAATGTCCCACATCTTTAACTTCATTATCCTTTGAATTGTTCTTCTTCAAAGATACTACATGACGTAAAATCTTGTGTATAGGATAAGTAATTTATCAATCTGGTTTTATGAGGATTGGGCCAAACAATAAAATCATATCTACTTATAATGGACTTTCATGTGTGCACTCTCTCCCTCCTCCACTTCCTTCTCTTTCTCCTCTTCCCCTACCACATGTTTTAAAACATGTGGTCAAAATGGGTTTGACCACAAGTAAGATGATACTAATTAAAGCAAGTGATCTCTGGGCACTAAAAGACTTTTTATTTTTTAATCTAGTATAGAAGGATAAACTCTAGACCCTTTTGGACTATGTTCAAGTCCAAGTTCCTCACAATTACCAGCCATGTGACCATGATCAAGTTGCTTAATATTTCTGAAGTTTACTTGCTCACTTGCTAAACTGGGATATTCCACAGAGAAACTACAAAGACTGAATGTAAGCTGAGTTTACAATGCTTGGTCATTTCATGTGGTCAAAGAATAATTTTGTTTCCCTGAGATCAGATAAAGAGACCACCAAATGCTCTCTGGGTAGGATTCATAGTTACACAAAAATGATCACTGGAAATCAATTCTTCACTGAGGAAAAGAGCTAAAACTTGCACAGAATTTTATTTTATTTTTTATAGAGTCTTTTTGACATAGCAAATAAAACCAGGGAGAGATGAGACATTCTGTTATCAGAATAACTAGACCACTATGTGACCCTGTTAAATTCAAAAGAATAAAGACACATTTTTTGAAAAAAAAAAAAAAATTCTGAGTTATCCAGGTGCTTTGAATCACTGAAATGATCTCTCACGGTTTTCTTCAAGATCTCAAGCCCAAAGCAAGATATAAATATTCAGATGGTCTAGTAAAACTTGATATGACATTCAAACTCTGCTTTAGACCTACCTCGTTGCTTTATCATCTCTTATAGCTTCTTGAATGTATGCCCATGTTTCTCCTGACTTCAGTTTAGCCTCCTCCAAATACCACCTCTAGCACTGACCTGGTCAACCCATTTACATATGTTTGGTTATTTCCTAATGTCATCTGTTGTTAAATTATTTATTTTATAATTCTCAATGAGGTATCAATACCTGATGGTGTATTTCCTATCTATGAAGCTTAGAAATTGCAATCACCACACCTGTGCTATTGTTTTTATTGCAGGGGAGTCTTGTAACATGTCTTAGATTTACCCAATACAGAAAACATGGACTCTTCTGCACAGCAAAAGAAACCAAAAAAAGGGGGGGGGGCACACAATCTATCAAATAAGTTATCTGAAATGTTATCTGAAAAGGAGTTAATATCCAAAATATATAAAGAACTTACACAATTTTGTGGCAAAAAAAATTGTTCCGATTAAAAACTGGGCAAAGAACCTGAACAGACATTTTTGAAAGATATTAAAATGGCCAATAACTATTACAAAAAGGTGTACAACATCACTAATTATCAGGGAAATGCAAATCAAAACCACAAAACAGTCTTAACTAATTCCTGTTGGAATAGCTATTATCAAAAAGATAAGAGATAAACATTATTGGTGAGGATGTGGAGAAAAGGGATCATTGGATACTGTTGGTAGGAATGTAAATTAGTGCAGTCACTGTGCAGTCAGAATGTAGGCACCTCAAAAATTAGAAACTTTCATATGATCTAGCACTTCTACTTCTAGGTATATATCCAAAGAAAATGAAATCAATATATTGAAGAGATTTGGGGGCACCTGGGTGGCTCAGTGGGTTAAAGCCTCTGCCTTCGGCTCAGGTCATGATCCCAGGGTTCTGGGATCGAGCCCCTCATCGGGCTCTCTGCTCTGCGGACAGCCTGCTTTCTCCTCTCTCTCTCTGCCTGCCTCTCTGCCTACTTGTGATCTCTGTCTGTCAAATAAATAAATAAAATCTTTAAAAAAAAATATTGAAGAGATTTGACTCCCATGCTCACTACAGCATTATTTACAATTGTCAGGACATATAAAGGATCTAAATGTCCATCAATGGATGAATGAATAATGAAAAAATGTGAGTTTTATATATATATATATATATATATATATATATATATACACACACACACAGAGAGAGAGAGAGAGAGAGAGAGAGATCTACATATATCTCATACATATATACACACGCACGTGCACACACACACCACAATGGGGTATTTATTCAGGCATAAAATGGAAGGAAACCCTACCATATGTGACATAGATGGACCTTGAGGGCACTGTGCTTAGTAAAATAAGTTAGACAAAGACAAATACTGTTATGACTCCACTTACATGTGGAATCTTAAAAAACAAACAAACAAAAAAAAACCACCAAAAACAAACAAACAAACAAAAACTTTAGATAAAGTGAATAGATTGGTGATTACTAGAGGGAGGTGGGAGATAGGCAAAATGGGTCAAAAGTTACAAGCTTACAGTTATAAGATAAAAAAAATTAACAATACTATACTGTATATTTGAAAAGTTGGTAGGAGTGTAGATCTTAAAAGTCCTTATCACAAGAGAAAAACATATTTGTTACTACATAAGGTGATGATGTTAACTGAGTGGCAAACATTCTTCAGTGAAGACACATCTTAAACTTACATCATGTTGTATGTTAATCATATCTCAATAAAACTGAGGGGAAAAAAAAGAAAAAAACATTTTCAAAAAAGAATACATGACTTCATCAAAAGATTAGATCAATTCTGCCGGAATGCTTATTATTTCCTCAGAGTTGCAATCAGAGTCGATTTAATTTTTTATACCTCTCTTAATGTTCAATTAAGATGCATTACTAGATCGGGGCGCCTGGGTGGCTCAGTGGTTAAAGCCTCTGCCTTCCACTCAGGTCATGGTCCCAGGGTCCTGGGATGGAGCCCCACATAGGGCTCTCTGCTCCACCGGGAGCCGGCTTCCTCCTCTCTCTCTGCCTGCGTCTCTGCCTAGTTGTGATCTCTCTGTCAAATAAATAAAATATCAAAAAAAAAAAGATGCATTACTAGATCAAAAACAAATACAGAGGAGTTAAGGAGACAGATGATACTTTTAAGATGTTTCTGAGTCTCATTGATTTTTTTCTTTCTTTCTTTCTTTCTTTTTTTTTTTTTAAGAAAGCAAGTATAAATGATACAAATAGGAAGAACAACATGTTGGTGACTCAGACCATTACCTCATTGATGAGAATGTCACCACAGCCGAGACAACAATTATGCTTTTTCAGTTGCAGAATGATGTTTTCTCACGTAATGCCTTTTAAATTGTCAGGACTCCATGATGCATTTTGGAAATATTATCATTAATGGAAAAGAAAGTTTTCATATCAGAATAATGCAAAGGTGAAACATCTGATTTGTTTCTAATGAAATTTTATTTACTCATTGCCAGCCAAAGCAAGTCGTTTTGAATTGGAACTTCTGGTGAAAAACCCCAATTGGTTATATGATTTTCATCTTAAACATCATTTTCTGATTTTGCAATTTTTTAATCTGTAATCATTAGTGCATGAGTGCACTTAGTACCGGAAATTTGCTCACTCACAACATTGATTGACATGTGCCTCTAATTATTCATAAATGTTTTTCTATAAACAGGTCAAAATATTTTATGTAACAAGCATAAATAAATAATATATTTCAAAATGGTAAAGTCTTTTCACCATAGCTAAGATCAATTTAGGGAAAGCAAAAACTTTTCATTAGACCGCTGGTAGCAGATGCCCAGTCACCTATCTGACAGCCAGTCTCCCTTTCCTCTTTTCTAACAGAAGCCCTCTATTATTGAGGATGACAATGAACTCAGTTAATGACTGTTTATTAGTATCCCTCACAGTTGCCACAGGCCATGTGACACAAGTTCAAGCCAGTGCTTATAGGTTGGACTTTCATGGAGGGTATAGGAGTGAAGACAAATACTGCCATTTTAGTCTTCCAAGGTCTATTATGCTGCATTTCTAATAAGCCCACATGATGGCAGGAACTCTAGCAACCTTCCTATATCCTGATTCTGTGAATAAACATTATGTGGTTATAGAGAGCATCAAATTGAAGAAATCCCTGTTTTAATATCATTGGAAGTATAAGAGCGCTACACTGCTGATAACCAGATTTTTTTTAACTTAAATGAAAGTAAATCTTTTTATAGTTTATAACACTGAAATTTGTGATTTTAAGATTTAATAAACCAAATACAATTTTAACATATGTAAATATATTTCAGAAGAAGTTCAAATTGAGAAATCAAATAGGGTCCTTTATATGAACATACAAACCAACTCTTCCTAAAAGACATTTAAACGTAATACTTACTCTTAATAAGATTATAGAGAGCAATAAACATTTTATTTTATTTTTTTTTAAGATTTTTATTTATTTATTTGACAGAGAGAGATCACAAGTAGGCAGAGAGAGAGAGAGAGGGAAGCAGGCTCCCTGCTGAGCAGAGATCCTAATGCGGGACTCGATCCCAGGACCCTGAGATCATGACGTGAACGGAAGGCAGCAGCTTAACCCACTGAGCCACCAGGCGCCCCGAGAGCAATAAACATTTTAAAAAGTCAGAATAAAGATGCTATAAATTTTCTCGTTTCCAATAATAGTGAGCTAGGTGACTCAGGGCGAAAAAACAACAACAACAACAAAAAAACACAAAAAAACCTCTATGATTAAAATGTAAAAATACTTAATGAAATGCTTATTCTTAATATTTTTCAACATATTAAGGAGATGAAAGATATTAAGAGAATCTTTAGCCAATAATGAAGGGAAAATGAACACAGAGAATTAAATGAGGCATTTACTACTTTTGCTTTGAGTGCATTTGCCATTCCTGGCAACTTCAAAGTCATTCTGATATTCTCATCAATGCAAGGGGATTAGAAAACAAAGGATAAGGTCCTTGAAGTTAGAGGAATATAGTAAAACACCCTCCTTCAAAACTGCGATGAGAACATAAAATCCTACAAACCCAGGGATGGAGAGAACAGAAGAAAGATAGCGTTTTTGAGGAATTTTCCCCTGATACTCACATCAGCAGAATGGCCAATGTTACCTCAAAGCTTGACTTTAAATTCAAGTATACCTAATTATCTTAAAGGAACAAAAGCAAACATTCTCTGAATAAAAGTAAATGCAACCTGAGTCTCATATTATTTAAAAATTATGTTTCAATTATAATAACTAGTACATTGTCAAAGATGACCTGACATACAAGGATGTAAATTAAAATGAAAGACTACATCACAAAAATGATGACTGAACTGTAAAACTTCTGATATCATTTGACACCGATTATAAAACAATTAGACTTAGTATGCTTAGAAAAATAAAGATGAGTTTGAAATGTATATTGTGAATGAACAGGAAACTATCAATAGTGACAAAATATTTGGACTATCTCTAGAAATAAAACAATAACAAAAATTATAAACTGAATTTGTATGGGCAAAAGCAGATTACACATCTAAGAGAATATTAGTGAAGATAGAAAATTACTTGGAATGTACTAAGTAAAAACTGAATGAAAGATAAAGGAGAGAGCAAGAGTTACAAACAAAAGAATGAATATATTCATTAAAAGATTAACTGAAATCCCAAAATGAAACATAAAATATTAATGAATGAGTAGCAATATTTGGAGGTATATTGGCTGACGTTTTTAAATGATTAAAGACATCAATTCAAATTAATATAAAATAGGATAACTGTAAAACATAATGAAACTGTTAGGTATAAGCTAGATATAAGTAGTGGAAGGCAGAGTTCCAAGTCCTTGAAGGGGAATGATTGAGACCTGAGCTGGACGCAAAGCCATCAGAGTCAAGGCACCAAAAGATGTTACCAGTGAGAGAGTCTGCATTGTGTAAATGGAGGTCTTAGTCCTTGGATTCTCCAAGGAAAGATTTATGTGATGATCCATGCTTGAATAAAGAGAGTCAGAAGGGAAGTAGCAAGCACAAAGCAGTTTATTAAAGCAAACATACGCTCTCAAGGTAGGAGAGTGGGCAAGTTCCAAGGTGGAACTGGGTCTAGGTTGCTTTGGGATGGGATATTTGTCATCTCTCTGGGCTGAAAGGAGCTATGACATCCAGTGGGGTGGTCTTTAATGGAGCCTGCTTCCAATCATTTGGGTAACTCCTCCCACAGTTTGGGAGTTTTGGGTAATCCTCCCACAGTTTGCCAAATTTTTGATCCTACAAGGTTGTTTATACAGAACTGTCATAGTAGCCTTCCTCCAAGAGGTGTGGGGCAGGGGAGCTATTCCCACAATGCAAATGCATTACAGTGAGTCTAGGGGTTACCCTGGAGCAGAGGTGGTAGATGAGAGTGCATGCTCCCACCATGCTCTTGATTGGTGTGCCCCAGGGTCTTGAAAGCCACAGGGTCAGAAGTTGTGTTCCCATGCTTTTAATGCTTTTAATGTTTAGCTTACTATCACTGTCCTTGCCTCCAACTCTCATCTCTTATCACTCCCCTTCAAGAACCTTGGACTCTGCCTCAGGGCATTCCTTCCACAAGTCAAGTTTAGCTTCTACTTAACAAAACTGGAGAAAACCAAGGAATAGCAGAAAATTCTAAAGGTACTCAGATGTGGGAGGAAAAAAACAGACTCCCTGAAAAGATTAGCAATTGTATGTACAGCTAGATTATTAAGAGAAACAATGGTGAAAGACTGTAAAATGATACTAATTTTTTTAAAAAATGCCTGCTAATCTAGAACGCTACCTCCAGAGGAAAAAAAGTCTTTAAAAATAAAGACATATTCAGACCAAATGTAACTGAACTAACAAAGATGTAACTGAAAATGTAACTGAACTAACAAAGAATAAAATTACAGTCCATTATAAAATATGCAATATGAAAACCTTGTAAGGATAGATAAAATAAGAATGTATAGCTTGCAAATTCAAATAGAAACAAAAAATGATGAGAAGGCTACGTCAATATCAAACAAAATAGGTTACTAGAAATTGTTGCTTCTTCATGAAGGAAAACAGAGACAGTTAGATACCTATCTGACATCTATGAGGATAGAGAAGATTTCAAAAATATAATTAACAGGGGCACCTGGGTGGCTCATCTGGCTCTCTGCTCAGCAGGGAGCCTGATTCCCCCTCTCCCTCTGCCTGCCTCTTTGCCTACTTGTGAACTCTTTCTGTCAAATAAATAAAAAATCTTTAATATATATATATATATATATAACAAATCTGACCTTCTTTGTAAATCACACTAATTTCAATAGAAGAATTAAACACTCTTTCCAAGCACACAAACTCTTTACCTTAGGAATATTTAAGAAAGCTTCAAAACTTTAAAAAGAACAAGACATAAAGTAATTATCTAATTTCAATGAAAATAAGCTAAAAATCAGTAACAAAAGAGTAACTAGAAATATCTCATATATTTGGAAATTAAGAAAAGATTTTTAGTAACACTTGGACCATAAATAGTATTACAAAAAAGAATATTTTAAATAATACTGTATATTAAATATATCATGCTATATTAAATATGCACTAAATGCAGCTTAAGTACTTATAAAAAATGTAAAAACTGAACATCTGAAAAATAGCAGCAGCAAAATAAGAAAAAGAAAATCAAAGAATAATAATTAAAAGAAAAATAATTAAATATAAACATATTCAATGTTCAAGACAAGAAAGCTAGAAACAGATTTTTAAGCTAACAAAATGGGAAGACTAATTGAAAGAGGGAGAGAAAAACAACTAATATCAGAAATCAGAAAAAAAATACCAATGATATTACAGACAAGGAAAGAATGAGAGATTAAAATAAATCAGGAAAATAAATATGAAATGTTTATGAACAATTTCCTAATCCTAAAAAAATAATAAAATTTGTCAGGAAGCCTGGGTGGCTCAGTCAGTTAAGTGTCTGCCTTCAGCTTGAGTCATTATCTCAGAGTCATGGGACTGAACCCCATATCTGGTTCTCTACCCAAGGACGAGTCTGCTTCTCCCTTTCACAGAGGGAAAGAACAGAGAGAGAGGACAGAATGGGTCATGGAAAATGCACATATAATTTGGTTCAAATTCTCCTGATGACTTCTAACTTCAAAGAAGGCTGATATATATACTATCTTCAGGATAAGTAGACAAATGAACCATTAAAACTACATCAGATTGGGCAAAATGTGGGGAGAGCAGTACATTGAGTGGTTTCTGTATGTAATAGGAAGAAAGCGAGAAAGAATTCTGGAGAAAAGTATCAACCTCTGATAAAATATCAATATAAATACCTTTAACAAAATGAGCCAACTAATCCAGCATATATAATAAGATTTGAGGAGACCATTTGAAAAATTTCCAGGTTGCAGTGTTATTTTAATATTAGAAAACTAATTTTAATATTAGAAAAATTTCCAGGTTGCAGTGTTATTTTAATATTAGAAAACTAACTAAGATTAATGATTTTTAAGGTTTTTCAAAAGTAAAGGTGGTCCACATTTCATTTAATGGTTGCTCCATTAAAGAAGAGGTATTTTCTTTTTTTAAGATTTTATTTATTTATTTGACAGACAGAGATCACAAGTAGGCAGAGAGGCAGTCAGAGAGAGAGGAAGGGAAGTAAGCTCCCTGCTGAGCAGAGAGCCTGATGTGGGGTTAGATCCCAGAACCCTGGGATCATGACCTGGGCGGAAGGCAGAGGCTTTAACCTACTGAGCCACCCAGGCACCCCAAGAAGAAGTATTTTCATAAGAACTAAATAAATGTATTTATCAAGAAGACCATGCTCCTTACTCAAAAGCTATTGTTTCCTTGATGTAGATCAGGAGAGGAAACAAGTTGTTATATTTCCTAGTCTAATTGCTGGTATTTTTAGCAAATAACTTTAAGGACTTAAATGAGGGAAACTTGTTAGCCTTTATGACCAAAAATTAGGAAAGGATTGAAGACTAATCTCTTGGTGTGTGTGATGCTTATAACATATTATTTATAACAGGAATGATAAATCAATGAAATAAAAAAAGACATAAAATGTCTTATTGATATTTCCTTTAGCCATAAATGTCATCTTTTTTTTTTTAAGATTTTATTTATTTATTTGACAGACAGAGATCACAAGTAGGCAGAGAGGCAGGCAGAGAGAGAGAGGAGGAAGCAGGCTCTCCACTGAGCAGAGAGCCCAATGCGGGGCTCAATCCCAGGAGGCTGGGATCATGACCTGAGCCGAAGGCAGAGGTTTTAACCCACTGAGCCACCCAGGTGCCCCAGCCATAAATGTCATCTTAAATAGAGTTTACATAGTCAGATATTAATGGAGTAAGAAATATGAAAAACAGCAGTCTACTTTGTCTGGCACCAATTCAAATTGATTATCATATTCTGTACCACAACCTCCTGATCAAATAAAAATTCAACAGTTTTAGATGTTTTCCTGTAAGTAGATTATGGAGATTAAACAAAACTGGAAAATGTGATCAACACAACTTCCTAAAGATATAAAGAATGGAATAGAGAATTTAGAAATATTAATTTTCTCTCATCCTCAACAGGAAAGTACTTCATATTTTCAAAAACTTAGTAGCTGGACTCTTGCCTACTGCTGCACTTTGATATTCCACAGCCACCAGAATATCAATGTGATCTTTTAAATGTAAATTATTGTCAATACATCAAGTCTTAAAAAACACACGATTTGGAAAGAATATTCAAATACATTTCTGTTTCAACTATATGAGAAAACAGGTGTATTTGGTGTTTTGAAAGACTGCAGTTACTCACACGATGTTTTTGCTCTGTACTTCTGTGTGCTTGTTTTATATTTTAACAGTTTGTTTCAAGAGTTTGCATTGTTGGCATGCTTTTTTATTTTTTCTATTATTTAAAATGAAGTGGTGGAATATATCTGAAATCGGCGAAAAGTAAAACACATTGGTGTACCAAAATTACATAGGACATATCAAACCCCAGCAAAAATAGATCTTACGAAAAAAAAAAAAAATCTGTGAAAGGCAGTTTATCTAATTGTTTTTCCATTTTTGAATCATCACCAATTTAAGCAATGTATTTTTTAAGACTCGTTGAAGGGATTTTTTCATGAATGAGTAAGATACCCTTTGTGGATGACAGAACTCATGCCATAGAATGAAAATTATGTAGAGGTAAATTTGATCAGAACAGATTGTAAAAGTTGTAAAAGTTTTAGAAATAGATTTCATTTTACACATATGTTTAGTTCTTAGTAAGGTAGTGGTGAGAAACTTAGCCAGAACAATGTCAGGCTTTAGTTAGTTTGGAAATTCTCTTCTCCTTGTATTGCTAAATTATGATTTTCTACCCTATATTCAATGGGGTTTTTAAACCCGTGCTTGTCCATCACAATCTCATTTTTTCCTGTGTTATGAAAATTACAGAGACATTTCTGTATGTATTTCTGTGATTGCTGGTGTTTCATCTTTTTTTTTTTCCCCTTTTTATTAATTTTTTCAGCGTAACAGTATTCATTCTTTTTGCACAACACCCAGTGCTCCATGCAAAACGTGCCCTCCCCATCACCCACCACCTGTTCCCCCAACCTCCCACCCCCAGCCCCTTCAGAACCCTCAGGTTGTTTTTCAGAGTCCATAGTCTCTCATGGTTCACCTCCCCTCCCCAATGTCCATAGCCCGCTCCCCCTCTCCCAATCCCACCTCCCCCCAGCAACCCCCAGTTTGTTTTGTGAGATTAAGAGTCATTTATGGTTTGTCTCCCTCCCAATCCCATCTTGTTTCATTTATTCTTCTCCTATCCCCTACCCCCCCACGTTGCTTCTCCATGTCCTCATATCAGGGAGATCATATGATAGTTGTCTTTCTCCGATTGACTTATTTCACTAAGCATGATACGCTCTAGTTCCATCCACGTCGTCGCAAATGGCAAGATTTCATTTCTTTTGATGGCTGCATAGTATTCCATTGTGTATATATACCACATCTTCTTGATCCATTCATCTGTTGATGGACATCCATATTTGATTAAGGCACTTTTGCTTTCTTTCCTGTATGTTTTGTAAAACTGCCTCCTCTTAGATGTTAGGTATTGCTCTGTAAATTTTGTCTCTTTTAGATTGTGTCTTTTTGATACTTGGTCTGTCTTCTTGTTCTAAGGTGAATGAAGATTTTCTGATCTACATTGTTTCACCAACAATAAATACTATGTTTTGTATCATCTGCTTTAAGAAGAGAAACTTTATTACCGATAGCTGAAAATAGATTAAACATGGGTAGATATAAAGTGTCTATATGTATTTATTAATACTATTTATTTCCTGATATCTATTAATAATCCCATTAATTATTTAATTATTCCTTTTGGCTGTATGATCTCATTGTTTGGATCTTAGGATTTCTCTTGTTTAAATACTACATGACCATTGCATTTTAAAATATGCAATTTGCCATAACAAAGCATGCTTGACTTTTGATTTTACCCGACTTACATACTGAGTGCATGGTGATAACGGGTAGGAGGTTAAAAAACTCAAATTTTAGAACTCAGTGAAACATGTCCTTACTTGGAATTAATTAATCACTCAATTATAGAGTGGTATAACACTTACTACAGATGTTGAAGATATTTAATTAGATACATCATCAGAAGAACTTGAGATAAATTCCTGTAATGAGTAAATTATGCCACAGTTAAAAATCTCTGATAAGGTAGTATTAAACAAAATCCTCAAAATCGTCATGTTCTATATTGACTTAAACTGAAGACTGAGAATTAGCTTTAGATGCTGCTACCTTTCTTAATAATACAACCCTAATCGGTTACTGTTCACAAGGGTCACAACAAGCAACTATTTATTACTTGAATGATGTCTAGTTACATTTTGTTTAATCAGCATTGAGGAACATTAGTGTTAATACAAAAGTAACCACCGCCCACCTATTTCGGTTCATAATGTGGGACTTATGAGAAAAACAGCTATGATTTATTAATCTTTTATGATATATATAATGGAAAGTTTAAATAAAATATCCATTCTAATCAAATTTACTATAGTAGTTAATGCTAAACAATTAGCTATATTAAAGAAGCTGCACCACTACTAAGATAGTTTCCTTTTATTTATTTTTGCTAAGATTGTTTTTTAATCATGTTGTATGGATATTGAATTTTTGTTAAGCAACTCTTTTGCTAACACTGGAATAACCTGATGGCATTTTTTCTTTAATTTGTACACAATGATGAGTTGATGAATGTCTTATAAATGGCTCCCTGGAGAAAAAGTGTGCATGTGTTTACATAGAAAAATGTAATAGGAGTTATATTAATAAAAAGGATTATGAGAAATAATAAAATTTCATATTCTTTATGGTAAATTTCAAGTGCAAATTGATTCTCACAAGAAGTCTGTTAGATTTTCAACGAGCTCTTGTATTCTTAGCCAATCTATAGTTGTAGTTCATCCATGACAAATGGAATTGCTATCCAATCCAGAAATTCCTTCCCCAATGAAGTTATTGCCATTAAAACTAATATATGATCTACTGTAAATTTCCCACCATCGTACAAATTGTATTCAGTAAGTCAAACCTCTTTCAGTTTCATTCTTAAGTATGCAGAAACTTCAGTTATTTGTCAGTGATTCTTTCCTAAATCAGATAATCCATTTTATATCCTGGGAGATTATTTCCTCAGTGGTCTGTGCTATTCACAACACAGGCTACAAATACAACACACTTGTAGGTTTGATCTACATTATTAACATATTCTGCCTCATATAAGTCAACACAAAAACAACAAAGTAAATCAAGACTTGATTTTTACCTATTTTCAGATGCAAATACTGCCACAGGGACTGATCAAGCTACCACTGAATACATAGTTAACAAGGAGAGACATAGTAGTTACAGCATCTCCACAACACAGAAAGAACTTAAGGAGCATGGCTCAAAGTAAATGTAAATACTCAGAAGTGATTGGCTTTGAGAAACTTTTTTTTTTTCTTAATATAATATTAAGGTTTTGTAACTTAATTTTAATAATGTCTCATTGACTAGTAAGCTTGAAAAATTCCTGAAGAATATACATAATGAATGCTAAGCACCATTAATGTTAATGACATAGTTTAAAATAATATGGCTTTTAGAGTTGATTTTTGGAATTTGTTGTTATTGGCAATAAATTCTATAAAGCTCTGCCTTCAAAAATGTATCCCACATGTGGGGCGCCTGGGTGGCTCAGTGGGTTAAAGCCTCTGCCTTCGGCTCAGGTCATGATCTCGGGGTCCTGGGATCGAGCCCCACATTGGGCTCTCTGCTCAGCGGGGAGCCTGCTTCCCCCCTCTCTCTGCCTGCCTCTCTGCCTACTTGTGACCTCTGTCTGTCAAATAAATAAAATCTTTAAAAAAAAAATGTATCCCACATGTAACTGTACATGTAATTTTTTCTGGACTATCAAGGGTATTGTGATTAAAATGGGACACAATCTATTAAAAGATATGATCTTGAATAGAACACAGCAATAATCTCAGGAAAACATCTTTATAGTGCTACACACTGTATAGAGATATTAGAGCAAGATCTATCTTGTCCTCAAGGGAAAAAATAAAGATTCAAGATTTCAAAATCCTTGCAACCTTATATTCAAACACAAAGGTAACAGATAAATATATTTTTATATAACAACACTTGAAAATATTGTTGTAATTATAAGCTTCTCCTGAAGGAACTGCTAGTGAGTGAACAAAATTTTCTAATCCAAAGATGACTAGAGAAACTATAGTAAAAAAAAAAAAATGAGTAAGAAATATTGAAAGATAAATAACTGAAACCAGAAATTGCATTCCATATGCTTTTTCTTCTAGACAAAATGAAACAACAACAATAAAACAAAACCTAAAAGCTACAGGGGATAAGAAAGCAAAAAAAATTTTCAGTGTGGCCAAAAAAAAAAAGTATGGGGAATTTAAAAGCTAACAAATAAAACTCAAAACTATAAAATATAGAGAAAGATTTCCCAAAGCAATAAAAAGAGTACAGAAGTAAATTTAGGATGAAGAGTAGAGAAGAACCCATAGTTTGCTACAGATATCAAAATCTAAGGCACATATACCAAAATTAACTGGCATCTGCAGGAGTACAAAGCAAAATCTCTTGCTTGCACCTGAGGGAAATGAATATTTTGGCTCTAAATACTACAGCATTCAGAGTTCAACATATAATATCTTAATCAAACCATATCTTCAGAAAGTGATACGAGTCTTAGTAGTTGATTGAGGCAATAAGAGGTATTTTTTTTATTGTGAACGTGCCACGTATCTCTGAATGCTTTGGTGAGAGTTCTAAAGGTAAAACTGAACACAAGCTCAAACCCCTTTTTCTTTGGAAAATTTCCTACAATGACTCTGAATATCTCACATAGCTTCTAAATTCTCCTGCAGGCCTCTACCCATAAATATTCTATAAACAACTCTCCTGGAAAAAGGAAGCAGAACATAACCTATAAAAATAACACAAAAAATATATATGCAAACATTTGAGAGCAAAGGCAATCATCAGAAAAGTAATTCCATGGCACCTGAGAAAGGCATGCCTAAGTAATTATCTATAACTATAAATACATCTATATACCTCACCCCATGCACACATACATAAACGCAGTTGCCTTCTACAATCCAGGAAGAGAAACCCCGCCAGAAACTGGATTTGACAGCACCTTGATTATTAACTTCTAGCCTCCAGAACTCTAAGAAAATAAATTCATGTTGTCTAACTCACCCAGTTTGTGGTATTATGTTATGACAGCCTTCACAAACTAACATAAATAACTCTAAGTCTATGACATTATATGATGACAAATGCTTAAGGTAGGGAGGTGACATAAATGAGTAAAAGGAAATATTAGGTTAATAAATAGGTATTGGGTGCATGGGGTCAGGGCTATGATGGACTACAGACACATGGTACAACATAATAGGGAAAAGTTCACCATTAAGATTAAACAAATTTTGCAGCTGTATCAGTGTAGGTTCAGATGTTTCACACACACACACACACACACACACACACACACACACAAATCCAGGTATTTACGTAACTTTTAAATTTAAGCAACAAATTTAGATTTTTGTTTTCTTTAACACTGAAAGCTGAAAAATAGCTTAATGTGGGAAGATTCAGCTCATAAACATGTCTGGCATTTTTATAATGATGGGCATCAAGTTCAATGCATTCAAATGTAGCCAAATAGACTAGCCCTTATAAGTGACAATAATAAAGAAGACCAATAAAATAATGCATTTGCAAGAAAATGCAAAAGCAAATGTTCAAGTTTAAGCTTCACCCTCACTCCTGCTTGGCATGTTACATCATAAATAAAACAATGAAAGAAAAAAGTAATTCTATTTTTTCCTTTTATATACCTGTGCTCCTTTATATTCTAATTTTCAGAGTTTAGATCAAGACCACAAAAGGAAAACCAACTGAAGTAAAGAAAAATATTCATTACTCTCCTTTTAATCAAGAATTAGAAGCTAATGTTATAAATAATACATTTACAAGTAAATGTATTTACTATAGTTTTATATTATTATTTATTACCCTAGAGAATGGGTGAAAAAAGTAAACGGGATAAATGAGAGTGCCATGGACATATACTGCAGAGATTTAAAAGAAAGAGTTGATAAATATATTCATCTTTGTCATGGTATTTATTCAAACTTTCAAAAATGCATACAAATGTAGTGCTATGAAAATATTTTAAATTTTACATATTCTTATATACTACATATTTCCTGATGTGTAACATATAAATTCACAAATCCTAAATGTAATGCACAAGTAATTTTCAAAAAATTAGTGCAACAGTAAAACTTGTCCCAGATCAAGAAATAGATCCTTAGAGGTATAAAAGTGCCCCTTGTTTCAGTCACTATCCCAGGGGGACTTCTAAGACCCTCTGGCCATTTAAATGAAATCACTCCACACCTGCTCTGTTGTGTTTGGTTCTTTGTGCTCACACCATCCAAGTTGTGTTGTAGGGGCTGTGATTAATTCCCACTTTTTTCAAATTTCAGAAATTAAATTAATGCACCCATTCTGTGCTTTTTAGAATATCTCCATTACAGATGTTAAAAAAAAAAAGGGGGGGTTATGATTGCACAACTATAGTTTTCTTGAAGCTGCCTAACGGGATACACAAAACAAGACTCAGATGCAGCATTTGGGTAAGACTTAATTACTTTTGGAAAAACATGAGCCCCAATTTTCACCGTTTTTGGTATAATTTTCAGCTTAGTTTCTATTTCCCAATATTATTTTATTCAATTTGGAATAAAGAATATTATTCATAGGAAAACTTAAACTTTTATCGTTTATTATAAAAAACATTTCATTCTTTATTACATCAAAACATGATAGTTCATATAATATGTTCTCTAAGCCCTCTAAAAACTAGAACACATAATCTATATATAAATCCATACACACACAACATTTATATACATACTTATTCAAAGACAGGGTGCTTGATGCTGAAGCTACAATAGTAAACATAGAACACTCTCCTCACTCAAGGAAAGTGCAAGCAATGTTAAAAAATGACCAGAGTTCTGTTTTTTTGGCTTTTGGTGGATTTTTTATTCGTTTCATTTTTGCTTTCACTCTTTTAAATTATGGAAAATTATATTTTCCTTTCTTTTCTAACTATAATGCCTGAAGAGGGAATATCTGAGATTCTGAACTTTATTATCCAAAAGTCAAGATTCATATGTTAATGCCTCAATCTTTTCACCAGTAATGAAAGTAATACCTATATTTGAAAGTTGCTGAAAAATCAAAGGAGATGATACATGGCAAATATTTTTAATATTTTTTAAAAAATAAAATAGTCTGTCATGGACATCAGTCACAATGAGCATAAACTATCACAAGTGAATGTTGTTATCTTTGATATCATTTATATCTTTATAAACAAAGATGTGAAAATGCCTCAGATTTTATTGATAAATCTTATAACAGTGCCCTGGAAGTACTAATATGAAGAGCTTGGAAGTAGCTATGATGAAATAGTACGTATTATCTGTGTAGAAATGAAAGTGTTTTTGCAAGTCCCAGTCTTTCCAAAGCTATCAGTTTTGATTCCACAGAGAGAAAATTACCATTACAGGTGGCAAAACAGCGATCACAGATGAATTCTGGAGAAATAAGGATTCTTTTTTTATGCAGATATCCTCTGCAATAAAGAATGAGGTAAACAACTTACATAAGTTATGTGAAAGCAGATTGGTTTCTAAATAGAATTTTCCAAATTCTTCTCTAGATGTCAGCAGCTGCTATTTGAAGATGAGTGACTACTTTCAATATGCAGCAGCGAAAATGAGTCTCTCAAACTAAAACTCAAATTTCTTTTCTCATAATCATCGAACAAAGTGGGCACTGATATTAATATTATCCAACTCTGGACTGAAAAAGTACAAGAGTTCAAATGTCTACCCTAAAATCATTTCTTTTATTTTGTGTTCTTCCCATAAGACGGGAATATTACTGATTAAAACTCAACAAGCCCAGCAATGATATTCAGCAGTCAATCAAGTCTATCTGTTTTCCAGAAGTTGCTGAATCACAGTGGGCTAGAGGCTATACTGAGGTTTATGCTTTTGTGTCACCGAGCAATTCTCTGACCCCAGTTTTCAGGAATACCACTTGTGTTTTATTCAAATTTCACCGAAGTTCCAAAAACATTACTACTCTAACCGATCCAAGTCACTTTTCATTTTTTCCTAAAAATGTTTACTTTTTTTTATTTTGGCTTCCATTTAACCTTGAAACTTTCTTATATCATTTATTGTATAAAGATTATGTTTTCAAAAAAAAAAAACCTGGAGCATAGAAATATCAAAACACGTGTTGTATAAAATGTTTACATTCTCTTTGCTCTTCTTATAAGTATTCAATAAAACATTATTTAAGGAGAAATTCTGTTAAAAATAATGAGAAGGATCTCTATTACATTCATTGTTCAAAGTTCATACTCTATCAATTGTAAATTTAAAGTAGCCAAGAAAAGCAAATAGATATTTTGAAATTTACAGAGCTACCTCTTCCTGGGTCAAATGTTAAAAAACAGGGGCACCTGGGTGGCTCAGTGGATTAAGCCGCTGCCTTCAGCTCAGGTCATGACCTCAGGGTCCTAGGATCCAGCCCTGCATGGGCGGGCTCTCTGCTCCGCAGGGAGCCTGCTTCCTCCTCTCTCTCTGCCTGTCTCTCTGCCTACTTGTGATCTCTCTCTCTCTCTGTCAAATAAATAAATAAAATCTTTAAAAAAAAAATGTTAAAAAACAAAATAGCAGGCCCTTGAGTTTTCATTGCCAGATAGCTTTTCTTGTTTATCAATGTCCTTGTTTTACTGATATATTTCAGCAGTATACAGCTCAGAAATTTCTCATGCATTAAAATTGTTCTTAATGCATTTTTTAACATTAACTCAAATATGAGATCTGCTTTTTAAAGTATTTTATTTTTATTCTCATTTGTTTCAGAAGTCTAGTTTTTATTATTAATAATTACTAACTTTAAAGTGATGGGTCCCCTTATTTCTTTTGAGGGGGACTTTTTTATTTTCTTTTTTTTTCAACATTTTAAGAAAAATTTTATTGTATTATGTTAGTCACCGTAAAATACATCATTAGTTTTCTTAAAAACTAATGATGCGTCTTACGGCCCCCTTATTTCTACATTTATCAAAAATGTGTTGTTCCAAATTTTTTTTTAGACTCTGTTCTGGGCTGAATTGTGTTCCCCCAGCAGTTCCTCTGCTGAAGTTCTATCTTCAGATGTGACAATTTGAAGATAAACCCTTTAAAGACGTAATTAAGGCAAAACAAAGCCATATTGGTGTACCCCAAGCCAGTATGGCCAACAGCCGTACTGAGACGCGATCAGGATACACAACAGACACAGAACCGCGAGGACACAGCGAGAGGGCAGGAATCCGCAAACGGTGGCGAGAGGCCTCAAAAGAAACAAAGCCTGAGCCAGCCTGGGCCAAAGCAGGAAGACGGCGTTATCGGGAAGCCCCCACCTTCTTCCTCCACCAAGAAACTGAACAGGACAAGATCCCAAAAGCCTTTATGAGAACCCCAGGAACCAGTAAAGAAATCCCAGTACCTCGGGCAAAGGCAAAATAATAATTAAAAAAAAAAAAAAAGCCCTGTAGAAAGGGATGAAAGGAAAAAAAAAAAAAAAGCTGTTGCATTTTATCCAACGGAGTCCTTACCTTTAGGTGGCACAGCTCAGAGCAAGTGGAGGAAACACGCAACTCGTGGCTTGTCCCGCAGGAGGGAAAGGGAAGAGCAGGATCAGGCCAAACTTTCCAGCTTTTCTGAGGCGGATGTGCCGGACCTAGAGCGCGGGTGGAAGCTGCCTGGAAGCAGCTGACTAAGGGCTGACCTCCGACCTCGGATGCCACAGTCCTGTGCAGGGGCCTGGAGCAGGGCCAAATACTGCAGCACTGCAGACACCAGACCACGAGACAGTATGTGTTCCTGAAAGAACAACCGTGATCCTTTCTAAGTGGTAAACTATAAACAGACGCCTACAGAAACCACACACCCCTGGAAGGGTGTGAGAAGCCCCTGAAACCTCTACCCAAGCTGATTGGTAAAGATCTTCCGGTAAAGGAAAGCAGTCTGTAAAAGCTGGGGATGGGTTGATTTTTTTTTCTTTTTTTCAAATGACCAATCCCGGGGGAGTGGGGGGGGGATGTCATGTGTCAAAAGAGCAAAAGGTGAACCAATAAAAAGGAAAAAAATAAATAAATCTCTAGAAACTGACCTTAAATGGAGACCTCTGAATTAACTGCAAAATAATAATAATAATAACCTTAAAATAACTGTTTCAAAGAAGCCTTGAAAGGAGAATCAATAACAAAAGAAAAACTGTAAAATTCATGTATATGTGGAAATTAAACAATATGTTCTTGAGTAATCAATG
Organism: Meles meles; assembly: GCF_922984935.1. NCBI lineage: Eukaryota > Metazoa > Chordata > Mammalia > Carnivora > Mustelidae > Meles > Meles meles. The sequence continues at coordinate 74,460,945 of NC_060069.1, forward strand.
GGTGAAGAAAAAAGAAACTGCATGGGAAATTAGAAAAGATTTTGAGACAGAGGAAAACAAAACTACAACATGCCAAAACTTAGCATGCAGTGAAAGCATTACTAAGAGAGAAGTTTATAATGGTAAATGTCTGAATTTATAAAAGAAAGATCTCAAAACAACAACCTAACTTTAAACTTATAGAACCTGCGGGGGTGGGGCTAGGGGAAACTATGCCCAAAGTTAGCAGAAGGAAGAAAATAAAGATTAGAATAGAAAAAAATAAAGCTAAGAGCTGGTTTTTTGAAAGGATCAACAAAATTGACAAAGCCTTAACTATATACTAAAGCAGAAAAAGAGAAATTTTTTTTTTTTTAAGATTTTATTTATTTATTTGACAGAGAGAGATCACAAGTAGGCAGAGAGGCAGGCAGAGAGAGAGGAGGAAGCAGGCTCCCTGTGGAGCAGAGAGCCCAATGCGGGGCTTGATCCCAGGACCCTGAGATCATGACCTGAGCCAAAGGCAGCAGCTTAATCCACTGAGCCACCCAGGCGCCCCAAAGAGAAAATTTAAACAGAAAAATCTGAAGTGAAAGAAGATATATTACAGCTGATGCTACAGAAATAAAAAGAATTGTAATACACTATGCCAACACATTGGATAACCTAGAAGAAATGGATACGTTCATAGAAACGTGCAGCGTACCAAGACTGACTCATGAAGAAAAAAAAAATCTGAACAGACATACAGTTAAACAGGACATTACATCAAAAATCAAAACCTCCCAACAAAGAAAATACTAAGACCAGGTGGCTTCACTGGAGAATTCTACCAAACATTTAAAGAATTAAGACAAATCCTTCTCAAACTTGTCTGAAAGCTTGAAAAGGAGGCGAATATTTCCAAATTCATTTATGAGGCCCTCATTATCCTAAGATTAAAGCCCAGCAAAGATACTATAAGAAAAAATATTACAGACCAATATCACTGATTAATATTGAAGCGAAAATCCTCAACAAAATATTAGCAAACCAATTCAACAATACATTAAATGAACTATATGCCATGACCAAGTGGGATTTATTTCTGGAATACAAGGATGTTTCAACATTTGAAAATCAATGTGATATATCACATTAACAGAATGAGGAAAAAATAAAAATAAAAAAGGTGTACGGTAATCTTGATGCAGAAAAAAATATTTGACAAAACTCAAAAATCTTTTGGTTAAAAAAAAGTCAACAAACAAGAAATAGAAGGAAATTACTTCAACATAATAAAAGCCATTTATGAAAAGCCCTGCTGACACCTTGATTTCAGACTTCTGTCCTCCAGAATTGTGAGAGAATAAATTTCTATTGTTTTAAGCCACCCATTTTGTGGTACTTTGTTATGGCAGCTCTAAGAAACTGATATATTTGGTTATATATTTTTTCCATGTTAGATGACATCCTGTTCAATTTCTACTTTTCTCATATCATTAATTTCACCCTTGCACACTATGCAACTATAAAACTGTATTGTATAAATGTATGTGTGTGTATTTTAAACATGTTTCATTTTAGATTTAGATGTCAGGAGTAGGAACATTGTGATTTGCTTCTCATTACCTTATTCATTCACATATAAAAATCATAAAAGTTCCGAAATTGAATTATCATTGACTCTATATGGGTTGTTTAAACAGATTTTGGACATGAATAGCTAAAGCAATAAGGGATTATAGGCAGAAATGTTACATACTGTAAAAAAAAGTAATAGTTTTGATGTAACAGTAAGCAAGAACTTTCTTAAAATGGCAATTACTTATAATTCTCCTGTCAGACTTTGAAAGGACTTTTCATCAAAGTTGAAATCAATTCATATATAGTTTTAGTATCTGTGTGAACTTTATTTTTTTTTTTTTCCTTTAAGGGTTGCACATGAAAACTTTGGGCCTTTCCAACTTTTTGTCTTTAGATGTTTCCCTTTAAGCTGTATCTCTAACCCCAAATAGCTTCTGTACTTTTTCATAAGCCATTTCATACTCTGTAGGGCACTGATATAGAAGGTCTGACCTTGGTTCTAAAGAAAATTGAAAGAAGAAAAAGGGGTGGAAACTAAGTGAAGCAATAGGAAGACTTGTACTATTCAAGGTCAGAGAACATCAGAATACAACCAATTCCAGAGAGGAATTAGGCCTACTGGGTTTATATCTGTTTAAAATGTCATCTGTTATTATACACTGAATATATGTCAGCACATACACGTACATGGAGAGAAGTATTTTCACACATACTCTTAAATAGTTATGCATGTGTACAGGTAAATATTTACTCCTTGGAAAATTTAAAATTTCCATTTTTAATATTGGATATGTGACAAAATACACACAATACCACAGATAAATACTTTTAAATGAAAATTAAAATTTTACAATTACTTGTCTATGACATACTAATATAAATGAAATGAATATATATTTCTGCAATAACGGAGAAAATTCATATTTATTTTTTGGAAGTGAAATTTCCTATGATGCAATAGATTATATAATGCAGTTATACTAAACACATTTTTAGATAGTTATGCCTTTATTTATTATGAAATTAGAGGATATATAGTAACACAGTTTTCTCAAAATTGCCTAAAAAGTAATTTGTATCTTTTAATTCCCTATATTAAAGTATAGTTATTTGTATTTGCATCTGAGAGATTCAAACATAAACTCACAGTCAAGAGTATCAAAATGCCATAAACAATGTTATAAATAAATTCGGTCAATTAATAAAATGGGTCTGAAGATGATTTTACAATACTTCCTACCTAAAACAAGGACAATATAATATGAAATAAGAGATGTTATATTTTGGTGTCTTGCATTTACACACACAACAGATTATGTATTTCCAAAAACTGTTATAAATCTGATAAATTCAATACTTTAGGCATCATAGTTATTTCATGTGGAACTCTAATAAAACTCTCCAATATTGTTATACTGAATGGAAATGTCACAGGGCACTGACAAAAACAAGCAATAACTCATCCTGCAATGATATTTCTTTCTAAACTAAAAAAAGAAAGCTAAAAGAAAAAAAAATCACATTTAAAATGCAACATATATTGTATAACTATGTTAAGTCACCAGATTTCATCAAATTGTACTACACGTTATTTTATAGGTAAAATCACTAAGTTTATTCCTGCATTGTGTAATATAGCCAACCCCTAAAAATATGTATATCCTAATCTTAACATACTTTCAGCTAAAAGTACTCTAATTATGACCATAACAATAACTAAAGCACAGATGATATTTTGGAGTTTATAACATGCTTTCAAAAACATCCAATTTCATCTTCATATTTCAGTCTGCTACATTGCCTGAAATGACAGAATCATTTTTTAATAAGATTTTATTCACTTATTTATAGAGAGAGCACTTGTGTGCATATGAGTGGGTTTGGGGGAGAGAGAGAGAGAATCTCAAGCAGACTCCACACTGAGCATGGAGCCCCGTATGTGGCTTAATCTCATTACTGTGAGATCATGACCTGAGCCAAAATCAGGAATCACACGTTTAACTTGCTGAGTCACCCAGGTGCCTCCAGAATCATCATCTCTTAAGCATTATTACGTGTCATATAATGTTCATATTAACGGACACTAGGGACCAAACATGAATGAGATTCAGTTCTTGCCCTCAGAAGCATTCGATTTTTGAAGAATTAAAGAAATCAGTATTTTACATATGGAAAAAATACATAATAAAATGTGGGATTAATGATAGAATATTGTATAGAGTGGTATGGGGAGATTAACATAGGCACTTAGTCCCATCTAGAGATCATCTACCTGAAAGAAATGTCCCTAATGTCATCTGTTAAAGCTAGCCAAAAGAAAAAGGAAGGTTAATCTAAAAAGAGGACAGCATGAATAAAGGTTCAAATCTGTAACATAGTGAAGTACGTATAGCAAACCACAACCAGACGGGAGACGTAGAAACTAAAGAACATAGCATGGGTTCACTTGAGACAACGTGTGTATACAGGGTAAGCCTTTTATCCTCTGCCGAAGAGATTGATCCTCATCCGACAGACAGAAGACAGTGAGTTACTGAAGAGAGTTCAGGAGAGAAATGATTAAATTTATTTCTTGAGGTAATTTTGCTTGTAGGTAATGTAGAAGATAGATTTGAGATATAAAATCTTGAAGCAGAAAGGTAACATGAGATGTTATTTTAAAAACCTTAGAAAAAGAAAACTTTAACTAGGCAGTGCAGTAAGGATATAGAATGAGAACACTGCCAAGGAACAGGTTTGAGAGATAAGGTCATGAGTTATATTTATATTTTCTGAGCTTGATATATGTAGGATCAAATCAGATATACTAAAAAGTCAAGGATATAAGATATAATTTCATTCAGAATTTAGTCTCTTTACTATGTAGTTAGTTAGTTAGTCCTGGATCCCATCTCAATCTTTTTTTTTTTTTTTTCTTTGTTTTTGTAGATTCATGTCAAGTTCTTAGATGTAAGGAATAGAAGACTACTAAGTCATATATTTGGAAAATGCAATGATTTTGCATAGTCCATGGACTTACAAGAGATGCTGAAGGATTAGCCTCAGGGCTAAGCTCCCACACCATGCCCTTGAATGTGCACCATCCTTGAGTACATGCTCTACAGTTTGCACAACACTATGTTCTTTGGCCACAATTTCACCTAACAGCAACTATTACTTACCTTTTAAGTCAGTGTTCTGCATAATCCCTTCATTCATTCTCTGGCTGTTTCTCTCTTTGGCCACTTCAGTAAATAACTACTTTCCTGACTTCCAATCTGTGACACCTACAAACTCATCCTATACAGTGCTAGCAGAAATATATTTGTTTCTGGGACAAATATTGTTCTGAGACACCTGGTTGGCTCATTCTGTTGGGCATTAGCCTTCAGCTCAAGTCATGAGCTCCAGGTCCCAGGACCGAGCCCCATGTTTGACTCCCTGCTGAGCAGGGAGTCTGCTTCTCCCTTCCCCTGCTCATGCGTGCTCTCTCTTTCCCTCTCAAATAAATGAAATCTTTAAAAATTTTAAAAGTTCCAAAAATACAGAAGTTGTTATAAATAAGTAACTTTATCAAGCAATATGGAAGATCTGGTTCTATGAAAAGAGCTTTATTATAGTCTCAAAGGACATAAAATTCTGGCACAATTAGAAAGGACTATCATGGTCATAGATTTAAAGATTAATTTTTATAAAGTATCAATTCACTCCAACTTCATCTACACATTTCATGAAACTCCAGTACAAATATAAACACTTGAGGCAGAGTATTGACCAACTAAAGGAAAAACCTGAATGGAAAATTTTTAAAAACAGCAAGAAAAGATAAGGATATTTGACAAGGTTAAAATGATAAATTTGTGTAGTAATAATAATTTCCCACAAAATATTGGGAAATTCATAACTTTTATCCCAAAGAAAGAGTCTCTGCAAAAGAAAGGACTCTTGTAATTTTAAGAAGGGGATGAACAACTCAGTAGGAAACCTGTGCAGAAGCTGCATGCTGGATCCTTTCCTCTGTAACCATTCTCCATAATGGTGATTCTTCTCAACTTGTTCATACCTTACCTCAGATTTACAATATTTTATTACACTTATGTAACTGCAATAAACTGGATGACCCAATGTATTTTCGAGACCTAGTATTTATGCAATCTGACATAGAAACATAACACTGATAGAACTGAAATGCAAAAGGACTATCATTTGACCTTGGTTTGAGAAAGTGGAGAAAGTAACTGCATAGAAAAATCTCTAAATAAATTTAAACAGCTCTCCGACATATATATCAGCAACAAACATTTTTCCTGCAAGCAGCTGCTCTCAAAAATCTTTCTGGATCTTTCTCCAAAATTTTCATTAAATTCAACTTCTGTGGTTGTTTTATATATCTTGCCTCCATTTTTCATTTATGGCTCTGACTAAATGTCTTTTCTCTACCATTCTCTCTCAGATACAACAGGCACACAAACATACACACTGTTTCATTTCAGCTATGTTGCTCCTTGGAAACTACAGACTCTTCTCCCAATTACACTATTCTCTCAGCTATTAACCATTATCTTTATTCTTTGTTTTTGCAAAATAAAACAAACAACTGAACAAGGAAGAATTTTTTTTTTTTTTTTTTTTTAAGAAAGCAGCACTTGAGTGCAAGTGGGCAAAGAAGTGATGATACAGGGGAACAAAAATGACGAATATCGGCAATAGTTATTTATATCCATGTTGCAACTGTTATGTATATAGGTGCCCTGATAGACTAAATTACCGAAGAACATGTATTAGGGTACTCCAGAGGAGCAGAAACTATAGGAGATATAGATGATAGGATCATGCACACATGCATACAGATACATATAGATAGATGTAGATGTATAACACACACACATACACACACAAACATATATGAAGAGATTTATTAGAATGTATTAGCTCACATAATTATAAACTCTGAGAAGTCCTATGATCTGAGCTCTGTAAGCTAGAGATCCAGTAAGGCTGGAGATTTTTGAATGCCTGAGACAATGTTGAGAACTCAGTCTGAGTATGAAGACCTGGTATTACTAATTAATTAATTAATTAAAAATAGAGACAATGCACCGCTATGATGAAGAACACAAGTTTTCAAGTCAGAAAAATAAGATAAGAATCTTGTGTCTGCCACATAAAACACTGTCTTACTTTGGTCTAAGTCTTAAACCTTTCTCTGACTCTATTATTAAGCATGATAAGACTGACTTGCAGACTTTATATGAAAGTGACATTAAATGGTACAAAGTTGTTGGACTATTCACATATCTCCGCAATCAGTGAAAGCTTGGTATATAATTTTTTATTTTATTGTTTTGGTATTGTTATTCACAGATTTGTAATTGAGTCTTACTTTACACTAAAAGTGTAAGGACCGTCCTAAAATATTTATTTAGACATTATGCAACTTTGAAAGACCTCTCCAAATCATTTTTCTTTGAAAAACAGTTTCTTCAGAGAGAGAGAGGCAAACCAAGAAACAGACTCCTAGGTATAGAGAATAAACTGATGTTTACCAGGGAGGAGGGGGTGGGAGGATGGGTGAAATAGGTGATGGGGTTTAAGGAGTGCACTTGTTGTGATAAGCACTGGGTGATGAATGGAAGTGCTGAATCACTACATTGTACACTTGATACTAATATTAAACTGTATGTTAACTAACAGGAATTCAAATAAAAAGTTTAAAAAAATAAAAATAAATACTGTTTTCTCTATCTCTCATATAAGAATGTGGAATTATGGCTATATATATCTTTCCATGTAATTTTTATGACATATTTTACCAATATTTCTTCTGTAAAATAAGAACAAAGTCTATGTAAAAAGATGTTGCAAATGATTAATGAGTCGGTTAATTATGAGTTTACTAACATAACTTTAGCTTTGTGTATATAAAATTTGTATTAATTTTACCAATAAAACTACCATTTATTTCACAATAATAAAATCATTTTCTCACACCACATTTTAACAACTATTTTAAAATTTATTCCAATATAAGTAATTTCTTATATTATCTTAGAGTCAATGTGACCTGAATAAAATGCCCTCCTTTTTTTTGCAAAAGCTCATATTACAAAAATATTGCTTAGTTTTCCTGCATCTTTCCTTCTTCACTATTATGTTCTGAATTCTGTAATCTACTCCTTCCCTTGTTAACATTTATATTATTTCTTACAATCAAAAAAAAATTTCTCTCTACTTTGTCCCTAAGTTGACTGTAATAATATGAAAAACGTTAAAATATATGAATAAATTTTAAATTTTTACTATATTAATACCACTACATAAAAATGCAAATGCTGATGTGGAATTACGTTTAATCTCTGTAGGTAGGAGACAAAAACCTTTGGTTCATGTGTGTGTGTGTGTGTGTGTGTGTGTGTGTGTAAAGCATTTCTGAAAACTGTGGGTCGAATATTTTCACCAACTTCTAAACCATGCATCTTTAAGCAAGTTAATCTCCCTGTGCCTTGGTTTTCTCAGCTGTTACAGTGAAATGAATGGCTCCAAAGCCTTTGTCTTGTAAGGGTTATATGAAATTATGGAGGCTTTGGGGCACCTGGGTGACTCAGTGAGTTGAGCACCTGACTCTTGGTTTTGGCTCAGGTTATGGTCTCAGGGTCTTGGGATAGAGCCTGGCATCTGGCTCCGCACTGAAAACTCCAAGTCTGCTTCTCCCTCCCCCTTGCCTCTTTCTTCCTCTCTGCTCCTCCACACGCACTCTCTCTCTCCCCAAAATAAATAAATAAAAACTTTTTAAAAAATTATGGATTCTTTAAGAATGTTTTAAAAGTCACAGATTTTCCATATTGTATCTATATACTCCTATATGTGAATATTTTTTAAAACTTACACGTAGTTTACAAGAGAATAACTTAGAGCATAAGAACACATAGATGTTAAAAATAAAGAAATATTAAAAGTTGCATCAGGCAAACACTAACCACAATATACATTTATCTGTACCCATTAAATAAATTTTAAAAACTTAAAAAAAACAGTATGGAGAAAGAGATATTACACAATGGTGATAAAAGGTTTAATTCATCAAGATGGTAGAACAAACTTAACAAAGAAACCTTAATGGGTTAAACAAAATTTAATTTATCTACAGGGAAAATATTGACAATCCCTCCACCTTTGTGGTGATTTCAATGCACCCAATTATTGACTGGCCAACACAATTAATGACCTTAATCTACTTGGCAAAAATTCTTCACTCATCAGTTGCTTTAACCATCCTTCCAACGGACATACTGAATGATTAAAAACAGTAAACACATATTAAGGAATAAAGCAAGCTGCAATAAATGTCACAGATTTATTATCTCATTTTAGTGCTCTATGTTTGCTCTGACTATCCCATACATTCAAAGATCTGCTTCTGAGCTCCATAATGTGGTCTAGTCATCTGTTCTCCCTCCATTACATTTAATGTAATATTGAATATTAAAGTATTTTAATTATTATCATTTTATAATAATCCTGGTAGGTACTGCCTATTGTACCTAAATGAAATTTATGTTTTGAAATTTTATCATTTCCTAATTTAATCTGTGAATATTATTTTGTAATCTTAGTGATAACTTGCTGGATGGACTATTATGGAGATTTGCATAACATAACCTTATGTCACAAATGTTGTTCAAATAACATCAATCTATTCCAAAGGAACTTCTGGTTTTTACAAATATGTCCATTTTTATAACTTAATTGTGTTAATATACGCTCAGGTTGCAATTAATGGCACAATTCTCTCCATCTCTTTAGTGAGATGATAAAACACTGCTTTGTATCTATTTGCTTTCTAAACATTTCAATGCTTACAGGACAAGACACTAACTACACTGTGCATAATTTAGCATTACAATCTATATACAATTTCAGATAATGCCAGATCCCCAAGTCACATTGCATTAAAATTTTCCTCCTTTAGTCCTTATATGTGAGTTATGGTGCAATCCCTTTTACAATTCCAGGGCATAAGCTTTCTCTGTAGAGAAATGTTCTCCTTTTGTGAAACAGATTCTGGCTTTTCTGACCATGGACTGGTAAGATGTTATTAAATGAGAACAAGTAAAAATGTACTAGGTGTTACCTGACCCACAAAATCATATAGTTATGCACAGCAACATCCCATCATCAAATGCAAGTAACATAAAATAGTCTCCCTTATCTGTTTCAGGAGACGTTCCAAAAGCCCAGGTAGATTCATGAAATGGCCGATGGTACCAACCCTATGTATATTATATCTCTTCGTATATGTACATACCTATGGTAAAGTTTATTTATTAGGCACAGTAGGGAATTATAACTGGTAGTAAAATAAAACAATTAAAACAATATACTGGAATAAAAATTATATGAACATAATCTTTCTCAAAATATCATAATGTTCTATGCCACTTTTCTTCCTGTTGCGATGATGTGAAATGATGAAATACCTATGTGATGAGATGAGTGAGGCGAACCATGTAGGCACTGTGACATAGCGATAGGTTGGGACTGACCTTCTGATGATAGATCAAAGGGAGGATCATCTGCTTCTGGACTGCCCTTGAATGAGGGTAACTAAAACCACAGAGAATGAAACCACAGATATGGGCAGGGCTGGGTCGGGGGAGCAGACTACATATACATATACATATACAAAACTGACCTCACGCAAGACCTGAACACATTCATGAACTGCACAAGCAAGCGATTCTGCTGCTGTGATCTCTTCTGCTGCTGAATAGCCTCTTTTGTCTCAGCCAGGACTAATGGCTTCGAATGGATTTTCCTGTGACCAAATGACTTGAGAAAGTCATTTGTGTCTAGTTTACGTGTAGTTCTATTACAAGCCTTATCATGGGTGGCATTAAAGGACAGTGGTGAAAGGAAATTATTCCAAGGGGCAGAACTTTAAAGAGTTCACCTGATCATTAATTTTTCCAGGAAAGAGTGGGCAAAAGATACAGATTCACATTGTTTCATGGGTAGTGGATAAGATTTTGGTGGATGGTAAGACTTGGAAGATGATTTGAAAATTGGTGTGATGTGTAGGTATATTTACATACATGTCATATAAATATTCATCCAGGTTCAAACTCAATCTTTTCTTCAGCTTTATTTTGAGGTATTGTATATTTTGTGGCATCCATAACTATTCAACATGGTTTTCTTTTGTTTTTGAAGTAGGCCCCAGGGGAAAGTATTTAAACATTTGAGGTTTTAATGAATTATATTGAATGTAAATAATTTACAGGTCTTGGCATTAAATATATCCCTTTATAAAGGTGAATAAGTGCAATTATAGTATAAAGTATTATGCTACATAAAATCAATCATCTAGAACACTGTAGAAATATGACTGATGCATGTGTCATTGGGAATAAAAAATGTGTAAAATTTCTGATTTGGGGGGACTTCTTCCAGACACAATACATAACACGTGCATATATATATACACACACATATATACACATGTACATATATGTATATCATATATACATATATGTATATATATGATATATATAGGTAGATATCAGATATAGATATAGATAGATGGATAGATACAGATATATATATACACACACACATAGATTAGATAATAGATAATAGATAGATATATACATAGATAGATAGATACAGACTGTGACCTTTAATTCTTTACAGAAAAGAAACAAAGTCAGCCCTGCCATTTCCCTACTTTTGTGCCTGTGAGCATTTTTAGGCATATGCTAACACAATAGAGAGAACAGAGGTCATAGTTCAAGCAAGCTGGGGTACTGGAATTTGTGAATAAGAGAACAGAAGAGGAGGAAGCTTTCAGATAAAAAGCTCAGAAATCTGCCCAGGAGTCACCTTCAGTCTTTGTAGAACACTAAGCTGTGCATACATACATATTGTGAAACTCCACAGGGCTAGGCAAAGAGCAAGTACAGATTTTATAAAACTTCAAAGATTTTTAGTTTGATAGAAGAGATAGGGAAAGATGTCTATCCTTCGATTATAAGTCAGCTTCTTTTCCCAATCACCCTATCCTTTTCCAGGATTTATAAAGGAAGTGGCTACAGTGGCTTGGATGGAGGTTTTCCTTGGGCTAACCCTCTCTGGTCATAATTTCTGCTGAGTCAGCAGAGACCAATGCTATTGCTGGACATGACACCAACCTGCAGACAGATCAGTCAGATATTGGGTAACAGGTTAGATAATTTCCATCAGGGGAATGTCAGAACTTTGTGAAGTTCCAAGTACCTCTCACTGGAGTAGATACTTCGTTCATATATTGGTTTTCCTTTCCTGACTACAATGCTCCCACAGAAACAACCATTGCAGATGTACAGAATGTCTTTTCACCATTACGCTTTCTTCTGAAGAAATTCACAGTGGAACAAATGAAACTTGGTAGAGTGCTCATCCTTTGGGAATTCAGGGTGGTGTGAGATCCAGACCGAGTCCACATCCTCATCTGTTTCTGAAATCGTGAGAAGACTGATGTCCCACCTGAAGACAGTGAGGCAGAGAGAGTGAATTCTCCTTTAGCGCGTTTATTCTGTCTAAGCCTTCAAAAGATTAGAAGAATCCAAAACACACTGGGGAAGGCAATCTGCTTTACTTATACGAAATCGAACGTTAATCTCATCCAAAAACACCTTCACAGACAGACCCTGGATAATATTTAATGAAATATCCAAGTACCTCATGGCCCAGTCAAGTTGACACATAAAATTAACCATCATACCATCATAGTGAAGAAGATGGCCTGGTATGATAAGGATGATAAGAAGATGGTAAGATGATAAGAAGGTGGAGTGGAATGACCTTTGGAAGATTGAAATTTAGCACAGACAGGATGGCAACACCACATCTTCTTGGACTACTGTGACATCTTCTAGGTTGTAAGTACTAAATAAAAGATCAATAGAAAATGCTATTTCTTGCACAGCCACAACTCATAGGTCTGGGAATCTAAGGGTAGACAGGGAAATGATTCTGCTGACTATTACCTCTAGAAATCTAAGAGTGAATTTTCTTTTTATTTTACTTTCCATAAACACATTTTTAGGCTAGAGGTTTTAATTCTCTAGAAAGAAGTGCTTCCAACAGAGGACACTGATATCTTTCCATTAAACTAAAAGTTAAGTCTATCATCTATTTGGAGATCTTCAAATCAGCAAATCTTCAGGCAAATAAGAGTTTCTGTGCTGGTTTTATTGATTGATTCTGATTGCTGCTATATGACGAGACTAAGAAGTGTGTAAAGAATGCAGGAAACTCTTGGAGCACTTGGAGCTTAATACACCAAGGCCATGTGATAAAAATCAAGATACAAGTGGAACTCCCCAATACAATCTATATAAGACAGACTGCAATAGACCAGATACTTGAGAAGAATACACTTGGGTCACCCCAGTACCCCACCCCAGCACATAAAGAAAAAAGACCAATCAATACTAATAATAAAACTAATAATAGTAATAACAACAACAATAATAATAATAATAAGTATTTCCTTCTGTTTTCTGAATAGAATATATTTGCCCTGATTTAGATGACACAGCAGATATTGCCCAGTAAAGAAAGACTTTAAGATCATGCATTATTCTTAAATTTAGATTTACTTTGCTTTTTAACACTGAGCTTTCGGAATGCAGTGTGATTTAAAAACAATAATTCTAGCTCCATTAGACACTGATATATTGCAAAACACATTCATTTTCTCTTTGTGAACTACTGCACTTATGATAATTAGTTTATAGTACTAATACATATTTATTTTTTTATTTTTAAGTTTTTATTTAAATTCCAGTTAGTTAACATACAGTGTAATATTAGCTTCCGGTGTATAATGTAGTGATTCAACACTTCCATACACCATACAGCTCCCAGGGCTCATCACAACAAGTGCACTCATTATTTAAGTGACTTTTTGATGCTATTATATAAATAACCTAATTCAAAGATAACTATTAAGAAAAAGACACTAAACCCTCTACTTTCTCTCCCCTCAACATCTATCACTCTTCCAATTCGGGTGAGGTATTTTGTGCATCTTAATAAAATTATGAAACTATTAATTTGATCTCTTGGGGATAATGCTTTATTAAATGTATTTTCCAAATATGAAATCTTTGGATTGACATTTTCTTTGCAGAAGATTTTATCCAAGGCATAATTTCTCAGGATATGCAACTCACAGCAATAATTTTTTAGTTAAATAAACCAGCAAAGATATGGTAAAATAAATTTGTAATTATAATGTTCTATTTTCTGCTTCTTTCTGAGTGAGAACATTTTATACCACAGGACAGCGTAGATAATTATGTTAAATGTGAAACATTAATTAAATCTTACTTTTAGAAAAGCAGCTGAATAGGAGTTCCTGGGTTGCGCAGTCTGTTAAGCACCGACTCTTGGTTTTGGCACAGGTAATGATTTCAGGGTCCTGGGATCCATCCCCACATCGGGCTCTGTGCTGAGTGCAGTCTGCCTGAGATTCTCTCTCTCCCTCTCCCTCTATCCCTGCTGCTTGTGCTCTCTCTCTCTCCCAAAATAAAAATAAGTAAATCTTAAAAAAAAGAAAGAAAGAAAGAAAAAAAGCAAGTGAATATACAGGATCTTTATTGCTAGAGCCAGGTTATCTTAGAAACTTAGACTACAAACTGTATTTATTCCTAATGATTGCTTGACAATTATTATTGAGGAAAATCAAAGTTGATAAAAAAAAGTAGATTATCTGCCAATAGATGACTTCATGTGCTACAGAGATGTTTATTTAATCTCAGTGACAATTTTCCTGAGAATGGAGGTCAAGTTATTTCTGCTATGAAGTGAGTACTAGACAGTGACTGACAGTTTGGAATATAATCAGCAATAAGACATTTTCTCAGCTATAGTGTTTCAGATATTGAGAAGCCAAGACCTTTGGGGACTCTGGTGTTGGAAATCACATGTATTCATCTAGGAAGACTCTGAAAATCACTGGCCTAAGAAATTTCTCTACAGCTATGTGAATCCTTATTGTTTAGGCCCATATGACATTCCAGTAGTGTATTAATCGTTTCCGATATTAATGACCATGGTTATTTCCGATATTAATGACCATGGATATTTCTATTCTCTTTTCTTATTCTGTTAAATGATAATATCTATAATAGCTACATTTCAGCTAATCCAGAATTCAAGTGAAATTGTATACCAAATATCACAAACTATTAAATAAATCATGTAGAATTCGGATTTTAAAAGTTTTAGAAAATCCTGGGAAAATGGCCTAGATAGGGCGCCTGGGTGGCTCAGTGGGTGAAGCCTTTGCCTTAGGCTCAGGTCAGGATCTCAGGGTCCTGGAATCAAGCCCTGCATCAGGCTCCCTGCTGCAGGGAGCCTGATTCCCCCGTGCTCTCTCTGCCTGCCTCTCTGCCTATTTGTGATCTCTCTTTCTATCAAATAAATAAAATAATATCCTTAAAAAAAAAAAAAGAAAATGGCCTAGATAATTTATACTTTAGTTTTCTACCCATTCAATTCATTTATAATGGAGTTGCTTCTCTGTGTTTACCAGTGTAGTTAATCTTAAAGGCAATGAGCCAGTCATGGTGATTTAGATGAACAGGGAAAAAACTTAAAACAATTTCATTAATTTTATCTTGGAAACATCTATTATGTTTCACCTACATTATTACATTACTTTTCAAATCTTTGTTAATTTTGAATATATAAACTTCATAAAAGAGTTTAAGGTCTATAATTTTTAAGGGGAAAATATAAAGATTTTATAAATCTTATATAAATATATATAAATATTATGTATATAAATTATACATATAAATATATATATATACACACATACACACATGCATACATACACATATTTTGCCAGTATGCTGTGTAAATTTTCCAGTGTTTGGAATCCTTAATTCAAGATATAAAATTAACAGTTTTAAATTTTATTCTGTATTATTTGTTTCTTGAATTTTTCCTTCAGTAAGTACATAGAAAATATTTATTTAATATTTGTTTAAACCTTCAATATTTTCAAAACATGTTATTTTTAAGTCTATGCTCGTTGTCTGATGACTGTCTCTCTGCATTTTTCTTACACATTTTCTCTTTTAGACAAGAAGAACAATTAGTTGATTTGTCCTGTCCTTTTAACAGTCTGCCTTTTGTTAGCATTAATATGTTTTTTTTTTCTTGCTCTTCAATTTTCACCTTTGGAAATCCAATATTTGAAACAAGGATAGTAATTCAGTTTGTCGCCTACTCCAGGCCTAACTTCGAGTTCTGCCAGAGTTACTCTGATTAACGCTTTGCAAGTCTCACAGAATTCTGGTTTTAACTGATGCTATGTTTAAATTGGAGAGCACAGACATAATTGGACATGCATTGTCATGGATCAATAGACACATTCCTGTTATTTTGTGCAGAAAGTATATTTTCTTAGAAAAATACTCTGAAACAATTTTTAAGTTAATTTTGAGTACAATACTTGGCCAAATAAAAAAAGAAAATTGGTAATTTCATTGAGTTATTATTAATTACTTAAAAACTATCTTTGCATATGAGGAAAATCTGAATCTAAATATCTTCGAGTATTTAAAGAGTCTATACATCTAAAAGTATACTGTTTAAAGCTACTTTATTTAAATCATAATTAAGTACTTGGAAAACATTCTAATTTAAAAACTCATCTCAGGTAAAATAGAAATGGTAAAAAGCTTAAATGTATTTCTAACATAACCTACCACTATCACATATTTAAACATTTAGGAAAATAAAATAGTAGAGAAATATATTAGCAAATTGTCATTTTGGTTTCTTCATCTTCAAAGTAATTACATCCTATAATTGGTCACTTGAATTGGGATGTTACCTCCCTCAAAGATATAATAAAAGACAAAATAATACAAACAACTGTATAATTATGCTGAGTAAAAATTTCATAAATTTATTTTCCGGTTGCAAATCTAGAGTACTTGCTTAGTTCTTATAATGCAGATTTTATAGCCAATTAACATTGAATAGATAACAAAGTAAAATATTTAATTTCAACTTATAAATGATATCTCTGATGCCCTCATATATCAGAACTCACAGGTGTAATGTGGAGCCCATCAAGGTAACCTAAAGAAAATACAGAATAACAGATATATCAAGTTGTAAAAATTTCAAATATTTATGAAAGCCTAAAATTATTTAAAATGTGTATTTTACATTATATATCTTAATTATCTTATTATTTTTATACTTTTTATTCTAATGTCTATGAATTCCCTACTATGCAGCGCACAACAGAAAACATTGTACATTTATGAGTTTGTGAAATTTTAATACCTTTGAAAACATTTAAATATTTAATTTTTAAATTCATTATTTTGTTTCCATACACTCCGTCCCCCCTCCAAAAAACCTACATTAATGCTACCATTGGGAAATGATTCTATAGTGTATATGGAAAATCAATCTTAGTAAAATGGTCTGAAATATTTAATATGTGTGATGGGGTTCAAGACACATCATTTCACAGTATGGCACCTTGGCATACTGAATATTTCAGTCTTACATTTTTTACTCTGATTAACACTTTGCAAGTCTCACAGAATTCTGGTCTTAATTGATGCTGTTTAATTGGAGATTTAAGATCAAGCCTCGCATAAAAACTTTCTGGTTCAACTTTTCATTTCCTAATGAGGGCTCCCATGTCCTATAAAACTTAATACATAGTGAATTTGTATGCCTTTCTCTTGTTAATCTGTCCTTTGTTTCATGGGCCTTGGCCAAGAACTACCTAAAACAGATAAGGGATATTTTTTCTCTTGCCAGCTGGAATAATATAATGATCCTGAAAGCAAATACAATTATAAATAGTTTGCGTTATTTTTAACAGTGCCCCTGCAATTGATCTCATTGGTTCACAGAGCGTGTATTTATAAATCTGGCCTTGGAATTCCATGTTTTAACTGAGATGCAGATGGCATTTAATCATGGTTATTCTGACATTCAACACTACTATAATATGAGGACTAAATTTAGAATTCAATTAAGAAAAGAATAGAAGATTATTTTCTGTATTGTTTTAGTCTCCCTAAGAGTCAGTTTTACTGAATTTCTTGGGCTTGGCGCCATCAGCCTACTTTACCAGAAAGAAACCTATAAATGCATTTTTGAACCTACTTTAACAATTCAATTCAAACTGTTTATTACATTACAGAAGTGTTCGCTACATGAATTCTTGGGACAAATTTCTTTCTCATCTTAGGACTAGGTGTATAATTCTTCTATGGAACATCTGGTTTGCTTTTATCTGAAGTGCACTATAAATAAACAAAGTGATAACATTCTACTGTTTGCATTGGCTGCTGAAAAGCTTAGGCTAAACACATTACACTCTTCAAGCAAGAGTACTGGAATTAATAGGATGTACTTAATGTTTCAATATCCCTCCTAGTTTTACCTTGCTTCCTTTTAGCCCTTGACTTTACTGAAAAATATTTATTCATTGTAAAAACAGCATTTTTGCAAAGAGTCTTCAACATTGTACTGTGAATTCAGTGAGGTATTATATCAGCAGCCTTACAGCCAAAGTTTTGAAAATTAGAGAGAAGAGCATTGCAAAAGATTTTAGTCTAATTTTAACCATCTTTTGTTCATAACCAGCTGAGTTTTAAAAGACAATGGATGTTGATATTTCTCAAGAAAGGAGTTTAATTGAATAGTTGGTTTCAAATGGCTGTTTTTATATTACAGCTTGGGCATTTAAAAATATCTGCCAGCAGCAAAGCAAGAGCAGCTTGGTACAAATACAATGTCATATTTTTTGTTTGTTTATTTTAATTTAGTATAATATTCCTCATAAAGCCTTCACCACATGTGTATCTGGCATATGGACTAGAGGATTTATCTGTGCTTTTGGCCAAAAGAAAAAAGAGGAGGAAGACTGCTGCGAAGTTTAGTACAAACAGAAATAATGAAAGTGAAGATGTGAACCCAGGTTAAAATGCAAGATAGAAATTATAGCATCAGATATTTTCAGGTTTTATGGGCTTCGGAGGCCCTCAGGTTTTGAGAAGTGTTGCTTAAACTCTCAAAAATGTCCTGGGTGTAGAGTTGAATGCAAATATATAAAGCAACTAGCACAATGCTAGACACACAACGTTTAATAAATCTTGTTCTCGTCCCTCCCTCACTTTTTTGTTCTTACTCATGATTCACAACAGTGACTCTAAAGGCGTTATTCAGAAATTTGTGAAGATTACCAATGTCTGCCTCTATTTGCAGCCCTGTTGAAGTCAAATCTATTTTGGTGGAGTCTGAGAACCTGTAAATTTAGAGTTTTTCATGGGACTCTGTTTCTATTCTATCAAGTCATTATTTCTGAAACGGCCTGACAATGCATCTGGAAAAATGTTTAACGTTTGATATGATTTGAGTCTGAATATCCATTGAATGAACCTGGGAATCTGAGCATATCAGAATATTTAGCCTAGGACAGAGTTCAGGAAGAATGGTTATAGTCATTTGAGTAGAGGATGTTTCAATGATTCACCCGCTCTTTTGAGTTGATCTGAGAATGGGCTTTCTTAAAGAGAGTGAAGGCTGTTTCCTATTAATTGCTTCTCTTGCCAGCCCTTCACACCTATAATTTTCCTAAATCAATTTGTGATATGAATATCACACATAATTTTTGGTTGTCTGATTAAATATTTTCTTTTCAATCTTTCAGAATGACTTGGTGTCATCAATCACTTCCTTTTTGCAAAGATTTCTCTACTTTTGCTTCTGGTGAAACGGGACTCCCCTAGTTTTCTTCCTACTTCACTGGCTATTTCTTCTGAGTCACCTTTGCTGGAATGATCTTATTTTCCTGACCACGCAAACACTGAATGCCCCAGGGAACATTCTCTGACCGCTTCTCTTTCTTATTTTAATTCACTTCTTAGTGGATCTCATCCACCCACATGACCTTAAATACCATATCCATTCTGATGACTCTCAAACTGATATTTTCAACCATGTCATTTCACTCGCATTTCAAAGTTACGGTTTTCTATCTCCTCTTGGATGTCTCATAGGTAACTCACACCGAATATGCCCAAAACCAAAAACCATGGTCTCCTCTTCCAAATTTGCTTTTCCTAGTGTTTATTGATTAGTAATTGCCCTGACCAATGTTTTCAGATCTAAAAAACTGGGACTCCTTTTCCTTTACAGCGCATATGCAAAGCATCATCAAACCCTGTCATAGTTATTTCATATTTAATTCCAGAATTGGATCACTTTTTATTACCTTCATCTTAGACCAATCCTCCATCATACCTCCTGTGAACTAATATCAGAGCCTCTTAATGAACACTTTCTTGCTCATTATTATCCTGCATCTAGTGATCATTTTAAAACGTAAATTCATTCAGGCCCTCCTCCTCACACAGAGTCACTTAAGCCTCCAGTGGTTTCCCAATAATTTAGAACAGCATTCCCATTGTTTCCTATAGAATAGAAGGTCCTGTGTGGTCCACCACATGTAGCTTTCTCTTCAATTTCATCTGCTAACACATTCCTTATGGTTATGGAAATATGGGGGCTCTTTCCCTGCTATCCCATGATCTTTCTAAAACATTTACTCCCACTTTGGTATCCCCCCATTCTCATTGACTGAAATACTCCTCCCACATGGATCTACATGATTACTCATTCACTTCTTTTCCATCTCTGCTCAGAAGTTGCTGTCCCAAAGAGGCCTTCCTTGATTCCCTTATCATGCTCTACTTCCTTATCACGCTCTATTTGAGAGCACTTCTCTAGATGGTGTTTTGTTATGTAAATATGCTTATTTATTTATTTTGCTTATGATTTTGACCTACTCAATAGAATGTAGGATCCATAAAATCAGAGGATTTGTCTGCTTGTTCCTTATTTTATGCCCAATATTGAGAACATTTCTTGGCATATGGTAGACATTTAATAACTATTTTATTTGTTGAAAGACTGTAAGTCAGAATGACATCTATTTTATGTTTCTTTCATGGTTGAAATAACCCATTTATTAGGATTTTATGCTGTTTGCTCCGATCCTCTAGCTTGAGAGATACCACATTGCCATCTCATAGCACAATCTCCCCAGTGCTGTTTGGAGCAGGCAGCTTTGACAACATGTGCTGACATTTCTCAAGTTTATTAAACTTTCAATTTAATATTTTCCCATTGCTTGGCTTCTTTTATATTTGCTCTCCCTTCTTATTTTTAAAGTTATTGAACTTATCTTTTATTTTTATGGACTTTAGAAATGCCTTTAATGAAGAAATATCATTTACATTTCTGTGTGTGTGTATGTGTGGGTATATTTACCTATAGTTCCTGTGGCTAAAGCCACAGATGGCTATGCCCAAGAATCTGAGATAGAATGTAATAGATCATTTTGTAGGAAATTATTTACAAGGATGCATTATTTCTCAATTTATCTATAGAGAGGTCACAACTTTATTGGCTTAAAAAATCTAATTTTCTATTTCTAAAGCTCTTAAATTCAGAGTACATTTAACTTTGTAACAAAACTAAGGTTTTGTAAGACATTTTTCTGTTCTTTATTCTGCTGATGGGTATAGACTGTCAAACATTGTTGTAATTTAAAGTGATATTTATTTTTAGTAATCTAAACTCATGCTGAGAATATTCAAATGCCTTCCTCTGAATATAATTAACATGGCATGTTAGATTTAAAATAACAATAATAAAATGGAAGTCATGAAACCGAATAATCAAAAAACTCTCCAATACTGTCTGAATTAGCATTTTTCTATGGTCAAGTCTCTTGCAATACAAACAATATTATTTTAACTGTTCATATTTTAAGATTATTACACAAAGGAGGGTTAGAATAATCATGTTTTACTCCTCTGTCTTTCTTGGCTGCAGTGAAAGGATTTTCCTGTTAGAATCCTACATTAGCTGAGTTATGACAAAAATCAAGCCAACAAATTGGTTTTGCATCAATTCTCTTTCTTTCATGAGATTAGAGGAATAAAAGATGAGAGGTCAATTTTCTTTACAAATCTTCACTTAGAAATCCATTCCCTGGAATGCCTCATGCCACAGTTAATATTCCAATGCCATCATTCTCTCAGTGGAAATCATACCTAGCAGTCAAAACTTCCATTCTCATCGCCCCCTTGATCTATGGTCATGTCCTAACTCCTGCGTGCTACTGTCCAATATAGTTTAGTTCAGATAACTGTTGTACCACAAAACTCCTTCAAAGTATAATAAATAATGGAGAAATACTGAGATTCATAATTATTTTACCTATTTTTAAAGAGTAAAACCAGTTTAATGAACATATTAATAAAGAGAGAAGATAGCATCTTTTTAAAATCATTTCTATTTCTGATATACAAGCTTAGTGTCTACATTCTAATTTTACTGACCCAGCAAATTGACATCTCAAGTCTATTTTTAATTATCACTCATGTCTCTGGAAATTCATAGAATGGTTTAGAGATGCAAGTGACTCAGAGATCACTTTCTTAAACTTACCAGCTTTACAGATGCTGGCATGGTGGTATTATGTTTAACCATTCGTGCATGAGTGTAGTCTTAGACTTCAGGGTAGAATTTAGGCTGACAAATGGCCATCCTGCTAGCAAAAGGAACTTGTTATATTCCAGGACAGTTTATCCATCGATGAGCAGTGTTATTTATCAAAAAGGTCTATGGACATTTTAATTAATGATATCTGTTGTGAATTTTATTCCTCTTTTCTTTTCCTTCTTTCCTCCTCTCTTCCCTGTTCCCCCTCCCTCTCTCTGCAAAGAGTCTAAAATTTTGCCGTGCTCCTAACACATTAGCCTGCCACAATCAGAAACAAAAGACTTTCTGACTCAGAGCAAAGCTCAGTAACCATTTACTAGACTTTGTGTTAATTTCCAGTATGCTAATTATAGAGAATGGGGAGATGCTTGTGTATGCACAATAGGTTCTGGTACAGAAGACAAACCCGGAACTTCAGGAATCTGAATCTTTTTTTTTTTTTTTTTAAGATTTTATGTATTTATTTGATAGAGAGAGATCCCAAGTAGGCAGAGAGGCAGGCATAGAGAGAGAGAGGAGGAGGAAGCAGGCTCCCTGCTGAGCAGAATGTCTGATGTGGGACTCGATCCCAGGACCCTGAGATCATGACCCGAGCTGAAGGCAGAGGCTTAACCCACTGAGCCACCCAGATGCCCAGGAATCTGAATGTTTTATAATGGGCAATAAACCCATCTGTTCTTTGCATTGCAGGAGGACATTATCTTTATTATAGTAGGCAATGAAAAAAAACAAAAAAAACCCCAAAACAACAACAACAACAAACCCTGCCCTTTGCTCTGGAGAACGACCCTCCCACCTCTTTTCTCCTATTTTCCAAGGTTGTTCACTATGCAAACATCTTTGAAGAAATAGTCTGGAATGAAGGCAGGCAGCACTTCTGTTAATAATAAAAAGTCACAGAAGGTCCCCAAACTCCTTTAGAATATATTAGTATTATTACTTCTACAGGCTGGTCTTTTTTATTAAATTTGAAAATATTTCAGCCATATTTTTTCAAATGTATTTCTTCTATACCATTTCCTCACTTTTCCCTTTTTGAGATTGAAATTATATGTGTGTTAGACTGTCCCACTGATCATTAGAGCTCTTTGACTTCAACTTTGATGATTTCAATTAACCTTTCAGGTTACTAATCCTTTCTCATATGATGTCCAATATGATTTTTCTTAAATTATTATTTATTTGTTTATTTATTTATTTTTGAGTGGGAGAGGGATCCTGAGGGTGGAGTGAGAGAGAATCCTAAGGAGGTTTCTCATCTAGTGCAGAGCCTGATGGAGGGCTCAATCTCACAACCCCAAGATCATGAACTGATCTGAAATCAAGAGTGGAACACTCAACCAACCAAGACTCCCAGGTGCCCTGGCATGTCCAATATGCTTTTAATCTCATCTAGTGAATTATTTTTCCATGTATTTTATTTTTCAGTTCTAATATTTCCATTTGATTCCCTTTTACACATTTCTAAACTTGCATGAAATTCCCCTGTTTTTTCTTATCATTTCCTACTTTTTCTTTTAGACTATTAGACTTATTCAACAGTTTTGTAACACTTGTTTAATTAGTGGATCTGTTTTCTTAGACTAAACTTTTCTTTTGATTCTTGATTGATTTTCTCTTTATTCTTATCTCCATTAATTTTTAATTGTATCCTAGATGGCATCTTTTTTTTTCACTTTTTTTAAAAATTTCTTTTCAGCATAAGAGTATTCATTGTTTTTGCACCACACCCAGTGCTCCATGCAATACGTGCCCTCCCTACCCACCAGCTGGTTCCCCAGCCTCCCACTGCCTGCCCCTTCAAAACCCTCAGGTTCTTTTTCAGAGTCCGTAGTCTCTCATGGTTCATCTCCCCTTCCAGTTTCCCTCAACTCCCTTCTCTCCATCTCCCCATGTCCTCCATGTTCTTTGTTATGCTCCACAAATAAGTGAAACCATATGATACTTGACTCTCTGTGCTTGACTTATTTCGCTCAGCATAATCTCTTCCAGTCCCGTCCATGTTGCTACAAAAGTTGGGTATTCATCCTTTCTGATGGAGGCATAATAATACTCCATTGTGTATATGGACCACATCTTCCTTATCCATTTGTCCCTTGAAGGGCATCTTGGTTCTTTCCACAGTTTGGCGACCATGGCCATTGCTGCTATAAACATTGGGGTACAGATGGTTCTTCTTTTCACTACATCTGTATCTTTGGGGTAAATACCCAGCAGTGCAATTGCAGGGTCATAGGGAAGCTCTATTTTTTAATTTCTTGAGGAATCTCCACACTATTCTCCAAAGTGGCTGCACCAACTTGCATTCCCACCAACAGTGTAAGAGGGTTCCCCTTTCTCCACATCCTCTCCAACACACGTTGTTTCCTATCTTGCTAATTTTGGCCATTCTAACGGTCTAAGGTGATATCTCAATGTGGTTTTAATTTGAATCCCCCTGATGGCTAGTGATGATGAGCATTTTTTTCATGTGTCTGATAGCCATTTGTATGTCTTCATTGGAGAAGTGTCTGTTCCTATCTTCTGCCCACTTTTTTGATATGATTATCTGTTTTGTGTGTGTTGAGTTTGAGGAGTTCTTTATAGATCCTGGATATCAACCTGTCTGTACTGTCATTTGCAAATATCTTCTCCCATTCCATGGGTTGCCTCTTTTTTTTTTTGTTGACTGTTTCCTTTGCTGTGCAGAAGCTTTTGATCTTGATGAAGTCCCAAAAGTTCATTTTCTCTTTTGTTTCCTTTGCCTTTGGAGACGTATCTTGAAAGAAGTTGCTGTGGCTGATATCAAAGAGGTTACTGCCTATGTTTTCCACTAGGATTCTGATGTAGATGGCATCTTTTAATATGATACTCTAGATTTTGTAATCTATATCTGAAGAATGTTGAGTTTTGCAGCAATAGGCAGTGAAATAATCAGAAGATTATCTTGAATTTGTGGGTACTTGGTTTTATACTTTCTATTGTGAATCTGTGGATACTTGGTTTTATACTCTCTATTGTGAATCTATTTAGATTTTGTCCTTGCTCCAAAGGATAATATCTTAGTCATAGGATATAGTCCTCCTGGAAAAGAAATGGAAAGTTCTACATATTAGGCAAAATTCTCTATATTGTCAAGACTGAGCTCTAGACAGCATTGGGCAGCAGCTGACATCTCTGCTCAGGTTTTTTGGCTCTCCAGTTGTGGTTTTCTCCTTCTGTTCCTTGGAATCTTGTCTGAAGTTCTGGGGTCAAAGAACTAAGGGAATTCATATGAATACTTTTTGGCATATCTATTTGGCTCTCTGATGTCCTTCATTTCTAGTTTTTCTTAGTGTCCCATATTTTTCAGGCCAACTAGACTGCAACTTTCTGTTTGTGATCTACCCAATGGGAACTGAGAAGTGCCCTCAAGGAAAACTGTACAAATGAAGATCTCACCTGGTCTAAATCTTTTAGTTTGAGAGTCAGATTCGCTCTTTTGTCTGCCTGCCTTTGGTTACTCATCAATACTTTTAAATAGGATTTTTAAATATTTCTCTAAGAGTTGGTAATGTTTTCTGCAAGAAGGTTAATTTGTTACAAGTTACTTTGCCATTAGTGGAACCCGTTATGTAATTTTCAGCTGTGTGATTATGGAAAAGTTTATTTTTATTTTTTTAAATGTGTCTTCTCATCTTTAAATTAGGTTTGTTAAGAATACATACTACCTAAGCTTGTTACAACAATCAGTTGTGAACATTAATGTAAAGCACTGGAAAGGAGCCACTCAAGTGTCCCTAAAATTTATTTTAAAGGGATAAATAAAAGAATTACCACACAGTAGGTGTTACACTATTTTTCTTTGAAAAATAGTAAAAGTTGTGCACATCAAATTTGCATCTGTTAAGCACATATTCATGGTCAATCGGCTACAATATGAGATGAAAAACATGAAGTGCTCATGAAATATTCCATATACACCCTTCACTGGGTCTATCTCAGTGAAGCTTCCATTAAAAATAATTAAGTAAATGATAACTAAATAAAAATAATTTTTTGGCACTTGATACCAGTCTTATATGCACACATATACACAAAAACATGTAGACACAAAAACTCACAATTAGCATTTATTATGGTATTTGTGAAAGTCTCTAATCCTGGAATTGCAAAAAACACTGACTGGATATGAATACTTATTATGAAAACGTTTCTCCTTTTTTAGTTCATTTTCTTAATACCTTCCATCTCTTCTCCAGCCACATAAGATATTTATGATATTTATGACCAAAATAACCAGAACTGAGGCACACACTGAAATGATGTGGCCTTAAACCCAAGAATGCCAGGGAAACCACCAAAAACTAGAAAAGGCAAGGAAAGACAGCTCCCCTGGAATCCCTGGAGTGAGTGTGACCCTGCCAAGAGCTTAATTTCAGTCTCCAAAACTCAGAAAATACATTTCTGTTGTTTTAAGTCACCAAGTGTGTGGTCATTTGTTAAAACAGCCTCAGAAAACAAATCCACACCTCCATTAACACATTGGTTTCTGAAATGTAAGAGCTCTACCTTCTTTACCAGTTTTTTTCCTCTAACTCAACATAGGTCTAAGTATATCATATATTTGTATTAAAATGTATAGTTTCTTTATTAAAAACTGCTTTTCTATAGTGATAATATGGTTATTTCTAATTCATCTTGTAACACATAGCTTTTAAAACAACTTAATTTCTGGTAATAAAAACATACACGGCACATCATGACTGATATTTTCCCTGCGCTGCTGCATTATTTATTACTCATTTTGAAATTGTATAAATGCCTGTGTAGCATTGTTTGTATCATTTATACTATGTCATAGTGAGAAAAAGTTCTCAATATCGGTTTTTCTTGCATTTATCATGATCCTTTGTGAGGATCAACCAGTTATTAATATAAATCTTTAACAGAAGAGAAATGCTAATGCAATGGGCTTTTCTTAAGAAATATTTAAATATTTTATGCAATCATTATTAGGCTTGAGAATTCCCTTTTCTGATTTCCAGGCATCAAAAAAGGAAAGAACAAACTGAAATAATATGCATTTGTTCATTATTACTGAAAGCAGACTGAAGTTGCAGAATAATATTTTGCTGAACATGGGTAGTTTTTTACCTGCCAGGTTTTTTATTTGTTTTTTAGTCATCTTTCCTTTACAATGTTTTACACAATCTGACAACTCTTAACTATCAAAATCGTTTCTAAACATACATCTTTTAACAACCTCTTGAATATCTTCCTAGCTATAATCTCATTTGAGCCAAACATGGAACTGTAAATGATAGGTAAAACTGACTAGGGAGTTAGAGATTCCTGAATTTCAAATACTGATATATACATTAAATTTCTTAAGCATGAACAATTTATAATTTTTCCAGTAATTTAAACCACTATCATCTATCATATATTTTTCAAAGTTACAGAAGCCAGAGTTTTTATTAAAATATAAACTGCATTATTTTCCTGCTCAGAAAAATATAAGAAATACTATTTATCAAGTTACTATTTAATGTCTATTTTAAGAATATAGTAATAAGCTCATGCATTATTAAAACGTGCTAGCCAGTTAAATTTAAGAGTACTAGCTGAAACTCAACTGAGTCTCATGAATTTGTTTCATCAGCAATGTGATAATTGTTTCCTTATTGATTTTTTTTAATCTTTCTAATTTTACATCAGTCTATTAAAAAATGCTACTGGAATATTACAAAATAATTGTGTTTTGTTGGAAAACTAGAATTTTTGAAATTGTAATTTCTTATACAAAACCAGAAAGTCTAAACTAAAAACACTTAACAAAACAAATTTTTGCAGGTAACATAGTTTTTTTAAAAATATTTTATTTATTTATTTGACAGAGAGAGAGGTCACAAGTAGGCAAAGAGGCAGGCAGAGAGAGGGAGAAACAGGCTCCCCACTGAGCAGAGAGCCCCATGCGGGGCTCGATCCCAGGACCCTGAGATCATGACCTGAGCCGAAGGGAGAGGCTTAAACCACTGAGCCACTCAGGCGACCCAACAGGTAACATATTTTTTAATGTTTTTTGGAGGTATTCTTCTTGAAGCACTTGCCACAATGGATTATTAATTCACATTAACTCTTTCCTTAACTTCTTCCACTAGAGAATTTATCATTTTGTACTGATACATACATATTAGTTCACACTACACAACCTAACTAAATGCTATTTTGATACTCAAAAACTTAAATAAGACTTATAGTATGTAGGTTGTGTTTTAAGGCCTTTTAATATATCAACCCACTGTATCTCCCTTACAATTCTATGAAGTGGACCCTTTATCATTCACAATTTTATACATAAGGCACAGAGTTTAAGAAATGTGTCCAGGGCACCTGGGTGGCTCAGTGGGTTAAGCCGCTGCCTTCGGCTCAGGTCATGATCTCAGCGTCCTGGGATCGAGTCCCACATCGGGCTCTCTGCTCAGAGGAGAGCCTGCTTCCCTCTCTCTCTCTCTCTCTCTCTGCCTGACTCTCTGTCTACTTGTGATCTCTCTCTGTCAAATAAATAAATAAAATCTTAAAAAAAAAAAAAGAAATGTATCCAGATGTGGAATTAAAATCTCAGGAAATCTTGCTTCAGAAATGTGCAAATTAATCTACCTTACTTCTCCACAAAAATAAAACCATTAACAAAAAACACCAAGGGAAAACATAAGAACTTGATTTAAAATTAAAACCAAAACAAAAGCATGTCAATAATATTATGAATATAATGTATAAGAATATAATGTATATATATAAAAGAATATATATAAGAATATTATTATATTCTTTTATGAATATATATAAGAATATTATTATATTCTTTTATATATATATAAGAATATAATGTAACAATTCTCACTGACCTTCCTGATGTATAAAAATCATTGCTTCTGAAAATGTCTTCTCCAGGATGTTTTCCTGTTACTATGCTTTCCTTCAGACCATTCTCTGACATTTCCCCACCACCAGTTTCTGTAAGTCTAAATCTTACCTTATCCCATGGCATTCTAGTTTTTCTGGAATGAAATCTGTTTCCTTTCAGATCTTTAGGAGAAGGAATTCTAATTCTATGCATTATATCACTATCATTTATGATGGAGATTATATACCATGAAAAATTTCTTGATTTCTTCACCAAAATGATATCTGCCTCACTTAAGACAGTTATGTATTTTTGGCATCTTCTCTTCTCCATCTTCTGCTTAGGTAGTCATTAGTTTCTGTCTTGGTTTATTCAGCCTTATCCCTCTAGCAGTCCAAACAACTATAGCACATTTAAATGAATGTGTTTGAAATACAGTGTATCAAACTCTCACAGACAATATACCTATATTACTGAATCAGTTGGGCAGCATTTCAGTGCCAATTTGGAAGAAAGTCCTTTATATCATTGAATCAAAATAATTACAAAAATTAAGAATTAATAATTACAAAAATTAAGATCAAGGAGTGTTACTCACTCCACTTATAGCCTAACTATGAATATTTCCTTTGTCTAAAACACATCTGCTGAATTAAGATTCAAAATAAGATGCAACACTATAGATGGTCTGGAATTTCCATTTTTTAGGGGAAAGGGGAAAATCTTAGTAATCAGTAAAATTACTAACACATATGTATCATTGTGAATTTTTTGCATACTTTGTAAAATCTATGACTTGTGATTTTTCAGAGCGTCTAAATATAAACTATAGGAGATATTTTATTTTATTTTATTTATTTATTTTTTAAAGGTTTTGTTTATTTATTTGACAGAGATCACAAGTAGGCAGAGAGGCAGGCTGAGAGAGGAAGGGAAGCAGTCTCCCTGATGAGCAGAAAGCCCCGATGCGGGGCTCGATCCCAGGACTCTGGGATCATGACCCTAGCTGAAGGCAGAGGCTATAAACCACTGAGCCACCCAGGCACCCCAAAGAGACATTTTAAAAGGACATTTATCACCAGCTTAAAGTATTTTTAAGAGTATATTAATATAATTAATTTGGGGTTATTTGCTATTATTTTTTCATGTAGTTCAGTAAAAACAACACATATTTCTTAAAATTAATTAAAAAATATTAATAAACAACAACTTTTAAAAAATGTGTTTTGAAAGTTCCATGCACTTTGGAAATAAACCTGGAAAGAATCTTGACAAATCCTAGGGAATCTATGAAGAAAGGAAAGTGGAATAATAATAAAGGGTTTAGCAAAAGTGAAACTCTGACAATTTGATTTTTAAGTTTTCCTATTCAGAGAAAACCCAACTGAAACCTTTGTGGGCTGGTGTGGTCCAAAATGATGGTGTAGGAAAATCCTGAGCTACTTCCTCCCATATACATACCAAATATAGAGTTACATATGGAATTACTCCCTCAGGAAAAGACCTGAAAACTAGCTGGTCATCTCACCCGCAACAAAGAATAAAAGGGCTACATTAAAATGGGAGGGAACTCAGAGATGCTGTCTGGTAATCCCCTAGTCTTAGAAAAGTCCCACCCCTGTGTGGCAATCCACAATTGGCAGGGATCTCATAAAGCAGAAGCTGCTCCCTGAGAAGTGAGAATTCATGTCCCACATCAGACACCTCAACCCTTAACACCTGGAACAGAGACAAGCTCCCAAAATATCTAGTTTTGAAAAACAACAGGGCTCATATCCATGGGATCCAAGGGTCTATAGGGAAATGAAATTATACTCATATGCACATTCACTCAATCTGGGGCCTAGAGGAGATTGTGGTACATGAGAAGTCAGACACAGAAAGACAAATACCGTATGATTTCACTTGTATGTGGAATCTAAAAAGCAAAACAAAGAAACAAAACTCATAGACATAGAGGACAGAAAGGTGCAAGGTTGTGGAGGGGTGAAAGATGTGAAGGAGGCAAGAAATACCAACTGCCAACTATAAAATTAATGAGACATTAGGATGTAATGTACAGCATGGTGACTGTAGTTAATAATATTATAGTGTACACTTGAAAGTGTCAGTAATTCCAATACTTCTCATCACAAGAAAAAATTTTTTTTAAATTTGAGTCATAGCAGATGTTAACTAGATTATTGTAGGTAATTATTTCAGAGTATATACAAATATTGAATTATTATATTAAACATACAAAACTAATATAATGTTATATGTCAATTATACCCCAATAAAAAATAAATCAGTAAGAAAGAAATGCAAGCCAAGGTAAATAATAGCAACAAAACTTTCACACCTTTCACAAAAATGATTTTCATTTAGTTTAAATTAGTGAAAACTACATGTAACCTCAGTTTAGAACTGGTTTTCCAATGCAGAAACTTTCTTCCCCAGAGTACCACATTCATATACTCCTTTGCCTCCTAATTGCACAGAATATCAACAGCAGCTGGTAGCTGCTATGGCTCCCAGATTTAATATCTGTCCATAATGCAAATCTGTAGTAAAACTTTAAAACCATAGAAATGGAAAAAAAAATTCATGGGTGATGATCAGCAATCTCAAAGTATTTAGTAAGTCATTAAAATTGCTTTTAAATGTCTGATTTGCAGCTTTTTTTTTGCACTGAATTTGCAACTTATCACTATGAAAATATTTCCATTTTTTCATCAGCTGAGCTAAAACACAGATAATTTGTACAGATTCCAAAGATAATAATTAAGGTTATTACAGTGATAACCCCCCAGCATATTTGTAGAATTCCTAGGCAGCACTAATAACCAGCTCATCATCTCTTAATTAAAATGGTAGTCATTTTGTTTTCTAAAAATAAAATTGGATTCCATTTTATTGTCAGTGGAATGATATTTTTATTATAATAAACATTTTATTTTAGTTTTTATTTGACATTAGACTATTTTTGTCTTATGTGATCCATATTATCAAACTAAATATGAAATAATATCATAATGCTTATAGTAACCAGTAAAACATCATAATATATTTATAAGGAGGCAGCTGGCTTTCTAAATATAATCATAACTTACAATTTTATGTGTTCTTCATAAATAGAAAGTACAAACATGACTCTCTTGCAAATTTTAAATAAGTAAATGGATCTATAAAACAATGTAATTGAATCCATGTAATAACCACAATTCCATTGTGTTTATAATTGCAGTTTTTCTTTCTCAATATTATCATTTCTAAGTTGACAAATTAAGTTTCTAAAAATTTAAAAGCTACCTGAAGACCAGTAGATGCTTAAGCAACTACAAGTGAGGAAGAGAGTGCTGGACCAAGATTCCTAAGCCCGAGACTTTCTGAGGGTATAGAAAAGCAGACTAGGGGTATTCTCTGAACTACAAAGTAAAGCTTGATTTTTTAAAAATAGAGGATTTTACAAATGATAAATGTTTTGCTTGCTTGACAAAATTCCTTGAAGATTGGAGCAGTTTCATATTGTGCTTCATCAAATCCTCTCATTCCCATTCAAACCAAATATGCAATTGCAATCATTCCTCATTTTCTCTTTGACAATTGAAGGGGTAAAAGTTTGAAATACTCTATTTCAGAAAACTAACCACCATTAAAATTACTCTTATTAGCATTTTCATTCTAAGGCCATAGTGTCCTTTTTTGTTTCATTTTATATTCAAAATATTTGAATAAAAAATATTGAAGTGGTAAGGAAAATGGCAATTTAGGGCAAGTAATAATATTCTTCCAATTTAATATCCTATAGTTCTCAGCTATTTGAAATGGGGTTAATGCAGCTCAGCTTTCTCTCACTATATGACTTCAATTGTTATATTAATTTTCTGCTTGTTTCTTTAACTACAAAATAAAAGATTGAGTTAAATATTGTTGTAATGCAGTAGTTTATATTTGTATTTTGACATATAAACATTTTTGATACTTTATATCATAGCTAATCATTAATACAAATAAGAAGTATCAAGCTGCAGACCCATAACAAGAATCTGAACAAAAAAGATGTATTGGTTTCACTCTGTCTTTCTTCTCCTTCTATATGGGCAGAAGTTATAGGCTGGGGTGGCAGAACTGACAGATAGAAGGAGCTCCAATATATGTGTGTGTGTGGGTGAGTGGGTGTGTATGGGCATACACCTGTGTATACAGGTATACACACACATAAACACATACATACAACATACAGTACATATATGGTAACAGGTACTAATATATGAACCCCATTACAGTGGTTCATATATGCTAAAATAAGATAAATGTAGCCATGTGAATATTTGGGGACTAGGGCTCCAGGATAAGACTCTGAGTGAGGAATTACCTTGTTTATTTATTTTTTTTTAATTTTATCTATTTATTTGACAGAGAGACAGAGGTCACAAGTAGGCGGGGTGGGAGGAGGGGGAAGCAGGCTCCTTGTTGAGCAGAGAGCCTGATGCAGGCGTCAATCCCAGTACCCTGAGATCATGACCTGAGCTGAAGGCAGAAGCTTAACCCACTGAGCCACCCAGGTACCCTCTTGGTTTTTAGAAGAAACAACAGAGTGATTAAGTTTGGGTATGGTGAGGAGAAGGTAGAGATGTTGGGAAGGGCTAGATGAGACAGGAGTAAGTAAACCATTTTTGTAAGAGAGATCTGTTTGCTTCCATTGAAACAATCAAATATATTTTTTTAAAAAACACCTTTTTTGGAAAGCTTTAAGAAAGGAAGTGGTGAAATAAAAATGATCTTACTAAGGTTCACTATGGTGTCTGGGGATCAGGAGAGGGAAGAGTGAATGCAGATTGATAATCACAAAGCTATTGCAAAAGTCCAGGGTGAGAAGATGGTTTCTTTTGATGACAGTGACACTTGAATTTGAGAAATGTAGGCAGTGATTAAGGTGCACTGAATAAAGAGGAAAGAAATCTCTAAAATGTTGAGACATAGGTAATTATGTTTCTGATATCAAAATGTTATATTTCTAGCTAAGTTTCTTTTAATTTTTTCCTAAGTCAGGTTATACTCACAGTCAGAGATGGGACTGAAAGATTGTTATCCTACTATATTAAAATTTTGCTCCATAAATGAACTCCACAACAGATAGTGTATCGAATACATTAACACCTATTATTCATTGTATATCCTATAATTTTGTTCTGATAGACAGAAGTACTCAAACTTTTAGTTCTTAGGATCTTTCTTATATTATTAAATATATTGACAACCCTGAGAGATTTTTCTTTTTTATGTGTACTCTGTGTTTAACATGTTAGAAATAAAATGGGGAATTTAAAAATATTTATTAATTTATTTCAAAATAAAAATAAAATCATTATATGTTATCCCTAAATCAAAATAATTAGAGAATAGTCACATCATTTTATATTTTTGCAAATCTCTTAAAGACTAGACTACTATAAGATATCTGAATTCTTATATTTATTTTGCATTCAGGAAATTGTGATATGTGGTTTTGGTTGAAGTACATGAAGAAAATCCAGCCTTACAAGAAACATGGGGATGTACATATTTGAAACCACACCAAATTTTGACAAACAGTAGTTTCTTTACGATTACTTGCATATGGATGAGCCCTGAATGTTATATTTAATTGATGAATTATTGAACTATACATCTGAAACTAATGATGTACTATATGTTGGTTAATTGAATTTAAATTAAAAAAGATTAGTTGCCTATAGAATCTGAAATAATATCAATAAACTTTTGTACTTTATTCTATTATAATCCATTGATCTTTTTTTCCCTTTGACTATATGTCTATTCATTTGTGATGTTACAACACTAAAGTCATTGAAGAAATATTTTTTCATTGAGGTATGAAGAAATACCAAATACGAATATGTAATTTATGTAATGCCAAATAATGCATTTGTCAAATTACTACCAGTTTTATCAACAAAGCTTTCATTGGCACGATGTAATGTTTTCAGTGATAAATTTTTTTCAAAATTCTTTTTTTAAATTTAAATTCCAGTTAACATATAGTGTAGTATTTGTTTCAGGAGTAGAATTTAGTGATACATCACTTACATATAACACCCAGTGCTCATCACAATGAGTGCCCTGCTTAATGCCCATTACCCATTTAGCCCATGCTCTCATCCACCTCCCCTCCAGCAACCTTCAGTTTTTTGTCTATATTTAAGAGTCTTTTATAGTTTGCCTCCCTCTCCATTTTATCTTCATTTTTTTCCTTCCTTTTTTATCTAAAATTTTCCTTCCCTTTCCTTATGTGCATCTGTTTTGTTTCTTGAATTCCCCATGAGTGAAATCATATGGTATTTGTCTTTCTCTGACTGATTTATTTCACTTCGCATAATATCCT
Organism: Meles meles; assembly: GCF_922984935.1. Classification (NCBI taxonomy): domain Eukaryota; kingdom Metazoa; phylum Chordata; class Mammalia; order Carnivora; family Mustelidae; genus Meles; species Meles meles. The sequence continues at coordinate 74,496,305 of NC_060069.1, forward strand.
CTAGTTGTATACATGCTGTTGCAAATGGGAAGATTTCGTTCTTTTTGATAGCTGAATAATATTCCATTGCATATGTGTGTGGTCACACACACACACACAGCACTTCTTCTTTATCCATTTTTCAGTTGACAGACATTTAGCCTCTTTCCATAATTTGGCTATTCTTGATAGTGCTGCTCTAAACACTGAGGTGCATGTGCCCCTTCAAATCCTTTAGGTAAATACCTAGTAGTATTATTGTGGGGTCATAGGGTACTTCTATTTTTAGCTTTTTTGAAGAACCTCCAAACTGTTTTCCAGAGGGGCTGCTCCAGTTTGCATTCCTACCAACAGTAGGAGAGAGTTCCATTTTCTCAGCATTCTCATGGTGTTGATTTTACCCATTCTGATAGGTGTGAGTTGGTATCTCATTGTGGTTTTGATTTGTATTTCCCTGATGATGAGTGATGTTAGGCATTTTTTCATGTGTCTGTTGGCCATTTGTATGTCTTCAAAATTCTAATATTCAGTTAAAAGAAAATTTTATCATTCACAACAAATATTATTAGTCATTTTTCTGGAAGAGACAGATCCATTTCTTTCCCTTTCAGGACAATGTCTATAAAATAGGCAAGTCTGTATTGTAACCATCCCTCAGAATAATATACAGCTCAACTTTAACTAATGAGGAGTTGTACTGGTCATGCAAGCATGCTTAAAGATGACCCTGAGAAAAAACGTGTACTAGCATCAGGCCTCTGGTGGAGAGGATGATTACATGTCCTGGAAGCCAATCAGCAGGGAACACCAGCTGGCTCAGGGTGGAATGCCACCCTGCTTCCCTTTTTCATTGTCTCCCCTACCTCAGAGAAAGCCTCCTGCTAAGGTAATCCCTTCAAGTGCACTTGCACAACTACAAACCCATGCTGCAGGACCAAACACACCTAACTCCATTTCTGGTTTACTTGTTTACCTCTAAAACATTCCTTCTTCTTTACCTACTAGACCTATCGCTATTGTATAACCTTCTATTTTTCTCCTTTGTTGCTATCTTGTATCTAATAAATACTGGATTGAGGAGTTATTTGGGGCAACAGTCCTTCCAGGTGTCATCCCCTGCTCCCTCTCTCTTACAGCTGACCTCCTTGTGGCTCATTCTTCTCCCATGCTCCCTTAGGAAAGTGGCACTGGGATAGCTATAGTTTATCAGGCAGAAGTTCTTTCTAGGGAAATGGTTTCAATAAAAGAAAAAAAAAAACACAAAAACTTAATTCAGCTTGCAACTGAAACAATAGCCCCTCCACCCCCATCACACAGGTGTTTCTCTAAGCAACAACCATTATACTTAGATAGGCAGCAGAACTACTTTACAAATAATTTTCATTTCTTCACATAGAAAATTGAAAAACATGAAAAACAAAACAAAAAAAACCACATTTTGATCTTAGGGTTAAAATCAAAATTCAATCTGGAGAAGCATCTTTCATGTCAATGGGCCTCAAAAGAAAGCTGGGGTAGCAATTCTCATATCAGATAAATTAGATTTATTTAAACTAAGAAGGGCACTACATCATTATTAAAAGGTCTATCTGATGAGGGAACAGAAGGCTGGCTGAGGACAAAGCAAAAGCTGATACCCTTCAGCCTTCCCCCAACCCCACTCCTGGGTGGCACATATGTGACATTCTTTAGGAATCTCCCACTTATCTTAATGTTAATACCTTGCTAGAGGGAAAAAAGACCTTGACAATGGCAAGGCTTCATGGTCTCCTGTATCTTGTGGGTCCTCTTTAGCATATGAAAGTTCTATTGAAACTTCCCTTTTCCTTACTTCCCCAACTCCATGGTACATAACCTGCCACCCCCCACAACCCCAGGGCAGCAGCTCTTTCTGCCCACAGGTCCTGTTTCCTTGCTTTAATAAACCACCATTTTGCACCAAAGATGTCTCAAGAATTCTTTCTTGGTCCTCGGCTCCAAACTCTACCCCACCAAACCTCAGCTGTATTCTAAAACTTCACCATATCCACCAAGAAGATCTAACAACCATAAATATTTATGTCCCCAATATGGGAGCAGCCAACTACATAAGACAACTGTTAATCAAGGTAAAGAGTCATACTGATATGAATACATTAATAGTAGGGGATCTTAACACGTCACTCTCAGTAATAGATCATCCAAGCAGAAAATCAATAAAGAAACAAGAGCATTGAATGACACATTGGACCAGATGGATCTCATAGATACATATAGAATATTCTACCGTAAAACAACAGAATATTCATTCTTCTCGAGCACACATGGAGTTTTCCCCAGAATAGACTATATATTGGGTCACAAATCAGGGCTCAACTGATACCAAAATATTGAGATTATTCCCTGTGTATTCTCAGACCACAGTGCTTTGAAACTGGAACTCAAGACAAGAAAAAGTTTGGAAGGAATTCAAACACTTGGAAGCTAAATACCTCCCTGCTTAAGAATGTTTGGATCAAACAGGAAATCAAAGAAGAACTTAAACAATTCATGGAAACCAATAAGAATAAAGACACATGGGTACAAAGCCTATGGGATATGGCAAAGGTGGTCCTAAAGGGGAAATACATTGCCATCCACACCTCACTCAAAAATTTAAAATTCAATCAAATCAATAATTTGTACTGCATCGTCAAGAACATTGTTAAGTGAAGACTTTATTCTTCTACCGTAAATCCACAGTGATAGAAATATAATGATTACTAGTGCAGTTTAGCACCACTGTTTTAATTCATGCCAAGGTGCCATGATTTTTTTTTTTTAAGGATTTTATTTATTTGGCAGAGAGAGAGAGAGAGATCACAAGTAGGCAGAGAGGCAGGCAGAGAGAGAGGGGGAAGCAGACTCCCTGCTGAGCAGAGAGCCCGATGTGGGGGTCAATCCCAGGACCCTGAGATCATGACCTGAGCTGAAGGCAGAGGCTTTAACCCACTGAGCCACCCAGGTGCCCCAAGGTGCCATGATTTTTATTCAAAGTTGCTTTTGTGACACCAGTGCAGATTTCACTACAGAAAAATGTTTTTGTGTTCTTACAAAAAATACTTTTTTATTTTGTTGACCTCCTAAAATGGTCTTATGGACAACCAGAAGTTCATGGAAGGCACTTAAAAGACCACTGTAATAGCCTAATTAAATTATGTTATATACTTAAATGTAAATAATTGTGTGCCTTTGTTTGGAATCTGTTAAGTTTTCCTTATTATCCTGAAGAACTGCAGAGTCCCAGCTTACTTTCAACTTCTGAGAAGCCTTCATCAGATGGATGAGAACAAAGTACATCCAGGTACATACTAATAAGACTGACTGAAATGAGTGCATAAATATTTTAATTTAATCAACTTTTCAGCCTTTAGATACTTCTTTAAGACAACAGATTACTCAGCCAGCCATCCTTTACTCTATGCCCTTACTTTAACACATTAATAAGAGGGGAAATTTCAAAAGACATAGTTGACTAATAAAATATTTTTCTCAAGTTGTGGAAGTAGTTTCATACCTCCCTTGTCATTTTCTGACTCCAAAATCACAATCTATTATACATTTCCATGATTGAGATGACAAATTTAGGAATGTTATGGGCTGAATTGTGTCCCCCCTTCCAAACTGAAATGCTGATGTCCTAGCCTTTAGTACCTCATAATGTGACTGGGGTCTTTAAAAAGGGAAATTAAGTTAAAATGAGGTCTTTAGGGTTGTTCCCTAATTCAGTATAGCTGGTGTGCTTCTAAGAGGAGGAGATTAGTATACAGACACAGAAGGAAGGACCACATGAGAACATTGGAAAATGGACATCTATAAACCAAAAAGAGAGGCCTGATAAGAAATCAACTTTCATGACCCCTCAATCCCTAATTTCTAGCTTCCAGAACTGTGAAAAAAAAAAATTCTATTAAGTGCCCATTGTGTTGGGATTTTGTTATTGCAGCTCTTGCAAACAAATCGAATACATTTGAAACTGCTTCTAAAGCCAAGTCAGGAGTTTTTTTTATTTAGTTGATAAAATCATATACTTTAAACTTCTATTTTGGGGCACCTGGGTGGCTCAGATGGTTAGATGTCTGCCTTTGGTTCGGGTCATGATCTCTGGATCCTGGGATCAAGCCCCACATGGGGTTCCCTGCTCAGTGGAGAGTCTGCTTCTCCCTCTCCCTCTGCCTCTCTTTCTGCTCATGCTCTTTCTCTTTCTCTCTCTCCTCCTGTATCTCCCTGTCTCAAATTAATAAATAAAATCTTAAAAAAAAAAGAAATTTCTATTTTCATTGGCTCAAGGTCTAAATATATCCACAGTCAATTTACATACACAAAATTCCATGATAAATGCCTTTAAGATCTCATTTTTTTTTAAGGGAGAAATACTACGCAGGTGCTAATTTTTGGTTCTATTATTTTAGAAAATCCAAGTTTTAAGCAATCACAAGGGCAAAGAAATGTAGTCTAGTTCTCTGCCCAGAAAGGAGAAAAGTGAATATGAAGAATCTAATCACTCTCTGTTCCAGTTATTGATAGTTGTTAATGGTCTCAAACTATGTTTTACATACATCAACTCAGTTAATCCTCTAAACACACCTATAAGCACAATTATTATTCCATTTTATTAAAAAAGAACATGAAACTCAAAAAGATTATGTAATTGTTCATATTACAGAAATTATAAAAACTGAGTCAATGTTAGATATCATAGTTAAGATATCACACATTAAAATTCTGAAAGAAGATGACAAATAACAAATGATAATTAATCAAAGATGAGAAACAGAGTGATATTAGTGAATCATAGCAATTTCATTTCCTTAAATTTTTTCTTTGTTTTAACATTTCCTTTCAAAAAATTTAGAAATCAGAGAAAATTAGGAGTAATAGGCAATGAATATTTACTTTTATGATGGATATAAGTTTATGAAGTGTTAATATTTTACTCTTATTTACTGTTCTCTTTCTCTTTCTCTAAAAATTATAACTAATTCCCAAATATTTATCACAGCTTATAGATATCATCACTTTAAACAGAACATATCTCCTGGTGGTAAGTAATCTAAAATAAACACACAATATACACATTCTTCTAATATTGGTGTCCACACACAAAAATTTAATGTTGAAAACATATCATGTATTAAGAAATGTATTACCTATATACAAATTTTCCTTACTCCAAAAAATGTCTTTATATTATCTTTTTTTTAAAGTGTTACAAATTTTTATAATGCCATAATTTTTTTTTTGTCTCTTTAATCAAAAAATACTCTTCTACTTTTTACTGATATTTAAGGTCCACACCAGATTTTGTTTTGGGATTTTTTTTTTTGCTTTGTTTTTTGTTTGTATGTTTGTTTTGTTTGCAGAATTTCTTTCAATTTGAATTTGCCTCAATCTTTTCATCAAAGCCAAATTTGGGGGAGAATTTTTGTCAGCAGGTCAGTAAATTTACATAGGTATGCTGTTCTTAAGAGTCATATAATATCAGGGCTCTATTTTTATGTTGGTAAATTTGATCAACTAAGGTGATAAACTGGCTATCTCTATTTGCATACATTTCCTTCCTTCTTCATGGACTTTTGTTTGTGACTGCCATTTTTCTTTCTTTCCTTCAGGGCCTATATTGTGTCAAGTTTGTATTGTGTATTGTATTCTGATACTTTCATTGTTTGAGTATCATACCCCCCCATAAAAAATTCCTTTTCACCAAATGATTTCAGTATTTGATTTTTTTTTTAAAGGCTTTTTATTTTATTTATTTATTTATTTAATTTAACAGAGAGAGAGAGAGATCACAAGTAGGCAGAGAGGCAGGCAGGAAGAGAGAGAGGGAAAAGCAGTCTCCCTGCCTTAGAGCGCCTTAGGCAGGGCTTGATCCCAGGAGCCTGGGATCATGACCCGGGCCAAAGGCAGAGGCTTTAACCCACTGAACTACCCAGGCACCCTTTGTTGGTGATTTTTGTCTAAATCCGTTACTACAAAGAAAGATGTTAAGTGATTTTCTGATTCTTTCCTTTCTGATTTTATTAGCTTACATTATCCTATAAAAATGAAGTTTTCTTTTTAATTCAATCTACATTTATTTTTGATTTTCAGTATAGTTTCTTTTTATTATTTACTGGATAACTACTACCATGTTTAATGCTAAAAGTAATTTCAAATCTGCCAATGGAAGGAACTTTTGATATGGCAGCATCAGGTTTTTTGTGTTTTCTTTTGAGGGTGGTTGGAGGAGGACATCTATATTTATCCGGCATGTAGCTGATGTTAATTTTTTTGCATGTACATTCAGTTCTCTCAATTCAGTAGCTACATGGAATAGGTAACACTATAAACCCATATTAAAGATGAAAAACAAAAACAAAAACAAAGACAATGCCCAGATTGATAAATAGACTTAGACAAGGTTACACAGAAATTTGGGCCTGGATCAATCTGGCTTTTTTCCCATTTTACTGCAAACTCCAGCGCATACTGTTTTTACCAAAGTCCTGAAGCTATTTGTGGAAAGCCTGATTGTCAATATTGATAAGTTCTATGTGAGTTATTCAAGGATTACTCATATGTAGAGAAACAAAGAAAAAGCAGTTTTTTGTTTCACATCATGTTACAACCACTTTACAAAACATACCTACATCCTGGTAGATAGAGAAATGTGGCTTCTGCAACATTCCTTCTCTCCCTCCATGTGAGAACACAATTATATTCTAGATCTTCTGTGTCTCAGAGCTCCTTTACTTTTTTTTTTAAGATTTTATTTATTAATTTGACAGAGAGAGACACAGCAAGAGAGGGAACATAAGCTGGGGGAGTAGGAGAAGGAGAAGCAAGCTTCTCACAGAGCAGGGAGCCTGATGTGGGCCTCGATCCCAGAATCATGACCTCACCCGAAGGCAGACACTTAACTAGCTAAGCCACTCAGGTGCCATGCTCTTATGCTTTTTTACCTTTTCAAAAGTATTTTGTTTCCTCCGAGAGCTGGGGTTTTTATATTTCCTATTTAATTTCATTTTTTTTCACTAATCTTCTTTCTTTTTTTTTTTTTTTAAGATTTTATTTATTTATTTGACAGAGAGAGATCACAAGCAGGCAGAGAGGCAGGCAGAGAGAGAGAGAGGAGGAAGCAGACTCCCTGCTTAGTAGAGAGCCCGGATGCGGGGCTCGATCCCAGGACCCTGAGATCATGACCCGAGCTGAAGGCAGAGGTTTAACCCACTGAGCCACCCAGGTGCCCCTCACTAATCTTCTTTCTATACCATGTAATCTTCTTATAGACTCATTTATTGATACTTTAATTCCAGTTACCATATCCTTCCATTCTAATTTGATTCACAGTCACAGTCTTTGGAAGAACTCTACATCTTCATTTGTATTCCCAGTATCCTTGTATTTTCTTGAAAACCCTAATCATCCTTGTATTAAAATCTTTGTCTATTAACTTCAGTATGTGGGACATCTATATGTCTATTTCTAGTGTGTATTTGTGCAGTTGCATGTGTGAGTGTGTTTATTGGTCTTGGTTATTTATTGCATTGACCTTCCTCTTTGCATGGGTGATTATTTATGATTAAATGCTGTGCATTTTTACTAAAAAAATTTATAGGCTCTGGATGACATTTTTTTTTTCATTTTCCTCTAAGAGTTCACTGTTTCCTTTATTATGACTTGAACTGTCAATATCATTAGGTGTGAACTGGTAGAAGGTGAGTTATTATCTCAGCTCCTTCCCCAGGCAAATCTTAAAATCTAGTTCTAGTTTTCCTAGGTCTGTAAGACTGCCAAAAATTAAAATCTGCTTTTCAAAGTTTTTCTGCTTGGCTCTTTCCTTCACTGCAATGTACCATTCCAGCATTTGGCTAATGTCCTGAGAGGGCATTAACACAGGTTCAGGCTTTTTTCTCACCCTATGTTTTTCACTGGAAATAGGCAAGTTTCTAATTTTTGTCTCTCCAGACCCACAAGACTGCCAAAGCTCAGGTGTTTTGTTTGTTTTGTTTTGTTTTGTTTTTGCTTTTTAGTTAGGGTCTCTACCTCAGTTCTTTGTCCCTATTCTCAATCTCTCTGTGTTCTGGAGCAGCAGCCATCCTCCTGGAAAAGCATAGGTAAAATATTTGCTTGCTTCTCTTGGTGGTTCTCCCTTCTTTGAGACTTTCCCACCCACTTTTGGTTGGGGTCACCTTAGCAGCTCTCAAGTCCTATCAGTTTTCGAGCACATCCTGACTTTCCAGTATCACATGTTTAGGTACATCTTGTATTTTCCTATCCTAGTACTAGAATTATTAACGTTTATAAGGAGCACTGTTTGCTTACTGCTGCTGGTGTCTCATTGCATTTTGGTCATTTCAGTTGCTAAAGCAATGAATTTCACACACATGCAGCCAGATATGTGTGAATATATATAAATATATAAAAATATATACTGACATGTATACATATGTATTCATAATTTTACATTGATACCTGCAATTCCAATCCACTACCACAGAGCTTTACCTTCCTCCTGCATTCCATATTTGTAAATTTCCTCCTTTCACAATAAAAAGTCTACTTTGTACATTCTATTTTATTTTTAGAGTTTAAGGAACAGTAAACAGTATTTCTTGGGAATGCACTGGTATTTTTACTCTAAAGCCTAGAGGCTTTATGAGCAATATAAGCCATTTAAAGTTTATTTCTCAATGCTTCTAAAACGTATTCATTTAAAAACTCTAATGCCCACTGAGCTCAGCATCATATCCAGATAAAGGCAATATGGAACAGAGTTTGCGTTTAAAGTCTCTATAGGAAACTCACTTATGAGAGGATGCAAATATATCTTCAGGGAAGTATTATAAATGTGAATTTGTGAAGACGATGTTAAAATATGTCTGGTAATCCTTCCTGAAAGCACAAAACCTTTCCACTATAAAAATATTATAATGTTTACTCAAATATTTATTCAAAGAATCACAGGGCTACCCTGAGAGGCTGTCAAGTTCATTTTCTGACCTTCAGGCAAGACCACATTTAAGCTACCTTAGATGATGAAAATGTCTTTCCTTGTAAAGGACTTCTTTCCTTGGGTAGCTCACATTTATGCTTAACATTTTTAGCTGTGAGGGAATCCTTCATTATATATAGCTTATGCCCTTCGTGATGCAGTTTAATCCACTTTTTTTTTTTTAAGATTGTATTTATTTATTTACAGACAGAGATCACAAGTAGGCAGAGAGGCAGGCAGAGAGAGAGGGGGGGAAGCAGGCTCCTCACTGAGCAGAGAGCCCAATATGGGGCTCAATCCCAGGACCCTGAGACAACGACTCGAGCCGAAGGCAGAGGCCCAACCCACTGAGCCACCCAGGCGCCCCTAATCCACTTTCTTTTCTTCTGTTCTAAGTAATGAAAGAAAAATTATTTGTTATTATCTATTGAATAATATAACTTTATAGACTCAAAATCTTGTTATATGACCCAGCCTCATTTCTTTCTTTTCTTTTCCTTTCCTTTCCTTTTTTTTTTTTTTTGAATCCTGTTCCATGGCCTTATTTGTTTTAGCTTTATCTATTTATAAGCCTTACCATTCTGCTATAATCTGTTTAAATTATGCTTAGCTTTTGACTCTTTCAAAGGCCAGTCTCAAACAGAGCAATGTAGTCAAAATGTGGCTGACTCTGATTACAGCATAAGGAGATGATAAACCTCCCATCGGTTTTATGTTTTAAAAGTGTGCATTTCTGAATCATTGTTTTATTTTTATACCTAAGTAACTGAGATTTTTCTTTTCTGTTCAGTGATATATAGCTATTTGAGCCAATTCTCATAGAAAGCCATATTATTTAATGCAAAAGCACCAGGATTTCTGTAACAGTCCTGATATTATATCTCCACAGGACAATCCCTGAACAACTGAGTAATAATAAGATGGCAATAACAACTGCTATTTATTGAGCCCTGACATGTTCCAGCCACTATGATAAGCACATTGTAAAAAACACCTAATATAATTATTATAGCAATATTACAATAAATCCTATTATTTTCATTAAGTGTGGGGGACTGAAATTTAGTAAAATGAATAGCACAAGGAATAGAATTATTACTTGAACACAGATCAATCTGACTTCGAAATGTATGCTTTCAACAACATAAACTTTCCCAGAATTTAACTTGGTTTCTAATACTTCAGAAATTACCTTAGTGGTATGATCTGATGTTTTTTAGAATAATCCTAAGGGGACCAGGGGAGGCTTTGTTAAGCCCCATTACAATGTCACAGAAATCTTTGCCCAATTATGACTAGGAAGCAGTTACATGATTGTTAAAGGTAATTTTCTAACTATTGATTACTAAGTTAGTAACTGACCCAGCAAATTCTCTGATGTAACAGAAGTAACGTGGAAAGTTTTATTAGTGCAAGACATTAGAATGAAAAATGGAGAGATGACAGAATCAATTGAGGACAGAGGAACTTTGTTGGAAGGATCTAAGAGAGTGAATTTCAGTTTGGGAGAAGAAGGATGTCCTGAGTTTCTTAGTCAATGACATCTAGTCTAGGAGGAAAGTGATTTCAAAATCAAATTATGAATTTAAAGGGTGATATAATCCTAGTCTCAAATTGGATAATTGCCATTGTGAACCTGACATAATAGCTACATATACAGTGCAACAGATCTAAGTACAAAAGAAAAAAATCATATGGCTGAGTATCTAGCATCAGTGTAGTTCAAATAAGAGCTAAAATTGAGAGAGGCTACAGGGGCAATCCAAGTAGTGCTGCAAACATAGGCAGAGAAATTGGAACAAACACATTATCTCCCACCAGTCTTCTACCACCATAGTTTTGTAGGTTACTAATTAAACTCAGAGGACTGAGTATTATGATTTCTCAGTAGGAATCTGCAGAGCTTGGTTCCATGGATTAAAAAAACAAAAACAAAAACCCCAAGACCAAAAGATATAATTACACCACACTTCCATTATTTCTGTGGTCCATTTCTTTTCCATTACAGAGAAAAAACACCCTTTACTTTTAGTTGAGCAATTTCACTTTTTGATGTTTTATTATGACAATTTAGCCTAATTGTGTTGGCAAAATACATGGTTTATTTTAAAAGGAATTCAAGTTGAAAAATGAAATCACAACTTTTTTTTTCTAGAATTAAAACCACAAATCTTATACTTTTAATACATTGGGGTCATGGATTTATTATTACATAGCTTAAATAATTTTATTTGAACTCAGAGTCATGATTTTAACAATGATAATGATACTGATTTAATACAGTTTATCACAGCCCACGGATTTTTTTCAAGTTCAGTTGATACTTAATAATAAAAGTTGTACTTTGAAATTGTGTCCTTGTTGTGGTCCTCTTTAAACTTTTATCTCTCTGAATATCCCTTTCTTGGTGTACTACTTCCATAGAAAAGGAATATATTAATAATACACAACTGCATCTCCTGCTTATCCCAAGGTCCAGAGAAAACAATAGTAACAAGGATTCATCTAGAGGCTACAATGTGCCCAGTACTGTGCTAATGATGTACTTGTTTTGAATTTTGGTCTCCCTTGCACATTAGACACATTTTAAATTATTTTTTATAATCAGTGAGATACACAGCCAGTAAAAAGAACCCAGGATCCAAATTAAGATCTGTCAGCAGCCAGCAGTTAAGGGATTAGTGAAGTAGGGTGAACAATAAATGAGACAAATGTTTTATCAGACCTGGTGGGAAAGTGTAATTAAGAATAAGTATTGCTTTTTATACAAACATCTTTATTTGAGATAAATAAGCTGTCTGTCTCACAGATAATATGTAACAAATATTTCACTGTATGTAGTAATGTTCAATATCTTATTTACTGACTTAATATTTTTAAAAGGAAATAATAGGTTATAAAGTTTGGAGCAACTATTAATTTAAAAACTCCTTAAGAAGGGCTAGCTATACTACTACAAAACATACTTAGCTTTAATACTTGCTATAAGAAAAGCCATATAATTTGCTGCAAGTGAAAATGTCTTTCCTAATTGATGGGGATATTCCGAACATTCAATCATCTTCACTTACACCTCTCAAGATGGGAGGAAAGTTTTATTAGTACCGAGCCATATTTCTGCTGGCTATACCTTTATAACTGAGAAATCATTGCTTTTACTGCCCAGGGTGAGATTGAATCTTTTGAGAAGTTTTCCTATAAACAATGACATTCAGCAGAGACTGTATTGTCAGTTCTTGTAGAAATGGCATATTTATGTAATAGACTACAGTGAGAGCATTTCACATTCCATTCCTTTCATTGACAATATGTTATTATCATTGATCATTTCTTTTGGAAAGAAACAAAATTCACTGTCAGAACAAAAGAAAACACAAAGCATAATTAAAAATGAAAGTGACTAGATTTTTAAATCAAACATGTGCTAATTAAGTACTTACTCTAAGAATTTGGTGGCTCATTCAAGGATGCCCTTAAAACTGGCTCAAAAGTTTTAGTAATTGTTTTTTTGAAATCAGTTTTTAAAGAGAATTTTGTTTGTTTGTTTTATTTTTGAAACATCTAGCTTGTTTGCAAAACTACTATTGGTTCTAAATGTGTAATTTATCTTGTAGTTCAAAAGGTAAATTTGAAAAAAAAAGTAGTTATAATGCTATAACTGGTGATCTCTAAGTGTATATCCTCTCAAAATAACTGTTTTGAAGATATGATACTTATTTTGAAATCATTATTGTAGTGATTCTTTACATTTATTGACCATATAGTAATAATTAATAATTTCTCTCTTATTAAGTATAAAACAGAATCCTCAATGAAAAAAATGTGAGGCTAAAATAGCTAATAAGTTTATGTTCAAGTTTTATGCTTCTGGAAGAAATTGCATAATAAATTCCTTTTGTAAAAGATACTCAAATGTAGTTTGAAATCAATTTCAGCTTATCTTCAAAATGTGTGCTAAATATTTAGTTTGTGTTAAATGAATTCATTTTAATTTCAACAATAAAATGAAACTTCCCAAGGAAGAAAATTTCATTAATACATCTTCCAAAATGAAGGACTTATTAAAATTCCACCCAACCTGTGTCATCCTTAGAATGAAATTATTTTTTGCACCTTTGCATCGTGTAGTTACTTAAAACAGCTTACAGATTTAATGTCAGGCTTCTCTCCAATTACTTCTATGTTCTCTTTTGCTCTTCTTGGAACGTTAAAAAAAGCAACCATGTTTTTAAAAGCTAGTGGCTTGGGCTTTAATTTTTTAATAATGGAAAAATAAGCATGCTGCATGCATTAAAAGCAACTAAATTTCATTATGTAAAATGAAATTAGTAAGTGAGCCAGAATGAGGGAGACAAGAGCATATATAAGCTTGTTGGCACATTAATATTTAAAAATGGATACTTCCATGCTATTGCAGTTGAAGTTTTCAATTGAAATATTGAGGTGGTAAGTGTGAATTAACATATATTATAAAATGGATTGTCTCTAAACTTAAACAACAATAGGAAAGAAAATTTCAATAGAAGTAAAATAGCCAATAAATCTAATATCTCTCATTTCAACTTTGGGCATATACTAGATCTAAAGGAGAAATAAATTTTGTTAACACTAGAAAATTCAGTGATAATATAAATGGAAGATTTCTCCATAATACAAACTAAAATGAAAAATATTTCATCTGGTGTTTTGGTCATTTTACTTGCCAATGTGATCAAGTAGAATTACTAGTAACGATGAATGAAAACGAGTTAATATCATGACCAATATACTCAGGATCACATGTTTCCTTGCTACTAAACCATCTTTACAGACTGTAGGAAAACTATAGTACTTTAAATTAACATATTTCTATGCCCCTACTGATTAAAAACTGGGATTCACCAATTTGAACTTTCTTAAATGTGTGATATGTGAATATTTAATTAGAGTCTAGACAGTTCATTTTAAAGATTTTATTTTTATTTATTTGACAGAAAGAGATCACAAGTAGGCAGAGAGGCAAGCAGAGAGAGAGAGAGGAGGAAGCAGGCTCCCCACCAAGCAGAGAGCCCGATGCGGGACTCGATCCCAGGACCCTGGGATCATGACCTGAGCCGAAGGCAGAGGCTTAAACCACTGAGCCACCCAGGCGCCCCTGGACAGTTCATTTTAAATACTTGAAGCAAAAAATTAGATGCCCTGTCTTCCTCTTGTAAAGCCAAGCTACTACTATTCCTTTACTTACAAAGGACTGGTCGGGTTCCAATCATTCTAGTTCAAGAATAGCAACCACATGGTCTGCACCCGTTTTATTGCGAACTGCTGCATTCATGGAAGGGAAATCCATCAATGACAGCATTCAGTTCCAGTATATCTAATGTCTTTTTACTGTTCCAGATCTCATTCAGGACACAATGTTACATTGATTTGTCATGTCTCCACAGGCTCTGTTTAGCTATGACAGCTTCTCAGTCTTATGTGCAATTCCTTTTCCTTTAGTCTAACAGACTCATTTCACAGTGATGTAGTTCTGTCCCTGTCTGCCATACCTTAAATTAGGTGGTTTCATATATTTGTAATACAATTAGATTATTTTGCCACAGTCTGCATTTTACCTTAGGATCCCCTAGTCATCTAGAAGCCTGGGTAACTCAGTGGGTTAAGCCTCTGCCTTTCGCTCAGGTCATGATCTCAGAGTCCTGGGATCAAGCCCCGCATCAGGCTCTCTGCTCAGTAGGGAGCCTGCTTCCCTCTCTCTCTTTCTCTACCTGCCTCTCTGCCTACTTGCGATCTTAGTCAAATAAATAAATAAAATCTTTAAAAATAAGTAAAATCTTTGTTTTAATTTGCATATATTAAAGTTCACTATAGAGTCACCTGGGTGGCACAGTGGGTTAAGCATCAGACTCTTGGTTTTGGCTCAGGTTGTGATCTCAGGGTGATGAGATTGCACTCCCCATGGGGCTCCACACTTACTGCAGAGTCTACTTGAGTTTCTCTTACCTCTCCCTCTGTCTCTCCCATTCATGTTCTCTCTCTCAATGAATAAATCTTTAAAATAAAGCTCGCCTCATAAACTTTGTATAGAACTTTATAGAGTTCTACAGGTTTAAAATGTTTTTTTTTTTTAATTATTTATTTATTTGACAGACAGAGATCATAAGTAGGCAGAGAGGCAGAGAGAGAGAGAGGAGGAAGCAGGCTCCCCGCTGAGCAGAGAGCCCAATGTGGGGCTCGATCCCAGAACCCTGGGATCATGACCTGAGCTGAAGGCAGAGGCTTTAACCCACTGAGCCACCCAGGCGCCCCGAGTTCTACAGGTTTAAACAAATGCATAACTTCAAGTATTCACCATTAAAGTATCACACAAAATAGTTTCACCAACTTAAAAATCCCCTGGGCTGCACTTAAAAACTTTTTCTGCTCCTTCTCCTTGGGACTTCCAGCAACCACCAATCTTTTTCTTGTTCTATCATTTTGCCTTTTTCAGATGTCCCATGTAATTGAAATGACACAGTATGTAGATTTTCAGACTGGCATTTTTTTGCAGGCAATATGCATTTATAAGCTTTCTCCACATCTTTCTGTGGCTTGATAGCTCATTTTTAAAAATCACTAAATAATATTACATTGTATGTATGTACTGGTTTCTTCATTCATTCACCTATTTAAGAATATTTTGTTGCTTCCAGTTTGGGACAATGATGAATAAAGTTGCTAGAAACATTTTTATGCATGTTGTTGTGTGAACATAAATTTGCTAGAATTCACCAGTGAAAATGTCTGGGCCTGGCACTTTCTTTATTAGAAGGTTATCAATTATTGATTCAATGTTTAGTATAAATATAGGCCTATTCAATAAATCAGTTCTCCTTATGTGAGTTTTGTAGTTCAAGTCTTTCAAAATACTGGTAAATTTTATCTAAGTTATTTAATATGAGGTCATAGATTTCTTAAGGGTATTTCTTTATTATCCTTTTGATATCCATGATCAGTAATGATGAACTCTCTTTAACTTCTGCTATTGACATTGTATTTGTTTTCCTTAGTTTGCTTGAGCAGAGTTTATTGATTTTATTTCAAACAAGCATTTTTAGTTTCCTTTTTTTCTTTATTATTTCCCATTTTCAATTTATTTGGTTTCTGCTCTTTCATCATTACTTTTCAGGCAAGGACATGAATTACCTTAGACTTAAATTTATCTTCTTTATCAAGTTTGTAAGGGTCTGAGCTTAGATAATTTATTTTATATCTTTCTTATATTCCAATACAGGTATTTAATGTTCTAAATTTCCATCTAAGCACAGTTTTTGCTTTATCCCACAAATTTTGATCAGTTGTGTTTTCATTTTTATTTCAAAATATATTAAAATTTCTTTTGAAATTTCTTTACTGATCCCTGTGTTTAGAAGTATTATGTTTTTGTTTTATAGAAGTGTGTTGTTTAATCTGAAAATATTTGGGGATTTCCCAGGAATCTTTCTGTTAGTGATTTATTTTTTCTAATTAAAAATGTTATTTTTATCAGTATTTTCACTTTAATTATCCCTCTACATATACAGCTCTTTAATTATACCTCTACATGTACTACATATACAGCTGACCCTCAAACAACATGAATTTCAAATGAAGGGTCCACTTATACACAAGTTTCTTTTGATAAATATAATACTCTAAAATGTATTTTCTATTCCTTCTTTTTTTTTTTTTTTAAGAAGATTCTGTGTATTTGACAGAGAGAGCAAGCACAAGCAGGGGGAGTGGCAGACAGAGGGAGAGGGAGAAGCAGGCTTCCTGCTCAGCAGATAGTGCAATGCAAAGTTGGATCCCAGGATCCAGGGATCATGACCTGAGGAAAAAGCAGATGCTTTAACCCACTGAGACACCCAGGAACCCCTCTTCCTTATTTTCTTAATAATGTTTTCTTTTGGGGCGCCTGGGTGGCTCAATGGGTTAGAGCCTCTGCCTTTGGCTCAGGTCATGATCCTGGGGTCCTGGGATCCAGCCCCGCATCTGCTCAGCAGGGAGCCTGCTTCCTCCTCTCTCTCTGCCTGCCTCTCTACTTGTAATCTCTGTCTGTCAAATAAATAAATAAATAAAATCTTTTAAAAAATTTAATGTTTTCTTTTCTCTCACTTATTTTATTTTAGGAATACAGTATATAATACATTTAACATACAAAATATGTGTTAATCAACACTTTTTGTTACCAATAAGGGTTCTGGGCAACAGTAGTAATAAACAGTAGGCTATTTATTAGCAGTTAAATTTTGGGGGAGTCCAAAGTTATACTTAAATTTTTGACTGCACAAGGGGCTGGCATCAAGCTCCTGGATTGTTCAAAGATCAACTGGACTAATTATCAAGCACTTGAGGGGAATTTTTAATTTGATTTCTACTTCTTCATGTACCTACAGAACATTTATGATTGCCTATTGTTCTCCATATTTCCTCTACCTTCTCGATCTCCCACCCCAATTTTTCCCTCTGTTTTAACAATATGTAAGTTTAACTATAGGAATACTGGGAATACTGTTCTTCTGGCAGTTTTCCTAGAATAAAAATGGCAACATTTGCAACTCCTCAAACAAGATGTAAATCATGGTTAAAATCCTTTACAAAAGTATAAAAAAGTTTATTTTGGACCCCTATAAAGCCCACCTTTATGTGATCCTTTTTCTTTCAACTTTAATTCCATTTTTGTCTGAATTCCACAACTTTATATTAGGTAAGGTATATCTTATGATCCAGAATGTGGTGTATTTGGTGAATGTTTGATGTGAGTTTGAAAAGCATGTGTATTCCACTGTTGCAGGATGGAGCATCTATAAATGTCAATTAGATCAAGTTGACTGGTAGTTCTATTGAGGTCAACTATATCCTTTTTGATTTTCTTCTTGCTTGAACTATTGGAAAGGAGAGTGTTAAAGTCTCCTACTAAAATAGTGGATTTGTTCATCCTTCTTGCAAGTCTATCAGTTTAACCTCAACTATTTTGAAATTGTTATGTTCATGCATATTTAGGATCATTAGGTCTTATATGCAAAGAATTGACCCTTTGTCATTATGTCTCTTTTACCTATTTATTCAATCAGTTACTCAATGTCACATTAGTTTAAGGTGTACAACATAGTGATTTGTATGTCTCCTTTATATGTGTAAGTTTTCTTATTCTGAAGTGTTCTTTGTTTGAAATAATAAAGTTACTAAGCTCTCTTTCAATTAGTGTAAGCATAATACATCTTTCCCTATCACTTTCCTTTTGATCTGTTTATTTTTATATGTTTTTTTTTTAATGTTTAATATGGTGTTCATTTATAAAGCATTCAGTTGGGTTGTCTTCTTTTTTTCTTTTTCCTCCTTCCCCTCCCCCTCCCCCTCCTTCTTCTTCCACTCATAGAATTAGAGGAGGGTAAACTCTAAACTACAAGAGAAATATTCAGAGATATTTTGCCACAAAAAAGAACAAAGAAATGTGGTAGCATATACCAGGAAATGGGCTGAAAATCATTTAAGGACTTTTTGACACAATAAATAACATAATATGTGTGAATATTGTGTAAATTACTCTGGGGTTAAAAGACATATTGCCACTATCTCATGTTCATGCAATGTGTGTTTCGATTTTCATTTTTCTAGAGTCATTGAGGTTCAACATATCAAAATCATCAGCCTTTCTATAGTTGCATATCACCAAATTGGTATAGGTATTGCTACAGCAGGTGAAGAGAGCATAGTAAATCATCCACTGCTTCTCATCATTAGGGACAATTCAGTCACCTCCTAAAGATGTTGTATAGACAGCAAATAGGTCCATGAGTAAATGGTCACATCATTAGCAGTTAGGGAATTCAAATTAAAATTATGATGAGAGTTCATTAGATACAACTGCATTAGTTATCTGGGCTGCCATAACAAAACACTACAGAGTAGGTAGTTTAAACCCCAGAAATTGGGACACCTGGGTGGTTAAGTGGGTTAAGCCTCTGCCTTTGGCTCAGGTCATGATCTCAGGGTCCTGGGATCAAGCCCCATATCAGGCTCTCTGCTCAGCAGGGAGCCTTCTTCCCCCTCTCTCTCTGCCTGCCTCTATGCCTATTTGTGATCTCTGTCTGTCAAATAAGTAAATAAAATCTTTTTAAAAAATAAACAACATAAATGTATATTCTTAACCATTGTAGAGGCTAGAAGTCTCAGATTAATGTTTTGGCTGATTTGGGTTCTAGTGAGGACTCTACCTGGTTTGTGGATGTTACATTCTCACCTCACCCTTACATGGCCAGCCTTTCTTTCTTCCTTCCTTTATTTCTCTCTCTCTCTCTTTCTCTCTCTTTTCTCCTTTCTTTCTCTTTCTTTCTTTCAAGATTTTGTTTTTTATTTGACAGAGAGAGAGACACAACAAGAGAGGGAACACAAAAAAGGGGAGCCAGAGAGGGAGAAGCAGACCTCCCACTGTGCAAGGAGCCCAATGCTATGTGGGCCCTGGATCACTTCCTTAAAGACCTTGTCTCCGAATATAAGTCACCATGGGAATTATGGCTTCAGCATAAGAATTTTGAGAGACAACAAATCAGTCCAAAATAACTAATATGATGGAAAAAAAAATACAGATAATACTCATGTGTTCATAAAGATGCAAAACATCTGGAATTCTCAAATATTGCTGACTGAATCCAAAATGTTACAGTCAGTCTGGAAAACATTTTGAGTATCAAATATATTAAACATACAATTACCCTATAACTTAGATATCTGATTCCTAAGTTTTCACCATAGAGAAATGAAAGCTTATACTCATTTAAAAAATCTATAGGAACATATTCATAAGAGCTCTATTCATAATCACCCCAAACTTGAAACAATGCAAATTGTTATTGTTATGGGTTATTTGGTGAGTGAATAAACAAATCATAGTACATTATCCAAAGGAATATTGCTGAGATGGTTAATTTTATGTGTCAATTTGACACTATTATGAGGTACTCAGATATTTGGCTAGAGATTTTTGGGTACATCTGTAACAGTGTTTCCAGATGACGGATTAGCATTTGAAAGTAAAAGTAAAGCATATATTGCTTTCCCCAATGTGCCTGGTCATCATTTAATCCCATGAAGAATCATAATATAATTTGATATGGTTTTGCTATTAATTTTGTTTCTCTGAAGAACCCTGACTAGTACAACTACTCAATAATAATAATGATAATAATAATAATGTATATACACCAAAGTTTCTCTATATACATCAACTTACCTGCTTGGTGATTATATTTATATAATATCTCAAAAATAAAACTGAAATATTAGGAAACAGATCGGTGGTTGTCAAGTGTTTGAATACGGGTACTTTGTGCCTATGTACAGAGTTTTTTGGATAGTGAAAGCTAGTTGTTTTAAGTAAATCTATACATATTTTAAAACTCATGGAACTGTAGACCAAAAAAAATTTAAATTCACTCTATATAAATTTATAAAATAAAAAGTTGAAATACAAAATGAGTCTATTTTTATGAAACTTTTGTGTTTATATAAAAACAATAGGCAAATATCATTTTAAGAAACAGAAATACTAAGCTCATAAATAGATTCTAATAGAAAACTATATATAGGAATTTTATGTATAGTATGGATGACATTTAAATTTGGTGATCAAATATATGATACATTCAATAAATGGTACTAATAAGTAATCAGTCATGTCAAAAAAATTCATACAATTAAAAAAATAAATTCCTATTGGATTAAATAGGCAAATGTAAGGAATGCTTGGAACAATAAATGTTTACAAGAATTTATAAAATTATTTTATAAAAAATCATAACTTAGAAAAATGTTTTCACTATTACCAATTCTCTCTTTACTCACTAATAGAACCTCTATGTTTTAGCTAGACACATTTATGACTGCTTAAATAAGGACAACTTTATCCAGTCCCTCTTGCAACTAAGTCTCTCAAATTATTAAATTCTCTCCAACAGGATGTAAGTGGAAATGTTATGTATCTCTTGCAGGGAGCATCAGTTAAGGAATGGGTATACCTTTATTCTGCTTGTGCGATTTAAGAGATTTACCTAGGTTTCTTTTCAGGGGTATTCTAAACTTTCGTTTTGTCCCTTAATGTGTCATTTTTCTATGTCTATCATTTTTCCACTCTTTAGGTAACCAACTTTTAAATTTTTTGTTACTGCAGATTTTATTACATACTTTTATCTCCAGTGAAAATTTAGGACACACAGTCTTCCTTCTGATAATTTTACGGACTGTTTAATTTTACTGCATGTAACTTATAGAGCCCAATATAAACTTATGAAATTTGTGTATCTTAAAGTTTTTTCTGCTTTTATTTCACATTCTTTGAAACTTGGAGATATAATATGGAAAAAAATGTTTCCAAATAAGCTATTAAAAAATGAAAAACAAGTCATTTTTCTGTGTTTGGCACATCTTCTTTATCTTCACATAATCCCCCAAACATGGACAGCAAAAAACAAAACCACAAACAGCAAAAAACCAAGCCAGTGCGGATGGTTGCCTTAGAGGAAGGAGACAGCCCCAGGGCATACTGACAGATGAAGACAGGCTGCATGTTCCAGTATTCTGTGAGGTTTGGTGTCTGTGTTGACAAACAGTAATTATGTTAAATAATATAAATGTTATATTCATATATGTATGTGTATTTTATGTGTAGGAATACTCATTACTGCAGAATTTTCTATACATTTTTCTTATACTATCACTTCATTTTTAACTTTTGTAATAGTTCTTTGTTAAACAACTAAATCTGATTGAGAATTCAGTTAAAAGCATGGGTGCATTTTTAACCTTAATTTGTGTGTTATATGTGGCTTTATCTTATAAGCTGGGAATTTGCTAGCTGGTACAATTATGACATTTTCTCAATTAGTCTAGACAAAGTTCACTTCTTGAAGAATTTTTAAGATTTATTTATTTACTTGACAGAGAGAGAGAGAATAAGAAAGAGCACAAGTAGGGAAAGTGGAAGGCAGAGAGAAAGGGAGAAGCAGGCTCCCTGCAGAGCAGGGAGCCCCATGTGGGGCTTGACCCCAGGACCCTGGATCATAAACTGAGACAAAGGCAGACGGCTAACCAACTGAGCCACCTAGGCATTCCTTTTGAAAAAAAATTTCAAAGAAAACTATAAATGATTTATTCTAATGTTTTTCTATAAAATCTTTACATGTACTTGAAAACTTAACATGTCTACATGCCTCCTGCTTTCTCAGAAAAATTAAGGAAGTGCATAAATGTAATAAAAGAGCAGATGGTTCTTAATGATTCTTAATCAATATCAAAATTTGCCCTTATGACTTTTATTCTTGATATTGGTATCACTGGTAATATAATACTATAAAAATCAATATTTTAGTACATATTATGAAATTGAATTCATATAATGAATACAACATACTTTTAAACAAATAATAGATTTCTATATGGTAACTTTTTTTTTTTTAAAGATTTTATTTATTTATTTGACAGATAGAGATCACAAGTAGGGAGAGAGGCAGGCAGAGAGAGAGAGAGAGAGGAGGAAGCAGGCTCCCTGCCAAGCAGAGAGCCCGATGCGGGGCTCGATCCCAGGACCCTGGGATCATGACCTGAGCGAAAGGCAGAGGCCTTAACCCACTGAGCCACCCAGGTGCCCCTATATGGTAACTGCTTTTAAAAGTTTTTATTTATTTATTTGACAAACCGAGATCACAAGTAGGCAGAGAGGCAGGCAGAGAGAGAGGGGGAAACAGGCTCCCTGTTGAGCAGAGAGCCCCATGAGAGGCTCTATCTCAGGACCCTGGGATCATGACCTGAGCTGAAGGCAGAGGCTTAACCCACTGAGCCACCCAGGAGCCCCGTAACTGTTTTTATAGAGCAATGTACTACATTACTTACTAAAACTACTGAATTATACCTTGATTATGGAGAGGTATAAATCTACTTCTTAAATAGAGAGCAAGAAATGTGTCTCCTAAATAGAGAGTAGAAAGAAGAAATAATCTACCATATAGTCATGATTCTATGTTTTGCAACACATATGTATAATATATATCTATATATTTGAGTCTACATATATACAAAACAATTCAAAAAATAAAATATTTTTAATAGAGATTTCTAATAGAGGTTTTTATTCCCCTGACATTTTCAAATGTTTCCCATTCTTTCAAAGATTTTTTTTTCTAAACAGCAATCATATTTATTTAATATTCACCTGATAATGGACTTATTTAAATATTACTTTATTAGAAATCAATAACTGTATATAGGCACTTCATGTTTTAATATAAAAATAATGCTCTCATATAATCACTTATAATTTCTAGGTTTTAAATTTCACAAGTTTTTTTTCCCCTAAAAATTGTGTTGTCATTTTCAGTTAACATTCTATCCTTTGGTCCAAAATAGTGTTTCTTTGAGTTGGGTGCTCAAAAGACTCATAATATGTTTTTGCCATTACTGGAAATGCCAGTAATTCATCTACTTTTTCAGTTTTTTATTACACCTATGTCTGTAAATTTAATTACACATAATCACCATTTGTCCTTTCTGTTGCTCAGGTGTTGCTACAAAGACATTATAATTTTACACCTTTTAAAGATGTAATATTTTACTATTTTAGAAAATATCATTGATAGTCTTCTCCTTTTACGTCTTAGTCAAAATCTTTAAAAAAGTAAAGAAGATGTAGATTGTGTCTGCCTCTGAAGGTAAATTTTATCTTATTTTATTCCTTTTTTGTAAATTGTATGGTTTCTGTAAAATAATAAAAAAGAATAAAAATCAGGGGAATATGTGTTTTTTCAGAATGTTATTCCTAATTATCTTAATGATAACAGAAAAAATTATCTTTCATTTAATTGCATCATTCCATATATTATATATATACATATTAATATATATCTATTTATCTCTTAATGTATCGAGAGAGAAGAATATAATTTTAAGAGAGTGAAAAATATTTGCAGAGATACAGACACCTTTTTTTCCCCTCTCAAAATCCCTAGCAGGGAGTGAGCTTTGCGAGTTTCTGGGGTCAGGTGCTTGTGTACTCATTGACAGAGATGATAATGATGCTTCTGACAGCCCTGAGACACAGCACGCTGTATGACAACGAGCTTGAAAAGGCATCACTGAAGGTGATAATAATGAGGACTAGCAGGAGGACATATTTCAGACTGAGAAACTAGGAGAGTATTATCAGTCTGATGGAACAGGCTGAGCTCCGGATCCATGTGGGTGTCATTCCTCTTTTATTGAGAATCCTGCTGAAATAGATACCCTATACTCTAGGATAGGTTTTTTGCAGCAGCTAAAGAGACTGAAAAATATTCTTCATGCAAGAGCAAGTCTAGAGAATGATGAAGTCCACAAAGAAGGGTAAAATTCATTTAAAAAACAAAAGACTTGAGAAATCATTTTAGGATTTTAATTTTATCATAATACAGTGACAAGTTGTGCTACATTTTGCTGTGTATTTATTAATACGAAAATTAAATATGGGTTTTCTTCATCTATAATCATTCTAAAATATATTATACATGGTCATTTTTACATTTTAATTAGCAAGTTTGGCTAGTTCTACTCAGAACTTTCTGCCCAGCATGTCACTTGTACTAGAGTACTGGGTTCCACAGAGGAATTAACAAAAAGGAGTTAGAGACTACTTTTGTATGCCACAATTCCCTTAATATAGGTGCTAATGCAGATGAAGAGTTAAGTAATAACACACCCTTGAAAGGTAGGTTTGGAAATGCAACAATTCACTCTAAATTTGTAACTGAATTTTTAGGGAACAAAAGTAGGGATGAAGTAGCTAGGAAAATGTCTCTGGGTTTGGTGTGTAACTCTGTATTCTGGTTATAATGGTAAGTGATTCTGATTAAGGTTTCCAAAGGCATACTCTTCCTTTAAATGGTTGTGTAGCTGGTCTTAGATGTCTTGGAGAGGTCATGATCTGATATTGTTTCTAGGGAAAAATTGATGAGTTTCTCACTGGCTCTTCAGTTTCTGCTAGCATAGTATCACTGTCAGACCCTGAGCAGGTGGTTATATGTGAAGTATCCACTTCTTAATTAACCACTATGGTGATCAATACACAAGAACAGATTATGAATTCTGGTTATGTATACATTTCTATTAAATTCAAGTTCCTTGCAAATGCAACAAGATACATATGAAAATTCATGGTGGGGCCTAATTACCAGATATATCAGTACCTGGGATTTTTTTTTTAAGTTATTTTCACCCCCTCCTCCCTAAATGTAAAGGAAACAACATGACTGATAGTAGAGTGACAGGACACTGAAAAAGTATTGCAAGAGAAGGGACAAGCAGGATTCTGCAGTCCCAGAGAAAGATATCCCACTGTGGCTAAAAATATGTTACTATTAATAAGAGATCGAAGTTGACCTGTTTCAGAACACTGAGAATGCTGCTCTCATGTACAGTGTTTCTCTCATCTCCCCCAAGTAATATCATTTATGTCGATGCTTAACAAGATTTTATTTTTTTACTTTGTTACTTTCCTCTGAGTTGTAGCAGTCTTTATCCAACTATTTTAGACATTTCCACTGGATTGTTTTCAAAGTATTTAAAAGTAACATGTCAAGCAAAGCTTTCATTCCTTCCAAATCTTTTTGTCTTTTTCATTTTAAATATAGTATTATCACTCACCCAGTTGATAAAGTCAGAAAATTCCATTAAGAAATCCTATTTCTCCCATCAAAATATCTTAATTTGTCTACTTATTTTAACACGAGTTCAACTTTCTGCTCCAGTTTCCTCTACCGTGTGTCTGTATTTTTTCCCTACACTACACTGGACTGTGTTACCTGAGAAAGTAAACTGAATTTATTTCTCTGAAAATAGGAAAAATAAAGCCTAACTTGTTCTCATGATAAATAGGACAATCTATGAAGATTACTAGACAGAATTCTCTCTCATTGCTGCTTATCCAAAATTTACATATCACCTTATCAGAAAGGATATGTTTGATAATCCTATCAGAATTTCCCCCTGACCTTTTTTAATTTTATGGCACATATTTTTGGCAGAGTGGGTAAATGTATCCTTAATCATAATATTTATATGGGCAGAGAGTCTAGTCTGTCTGTCCTGTTGAGCACTGTATCCACACTTTTAAAACTGTGTTGGCAAATAGTACTCACTCCAGCAACAGGGGATGAATGAATAAATGGAAGAGCAAAAGAGCATCCTCTTAAACACAGATGTGCCATGGAAGTACAACTGGAATTACCTATTTGTGAATGAAGAGTTCAAAAAAGTGGAGAGTCAAGATGGCAGGGAAGTAGGAGGAGGCGCTGTTTTAACCTGTACCCTAAAGTGAACTGATTACCTACCAAAGAACTCTGATCACCCATGAAATCAGCCTGAGATCAGAATTATATACGTCTAGATCTCTACAGGAGCAGAAGACGCCAGTGGGCAGGTAAAGCGGAGTGGGAACATTGGACTGATATCGGAAGATAAACAAAAGGTGGAGGGAGCCACCAGAGGCGACCAATTGGAAAGTAATACCCCAATATGAGAGTGCCCTGAGTCTGGGGACCAGCATTAGCTTGGAGTCTGGTTGAAAGCACTCAAAAAAAAAAAAAAAAAAAAAAGAGCAAAGGGAAATTGTGGTAATTGGGGCGGATAGGGACAGGGGCTTAAGTCCCTGGACCCAGGACCGCCTCCTCTGGCTCTGAGCCAGAGAGAGTGCAGCGGAGAAAGCAGGTCTTTGTCCCTGAGCCGCCAGCGTGCCTGAGCCACCAGCATGCCCGAGAACGCGTGGGGTCTGGTTCCTGTGAGGGCCTGGGAGCCTTGCCAGATGGCATTCCTGAAACATGCACGTCCCACACCCTCCCCTGGGAGAGGTGCTCACAGGTGCTAGCCGGGAGCTCTGGTACCTGGATAAACCAAGCATTCCCAGCCCGGGCCAGCAGGAATATCTCAGTGTGCACTCTGTGCTTGGGACCTCTCTGGCGAACTGGAGCTGCCCAGATAGCTGCCGCTGCTGTGGTATTGGGTACAAGGAGGAGATCCTGCATTCCCAGGGACCGTGACTCGGAACCTACTCTGCCAGCAGCTCTGCAGAGCATTCTGAGGCTTCTCTCTGAGAAGGAGGTCTGGGTGCAGTTTTTTCTCCTCTAAACCTCCAAAAACCATCAAAAGCTGTCAAGGCAAGTGAAAACAGATGAACAAACATAAAAACCTCCAGAGAACAAAAGCCTGAAAAAAACGGTTTCCTCAGAGCCCACCCCCTTGAGGAGGGCGGGAGGACCTAACTCAGGGAACATCATTGACTGAAAACCCACATGGCAGGCCCCTCCCCCAGAATACCAACCTGGAAGGAAGGAAAAAAAAAAAAAGAAGACAACGACAAGAGAACAACCACCACCATTACTTCATAAATACAACTTTTATTTTTAACTCTTTACCACTATTCTGGTTCATTATTTTTTATACATATAGATAATTTTTGAACCTATTTACCATCACAGTGAGATGTCCAGTAGATCAAATTCCTTAATAACCTTCTAACCTGAACTTTTTGATACATACGCCTGTGTTTTTCTTTTGCTTTTCTATTTTTAAAAATTTTTTAAAATTTTAATTTAGTTTAGTCTAGTATATTCTTTTTTAATTTTTATTTTTTAATATACATATAGAGTTAAACTTCAAGGTAATCCCCTTTCCCCAATCAATGGGAAACCATTGATTTGCCTATAGGCAAACCAATTTTTAATCCCCCTTTATCTTAGGAAAGTTGAGTACCTTAACAAAGCCCTCAAGATACATACAGGAAGAATCAAAATAATCTTCCTCGCCCACATTGAGAATTTATAACCACTCTCCCATCTTTTCCTTCTGCCATTGTTTCTGTGTATTTGTGTTTGTCCTGATAGTATATAAATCTTATTCTTGAGGTTCTTTTTGACAAGGTTCTTCCTTTTTTTGCTTTTATATATATATATATTTTTTCTCTTGTCATATACTTTTATCAGTCTTTTTGTTTGTCTGTTTTTGTTTGTATACTTCATAAATCTTACCTTGGGGCCTTCTCTTTTATCTTCCCTTTTTTTCCTGTCTCTCTCTCCCTCTCTTTTTTTTTTCTCTATTTCTTTTTCTTTTCTTTTTTCTCTCATTTGGGTGGGGAATCCTGATTGCACAGAAGCATTCCAGGATGCACTTTGACTGCACCACAGTTGATACATCCAGCTGCATTTGTTCAGTCATCTCTTACCAAAATGACTAGGAGGAGGAATGCCCAACAGAAGAAAAATACAGAGAATGGACCTTCTGCAACAGAGCTAATGGCTATCGACATAGACAATATGTCGGAAAAGGAATTCAGACTAACAATTATCCAGGCAATAGCTAGGTTAGAGAAAGCCATGGATGACCAAATGGAATTGATTAGGGCAGAACTGAAGGCCACCAGGGATGATGTTCACAATGTTAGGACAGAACTGAAAGCCACCAGGGATGATGTTCAAAATGCTCTCAATGAATTCCAATCTAATCTAAATTCGCTAAAAGCTAGGGTAACTGAGGCAGAAGATAGAATTAGTGATCTGGAGGACAAACAGAGAGAAAGGATCAGGAGGAAGCTTGGAACAAACATCTCAGAAGCCACGAAAACAGAATCAGGGAAATAAATGATGCCATGAAATGTTCCAATGTCAGAATTATTGGAATCCCTGAAGGGGAGGAGAAAGAAAGTAGTGTAGAAGATATAGTGGAACAAGTTGTCTATGAAAATTTTCCCAATCTCACGAATGGAACCAGTGTTCATGTACTAGAGGCAGAACGGTTTCCCCCCAAGATTATAGATTCTCAAAAGTCCTCAAGACCCCTGATAGTCAGAATGAAGAATTATAACTGTAGGCAGACCCTCTTAAAAGCAGTTAGGACAAAGAAACTCCTTACATACAGAGGAAAGCCCATTAGAATAACATCAGGCCTGTCCACAGAAATCTGGCAAGCCAGAAAGGCCTGGCAAATACAGAGTACTAAATGAGAAGAACATGCAGCCAAGAATACTTTATCCAGCAAGACTGACATTCAAAATGGATGGAGAGAAAAAGAGTTTCCAAGACCGGCAAGGCTTAAAAGACTATGCAACCACCAAGCCGACACTGCAGGAAATATTAAGGGGGGTCCTATAAAAGAGAAAAAATCCTAAGAATATCTTGAACAGAAATATAGAGACAATCTACAGACAGAAAGACTTCAAAGGTAGTACAATGTCAATAAAAACGTAATCACTCTCAGTGTGAATGGCCTAAAGGCGCCCATAAAATGACATAGGGTTGCAGATTGGATAAAACGACAGGACTCATCCATATGTTGTCTACAAGAGACCCATTTTGAACCTAAAAATACACCCAGACTGAAAGTGAAGGGATGGAGAAGCATCTTTCATGCCAATGGGCCTCAAAAGAAGGCCGGGGTAATGATTATCATATCAGATAAATTAGATTTTAAACTAAAGACTGTAGTCAGAGATACAGAAGGACACTACATAATTCTTAAAGGGACTATCCACCAAGATGATCTAACAATAGTGAATATCTATGCCCCCAATATGGGAGCACCCAATTACATAAGAAAACTATTAATCAAGATAAGGAGTCATATTGATATGAACACATTAATAGTAGGAGATCTTAATACGCCTCTCTCAGAAATAGACAGATCGTCGAAGCAGAAAATCAATAAAGAAATAAGAGCATTGAATGAAACATTGGACCAGATGGACCTCATAGACATATACAGTACATTCCACCCTAAAACAACAGAATACTCATTCTTCTCAAGTGCACATGGAACCTTCTCCAGAATAGACCACATACTGTGTCACAAATCAGGACTCAACTGATACCAAAAGACTGACATTATTTCCTGCATATTCTCAGATCACAATGCTTTGAAACTGGAGCTCAATCACAAGGAAAAATTTGGAAGGAACTCAAACACCTGGAAGCCAAAGACCACCTTGCTTAAGAATGCTTGGATCTGATATAAGGATTGCCACCCCAGCTTTCTTCTGATGCCCATTAGCATGGTAAATTGTTTTCCACCCCCTCACTTTAAATCTGGAGGTGTCTTCGTGTCTAAAATGAGTTTCTTGTAGGCAACATACTGATGGGTTTTGTTTTTTTATCCATTCTGATACCCTGTGTCTTTTGATTGGGGCATTTAGCCCATTAACATTCAGGGTAACTATTGAGAGATATGAATTTAGTGCCATTAGTAGCCTGTAAGGTGACTGTTACTGTATATTGTCTCTGTACCTTTCTGATCTACTACTTTTAGGCTCTCTCTTTGCTTAGAGGACCCCTTTCAATATTTCCTGGAGAGCTGGTTTGGTGTTTGCAAATTCTTTCAGTTTTTGTTTGTCCTGGAAGCTTTTTATATCTCCTTCTATTTTCAATGATAGCCTAGCTGGATAGAGTATTCTTGGCTGCATGTTTTTCTCGTTGAGTGCTCTGAATATATCATGCCAGCTCTTTCTGGCCTGCCAGGTCTCTGTGGATAAGTCTGCCGCCAATTTTAAGCCAAAGACTATAATAAGAGATGAGGAAGGACACTATATCCTACTCAAAGGGTCTGTCCAACAAGAAGATCTAACCATTTTAAATATCTATGCCCCTAACGTGGGAGCAGCCAACTATATCAACCAATTAATAACAAAATCAAAGAAACACATCAATAATAATACAATAATAGTAGGGGACTTGAACACTCCCCTCACTGAAATGGACAGATCATCCAAGCAAAAGATCAACAAGGAAATAAAGGCCTTAAATGACACACTGGACCAGATGGACATCACAGATATATTCAGAACATTTCATCCCAAAGCAACAGAATACACATTCTTCTCTAGTGCACATGGAACCTTCTCCAGAATAGATCACATCCTGGGTCACAAATCAGGTCTCAACCGGTATCAAAAGATTAGGATTATTCCCTGCATATTTTCAGACCACAATGCTCTGAAGCTAGAACTCAATCACAAGACGAAAGCTGGAAAGAACCCAAATACATGGAGACTAAACAGCATCCTTCTAAAGAATGAATGGGTCAACCAGGAAATTAAAGAAGAATTGAAAAAATTCATGGAAACAAATGATAATGAAAACACAACAGTTCAAAATCTGTGGGACACAGCAAAGGCAGTCCTGAGAGGAAAATATATAGCGGTACAAGCCTTTCTCAAGAAACAAGAAAGGTCTCAAGTACACAACCTAACCCTACGCGTAAAGGAGCTGGAGAAAGAACAAGAAAGAAACCCTAAACCCAGCAGGAGAAGAGAAATCATAAAGATCAGAGCAGAAATCAATGAAATAGAAACCAAAAAAACAATAGAAAAAATCAATGAAACTAGGAGCTGGTTCTTTGAAAGAATCAATAGGATTGATAAACCCCTGGCCAGACTCATCAAAAAGAAAAGAGAAAGGACCCAAATCAATAAAATCATGAATGAAAGAGGAGAGATCACAACTAACACCAAAGAAATACAGACAATTATAAGAACATACTATGAGCAACTCTACGCCAACAAATTGGCCAATCTGGAAGAAATGGATGCATTCCTAGAGACATATAAACTACCACAACTGAAATAGGAAGAAATAGAAAACCTGAACAGGCCCATAACCAGTAAGGAGATTGAAACAGTCATCAAAAATCTCCAAACAAACAAAAGCCCAGGGCCAGACGGCTTCCCAGGGGAATTCTACCAAACATTTAAAGAAGAACTCAT
Organism: Meles meles; assembly: GCF_922984935.1. Classification (NCBI taxonomy): domain Eukaryota; kingdom Metazoa; phylum Chordata; class Mammalia; order Carnivora; family Mustelidae; genus Meles; species Meles meles. The sequence continues at coordinate 74,528,047 of NC_060069.1, forward strand.
TCCTATTCTCCTGAAACTGTTCCAAAAAATAGAAATGGAAGGAAAACTTCCAAACTCATTCTATGAGGCCAGCATCACCTTGATCCCAAAACCAGACAAGGATCCCACCAAAAAAGAGAACTACAGACCAATATCCTTGATGAACACAGACGCAAAAATTCTCGCCAAAATACTAGCCAATAGGATTCAACAGTACATTAAAAGGATTATTCACCACGATCAAGTGGGATTTATTCCAGGGCTGCAGGGTTGGTTCAACATCCGCAAATCAATCAATGTGATACAACACATTAATAAAAGAAAGAACAAGAACCATATGATACTCTCAATAGATGCTGAAAAAGCATTTGACAAAGTACAGCATCCCTTCCTGATCAAAACTCTTCAAAGTGTAGGGATAGAGGGCACATACCTCAATATTATCAAAGCCATCTATGAAAAACCCACCGCAAATATCATTCTCAATGGAGAAAAACTGAAAGCTTTTCCATTAAGGTCAGGAACACGGCAGGGATGTCCATTATCACCACTGCTATTCAACATAGTACTAGAAGTCCTAGCCTCAGCAATCAGACAACAAAAAGAAATTAAAGGCATCCAAATTGGTAAAGAAGAAGTCAAACTATCACTCTTCGCAGATGATATGATACTATATGTGGAAAACCCAAAAGACTCCACTCCAAAACTGCTAGAACTTGTACAGGAATTCAGTAAAGTGTCAGGATATAAAATCAGTGCACAGAAATCAGTTGCATTTCTGTACACCAACAACAAGACTGAAGAAAGAGAAATTAAGGAGTCAATCCCATTCACAATTGTACCCAAAACTATAAGATACCTAGGAATAAACCTAACCAAAGAGACTAAGAATCTATACACAGAAAATTATAAAGTACTCATGAAAGAAATTGAGGAAGACACAAAAAAATGGAAAAATGTTCCATGCTCCTGGATTGGAAGAATAAATATTGTGAAAATGTCTATGCTACCTAAAGCAATCTACACATTTAATGCAATCCCTATCAAAATACCATCCATTTTTTTCAAAGAAATGGAACAAATAATCCTAAAATTTATATGGAACCAGAAAAGACCTCGAATAGCCAAAGGAATATTGAAGAACAAAGCCAAAGTTGGTGGCATCACAATTCCGGACTTCAAGCTCTATTACAAAGCTGTCATCATCAAGACAGCATGGTACTGGCACAAAAACAGACACATAGACCAGTGGAACAGAATAGAGAGCCCAGAAATCGACCCTCAACTCTATGGTCAACTAATCTTCGACAAAGCAGGAAAGAATGTCCAATGGAAAAATGACAGCCTCTTCAATAAATGGTGCTGGGAAAATTGGACAGCCACATGCAGAAAAATGAAATTGGACCACTTCCTTACACCACACACGAAAATAGACTCCAAATGGATGAAGGACCTCAATGTGAGAAAGGAATCCATCAAAATCCTTGAGGAGAATGGAGGCAGCAACCTCTTCGACCTCAGCCGCAGCAACATCTTCCTAGGAACAACGGCAAAGGCAAGGGAAGCAAGGGCAAAAATGAACTATTGGGATTTCATCAAGATCAAAAGCTTTTGCACAGCAAAGGAAACAGTTAACAAAACCAAAAGACAGCTGACAGAATGGGAGAAGATATTTGCAAACGACATATCAGATAAAGGGCTAGTATCCAAAATCTATAAGGAACTTAGCAAACTCAACACCCAAAGAACAAACAATCCAATCAAGAAATGGGCAGAGGACATGAACAGACATTTCTGCAAAGAAGACATCCAGATGGCCAACAGACACATGAAAAAGTGCTCCACGTCACTCGGCATCAGGGAAATACAAATCAAAACCACAATGAGATATCACCTCACACCAGTCAGAATGGCTAAAATTAACAAGTCAGGAAATGACAGATGCTGGAGAGGATGTGGAGAAAGGGAAACCCTCCTCCACTGTTGGTGGGAATGCAAGCTGGTCCAACCACTCTGGAAAACAGCATGGAGGTTCCTCAAAATGTTGAAAATAGAACTACCCTATGACCCAGCAATTGCACTACTGGGTATTTACCCTAAAGATACAAACATAGTGATCCGAAGGGGCACGTGTACCCGAATGTTTATAGCAGCAATGTCTACAATAGCCAGACTATGGAAAGAACCTAGATGTCCATCAACAGATGAATGGATCAAGAAGATGTGGTATATATACACAATGGAATACTATGCAGCCATCAAAAGAAATGAAATCTTGCCATTTGCGACGACGTGGATGGAACTAGAGCGTATCATGCTTAGTGAAATAAGTCAATCGGAGAAAGACAACTATCATATGGTCTCCCTGATATGAGGACATGGAGAAGCAACATGGGGGAGTAGGGGGATAGGAGAAGAATAAATGAAACAAGATGGGATTGGGAGGGAGACAAACCATAAATGACTCTTAATCTCACAAAACAAACTGGGGGTTGCTGGGGGGAGGTGGGATTGGGAGAGGGGGAGCGGGCTATGGACATTGGGGAGGGGAGGCGAACCATAAGAGACTATGGACTCTGAAAAACAACCTGAGGGTTTTGAAGGGTCAGGGGTGGGAGGTTGGGGGAACAGGTGGTGGGTAATGGGGAGGGCACGTTTTGCATGGAGCACTGGGTGTTGTGCAAAAAGAATGAATACTGTTACGCTGAAAAAATAAATAAAAAAAAAAATAAAAAAAAAATAATCCCATTTATAGTTAAAAAAAAAAAAAGAATGCTTGGATCAACCAGGAGATCAAAGAAGAACTTAAACAATTCATGGAAACCAATGAGAATGAAGACACTTAGGTCCAGAACCTATGGGATACAGCAAAGGCAGTTCTAAGAGGGAAATACATAGCCATCCAAGTCTCCCTCAAAAAAATTGAAAAATCCAGAATACACCAGCAGTCTCTACACCTTAAAGAACTGGAGAATCAACAACAAATTAAACCAACTCCACACACAAGAAGGGAAATAAGCAAGATTAGAGCAGAGATAAAAGAGGTAGAAACAAGAGATACAGTAGAACATATCAATGAAACTAGAAGCTGGTTTTTTGAAAGAATCAATGAGATCGATAAACCATTGGCCACACTAATCCAAAAGAAAAGAGAGAAAACCCAAATTAACAAAATTATGAATGAAAAGGCAGAGATCACAACTAACACCAAGGAAATAGAAACAATCATCAGAAATTATTACCAACAGCTATACGCCAATAAGTTAAGCAACCTAGATGAAATGGATGCATTCCTGGAAAACTATAAACTCCCAAAAGTGAACCAGGAAGAATATGACAACCTGAATAGACCCATATCTAGTAATGAGATTGAAGCAGTGATCAAAAACCTCCCATAAAACAAGAGCCCCAGGACCTGACGGATTCCCTGGGGAATTCTACCAAACTTTCAAAGAAGAAATAACACCAATTCTCCTGAAGCTGTTTCAAAAAATTGAAGCAGAAAGAAAACTTCCAGACTCTTTTTATGAAGGCAGCATTACCTTGATCCCCAAGCCAGGCAAAGACCCTACCAAAAAGGAGAATTTCAGACCAATACTACTGATGAATATGTATGCTAAGATTCTCAACAAGATCCTAGCAAACAGGATCCAGCAGCACATTCAAAAGATTATCCACCATGGCCAGGTGGGATTCATCCCTGGGTTACAAGGATGGTTCAACATTCGCAAATCAATCAATGTGATAGAACAAATCAATAAGAGAAGAGAGAAGAACCACATGGTCCTCTCAATTGATGCAGAAAAAGCATTTGACAAAATCCAGCATCCGTTCCTGATTAAAATGCTTCAAAGTATAGGGATAGAGGGAACATTCCTGAACTTCATAAAATCTATCTATGAAAAACCCACAGCAAATATCATCCTCAATGGGAAAAAGCTTGCAGCCTTCCCATTGAGATCTGGAACATGACAAGGATGCCCACTCTCACCACTCTTGTTCAACATAGCATTAGAAGTCCTAGCAACGGCAATCAGAAATCAAAGAGAAATAAAAGATATCCAAATTGGCAAGGAAGAAGTCAAACTCTCTCTCTTCGCAGATGACATGATTCTTTATATGGAAAACCCCAAAGACTCCACCCCAAACTACTAGAACTCATACAGCAATTCAGTAACGTGGCAGGATACAAAGTCAATGTACAGAAATCAGTGGCTTTCTTATACACCAACAATGAAAATACAGAAAGGGAAATTAGAGAATCGATTCCATTTACTATAGCACCAAGAACCATAAGATACCTGGGCATAAACCTAACCAAAGAAGTAAAGGACCTATACTCGAGGAACTACAGAATACTCATGAAAGAAATTGAAGAAGACACAAAAAGATGGAAGACCGTTCCCTGCTCTTGGATCGGAAGAATAAACATTGTTAAAATGTCTATACTGTCTAGAGAAATCTATACCTTTCATGCCATTCTGATCAAAATTCCACCGGTATTTTTCAAAGAGCTGGAGCAAATAATCCTAAAATTTGTATGGAATCAGAAGAGACCCCGAATTGCTAAGGAAATGTTGAAAAGCAAAAACAAAATGTTACCCGATTTCAAGCTTTACTACAAAGCTGTGATCACTGAGACAGCGTAGTACTGGCATAAAAACAGACACATAGACCAGTGGAACAGAGTGGAGAGCCCAGATACGGACCTTTAACTCTACGGTCAAATAATCTCGACAAAACAGGAAAAAATATACAGTGGATAAAAGACAGTCTCTTCAATAAATGGTGCTGGGAAAACTGGACAGCTATATGTAGAAGAATGAAACTCGGCCATTCTCTTACACCGTACACAAAGATAAATTTGAAATGGATAAAAGACCTCAACGTGAGACAGGAATCCATCAGAATCCTAGAGGAGAACATAGGCAGTAACTTCTTCGATATCAGCCACAGCAACTTCTTTCAAGATATGTCTCCAAAGGCCAAGGAAACAAAAGCAAAAATGAACCTTTGGGACTTCATCAAGATCAAAAGCTTCTGCACAGCAAAGGAAACAGTCACCAAAACAAAGAGGCAACCCATGGAATGGGAGAAGATATTTGCAAATGATAGTACAGACAAAAGGTTGATATCCAAGATCTATAAAGAACTCCTCAAACTCAACACACACAAAACAGATAATCATATCAAAAAATGGGCAGAAGATATGAACAGACACTTCTCCAATGAAGACATACAAATGGCTATCAGACACATGAAAAAATGCTCATCATCACTAGCCATCAGGGAGATTCAAATTAAAACTACATTGAGATATCACCTTACACCAGTTAGAGTGGCCAAAATTAGCAAGACAGGAAACAACGTGTGTTGGAGAGCTTGTGGAGAAAGGGGAACCCTCTTACACTGTTGGTGGGAATGCAAGTTGGTGCAGCCACTTTGGAGAACAGTGTGGCGATTCCTCAAGAAATTAAAAATAGAGCTTCCCTAGGACCCTGCAATTGCACTGCTGGGTATTTACCCCAAATATACAGATGAAGTGAAAAGAAGAACCATCTGTACCCCAGTGTTTATAGCAGCAATGGCCACGGTTGCCAAACTGTGGAAAGAACAAAGATGCTGTTCAAGGGATGAATGGATAAGGAAGATGTGGTCCATATACATGATAGAGTGTTATGCCTCCATCAGAAAGGATGAATACCCAACTTTTGTAGCAACATGGATGGGACTGGAAGAGATTATGCTGAGCGAAATAAGTCAAGCAGAGAGAGTCAAGTATCATATGGTTTCACTTATTTGTGGAGTATAACAAAGAACATGGGGACATGGGGAGATGGAGAGAAGGGAGTTGAGGGAAATTGGAAGGGGAGATGAACCATGAGAGACTATAGACTCTGAAAAACAATCTGAGGGTCTTGAAGGGGCGGGCAGTGGGAGGTTGGGGAACCAGGTGGTGGGTAATATGGAGGGCACGTATTGCATAGAGCACTGGGTGTGGTGCAAAAAACAATGAGTACTGTTACGCTGAAAATAAAAAAAAAAGAGTTCAAAAAAGTATCATCTTGTCCATTAACAATTTGGAACCTTTAAGGAAGCCACTCGTTTATGCTTAATTTATGCTTCTTTTCTCTGTGTGAAGATCAACGAGGTAAAGAGATCCCCAAATAAGAGACTTTCTCATATCAAATATATGTTGTTTAAAAAAAAATTTCTACAATTTATTAAGACCTGACTGTTGATAGTATTTTGAAATACTGATTGCAGTTGAATACTGATATCCTTATAGTCTCTTACTATATTGCTATTTGGTTCAATAGTGAAGATTTTCCAAGAATAACTGAGTTATGTACCAAAGTCCACATTTGTCGAGTGTTTAGGCATCAGCTATTATGTATTATGAAATGTATTAAAAATATATACTGAGAATACATAGAGAAATTCCAGATATAGGTTAACTACCTAAAAATATCCTACTACTTCTTTGCCAATTTGAATACCTTTTATTTCTTTTTGTTGTCTGATTGTTGTTGCTAGGACTTCTATACTATGTCAAAAAACAGTTGCAAGAGTGGACATTTTTGTTGTGTTCCTGATCTCAGAGGGAAAGCTTGTCAGCTTTTCCCCATTGAGAATGATATTCACTGTGGGTTTTCATAGATTTAAGAAGCTGAGGAATGTTCCCTCTATTCCTATATTTTGAATCATTTTAATCAGGTACAGATGCTGTATCTTATCAAATGTTTTTTTTCTACATCAATTGAGAGGACCATGTGGTTCTTCTCTCTCTCTTATTGATTTGTTCTATCACATTGATTGATTTGCAAATGTTGAACCATCCTTCATCCCATAGATAAATCTCACCTGGTCATGGATGTACTGTTGGATCCTTTTAGCTAGAATCTTGTTGAGAATCTTGACATCCATATTCATCAGTCATATTCATCAGTGATATTGGTCTGAAATTCTCCTTTTTGATGGGGTCTTTGCCTCCCTGGGGATCAGGGTAATGCTGGTTTCATACACAAGAGTCTGGAAGTTTCCCTTCTGTTTCTATTTTTTGAAACAGCTTCAGGAGAATAGGTATTATTTCTTCTTTGTATGTTTGGTAGAATTTCTCCAGGGAATCTGTCAGATCCTGGGCTCTTGTTTTTTGGGAGTTTTTTGATCACTGCTTCAATCTCGTTACTAGATATGGGTCTGTTCAGGTTGTTCAATTTCTTCCTGATTCAGTTTCAGAAGTTTATAGGTTTCCAGGAATGCATACCAATTTCATCTAGGTTGCTTAACTTATTGGCATGTAGCTGTTGATAATAATTTCTGATGATTGTTTTTATTTCCTTGGTGTTAGTCATGATCTCTCCCCTTTCATTCATAATTTTATTAATTTGGGTCCCCTCTCTTTTCTTTTTTTTTTTTCCATTTTATTTATTTTTTCAGCGTAACAGTATTCATTCTTTTTGCACAACACCCAGTGCTCCATGCAAAACGTGCCCTCCCCATTACCCACCACCTGTTCCCCCAACCTCCCACGCCTGACCCTTCAAAACCCTCAGGTTGTTTTTCAGAGTCCATAGTCTCTTATGGTTCGCCTCCCCTCCCCAATGTCCATAGCCCGCTCCCCCTCTCCCAATCCCACCTCCCCCCAGCAACCCCCAGTTTGTTTTGTGAGATTAAGAGTCATTTATGGTTTGTTTCCCTCCCAATCCCATCTTGTTTCATTTATTCTTCTCCTATCCCCCTACCCCCCCATGTTGCTTCTCCATGTCCTCATATCAGGGAGATCATATGATAGTTGTCTTTCTCCGATTGACTTATTTCACTAAACATGATACGCTCTAGTTCCATCCACGTCGTCGCAAATGGCAAGATTTCATTTCTTTTGATGGCTGCATAGTATTCCATTGTGTATATATACCACATCTTCTTGATCCATTCATCTGTTGATGGACATCTAGGTTCTTTCCATAGTCTGGCTATTGTAGACATTGCTGCTATAAACATTCGGGTACACGTGCCCCTTCGGATCACTATGTTTGTATCTTTAGGGTAAATACCCAGTAGTGCAATTGCTGGGTCATAGGGTAGTTCTATTTTCAACATTTTGAGGAACCTCCATGCTGTTTTCCAGAGTGGTTGGACCAGCTTGCATTCCCACCAACAGTGGAGGAGGGTTCCCCTTTCTCCACATCCTCTCCAGCATCTGTCATTTCCTGACTTGTTAATTTTAGCCATTCTGACTGGTGTGAGGTGATATCTCATTGTGGTTTTGATTTGTATTTCCCTGATGCCGAGTGACGTGGAGCACTTTTTCATGTGTCTGTTGGCCATCTGGATGTCTTCTTTGCAGAAATGTCTGTTCATGTCCTCTGCCCATTTCTTGATTGGATTGTTTGTTCTTTGGGTGTTGAGTTTGCTAAGTTCCTTATAGATTTTGGATACTAGCCCTTTATCTGATATGTTGTTTGCAAATATCTTCTCCCATTCTGTCAGCTGTCTTTTGGTTTTGTTAACTGTTTCCTTTGCTGTGCAAAAGCTTTTGATCTTGATGAAATCCCAATAGTTCATTTTGGCCCTTGCTTCCCTTGCCTTTGCCGTTGTTCCTAGGAAGATGTTGCTGCGGCTGAGGTCGAAGAGGTTGCTGCCTGCATTCTCCTCAAGGATTTTGATGGATTCCTTTCTCACATTGAGGTCCTTCATCCATTTGGAGTCTATTTTCGTGTGTGGTGTAAGGAAGTGGTCCAATTTCATTTTTCTGCATGTGGCTGTCCAATTTTCCCAGCACCATTTATTGAAGAGGCTGTCTTTTTTCCATTGGACATTCTTTCCTGCTTTGTCGAAGATGAGTTGGCCATAGAGTTGAGGGTCGATTTCTGGGCTCTCTATTCTGTTCCACTGATCTATGTGTCTGTTTTTGTGCCAGTACCATGCTGTCTTGATGATGACAGCTTTGTAATAGAGCTTGAAGTCCGGAATTGTGATGCCACCAACTTTGGCTTTGTTCTTCAATATTCCTTTGGCTATTCGAGGTCTTTTCTGGTTCCATATAAATTTTAGGATTATTTGTTCCATTTCTTTGAAAAAAATGGATGGTATTTTGATAGGGATTGCATTAAATGTGTAGATTGCTTTAGGTAGCATAGACATTTTCACAATATTTATTCTTCCAATCCAGGAGCATGGAACATTTTTCCATTTTTTTGTGTCTTCCTCAATTTCTTTCATGAGTACTTTATAATTTTCTGTGTATAGATTCTTAGTCTCTTTGGTTAGGTTTATTCCTAGGTATCTTATAGTTTTGGGTACAATTGTGAATGGGATTGACTCCTTAATTTCTCTTTCTTCAGTCTTGTTGTTGGTGTACAGAAATGCAACTGATTTCTGTGCACTGATTTTATATCCTGACACTTTACTGAATTCCTGTACAAGTTCTAGCAGTTTTGGAGTGGAGTCTTTTGGGTTTTCCACATATAGTATCATATCATCTGCGAAGAGTGATAGTTTGACTTCTTCTTTACCAATTTGGATGCCTTTAATTTCTTTTTGTTGTCTGATTGCTGAGGCTAGGACTTCTAGTACTATGTTGAATAGCAGTGGTGATAATGGACATCCCTGCCGTGTTCCTGACCTTAATGGAAAAGCTTTCAGTTTTTCTCCATTGAGAATGATATTTGCGGTGGGTTTTTCATAGATGGCTTTGATAATATTGAGGTATGTGCCCTCTATCCCTACACTTTGAAGAGTTTTGATCAGGAAGGGATGCTGTACTTTGTCAAATGCTTTTTCAGCATCTATTGAGAGTATCATATGGTTCTTGTTCTTTCTTTTATTAATGTGTTGTATCACATTGATTGATTTGCGGATGTTGAACCAACCCTGCAGCCCTGGAATAAATCCCACTTGATCGTGGTGAATAATCCTTTTAATGTACTGTTGAATCCTATTGGCTAGTATTTTGGCGAGAATTTTTGCGTCTGTGTTCATCAAGGATATTGGTCTGTAGTTCTCTTTTTTGGTGGGATCCTTGTCTGGTTTTGGGATCAAGGTGATGCTGGCCTCATAGAATGAGTTTGGAAGTTTTCCTTCCATTTCTATTTTTTGGAACAGTTTCAGGAGAATAGGAATGAGTTCTTCTTTAAATGTTTGGTAGAATTCCCCTGGGAAGCCGTCTGGCCCTGGGCTTTTGTTTGTTTGGAGATTTTTGATGACTGTTTCAATCTCCTTACTGGTTATGGGCCTGTTCAGGTTTTCTATTTCTTCCTATTTCAGTTGTGGTAGTTTATATGTCTCTAGGAATGCATCCATTTCTTCCAGATTGGCCAATTTGTTGGCGTAGAGTTGCTCATAGTATGTTCTTATAATTGTCTGTATTTCTTTGGTGTTAGTTGTGATCTCTCCTCTTTCATTCATGATTTTATTGATTTGGGTCCTTTCTCTTTTCTTTTTGATGAGTCTGGCCAGGGGTTTATCAATCCTATTGATTCTTTCAAAGAACCAGCTCCTAGTTTCATTGATTTTTTCTATTGTTTTTTTGGTTTCTATTTCATTGATTTCTGCTCTGATCTTTATGATTTCTCTTCTCCTGCTGGGTTTAGGGTTTCTTTCTTGTTCTTTCTCCAGCTCCTTTACGCGTAGGGTTAGGTTGTGTACTTGAGACCTTTCTTGTTTCTTGAGAAAGGCTTGTACCGCTATATATTTTCCTCTCAGGACTGCCTTTGCTGTGTCCCACAGATTTTGAACTGTTGTGTTTTCATTATCATTTGTTTCCATGAATTTTTTCAATTCTTCTTTAATTTCCTGGTTGACCCATTCATTCTTTAGAAGGATGCTGTTTAGTCTCCATGTATTTGGGTTCTTTCCAGCTTTCGTCTTGTGATTGAGTTCTAGCTTCAGAGCATTGTGGTCTGAAAATATGCAGGGAATAATCCTAATCTTTTGATACCGGTTGAGACCTGATTTGTGACCCAGGATGTGATCTATTCTGGAGAAGGTTCCATGTGCACTAGAGAAGAATGTGTATTCTGTTGCTTTGGGATGAAATGTTCTGAATATATCTGTGATGTCCATCTGGTCCAGTGTGTCATTTAAGGCCTTTATTTCCTTGTTGATCTTTTGCTTGGATGATCTGTCCATTTCAGTGAGGGGAGTGTTCAAGTCCCCTACTATTATTGTATTATTATTGATGTGTTTCTTTGATTTTGTTATTAATTGGTTGATATAGTTGGCTGCTCCCACGTTAGGGGCATAGATATTTAAAATGGTTAGATCTTCTTGTTGGACAGACCCTTTGAGTAGGATATAGTGTCCTTCCTCATCTCTTATTATAGTCTTTGGCTTAAAATCTAATTGATCTGATATAAGGATTGCCACCCCAGCTTTCTTCTGATGCCCATTAGCATGGTAAATTGTTTTCCACACCCTCACTTTCAATCTGGAGGTGTCTTCGCGTCTAAAATGAGTTTCTTGTAGGCAACATACTGATGGGTTTTGTTTTTTTATCCATTCTGATACCCTGTGTCTTTTGATTGGGGCATTTCGCCCATTAACATTCAGGGTAACTATTGAGAGATATGAATTTAGTGCCATTAGTAGCCTGTAAGGTGACTGTTACTGTATATTGTCTCTGTACCTTTCTGATCTACTACTTTTAGGCTCTCTCTTTGCTTAGAGGACCCCTTTCAATATTTCCTGGAGACCTGGTTTGGTGTTTGCAAATTCTTTCAGTTTTTGTTTGTCCTGGAAGATTTTGATCTCTCCTTCTATTTTCAATGATAGCCTAGCTGGATAGAGTATTCTTGGCTGCATGTTTTTCTCGTTGAGTGCTCTGAATATATCATGCCAGCTCTTCCTGGCCTGCCATGTCTCTGTGGATAAGTCTGCTGCCAATCTAATATTTTTACCATTGTATGTTACAGACTTCTTTTCTCGGGCTGCTTTCAGGATTTTCTCTTTGTCACTAAGACTTGTCAATTTTACTATTAGGTGACGGGGTGTGGACCTATTCTTGTTGACTTTGAGGGGGGTTCTCTGCATCTCCTGGATTTTGATGCTTGTTCCCTTTGCCATATTAGGGAAATTCTCTCCAATGATTCTCTCCAATAGACCTTCTGCTCCCCTCTCTGTTTCTTCTTCTTCTGGAATCCCAATTATTCTAATGTTGTTTCGTCTTATGGTGTCACTTATCTCTCGAATTCTCCCCTCATGGTCCAGTAGCTGTTTGTCCCTCTTTTGCTCGGCTTCCTTATTCTCTGTCATTTGATCTTCTATATCACTAATTCTTTCTTCTGCCTCATTGATCCTAGCAGTGAGAGCCTCCATTTTTTAATTGCACCTCATTAATAGCTTTTTTGATTTCAACTTGGTTAGATTTTAGTTCTTTAATTTCTCCAGAAAGGGCTTTAATATCTCCAGAGAGGGTTTCTCTAATATCTTCCATGCCTTTTTCGAGCCCGGCTAGAATGTTCAGAATTGTCATTCTGAACTCTTGATCTGACATAGTACCAATGTCTGTGTTGATTAGGTCCCTAGCCTTCGGTACTGTCTCTTGTTCTTTTGTTTGTGGTGATTTTTTCCGCCTTGTCATTTTGTCCAGATAAGAGGATATGAAGGAGCAAATAAACTACTAATAGGGTGGCAAAGACCCCGGAAAAATGCGCTGTAACCAAATCAGAAGAGACCCCAAATTGTGGGGGGGAGAAAGGGGATAAAAAACAGGTTCGGAAAAAAAAAAGAAAAAAAAAAAAGAAAAGAAAAAAATTTAAAAAATAAAACAAATAAAAAAATATAAAAAAGAAAGAAAAAATATATATATTTAGATGAACTAGTCAAAAAACTTTAAAAAAGAAAAGGGTAAAAGTTTTAAAAAAATTTAGCAGAAGAAGAAAAAAGAAAAAAGAAAAAAAAATTGAAAAAAGAAAAAAAAATTGAATAAAGAAAAAAAAATTGAAGTAGCCGCAAGACTAAAGAATCATGGGGAGAAAGCCATGAGTTCCGTGCTTTGCTTTCTCCTCCTCTGGAATTGTTCTGCTGTCTTAGGAATTGAATCTGCTTTCTCCTTGATAGATGAACTTCATCCTGGCTGGATATTTTGTTGATCTTCTGGGGGAGGGGCCTGTTGTAGTGATTCTCAAGTGTCTTTGCCCGAGGCGGGATTGCACCGCCCTTACCGGCGGCCAGACTAAGTAATCGGCTCGCGTTCGCTTTTGGGAGCTTCTGTTCCCTGAACGCTTTCCGTAGAGTTCCGGAGGACGGGAATGAAAATGGCGGCCTCCCAGTCTCCGGCCCGGAGGAGCCGAGAGCCTGGGGCCCCACTCCTCAGTGCGCCCCCAGAGGACAGCACCCAATCACTCCCGTATCCCCAGCCTCTAGCCGCGCTCCGAGCTCACCCAGCCCGCGACCAGTTCAAGGTAACCCCGAGCTGAGAGTTCAGTCCTCGGCTCTGTCTTTGCAGCCGGTTTCTCCGTTCTAATACCTGCGAGCTCTCCGACACTCTGACACCCCCGATCCTTCTGTGACCTTGCGGGGCCTGGGGCCACGCTGGCCCCGCGTGGGCTTCACCCCGGTTTAGCCCCTGGAGCAATGTCCCTCAGTGGAACAGACTTTTAAAAGTCCTGATTTTGTGCTCCGTTCCTCCGCCGCTTGCCGGGAGCCGGCCCCTCCCCCCGCGGTCTATCTTCCCGTCGTTTTAGATTCACTTCTCCGCCAGTCCTACCTTTCAGAAAGTGGTTGATTTTCTGTTTCTAGAGTTGCTGTTCTTCTTCTCTTCGCTCTCCCGTTGGATTTGTAGGTGTTTGCAATGTTTAGATAAGCTATCGAGCTGATCTCCTGTTACCTGATGTAGTCTCAGGCTGCTACTTCTCCGCCATCTTGACTCCCACCCTGGGTCCCCTCTCTTTTCTTTTGGATTAGTGTGGCCAGTGGTTTATCCATCTTATGATTCTTTCAAAAAACCAGTTTCTAGTGTTGTTGATGTATTCTACTGTGTCTCTAGTTTCTATCTCATTGATCTCTGCTCTTATCTTGATTACTTCCCTTCTTGTGTGTGGGTTTGGTTTAAATTGTTGTTGAGGGGCGCCTGGGTGGCTCAGTGGGTTAAGCCGCTGCCTTCAGCTCAGGTCATGATCTCAGGGTCCTGGGATCGAGTCCCGCATCTGGCTCTCTGCTCAGCGGAGAGCCTGCTTCCCTTCCTCTCTCTCTGCCTGCCTCTCTTGTGATTTCTCTCTGTCAAATAAATAAATAAAATCTTTAAAAAAAAAAAAAAAAAATTGTTGTTGATTCTCCAGTTCTTTAAAGTGTAAAGAGAGCTGGTATATTCTGGATTTTTCAATTTTTTTGAGGGAGACTTGGATGGCTATGTATTTTTCCCCTTAGGACTGCCTTTGCCATATCCCATAGGTTTTGGACTGAAGGTTTTCATTCTCATTGATTTCCATGAATTGTTTAAGTTATTCTTTGATTTCCTGTTTGATCCAAACATTCTTAAGCAGGGTGGTCTTTAGCTTCCAAGTGTTTGTGTTCCTTCCAAACTTTTTCTTGTTGTTGAGTTCCAGTTTCAAAGCATTGTGGTCTTAGAATATGCAGGGAATAATCTCAATCTTTTAGTATCAGTTGAGTCCTGATTTATGACCCAGTATGTGGTCTATTCTGGGGAAAACTCCATGTGTGCTCGAGAAGAATGAATATTCTGTTGTTCTGAGGTGGAATGTTCTGTATATATCTATGAAATCCATCTGGTCCAATGTACCATTCAATGCTCTTTTTTTTTTTTATTGATTTTCTGCTTGGATGATCTGTTACTGAGAGTGATGTGTTAAGATCCCCTACTATTGATGTATTCATATCAATATGGCTCTTTATCTGGATTAACAGTTGTCTTATGTAGCTTTCTGTTCCTGTATTGGAGGCATAAATATTTACAATTGTTAGATCTTCTTGGTGGATAGACCCTTTAAGAATGATGTAGTCTCCTTCATTATCTCTGACTACAGTCTTTAATTTAAAATCTAATTTAACTGATATGGGAATCACTACCCCAGCTTTCTTTTGAAGTCCACTGGCATGAAAGATACTTCTCTATCCCTTCGCTTTCAGTCTGGATATATCCTTAGGTTCCAAATAGGTCTCTTTTAGACAACATTTGGACATTGACATTTGACTCTTTTAGACAACACTGGACATAACAACATTAGACAACATTTAGAGAATATTCATTTTATCCAATCTGCAACCCTATGCCATTTTATGGAGTGTTTAGGTCGTTCACATTGAGAGTGATTATTGAAAGATATGTTTTATTGAAGTGAAGTTTTATTGAAATGAAGCATAAGGAATAAACGGAATACATTGAGAAATGGATAGGAGAAGTGAGTGGGGGGAAATCAGAGGGGGAGACAAACCATAAGAGACTGTGGACTCTGAGAAACAAACTGAGGATTTTGGAGGGGAAGGGAGTGGGGGGTTGGGCAAACCTGGTGGTGGGTATTATGGAGGGCATGTATTGCATGGATCACTGGGTGTGGTACATAAACAGTGAATTTTGGAACACTGAAAAAATTAAATTAAAAAAAATCCTACTACTGGTTTTGTTACCATTTTTTTAGATATTTTTCTGCACAAGAACAAAAGACTAATTCCTGAATA
Source organism: Meles meles (assembly GCF_922984935.1). NCBI lineage: Eukaryota > Metazoa > Chordata > Mammalia > Carnivora > Mustelidae > Meles > Meles meles. The sequence continues at coordinate 74,543,665 of NC_060069.1, forward strand.
TTCTGTCCCATCAGAATGTTATTTTCTTAGGATGACATTGACTAAGGCTATTTTAAAATTCTATGTATTCACCTAAATGTAACTCACTCTTCCCCCTACTGTACTTTCATGTACAGTAATAAGCAACTCACCTTTTAAGGCTTCCTCTTGTGTGTATAACATGCTTTTATGTGTTCATGTGGCTAGATAGGGACTTTTGTCAGGAGGGACCACTGGGAAGGCTTTGGAACCAAAATTTAGACTCTGACCAATACTGAGCCTCTGCTTTGGAGGTCACCCTCAACTAGGTACAAATAAATGGATATTTGATTTTTCATTTTTTATTGTCCCTCTCATGTTTAGCTCCTAGAGAAACTCAGTAGAGGTATAGCTTTGCAAAGGATTCAATGCTATCTGTTTTATTGACTAAAATAGTATTTTACCATATCAGCAAATTACTCTAAATCTTGATATATAGTGTGTATTTGTTATGATAAACATTACTAATTTTGTGTTTGTTAGTATTAAATCAGAAGGCTTTAAGTTCCCTTCCATTCTTGAATTACTTGCAAAACCATACACCAAACAAATTGTTTCAAATGTACCCTGAAATGACTAATGGTCAAATTTTTAAATAAATACACTTTGAAATACAAAATAAATATATATTTAATGATAAATATTTTGCAGAAGAAGAAAACATGAAGCAGGTGATGAAAATCATTCATATTAAAATTATCTAGGGCACCTGGGTGGCTCAGTGGGTTAAAGCCTCTGCCTTCAACTCGGGTCATGATCCTAGGGTCCTGGTATCAAGGCCCACATTGGGCTCTCTGCTCAGCAGGGAGCCTGCTTTCTCCTCTCTCTCTGCCTGCTCCTCTGCCTACTTGTGATCTTTGTCTGTCAAATAAGTAAATAAAATCTTAAAAAAAAATGATCCAAAACAAACAGTTTTTGAATTTGAAACATTTGTTTGTTTGTTTGTAATTTGCTGGCTTTTATTTGATTAGAAAAACAAAACATATGTTATTTATATATTTGTTAATTCAATATATAATGAAAAATTTCTTATGCCATTAAAAGTTCTTCATAAATGCCTTTCCTGGTTCTGTAATAGTTTAACAAATAGTAAAAATTCATTTAATAATTCTATTATGGACAGTTAGCTATTTTCCCTAAATTTGCCATTAGAAATAATTTTTGTCTGCATTTCCAGCTATTGGAAATGATTATCCAAAATTAATCTACTGATTTAAGTATTTTAAGGCTCTTGAAATATTGGCCACTAGCCAAATAAGTAGCCAGTAGTTATGTATGAAAGTATTTAATTTATCAAAAATTCATTCAGCATAAATTCTTAGTGTGAAAATAGTAACTTAAGTGATGTTAAAAATAATTTGCATTGTTAACATTTTCTTAATCCTATTATTATTCCCAAATGTATTGTCTTTATTTTGGATGCCATTTGTATAGGACATTTATAAACATTTATAAATTGCTATTATCAATACAAATCTTTCATTGCTATATAATGGAGGGTTATAGTATAGCTCAAACACAAAATCAGTATATCAATTTAAGTGGTGCAGCAATGTGAATTTGTCACATACTGCCAACTGGAGGGAGTAATATCACATTAATTTTATTTTTCTAAGTGAAATGAAGTCTGTTCTGAGATCTTATTCTAATAGCTTGTAGAAATTCAGTGGCCATCACTTTTGGGGTTCTTTCTCCTACCCAGAATTTTATAAAAAGTTCAAGGATCTTGCCTAGTTCAGAACTAAGAAGCAGAGAGCAATTTGGTTATGTTTATAAGGCTTGGCCTACCCCCTGGATTAACAGGAAGTATTACACAATTTTCCTCCCAGATTCCTGAGTTCTTGTTGCCTCGGGCATAAAAAGAAACATGTCTGACCAAGCTTGACCCCCTAAGAGTAAGCCTGTCTCCGTTTCTTAAACAAAATGTGTCTCCCTGACACTACTATGAACTACATTTATCCCTTTCTTAAGAGTGGACTCTCTTGATGGATGTGGGTTACCAGAAAGTGTCTATTTCCCCTAAAGTAAGGAGAAAAAGAGGTGTATAAACTTCCCTAAACTTCAAACTGCTGACTCTGAGATGTTCACATTACTATGGGTCAGAGCTCCCCATCAAAATCAGTTTCATTGCATCAAACCTTTGAGTCTTAACCATTTGTTAAGGTACCAAGATGTATTCAACTAAGCAATTGGCTTCTGAGAGTTTATAAATGTCCTCAAACTCTAACCTCTGTGACTAGTCGTCTATGCAGTTTCCTGGTGCCTCTGAAGTTGTCATGGCTTTCCTTACTCAGAAAGGTGGGTTTTTTTTCCCCCTTTCACGCCTTCAGCAACTAGAAAAATCAGAAGACAATCTTTTAATAAGGTGGAACTTGAAGAAGATTGCTATACTCAGTATTAACCAAGTCACACACGTTCTAGGTAGAATTAATTTTCTTGCATCTAAAACTCCCAGGTTCAGTGTCCTCTATTGTCTTTATATATTTAATATAATCACATTTTCTCCAGCTCTGGTAAAACATTAGGAAATTAATCTTTGGTTCTCTCATGTTTACTATGCATTAAAAAAGTTTGTTTTAACATGATTAGATATTCAGTCACCGCTGCTGAATACTTTTGTGTTTTGAGTACTTATAGCTAGGTTACAAATTTGAAACTAAAGACATCCCATCAAAGTGTCATCCCTTCCTCCTACACATATTTCCATTTTGGCAGAACAAGAAAACACTACCTTTTGGATATTTTCCTTAACATATATTTAAATAAAATTTTAAATCTTTCCACTAAGCTCGTGAAAAATTCAATGTCTTCCCTTACGTGGTGGTGATATTTTCAGGAGTCTCATGCTGTCATGTCCATGTATGGAAAGCTCCTGTGTCATGAGTCTACACCAGATGTCTCTGGTATATCCATTTTCAAATGTTCCAGGCCTCCTGAATCTCAGGTGGCTCCTTTTCTTTTGGGTCAAGCCTAGATCTTTAGGTCAAACAGAAACTTTGTAAAATAACTATGCTCTAGACTCCTTAATTATACAAAACCTGTTTCTCTCTACATCCTTGGAACACTGCAAGAAAGTGAATTATAGCTCTGTTCTCACATGGACATTCCCAGTCTTGAGAAAATCTCTAAAAACTGACCTCACCTAAAGCCATTTCTGCACTTCTGACTTAAAGTTCTCATCTTCCTTACCTCACCCTTCTGAAAGTATCCTATGTTTTCTTAACACATGCTAAAAGCTCATTAAAATTAGAGGAAGTTCTGTATTTTTTAACTAACATTGATTTTTTTCTCTTTGCTCTAATGGAATTTATATATTCCTAGTTCGGTGATTAGTTTTAACTGTTTCTGAGTTCAGGCAGATCTTGAATTGAAATTTGATTCCAATATTTATTTTCAAATAACTTCTCAAATTCTCAGCTATTAAGTTAAAATGATCACAGGATGATTAGGAACATTGTAGAGATGATAGGTGTGATTTATATAGCCCAGGGCATGACACACAGTATAAGCAATACATATTAACAATTACTATAGTCACTGTCACTAACATTTTAATATGAAATAAAAGATGAATATTATATGGAAAACTTTCTCTTAATTTTTTAAAATTTACAATCTAAATTTTTATTTTTCATTTATCTGGTAACTTATTTGTCTGGCGTTCTTTTCACTGCTCTAAATCAGGTTTAGAACCCTGAATCAAGTTAAGAACTTAGTAAGCATTTATTAAATATTGGTTGATTTTATGAATAGTCATATGCTTTCAATAAGAGAAATCTAAATGGGGGTGAGGGTTGGAGAAAATTTTCTTCAATTTCTTCATTCAGGTGTGAACTAACATAGGCCGTGAGGCAAATCAAAACATGTGTATCTTTATCCTCTTGGAATAAGTTAAGAAAAAAACCCTAGTAACCAGCAAATAGAGCACAACTTATTTCACTAAATTATCCTGTCACAATGACAGACATTTTCAAAAGCTAGAGAGCATGTCATCAAATACATCAAAGTCCATGTGTCATTCATGGTAAAATTGACTTTGACGTTGTTTATTTGGACTCCAGACACTTTGCTTTCATGATTCTGGCTTCATCTACATCTGGACATTGGAGGGTGGATGTGTAATTCTTGTAACACTGTCATCCTCTTGTCACACTATTCCGTTCCCATGATCAAGCTGCGTCTATTCACAAATCCCAAAATACTTTGAAAGTGGAGAATATATTTTAAATGGAAAAATAATGCATTTGGTAACAATTGATCAAGTAAAGCAGATTTTAATGTTTCAGCGTTACCTGTTGGCATCACAGAGCCATGATTATGGACAGAGCTACAACTACAAAAGAGATAAGAGGTGATACCCAAATATTATCCTTCCAATTCTTCTCAAAGGAAGCAATTTTGAGAGTGAATATGATAAGATGTGAAACCTACTGGCCAGTGGTACAGGGACAAGAAAGACAACAGCAGCCTTGGTCTGGAAGTCCAAAGATGACAAAATGTCTGTTCTTCAGGATGTAACAAATTATCTTTTTCTTGGTAAAATGGAAAGATGTTTGCAAATACTACCTGGTATACTACACTGTACTTGTATTTTTCTGACTCATGGTTCTTCTAAAATTCCAATTATGGCATATTTTAGAAATCTGAATTTTAAATGTTTCATAACTGTGAATAAGAGACAGTTTGACAATCTTTTAATCTAAATAAAGTAAATCTTCTTAATGAGTCAAAAGGCAGTCAAGTGATACTAAGGATATTTTAAAAATAGAATTAATTGGTAAATTTTTCTTAGAATGATTTTTTTAAACACACAAATACAAATACTTTTGCAGCAATTATAAAATTTGTTATAAAGACAACAGTGTTTATAGTACTTTCATATTTGGACAAAACATAGTACTTTCATATTTGAACAAAAGGTTTAATGGGATTTAAAATGTATGGTGGAAATTATAGCTATCATTTATATAGAGAATTAATTTACAAGTATTTTATACAACATGAAATTACAAAATTAAGAAATTATTTTTTTTCTATCTAGGCTAGTTATTATCTTTTTAAAGCCATTATTATCATTCAGCTAACCAAACACCTACACTTTCAGATAATGCAGGAATTCTGGTGACTTAAGATTATACTATTAGCATATATCTTTTTATGTATAATTTATGACTCTGAAAGTTTAACTTTTTTTCTTTCTTCTTGGACTCTAAGCATAGTGTTCAATTTCAACTAATCCTTTCATCTTCTTTCAATCTAGATTGTGAAGGTCGAGCTGAATATAATATTCCTTATAAAATCAGAACCAAGGTCAGCCTTTGAATTTTATGATCAAAATTTCCCACAGGAGAGAAGACTAAGACCTGGGAATCAATCCAGCCTCTGAAACTACCGTGAGCTAATTACTGAACACTCTTCTCTGAAGGTCCTGGTTTGAAAAATAAAATAAATTCTATGATAAAAATTTTATAGCTGCAAGTACAATTTAAAAATAGTAACCAAGTGATTTCTTTAAGTTGTGATAATTTAAGTAGTTTTGTGCAAAAAGGACCACATTGCGTCTTTAGCAATTATTTGGATCCTTTACTCTGGATTCAATGCCTTTGTAAGCCCATGCACAGCATTTTGACATGACATGTCCATTTATGCTTCCTTGTCATTTTGTTTAAACAAGTTCAGAATGGATTCTCTTCTTAATTGAATTTTAAAGAAAAATTCTTAAATCATCATATTTACTTATTTTTTCTAGTTTTATTGAAAAACAGTTCACATACATCATGGTATAACGCTTAAGGCATACAGTATGATGGTTTGATTTATATATATTATGAAATGTTTACCATAGTCGGTTCAGTTAACATCCCTCTTCCCATACACACACACACGCACACACACACACAAATTTTTAAAAAAAGAAAAGAAAAAAATATTCTGATGAAAACTCTTAGGATTTGTTCTACTAGCTACTTTCTTAAATATCATACAGAAGTATTAGGTATAGTCATCATGTTGTACATTACATCCCTAGGACTTATTTGTCTAATACTTGGAAGTTTTTATCTTTTGACCACTTTCCTCCAAATCTCCCTTCCTGTACCCTCTGCCTCTGGTAACTACAAATCTGTTCTCTTTTGCTATGAATTTGTTTTTCTTTGGTTGGTTGGCTTGGTTTTGTTGTTAGATTCCACATATAAGTGAGAGCATATATTTTTGTCTTTCTCTGACTTACTTCATTTAGTATAATAACTTTAGGGTCCATCTATGTTGTCCCAAATGGCAGTATTTTCTGCTTTTTATTGCTGAATAATATTCCTTGCATATATATGTATGTACCACAACTCCTTTACCCATTCATCCATCAATGGACACTTGGTTGTCCAAACTGTGTCTTGTAAATAATGCTGCAATGAACTTGGAGGTGCAGATACCTTTTCAAGTTAGTGTTTTTACTCTTTTTTGGATATATTCCGATAAGTAGAATTGCTAGATCATATGGTAGTTCTATTTCTAATTCTTTGAGGATCCTTCATACTGTTTTCCATAGTTTCATTCTTCTACATGTGAATATCTAATTATCCCAACAACATTTTTTTGAAGAAACCATCTTTTTTCCTTTGAGTATTCTTTGCTCCCTTGTAAGATATTAATTGACTATATATGCTTGGGTTTATTTCTGGAGTCTTGATTCTAGCCCATTGGTCTTGTGAAAATAAATAAAGGAAACCTAATCATACTGGAGCTGGGAAACACTGAAGGGAGAGCTCACACACATTGCAACTTGCTGTAAAACACATATCTTGAATTTCCCAATTGGAAGCTTACTTTACATGCCTCAGCAAGAGGAAAGAATTTCTCACATAGCAGTCATCCAGAGATCCAGCAGGGATCAAGTTAATGATTTACAAGTACTGTATGATATTCAAATTTCAGAATACTGCATATTTTATTTTTCCATTGCCTTATTGGTGGTCATTTAGTTTATTGAGATTTTCATTATTAGAAAGAATTCCTCACTGATTAATCTTGAATACATATCCTTACACATATACTCAAGAGTAATTTCAGTATATCTGCTTGAAAGTAGTGTTCATTTTTATTATGTAGTGGTCTTGGCTCTCCAACGTGATGGGGCCAACAAATAATTCTTCTATTTTATATGAAAGATAATGTTTCTCTATATTTATCATCAGTTTTTAACACTTTATGAAAGTTTTATAAAATTTTAATTTAAGAAAATTTTATAGATTGACTGATATTTGTTTTAGTTTGTCTTTTCCAGATTACCAAAGAAGTTGAATAAATTCTGATATATTAGTAAGCAATAAGATTTCTTCATATATATATATATATATATATATATATCTTTTGCTGACTTGTAAAAGTTATTTATATATACCCAATAGTAAATATTTGTTTGTTTTCTTTGTTGCAAATAACTTTTCATGGCTAGGATTATCTTTCAAATTACTTCTGCTTTTTTTTCATATTATAAAAGATAATTTAATGTAAACAAATGTCAATATTTATTTTCATGAGTTGTAGTCAATGTTCGGAATTGAGATCACTGGCCTCCATACAACTTGATCATCAGGATTAAGAGCCCAGATCAGCTATGTCAGCATGACAACTATTTATTTCAGCAAATTCTTGCCCAGAAAGCTAAGGTTATAAATGAGTAAATCACTTTATTGTCAGCAAACCAATTTGTGTAACTGGACAAACTCTTATTAGAAGAATAGAAAGCTAAGCTAAGCAAACACCTCACTTATGAAACAATAATTTACTTATCAAAATTTTGCTTCACTATCCTCAGTTCACAGTGTTCATCAATTTTACACTATTATATCGCTGACTTGGCCTGATTCCAACCAGTTTCTCACCTTGAAACTTCAAACCACTCGAGAACAGACTCAAGGATGTGTTATTATCTTTCATGACCAACCAATTTCTTCTAAGAATTATTAAGACTGTCAAAATGGTGTCCTCTCTTAATAAAATAAATTCAATAAACTTAATTTGCTTGAGTATTCAATTATGTTTTGTGATTTTCTGGGGAACCAAACAGTTAACAATCCTGGAAGTCACACTGAGATCCCAACAAGGCACCCTTACTTTTATACTTCAGAATTCCCAACATGGAAGCTATAATCCTTTATAACACCCAAATGGTCTTAGTGGGACACAATAAGACAGTGAGGTTAAGGGAAATAAGTGCTTTGTGTTGGGTTCCCAATTCCTTTTAGCAAGCTTGCAAATATTTTCCTAGAAATGAGCAGCACTTTTAGAAATCCTTGATTACTGATCAGATATAAAAACTCTTGTTATGAGCAGAAACCAGCCTAATTAGTAATAACATGACTATCTGTTCTTGCCACATTTTGGGGTGAGTCATTAAGATGAATGTCATAGAGAAAAGGATGTACCTAGGACCAATATGACCATCTCTCAAGCTGGATGTAAAAACATGAATTTAGATTTCAACAGACCATTGTTCTTTACAGACAAATTTTCCCTTGTGAGAAATCTCATCTTGTTTTGTCCCTTACAGTCTGGTCGGGAAGGAACATCCTCTCTAAAAATCCTGTCTGCCAGGAATTGAAAATTCGTCAGGTCTGTACCAGAGGAAGCAAGCCATATTCAGTTAGAGGTCTGAGAATTAAGATACACCAACAATAGTCAATGAACAATTTCTAGACCCTCATAGGTCTATCTTCAAAATTGTGTACACTTTGTGTCAGAATGGTACCTTTTTTTTTTTAACATTTCACTGAAAACTTTTTATTGATCTTTTGGGTAATATATTTTATCTTTTGGTTAATAATATATTTTGGATAAATAATATCTTTTGGGTAATATAGAAATGGTAATATATTTTCCAGAAAACATGTTCCTGTCATGCTTCTGCAGGAACCAGTGCATGGCCTCTTCCTTGTTGATTCTGTTGCTGTGTTTGGACAAAATGCAGCCTATCAGTGCTTTTTGTCTGTGATGGTGAAACCTGGCCTACTCAGAATCCCACAGAAATCCAGGCTGAAGATACCAATGTTTGGGTCATATTTGATCTGCAGATTGATGTGTTCCTGATCTTCAAATGAAAGATTCTATTATTGTAGAAGTTGTTTCTGTTAATTCAAACATAGGCACCTTTAGACCTTTCTCCAAGATTTCCTTTGCCTTGACCCCATGGAATGTGCAGTGAACAATAAACTTTTCATTTTTGTTGATGCCAAAGGATTTGATGCTGTATCTGGCTTTGGAGAACACAGGGGTCTGACCTGTGAGCTGTCCCAGCACCTTGGGTGCCAGAGTCAGTCTGTCTCCACTCTCTCTCACCCCACAGATGCTGAGGCAGAACTTGTGACTGGGAAGTTCCCATATGGAGTTCTCCTTTTCACCTTGATCTTGTGCCATGATGGAGAACGAGAAGAGCCAGATTACTGCTTGTTAAACATACTCAAACTGTGGCTCTAGTTTTTGCACTTAGCTTTAAAAATGGTATCACATCAAGCATTCAATAAATATTAACTGAATGAGTGAAAAAAAAATAAAAATAAAAATGGTATCAAATCACCAAAGATAATTGAGAATTAAATGCCCCTTTGGAAATCTTTCAATATGAATGAATTTTTCTTTTGAGAACTAATTATAAGGAAGGAGAAGGGGTGTAAAATCCCAAATATCCAATGATCTGCATTTTTATGTGAAAGTTCTTAATAAAATTCAGATTCCAGATTGTTTCAATGAAATATATGTTATGAAATTATAAATATACAAAGTTCTATATCTCCTACACTACTCAAGACACAACTTGAACACAATGGCCTTTATTAGTGGCTAACATTTCATAACCCTCTTTAATAACCTATTTTCTTTTCATTTTCTCAGACCAGAAACTTCCACAGCTTAATTACTTAAAATTAATCTCTCTTTGAAACAGGGAAGATCCTTATGGTTAACTTTAAGCCCTGGCCTCATTCTCTGCTGAGAACTATTATCTGAGAATTTTTAAAATTCAGAATATATATAATTCAACACTTCTAAATCTATAACAATTGGTTCATATCCTAATAACAATCTCAGGTTTTTTTTTAAAGATGTACAAAGATAGAGTGGGAAGATTCTGAGGGTGATTTATAAGACAATAAATCACATAGAACATCAGAGAGATTTGAAAAATCTGAATGTAGGACAACATCTTTTGAAAGCTTTATCCAGAGTCACTTTCTATAAAAATAGATTGAACTCTAATTCAATCCTATAGGTAAGAAAAAATGAACCTACTGGAGACTTCTGGAATAAGTTAACAAACCACAAAGCATTCAGGAGTAGATTTCGAAGAAGATGTGACATTGTCTTTCTTTTCACTTTTTATAATCAGGCTTAAGCCACAATTAAATGCATTTAATCTGCAGACTAAAACTAGATTGGTAAATGGTCCAGTTGCCATATACCTAACTTCTCACTGGGTATTTCCAAAGAGCTTTAAAACAAAAACAGATCCCATCCATTAAGCCTCTGAGAAGGGAACATTATGATAAAGACATTTGAGCATACTGTAAGCAACAAGGACATTAGAGAAATAGTTGTGCTGCGCTAAGAATCTTGCAGACTAAAATAGAGTTGGTGACCAATAAAAGTTCTCCAAAAAGATATTTGGAACTTTATTTCTTATTTTTCTTTACTGTCACGCAGCTTTCTTGCTATGAGTTATTTTAATAAGTCAGTGAATGATGAATCAACCAGGAAATGATTTCTTGGACAATAATATCACAACATGGTAGGTAATCAAAAATCTAATACCTCTTCTGGTTTTGGAAAATATGGAGTAGTTGCATTATTTCTATCTCTCTGACTAAGTAAAGCTAAAAACCCTGGATGTTATATACAAAACAAATAAGAAGAGACTGTTAAGGACAACAAGAAGAAAGTAGATTGACTGGAAACCCTGCAATGTGAGGAAAAACATAATGGTGCTTCTGTTGTGTTTTCTTTTTGCCTCCTATATATTTCTGACTGTTTGAAAGACCACAAGTAGGAGTTGTAATTGGCACCAAAAGAAGTTTCAAGAAATGTTTGTAGAATCATATAAGAATCATAAGCAGCAGCCTAGAAATACAGAAAAATGTTTACAATTAACACACACACACACACACACACACACACAGAGGGCCTAGTAAAGAATCTAGACTTTCACTCATGGTAATGAGGAACCTCCCACTTCCCCACTGTGGTGATGTCAGTGGAGGCTGAGAAGATAGCCTGATTTACCAATGCTCAGTGGCGATTGATATTTTTCTGGGTAATTGTTTTTGTATTTTATATTGTTTTTGTATTTGTACAAAACAAATTACCTAATATTTTTCCAATGTCTCCTGTTTCAATTCTAATATTATTTATATCATATATATAATATATATGATATACATTTTGTCATAAATTTGCTTTACATTGAGTCATTTTCTAGAAAGGGCTTTATTTTGATCTCCTGTAATTGTTTTGTTTTCCACATTCACTCATATTTTCTTTTATACATACTTAATACATTTTAGATTCATAAACATTATACTTAGACTTAATGAATTGAATTAAGCATTAGTTGGGAAAATGTTTAGAGATAATAGTAAAAACCATTTAATAAGCCATGTAATAATTAAATGAGACTTCAGTTTTCCCTTATTCTCAGGAAGATTGGAGATAGAGGAGGTAATGTAATCAAGAGGGCAACAAATTATTTCCAATGTCAGTCTGTCTCACAAGCAGACCGACTAGAAACTATTCATAGACAAGATGCCATTTTGAAAATCCCAGAACCCAGGGATGGGGATGAAGCATTCTCCTGGATCACAAAGACTGAGAAGGACCACTTAGAAGGATGAGAGTAGAACAGCTATGCTTGGACCATATCACTCCACCCCCAGGCTGGCACAGTAGGGCACTGAGATGCTTCCCCGCGACACTCTCTTACATCCTCCCCCTGACCGGTACATGCCTATGGTTTCTCCAGTGGAAAAAGAGAGCACAAGGTGGATATGCATGTCCTCAGCATTGTTGGATGCTTCCTGGGAGGCCCATTTGGGTTTTGCTTTCACCAGGGAAATCTGGAACTATCCCACTGGGGATCAGATAGAGATGGAGATGGTAGTGGAGCTTATAGCAATCAGTACCCAGATCCTGCTGGACCAGATCAGGACCAGATCCAGATCAGGACTAAGTTCCTACTTGCACCTGTGTCCAAGCAGAGACCCTTGTCAGAGGTTCCTTGAAGTGAGAATGCTGGATCAGATGATAGTTCTATTTTTATTTTTTTGTATAATCTTCATGCTGTTTTCTACAGTGGCTATATCATTTTATATTCCAACCAATAGTGTAATGATTTCCAATTTCTCCACAACCTTGCTTACTCTTATTATCTTGAAAAAATCTTTTTAGGCCCATGTGCTGAAATTTATTCTCTTCCTCCCTACCTGGACCAGTGGAAAAGAATGCCTATCTTTTAATTGTTTTGCTGAAGAAGGGAAAGCCTCCCGCTTAGGGAAAGAGCCAGGTATAATTCCCCTTCCCAGATTTTATATCAAGATTTTTTTTTATAATAACACTTAGAAGATGGAGGCCTGGAGCTTCCTGCTCTATCTTATCATATTATCTCAGTGTTATAGACTCCTGGGTTTTATTGGGGGGGAGGGGAAAGCCACCCTTATGAGCCAAAAGAAACGATGGCTAGGCATCCTCCTTTCTGTCTTTACCTAATAAAATGCTAACCTGAAACACACACGTGTATGTGAAGAATAGAATATTCAGCAATAAAAAGAGGGAACTTCTGCCATTCATGATAACATGACTGGACCTTGAAGGCATTTTGCTAAGGGAAATAAGTCGGAGACAGAGAAAGACAAATACTGTATGATTTCACTTAAATACAGAATATAAAAAAGCTGAACTTATGGAAACTGAAAGCAGATTGGTAATTGCCAGGCATACAGGGTACAGTGGAGGGGGAAATGGATGAATGTTGTCAAAGGATATAAATTTCAGTTATAAAATAAATTCTGAGGTTGTAATATACTGTATGGTCACTATAGTTAACAATAGCATATAGTATATTTAAAATTGCTAAGTTCATATATTATATTTATATATATTATATATTTAAATTTGCTAAGTTAAAAGTTCTTAACATATACACAAAAGAGTAACTATGTCAGCTGATGGATATATTAACTAACCTTATAATGGTAATTATTTCATGATATATACATATATCAAGTCATGACATTGTAAACCTTAAATTTACACAATGATGTATGTCAATTATAAATCAAAGAAGATGGAAAAAATTTAAATAATTAAGAAAAAAGACTGCAGATGGTCATTTCAAAGCCAGTTAAATTCCTAGTCCTTCTATGTATGGATGAATTCTATTCTCCAAATCATTCTGTCATCTTAAATAGGTGCTAACACTAGCTATTTCAGCAGTTCTACACCCAATAGGAATGAAGGCAACAGAAGTAATTAAGGATGCTTCCAAGATTTGCACAAAATTTAAATCTCATATGTCTATGCCCAGTCATGGCTATCAAATACAGGTTTTCAGGTTGAAAATATCATGTCTATGGTGAAGGTCAAAATCCAAGCTAAAATTCTGGATTTGCATTACCATGGAAGAAGGGGAGAGAGGGATTTTGGTGACTTTACATCCTGTGCTAAAAATACTTACTAAATGATTGTCAGTCCTTTTTCTGGTATAATATCTGCATTTGAAGTTCATGTTGTAGGCTGAATTGTGTTGTCCACCAATATTTATATGTTGAAATCGTAACTTCTAGTATCTCAGAATGAAAATGTGTTTGGAAATAAGATATTTAAAGAGGTAATAAAGTTGTAAATTGGATTTCAGTGTGGCCCTCTATCCTATCTGACTAGTGTAGCAGGGATTAGGGCACAGAGACAGATATATGCCTTCAGGGGAAAAACAGAGCAAGAAGGGAAACATCTGCAAGGCAAGGAGAGAAACCTCACCAAACCTGCCAACACTTTAAATTTTAGTCTCCAGAACTCTGTTTTGTTTAAATGCTTTTCAAAGAAATAAGATATTTAATGATATTAAAAAGTTACAATTTTTTGTAAGGTTGATTATTCCTTTAAATTATTATTATTATTATCTTTAAAGATTTTATTTATTTATTTGACAGACAGAGATCACAAGCAGGCAGAAAGAAAGGAAGAGAAGCAGGCTCTCCCCGCTGAGCAGAGAGCCCAATGAGGGGCTCGATCCCAGAACCCTGGGATCATGACCTGAGCCGAAGGCAGAGGCTTTAACCCACTGAGCCACTCAGGCACCCCTCCTTTAAATTATTTTTTGAGCACGTGATTGAGTTATCTTTAATTTCCTCTTTGTTTTATTGTTTTCATGATTTTTAAAAAGATTTGATTTATTTATTTGACACACAGAGAGAGATCATGAGTAGGCAAAGAGGTGGGCAGAGGGGGAGGGGGATGCAGGCTCTCTTCGGAGCAGAGAGCCTCATGCAGGGCTTCCTTCTAGGACCCTGAGATCAGGGCCTGAGCCAAAGGCAGAGACTTAATTCATTTAGCCACCCAGGCGCCCCTTGCTTTTACATTATAGTACTTTGTTTCTTTTTAACAAGCTCAAATTAGAAAGGATATTGCAAGTTGACATGGTACAAAATTGATTTTTCTGCTGTAAATTATAGTTATTTTCAAAGCATTCAGTTGCTTGTAGTCAAATAAATAAAATAAAATAAAATAAATGTAAAATCAAATTAATATGTTTCTTCTTTTATTAAGGAAAATAGTTTAAAGATGTGAATATTACTTTGAAATGAATATGTTCCTATTAAAAAGAAACTATAAAGCAAATCACTTGGAACTAAAAATATCCAGGCACTATATTAAAATCCCTTTACTTTGATGATGAGGCAAGCTAAGAATATCTAAGTTTGTGATACAGAAAACTAACTAAAGTACTTGGCTGTCTTTGGATGCAAGGGGGAAGTTATATATAAATTCTGCTTGTCAATCATAACTGAAAGATTTCTTAAATTGTTATTTAGTGTAAAGGTGTGAAGACTCTCTTCTTTCAAATTTATAAGACAACTGCATCTAGAATTCAATTTTAAATCCACTAGCTGAAGGTATTTTCCTAGAGACAAGAAATATGTTTTTGTAAGAAACAAAAAATCCATAAAAATACAAACATACTGCTCACAAATGACAGCATCAAATTTTTTTTCGACTTTCCTTTGAAATCTTAAAATACATATACAGGGACACCTGGTTGGTTCAGCCAGTTAAGCATCTGACTCTTCATTTTGGCTCAGGTCATGACATCAGGGTCATGAGATCAACCCCTTGTGTTGGGCTCCACACTCAGTGGGGTGTCTGGTTGAGAGTCTTCCTCTCCCTATGCCCCTCTCCTAACTCATGCTTTAAATAAATAAATAAATGTCTTAACAAATAAAATAAAATAAAATACATATACAAAGTTGAAGAGATTTTGGTTGTGGTAGAGACCTACTATGATCTTCATTAGTTAGGGATTACATTTCTTTACTTCAAGTAAAAGAATACATAACTGAAAAGCAGCTTACACAAAGTTTTCATTTTTCTTACATAAGAGAATTTCAGAAGCAAATAGCCCAGGACAAATATAGTAGTTCTTTTTATCCTAAAAAGCCCATGCTTTCCTTCATGCCCAGCCATCTGTATCAGATGTTTTGTCATCTGATAGCTACAAATGGCAATTTCACGTCCAGTATCATGATGATGTTCCACGAAGGATAGAGGAAAGGAAGGGCAAAGCATAAACTGCATGTTTCAATTCTTTTTTTAAGTGTTTTCTGCAAATCGTAGCAGTAATTCTCACATTTGTTGGCCAAAATAATAAATAGAGTTCAAGTGGTAAGTTTTCTGAGAGAAGGTGAGAACTGATGTTTTGTGAGTAGTTAGTAGTGTTTACTGTTCTAAATAAAAATATACATCCAGAATCAAAATAATAGCCATTTTTTAATTTTAAATAAGTCTTTAAAATTACTGCTATTTACACCAATTGCTTATTCTGGAAAAAAATCCAATAAAATAATTGAGTTTAATAATCTGAATATATAAATAATTATAATGTAATAATGATATGCAAAATTAAATTTAAATTTAACAGACTAAGAAAAACTCATAAACAGTCATCTCAGACAGAAATCATATATTGTATAATTAAAATAAATATCTATAGGGATTAAATACGGTAAATCTTTCAAAACATGTTATATGACTCTATCTTGATAGTCTTTAGGCATCAATAAATTTCAACCTCAGATAATTTTTTAATCTACTTTTCTGTTTCTAATAAACAAAAGCAGGCAAAATTAGCAAACATTTTAAGATAATTATAAAGGACATGAAGTATCATGATCCTGACTGATGACCTTGAGTATTAAATACTTTGTGTTGAATTAGGAAATGCATTATATATATATATGTATATATATACACACACACATATATGTATACATATATTAATATATTATATTATAATATTATATAGTATTATATTATATTATATATTAATATGTATATTAATATATTCATTTACCACATATATACTTTGAACCAATTAGGTTCATCCCTATGCACAGTGCAATGGAGTATTGGGAATCTATTATTCAACTAAGTGTTTTGAAATGTTTTATGTAATTAACTGTTTTGTGGTTGATCAAAGGAAAAAGAAGTTAGGGGGTTTTTTTGAAAATATTTTTATATTGTTTTATTGAAAAGCTGTCTTTGAACTGTCAGCAGTAAGCTTAGCATAATTTTCTTGGTGATGTGAGGAGGCTCAAGCGGAGTGTAAGTCACAAAAACTGACACAGACCTAAAAGGAAGATGAAATCAAGTGAGTGGATAAAATATCCTTCTTTCATAGGTGGGATCTAAGAAGGAATGTACTTCACAAATATTCCTTTTAGTTTGAGAGCAATTCAGAAAAGGAAAAGTCAAGAGCACCACTGCTTCAAAAGCTGACCTAGAATAGCTTTTCAGTGGTTACAAGAAAATATTCTCACTGGGAAAAGCAAAGGCTGCAATAGCTACATGATTTTAACCTAGATCTGGTTCATACAACTACCACCTTCTGGAATGGACAAGCAGGTAGTTCAAGGGCTTACATCAAGTCAAAATGTGAAGGTTGTTGCATGATTCAAAATCCTGAGTTGATATTTCATTTGCTTGAAATAAATTGTGCTTAATTCTTGATTCTTGTTTCAAGCCAGCATACACGTGTTAATTGATTTATCTCTATCAAGTAATAGACTTTCTGAACAATAATGTTTTCCCCACTTATAAAATGGCTTACAGGAAAAGCGAACCAAGGAAAATTCATTTTATACAGAAGAATGCCATAATTAAGGCAATACAGAGAAACAAAATTATTTCCAGATATGACCCTTCTAAATGATATATAAGAATATATATATAAGAATTCCCAAGAAGTTGGGAAAAAAGGAAATCATAGGATCTTATTAGACAATTTATTTTTTCTTTTTAAATTGTTGCTATTATTATTGTTACCAGTGTTATCAATTCTACAATTATGTCCATGTTTAATAAGTTTCTTTAGGGATAATTGATCTGATGTTATTTATCTAACCAGCTTGTGTTGGTCTAACAAATGTCATGGTTTAAGATTTCTTGATCAGCCAGTAGGACCTTCAGAAAGCTAGCATGCATATATATATATATATATATATGTGTGTGTGTGTGTGTGTGTGTATGTGTATATATATGTATATATACACACAAAAACATGTCTATCTATTTGTACATACATACATATATAGAATAGATAATTTGTATTTACATAATTATATATAATAAATTTATACATAATTTATATTTCTATATATTACATATAAATATACATTTTATTATATATAATAGAACAATCTAATATTCACAATATATAATACTATAAAATATGAATAATATTTATGTAGTATTTATATAGCATTTTAGATATTTTTATATAAATCTATATTCACATACACATATTTATATATACAAATACATATTTATATATGTAAAATGTAAAAATATAACTATATATAGTATTACATGTATATTATATATGTATATTTATATATATTTATATACATTTATTTACATTTTTTTGGTACAGTGATTGATTGGCTTGGTAAACTTATCAAACTATCATTGCTCAAAAAATAATCATGTTTTAATTGGAAGCAGGTATTAGTGATTAAAAATAAGTTTGTAATATTATGGATTGATATCAGTAAATTATTCTAATTGTTAACATTAAACTTGAAATCACTAACATATGTCAAACACAGTATTATGTCGAGAATCCATAACAGTAGGCTTTTTGTTTTTATTTATTTAAAGATTTTATATATTCATTTGACAGACAGAGATCACAAGTAGGCAGAGAGGCAGGCAGAGCGAGGAAGAGAAGCAGGCTCCCTCCTGAGCAGAGAGCCCCATGCATGTGGGGCTGACATCATGCCCTCAGCCGAAGGCAGAGGCTTTAACCCACTGAGCCACCCAGGTTCCCCAAGAGTAGTCTTTTTAGTAAAGATAATACTACCATCACAATTATAATCAATCAACCATATGTATTATTTATTGTAAAAAACACTGAATGTACTTAGGTGTTAATTTTAAAATGATTTTTATCACTGTGGACTACATTAACAATAGGTCTTGCCGTTTTGATATGAGAAAGACCCAGGGATAATCACATGGACTATTATTTACAGCAATATTTAAGTAGCTTCAATTTGAATACTCATATTTAGTAAACGTATATTGTAATGTTTTGACAATAAAGCAGAGAAGAAGAAATAAGTAGAAGAAATAAATGATAGATTAATGAAACCACATCAATTACTGATTAAAAAAATATTAAGTAGGGAAATTACGGATAGTTTGGTTCTTTGCTTTAGCTTCTTAGTAAATGATGTATATCTTTATTATGCACAATATAAAATCTTCTTTATAGAGAATAGGATACAAAATTTGTATAAAATTTTAAATAAATTGTGAGATTTTAGAGAAATTCTTTCTTTAAAAAGATATTGGTTATAATTCACTAGACTTGAGGTACATATTTATTTCAAACTGTTGTTAGTTTTGAGAGGGAGAAAGAATCAAATGAAAAATACAAGTTATCAAAAAAAAGAAAGAATGAATACCCAACTTTTGTACCAACATGGCGGGACTGGAAGTGATTATGCTGAGTGAAATAAGTCAAGCAGAGAGAGTCAAGTACCATATGGTTTCACTTATTTGTGGAGCATAACAAATGACATGGAGGACATTGGGAGATGGAGAGGAGAAGGAAGTTGAGGGAAATTGGAAGGGGAGGCGAACCATAAGAGACTATGGACTCTGAAAGACAACCTGAGGGTTTTGAAGGGGAGGGGGTGGGAGATTGGGGGAACCAGGTGGTGGGTAATAGGGAGGGCACGTATTGCATGGAGCACTAGGTGTTGTGCAAAAACAGTGAATACTGTTACGCTGAAAAAAAAAATAAATAAATTAAAAAAAATACAAGTTATCTTAAAATGCACTATAATGATGAAATGTTGTATTCTGGGAGTTATTAATGAAGGTCCATATTTCATAGATTTAAGGAATGAATGGGGAGATGGCTGTGAATGGAGAAGACTTGGAATTTATAAAAAAAAATAGATGTATGGTGTTCAAAAATCGGTCTCGGTGTTTTATAGACATAGCTGGAAAATACACTCACACTCACCAAAAGCTTGCCATCTGCCATTCTGGATGCGTAGTTCTGTGAATTCAATTAAAAGACAAGAACTGAGTTAGTTATTTTTTCTTTACTTTTTAAAAACCCTTAAAGAAAAATAAAACCTACATGATCTGAATAGCAGGAAGCTGTGGGAAGAGCAGTGTAAATGATCGATCTTTGAGCTCCATTATTCTATGAATGGAAGTACAGGAAAATATGGTACAAATTCTAGGCAAGGTAAAAGTCTTCAAGAAGTGAAGGAGAGAGGAACTATACATGTAAGAAAGGTACTGACTAGATCAGTAGGACTAATACAAAAGATCACTTATAATGTGGTAGCAGGAGAAAAGAGTGGATTAATAAAATTAACAGGCTGTGGAAGGTTTGAAAGCCAAGAGTATGAAGTTTAATGCAGGCAATCTAATATACTCAATGATATAAGGTTTTATTAGGATTTTTCTGGTAAAAGACAGATTGCTTCATGGAGAAAATGACACCATTTAGAAAGTGATTTCAGTATTATGGAAGTGAGGCAATGTGGGAGGATATAAGAGGACATATTTGTTATGCAAAATATTGGATTTTATCCAGAAAGCAATGAAATGTAATTTGCATTTTAGAAATTTCACTTTGCAATCTGGATAGCAGTCAGAAACAGTGGGATAAATTGGGAGAATTTTGCTTGATTCAGAGAAGAAATAATCATGTTGGAGAGAAAACAATAGATTCAATAAACATTTCACTGTTTGAATTGTCAGTATTTAATGACTAATTGAAAATGAGACTGTTGATGGAAAAGATGGAGTTAAAGGAAAGTCACTGCTTTCTGGCTTAAGCAGATGGAAACAGAATGCCATTCTGAAATGTACTAAGTAATTGGCTAGAGAAGTGGAGAGGTTTTATGGTAGAGAGGGGTGGCAATGAGTGACAGGTCCAGTTTAGAACAAATTCGTTCTGTTATCTGTGGCTATCCAGATGGAGTTTTGATGACTGTCTATGATATTGGATATTTTGTGTTGGAGGTTAAGGAAATATTTAATATTTTCAGGGTTTGGGGGATAATGTTAAGGAGAGTATTTGAAGACTGACAGAGAGTAGTAAAACAAGGAAACTGTAGTATCAAAAAGAAAAAAAAAGAAAAGAATTGAAGAAAGAATGAGAGAACAAAAGAGAAAAATATATAAAGAACTTTTCAAACTCAAAACCCAAAACCAAATAATCCAATTAAAAAATGAGCAGAAGACTTGAATAGACATTTTTCCAAAGAAGACATACAGATAGTTAACAGACGCATGAAAAGATGCTCAACATCACTCAGCATCCGGGAAATACAAATCAAAACTACAATTGAGATACCACCTCACTCCTGTCAGAATGGCTAAGATCAACATCACAAGAAACAATAGGTGTTGGTGAGGATGTGGAGAAGGGAGAACCCTCTTAAACTGTTGGTAGTAGCGAAAACTGATGCAGTCACTGTGGAAAACAGTAGAGAGTTTCCTCAAAAAGTTAAACATAGAACTACCTTACAGTCCAGCAATTTCAGTGCTATTTACTCAAAGAATACAAAAATACTATTTGAAGGGATGCATGACCCTAATGTTTATTAGCAGGTCTATCAACAATAGCCAAATTATGGGAAGAACCCACATGTTCATTGACTGATGAATGGGAAAGAAGATGTGGTAGATACAGTGGAATATTACTCAGCTATAAAAATAATGAAATCTTACCATTTACAACAACATGGATGGAGCTAGAGAGTATTATGCTAAGTGAAATAAGTCAGTCAGGGAAAGATAAATACCATATGATTTCACTTATATGTAGAATTTAAGAAACTAAACAAATAGGGGGAAAAGACAGAGAGAAAAACCAGGAAAGAGACTCTGAACTATAGAGAAAAAACTGATGGTTACCAGAGGGGAAGTGGGAGGGGGGATGGGTTAAATAGGTGATGCATATTATGGAAGGCACTGCCTGTGAAGAGCACCAAGTGTTGTATGTAAATGTTGAATCACTAAATTCTACACCAGGAACTAATATTACACTGTATGTTAACAAACTGAAATTTGAACAAAAACTTGGGGTAAAAAAGCAAAATGAAAAGACAAGTCCCAGATTGGGAGAAAATATTTGCAAAAGATATTTATCCTATACAGGACTATGATCCAAAATATATAGAGAAGTTTTAAAACTCAATGAACAAAACAACAAGAAAAGTACTTACAAGTGGCCCGAAGACCTTATCAAAGAAGATATATAGATAGCAAGAAAGCATATGAAAAGATGCTCCTCATCATTTGTCATAGGGAAATACAAATTAAAATAATAATGAGAAACGACTACACACCTGTTAGAAAGACCAGTTCATGAACACTGACAACACCAAACACTGAGGATGTGGAACAACAGAAATTCTCATTCACTTTTGGTGAGAATGCATAATGGTACACCTGCTTTGGAAGATAGTTTTGTGATTTCTTTCAAAACTAAACATATGCTTACTATATGATCCAGCAATCATGCTCTGGAATTTTCTCAAAAGAGATTTATGGTCTACATTAACAGTCCCACAGATATTTATAGCAGCTTTTTTCATAATTGCTAATACTTGTAAGCAACTAAGATGTCCTTCAGTAAGTAAATGGATAAATAAACAGTGGTATATACAGACAATGGAATATTTTTAACACTGAGAAGACATGAAAGAAACTTATATGCATATTACTAATTAAAAGAAGATTGTCTGAAAAAGCTACGTACTGTATGATTCAAACTATATGATATCTGGAAAAGGCAAAGCTATGGAGACAATAAAAAGTTCAATGATTGCTTGGAATTAAGAGATGCGAAAGAGGAACAGGCAGAGCACAGATGATTTTAAGGTAGTGAAGTTATTCTGTATAATAGTGCAATGGTAGATATATGTCATTACACATTTGTCAAAACACATAGAATGTACAACACCAGAGTGAATTCCAATGTAAACTATAGGCTTTGAGTGTTGATGTATTATTGTAGGATCATTGAAAGTAACAGATATACCACTGTGGTGCTAAATGCCAACAGTAGGGGAAGTTGTGTGTGGTCTGGGGAAGACAGGGTTCAGGAAGTATATGCGAACTCTCTGTACTTTCTGCTCAATTTTTCTGAGAACCTAAAACTGCCTTATGAAATTGTTTATTGATTTAAACACACACACACACACACACACACACACACACACTTCCTCATGTGATATTGCCAAGTTTTACATTCCATTTATGTTTATTTGTTTATAAAAGCATTGTTCCAGAAAGAAAGAATGTTCAATAACTTATAAGGATTTATGTGTATCTATACTTACATCTCATAAGATAGGGGGAAAAAAAAGTTAGGGAAAGGACAGAAATTAGACAATAATGAATAGAAAATATCCATGACATTTACCTTCACACTTCAGTGGACCATATATTTGGTTTGACATTTTATAGAAACTCCTATAAAAAAGTATTCTGATCATTTACACACTGACAGTGATCATAAGATTAAATATGCTCTTGGAGGAAGAACACTCATTCTTTCAGAACAATGTTTATTATCACTGAAAAAGTCCTTGCTAACATTGTTTTGGCACAGCTGCAATGGAACTTTCCTTCCTGAGCTCCTATCTTGTAGCATATTCTCCTATGAAGACTGATAAGGAATTTCACAAAAGCAATTTTGCTGGAGTAGTGGGGTGGAGCAAGAAAATTCAATCCAGTTACTCTTTGCTGATTTTGTTTAACACAGTGGCAGAACACAACATAATGTATCCTATATTGAGGACTCCATACACAGATCTGACAATCAAACAAATATGCACTCAACGAATGTTTCCAGTGTAATTAATTCTCTATTGAACACAAACTATCTCTGCATATAGTTATCTAGGCATTCAGAGATGAATGACTTTAGCTTGTCTTAAGCTTCTACACACTAGGTTGCCTATGCATGCTGTCCATCAGGGAAGAATTCATGCAGTGAGACATGGAAAGAGAAGAGTAGACCAGGGCAAAGGAGATCAGCAAGCTTCAAGTTGAAATATTTTTACAATTCCTTAAATTTTTTTGTGACCTGGGTTATCTTGTACACCTTTTGGAAACGTGTTATCTTTTTTATATCAAATTTTACAAGTATTATAAATTATAAAATACTCAAATAATTTTACATGTAAAAATTTATGCCAAGTATAGATTGAGTCCATATTGCCAATTCACTTTGAAGGTAAGTATAATAAATGGGGCAGGTAAATATGGTAGAACAAGCCAAATATGGTATGGTGCACATGTAAGTGTTCTGTGAATAAATATTTCAATTTTAATTGTCACCTCCAATTTCATTCAATATAAGAAAACAATTTCTCTTTAACATATACTTTCAATTCATTTTTCTTTATTTTACTATCTTTCTGGGTAGCTTTGAATACAAATAGGGATAAATAAATCACTTCTGCCTTGAGAAAGACACACACACACAATTATAGTATTTTTAAACAACCTGAGGGTTGGGAGGTTGGGGGAACAGGTGGTGGGTAATGGGGAGGGCACGTTTTGCATGGAGCACTGGGTGTTGTGCAAAAAGAATGAATACTGTTATGCTGAAAAAATAAATAAAATGGAAAAAAAAATTCCATTCCAAAAAAAAAAAAAAAAGAATTAGAAATATTA
Organism: Meles meles; assembly: GCF_922984935.1. Classification (NCBI taxonomy): domain Eukaryota; kingdom Metazoa; phylum Chordata; class Mammalia; order Carnivora; family Mustelidae; genus Meles; species Meles meles. Next base: position 74,568,154 of record NC_060069.1, read on the forward strand.
GAACATCATAAACTTGATAATGTATAACTCAGCCCTGTTAATGGCATATCGCTACTGTATATTATTCAGTCAGTACAGATTTTAAGTTCAAATGCCAATATGGTTCAGGCTGGTAGCCTAACTGATAAATTGGGACAGCTGAGACCTGTGGTGAGGAATAAAATAATGTCACCAGTTATTGGTGTCCTGCAAAAAAACATGAACCTGAGTTATGTATACCATTTCCTGATTTCTGGAGAAATGCTAACTGATTCCATTTGTGTTTTGAAATCTATCTATATACAAAATGTTTTGCAAATTTAAAAGTAAATAATAATAATAATAATTATTATTATTTTTTTGCATTTCCAACAACAGTGAGCACTCTTTACTCCCAAATTTTCGGTAGATAAATGGATAAAAATGGAATATCATTCAGTCATAAAAAGGGATGAATTCTTGCCATTTGCGACAACATGTGTGGACCTAGACAGTATAATGCTCAGTGACACAAGTTAGAGAAAGATACCATATAATTTCACTCATATGTAGAATTTAAAAAATAAAATAAGTGAACAAAGGAAAAAATGAGACAAACAAAAAAACTGACTCTTAACTATAGAGAACAGATGGTTACCAAAGAAGTGGTGGGTGAGGGATAGGTGAAATAAGTGAAAGGTATTAAGAGTACACTTATCTTGATGAGCACTGAATAATACATGGAATTTTTGAATCACTATATTGTACACCTGAAACTAATATAAACTTATACATTAATTACACTAGAATTAAATGTTTAAAAAAGGTGAATTATTCTTAAAAACAAGCAAAATGTTAATATTGGCATATTTATATGTTGAAAACCTTACTATTAGAAATGTAGAAAAATGATATTGCTAATAATAACTAAAATAATTTTCTTTCTCCTTTAATAATATATTTTTAATTTTTATATCTTTTAATTTTTATATAATATCTCATTGTTGAAAATACTGACAAATAATTATGTGACTTAAAAAATGCAGATCCGGGTGCCTGGGTGGCTCAATGGGTTAAGCTTCTGCCTTGGGCTCAGGTCATGAGCTCAGGGTCCTGGGATCGAGTCCTGTGTTGGGCTCTCTGATCAGCGGGGAAGCTGCTTCCTTCTCTCTCTCTCTGACTGCCTCTCTGCCTACTTGTGATCTCTCTGTCAAATAAATAAATAAAATCTTTTAAAAAATGCAGATCCACCAAAAAGATAAATTTTAAAATTGTGTTGAATTCCATTCATGATATTTTATTTGAATACATGCAACTAACAGAAAAATTAGGGTAACATTGCAGTTATAGTTCTGTGATCTCTCTTGTGACTATTATAATGTCACAATTTTTATACCATGAAAATCATTGAATATTTCCTTTTAAATAGAAATGTGATATGCATCATAAAATTACACCATAGTTAATCTGCAAAACTCCTAGTGTTAGGTGTGTGTAATGTTCCTAATTTTTTATTATTATGAAAAATGTTATTTAGCTAAAAGAACACAAATATATTTACTGCCGGAAGATGTTTCATCATTCTACAAAAATTTCTCTCTCTGTACAGACCTAGCAACTGTAAGTATTAATAGTAGACAAAATTATGTCAATTTGATCAGTGAAAATCACATGAGATCTTTGTCCTTGATTATTTCCTGGTGAGTATAAAGATATTTTGCTATTTGATGACAATTTATATTCTTCCACTAATAAAGCTTTTATTATATTTGTTCATTTTTTTAAATGGGAAGAAACTGATTCCTTACAAAATTTCAAAGACTCATGTGTTAAGGATAATAATCCTTCTTTAGCATATTTGTTTTTATATGTTAAAATTATTATTTTATAATAATTTTATTATTATTAAATTGTTTTCCTATTTTTTCATTCTTTAATACTGTTTATTAAAGGAATGTACAGAAGACTATAAATGTCTGATATTTATGTATATGTGCAATTTACAAACTATGATAATATTAAAAACACGTTAAACCTAAACCATTTATTTGTATATGACTTAGATATATAATCATATTCATATGTATTTACTCTCATTTTATTATTTTATTATTTTTCTACTATTATGTTCAATTAGCTAGCATGTAATAAATCATTAGTTTTTGAAGTAGTGTTCAATGATTCATCAGTTGCATGTAACATCCAGTACTCTCATACGAAATTCTATTTGTGTCAACCTGAGAATGGAAAATCTTTAAATTCTTCTCCCTAGATAAAGTGATAAAATGATTGACTTAGTAATAATGCAGCAAACTAAGGAAAATTAGGCAAAAGAACATGTTTCAGATTTGACTTTAGAAGTGGGAGAAACTGCCAAATATAGATAAGATATGAAGATTTCTTTAAATAACCCTTTTTTTCATTACCCTAAATTTAATTAAATGTGTGCTGTTGTATTCTGTAAATGCTTTGCACCAAAAATATATCTTAATTCTAGTACTAATTGATATTCTTATTGTATAATTTAATATTAAATTGGATCATAATAAAAATAGCTCCATCGATGTTTGGAAAGAATTTTAAGTGATCTTTATTTCCAAGGAGGAGAGTAGACTTTAGGACTCAAAATCACTTTTAACTTGCCCCAGAGAAAAGAGCATACAGCTGTGTTGGTGGAAGAATAGAATTATGTTGTAAAGATGAATTCTTGTGACTGTGGATTTGCAGTTGGGAATTTGGCAGTTGAAAGATTAATTGATACAATGCTATGTTAGGACCATAGGATAGACCAGAGTTTTAAATGGGTGCCTCCTGTATATTTTATTCAAATATGTGCATCAAAATCATCAAAATTTAAGAGTACACCACTGAAATGGATTTTCTTTTAAAAAAGGATTTTATTTATTTATTTGAGAGACATAGAAAGAGAGAGAGAAAGCATGCATAAGCAGGGGGAGTGATAGAGGGAGAGGAAGCAGACACCCCACTGAGCATGGAGCCCAAGCCAGGGCTCCATTCCAGGACACTGGGATCATGAACTGAGCCCAGGGCAGACAATAACTTACTGAGCCACCCACGCACCAATGAAATGGATTTTCTTGAATAATCTATGAGATATTTTTATGGTATCCAACTTAAACTGAAATCACTTTATACAGCTTAACTGTTGCCTCTTATGGATTGCATTTTTGAAAATGAGCAAGAGTCTGGATATATAAGCAATTAAGATAGTGTATACTACACAAGAATGTGGGATTCCAGGGAAGAGAAATGTTAAGAGATGAGTTATTCCCATTCTATTTCCATTCATATAATAAAACTGTTTTGTTGTTTAAATAACTAATGCAAATTGTTTTGTAATAATCTGAGCAATAATGTTTGCTTAGTCTCATTTTGAGATCCAAAACACTTGGTAAATGTTAACACTTTATTTAACTTAGAGTGATAATAGTTTTAATCAGTAGGTCTTGTTTAAAACACATAAAATTCATTAGGGAAAGAATAATAAATATCAGATCAAGTTGAAGAGCTTCTTGATCTTTATATGTCTAACCATAGAATATTAGTGGATAAATTATCATTAAAGGAAGAAAGAATGTATCACTGACAAATCATTTCCATTAAAAAAAGTTTGAGGGGCGCCTGGGTGGCTCAGTGGTTTAAGCTGCTGCCTTCAGCTCAGGTCATGATCTCGGGGTCCTGGGATCGAGTCCCGCGTCGGGCTCTCTGCTTGGCGGGGAGCCTGCTTCCTCCTCTCTCTCTCTCTCTCTCTCTCTGCCTGCCTCTCTCCCTACTTGTGATCTCTATCTGTCAAATAAATAAATAAAATCTTTAAAAAAAAAAAAAAAGTTTGAGTGATTAATTATTAATGATTAAGACCAACATAATCATAAATGATATCTCAATGGGATGACTTAATCTGACATTGAGTTATAGATGATGAAATAGAGTAAGGTAAATCAGAATCAAGTAGACACAAATTAGAATCTAGGAATTAAAGGTCAAAGGTATTAGAAAAAATTGTCAACTTTATTTACATGAAACATTCCTGGGACTAGCTCATTCAAGTTAGCTTAAGGAAGAAATAAACATGTAGCATCAGAATTGATCATAATTGGTAGGAGTTAAAATTAGAGAAATGTTTCTTAGGGAAGAAGCAGAGCAATACATGGCACCTGACATGTATTATGAGTGTAATAAGTGGTAAATAAAATTTAAGACTGAAAATCAAGGTGGATAAATGCAGATCAAAACTTCATCTGCTTCTGATAGGTGTTTATTGAATGTCAGATTTAAAATAGCTACTCAAAAAATAAGATATTTTAATCAATTAATCGACACCTAATTTGATATTTATATCTTGCTAAGTACAAATTAAACACCTGTATATATTCCTGAAGGTTAATACATTCATATGAATGCAGTTGCAATTTTAGTATTTATAAAGCTCTAAGATAATTAAATGGTACAAAGAGTAATTCATTGCATATATTTAAATAGGTCTTTCTATATATTGTTATGAGTCTTTTTTGCTTACCCATTTTATTTTTAGAAAGCCATTTCTTTTGGCCTTATTTGCATGATAAATATATAATACAATCACCATTACTGTAAAAATCATAAAATTGAAATTAGAAGTTGTTCTATATTCAGTGTAAAAATGAAAAAAATGGACTGGAAAAATTCTCATTTAAGTAGTTAGAAAATTGAAATTTGAAATGCAGTATTGTGCTTCCCTTGAAACATCCATACTAAAGGATAATGAGTCTGAATATGCATAATATATCATTTTATTTAATCTGTAACTCTCAAATATACTATTACCAATATGTTAGAATTATCAGAAGCCATATAACTTTGATATAAGTCACAGTTTTATCAAAATATTATTAAAACCATGAGGAGACAGAGAAGCAAAGGTAAATGAGCTGAATCAATTTTAAATGAGGTATAGAGTAAATTATGGAAATAACCCAAGTGTCCATTAACCGATGAATGGATAAATAAGAAGTGATATACAGATACATATATAATGGACTATTACTTAGCCATAAAAATAATGAAATCTTGTCTTTTGCAATGACATGGATGGAACTAGACAGTATTATGATACGTGAAAAAAGTCAGAGAAGGACAAATACCATATGATTCACTCATATGTGGAATTTAAGAAACAAAGCAAATGAGGAAAGGGACAAAAAAAAAGAGAGCGAGAGAGAGAGAGAGGGAGAGAGAGAGAGTCAAACCAAGAAATATACTATTAAGTATAGAGAACAAACTGATGGTTGCCAGAGGGAAGGTGGGTGGGGCGATGGGTGAAATCAGTGATGGGGATTAAGGAGTGCACTTATTGTGATGAACATTTGGTATATGAAAATGTTGAATCAATACTGTAAACCTGATAATAATATTACACTGTATGTGAACTAACTGGAATTTAAGTAAAAAACTTAAAAAAAAAGGAAAAAAGAGACATAAACATTTATTGAGTGCCTACTATATTCCAGAAAATGTCTTATGTGTTTTCACATCATTTAATTTTCCAAAATATCTTTGTAAGAATTTTTATCCTAATTTATTCAATAAATGAACACCTGTTCAATGAGTTAAAGGAATGAATTGCTATTCTTTCTTTTACAGTGAAGAAAATGAAATTCAGAATGATTAACATAATTATAAGATTATGCAGCTAGAAAATGACAAGAAGTGTTCAATATAATGAGGAAACATATTTTTACCATCAAATCATGCCAAATTTTAGTATGATAGAAGTCATATTATCCCTGAATTGAAAGAAATCTTTAACATTGTACTTATTAATTTGGAAAGAGATCACTGATGATGACAGAGATATGACCCATGAGAAAGCCAGAGAAGCCCCAACTGGCCTAAAACATAGTAACCAAAGTAAGTATCAGATACAAACTCCCAAGAGGGAGTAAATAGCTCTCTAGTCAAGCACAAATAGGCATGAATCAACTGACTTGCCTGAATAATTTAGCTCACTGGTCCACTGTGTCTCTGTGTTTTATTTCCCTAAGTATTTTAGGACTTGGACACATACATGATTAAACTACAAGGTGGTTTTGTCAATTTTTACTGTAAGTACAAATACAATACAGTACTGAAAGTACCGATTTCCTCAAACTTTCCTAAGTTTCAGAGGTCATTACTAATTATATCCACCAACAAGTAAATTGAAACTGCCCACAGTCAGTTCATTTACCACTGGGCATTCTGAGATATCAGTATTTTTTTAAAGTAATTTATTTATTTATTTTTTAAAAGATTTTTAAAAAAATTTATTTGCCAGAGAGAGAGAGAGAGAGTACACACAAGTAGGCAGAGAGGCAGGCAGAGGCACCGAGAGAAGCAGGCTCTCTGCGGAGCAAGGAGCTGGACGCGGGACTCGATTCCAGGACCCTGGGATCAAGACCTGAGCTGAAGGCAGTGGCTTAACCAACTGAGCCACCCAGGCGTCCCAGAGATATCAGTATTTACACAGAAATTTCCACTACATCTCCACCAAGTTTTTGTCTATTTCAGGATAAAGACATAACTTACAAACAGTAACATTTTCATTACAATGGACTAAAATCTAAGTGACCTTATAGATTAGGTTAGGGATGGCCTACAAATTGAAAAGTTATCAATATATTAAAACAAATTTCCAGAGAAAGTTTACATTGCTTATGTTATGAATTTTTTTTTATCCCATGATATTTTACTTTTAGTGGTTTAACAGAAACTAAAATAACCAGATACAAAATAATCAGAGATAAGTTTAAGAAGATTATTCTGGAATGAAAAAGAAGAAAATTGAAAGGATTTAAGCCTAAGATATGTATTAAATATTGTCAAATTGACCTCTATAGGGGTTGAGCCAAAATAAATCCTAACTGAAATGTCTGGAAATGTTTGTTGAGTACAGCATAATGTATAAATTTGTCAAATCATTTGTCAAATCACTTGTACACCGGAAACTAATGAAACATGTATGTCAACTATACTAAAATAATGCAAATTTTAAAATATCTTTTAGGATCTCAGAGAATCCCATGATGGAATGGAGAATATGACAAAATAATCTAACTCTATTATAAAACAATAACACTGGAACTGATGGGGGAAGGCTATGCTGACTTAAGTTTTTGTAAATAGTAGAGTCTGTAGTCAAAAGGGAAAGGACTCCATACATCAATATTGTACAAAAGTACTATACTTGATGAAATTGCTTTCTAAAGGAGCATGGGTTTGGAATCTGATAACACTACAGCTGCATAATGGAACTGAACAATAAAGTATGTGGGTGGTCCATGGTAGGAGTCAGGTTTCTTACTATTAGAGTGGGAGGATACATATAGGCATTGGGAATAGGTTACACTGATCCATGTAGTAATAGATTAGGGTTGGAAACTTTGGTATGTAGTCATATTTAGCTTAATATAATTATAGATATTTACACTTAGAAAATTTTATAGATATGTGTACATATATGTGTAGTACACACATATACATTTCTTTGATTATCAGCTGATCAGTCTTAGATAAATCATACCTCAGTAGTGTGAACACACCTAGCTCAGATATTGGTTTCTAATATTGTATGTCAATAAAAGGATCCTTACTGTTTGTGAAAATATCTAATTGTGGGATGTGGGCAGGAAATACACAAGATGAGCATGGAACATTTTATAGTGCCAGAAAGTAAGGAAATGCTAAGAAAAAAAAATCATATTCATGATCCCTGGCATATGCCAATGGAGCACAGGAGCCAAGTAAGAGAATTCACAGTGGCCAAAACTGAGACAATTTAAGAAATAAAGTAGTATTGTATTGCAAATCAAAAGGTAAAATAAATGATCTAATATTTAATAAATAAGGAAGAATAGACCAATCTCTGAGATAGAATTTCAAATAACTTATACTAATACTCCACTCTCAAGGAGATGGAACATAATTCCCACTCAAGTGTGGGTATTCATAACAACTGGCTTCCCAAGAGTACAGTGTGCAAAGGGAGGAAATAACGAATAACTTTACAGTGGAGAAACCAGACAAGTACTACCTCAGTCAAGTGATCAAGATTATCTTAAACAGCGATAAGTTATATTAATAATATGTACCCTTGATATGACATAATGAAAATTACACTTGATTTCTGTGGTCTTCCTCCCAAAACATATAACACCAATCTAATCACAAGAACAACAGACAAGTGCCAGTTGAGGGAGAGTCTACAAAATACTGACCAGTTTCTTAAAATTGTTCAGGATCAAAAATAAGGAAGGTTTGTGAAACTATTACAGCCAATAAAGGCCAAAAGATGCATGAGTATTTAATGTCATATGGTATCCTGGAACACACACGAAAAAAATAGTTAATAAAAATCAGTATTAATTGTAATGAATGTACCATACTAATATAAGATGTTAATAAGAAGCAAAACTTGAATGTTTAGTATATACTATCTTTGAAATCTTTTTGTAAATATAGATCTATTATTGTAAAATAAACTATTCATTTAAAAAAATGGACAAAACTTAAATATTCATCCTTGGGGGTTTGGGAGGGATGGGGTGTCTAGGTGATGGATATTGGGGAGGGTATGTGCTATGGTGAGAGCTGTGAATTGTGTAAGACTGTGAATCACAGACCTGTACTCCTAAATAAATAATAAATTATATGTTAACAAAAAATTTTAAAAAATTCATCCTTGGGAGATTAGTCAAATAAGATAGGATACTTCAGCACAATATAGTAATATACAACTATAAAATAGAATACAGAAGATACTTATAAATTGAGTTTTTTTTAAGATAGAAACAAAAACTTGCCAATAGAAAGTATTCTAGAATACTTTTCTTTCAAAAAATACTTTAGCACCAATAATTGGGGGAAGATAGCAATCCAAAAATGCCAACACATCCAAAAAGAAAATTGAAGGCACACTGCAGATTGGCGAAGTATAGAGGAGCAATGGAAAGTTTATTTTTAACAGCAATTCCTTAAACATTTCCATTCTTCAAATTATTCACTGTTGGTTATACATTTGGAATAAAAGCTCTTAATTGCATAATATTTGTTGAAAACAAAATGTGATAAAATGGAAAACATTAAGAAAATAGTGGGCATTATCACATTCACATGGATTTATTTATCGAGAAACCAATATTTTATGATAACAGGTTGTATTGTATCATTTTTCTTTATTCACTCCCTCAACATTTACTCACCAGATATGGCTGGAGTAACTGTTGAGTGACAGACTGTTCTAAAGAGAAGGCTTGCAACATTAAATAACACTGTTGAGACCTGTATTGTCAAAGCATTTATACCCTAAAGTGGGATGAGGCTTGAGAGACAAATTAACAAACAAATAGAAAAATTCAAGGTAGTGATAGTGCTAAGAAGAAAATAAAATAGCAGGGAAAACATCACATGATCAGAGAAGCCTTTTCCAAAGAGTTTATATATAATCTAAATGAGATACAGAAAGGACTCTATTCTGCAAAAATTGGAAACATAATATTTCCAGGTAGAAGAAATAGCACTAAGATTAAGGCAGGGATCAGCCTGGTCCATTAGCACAACTAAAAGTACACTAATAGAGATGTGGTATAGTGAGTGAAGGGGCGATGGGCACAGACCACTGTCAGTAAAGGAGGTCAGGATATGGAATGCAACTTGATTATGACTGGTATAGTGGTCTTGTTTTGTTTGATTTAATTTTCTTGTGGTTATATACCAATTATTTTCAACTGTAGAGGTTGAAAGTTTGTACCTATTAAGACAATCAGTTTTGGTGTGGAATGACATGTGGGGGATTCCTCTGCACCAAGAACATTAAAAACAAAAACAAAAACAAAAATGAAACATTTTGCAGTGTTGTATGGTCATAAAAGGCATTTTTACTACCTAAACTGTTTTGGTTGACATTAGTCACAATGCATAACGTGTTATGAAATATCCCAGTATTCATGCACCGTACACAATTTCAAGGCTTATCAAAAGACATGTAGGTTTAAAAAAGGTGAGACACCACATCATAGTCTATTAGACAACATAGAAAATACACTGCTTTTATAAAAATGCCTCAGTGTGTTCGCTGTTAGTGATATTAGCGTAGCTGACCTGTGTTCCATGGGCAATAGTGCAGAAATATATAGAGACAGAGAAAAAGGGAGAGAAAGGTCTCTTGATGTGGTTTGGGGAAAAATCAATGTTAAACATTGTTACAAAGTTCTCTGGGTGCATCTGGGGAAATCAAAGCATTTAGTCCACCTTAGAGGTTTAGCTGCTGGTGCTTAGGAGACAGGATTTAAAAAGTAACGAAAGGACGAACAGTGTGGCATGAATTTATCAATGTTAACCAAATATTAAGCAACTCCTTATTTTCAATTTTATTTAAACTAAAACTAAACAGTGTTAACTAAACTAAATATATTTAAGTATTTTAATAGTCAGTAAGATTTCCAAACTGTTATTTAACTTCCCTTAACTCTACGGAATAACTAGCATTACAGCAATTCATTTGCAGCTCTATGGACCAAGGCAACAACAAAAATCTCTCCCGCAACTAACTACATGCAGTGTCACAGAATGTCTATGTACCACAAATGCTCTTTCATTAAAGATATGGTCTCTGTTTTGCCTCAAAACCTAGACACATAGTTTATATTTTGTAATACTGAGTTATTATAGAAAGATGATGTCAGAACATTGCATGCAAAGGATATGTGGCTTTGCACAGCTCTTACATGTTAAATCCAAATGCTGAATTTCTGTTTATCCATTTGTAATATCATGTTAAAATTAGCTACCTCATCAGATTTCTGTGAGAATTACACAAGAAAAACACGGTTGTCTACAAGCCACTCTCCTTATATTCTTTCTTTGGTCCAGAGTAGGGAGACATGGACTCTTCCTGCAGTAGAGCTTTGCTGTGGTTTTCCGGGCCATAGCCACTGTGGTCTGGTTGGTCCCATTAACCTGAAGGGATGTAGACATTTCCAGAAAGGCCAGGATATGGAGATTTCCTGAGCCAGGACTGCAGTTGCCCAGAACCAAGGAGGTTCTATACCCAGTGCTGGGGAGAACTTCTACATTTTATTTCCCTTCATGGCCAAAGGATTTGAAGTGATTTGTTCAATGAGGAGTTTAAAGAGGACAATTAACCCTATAGCTCTGTCTCAGGAGCTAACAAGGAGACATTTGGGAGAGGTTCAGAGGTGCCTCTATGTGCTTCATTTGACTTAGAAGGTTATTTTAATTCAGGAAAAGAAAACTGTGTTCTTTGAACATAAAGCCATTTTTTTTCTGATCTAGTTTTACTTCAATGTCTTACTCTTGTAAGCTCATATTCGTTTTTCAATTGGCTTAGAATTTAGAGAGTAAATACTGTTATTTGGTGTGTGCAGAACCCTAATACTTAGATACAAATAAGACCTGCGAACTATAACATGACACTCAAATACAATTTATGACAACAATCCTGTATTCATGTATAATACCATTGTTTGCAAGGTACAAGGGTATAATTGTATGCACAAGGGTTAGGCAGGGTACATAAATGTCTAGGTCAGGCTAAGTAAATATAAAAACGTAGAGAGTTGTGGTGCCAATAAAATATTGGTGAGTGCATGACCTGCACAGAACACTCACATTCACGAATTTTGACACCCTTTCAGGCAAGAAAATGTTTGGAAATTGGTTTAATCTAGGGCTACTGGTATAGAATCTGCCTTGTAGAGTGTACTTTATTTGAAGTTGGAGACTGATTGTGGTTATTCCTTTTAATAACCCTGGTACCCATCACTGGACCTGGTATTCTCCAGCTACTCCATGAATATCTCCTGATTGACTGAATGGATGAAGAGCACAATTTTCTCAAATCTATTATTTATTGTATTTAGCTCAAATTACCGCCACTCAAATGTCCATCTACATTTAACATTAATAAGGCTCATTTAGGTGTGCCAGATTGCCTGTATAAAGCAATCATATAGATCTATAGATGCACACACACTCTCTAATTATTTAACACAAAATGAATAAATGTGAAGATTTGATATTGTTGGAGATCTGAATTATATAAGGTATTGAAATATTTGTTTTCTTCAATAAGTTTAGTTTTAGATATTAGTTAAATTGAAAACAGAACTTTTCTAAAAAGTCAAATTACAAATACATGAATATATGTTATTGAATGAAGAAGTTTCTTAGAGTCTGTTACTTAAATTTTTTATATTGAAATACAATACAGGTCAAGTATTTCTTCTTCATTTTTTCAATAATTTCTTTTTTAAAATTTTATTTTATTTTAATTAAATTAATTAATATATGGTGTATCAGTAGTTTCAGAGGCAGAATTCAAGGATTCATCAGTTGCATATAAATCACGTGCCCTCCTTAATGCCTATCACCCAGTTATCTCAACCCCCAACCACTTCCCCTCCAGCAAGCCACAGTTTGTTTCCTATAGTTAAGAGTCTCTTACGGGGAGTCAAGATGGCGGGGAAGTAGGAGGAGGCACCATTTCAACCTTTACCCTAAAGTGAGCTGATTACCTACCAAAGAACTCCGACCACCCATGAAATCAGCCTGAGATCAGAATTATACACGTCTGGATCTCTACAGGAGCAGAAGACGCCAGTGGCAGGTAAAGCAGACTGGGAACGTCTGACTGATATCGGAAGATAAACAAAAGGGGGAGAGAGCCACCAGAGGTGACCAATTGGAAAGTAACACCCCAACACCAGAGTGCTCTGCGTCTGGGGACCAGCATTAACTTGGAGTCTGGTTGAAAGCACTCAAAAAACAAACAGCAAAGGATCACGGGGGGTTATAGTGGGAACCTGGGCAGTTAGGGTCAGGGACCTAAGTCCCCGGACCCAGGACAGCCTCCCCTGGCGCGGAGCGAGAGAGAGTGTGGCGGAGAAATCAGGTCTCCGTCCCTGAGCCGCCAGTGCACCTGACCCGCCAGCACGCCCGAGAACGAGTGGGGTCTGGCTCCCGTGAGGGGCTGGGAGCCTGGCCAGATGGCGATCCTGAAATGTGCGCGTCCCACACCCTCCCTTGGGATAGGTGCTCATAGGCGCTAGCCTGGAGCTCTGGCAGCCGGAAAAACCAGACATTCCCAGCCCAGGACAGCGGGAAAATCTCAGTGTGTGATCTCTGCTCGGAACCTCTCTGGCGGTCTGGAGCTGCCTAGACAGCCACCGCTGCCCTGGTTTTGGGTACAACGAGGAGCTCCTGCATCCCCAGGGACCGTGACTCAGAACCGACTCTGCCAGCAGCTTTTGCAAAACAGTCTGAGGCTTCTCTCTGAGAGGGAGGTTGGGGTGCTGTTTGCTCTCCTCTAAACCTCCAAGAACCATCAAAAGCTGTCAAGGCGAGAGAAAGCAGATGAAAGAACATAAAAACCCCCAGAGAACAAAAGGCTGAAAAAAAAACAGTTTCCTGAAAAAGAAAAAAAAAAAAAAAAGAGCTCACCCCCTTGAGGGGAGCCGGAGGACCTAACTCAGGGAACATCATTGTCTGAAAACCCACGTGGCAGGACCCTCCCCCAGAAAACCAACCAGGAAGGAAGAAAAAAAAAAAAAAGACTACAAGAGAACAATCACCACTACTTCATAAATACAACTTTTATTTTTAACTCTTTACCAATATTCTGGTTCTTTTTTTTTTATACATACAGATAATTTTTTAACCTATTTACCATCACACCGAGATGTCCAGTACATCAAATTCTTTAATAACCTTCTAGCCTGAACTTTTTGATACATACACCCGTGTTTTTCTTTTGTTTTTCTATTTTTTTAATTCTTTTTTAATTTTAACTTAGTTTAGTCTAGTTTATTCTTTTTTAATTTTTATTTTCTACTATACATATAGAGTTAAACTTCAAGGTAATCCCCTTTCCCCAATCAATGCTACCCCTATAGGCAAACCAGTTTCTAATCCCCCTGTAACTTAGGAAAGTTGAGTCCCTTAACAAAAACATCAAGATACCTTCAGGAAGAATCAAAATAACCTTCCTCACCCACACTGAGAATCTATAACCATTCTCCCAATTTTTCCTTCTGTCAGTGTTTCTGTGAATTTGTGTTTGTCCTGATAATACATAAACCTTATACTTGGGGTTCTTTCTGATGAGGTTCTTCTCTTTTTTTTTTTTGCTTATATATACATATTTTTTTCTCTTGTCATATACTTTTATCACTCTTTTTGTCTGTCTGATTTTGTTTGTATACTCCACAAATCTTACCTTGTGGCCCATTTGGGCTGAGCCTTCTCTTTTATCTTCCCTTTTTTTCCTATCTCTCTCTCGCTTTTTTTTTTTCCTTTTTTCTTTCCCCTTTTTTTTTCTTTCTTCTTCTCTATTTCTTTTTCTTTTCGTTTTTCTCTCATTTGGGTGGGGAATCCTGATTGCACAGAAGCGTTCCAGGGTGCACATTGACTGCACCACAATCGATAAGTCCAGCTGCATCTGTTTAGTCATCTCTTACCAAAATGACTAGGAGAAGGAATACCCAACAGAAGAAAAATACAGAGGATGGGCCTTCTGCAACAGAGCTAATGGCTATCGACATAGACAATATGTCAGAAAAGGAATTCAGACTAACAATTATCCAGGCAATAGCTAGGTTGGAGAAAGCCATGGATGACCAAACAGAATTGATTAGGGCAGAACTGAAAGCCACCAGGGATGATGTTCACAATGTTAGGGCAGAACTGACAGCCACCAGAAATGATGTTCAAAATGCTCTCAACGAGTTCCAATCCAATCTAAATTCTCTAAAAGCTAGGGTAACTGAGACAGAAGATAGAATTAGTGATCTGGAGGACAAACAGATAGAGAGAAAGGATCAGGAGGAAGCCTGGAACAAACAGCTCAGAAGCCACGAAAACAGAATCAGGGAAATAAACGATGCCATGAAACGTTCCAATGTCAGAATTATTGGAATCCCTGAAGGGGAAGAAAAAGAAAGAAGTCTAGAAGATATAGTGGAAGAAGTTGTCTATGAAAATTTTCCCAATCTCACGAATGGAAACAACGTTCATGTACTAGAGGCAGAAAGATTTCCTCCCAAGATTTTAGATTCTCGAAAGTCCTCACGGCACCTTATCGTTAGAATGGGGAATTTTGTTTCAAGAGAGACCCTCTTAAAAGCAGCTAGGACAAAGAAGCTTCTTACATACAGAGGAAAGCCCATTAGAATAATGTCAGACCTTTCCACAGAGACCTGGAAAGCCAGGAAGGGCTGGCAAAGTATATTCAGAGTACTAAATGAGAAGAACATGCAACCAAGAATACTCTATCCAGCAAGACTGACATTTAAAATGGATGGAGAGATAAAGAGTTTCCAAGACCGGCAAGGCTTAAAAGACTATGCAACCACCAAGCCGACACTGCAGGAAATATTAAGGGGGGGTCCTATAAGAGAGAAAAAATCCTAAGAATATCACTGAACAGAAATATAGAAACAATCTATAGACAGAAAGACTTCAAAGGCAACACGATGTCAATAAAAACCTCTCTCAATAATCACTCTCAATGTGAATGGCCTAAATGCGCCCATAAAACGACACAGGGTTGCAGATTGGATAAAACGACAGGACCCATCCATATGTTGTCTACAAGAGACCCATTTTGAACCTAAGGATACACCCAGACTGAAAGTGAAGGGATGGAGAAGCATCTTTCATGCCAATGGGCCTCAAAAGAAGGCCGGAGTAGCGATTCTCATATCAGATAAATTAGATTTTAAACTAAAGACTGTAGTCAGAGATACAGAAGGACACTACATAATTCTTAAAGGGACTATCCGCCAAGACGATCTAACAATTGTGAATATCTATGCCCCCAATATGGGAGCACCCAATTACATAAGAAAACTATTAATCAAGATAAAGAGTCATATTGATACGAATACAATAATAGTAGGAGATCTTAATACGCCTCTCTCAGAAATAGACAGATCATCGAAGCAGAAAATTAATAAAGAAATAAGAGCATTGAATGAAACATTGGACCAGATGGACCTCATCGACGTATACAGAACATTCCACCCTAAAACAACAGAATATTCATTCTTCTCAAGTGGACATAGAACCTTCTCCAGAATAGACCACATACTGGGTCACAAAGCAGGACTCAACCGATACCAAAAGACTGACATTATTCCCTGCATATTCTCCAATCACAATGCTTTGAAACTGGAGCTCAATCACAAGGAAAAGTTCAGAAGGAACTCAAACACCTGGAAGCTAAAGACCACCTTGCTTAAGAATGCTTGGATCGGGGCGCCTGGGTGGCTCAGCGGGTTAAAGCCTCTGCCTTCAGCTCAGGTCATGATCCCAGCATCCTGGGATCGAGCCCCGCGTCGGGCTCTCTGCTTGGCTGGGAGCCTGCTTCCTCCTCTCTCTCTCTCTGCCGCCTCTCTGCCTACTTGTAATCTCTATCTGTCAAATAAATAAATCTTTAAAAAAAAAAAAAAAAAAAAGAATGCTTGGATCAACCAGGAGATCAAAGACGAACTTAAACAATTCATGGAAACCAATGAGAATGAAGACACCTCGGTCCAAAACCTATGGGATACAGCAAAGGCTGTTCTAAGGGGGAAATACATAGCCATCCAAGCCTCCCTCAAAAACATTGAAAAATCCAGAATACACCAGCTGTCTCTACACCTTAAAGAACTGGAGAATCCACAACAAATCAAACCAACTCCACATGCAAGAAGGGAAATAATCAAGATTAGAGCAGAGATCAATGAGGTAGAAACGAGAGATACAGTAGAACGTATCAATGAAACTAGAAGCTGGTTTTTTGAAAGAATCAATAAGATCGATAAACCATTGGCCACACTAATCCAAAAGAAAAGAGAGAAAGCCCAAATTAATAAAATTATGAATGAAAAGGGAGAGATCACAACGAACACCAAGGAAATAGAAACAATCATCAGAAATTATTACCAACAGTTATATGCCAATAAGCTAAGCAACCTAGATGAAATGGATGCATTCCTGGAAAGCTACAAACTCCCAAAATTGAACCAGGAAGAAATTGACAACCTGAATAGACCGATATCTAGTAATGAGATTGAAGCAGTGATCAAAAACCTCCCAAAAAACAAGAGCCCAGGACCTGACGGATTCCCTGGGGAATTCTACCAAACTTTCAAAGAAGAAATAACACCAATTCTCCGGAAGCTGTTCCAAAAAATTGAAGCAGAAGGAAAACTTCCAGACTCTTTTTATGAAGCCAGCATTACCCTGATCCCCAAACCAGGCAAAGACCCTACCAAAAAGGAGAATTTCAGACCAATATCACTGATGAATATGGATGCAAAGATTCTCAACAAGATCCTAGCAAACAGGATCCAGCAGCACATTAAAAAGATTATCCACCATGACCAGGTGGGATTCATCCCTGGGTTGCAAGGTTGGTTCAACATTCGCAAATCAATCAGTGTGATAGAACACATCAAAAAGAGAAGAGAGAAGAACCACATGGTCCTCTCAATGGATGCAGAAACAGCATTTGACAAAATCCAGCATCCGTTCCTGATGAAAACGCTTCAAAGTATAGGGATAGAGGGAACATTCCTGAACTTCATAAAATCTATCTATGAAAGACCCACAGCAAATATCATCTTCAATGGGAAAAAGCTTGCAGCTTTCCCGCTGAGATCAGGAACACGACAAGGATGCCCACTCTCACCACTCTTGTTCAACATAGTATTAGAAGTTCTAGCAACGGCAATCAGACAACAAAGAGAAATAAAAGGTATCCAAATTGGCAAGGAAGAAGTCAAACTCTCTCTCTTCGCAGATGACATGATTCTTTATATGGAAAACCCCAAAGACTCCACCCCAAACTACTAGAACTCATACAGCAATTCAGTAACGTGGCAGGATACAAAGTCAATGTACAGAAATCAGTGGCTTTCTTATACACCAACAATGAAAATACAGAAAGGGAAATTAGAGAATCGATTCCATTTACTATAGCATCAAGAACCATAAGATACCTGAGCATAAACCTAACCAAAGAAGTAAAGGACCTGTACTCGAGGAACTACAGAACACTCATGAAAGAAATTGAAGAAGACACAAAAAGATGGAAGACTGTTCCATGCTCTTGGATTGGAAGAATAAACATTGTTAAAATGTCTATACTGCCTAGAGCAATCTATACTTTTAATGCCATTCCGATCAAAATTCCACCGATATTTTTCAAAGAGCTGGAGCAAATAATCTTAAAATTTGTATGGAGCCAGAAGAGACCCCAAATTGCTAGGGAAATGTTGAAAAACAAGAACAAAACTGGCGGCATCACGTTACCCGATTTCAAGCTTTACTACAAAGCTGTGATCACCAAGACAGCGTGGTACTGGCATAAAAACAGACACATAGACCAGTGGAACAGAGTGGAGAGCCCAGATATGGACCCTCAACTCTATGGTCAAATAATCTTCGACAAAACAGGAAAAAATATTCAATGGAAAAAAGACAGTCTCTTCAATAAATGGTGCTGGGAAAACTGGACAGCGATATGTAGAAGAATGAAACGCGGCCATTCTCTTACACCGTACACAAAGATAAACTCGAAATGGATAAAAGACCTCAACGTGAGACAGGAATCTATCAGAATCCTAGAGGAGAACATAGGCAGTAACCTCTTCGATATCAGCCACAGCAACTTCTTTCAAGATATGTCTCCAAAGGCCAAGGAAACAAAAGCGAAAATGAACTTTTGGGACTTCATCAAGATCAAAAGCTTCTCTACAGCAAAGGAAACAGTCAACAAAACAAAGAGGCAACCCACGGAATGGGAGAAGATATTTGCAAATGACAGTACAGACAAAAGGTTGATATCCAGGATCTATAAAGAACTTCTCGAACTCAACACACACAAAACAGATAATCATATCAAAAAATGGGCAGAAGATATGAACAGACACTTCTCCAATGAAGACATACAAATGGCTATCAGACACATGAAAAAATGTTCATCATCACTAGCCATCAGGGAGATTCAAATTAAAACAACATTGAGATACCACCTAACACCAGTTAGAATGGCCAAAATTAGCAAGACAGGAAACAACGTGTGTTGGAGAGGATGTGAAGAAAGGGGAACCCTCTTACACTGTTGGTGGGAATGCAAGTTAGTGCAGCCACTTTGGAGAACAGTGTGGAGATTCCTCAAGAAATTAAAAATAGAGCTTCCCTATGACCCTGCAATTGCACTGCTGGGTATTTACCCCAAAGATACAGATGTAGTGAAAAGAAGGGCCATTTGTACCCCAATGTTTATTGCAGCAATGGCTACGGTCGCCAAACTGTGGAAAGAACCAAGATGCCCTTCAACGGATGAATGGATAAGGAAGATGTGGTCCGTATACACAATGGAGTATTATGCCTCCATCAGAAAGGATGAATACCCAACTTTTGTAGCAACATGGACGGGACTGGAAGAAATTATGCTGAGCGAAATAAGTCAAGCAGAGAGAGTCAAGTATCATATGGTCTCACTTATTTGTGGAGCATAACAAATAACATGGAGGACATGGGGAGATGGAGAGGAGAGGGAGTTGAGGGAAACTGGAAGGGGAGATGAACCATGAGAGACTATGGACTCTGAAAAACAACCAGAGGGTTATGAAGGGGCAGCAGGGGGGTGGGGGGGGTGGGAGGTTGAGGAACCAGGTGGTGGGTAATAGGGAGGGCACATACTGCATGGAGCACTGGGTGTGATGCCAAAACAATGAACACTGTTATGCTGTAAATAAACAAATAAAAATAAATATAAAAAAAATCATTCACCGTTATCAAGTGAGATCTATTACAGGGATACAAGTGTGTTTTAATATTTGTAATTAAATTCGTGTGATACCTCACATGAAAAGAGAAAGGATAAAATAATATAGCCACCTCAACAACTGCAGAGAAAGTATTTTACAGAGTGCAACATCCATTTATGCTAAAAACTCTCAACGAAGTGGATTTAGGGGAAATACACATGACCATAATATAGGTCATATATGAAAACACACAATTAACATACTCAGTGGTGAAAAACTAAGAGCTTTTGCTATAAGATCATCATCAGAACAAGGATGTCCAGTCTCATCCTTTCTGTTCAATATAGTAGTGGAAGTCCTAGCCACAGCCATCAGACAAGAAATAAAAGGCATCCAAATGGTAAGGAAAAATAAAACCTTCCTTTTTGCAGATGATACAATGGTATATATAGAAAACCTTTAGGAGTCTACAAAAAAAAGGGGTGCCTGGGTGGCTCAGTGGGTTAAAGCCTCTACCTTAGGCTCAGGTCTTGATCTCAGGGTCCTGGGATCAAGCCCTGCATCAGGCTCTCTGCTCAGCGGGGAGCCTGCTTCCTCCTCTCTTGCCTCTCTGCCTACTTGTGATATCTCTCTCTGCCAAATAAATAAATAAATAAATCTTTAAAAAGAAAAAGGTCTACACACACACACAAAAACTATTAAAGCTAATAATGAATTCAGTAAAGTCACAGGATACAAAATTATTATACAAAAAGTGTGTTGCATTTCTCTACACTAATCATGAAGTAGCAGAAGTTAATAATTCTATTTACAATTGCACCAAAAAGTATGAAATAACTAGGAATAAACTTAACCAAGGAGGAAAAACACCTATACTCTGACAACTACAAGACATTGGTGAATGAAATTGGAGACATCACAAGTAAAGACTAGAAGAATTGATACTCTTAAAGTGTCTGTTATTACCCAAAGCAATCTACATTAAATCTATAGATTTAATGCTATGCCTATCAAAATACTAATAGCATTTTTCAAAATATTTGTATGAAACTCTGAATACTCAAGCAACCTGAGAAAGAATAAGAAAGCTGGAGGTTTTACTATCCTAGATTTCAAGATATAGTATAAACCTGTAGTAACCAAAACAGTTTGATACTGACACAAAGATGAATAGATCAATAGAATAGCATAGAATAGAATAGAGAGCCCAGGAAAAAACCCTGATTATGTGGTTAATTCATCTATTACAAAAGAGGCAAGAATATACAATGGGGGAAAAACATTTTCTTCAACAAATTGTGCTGGGAAAACTGGACAGCAACATTAAAAGAAGAAAACTGAACCACTTTCTTATACCATACACAAAAATAAACTCAAAATGGATTAAAGACCTAAATGTGAGACATTAAATTGTAAAACTCCTAGAAGAAAACACAGTAATTTCTTTGACACTGACTGCAGAAATATTTTTCTAGGTAAGTCTCCTTGGACAAAGGGGAAAAAAAAAGGAAAAATAAACTATCTGGACTACACCAAAATAAAAATCATTTGCACAGCAAAGAAAACCACCAACAAAACAGAAAGACAAACTTACCAAATAGAAGATATTTGCAAATGATGTATCAGATAAGGGGTTAATATCTAAAATATAGAAAAATTTACGTGATTTGACATCAAACAAAAACACAAATAGTCCAATTAAAAATGGGCAGAACACCTGAACAGACATTTTCCAAAGAGGACACACAAAATGGACATCAACATGATTAAACACAGAAATGTAAATGAGAATTGCAATGAGATACCACCTCACACTTAAATCAGAATGGCTAGAATCAGAAAGACAAGAAACACATTTGGTGATATGAAGACAAAGGAAACTTTACACATTTTTGGTGTGAAGGTATATTGGTGTAGTCACAGTGGAAAACAGTATGGAGGCTCCTCAAATTATTAAAAAATAGAAATATAACAATTCCACTACTGGGTATTTACCTAAAGAAAACAAACAAACAAACAAAAAAACCACTAATTTAAAAAGGTATATGTATCTTTACATTTATTGGAACCTTATTTACAATAACCAAAATACAGAAGCAACACAAGTGACCACTGATAGATGAATAGGCAAACAGAAGTGGTATGTCTGTGTGTATAAACACAAGAGAATATTGCTCAGTCCTAAAAAAGAATGAGATCTTGCCATTTGCAACAACCTGGATGCCCCTAGAGGATATAATGCTAAAAGAAGTAAGTCAGAAAAAGACAAATACCATGATTTTACTTATATGTGAAATTTAAATAACAAAGGAACAAGTAAACAAAATTAGACAAACAGAATAAATGGGTGGTTTCCAGAGAGGATGCAAGTGAGCTATAAAATAAAGGGTTTTAAAAAGTATAAATTTTCAGTTATAAATCACAGATATGAAAAGTTCAACATAGGGAATATGGTCAGTAATACTGTAGTTATATTGTTTGGTAAAAGATGGAGACTCATGGTGAGCACTGAGTAATGCACAGACGTATTTTTCTATACCATACATCTAAAACTAACTTTGTAGGATTTTCAGCATTATGTTGTACATCTGAAACATAACACTATGTTAATTATCCATTCATTACAAAAAATAAAAAGCATAAATTATAAAAATATACATTTTCCTTCTAAAGTTATTTTAAGTAACAGAATACATATTTTTAATACTTCACAATTTATACTTTTATTATAGCACATTCTGCTAAATAAAAACAATGATCAGATATTTCACAAACTTTTATAATTTAAATCTTATGAAATTTATAAAAATTAAGTATATGCTCATTTGGGAAAACTTAAGTGTTATGCTTCATTTTTAGTCTAAAATATAAGACTTAGTTTCAGCCCTAAAAATTAACTTTTCTATGTTTTGGACATTTTCTTTTTATAACAAAGTGTGGGTTTTTGTTTCAGGGGTTGTTTTTAAGTAAGCTCCATGTAATGTGTAGCCCCAATACCAGCCAAACCCCCAACTCTGAGATCAAGACCCCAGCTGATGTCAAGAATTTGATGCTTAACTGACTGAGCCACCCAGGCACCTCAACAAAATATGGTGTTTTTTTTTTTAATATTTATTTATTTTTAGAGGGAAAGAGAGAGAGACAGAGACAGAGCACATGCAAGAGCATCAAGTGGGGTGAGACAGAAAAATAGGGAGAGAGAAACTGTAACAGATTCTACTCTGAGCCAAGCACAGAGTCTGAGTGGGGTTCCATCCACCCTGAGACAAGAACCCTGAGACCAGGGTCTGAAACTGAGAGTCAGCACTTGTAGAACCCAGGTGCCCCATAGCAAAATGTGTTCTTCATCATAAAAATCATAAAAATCCACAGATTAATTCAGCATATAAAAAGTAATCCCCTAAAAATCCAAGGCGATGCTTTCAAATCTGCTTTTCTTTTTTCCTCCTCATGTATAGAACTTCAAAATCTCTTGATGTTGGTCAAGTACCATTTCATCCTTCAAATTTTATTGACCTCCAAATATGACAGTGAACCAGTATTAAGTCCTAAAATACTCACAGAGCAAAGCATGTTAAGCTCTAGACAGTTGGCAATTAAACCACATGAAAATAGGACACAATTGCCATTGTACATGTTGAGAATGAAGTGCTCACTATTCCTATCGGGTGACTGTACACTGGTTCAAAGTCAGAGAGGCAAGAGTTAATTATTTTGCAGGACATTGAACACTACGATTTAGAAGCATATTATATTGTTATCACAGTGTCATGTACCACTCCATCTTTCTCCAAGGTGGTGTCATAATCCTAGAAAGGCGGGTCCAGTGGATTCAATATGAAGATTGACAACACACATTTACTCTGTGAATCCTACTCATACTATGCATGCTCTGTGATACTGAATGCATCTTACTCCTTAAACCTTACCACCATCATCCTGGTTTTTCAGTATGGGCTGAAATCCATCAACCCTGCACTCAACTATTATTTCTTTCTCAACACTGTTAGGATCAAAGACAACCTGGACAGGAACTAATGACTTGCAGGTAACTCACATGAGGTTTTCTCCCTATAACATGGAAAATGTTTTAAGTCTGTCATTCCACTGGGAGGATAAGTTAATAGAACTTCTGTGTTTTCATCCTTTGTTTTTTTTTTTTTTTTTTTTTTAAAGATTTTATTTATTTATTTGACAGAGAGGCAGATCACAAGTAGGCAGAGAGGCAGGCAGAGAGAGAGGAGGAAGCTGGCTCCCTGCAGAGCAGAGAGCCCAATGCGGGGCTCGATCCCAGGACCCTGAGATCATGACCTGAGCCGAAGGCAGCGGCTTAATCCACTGAGCCACCCAGGCGCCCCTGTTTTCATCCTTTGAAATACATGAAATATTTTATTCTCCTTGAGGCAGTAATCCAATTAGTTTTTCAACTTTACAAAAATGCAGGGGTTTCCCTTGGAATAGCCAAAACCAGAATCATTCACACCACTGCATGCTTGAAGAAAATGCAAAACTTATAGGCAAAATAAATTGGATCTTCCTGTTTAAAAAGTGCTCTATCAGTACAGTTTGTGATTCTTCCGTTCTAAATCATATGACCTTAGAAATGTAAGGTTCTCAAGGTACCCGTTATAGGAATTTGGATCAGGCATATGGAGGTATATTCCAACATAGTCACTGGTTTAAAAATAAAAACAAAAACTTAAGTTTTGGAGCAGGAAACTGGTCACAGCATTTTGGAACCTCATTGTTCAGGGCCTGAAGCATAAACCCCATGAATAAAAAGAGTGGAAAGAAAACCCATAAAAACTAGGCAGAAGATTAAGATCAAACCCCACCCCCTAATGCCAAAGGAACCCCTAGTAGTCAGGTTGTAGATGAAGAGCTTGCACTCAGCCAGTTTCTATTTTAAAGACTTTTCTTTCCTTGTTGGCAAGGGGGAATGGGGCAACCATGTGTGTAGAGGTAGGTAGGACAGAAGCACATGCTGACTTACATGCCAGGCACTCAGATCAAATGGCACTACACAATGAAAATTTTTCAAAAAATCATACCTATTAGGGGCACCTGGGTGGCTCAGTGGGTTAAACCCTCTGCCTTCACCTCAGGTCATGATCCCAGGGTCCTGGGATCGAGCCCCATATCAGGCTCTCTGCCCAGCAGAGAGCCTGCTTCCTTTCCTCTCTCTCTGTCTGCCTCTCTGCCTACTTGTGATCTCTCTGTCAAATAAATAAATAAAATCTTTAAAAAAAATCATACCTATTATGTGTGCTCTAGAAACTTAGATACAACAGTTGCATATAAAACCTGACCTAATTGTGGTAAAGCAAAAATTTTCAGAAATACCCATCAGGTGGCTCAGTGGGTTAAAGCCTCTGCCTTCAGCTCAGGGTCCTGGGATGGAGCCCCTCATTTGGCTCTTTGCTCAGCAGGGAGCCTGCTTCCCCACTCCCTCCCTGCCTCTCTGCCTACTTGTGATCTCTGTCAAATAAATAAATAAAATCTTTAAAAAAATACCCTTTAGGAAGTAGACACTAATGTCCCAAACACCTGAAACACTTCCACAGGATCTTTGAAAAAACATTTCCTTTGACCATTGCAGGTATTGACCCAGTATCCTGGGTTCTCAGGAGGACAAAGCACTCCCATGCAGAGTCCATTGAGAATTGCCACAGGTAGAATCCTGGGTGGGAGAACTTACTCTTTGCTATACTTTCTAACCAAGTCAATCCATCATGTTTTTTTTTTTTTTTTTAAGATTTTATTTTTATTTATTTGACAGAGAGAGATCACAAGTAGACAGAGAGGCAGGCAGAGAGAGAGAGAGGGAAGCAGGCTCCCTGCTGAGCAGAGAGCCCGATGCGGGACTCGATCCCAGGACCCTGAGATCATGACCTGAGCCGAAGGCAGCGGCTTAACCCACTGAGCCACCCAGGCGCCCAATCCATCATGTTTTACTGTCACTTGACATGGTATTTTGGCACAAAGAACATGAGTGCCTTGACGGGAAGAATGTTTCTGGCAGTTTACAACAGAAAAGGCACATGTCTTCCTGCAATAAGGTGGCCATTTTCTCACACAGCAGATGGACAGCCCAGCTATAAGGGGCCAAGACTTTGTCGCCATGATGATGCCAGCTGTGTGTGGACAAGCTAAACCCTCAAACCCCAACACTGGGACAAGCTGGGGAGGGCAGTCAGTAAAGCACTGGGTGAGAGAGCTTTGGAAGCAGGAGCAGGAACTGCCCTGGTGGCCTAGTGGCAGGGGAGGGAGGAGGGAGGAGGGAGGTGAGGGGGACCAGGTCTGGCAAAATAAGTGTAATGGACCCTCACAGAATGAAATAACTTCCATCAGGCCTCCCTCTTTTGGGGACAATGACTCCTGCCCAACACCCACACTTCCAGTCTGAGTGCAGGCAATGAAATAAAAAAAAATGTCTAGTGTTTGTCAGAAGTCCAGACTGCTGATGATGGGGCCAAGGACAACATGCACTCAGGAAAACTAAATGTTCCTTTAAGTGGACCCACATGATAGTCAATTTGGGGAAAAAAACAAACAAAACTTAAATGCAAAAAATCAATTACCAAAGGCTTTCTAAAAAACGTGATTACAATATATTAGCAAATTCTGTGGCATAAATACTTTCAAAAGCATCAGGAGATATTTTAAATATAAAAATAATAGGTATATCACCCTTCCAACCCCAGAAACCTAATGAAAGGCAGGTATTGTATAGCATGAACCCTGTGATTTAAATGGGATTTAAACCATTTCCTGACTCCAAAGCAAATATTATTTACTCTTATTTACTAGTACCTGATACAAATACTGTATTAGTTATGACTTTTATTTACTCATTCTACTAATATCTACTGAGTGCTATTAAGGCCAAACGACTGTTCAAAGCACTCAGGCACACATTACTGAAAAAAAATAGAAACTCCTGTCCTGGTAAGACAATCTTAATTATTCTGACTATAACATTATGACATTATATTATGGCATTGTATTAAATAATATGCTGTGGCTGAACATTTTAACAACTTTCCAAGTCATAGTTTTATAAACCAATGTATAATAAATGGAAAACATATAGCAGAGTCAAATCTATTACCAATTTAAAATTCTTCAAATTTTTCTAAAAATCAGTTTTAAAATTGTGCCTTTTAGCACATAGTACAGCTAATGAGAAAATTACTATATAGGTATGTTTATGATAATTGGCAAGAATTCTGAATCCAAACAATAGATTGTAAGATGTTATTTTTAGTGTGAAAATATTTCATGAACAATATTACTAGTGCTATTATCTACTTACACTTAGCAACCTTAAAATCTCTAACTCCTTATATGACTTTAAAGTATCAAATTGGAGTGATGTCTTACTGATAATGAAAGAAAAATTTTATTTAAAGGTCTTAAAATATTTGTAGATACAGTATAATCTTAAAAACACCTAAACATTAAAAAAATAACTTTCAAAGAATTATGAACTTAGACTGATGCTCATTTCCCTCTTTTTAAAGGTTTATTAAATTTATTTAAACAAAATAGTTCACCATTTCTCCCACCTGCCACCACCTCCTACTTCTTACAACCATTAGTTTTCTACATGTATATGAGCTTGCAGTTTTTGTTTTTAGTTTCCCCGTATAAGAGAGATCCTATGTTACTCATATTTCTTTGTCTGACCTATTTCACTTAGCATAAGACCCTTGAGTCTCTTTATGTTGTTGTAAATAGCAAGATTTCATTCCTTTCTATGACTGGATTGTGTGTGTGTGTGTGCGTGTGTGTGTGTATTATGTTATGTGCCTTCTATATTTGCTTTGTTGAGAGTTTTTATGATGAATGGATGTTGTATTTTGTTAAATGCTTTTATTGTATCTACTGAAATAATCCTATCATTTTTATCCTTCCTTGTGATACTGTGATGTAGTTACAGATTTGAAGTTGCTGAGGCATGCTTGCATTCCTAGAA
This sequence comes from Meles meles, assembly GCF_922984935.1. Classification (NCBI taxonomy): domain Eukaryota; kingdom Metazoa; phylum Chordata; class Mammalia; order Carnivora; family Mustelidae; genus Meles; species Meles meles. The sequence goes on from NC_060069.1 coordinate 74,595,904, forward strand.
TAACCCACTTAACCATGGTGTATACTTCTTTTAATCAACTGTTGAATTTGGTTTGCTATTTTTTTTTTGAGGAATTTAGTTAGCATCTATGTTGATCAAGGATATTTACTTGTAGTGTATGTGTGTGTATGTGTGTGTGTGTGTGTGTGTGTGTGTGTGTGTGTGTGAGAGAGAAAGAGAGAGAGAGAGAGAAAGAGAGATTCTTGTCTGATTTGGGTATCAGGGTAACGTTGTCCTCCTAAAATGTGTTTGGAAGTGTTCCACCCTTTTCTATATTTTGGAAGTATTTGGGAAAGGTTAGCCTAATTATTCTCTATTTGGTAGAATTCATCAGATCCTAGACCTTTGTTGGGAGCTCTGGGATTACTGATTAAATCTCCTTTCTAGTTATCAGTCTGTTCAGATTTTCTATTTTTATCATGATTCAGTCCTGGTAGTTTGTGTTTCTTGAAATTTATTTATTTTAGGTTATCTAATTGGTTATCCAATTATATATATATATATATATATATATATATATATATGCATATGTATATTGTATATATACAACATATATTATATATTATATATGTATACTACAAAGGATTATAAGATTATATATATATAAAATATGGATATATATATTTTTTGTGTTTCTGTGGATATCTGTTGTAATATCACTTTCCTTTCTGTATTTATGTCCTCTTTTCTGAGGGGAGGAGGAGAGTCCAGCTAAACGTTGGACAATTTTATCTTTTCAAAGAGCCAACTGTTAGTTTCATTCATATTTTCTGTTGTCTTTTTAATATCTATTTCTACCCTAATCTTTATTCTTTCTTTCCATTTACTAACTTAGGAATTCATTTTTTCTACTATGTCTAGTTCCTTAAGGTATGATGTTTGAGACTTTTCTTCTTTTCTAAGGTAGGCATTCATGGCTATGAACTTCCCTATTAGAACTTCTTTTGTTAGGGATGTCTGGGTGGCTCAATCCATTCAACATCTGCCTTTGACTCAGAGGTCATGATCCCAGGGTCCTAGGATCCAGTCAAACATCAGGCTCCTTTCTCAGTAGGGAGCCTGCTTCTCCTTCTACATGTTGCTCCCTCTGTCTGGTGCTTCCCCTGCTTATGCTCTCTCTCTCTCTCTCTGACAAATAAAACCTTAAAAAACAAAAAGAATTTATTTTTTCACATACTATCTGCTAATTTGGTATGTGTTTTCCATTTTTGTTTTTCTGAAAGGATTTTTTTCTCTTTTCATTTTTTCATTGACCAATTCATTGTTCAGTAACATTTTTTAATATCCCAATATTTGCGAATTTTCCAGGTTTTTTTTATAACAATTTTCTAATTTTGTACATTGTGGTTAGGAAAGATGCTTGATAGGATTCAATCCTCTTAAATTTATTAAGCCTTGTTTTGTGCCCTAACACATAATCTTGGGAAATATTTCATGTGCACTTAAGAATGTGTATTCTGTTGCATTTGGATAGAAAGTTCTATAAATATACATTAAATCCACCTGGCCTAACATGTCATTTAAAGTGTGTTTCCTTATCAGTTTTCTGCCTGGATAATCCATTCATTGGTGTAAGTGGGATATTAAAGTCTTATATTGCCATATATTTCTATCATAGATGTGTTAATATTTCTTTTATATATTTAGGTGCTCCTTTGTTGGGTATGTATTTATAAATGTTTTATACTTTACTGTGTTGACCTCATCTGCCTCTTGTAGGCAGTATATAGTTTGTTTTTGTCCCTTCAGCAATTCTTTCGATTAGAGAAATTAGTCCATTCACATTTAAAGTAATTATTGATAAGTATGTGCTTATTGCCTTTTGTTATTTGTTTACTAGCTTTTTTAAAGGTTTTTATTTATTTGAGACAGAGAGAGAGTGCACAAGAGAGTACACAAGCAGGAGGAGCAGAAAGCAGGAGAGGGAAAAGCAGACTTCCTATTGAGCAGGGACTCCAATGGGATCATGACCTAAGCTGAAGGCAGACACTTAATTGACTGAGCCACCCAGGCATCCCCTGTTTTCTGGGTGTTTTTATTGTTGTTGTCATTTTATAGTTTCTCTCTATTCCTTTCTTATTGTCTGCTGTCTTTGTGATTTGATGACTTTCTTAGTAGTACCCTTATATTCCTTTATCTTTTTCGTCTTTACTATGGGTTTTTGCTTTGAGGCTACCATGAGGCCTATATATAACTACTTATATCTAAAATAGTCCATTTTATTAAGTAGATGATTTTAGTTTGATCCCATTGTAATGCTCAACATTTTTATTCTTTCTACTTGTCAAAGAAGTAAGAACCTTGATTGATAACCATTTTTGCTCATAAGTTTTAACACACACACACACTCCAAGTACTGTTTTTCCTTTGTACTTAAAAAGGGCAATCAAATGCACTTCAAATAATTGTGGTGTCTTTTATTGCTTTGGTCTTAGTGACACTGACAACAGCTGCTTTATAATGTGGATAAATATTTTGGACTTCAGACAAGAGGCCAGAAGAACATATCCCTGGTGTTGCTTTATTTGTTGGCTGCCTTTCTGATTATCTGTTATACTGGAGACACTTCCTTAATAACTGATATTCCTATAAAGGGTTTGCTCTTGAGCAGCATCATAAATGCAAATACGACTGAAACTCAGAGACTTACACATCAACTTCTGTGGGTCTCAAACCCCAGTAGAATATTAGGTAGTTAATGAAATCTGTATTTTTTGGATCTTTGAGTAGTGTATTCTTTAAAGTTTGTGAAGATATACCCAGAGACAATTATACCTAACTTTTGGGAATGAAGGGAATAGGCTCAAATTACTACCTAAATAGAACTTTTATAATCTGCTCATAAGCTAAAACCTTAAAATGTTCATTTTTATTTTACAAGACAGGAAAATTTTATTAAGTATATAACATTTTGTGAAATTATAAAAGTATTAGCATACTATAAACTGTTTAATATAGAATTGTTAATATTAATAATATGTAACAATGTAACCATTTTATTAAACATACTTATATTCATACGCTAGTCATAAGCAATGTTATTTTCCTAGTGCCTTCAAATTGACTCATGAGCCTGCTTCTCTGTGCTTCTGGGGTAACTTCATGTGCTAGTCCTCAGGTATTTCCAAACCCAAAATAATTCCATTTAATGAGTTGAAATCACAAATTAGTATAAAAATCAGAACTTTGAACCTCAATTATTTGAAACCTTTAATTCTCTCACTGAATGCTACTTCAGGGCTAGATGCCTGAACTTGAGAAGACAATATCAGCTTATCTCCTTCATTCTCATTCCTCCCTCACTCTTTAGCTTTATTTTCTGGTGCTGCAGCTGCCACCAAAGTTTCAGTTCAATCAGAAAAGAGGTGATTTGGGGTGAAAAGTGCAGCCAAATTCTATTTTGTTTCCTATTGGCAATCTCTCAACTAGACATATATTCAATGTTAACTTCTTTCTCAAAATGGATTTCTCCATGTTATTCTAAGAATATCCCCTCCCACCCTGGCAAGTTCCAACTGTAGCGACCCTGTTACTGAGCTTTTCAGTAACAGCTATCCTTTTATTGAGGCTTTTATGCCACTCCCACCCTAACTCAGCTCTGGCCATAACAGGATACTTACACAGTCTTCTCAGTCCTACTCTAGGTGGGGTAATCCTTTACAGAAGCCAACAAATACTCTTGCGGCCCACATCTGACCCCAAGGAAACAGTTACTTTTGCCCTGTCATCTGTTCTGCCACTTCCAGAAATGATATTCTTTACAATTCTATTCCTTGGATGTGTTTCAGATTCTAATCCTTGTCTGTGGCCCACCTTGCCTGGGGATATATATAGGAAACTTGGATAGTGGTTCTTATGAAATTTTTCTTATTTAGTTTAAAGGATGAGAAAGGCCACAACATTCCTACAATGTTTACAAATGTATTTCTGTTTGTCTCTTTAATTTCACCATCTATTTTTTATCTACCCCTCACAAATCCTCAAAGTAGATGAACTAATAGTACAAAACCATTTATCCATTCCTCTTTTGCAAGTTTTTTTATATCATTCCAGCAAATTCCTTTGGAATTTGAGCTCTTTCCCTGGAACCTCAGCCAATAGGGGCCATTTTATTTGAGTCAGTTATTGAGACCCTGCACCACAACTAAGATTACTGTGTACTAATCTTCACAAATCAAAGAAAGTTCTGTTTTATGCCATTTTCAGAAGACACTGTTACAAACTGATTGTAACCTCCAACCAACCAAACTCATATACTGCAGTCTAACCTGCAATATGACAGTATTTGGAGATGGGGCCTTTGGGAAGGAATTAGGGTTAGATTAGGTAGGGTAGGAATTTCATGATGGCTTTAGTGTTCTTATAAGAAAATGAAGAGGTCGCCTTCCCCCAAGTCCCCACATGCATGCATTGAGGTAGGGTAATGTGAGGACATAGAAAGATGACAACTATAAGCCAGGAAGAGAGTTTTCAACAGCTCCAAATGTGCTAGCACCTTAATCCTAGACTTCCTAGACCCCAGTACTATGTGAAATTCATCTGTTATTTAAGTCATGCACTCTATGGTATTTTGTTCTGGCAGCCCAAGCTAAGACAGATACTAAGGTTCAAATCACTTAGAAAATTGTCAAAAGTGCCCATTGAAGTGGCTGAGTCAGGATTCAAACCTAGAGGTATTTGAATGAAACCTGGGACCTTCTACGATAGCCCGCCATTATCTCCTGTGGTTTTTGGACTCCTTAGACATGCTTTTCTGGAAGTATTTCACAATTTTCCTTCACTAAATGTTTCCCAGCATATCTCTAAATTAGGCTGAGGCATACTCCCATTGCCAGCCACTATCAGTACCCTTGTTCATTCTTTTGCTTCATATTTATGCACTGTTTTGCTCAGCCAATGTGTATATACACACTGTGTACATATATATGTATATATATATGTGTGTGTGTGTGTACATATTTTTACTTACAGTATGTTCAAATAATGCCATTTGTTCCATTTTGTTAACTGCTAATATGTAGAGACTTGAAATTAGTGTCTACACATTCCTTTGAAGGTAAAGTCCATATTTAGAATTCTAATGACAATATATATGAACCTGAAAATATGATCTAATTGTAGCCTACTTTGGCTTTTCAGAAGTTCCCAAAGTATCAAAATGTTGAATGACGTTTTAAAAACTGTCTGAAATTTACCCTTTTGATAAATTAAGCATATAGACTAAACAAAATCATAAATATATTATACTATAATTCTATATAAGCCCTGGTAGTCCCTTTCTGCTATTTTTCATTGGGAGGTCCTCTCTTTAGAGGATCAAAAGGAATGGTGTAGCACTGGCCCATTATTATTATAGCTCAACAAATGTTTATAGAAAATCTATTCAAACTCTGGATCAAACTGAATTGCTGCCATACTTATTTGATTACAAACTATGAAATGATTTCAATATTTCACATATGACCTGAAATCAGTGAAGTTTTTCTATATATATTTTCTTTAAAAATGCTATTTATGGGGCGCCTGGGTGGCTCAGTGGGTTAAAGCCTCTGCCTTCAGCTCACGTCATGATCTCAGGGTCCTGGGATCGAGTCCCACATCAGGCTCTCTGCTCCGCAGGGAGCCTGCTTCCTCCTCTCTCTCTGCCTACCTCTCTGCCTAGTTGTGATTTCTCTCTGTCACATAAATAAAATTAAAAAAAAATGGTATTTACTTGGTGTTTATCCACAAGTATGAGACAGAACAACAGAAATGGTGAATGGTTAAGATATAATTATCACAAAATATATTATAATTAAAATATTCGTGTAAAGATATTAGTTGGGTGTTAAACTTTAGAATATGTAAAATATACCAGTTGGCTTACTTACACATGTGTTTAACTGAAAAGAAAATACATTTTCTCATCACATAAGGAGACTACAGAGGATCATTCCACTTTGAAAATAAAACTGATATAGGTGCCTCCGCTATAAAAAGAGAGTGGAACTAAATTATTTAAATTTGTTTCCACCCTGATGGTTGGACATCCTGGAAAGGTGGAGAGTCCTAAACTTGCCCTGCCCCACAAATACAATTAGATGACTATTAAATCATCCTAAAAACCCCATAAAATGACCTGAACATTGGCAGAACAAGATCCACAACTATAGGTATAGAAGAGGCCACATCAAAGAAAATAGGAAATGAGACACATAGCTTGGAAGAGAAATGGATTATGGCCACTGCAGTGGGGAGGGAGTCACAGTCACAAAGAAGCATAAGAGACAGACTAGAGCAGAAAGAAAATGAATCCCCATTGCAATTGGCATAGAAAGTGAGAAGGCGTGAATTTCATGAGTTCTTGAAAGCAGTGGGGTTTAAAGCCAGGAATTTGAAAGGTCAGCACATTTAGCTGTGATAGATCCCAGAGGACATTCTGCTGCTCTTAGAAGGAAAGCAGCCCAGCAGCCCACAGACATACAGCATGGAAACAGCAATCAGAAGAACACCTTAAGCATGCAGTTGAGAGATTATTCACTCATCTCAGAGCACATTCCAGAGAGCATTCATGGAGAAACCCTCTGGGATGAAAGGAACTGGCCAGCACCATTTCCCTCCCCCACCCCTTAGCACAAGCACAAGGCCACCTATAGGAACCTGTGCAGTGCTGACACTTACTACCTAACTGGTTACCAAACCAAACCACCAACACTCCAGTGGAACTATCCTTCCCTGTCACATTTGCATGAAGCCCAGTGTTACAAGTCTCTCCCCTAGAAGACCAGGTCAAACCCCTGTTCACACCACATCTCCCAACATTGGAGTTTTTCAGAGCCTGAGTTCAGGCCACAGGTCTCATTTTATAAGCAGCCCAGAGCACATGGAGTTAAAATTCACCACATTCATACCAGAAAACTAACACTGACCACAACAGGCAAAAAGAAACTCTGGAGATGACTGGCCTGAAGGATAAAGTGGGGAAGACAGTACCATAGAGCATATGCAGCACACACTGGAGACACTCCCAGAAGCACCAGGCCCTGGGAAGCAAGGGATACTTCATGGCAGGGCACTACCAAACCTCTTCTTCATAATGCTGTTATCCTCAAAAACAGGAGAGGTAGTGGACTTTCCTAACACAAAGCCAGGCATAGAGACTTAGACAAAGTGAGAATACAGAGAAATTTATCCCAAATGAAAGAATAGAACAAGGCCACAATCAGAGATCTAAGCAAAACTGGTATATATATAAAAATATGCCTGGTAGAGAATTTAAAATAGTTATCATAACGATACTATCAGACTTGAGAAGAGTAGAAGACATGAGTGAAACACTTAACACAGAGATAAGGAATAACATCAGAAATAAATGGCTTAATAAATGAAATGAGAAATGCACTTGATGGAATGCACAGCAGGATGGAAGAAACACAGTAATGGAAAGTAATCAAGATGAACCAACGAGAAAGAATTATGCAAATAATAATGGACTTAGGGAAGTCAGTGACTCCTTCAAATATAATAACATCCATATTATAGGAGTTCCAGAAGAAGAAAGAGGGAAGGAAGCAGAAAATTGCTTTGAAGATATAATAGTTGAATACATCTTAATCTGGGGAAGAAAACAGATAACCAGATCCAGGAAGCACAGAGAACTCCCATCCAAAAAAAAAAAAAAGGGGGGGGAGCAAGATGGCGGGGAAGTAGGAGGAGGCACCATTTCAACCTGTACCCTAAAGTGAGCTGATTACCTACCAAAGAACTCCGACCACCCATGAAATCAGCCTGAGATCAGAATTATACATGTCTGGATCTCTACTGGAGCAGAAGACGCCAGTGGCAGGTAAAGCAGACTGGGAGCATCGGAGTGATATCGGAAGATAAACAAAAGGGGGAGGGAGCCACCAGAGGTGACCGATTGGAAAGCAACACCCCAACACGAGAGTGCTCTGCGTCTGGGGACCAGCATTAACTTGGAGTCTGGTTGAAAGCACTCAAAAAACAAACAGCAAAGGATCGCGGTGGGGGGGGTAATAGTGGGAACCTGGGCGGTTAGGGTCAGGGACCTAAGTGCCCGGACCCAGGACAGCCTCCCCTGGCACGGAGCCAGAGAGAGTGTGGCGGAGAAATCAGGTCTCGGTCCCTGAGCCGCGAGTGCACCTGAACGCCAGCGCACCTGAGAACGAGTGGGGTCTGTCTCCCGTGAGGGGCTGGGAGCCTGGCCTGACGGCAATCCTGAAACGCGCGCGTCCCACACCCTCCCTTGGGATAGGTGCTCATAGGCGCTAGCCTGGAGCTCTGGCAGCTGGAAAAACCAGACATTCCCAGCCCGGGACAGCGGGAAAATCTCAGTGTGCGATCTCTGCTCGGAACCTCTCTGGCGGTCTGGAGCTGCCTAGACAGCCACGGCTGCCCTGGTTTTGGGCACAACGAGGAGCTCCTGCATCCCCAGGGACAGTGACCCAGAGCCAACTCTGCCAGCAGCTTTTGCAAAAACAGTCTGAGGCTTCTCTCTGAGAGGGAGGTTGGGGTGCTGTTTGCTCTCCTCTAAACCTCCAAAAACCATCAAAAGCTGTCAAGGTGAGAGAAAGCAGATGAAAGAACATAAAAACCCCCAGAGAACAAAAGACTGAAAAAAAAAAAAAAACAGTTTCCTGAAAAAAAAAGAGCTCACCCCCTTGAGGGGAGTGGGAGGACCTAATTCAGGGAACATCATTGTCTGAAAACCCACGTGGCAGGCCCCTCCCCCAGAAAACCAACCAGGAAGGAAGGAAAAAAAAAAAAAAAAAAGACTACAAGAGAACAACCACCACTACTTCATAAATATAACTTTTATTTTTAACTCTTTACCAATATTCTGGTTCTTTTTTTTATACATACAGATAATTTTTTATCCTATTTACCATCACACTGAGATGTCCAGTACATCAAATTCTTTAATAACCTTCTAACCTGAACTTTTTGATACATACACCCGTGTTTTTCTTTTGTTTTTCTATTTTTTTTAATTTTAACTTAGTTTAGTCTAGTTTATTCTTTTTTAATTTTTATTTTCTACTATACATATAGAGTTAAACTTCAAGGTAATCCCCTTTCCCCAATCAATGCTACCCCTATAGGCAAACCAGTTTCTAATCCCCCTGTAACTTAGGAAAGTTGAGTCCCTTAACAAAAACATCAAGATACCTTCAGGAAGAATCAAAATAACCTTCCTCACCCACACTGAGAATCTATAACCATTCTCCCAATTTTTCCTCTGTCAGTGTTTCTGTGAATTTGTGTCTGTCCTGACAATATATAAATCTTATACTTGGGGTTCTTTCTGAGGAGGTTTTTCCCTTTTTTTTGCTTATATATACATATTTTTTTCTCTTGTCATATACTTTTATCACTCTTTTTGTCTGTCTGTTTTTGTTTGTATACTCCAAAAAAAAAAAAAAAAAAAGAAGAAGTAAAAGAAAAAGAAAAGCAGATCTACACTAAGACATATTGTAATTGGCAAAATGATAAAAATTTAAAAGCAACAGAACAAAAAAGGACAGAAACTTAAGGGAGATCTTATAAAGATAGCAGGAAATCTTTCAGCAGAATTTTCCAAGCCAGAAAAAAATAACATGATATATTCAAAGTGTTGAATGGGAAAAATCTATAGCCAAAAATACTCTATACAGCAAGGCTAGCATTCAGAAAAGGAGAGAGAAAGAATTTACCGAACAAAAACAAAGGGAATTCATGACCACTAAACCAGCTTTGTAAATATAATTGAAGTGGACTCAATGGAAAGGAGAGACCAAAAGAGGTAGTATGAAGGTAGGAAACAAAAGCAAAAATGAATATTTCTGTAAAAAATAGTCAAGGAACTCACAAAATAACAGGATATAAAATATAAAAACATATACCAAATATGTGGGGAGAGGAGTTGTCAAGAATAAGTTCAACCTAAAAGATGATCAACTTAATATAGATTTTTATATACAAAAGATGTTATATATAAACGTAACACACACACACACACAAACACACACTACAATATGCAAATAAAGAGAAATTAACAAAATATATCACTACAGAAAATCAGCAAATCATGAGCAAGACTAAGACAAGGATCAGAGAAAATTTTAGAAACAAGAAAGCAAATAATAAAATTACAATAAATATATAATTATTTTGAATATAAATGATCATTCCAATCAACAGACATAGAGTGACAGAATGGATTTAAAAAAAAGAAAAAATACTCATCATCATCAATATGCTGACTACAAAAGACTAATTTTAGGCCTAAAACCACCAGTAGACTGAAAGTGAGGGACTAGAGAAACATCATGCAAATGATGTCAAAAGAAAGCTGGAATAGCGATACTTATATAGGAAAAAGAAAAAAAATTAGAGTTTAAAACAAAGATTGCAACAAGAGATAAAACAAGGGCACAGTATGATAATAAAGGGGACAATCTAACAAGAAGGTATAATAATTATAGATATTTATGTACCCAACATGGGAGCACCCAAATACATAAAACAGTTAATAACAAACAAAGGAACTAATCAATAATAATACAATAATAGTAGGGAACATAAACATCCCACTTATATCAATGGACAGATCATCTAAACAGAAAAATCAACAAGGAACAGTGGTTTTGAATGGCACACAGGACCAGATGGACTTAAAGATACATTCAAAACATTCCACCCAAAAACAACAGAATGCACCTTCTTCTCAGTGTACACAGAAAATTCTCCAGAATAGATTACATATTGTCCCACAAAATAAGCCTAAACAACTTTAAGAGGACCAAAGTCATACCATGCATCTTTTCTAACTGAAACTATGAGTCAGACACCAGAAAAAAATCTGGAAAGACCATAAATACATGGAGGTTAAATAACATGTTACTAAACAATGGCTCAAGCAAGAAATAATGAAATAGAAAAGTACACAGAAATAAATAAAAATAAAAACACAACAGTCCCAAACCTTTGGGATTCAGCAAAAGACGTTCTAAGAGGGAAATTTGCAGTGATACAACACTACCTCAACAAGCAAGAAAAATATCAAATATACAAGGTAACCTTATACCTAAAAGAGCTAGAAAAAAACAAAACCTAAAACCAGGAGAAGGAAGGAAATAAAGACTAGTTCAGAAAAAAAAAAAAAAGATACAGAAACTAAAAACAGAACAAATACAAGCAAGCAAACAAAAAAGAAAGAAGGAAAGAAAGAAAGATCAGTGAAACCAGAAGCTGGTTCTTTGGCAAGAATTAAAAAAAAAATCAATAAAATTGATAAAACTCTAACTAGACTTATAAAGAAAAAAAGAAAACCCAAATAGAAATCACAAATGAGACAAGAGAAATAACAACACAATACCATAGATATATAAACAATTATCAGAGAATACTATGAAAAACTATATGCCCATAAGTTGGACAACTGAGAAGAAATGGATAAATTTCTAGATGCATATGAACAGCTAAAAATGAAACAGGAAAAAATGAAAATCTGAACAAAGCAAAAATCATCAAAAAATTTTAATCAGTAATAAAATAACTTCCCAAAAAACAAAAGTCCTGTTTCAGATGACTTCACAGGGGAATTCTAGCAAACATTTTAAAAAGACTTGATACCTATTCTTCTCAAGCTATTCCAAAAATTAGAAAAGGAAAACTTCTAAAATCATTTTGAGGCCAACATTATCCTAAAAAAGAGATCTACAGGCCATATCTCTGATGAACATGGATGCAAAAATCCTCAACAAAATACTGACAACCTAATCATTATTAGGTTGTGATTGATTATAAAATTTGTGAATGATTATAAAAATAACTCACCACCATCAAGTAAGATTTATTCCTGGGTTGCAAGGATGGCCTGATACTCACAAATAGATTTTGTTACCTCACATCAATAAGAGAGGATAAGAACCATATGATTGTTTCAAGAGATACAGAAAAAGCATTTGACAAAGTACAAGATCCATTCATAATAAAAATCCTCCTCACAGTGGATTTAGAGGGAATGTACCTCAACATCATAAAGATTGTACAGAAAAACCCACAGCTATCATCATTCTGTGAAAAACTCTGTTTGTCCCCTAAGGTCAGGCACAAGAAAAGGATTCTACTCCTGGCACTTTCATTCAATATTGTTCAGGAAGTCCAGCCACAGAAAACAGACAACAGAGGAAATTTTAAAAAGCATCCAAATTCACAAGGAATAAGTAGCACTTTCACTCTTTGCAAATGACTTGATGCTATATATAGAAAACCCAAAGGACTCTACCAAATACTGCTAGAACTGATAAAGGAATTCAGTAAAGTCACAGGATATAAAATAAACATATAGAATTCTGTTGCATTTCTATACACCAATAACAAAACAACAGAAAGAGAAATTAAGGAATCAATCTCATTTATAATTTCACCCAAAATAGTAAGAAACCTAGGAATAAGCCTAATTAAGGAGATGAAGGACCTGTACTCTGAAAACTATAAAATACTGATGAAAGAAATTAAAGATGTCACAAAGAAATCAAAAGACAATCCATGATCACGTATTGGAAGAATATTGTTAAAGTGTCTATACTACCCAAAGCAATGTACACATTTAATGCAATCCCTACCAAAATAGCACCAGAATTTTTTTAAGAGCTAGAACAATCCTAAATTTTGTATGGAACTATGAAAGTCCCCAAATAACAAAAGAAATCTTGAAAAGGAAAAGCAAAGCTAGAGGCATCACAAATCTAGACTTCAAGTTTTGGTTTTTTTTTTGTTTTGTTTTGTTTTGTTTTTTGCCTAGAAATATCCTTTTATTCTAGCAATCAGCTAAAATTGAAGGTTTCATTACTATAGAATAAACACAGAATGGGTACTGGAAGATAACTATTGATTTCTGCAAATACAGTAAATATGACACATTTTTTTAAAGCTTAATATAGCCTCTACTCCAAGGTAATCATTGTTAACATTTTGATACATAATATTACAAATCTGTAGTAATCAAAACAATATGGCTCTGGCATGAAAATAGACTCATAAATCAATAGAACAGAATAGTAAACCCAGAAATAAACCTACAATTATATGGTCATTTCATCTTTGACAAAGTAAGAAAGACTTTCTAATGGGAAAAGGACAGTCTCTTTCACAAGTGGTGTTTGGAAAACTTGACAGCAACATGCCAAAGAATGAACCTGGGCTATTTTCTTACACCATACACAAAAATAAATTCAAATGGATTAAAGGCCTGTGAAACCTGAAACCATAAAAATTCTAGAAGTGAAAATGGGAAGTAACCTCTTTGATATCAGCCATAGAATTTTTTTTTCTACGTAGGTCTCCTGATGCAATGGAAACAAAAGAAAAAATAAACTATTGCGACTACATCAAAATAAAAAAAGCTTCTGCATGGCAAAGAAAACAATCAACAAAACAAAAAGGTAACCTACATAATGGGAGAAGATTGGCATCTGATGAAGAGTTAGTATCCAAAATATATAAAGAACTTATAAAACTCAACACCCCCAAAATGAATAATCTAATTAAATAAATGGGCAGAAGACATGAACAGACCTTTTTCCAAAGAAGACATCCAGATAGCCAATAGACTCATGAAAAGATATTCACTTACCATCAGGGATATGCAAATCAAAACTACAATGAGATAACACCTTGCAGCTATCAAAAATGGCTAAAATCAAAGACACAAGAGCCAACAGGTGTTGGTAAGGAGATGGAGAAAAAGGAACCGTCTCACACTGTTTGTGGGAATATAAACTGGTGGAGCCATTCTGGAAAACAGTATGAAGGTTCCCCAAAAATGGATCTAGCTTATGACCCAGCAATTGTGCTACTGTGTGTTTACCCTAAGAATACAAAAACACTAATTCAAAGGGATGTAAGCATCCCTACATTTATAGAAGCGTTATAGAAGTATCCCTATGTTTATAGAAGCCAAGATATGGAAGTGGCCCAAGTGTCCACTGAATTATGAATGAAAAATTTTTGAGACATATATTTTAGTATGAATATTATTCAGTCATAAAATAAATATGTGAATATGAATATTATTCAGCCCTTTAAAAAGAATGAAATTTTGCCATTTGCAGTAACACAGATATATCTGGGTAGTATAATGCTAAGCGAAATCAGTCAGAGAAAGACAAATAAATTATTTCATTCATGCGGAATTTAAGAAACAAAACCAACAAGAACAGAAGGAAACAAAAAAATTAAGAAACAGAGTGTTGGGGTGCCTGGGTGGCTCAGTGGGTTAAAGCTTCTGCTTTTGGCTCAGGTCGTGATCCCAGGGTCCTGGAATTGAGCCCCATGTTGGGCTCTCTGCTCTGCAGGGAGCCTGCTTTCTCCTCTCTCTCTCTGCCTGCCTCTCTGCCTACTTGTGATCTCTGTCTGTCAAATAAATAAATAAAATCTTTTAAAAAAATAAAATTAAATTAAAAAAAAAGAAACAGAGTTTTGATTATAGACAACAAAGTGTCCAGAGAGAGGAAGGGTAAGGAGATGGGTGTAATTGCTGATGGAGATTGAGGAGTACACTTGTGATGTTGAGCTGGGTGATGTATGGAATTGTCATAGCACTATATTGTATACCTGAAACTAATTTAACACTGTATATTACCTGGAATTAAAATTAAAGCTTAATGAAAATGTAAAAAAAGAAGGAAAATATTTCCAGTTCAAAAATTCTCTCCTAGATATGATTTTTTAAAATTATTTACAGAATAAAAGCCCACTTATAAATCTAATCAATTTTTTTTCTGGAAAGGAGACTAAAAAGGCAAAACTTTATACAAATATAAGCTATAGTTGGCACAATAATGTGAGTAAGGTCTCCTTAATTTTCTAAACAAGTATAATTCAAGAGAAACTAGAACTCAGATACACAAGTCACAGTTGTTTTCAGCATTGTTATGATTTGTATATTTTGTGTCCTATAGTCTAGACTGTACATACTTCAGCTGCTATAATTTAGGCAATTTATATTATGGGAAAATGCTGACTGGATAAAATGCAGTTTGGACAGCAAGCTCTCATTAGTAATAATAGAAACAGCACAGCAGAAACCTGACCAATGCATATATGATATCCTCCTGTGTGTTAAAACTTTAAAGCCACATTTATTACCCTATCAGGACTGAGGGATAGGGGAAGCTGATGGTGTGGTTCCACAGTATTTTTATTCCATTAGCAAGTATCATTATTCAAGCCTCATTATTGCTCCTAAAGAAGCAACACACAAAGCAAAATTCAAGTCAGTGTAATTTATTTGAATGAGTTCCTGTAGTGCATTGAATTTGATGAGAAACCTTCTGAGAAAAGGGCAACACCAGAGAACAATCTTTTAAGTATCTTACTTTTCAAGATAAATAGTAATACTTATAGTTCAATATTTGTTCTAAACAGACACCTAAATAACATAAGATCTATTTGTAGGGTCATCTACTTCTCTTTATGCTTCTGCCAATAGCAATTTTATGATATGGTGTGTATGCAAGGAAACACACAGCAAAAATGCATTCTTGAAATCTGCCAATTACTAGGCAGTCATGCTTGTCAAGAAAAATAATGAAGACTTTGTATAAAGTATACAGTTTCCCTGGTTGGAATTCTTTACTGTATAAACTTCAGCAGAAAACCAAATATGTAGAGCCCTAATTTTTTTATGTTTCCAGGACCAATATTGTTGCATGTAGCTATTTATATTTTTACCCCTATAAATATTTCATTACAAATATACTACAATGTATTAAGACATCCTCCTGTCAATGTACATGAGTTCATTAAAATATTTTGCAATTATAAACCTTTCAAAATTATCTCTTCTTTAATACCTGTGCAAGAGCTCTCCTTTTGCATATACCTGGTGGTAAAATTGCTGGGTTTTAGGACATGTAAATGCTTAATTTTATATGAAAATGCCAAGTGATTTTTCCCTAAAAATCTTAATCAATTTATATTCCCACCAGCAATGTGTAAGAATTCGCTTTTTCTCCAATATTTGGTGTAGTGCCTCTCTATTTGAGGAGTCATTCAGGGATTGGTGATTGAGCAATTTTGTCCCTGGGAAATATTTAATGCAATGACAAATGTTAATGTGATCTCACTTATATTCAAAAGTTGATGTAGCCTGTTACAGATCAGTTATTAAGGCAAAATAACTACCCCAGTCCTGGGCAAATAATTAGTTTGAGCCATATCAAATTGCTTTGTTTTTAGTTTTTAAAAATCAAATAATTTCATGTGATTCAACGCAAGTTGCCTAAGACATTTCATTGTTCTCTTTATAAAATCCTGAATGACTATCAATAATGACCATATTTTTAGTCATAATCTTTACCATGAAACTAAGACTATTGTTCACACTTAAATGAATCACCACTATAGTTTTCCAGACCTTTAACTTTTAGTAAAAGGTAACTGATTCTATTTCAGTCAACAATGTCTTTTTGTTGTCTCTTTATATTCTTGAATCGTTAGGTTTGTGATTATAAATGTGGGTTTTTAAAAGCTTTTCTTTTAAAAAAAGTACATTATTTTTAAAAATTCTGTTCAACAATAGTATACCAAAGAAAGCACAGATCTGCAAGAAAGGGTAACATTCAATGTTAGTGGGAAAAATAAATGAAAATATAGAGACTGACTAAATATCAGATTGAAGTTATAGTCAAGTGTGACTAAATCCTAAATCTCAAACTTTCATTTATTGTGGATTTTTTTTGGAGAAAGGAGTAAATATGAAATAAAATATTTTTATTTTAAAAAAATTTGATCCAAAAATTTATGCTGGATAGATGAGAACTTAAAAAAGTTCCTTAAAAAAGGAACAACATATAATTTTTAAATTAGTGACACAGCTTATTTTAAGGAAACTAAAACTGTACTACTGCTATATTGAATTTGATTTCTGCTTATTTTTAAATGTACAGAAACCCTACTTGTTTGTGTGAGACCCTTAACATCATTCCTAGTGCCCTGAAAAAAATTCAGTTTTATTTTTTAAATCTGGAGGTTTATTTTTAGTAGAATCTTAATATTTGGACATTTGGATATTTAGTTATACAGCCATGCTCTCCTCCACAACAGCTTTGTGAAGAGTATGCCATTACACAGATATTCAGTATAGGCACAGATTTCAGCTTAACTGTTGCCTCTGAACACATCCATCTAATTTCTGCACCAAGTTGTCACTTGTAGGTATAAATCAATTTAATTTCTGAATTTATACTGAAAAATTTCAAGTGCTTTTCTCTGTGACCTATTGTTTTGTAATATATGTCAGTGCCTTAGGCTCTTGATGGAATAATGGCATTAATAGAAAGAAAAGTTATTGTCTCTAAATGCAAACGGTGTCCTTATCAAATAGAAAATAATGTTATTTGACATACACACTATAAAGTTCCATTTTTGCCATGAAATGAGATCTTGACATAATAGAGCAAAACTGACAAATACTAGATTGCTGGTATCTAAGTATAACCAAATGTAGAATATCTTGAACATTTTGCTCAGCAGATCAACAATGTCTATATTTTTAATCCACCCATTTCTAGAACATGCACTGATGGAACATCCACTATTTTACAAGTATTGTCTAGTTTCAAACCTCAAAGAACCCAGATTCTGGTAAGTAGACATGTGCAAAACTGTACTAAAATGTGATTGATGGTAAAACCTAAATATTCTGTAAAGGGTGAGTGGCTAATAATGCTTTCTCAGATAAAATATTTTCCATATCTTTGGAAAGTTTTAACTATTTCTTAAAAAAATTATTATTCATCAAGTCACCAAATATTTTTTCAAGCAAAAGTAATTATTCAGTCATTCAATCACTCTATAACTCATTCATTCATTAAATATATAAGTAAGATACAGAGATAGAAAAGACTTCTCCACATGGCACTGATATTACAAGGCCAGTATTTCAGTAGACAGGAACTAACACTCTTCCTAAAACCAAGTTGTAGTGCAATTGGGAAAAACTACTCAATTATTATTTATACTAGTAATTTCTTCTAACTTAGGTATCTTACTTACTTTTTTATTATCTGTGGTCCCATCTCTGGCTTTTACATATCTATAAAGTCTGAGAGGATAAGAGCCTATTCTGTCTCTGCATCTCCTGAGTATAAAATGATGACAGATTTGCTGAGTAAATGAATACCCAACTTTTGTAGCAACATGGAAGGGACTGGAAGAGATTATGCTGAGTGAAATAAGTCAAGCAGAGAGAGTCAAGTATCATATGGTTTCACTTATTTGTGGAGCATAACAAAGAACATGGAGGACATGGGGAGATGGAGAGGAGAAGGGAGTTGAGGGAAATTGGAAGGGGAGATGAACCATGAGAGACCATGGACTCTAAAAAACAACCTGAGGGTTTTGAAGGGGTGGGGAGTGGGAGGTTGGGGAACAAGGTGGTGGGTAATAGGGAGGGCACATATTGCATATGAGGACGTGGAGATGCAACATGGGGGGTTAGGGGGATAGGAGAAGAATAAATGAAACAAGATGGGATTGGGAGGGAGACAAACCATAAATGACTCTTAATCTCACAAAACAAACTGGGGGTTGCTGGGGGGAGGTGGGGTTGGGAGAGGGGGAGGGGGTTATGGACATTGGGGAGGATATGTGCTATGGTGAGTGCTTTGAAGTGTGTAAACCTGGTGATTCACAGACCTGTACCCTTGGGGATAAAAATACATTATATGTTTATTAAAAAAAAAAAAGAAAGAAAGAAAGAAAAGAAAGGATGAATACCCAACTTTTGTTGCAACATGGACGGGACTGGAAGTGATTATGCTGAGTGAAATAAGTCAAGCAGAGAGAGTCAAGTATCATATGGTTTCACTTACTTGTGGAGCATCACAAATGACATGGAGGACATTGGGAGATGAAGAGGAGAAGGAAGTTGAGGGAAATTGGAAGGGGAGGCGAACCATAAGAGACTATGGACTCTGAAAAACAACCTGAGGGTTTTGAAGGGGAGGGGGTGGGAGGTTGGGGGAACCAGGTGGTGGGTAATAGGGAGGACACGTATTGCATGGAGCACTGGGTGTTGTGCAAAAACAATGAATACTGTTATGCTGGAAAAAAATTAATTAATTAATTTGTTTATGGTAAAAAAAAAGAATATATTACTTTTTCTTGGCAAATAGTCTTATTACTTAAAAATCATACATTTAATATTGTACTTAATGTTGAAGACATCTCCCTAAGCCTGGCAACAACAAATCAAGAATGTCTACTCTCACCACCCACATCTATTCAATGTTATGCCAAAGGCCATAATTTGTGCAAGAAGGCAGGCAAAATCAAAACAGGCATAAATATTAGAAACAAAGAAGGAAAATTTACTTCATTCAGAGATAACTTGATTATTGATATAGACTATCTTATGGAATTTGAGAAATAGAAAACTACACAAACTATTAAGTGAAGTTAGCAAGTCTGTAGTTTCAAGATCAAGTTTAACAATCATACATATTTTTTTAAAGACTTACTTTAGAGTGACAGAGAGAGAGAAAGAACATGTAAGCAGGAGGAGAGGCAGAGGGAGAAGGAGAGAATCTCCAGCAGACTCCCCACTGAGCACTGAGTCCAGTGCAGGACTAGATCCCCGACCCTAAGATCATGACCTGGGCAGAAACCAAGATTGGAATCTCAAGCAACAGAGCCACCCAGGCACACATCATAAATATTTTTACAAGTAACTTCAAACAATTGAAAAATAAAACAAATAGCATTTAAAATAGCATCAAATCCATCAGAACTCTAAGAAATAAAATGTGATTTTAGACCTCTACAAAACATGGAGGAAAGTTACTAAATGAGAAAGAGATATATGTCATTATCATGAATGAGAAGAATCAACATATCAACATAAATAGAAAAAAACCCTAATCTTTAATCTGGAATATACTATAGTTCTATATGTGAAACACTTAATTAAATCTAAAACTTCTGGATGACATTTTATAGTATCTTTGAAAGCTCTGGGGAGAAATTTCTTAGACAGGATCTTAAATCACCATGAAAACAAATTGACTTAATAAAGTTATAAATTGTTACTAATCAGGAGACACTGCATCAGAAATGAAAAGGCAAGCTACATCATAGGAGGAAAAAAAGCTTCAATGCTTATGTCTAAAAGAACCTATATCTAGAACGTATAAAGAACTTTTATAATCTCATAGTAAGAAGACAAATACACCAATCGACAAAACAGGCAAACTAGTTGAATAAACCCTACCCAAAAAAGAATAGGAGAGCAAACATAAAAAAGTGCTCCCCATCTTGAGTGATCTGTGATGGGCAAACTGATACTATCAAGAGGATATATCACTTCACACCCACAGAATGACTATAAATGGTAATGCCAAATGTTGGTAAGAATGTGCAGAAATTAGAATTTTCGTGTATTATTGGAGGAAATATAAAATGATATAGCCACTTGGGAAAAGTGATTTCTTCTAACATTGACCACACATTTACCTATAACCTAGCAACTTCACAGTGCATATTTTATCAAAGAGAAATGATGTCCTATATATACACAGCATGACCTAACAAAAATATCTATATAGATAATTTTTCATAATAGCTAAAAACTGGAAATTATCAAAATTCCTATAAACCCAGAGAATGGAGAAGTTCTAGTCATACAAAAGTATGCTATATAGCCATAAAAAAAAAGAATGAACTAATGATGATGCAATAGCAAGGATTAATCATTAAACTCTTTTGAGCAAAAGAAAATAAAAAAATGTTTACTGTATGATTCACTTTATGTAATATTCAAAAACAAGCAAAACTAATGCATGAAGGTAGAAATCTAAATTAACTATGGGAGTGAGGATTGATTAGAAGGAGCATGTGCAAATTTTCTGATATGATGGAAACTATTTTGTGTGTGAATTTTCTTTGCCTGAAGGTATATATATAACAAAATTCATTAATCTGTACATTAAAAATATATTATATACAAATCTAACAGACATACCCTCATTGGAAACCTTTAACAGTAGATGTGACACACTGAAAGAAATTAGTGAACATAAAGTAGGTTAGAGGAAAAACTCACAGAAATACATAGACAAGTAACGGGAAACAAAACAGAGACATAGAAAATACATAGAAAATCTAAAATACTTCCAACAGGGTTCAGGGAAGGAAAAGAATGAGAGAATAGAACTCAGGT
Source organism: Meles meles (assembly GCF_922984935.1). NCBI lineage: Eukaryota > Metazoa > Chordata > Mammalia > Carnivora > Mustelidae > Meles > Meles meles. The sequence goes on from NC_060069.1 coordinate 74,617,109, forward strand.
TTTAAAAGATAACATCTGGGAATTCTCCAGAACTGATGAAAAAAAATTAATTGATAGATTCTAGGAACTCAAAAAACATCAAGTGGGATAAATAAAAAGAAATCCATGAAGAAAAATCTGAATAGTTGAAAACCGTAGGTACAAAAAAAATCTTCAAAAATGTCACAAAAAGTAAATGCAAGATGGACAAAAAGTTGAAAATCAATAAAACCAGCCACATAACAAAATAAAGGGGGAAATGACTACACAAATAGATGCATAATATATGTACTAAAATTATCTGTTCACATAGCAAGAAGAACAATTAAATACTGGTAAGGGAACTGATGGGTATCAGATACAGGGGTAATCCTAGTTCTACCATTAAATTAGTTATCCTGGACAATTTTTTTTTAACCAACTATTTCTACATTCCTAGAGACAAACAAAATCAATCATTTTTAAATTTTTTTCTTGAAAGGAAATCTTTTAACACCTGGCACACAAAACAGAAAATAAGGCAGTTACTCCATCTTCCAAAAACATTTTTATTTTCTAATCATAACAATGAAGGATTGAGGACACTTCAAGCTCTAGTGTTTTATGAATTTTACATTAAGAATATCATAGATTTCTGTAGTAGGGAGAATTCTGAGATGTTTTCCAAGACTCTTTCTGATGTATAAACCTTATGTAATCCCTTACCCTTTTGTGTGGGTACAGTAAGGAATAGAATGGATTTCACTTCCATAACTAACATAAGTATAAGTTACAAGGCAAAAATTAAAAGAAAAAAATATGAAGTAGCTAAGATCCCAAACTAGTTGACTTTGAGGTTATGAGAAGGGAAGTTACTGTGGTAAATAGGACATAATTAGGTGAATCCTTTAGGGGAGGGTGAATTAATTCAGTGAATGTTTTAAGAAACAGAGAGGACTGTCTCTCTGAAGGAAGATTTTTTTTTTTTTTTTTTTTTTGGAGGAAGCAATTTGAAGTGTGAGAGAGGTTCTCTTGCTGGCCTTGAAAAAAGAAACTACCATGTTTTGAGAGGGCCAGGACCAGAGGGTGGCCTTTAGGAAATGAAAGTAACCTACTCTATAACCAGCAAGAAAACAGAATTCACTCTTAAGAGAAACTGAATTCTGCCAATAACTTGAATATCTGAATATGCTGGAAAGAGGCCCCCAAGCTCCAGATGAGAACACAACACAGTGGCATCTGATGTCAGCCTTCTAAGACCCTGAGCTATGTTATGCCTAGACTGTTAACCTGATGAGAATGTTAGATAATAAATGAGTGTTGCTTTTTAAACCTCTAAGTTTTTGGTAATCTGTTATATGACAGTAAAAAGAAAAAAAAAACCCCTCATATTCCATTAATTAACTGTAAATAAGTAAGACTGGTTCATTTATAATTGCTGAATTTACAACTTCAAAAATTTTAAATTCTGTTATCATTGTAAGAAAATTGAATTATAAAATAGTAAGTAGTGTTTTGTTTTTCAAATATACTTTGTCGTTTGACATTCTCTTTTTATATTGGGTTTATTTTTGTGTGCCACATATACTGGTTGCTCTTTCAGTGCATTTTATATTCTTCATGGATTTGTTTGCTAGTAGTATATATTGTGATAATGACTTGAAAATAAATGTATATTAAACTCCTAAATCAAAAGTAGTTTCTTGTGGATATAAAAATGTCAGAAAGGGAGTCATCTTAATAATGGTTCTGCAAATTAAACAATTAATAATTATGTACTGGGAAATTTCATTTGAAGGCACTTTCCCCACGGCTTTTAAATTCCCTTATCAGGATCTCAATTAGTTATATGTATTTTTTTTTCAAATAGCTAAATTAACTCCAATTGCTTCACTTAAAAATGTGTCAGCATATTTTTTCATGTGGTTCTTTTTTTAAAATTTTTTAAAGATTTAATTTATTTGACAGAGAGACAGCACAAGAAGAGGGAGTACCAGAGGGAGAGGGAGAAGCAAGATCCCTGATCAGCAGGGAGCCCAATGTGGGGCTTGATCCCTGGACCCTGGGATCACGACCTGAGCCGAAGGCAAGTGCTTAACCAACTGAGCCACTCAGGTGCCCCTTTTCATGTGATCTTAAGAGTTCCACATATTTTCAGATTGAGATAGTCAAATGAAATAATCTGATCCTGTAAGAAAGAAAAATAACTGAACTCACACTATCTTTATTTGCTGATGTCCATTAAAAAAGAAAAAGACACATTCTATAATTTTACTTCCAACAGTTGTTCTCAGATTAAAAATACTGGAAATGTCCGTATATATTCTTTAGTACTAATTACAGTTATTCTGAGAAATCAGTTTTCAGTTTAAGTGAGATATACAGAAGATAAAGCTGGGATTATCTATAAGAGCCAAATTATGTAAGGACCCAAGTGTCCATCAAATGATGAATGGATAAATAAGATGTGGGATTGATTATAGATAGATGATAGATAGAAAGATAGATAATGGAATATTATTCAACAATAAGAAAAAATGAATGAATTTTGCCATTTGCCAGGACATGGATAGAGGTAGAGTGCATCATGCTAAGCAAAATAAGTCAGTCAGGGAAAGAAAGAGTATATGCTTTCACTCCTATGTGAAATTAAAGAAACAAAATTAATGAACACGGGGCGGAGGGAGAAAGACGCAAAATAAGAAACTAACTCTTAACTAGAGAAGAAACTAATAGTTGCTAGAGGGAGGTTGGTGGGGGATGGGCTAGATGGGTAATGGGGATTAAAGATAGAAATTGTGATGAGCACTGGCTGTTGTATATAATTGTTGAATCACTGAACTGTATACTGAAAACTAATATTACAATGTAGATTAACAAACTGGAATTCAAATAAAAGCAAAAAAAAAAAAAAAAGATAAAGCTGGGTATTCTACTGATGTGTAACTAAGGGACTAAAACCATGGCTCAGGGAAGAAGCTTTACACTACTCTGCTAATACATTGCTGTGATATTGTATGACCTGCAACTCAAACTGTGATAGGAATTTCTCTTCAAAAGGATTATAATGTGGCAACAAGGCAGGGGATGATTAATATTATTATCTTATACTGACTGTATCAAAAATTCTATCTCTTTAGTTTGAAATTTAATCTATTTCAATTTGAGTTTCAAAGGAAGTCAAATAGAATTGAAATTAATTGATAAAACTCATTGTGTCTTCTATTAAAGTTTTTGGCATAATTGCTTACACTTCAATCTGATCTCATTTAAGCTATATTTATTAACTATAAATTGTATAGTAATTAGGTTAATAGCATGGGTTAGAACAAATTAAGATACTTTCACTGCAGGTTTTGAACCTGCATCCTACTGTGTGTGACTCAGTTCATTAATCTTTTTGATTAAAGAGAATATATCAAGCTAGTGACCCGTAGATTTTTAACTAAAGTCTTAGCTGAAACTATGCCTCCTGATGTTTAAAATAAATATTTTATTAGATATTACATTAACCAGCATAATTTATTAACCAATGATAAATATTGAGAAAGGCTTAGCGTATTTATAAACTTTGCAGAACATTGTCCTGCTGAGAGGATAGAAACTTTAAAGACTTGTAATGAGCTACACTTTCCTATATCTGCTCCTAGAGAGAAAAGCCATTATCACATCGTGATTGTTAAGTAATTTTTATATATTTGGGGCCTTGAAGAAATTACCCATTGGATTCATTAGGAAAAAAAAAAAAAGAGGAGCTCTGAAATAATCTGTAACTTGCACTGTTTTTCAATAGTACTAAATCTCGGGTTTAAATTCTAAGATAGAATATGATTGCTCCTTTACAATTAAGTGAATATTTGCTCCAAATACTCCTTTCCAAAGTTACGACTATATAAGTTCTTTAAGAATTGGAACCTCAATTATTAAAACCTGGTACAATGGAGAAAGACCTCCAATGGCAAAGAAATAAGTACTGGCCATTATTCTTATCAAGGATGTATTTAATGAATTTTCATTTCTACTTAAAATATTTTTCTTTTTTTTAAGTGGGGAATCAGTCTGTTATTTTCATTATGAAAATGCAAAAAAGTCACTTTGGTATCTTGGAGTAGTAATGGATTCAGGTTCTCTGGACTTGGGATATAATCCTGGCCATGCATTTACAAATTTTATGACAAAGAATGGAATAACTAAACGAAAGAAAAGGCAATCAGAGATACTTTCCTACAGATGATAAGAGCCAAAAATGGAGGTAAGCAAATTGTCCTGGGAACAAAGCTAAAGGCTATTCTAAATAAAATTAAAAACCAAAACAAAAAATCTGACTTTGTAATATGTTAAAAAATCTCTAATTTGTTTCCATGGGTATTATTATGAGGCAACTGATGCTGAGTGAGGATCTGAATAGTGTTAAGACAGACATTTTCTTTAATACCAGCTGGAAGTTAAAACCAAAACTATGTGACATTTGTAGCAATATTTTATTTACTTCACGTAATACGTAATTATTTTTAAAGAAAGAATTTGGGGGAAATATATAAGCTCTATCCTCATGGATAGGAGTTTGAATTTAAATGACTTCATTTATAATTAATTGTTGTTTTTCTTATAAACTATAGAATAAAGAACACCTATCAATGGTTAGATATTACCATATGCTGAGAATGGAAGGTGGGGGAGGAGTAGGAGGACCCTAGGCTTGCCTCATTCCACCAATACAACTAGATAACTATCAAATCATCCTAAATATTTCAGAAATTGACCTGAAGACTGGAAAAAACAAACAAACAAACAAAACAAACAAACAAACACAAAGACTCCACACAACTAAATGTAGAGAAGAGGTCACAACTAAGAAGACAGGAAGTGTGGTGAAAAGGATAAATGGATAATAGCTGCTGTAGTAAGGGGGAAGCCATGGTCACAAAGAAGAGAGAGAGACAGACAAGCACACAAGGGAGCCCCTAAGGGAAAACAAATTGCCACAGCAATTGGCATGGAAAGTAAGGAGGCCAAATTTCATGAGTTCTTCCAACCAGTAGGGCTTACACTTGGAGTTTTAAAAGTCTGTGGGCTTGCGAGGATGCGGAGAAAGGGGAACCCTCCTACACTGTTGGTGGGAATGCAAGCTGGTGCAACCACTCGGGAAAACAGCATGGACGTTCCTCAAAATGTTGAAAATAGAACTACCCTATGACCCAGCAATTGCACTACTGGGTATTTACCCTAAAGATACAAACGCAGTGATCCGAAGGGGCACGTGTACCCGAATGTTTATAGCAGCAATGTCTACAATAGCCAAACTATGGAAAGAACCTAGATGTCCATCAACAGATGAATGGATAAAGAGGTGGTATATATACACAATGGAATACTATGCAGCCATCAAAAGAAATGAAATCTTGCCATTTGCAACAACGTGGATGGAACTAGAGGGTAGCATGCTTAGTGAAATAAGTCAATCAGAGAAAGACAACTATCATATGATCTCCCTGATATGAGGACATAGAGATGCAACATGGGGGCTTGGGGGATAGGAGAAGAATAAATGAAACAAGATGGGATTGGGAGGGAGAAAAACCATAAATGACTCTTAATCTCACAAAACAAACTGGGGGTTGCTGGTGGGAGGTGGAGTTGGGAGAGAGGGAGGGGGTTATGGACATTGGGGAGGGTATGTGCTATCATGAGTGCTGTGAAGTGTGTAAACCTAGTGATTCACAGACCTGTACCCCTGGGGATAAAAATACATTATATGTTTATTAAAAAAAAAAGAAAGAAAGGATGAATACCCAGCTTTTGTAGCAACATGGACGGGACTGGAAGTGATTATGCTGAGTGAAATAAGTCAAGCAGAGAGAGTCAAGTATCATATGGTTTCACTTATTTGTGGAGCATAACAAATGACATGGAGGACATTGGGAGATGGAGAGGAGAAGGAAGTTGAGGGAAATTGGAAGGGGAGGCAAACCATAAGAGACTATGGACTCTGAAAAACAACCTGAGGGTTTTGAAAGGGCGGGGCTGGGAGTTTGGGGTAACCAGGTGGTGGGTAGTAGGGAGGGCACGTATTGCATGGAGCACTGGGTGTTGTGCAAAAACAATGAATACTGTTTTGCTGAAAAAAATTAATTAATTATAAAAAAATAAAAAAATAAAAGTCCGTGGGCTTGACTGGGATCAAGCCTAGAGGGCACTGTGTTGCTCTTGGAGAGAAAGCAGGCCAGCAACCCACAGACATACAGTATGGAAACGACAATCTGAAGAGCACCTGAAACACACAGTGGGGAGTTATTCACTCTTATTGGAGTGGATCCCAGACAGGCAGAATTCACAGACCCTTCTGGGAACAAAAAACCTGCCCAGTGCCATTTCCCTTCCCCACCCCTCAGCATAAGGGAACCAGTGCAGTACTGACACCCACTACCTAACTTAAAACTTACTTGAAGCCCTGACCCTCCAGTGGAACACTTCTATGTCACACTTGCCTCAGTCCCAGAGCAGTGGACTGCCTCTCCCTAAACCAGCCCAAACCTCTGCTCACACCACATTTCCCAGCATGGGAGTTCTGCAAAGCCTCAGTTCAGGAAACAGTAGCCACAGGGTCTCCTTTCACAAGCAGACCAGAGCACACCCAGTTAAATCTCATCATATGCAGGCCAGGGACCAAAAACTGCCCATATCAGGCAAAGAGAGCAGGTGACTGGCCTGAAGGATAAAGTAGCCAGAACACAACAGAGCTCAGGCAGCATACACTGAAGACTCTCCCAGAAACACCAGACCTTGGGGAAGAAGGGATACTACACAACAGGACACTACAGAACCTCTTCTTCATAAGGCCATTAACCTCAAGAACAGGAGATATAGCAGATTTTCCTAACATATAGAGAGGCACAGTCACTAAGACAAAATAAAAATACAGAGAAATTTAATGAAAGAACAGAACAAGGCCACAAAGAAGGATCAAAGCAAAAATGGTATATGTAATATGCCTGATAGAGAATTTTAAATAATTATCATAAGGGTACTCACTCGACTTAAGAGGAGAAGAGAAGGGGTGCCTTGGTGGCTCAGTGGATTAAGCCGCTGCCTTCGGCTCAGGTCATGATCTCAGGGTCCTGGGATCGAGCCCCGCATCGGGCTCTCTGCTCCGCGGGGAGCCTGCTTCCTCCTCTCTCTCTGCCTGCTTCTCTGCCTACTTGTGATCTCTCTCTCTGTCAAGTAAATAAATAAAATATTTATAAAAAAAAAAGAGTAGAAGAGAAGAGTGAAACCCTTAACAGAGGAATAACATAGTTGACACAAAGGGCTCAATAAATGAAATGAGAAATACATTTGATGGAATGAACAGCAGACTAGAAGAAACAGAAGAATAAATGATTAACCTAAAAGACAGAAAAATGGAAGGTAATCAAGCTTAAGGAAGAAACTCAGTGACTCCTTCAAATGTAAAAACACCCATACAGTAGAAGTCCAAGAAGAAGAGAGAAAAGGGGGCAGAATTTTTTTTTTTTCAAGATAATACTGGAACTTCGCTAATTTGGGGGAAAGAAACAGATAACCAGATCCAGGAGGCACAAAGAACTTCCATCAAAATTAACAAAAGCAGATCCACACCAAGACATATTATAATTGGCAAAATGATAAAGAAAAAAAAATTACAAGCAACAAGACAAAAGAAGACAGTAACATACTAGGGAAATCCCATAAAGATAGTAGGAAATTTTTCAGAAATTTTCCAAGCCAGAAGAAAGTGGCATGATCTATTCAAAGTGTTAAATAGGAAAAAAATCTGCAGCTAATATTCGAATACTCTATCCAGCAAGGCTATCAGAGTATAAGGTAGGGTACTTGACTGGCTCAGTCAGAAGAACATGTGATTCTTGATCTTGGATCAACTTTGAAGCCCCACATTGAGTATGGAATTTACATTAAAAAACTATGCCTCAAAATACAGTTGCATCTATTAATAAATTAAAAAAAAATACAGAGTAGAAGGAAAGATAGTTTCCCAGGCAAACAAAACAAAGGAAGTTCATGAGCTGAGCCAGTCCTGCAAGAAATATTAAAGGAGACTCTGAGTAGAAAGGAGAGGTCAAAGTGACAGTATAGATGTAGGAAACAAAATCAGTAAACATGAACATTTCTATGAAATTAAAAAAAAAAAAAAAAAAAACCAACCAGAGAATTTTGAAGGGGCGGGGGGTGGGAGGTTGAGGAACCAGGTAGTGGGTAATAGGGAGGGCACGTACTGCATGGAGCACTGGGTGTGGTGCAAAAACAATGAACACTGTTATGCTGAAAATAAACAAACAAATAAATAAATAACAAAAAAAAATCAAGGCAATCACAAAATATAAGGATGTAAAATATGACAACATATATCTAAAATGTGGGGAGGAGAGAAATAAAGAATGGATTCAAACTTAAGTGACCATCAACTTATTAAAGATTCCTATATGAAGAAGAGGTTATACACAAATCTAATGGTAACCGTATATCAAAAAACACTAATAAATATGCAAAGAATAGAGAGAAAGAAACCAAAATATATCACTAAAGAAAATCAGCAAATCATGAAAGAGATAGATAAAGGCAAGAAAGGATCAGAGAAAGTCTTTAGAAACAACCACAAAACAATTAAATGACAATAAATACAAATCTTTCAATAATTACTTTGAATGTATATAGACTGAACACTCTAATCAAAAGACAGAATGACAGAATGGAAAAAAAAAAGACCCATCTATATGCTGCCTATAAGAGACTCATTTTAGATGTAAAGATACCTAGAGATTGAAAGTGAGGAAATGGAGAAACAATTGTCATGTGAATAGATGTCAAAAGAAAGCTGGAGTAGCAATATTTATATTAGAAAAAAATAAACCTCAAAACCAAGACTGTAAATTATAAGACCCAAATACATGAAACTTAATAACAAAGATAAAGGAACTAATAGTAATACAAACAGTAGGGTACATTAACACCCCGCTTACATCAATGGGCAGATCATCTAAACAGAAAAAAATCAACAAGGAAACAATGGCTTTGAAAGGCACACTGGAATAGATGGACCTAACAGATACATTCAGAACCCGCCATCTGAAAACAGCAGAATACACATTCTTTTCAAGTTCGCACTGAACATTCTCCAGATTAGATTACATGTCATCTCACAAAACAAGCTTCAACAAATTCAAGAAGATCAAAGCCATACCATGCATCTTTTTGGACAATAATGCCATGAAACTAGAAGTCAACCATAAGGAAAAGTCTGGAAAGACCACAAATACATGGAGGGTAAATAACATGCTACTAAACAATGAATGGGTCAACCAGGAATAACCCAAAAAAGTACATGGAAACAAATGAAAATGAAAATGCAATGGTCCAAAACATTTAGGAGGCAGCGAAAGTTGATCTAAGAGGGACGTTTATAGTAATACACACTTACCTCAAGAAATAAGAAAAATCTCTTGATGGACATCTAGGTTCTTTCCATAGTCTGGCTATTGTAGACATTGCTGCTATAAACATTCGGGTACACGTGCCCCTTCGGATCACTATGTTTGTATCTTTAGGGTAAATACCCAGTAGTGCAATTACTGGGTCATAGGGTAGTTCTATTTTCAACATTTTGAGGAACCTCCATGTTGTTTTCCAGAGTGGTTGCACCAGCTTGCATTCCCACCAACAGTGGAGGAGGGTTCCCCTTTCTCCACATCCTCTCCAGCATCTGTCATTTCCTGACTTGTTAATTTTAGCCATTCTGACTGGTGTGAGGTGATATCTCATTGTGGTTTTGATTTGTATTTCCCTGATGCCGAGTGACGTGGAGCACTTTTTCATGTGTCTGTTGGCCATCTGGATGTCTTCTTTGCAGAAATGTCTGTTCATGTCCTCTGCCCATTTCTTGATTGGATTGTTTGTTCTTTGGGTGTTGAGTTTGCTAAGTTCCTTATAGATTTTGGATACTAGCCCTTTATCTGATATGTCGTTTGCAAATATCTTCTCCCATTCTGTCAGTTGTCTTTTGGTTTTGTTAACTGTTTCCTTTGCTGTGCAAAAGCTTTTGATCTTGATGAAATCCCAATAGTTCATTTTTGCCCTTGCTTCCCTTGCCTTTGCCGTTGTTCCTAGGAAGATGTTGCTACGGCTGAGGTCGAAGAGGTTGCTGCCTGCATCAACAGATGAATGGATAAAGAAGATGTGGTATATATACACAATGGAATACTATGCAGCCATCAAAAGAAATGAAATCATGCCATTTGCGACGACGTGGATGGAACTAGAGCGTATCATGCTTAGTGAAATAAGTCAATCGGAGAAAGACAACTATCATATGATCTCCCTGATATGAGGACATGGAGAAGCAACATGGGGGGGTAGGGGGATAGGAGAAGAATAAATGAAACAAGATGGGATTGGGAGGGAGACAAACCATAAATGACTCTTAATCTCACAAAACAAACTGGGGGTTCCTGGGGGGAGGTGGGATTGGGAGAGGGGGAGCGGGCTATGGACATTGGGGAGGGGAGGCGAACCATAAGAGACTATGGACTCTGAAAAACAACCTGAGGGTTTTGAAGGGTCAGGGGTGGGAGGTTGGGGCAACCTGAGGGTTTTGAAGGGTCAAGGGTGGGAGGTTGGGGGAACAGGTGGTGGGTAATGGGGAGGGCACGTTTTGCATGGAGCACTGGGTGTTGTGCAAAAAGAATGAATACTGTTACGCTGAAAAAATAAATAAAATGGAAAAAAATAAAAAAAATAAATAAATAAAATAAAATATATTCCCAATCCATCTGAAAAAAAAAAAAAAAGAAATAAGAAAAATCTCAACAATTTAACCTTATACCTAAAGGAACTAGAAAAAGAACAGACAAAATCTAAAACCAGCAGAGGGAAGGAAATAATAAAGACTAGAGCAGGAAGAAAGAATATCAAACCTAAAAAAAAAAAAAACAACAATCCAAAAGAACAGATCAATGAAATAGAAGACAAACAGGTGCCTCCGGTGAACACTGGGATGGTGACTGGGGGAGCACACCATCTATGGGAGGTTGCATTTTTCAGCAGAGTTTGCAGAGAGGGAGTCTGTGTGTTCTGGACCACTCTGAGGGGAACAGTCTGAGGCTTCTCTCTGGGGCAGAAGTCTTTGTGGAGAGTCTTTCCTCTGACTCTCTAAGAAGCCACAAAAAGCCGCCAAAGAACAAAAACATCCAGAGAGCAAAAGCTACATTGGGGAGGGTATGAGCTATGGTGAGTGCTGTGAAGTGTGTAAACCTGGCGATTCACAGAACTGTACCCCTGGGTCTAATAATACATTATGTTTATTAAAAAATATATATTAAAAAAAACCAAACCTGGTTTCCACAGAGCCCAGCCCCTTGATAGAGGGTCAGGGTAACTCAACCCAAGCAAGATTAGCTAGAAAACAACATGACAGGCTTCTCCCCCAGAAGACAAGCCAAAAGAATACAAGGACAGCCACCACAGGGTCCCCATAAAACTATAAAACCCTAACATCAGAGGAAAACAATATATAAAGCCCCCAGTATAGCCCACAAACCTATATATTTCATAGATACATTTTTTCTTTTTTTAAATTTATTCTCAAGATTCTTGTTCTTGTAATTTATTTAACCTATTTACCATTACAACTAGAAATTTAATACAACATATTGCATAATAACATTTATTTGAACTTCTTTCATATATATACCTGTGTTTCCTTTTCTTAATATACACATAAATATAAGCTTCAAGGTAATCTTTTTTCCCTATTCAATACTACCCCTATATATAAACCAATTTTAATTTCCCTGCATCTCTGGAAAGTTGAGTCCTTTAACAAAGGTAACAAGATACACAGAAAGAACAGAAATAAACTTCCTTGCCCACACTGAGGATTTATAACCACCCTCCCATCTTATTCTTCTGTCAGTGTTTCTGCATATTTGTTTTAGTTCTGCTATTACATAAATCTTTTTCTTGGGCCTCATTTTGGCTGGGTTTTTCCTTTTGTCTTTTTTTTTTCTTGTCATTTATGTTTGTTTGTCCTTTTGTTTGTTTTTGTTTATGTGCCTTTTGAATCTTACTTTTGGGGATTTTTGGCTGGGTTTTCTCTTTTTGTTTATCTTTCTTTCTCTTTTTTTCTGTTTTCTTCTGATTGCTCTGAAACTTTCCAGGGTGCACCTTGCCTGGATCATGGTTGATATATTGAGCTATACATCCCTTCAACCACCTCTCATCAAAATAACTAGGAGGAGGAACACCTAACAGAGGGAAAATTCAGGGACTGTGCCCTCTGCCAGAGAGCTATTGAATATGTACATAATCAGTATGTTGGAAAGGGAACTCAGGGTAACAATTAACCAGGCAATGGCTAGGTTGGAGAAGACTATTAGTGGCAACACAGAATCTCTAAAGATGGAAGTGAAAACTGCCTGGGAAGAAGTTAAAAATACTCTCGAGAGCCAATTTAATCTAAATACTCTAACAGGTAGAGTAACTGAGGCAGAAGGTAGATAGAATTATTGATCAAGAAGACAGACTGATAGAAAAGAAGGATCAGGAGGAGGCCTGGAACAAACAGCTCAGAAGCCATGAAAACAGAATTAGGGAAATAAATGACACCATGAAGTGTTCTAACATCAGAATTATTGGTATCCTTGAAGAGGTAAAGAAGGAAGACTAGAAAATATAGCAGAACAAATTCTGGATGAAAATTTCCCTAATCTGGGGAATGGAACAGGTGTTCATGTCCTAGAGGCAGAAAGGAAACGCCCCAAGATCAATGAATCTAGAAAGACATTAAGACACTTAATTGTGAAATTCACGAATCATAATTTTAGACAAGAGGTCTTAAGGGCAGCTAGGGGGAAGAGAGTTCTTACATACAGAGGAAGGATGATCAGAATAATGTCAGACCTGTCCATAGAATCTGGAAAGCCAAAAAGGGCTGAGAAGATATATTCAGGGCACTAAATGAGAAGAACATGCAGCCATTAATAATTTATCTGCAAGGTTGACATTCAAAATGGGTGGAGAGATAGAGCTTCCAAGACCAGCAAGGTTTAAAAGGGTATGTGATCACCAAGATAGCACTACAAGAAATATTAAGGGAAATTCTATAAAACAAGAAAGAATCCAAGAGTGACATAGGACAGAAATTTATAGAGACAATCTATAGAAACAGAGACTTCATAGGCAACATGATATCAATAAAAACTTATTTTTCAATAATCACTCTCAATGTGAAAGGCCTAAATACTCCCATAAAATGGCACAGGGTTGCAGGCAGGATAAAACAACAGGACCCATCCATATTCTGTCTACAAGAGACCAATCTGGAACCTAAAGATACATCCAGACTGAAAGTGAAGGGATGGAGAACCATCTTTTATGACAATGGGCCCCAAAAGAAAGCTGGAGCAGCAATTCTCATATCAGATAAATTAGATTTTAAGCTAAAGACTGTAGGCAGAGATACAGAGGGATACTACGTCATTCTTAAAGGGTTTATCCACCAAGAAGCACTAAAAATGTTAAGTATTTATGCCCCCAATATGAGAGCAGCCAACTACATAAGTCAACTGTTAATCAAAATAGAGTCATACTGACATGCATACATTAATTGTAGGGGATCTTAACATGTCTCTCTCAGTAATAGAGAGATAATCCATGCAGAAAATCAATAAAGAAACAAGAGCTTTGGATGACACATTGGACCAGATGGACCTCATTGATATACACAGAACATTCCACCCTAAAATAACAGAATACTCATTCTTCTCAAGTGCACATGGAACTTTCCTCAGAATAGACCACATACTGGGTCACAAGTCAGGGCTCAACCAATACAAAAAGATTGAAATTATTCCCTGCATATTATCAGACTACAATGCTTTAAAACTGGAACTCAAACACAAGAAAAAATTTGGAAGAAATTCAAACACTTGGAAACTAAAGACCATCCTGCTCAAGAATGTTTGGGTCAATCAGGAAATCAAAAAGGAACATAAACATTTGGAAACCAATGATAATGAAGACACAATGGTCCAAAATCTATGGGATGTGGCAAGGCAGTCTTAAGGGGAAAATACATAGCCATCCAAAACTCACTCAAAAAAACTGAAAAATCCCAAATACAGAAACTCTCAATACACCTTAAGGAACTGGAAAATCAACAACAAATTGAGCCAACCCTGCACACAAGAAAGGAAATAATTAAGATTAGAGCAGAGATCAAGGAGTTAGAAACTAAAGACATAGTAGAACACATCAATGAAACTAGAAGCCGGTTCTTTGAAAGAATCAATAGGATAGATAAACTACTGGCCAAACTAATCCAAAAGAAAAGTGAGAGGACCCAAATTAATAAAATTATGAATGAAAGGGCAGATATCATGACTAACAACATGGAAATTGAAACAAACATTGGAAATTATTATCAACCTCTATATGCCAATAAGATAAGCAACCTAGAAGAAATGGATGCATTCCTAGAAATCTATAATCTCCCAACACTATAACAAGAAGAAATTGACAACCTGAATAAACCAATCTCTAGTAATGAGATTGAAGCAGTGATTAAAATCCTCCCCAAAAACAAGAGCCCAGGACCTGACAGATTCCCTGGGGAATTCTACCAAACATTCAAAAAAAGAAATAATATTTCTTCTCCTGAAACTTTTCTAAAAATATAAAGAGAAGGAAAACTTCCAGACTCTTTCGATGAAGCCAGCATTACCCTCATCCCAAATTGAGGAAAGACACCATCAGAAAGGAGAATTTCAGACCTATATCCCTGATGAATATGGATGCCAAGATTCTCAACAAGATCCCAGCTAATAGGATCCAACAGTACATTAAAAAAGATTATCCACCACGACCAGGTGGGATTTATCCATGGGATGAAAGTGTGGTTCAACATTCACAAATCAATCAGTGTGAGAGAACAAGTCACTAAGAGAAAAGAGAAGAAGCACATGGCCCTCTCAATGGATGCAGTAAAAGCATTTGACAAAATACAGCATCCATTCCTGATTAAAACAATTCAAAGTATAGGGATAGAGGAACATTCCTCAACTACATAAAATCTATCAATGAAAAACCTACAGTGAATATCATTCTCAATGGAGAACAGCTGACAGCCTTCCCTTTGAGATCAGGAACATGACAAGGATGCTCACTCTTGCCACCGTTGTTCAACATAGTACTAGAAGTCCTAGCAACAGCAATCAAACAACAAAATGAAATAAAAGGTATTCAAATTGGCAATGAAGAAGTCAAACTCTCTTTGAGTTGACATGATACTTTATATGGAAAACCCAAAAGACTCCACTCCCAAATTACTAAAATCATAATATTCAGTAATGTGGCAGGATACAAAATCAATACACATAAATCAGTTTCTTTCTTATACACTAACAATGAAATTCTAGAAAAGGGAAATTAGGGAATCCATTCCATTTACTATAGCACCAAGAACTATAAGTTATCTTGGAATAAACTTAACCAAAGATGTAAAGGATCTGTACTCAAGGAACTACAAAGCACTCATAAAAGAAGGAAGACAAAAAAAGATGGAAAGCATTCCATGCTCATGGATTAGAAAAATAAACATTGTTAAAATGTCTATACCTCCCAGAGCAATCTATATTTTCAACACCATCCGGATCAAAATTCCACCAGATTTTTCAAAGTGCTGGAACAAACAATCCTAAAATTTGTATGGAACCAGAAAACACCTGAATTCCTAAGAAAATCTTGAAAAAGAAAAACAAAAGTGGGTGCATCACATTGACTGATTTCAAGCTTTACTACAAAACTAATCACCAAGACAGCATGGTACTGGCACAAAAATAGATACATAGACCAGTGGAACAGAGTAGAGAATCCAGATACAGACCCACAATTCTATCATCAAATAATCTTTGACAAAGCTGGAAAAAATATACAGTGAAATAAGGACAGTTTCTTCAATAAATGGTGCTGGGAAATTTGAACAGCTCTGTATAGAAGAATGAAACTCAATGATTCTCTTACACCATATGCAAAGATAAACTTGAAATGGTTAAAAGACCTCAACATGAGGCAGAAATCTATCAAAATCCTAGAGGAGCACATAGGCAGCAACCTCTTCAATATTGGCCACAGCAGCTTCTTTCAAGACATGGCTCCAAAGGCAAAGAAAACAAAAGCGAAATTGAACTTTTGGGACTTCATCAAGATCAAAAGTTTCTGCACAGCAAAGGAAACAGACAACAAAACAAAGAGGCAGTCTATGGAATGGGATAAGATATTTGCAAATGACACTACAGACAAAGGGCTGATATCCAAGATCTATAAAGAACTCCTCAAATTCAACACTCAAAAAACAGATAATGACATTAAAAAATGGAGAAGACATATTTATACAAATGGCTATACATACAAGTGGCTAACAAATAAATGATGAAAAAAATTTTCATCATCATTAGCCATCAGGGAGATTCAAATCAAAACAACATTGAGATACCACCTTACACAAGTTAGAATGGCCAAAATCAATAAGACAGTAAACAACAAGTGTTGTAGAGGATGTGGAGAAAGGGGAACCCTCTTACACTGTTGGTGGGAATGCAAGTTGGTGCAGCCACTTTGGAAAACAGTGTGGAGCTTCCTTAAGAAATTAAAAGTAGAGCTACCCTATGACCTTGGAATCACACTACTGGGTATTTACCCCAAAGATTCAGATGTAGTGAAAGAAGGACCATATGTACCCAGTGTTCATAGCAGCAATTACCACAGCTACAAAACTGGAAAGAGCCAAGATGCTCTTCAATAGACAGATGGATAAAGAAGATATGGTCCATATATACAATGGAATATTACACCTCCATCAGAAAGGATGAATACTCAACTTTTGTATCAACATGGACAGGACTGGAAGAGATTATGCTGAGTGAAATAAGTCAAGCAGTGAAAGTCAATTATATGGCTTCACTTACTTGGGAGCACAAGGAATAACATGGAGTCCATTAGGAAAAGGAAAGGAAAAGTGAATTGGGGCAAATCGGAGGAGGAGAAGAACGAAGAGAGACTGGACTCTGAGAAACCAACAGAGGGTTTGGGAAGGGAGGGGTGGGGGGATGGGGGAGCCTGGTGGTAGTATTAAGGAGGGCACATATTGCATGGAGCATTGGGTGTGGTGCATAAACAATGAATCTTGGAACATGGAAAAAGAAAAAAAAAAAGAAAAGAATGCCAAAAAAAGTAAAAAAAAAAATTAAAGAAGAGTTAATATCTACTTTTATTAAACTATTGTAAAAAATAGAAAAAGAAAACATCCAAATCATTCTATAAGGTCAGCATTACCAAAACCAGATAAAGACAACACTAAAATAGAGAACTACTAAACACTAGAGAACAGGCCAATATCCCTGAAGAGCACAGATGCAAAACTCTTGAACAGAATACTAGCAGAGCAAATTCATCAATACATGAAATCATTCACCACGATCAAGTAGGATTTATTCCTGGGTTGCAAGTGTAGCTCCACATTCACACACCAATCAATGTGATATATCACATCAATAAGAGAAAGTATAAAAACCATATGCTTATTTCAATAGATGCAGAAAAAAAAAAAAACATTTGACAAAGTATAACATCTATTCATGAAAAAAAAAAACCCTCCTCAAAGTAGGTTTAGAGGAAACATACTTCAACATGATAAAGGCCAAAAATGAAAACCCCACAGCTATCATTATCCTTAATGGGGAAAGACAGAGCTCTTTCCTTAAGGTTAGGCACAAGAAAAAGATGTCCACTCCTGCCACTTTCATTCAATATAGTCTGGAAGTCCCAGCCATAGCAGTCATAAAATAAAAAGAAATAAAAGTCATCCAAATTGGTAAAGAAGATATAAAACTTTCACTATTTGCTGATGACATTATATTATATATAGAAAACCTGAAAACTGCCAGAACTATAAAGGACTTCAGCAAAGTCCCAGGATACAAAAGTCAATGAACAGAAACCTGATACATTTCTCTATACTAATAATGAAGCAGCAGGAGATATTAAGAAAACTATTGGACCCCAGATAATAAGATACCGAGGAATAAACCTAAGAGATTAAAGAGACCTATACTCTGAAAACTATAAAACACTGATGAGACAAGTTGAAGACAACGCAAGGAAAAGGAAAGTCATTGCATGTTCATGGATTGGAATGAAAATTATTGTTAAAACATCTCTTCTACCCAAACTAATCCCTATCAAAATATCATCGGCATTTTTCTTAGAGCTAGAATAAGCAATCCTGGAATTTGTATGGTACCACAAAAGGCTGCAAATAGTCAAAGCAACCTTGAAAAAGAAAAGGAAAGCTGGAGGCGTCACAATTCTAGACTTCAAGTTATATCACAAAACTGTAGTAATTGAAACAGTATGGTGCTGGCACAAAAATAGATTCATAGATCAGTAGAACAGAATAGGAAACCCAGAAGTAAACCCACAACTACATTGTCAATTAATCTGTGAAAAAGGAGGCAAGAATATGCAATATACGAAAAGTCCCTTCAACAATGGTGTTGGGAAAGCTAGGCAGACAGCTACATGCAAAGGAATAGAACTGGACCACTTTCTCATTCCATACACAAATACAAACTTAAAATGGGATAAGGACTTAAATGTGAGACTTAATATTATGAAAATCTTAGACGAGAACATGGACAGTAATTTTTGTGACATGGACTATAGCAACAGTTTTCTAGATAGATCTTCCGAGGCAAGAAAACAAAAGCAAAATTAAACTATTAAGAATACATCAAAATAAAAAGCTTCTACACAGCAAAGGAAACAATCAACAAAATAAAAGGCAAGCTATGGAATAGAGAAGGTATTTGCAAATGACATATCTGAGAAATGGTTAGTATCCAAAATATATAAAGAAATTGTAGAACACCCTCAAAACCCAGATAATCCATTTACAAATGGACAGATGACATGAAAGACATTTTTCCAAAGATGAGATCCAGGTGGCCAAAAGAGACATGAAAAGATGCTCAGTATCATTTCACTGGGGAAATGCAAATCAAAACCACAATAAGGTATCACCCCAAACCTGTCAGAGTGGCTAAAATAAGAAACACAAGAAACAATGGATGTTTGTGAGGAAATGGAGAAAAGGAACACTGATGGACTGTTGCTGGGAATGTAAACTGGTGCAGCCACAGTGGAAAACAGTTAGGACATTCCTCAAAAAGTTAAAAAGAGATATACCCTATAATCCATCCATGGCACTTCTAGGTATTTACTCAAAGAATACAAAAACACCAATTCAAGGGATATATGCACCCTTATGTTTATAGCAGCATTATTTAAAATAGCCAAGCTATGGAAGTACTCAAACGTCCACTGATTTATAATGGCTAAAGATGTGGTATATATACACAATGGAATATTATTCAGCCATAAAACTGAAATATTATCATTTGCAATGAAATGCTTAGAGTTAGAGAGTATAATGCTAAGCAAGATAAGTTTGAGAAAAACAAATTACCTTATTTCACACATATCTGGAATTTAAGAAACAAAACAAAGAAAAAAGACAAAGCATGGAACAGACTCTTAACTATAGAGAACAAACTATTTGTTAGCAGAGATGTGGAGAGTCGGGGGATAAGTAAAATAGGTGACAGGGATTAAGGAGTGCACTTGTGATGAGCACCAGGTGATATATAGAACAGTTGAATCACTACATTGTACACTTGAAACTAATGTAGCACCATATGTTAACCAACTGGTATTAACATAAAACCTTAAAAAGCCAAAATTTAAAATTAAAATTAAAAATATATATTGAGGTCCTTCATCCATTTTGAGTCTATTTTCGTGTGTGGTGTAAGGAAGTGGTCCAATTTCATTTTTCTGCATGTGGCTGTCCAATTTTCCCAGCACCATTTATTGAAGAGGCTGTCTTTTTTCTATTGGACATTCTTTCCTGCTTTGTCGAAGATTAGTTGACCATAAAGTTGAGGGTCTATTTCTGGGCTCTCTATTCTGTTCCATTGATCTATGTGTCTGTTTTTGTGCCAGTACCATGCTGTCTTGATGATGACAGCTTTGTAATAGAGCTTGAAGTCCGGAATTGTGATGCCACGAACTTTGACTTTCTTTTTCAATATTCCTTTGGCTATTCGAGGTCTTTTCTGGTTCCATATAAATTTTAGGATTATTTGTTCCATTTCTTTGAAAAAAATGGATGGTATTTTTATAGGGATTGCATTAATTGTGTAGATTGCTTTGAGGACATGGAGATGCAACATGGGGGGTTAGGGGGATAGGAGAAGAATAAATGAAACAAGATGGGATTGGGAGGGAGACAAACCATAACTGACTCTTAATCTCACAAAACAAACTGGGGGTTGCTGGGGGAGGTGGGGTTGGGAGAGGGGGAGGGGGTTATGGACATTGGGGAGGGTATGTGCTATCATGAGTGCTGTGAAGTGTGTAAACCTGGTGATTCACAGACCTGTACCCCTGGGGATAAAAATACATTATATGTTTACTAAAAAAAAAAAAGAAAGAAAGAAAGAAAAGAAAGGATGAATACCCAACTTTTGTAGCAACATGGATGGGACTGGAAGTGATTATGCTAAGTGAAAAAAGTCAAGCAGAGAGAGTCAAGTATCATATGGTTTCATTTATTTGTGGCGCATAACAAATGACATGGAGGACATTGGGAGATGGAGAGAAGGAAGTTGAGGGAAATTGGAAGGGGAAGCGAACCATAAGAGACTATGGACTCTGAAAAACAACCTGAGGGTTTTGAAGGGGAGGGGCTGGGAGATTGGGGGAACCAGGTGGTGGGTAATAGGGAGGACACATATTGCATGGAGCACTGGGTGTTGTGCAAAAACAATGAATACTGTTATGTTGAAAAAAAAATAAATTAATTAAAAGATTGCCACAAGTAAAATAAATAAATAAATAAATAAATCATAAATAAGCAAAATTATCCATATGAACCCAGAGACATAATAAGTCTGCAAACTCATTGTAGCTATATTGTGGTGCCCATATGTTGGGTAATTTAGTTGGCTTCATATCATTTCCACTTGTTTTACTATATTGATCATTTTACCAAGTAGGCTATTACAAAAGTAATTTTGGAGCCTGTTAAATTTGTCACTGAAATTTTAAATATCTGTTTTTATATTAACTAGTTAATGTCTTCTATTTTAAAATTATAGAAATATGTACTACAGAAATATAGTGAGCTGCAATGAACCAATGTGTTATAAATTTTAACTATGTGTTTTAGAATTAAAGTTGCATACTTAATATTTGTTGTTCCCCATTGAATTTGTGGGAATTTCCTAAATCAAATACCTTCACAAACAATTGTAAAAACATTATGCTGGTAGAATTTACTGTTAATAACTTTTAGAAATATATTATTTCTACAATGTTTTTAAAATACTTATCTCAGTCATTTAGATGTTAAAATTCAATGAATGAGATAAATAAAAGGATTAGAAACTTATTTTATTATGTCATACCTCTAATAAAAGTCTTCTGCCCAAGATAAAACTTAGCAGAAAATTTAGTTTTTGTTACACACTAAAATGTTCAATTAAGTTGAGCTGCATATTGGAGTTTGAGATAGGTACCTTTTGAACACTAGGAATAGTGGCAAGAATAAATTGAACCTAAACCAAGGAATCTGCCAATATAAATATGAGATGTATAAAGCATCTGCATTAATGCAGACAGATGATAACAAGGGGTACAAAAATTTAATGTCAATATTTTGGTCACTCAAGGTTTTTTCAACCATCTGTGGAATTTTAATCTCTTCTATCTTATTCCAGCCTTCACCATAATTCTGGTACTCATTTCCAATCCCTTCTTTCAATCATTACAGCTCATATCTTTGTCTTTGACATATGGGCATTTTCAATTCTCAATTTCATTTTCAGGATCTTCAGATATTTCTTTTATCTTTCACAAGCCATCTTTAGATTTTTAATCTTCCTTCAGTTATCCTGTGTATTTTCATTAAACTGCATACTCACTCTAATAACGTTTAGCCATTTTCAATTTTGGAAAGCCTTAAACATATTTTAAGGTGATGCTAGAGGCATCCAAAGGCCTTTAGAAACATAGAAATTCAAAGCTTTATAAAATTTTCTTACTTTAACTCTCTTATTAACCTAATTCTCAAGGCAAATGGTTCTTACTACTGGTTGTATATCTGAATCATATGGAGGCTTATAAAAATTCAAGGACAGAGGACTCCCCAGGACCTCTAGTAGAGGGACACAGGCATCAGTGACATTAAAAAGCCCTTTAGGTGATTGCAGTGTGCACCTGACTTTGAGAATCTTGGACTAAAATTTTCTTATTACTTAATCAGATTATATTTTATGGGTCTCTTTTCTTACAGTGTATAAAACATTGAGGCAGGCAGTTAGGTGGTCTTTCCTCACCCTGTAATTCAGCCCCTAGAAGAATTTCTGGAAAAAAAAATATGTAGCAAATAAATATCTTAAAAGAATAAAGAAATGAATTCTACCTCAGTTATTCCAGGTGTGTATAATCTTGTGACTTTCTTATGATTAAGATTCATTTCCTCAGATCTGCCATTTTAGGAATTTTATCAAATATCCCAGAGATATCCACACTTACATGTTAAATAGGTTTAAATTGACCCATTAAAACAAATAGAATTAAATTAGAGTGATAGATCATATTCTAGTATTCTGAACATGAAACAGAGCATCATTTTCTGTTTCTGAACTACTTGGAAAACTACAACAATTCAGAAGCCTCTGTAATAAGTATGGGATCACCACATAAATACTTTGATAGTTATCTTATGTTGATGTTGTATTTATGCATTTTCTCTTTTTTGATTTACTATAAATTTTTAGGTTGTATTATAACATTTTTAAATGGTATTTTTTCTAATTTTATTTTAACTTTCAAATTTCAAATCATTTACCTTATAGATACCAAGATACAAATATAGCTAATAATTTTATATATTAAAGAATAAAAAGAGTTCTTGACTACAGCTCTCCTCAGAGATTGCAGACTTTGCTATATACCCAAGTCTGTTGTGGATAAGGCAGCTCTCCCATTGAGGCTATCAGCTGCTACAGACTCTAGATTAAGAATCCCTGGGTTAAACACCCAAAGAATAAATAATCCAATCAAGAAGGGGGCAGAAGACATGATCAGATATTTCTCCAAAGAAGACATACTAATGGTCAACAGACACCATGAAAAAATATTCAACATCATTTGGCATCAGGAAAATACAAATCAAATCCGCAATGTGATACTACCTTATGCCAGTTTGAATGGCTAAAATTAACAAGTCAGGAAATAACAAATATTGGCAAGGATGCAGAGAAAGGGGAATCCTCCGACACTGTTGGTGGGAATGTAAGCTGGTGCAGCCACACTGGAAAAGAATATGGAGGTTCCTTAGTTGAAAATAGAACTGACCTATGACCCAGCAATTGCACTACTGGGAATTTACCCCAAAGATATAAATGTAGTGATCCAAAGGGGCACCTGCACCCCAATGTTTATAGTAACTATGTCCACAATAGCCAAATTATAAAAAGAACATAGATGTCCATTGATAAATGAATGGATAACACACACAATGGAATATTAGATGGCCATCAAAAATGAAATATTGACATTTGCAACAACATGGATGGAACCAGAAGGTATTATGCTAAGCAAAATAAGTCAATCAGAGAAAGACAGTTACCATATGATCTCACTGATATGTGGAATTTAAGAAAACAAAATAAATGGGAAGTGAGGAAAAATAAAATAAGGCAAAAACAGAAAGGCAGACAAACAGTAAGAGACTGAATCATAGGAAACAAGCTGAAGGTTGCTGGAAGGGGAGGGGGAGGAGGATGTGGTAACTGGATGATGGACATTAAGAAGTGCATGTAATAAGTGCACTGGATATTATATAAGACTGATGAATTATAGGCCTATACTTCTGAAAACAATAATACATTATATGTATGCATATGAATTTTAAATTTAAAAATGTTATTTAAAAAAAAAAAAAAACAACTCCTGGATTACCATAATGGTATTAGCAGAAGTCTTATCGCTGTGAACTGGGAAGTGAATGTGTGAGAGTGGACAGAGTGTTAAAAGAGACAAAAGGAAGGACACCAAAGGGTGCTGTCCTGAGGATAGAAGTGTAGCTCCAAGTGGGCTCTGCTAATACCAGGGAAGCATGGAGAAGAGACAATTTTTTGGAGGAAAAAATATTTGAAGTCCATTTGTAAGGAAAGAAATAAATTAAATAATGCCTAAATTTGGAGACATTTAAGCCAGCAAACATTGCTATCTTCAGAAAATAATTTAAGTAAAGAGAGCTAAGGAAGAAGGGCCATTCATCTTAGAAGGACCCAAAGGACTTTGAAATTTTAAAGAAATGCAAGAATAGTTGTTAAAACCACTTTTGTTACCATAATGAATGAAATATTTCACATTTAAACAATAACCAAGCTTTGCGCAGTGACAGTATCGTAGCCAATGAGGTTTATCCGAGGCGCGATTATTGCTAATTAAACAATAACCAGAATTATCCCCTATCATGTTGCATTTCCACAAAGAACTTTAGAGGACTTGAAAGAATTTCTTTTTAAGTTTAAATATTTGTCTTATAGAATTGTCTTTTGAAACCTGTTTATCTTTTATATACTTTATTATTACCAATCTTATTATTGTGCATATGAATATGTGTGTGAAAAGTAAACAATCTTGTTGAAACAGGCTGGAAGTCTGCAGGCAGTTTAAATCTACTCCTAATTACTAACAGTAAGCCGTTTAATACATTATCAAATTCACAATGGAGACAAA
Organism: Meles meles; assembly: GCF_922984935.1. NCBI lineage: Eukaryota > Metazoa > Chordata > Mammalia > Carnivora > Mustelidae > Meles > Meles meles. The sequence goes on from NC_060069.1 coordinate 74,641,967, forward strand.
AGTTTTGTACAAAACGTCAATTTTGAATATTTTGGAGAATTTGTGATGAGGTATCCTATTTCATGGATTCACATGCCAGGGGGATTTTTTTCAATTTTGAAGAAAAAATAAATACAGTATGTGCTGAACAGAAGGGAAAAGTGCTCCAATCTACCCTAATAAAACCTTTTATCATTTCTGTTTCCCTCAGGAGCAAGATATATAATGATGAACTTTTGAGAATATTTATGGCACACTTCTCACTGTTACTGAGTTATGGCTTAAAACAAGGTTTGTAAACTCAAATGCCTGTAGGGGGTGGGAAAATAATATGAATGTTTGAAATATGCTGGGTTGAAAAATATTCTTCACTTACAGGGAAAAAAAAGTACTCCTTATCTTTTCTTGAAACATGTACCCCTCTGGGTCAATTTTATTTTCCCTACTTTGAAATAGATATGAGTACAAGTAGTGGTTTGCTTTCCTCTTAACCCTGCTATGGGAAAAATAAAAGTGAAAGGGTGATGCTGAAAGTCCCTGCCACTTGACCTAAGTGCTGCTATAACAACAGGGAGGGATAGGAATGTAGCAAAGTGGCCTATTGAACACTTACACAAAAACACAATAAAAATCTGGATCCAGAAAGTGTTGGCATGCTAACAGAGCCAACCTCCAAAGAGTCTAGAGGAGATGGCAACCTATATATTTGTATAGAAGCTACTTTCATGAAAATTGGTTTCTAAGTCTTTTGTTTTTAAATACTCTCTAGTATTCATATGGGGGAAAGAAAGTAAAAGATGTTATCAGATCTCTTGATCTGCCATTTTATTTTTATTTCCTTATTTAGTATTTATTTTATTATTTATTTATTTGAGAGAGAGAGAGAGAAAGAATACATGGGAGCGGGGTGGGGGGAGAGCAGAGGGAAAGGGACAAGCCAATTTCCTACTGAACATGGAGAATAATGAGGGGCTTGATCTCACAACCCTGAGGTCATGATCTGAGCCAAAATCAAGAGTCTGATGCTCAACTGACTGAGTTACTCAGGTGCCCTATGTTTATTTCAGAGACTTAAATATCATAAGTACAATCAAGTACATTTAAAAAAATTAGTTATGTCCATATGCAAAAGAAGGCATTTGGATCCTTATGCTATACAATATATAAAAATTCATTCAAAGTAGATTAAAAACTAGAAGGCAGTAAGACCTAAAATGGTTACACTCTTAGAAAAAAACATAGGAGAAAATCATTGTGACATAGGACTTGGCGATGAGTTCTTGGGTAGGACACTTGAAGCACAGGCAAAAAAATAAGCAGGCAAATGGGACTACACAAAATGTAAAAACGTCTGCATGACAAAAGAAATGAACACAGTGAAAAGGCAACCTATAGAATTTGAAAAATAACTGCAAATTATGTATTTGACAGGAAGTTAATATCCAGATTATATAAGGAACATCTATAACAATAAAAAAGACTGGATTTAAAAATAAGCAAAGTACTTAAATATATATTTCTCCAAATAAGATATATAAATGGCTAATAAGAACATGAAAGTATATTGAACATCATTAGACTTAGAGAAATATGTCAAAACCACAAAGGTATGTTCATTTGTACCCATTAAAATAGCCACTATCAAACAGAAAATAACTGTTGGCAAGTGTCCTGTGAATCCCTCTCTCTTTCAACCTCGCCCCTAAAAAAATATGATATAAAGAAAGATAGTCTAAGAAGATGGAATAGAAAAACCCTGAACTCACTTTCTCCTCGACACACCGAATCTATACCTTCATATAAAACAATCTTTGTGAAAAAATGAGGGCTGATTGAACAGCTTCTACACAACAAATGATAGAGGGTCAGCAGAGAGAAAGTTAGGAGAAACGGAGACACTGTAATAACATCAATCCCACCCCCAACACAGGGACCTACAGAAGGAAAAGAAATTACTGAGGGGCTGTGAAAAGGCTGACCCAATTAGGGCACAGCCAAAAAGCAATGGTTTAAAGGGCAACTTGATAAGTGAAGGAAATCCATTAACCCAAGAGTATCCACTACGTGAGAAGGGAACTGCTAGAATTCCTTCTGGAGTTGGAGGAACTGGCATGTATCATTCTTTATGGTACTGTTCCATCTTGGTAGTGCAGTCAGGGGCAAGGTCCATGTGTTCTTTTCTCCCCTGCAAAGGCTGTCCTCAGCCCTTGACCCATACCATCTCCAGCCATGCCAAGACAAACTTAACATGATATGCCCCAGATTCCCCAACAACACAGCTCAAGTCATCCCACCAAGGCAGCTCGGAAGTCACAAGTTCCAGAACTTCCAAATCCAACTATATTGCTATGGAAGCCTCAGCACATCATGCCACAGGACACTTCTGGCCCTCACCTGCTCCAGCCTCAGAAGTTTTATAAGGCAGCTCCAGCATAGCATGCCATGCCCCCCGACCACCACTACCACTGCATACTTGCTCCAGCTTCAGACACCCTGCCAGCCAGCCACCAAGTGGAATATCTTGATACCTCCTGACCAACGTCCACTCCATCTCCAGCCATCACACCATGGTGACCCTGATGAAGAGCACCTTGGAACCTCAAAATCACTCTAGGCCCAACTATCACACCAAGGCAGCCCCAGAATACCACATGTTGTTCCAAGAAACCATGGACTGCACCTGAATCAACTCTGGCTGAGTCACCAAGGCAACCCTGCAGATGCACGTCTAGGGGACACCCCCCGAACCCCTGGCCTCTACATATTTTAGCTTCAACTGTCCTGTCAAGGTGGCCCAGATGTAACACACCCTGGGGTCTCCCTGAGTCATTTTCTGATCCAGTTATAATCAACCTGCTAAAACTGCCAGGTACATACAGTCTACCCAGGGGATGCTCTCACACAAGGCCACTCATAATAAGAAATAGCTTGTCTACAGAAAGTAGACATAAAGAAAGTTTTAAAAAAATGAAGAGACATAAATATGTTTCAAATGAAAGACCAAGAAAAACCCCAGGAGAAAATTTTTTAAAACTCTAATAAAAATGAGAAAAGTAAGTTCCCTGAAAAATACTTCAATGTAATGGTCATAAAGATGCTCAATGGATTCAGAGGAATGGAAGAACACAGTGAGAATTTCAGCAAGGAGAAAATATAAGAAAGAACAAAGCAGAGTTGAAGAATACAGTAATGGAAATGAAAAATACACCGAAGAAATTAACAACAGATTAGATGATACGGAAGAATGGACCAGTGATCTGCAAGAGAGAATAGTGGCAATCACCTGAACAAAAAAGGAAAAAGAAAAAAAAATTTAATTAGTTTGAGGGACCATTGGAACAACATTAAGCTTAGAAACTTTTGCATTATAGGGATCCCAGAAGGAGATGAGAGAAAGGGGCAGAAACTTTACTTGAAATAATTACAGAAAATTTCTCTAACTTGAGGAAGGAAACACATCCAGGTTCAGAAATGACAGAATCCCAAGTACTCTGAACCCAAAGAAATTGAAACCAAGATGAATTATAATTAAAATAGTAAAATTATTGATTAAGAGAGACTCTTTAATGCAGTAGAAGAAAAACAATCACATACACGGGAAATTCATAGGGCTATGAGTTTATTTTTCAGCAGAAATTTTCAGGCCAGAAGGAGGTAGTAGTAGGTATATATATATATGTAAATATCTCATATATATATATATACACACAGACATACAAATATATATATATATAACAGACATACATATATATATATAATACAGACATACATATATAACAGACATAAATATATATACATAAAACAGAAATACAAATTTATATATAGGGGCGCCTGGGTGGCTCAGTGGGTTAAGCCTCTGCCTTCAGCTTAGGTCAGGATCTCAGGGTCCTGGGATCGAGCCCCACATCGGGCTCTCAAAAAAAAAATTATATATATTTATATATATATAAATGTATATTTTTATATATATATTATATATTATATATATTATATATACATATAAAACAGACATACAAACACCAAAGGAGTTCATTACCACTAAACTAGCCTTATAAGAAACTTTAATGTCTTCTTTAAACACAAAAGGCCATAACTAGAAGGAAATATGAAAGAAAAATTTCACTGGTGAAGGTAAATGCATAGTAAAGGCAGTGAATTAACAACTTAAAAAGCAGTAAAAAGGTTAAAAGACAAAAATATTAAAAATAACTACAATAACTTGTTAAGAGATGCAGAAAATAAGAAGCTGCAAGTTAGGACTTAAAAAACATAAAACATAGAGGGGGTAAAAGTAGGGCTTTATTCTTTTTTTTTTTTAATTTTATTATTTATTTGACACAGAGAGAAAGAGAGAGAGAGAGTGTGAGAGTGAGAGAGGGAAGACAAGCAGGGGGATTTGGAGAGGGAGAAGGTTTCCCACTGAGCAGGGAGTCTGATGCTGGGCCTCACTGGACCCTGGGATGGTGAGCTCAACTGAAGGCAGATGCTTAATGACTGAGCCACCCAGGTGCCCTAAGTGTAGTGTTTTTAAAATATATTTGACTTAGGTGATTATCAGGTTAAAATAGACTGCTGTTTCTGTGTATGAAATTATATATGTCATATAAACCTTATGACAACCACAACCCAAAAAACCTATAATAGATACACAAAAAATAAAGAAACTCAAACATAACACCTAAAAAAAAAAAAACGACCAAACAAATAAACAAACAAAAAAACAAACAAAAAGACCATTGAATCACAAGAGAAGAAAACAAGAGAAGAGGAAAGGAACAAAGAACTACAAAACAGAAAACAATTAAAATGGCAATGAAAACATACCTGTCAATTATTACTTTATTTTCTTAGTAATTACTTTAAATGTAAATGACTAAATGCTCCAGCTAAAAAAATAATAAAAAAATAAGGTGGATAAATGGATGAAAAACAAGACCCATCTGTATGCTGCCTATAAGAGACTCACTTCAATTCTAGACACATACAAATTCAAAGTGAAGGGAGGTAAAGCGATATCTCATGAATATGGAAGCCAAAAGAAAGCAATAATCATACTAAAGAAGATAGATTTTAAAACAAAGACTGTAACAAAAGAAAAGCAGGTTATTATATAATGGTAAAGTTGTAAATGCAAGAACAGAATATAACATTTATGAATATTTATTAACCCAACATAGGAGCATTGACATACATAAAACATATTAATATTCATAAATCAAGAAACTGACAAAATATAAGGGCCTTTACAACCCATTTATATCAATAGATAGGTCATGCAGGTAGAAAAATCAATTAAAACATTAGCCTTAAAAATAATTAGCCTTAAATGACACAATAAACCAAATGCATAGAATAAATATATACAGAGAATTTCACCTGAAATCTGCAGAACACATTCTTTTTAAGTGCATATGGAACATTTTCTAGGACAGATCATATATGTTGGGTCACAAAACAAGTCTACAAATTCAAGAAGACTGAAATGAGAAGACTAAAATCTCTGTAAGTTCAAGAAGACTGATAATATATCAAACATCTTTTCCAACAATGGTGTGAAAAAATATCAGCTACAAGAAGATGACTCAGCCAGTAGAACATGCAATTCTTGATCTCAGGGTCATGAGTTCAAGCCCTATATCACGCCTAGAGCTTACGTAAAAAATAAATAAATAAATAAATAATAAATTAAATCAAGTACAAGAAAAAAAAACTAAGGGAAATAAAATCACATGGAGACTAAAAACATGCCACCGAGCAATCAATGGATCAATTAATTCAAAAAGGAAATTTAAAAAAATTCAAAGAGGAAATTAAAAAAAAAAAAAAGATCAGTGTGTTGGGGTCTGTTATCAAAGGAATGAGACTGAGACAAAGTGAAAGTTATGCAAAGCCTTATTCTATACCAAGCATTAGAAGTCAGACTGACCGGCCAGGGCTGCCTCTGAAGAGAGCGACCCCCTCCCCATCTCACAGGCTGGTTTTATAGGGCATAACCGCAGATACAAGGTATGTGGCTTCTATTGTTAAGGTGTTTACTCTCGGAATCGATACCTGGAACCATACCAGGAACTACTGGGGCATTTATTCATGGAATGAAGCCCATGGATGTAAACAACAATATGGCTGCCTAGGCAATATGGAGTTGCTCTGACTAAGCAGGCCCTAATAGTTAAACAGGTTTTAACATTAAATTGGACCTAACAAGTGAAACTAAAAGCTGTTTTTTTGTGTTTTTTTTAAGATAAACAAAATTTAAAAACAGGAAAGAAAGGGCCCAACAATGAAATTAAAAAAAAAAAAAAAAAACCTGAAAGAAGTTACAACTAACACCAGAGAAATACAAAGGATCATAAGATACTACTGCAAAAATTGTATGCCAACAAATTGGAATATCTAAAAGAAATGGATAAATATCTAAAAATACAACCCTCCAAGACTGATTCACTAAGAAATAGAAAATCTGAATAAATTACAAGTAATGAAATTAAATCAAGAATTTTAAAAATCTCCCAGGCCCCAAAACATGTGTCCAGGACCAGAGGGTTTTGCAGGTGAATTACTCAGAACATTTAAAGAGTTAGTACCTACTCTTGAAACACTGCAAAAATTGAAGAGGAGGGAATGCTACCAAGCTCATTTTACAAGACCAGAATTAACCTGGTACTAAAATCAGACAAAGATACCAAATGAAAGAAAAGTATGGGTAAGTATTCCTGGTAAACATAGATATAAAAATCCTGAACAAAATTTTATCAAACCAATTCAACAATACAATAAAAGGATCATATGCCACAATCAAGTGGGATTGATTCAGAGCTACAAACTTCCAGTTATAAATAATCATGGGAATGTAATATACACCATAGGGAATATAATCAATCTTGTGATAACTTTTTTTAAAGATTTTATTTATTTGACAGCTAGAGATCACAAGTAGGCAGCTAGGCAGGCAGAGAAGAGAGAGAGAGGAAGCAGGCTCCCTGCTGAGCAGAGAGCCTGATGTGGGGTTCGATCCCAGGACTCTGGGATCATGACCTGAGCCAAAGACAGAGGCTTTAACCCACTGAGCCACCCAGGTGCCCCTTGTAATAACTTTTTATGGTGACAGACTAACCAGACACATCATGGAAATCATTTAGTAATTTGTAAAAATATTAAATCATAGTATATACACCTGAAAGTAGTAGGATATTCCATGTCAGTAATATTTCAATAAAAAAGGACACAATTAGGGGAAATAAAATTGAAATCAATAAAATGGAATAAAAATGTTGAAGTAATAAATACTAAAGGTGGTTATTTTAAAATATATATATATATATACACACACACACATATATATGAAAGTCAAGCTCCCAGAAATCCTATTAGAAAAAGTGAGGGGTTGCACCAGCTTGCATTCCCACCAACAGTGGAGGAGGGTTCCCCTTTCTCCACATCCTCTCCAGCATCTGTCATTTCCTGACTTGTTAATTTTAGCCATCCTGACTGGTGTGAGGTGATATCTCATTGTGGTTTTGATTTGTATTTCCCTGATGCCGAGTGACGTGGAGCACTTTTTCATGTGTCTGTTGGCCATCTGGATGTCTTCTTTGCAGAAATGTCTGTTCATGTCCTCTGCCCATTTCTTGATTGGATTGTTTGTTCTTTGGGTGTTGAGTTTGCTAAGTTCCTTATAGATTTTGGATACTAGCCCTTTATCTGATATGTCGTTTGCAAATATCTTCTCCCATTCTGTCAGTTGTCTTTTGGTTTTGTTAACTGTTTCCTTTGCTGTGCAAAAGCTTTTGATCTTGATGAAATCCCAATAGTTCATTTTTGCCCTTGCTTCCCTTGCCTTTGCCGTTGTTCCTAGGAAGATGTTGCTACGACTGAGGTCGAAGAGGTTGCTGCCTGCATTCTCCTCAAGGATTTTGATGGATTCCTTTCTCACATTGAGGTCCTTCATCCATTTGGAGTCTATTTTCGTGTGTGGTGTAAGGAAGTGGTCCAATTTCATTTTTCTGCATTGGAAAACAGCATGGAGGTTCCTCAAAATGTTGAAAATAGAACTACCCTATGACCCAGCAATTGCACTACTGGGTATTTACCCTAAAGATACAAACATAGTGATCCGAAGGGGCACGTGTACCCGAATGTTTATAGCAGCAATGTCTATAATAGCCAAACTATGGAAAGAACCTAGATGTCCATCAACAGATGAATGGATAAAGAAGATGTGGTATATATACACAATGGAATACTATGCAGCCATCAAAAGAAATGAAATCATGCCATTTGCGACGACGTGGATGGAACTAGAGCGTATCATGCTTAGTGAAATAAGTCAATCGGAGAAAGACAACTATCATATGATCTCCCTGATATGAGGACATGGAGAAGCAACATGGGGGGGTAGGGGGATAGGAGAAGAATAAATGAAACAAGATGGGATTGGGAGGGAGACAAACCATAAATGACTCTTAATCTCACAAAACAAACTGGGGGTTGCTGGAGGGAGGTGGGATTGGGAGAGGGGGAGGGGGTTATGGACATTGGGGAGGGTAAGTGCTATCGTGAGTGCTGTGAAGTGTGTAAACCTGGCGATTCACAGACCTGTACCCCTGGGGATAAAAATACATTATATGTTTATTAAAAAAAAAATTTGGAAGGGGAGGTGAACCATAAGAGACTATGGACTCTGAAAAACAACCTGAGGGTTTTGAAGGGTCAGGGTGGGAGGTTGGGGGAACAGGTGGTGGGTAATGGGGAGGGCACGTTTTGCATGGAGCACTGGGTGTTGTGCAAAAAGAATGAATACTGTTACGCTGAAAAAATAAATAAAATGGGAAAAAAATCTTTTTGCTGAAAAAAAAAAAGAAAAAGTGAGGGGGAAATATAATCATTAAGGTGGTAAATATGGGTTTTTATCACAATTTTAAAAATGCATTAACGATATTTTAGAGTGGACTCATCTGCATGATCATTACAATTTAGAGGTCATTTTAAGATTTAATAATCCCTTGCCTTTCTTTAACTATTAAATGCAATATATATAAGAATTTATTTTAAACTGCAAAGAGAAATAGGCATGGATCAGGCACAGGAATTTACTACTGCTTCATTACTAAACCAGTTTTAAATGTTTAAAAACTTAATTAAATACTTCTGCCAGGAAAGCCATATAAATTATTGTTTTACAGACTTAAGCTGATACTTCTAAAGGGAATGCTGTCTGTAATATTCCTACATATAAATGTGAATCGCATCAACAGAAAGTACGATGTATGCTTACTATAATAACTGAATATCAGTACTGGTATATGAAGTTCTGCTCTGAGTTTTGACACTCAAAATGTGCCCACAGATTTACATATTAAGGAGCACAAGATTTTCAAAGGGAAGTGTCACTATGAGAAATTTTACACTTGCAAATGTAGAGAAGTGAACTTCTGTGAATGCTGTTTGAATAAAGTATGGTTTACTCACATACAGCATGTGAACATTCACATACACAATTCAACATATTAAAAAATGGGCAGAAGACATGAACAGACACTTTTCTAATGAAGACATACAAATGGCTAACAGTCACATGAAAAAATGTTCATCATCACTAGCCATCAGGGAGATTCAAATTAAAACCACATTGAGATACCATCTTACACCAGTTAGAATGGCCAAAATTAGCAAGATAGGAAACAACGTGTGTTGGAGAGGATGTGGAGAAAGGGGAACTGTCTTCCACTGTTGGTGGGAATGCAAGTTGGTGCAGCCACTTTGGAGAACAGTGTACAAATTCCTTAGGAAATTAAAAATAGAGCTTCCCTATGACCCTGTAACTGCACTAGTGGGTATTACCCCAAAGATACAGATGTAGTGAAAAGAAGAGCCATCTGTACCCCAATGTTTATAGCAGCAATGGCCATGGTCACCAAACTGTGGAAAGAACCAAGATGCCCTTCAATGGACAAATGGATAAAGAAGGTGTGGTCCATATACACTATGGAGTATTATGCCTCCATCAGAAAGGATGAATACCCAACTTTTGTAGCAACATGGATGGAAGAGATTATGCTGAGTGAAATAAATCAAGCAGAGAGAGTCAATTATCATATGGTTTCACTTATTTGTGGAGCATAACAAATAACATGGAGGACATGGGGAGATGGAGAGAAGAAGGGAGTTGAGAGAAACTGGAAGGGGAGATGAACCGTGAGAGACTATGGACTCTGAAAAACAACCTGAGGGTTTTGAAGGGGAAGGGGGTGGGAGGTTGGGGGAGCCAGGTGGTGGTTATTATGGAAGGCACGTATTGCATGGAGCACTGGGTATGGTGCATAAACAATGAATTCTGTTATGCTGAAAAGAAATTAAAAAAAATAATAACTAACTTTCTGATATCTGATTATATCACTTATTATATTGAAAAATCCAAAGTGCTTTATTTCCCTCTTAGGTAATGTTCTTTCTCTACCTCTACATATTTAATTATCTTGTTACTTGGAAAGATATCCTGGGGCACCTGGGTGGCTCAGTGGATTAAGCCGCTGCCTTCCGCTCAGGTCATGATCTCAGAGTCCTGGGATCAAGTCCCGCATCAGGCTCTCTGCTCAGCAGGGAGCCTGCTTCCCTTCCTCTCTCTCTCCCTGCCTCTCTGCCTACTTGTGATCTCTCTCTATCAAATAAATAAATAAAATCTTAAAAAAAAAGAAAAAGAAAGATATCCTTAGAAATGTCAAATGATTTCTTTTTCATGTAATCTATATAATGCCAACATTTTAAAAAAATATTTAAACTCAAAGGAGAAATCTAAAAAACATATTACTGTTCATGATGTTGAACCATGTAAAACTAGGAGAAAATTGTACTCTTTCCTGATTATAGATAAACAGCTATCACAGTTTGGAATGAGCATTTTTAGGAACACTTTCATAATTTCCATCTAGATACTACTTATGACCTACTTACGACACTTCTCAAAACATAGAAGAAAGGTATACTTGCTGTTAAAATCATTGAGTTAAATTACTCTTACTTTTAAGTGTATATTTAGATATTGAATTTTAGAAGAAGAAAAGTAGAGTGTTTTAGAAAAGGATGAAAGATAGCTTCCATGCTGTATCCGTTCATGCTAATAACAGTGGAGTTCTTTAGCTTCCATGATATAATGCTAGAATTCTGTGGCCTTATATTTAGTATCTTTTAAAAAATGTATTATATTACTAACATCCAAAAACAGGACCAAAATCTTAACAAGCTACAGCTCCTTATAACATTTGAATAACTAGACTTAACTTTTTCTTATATTGACAAATGATCAGCTCAACTGTTTGGTTTATTCTTTTATCATAAAATAGGTATTTTTTTTAGTTTTTTGGCTTTTTTTCTGCATTGATGGTAGCTATTTACAAATAATATTTATAAACTCAGTGTAGAGGTTTAAAAATCAATGTAAAACATCAAGTTTTCCAAGAAACACATATAAATATTCAGCAAAGAAAAATAGATATTTTATGATAAACCAGACAGAAAAGGCTGCAGAAAAACCTAATCATTGTAATTGTACAAAGATAATGAGGTTACTTTTAGTTTCTAACTTTTCAATGGTATGAGAAGCTACAAACTGAAAGAGATCTCAGGAATAGTCATAGTTCATTCCCCATACGTGGAAAAATGTCTACCTATCTAAAGTATGAAAAAGTTATAAAATATTTGGAAAGATAGTAATTACATAAATGTACATGTTAATACATACTCTACCAAACTAAAATGGAGGCCAAAGCTATATGTTGTTTTATCTTCTTACTTTTCTCATTTACCAAAAAGCTCAGTTATGTTACATTAACACATTTCTAGGAATTTACAAACTAAGTAATTAGCAAAAGACATTCAACAAAAAAGAATCAATGGTGTTGAAAGAATTTTTATATCTAATTTGGTCCCTATTTATCCTGCATGTATATTACTTCAAAGGAATGTTATATCCTAAAAGTCAGAGAAGACTATTAAATAGATCCTTTCTGCGCTTGGTTTCAAGACAAGAGTATCAGGTTGTTATCTTTATCAAATTGGACTTTTCAATTTTAATAATATCTTCAAACATCTTAAGCACATGCAGTGTTTCAGCATCATACTAAATTACAGGTGTTATTATGCTTTAACCTCACCATAAAATGTGAAGATTAAGGCTTAAAAGTCAGTTAAGTTTTGTTTATACAGCTAGTAAGAAACTGAAAGACATTAAATCAAATATGATGATTACTCTTCTGGACAGAGAGTATCTCCCCAAATTCATATGTTGAATCCTTACCCCCAATATGATAGGGTTGGGAAGTGGGGCTTTTGGTAGATAATTAATATTAAATGAGGTTATAAGATCGGAGCCCTCATGATAGGATTAGTGCCCTAATAACAGTTAGGACAACACTTGATCCTTCTCTATTGTGTTGAAATACAATGACAAGATAGTCCTCTATAATCCAGGAAGCAGGCCCTTAACAGACCCCTGATCTTCCAGCCCTTTGATCTTGAATTTCCCCAGACTTTAGAACTGAGAGAAAAATATGTTTGTTGTTTAAACTACTCAGTATATGGTATTTTGTTACAGTAACATGAATTAAGATAATTACTAATGAATATTTCTCCAAACAGGAGATATAAAATTTATATAATCAGAGAAATTATGTTTCCAAAGAAGAAAAATTTTTTGAGAAAATTTTACCCTCATTCTTAAGTTGTGAAAATAATTAGGTGCTACAAAGGTAGACACAAGAGAAAAATATAAAAAGACTCAAGAATTCCTAATGATAATTACCTCATTCTCTGGGTTAGAGAGTTAAATTCATAGTATCCAGGCAGTAATTTAAAAACAAAAATAAGTGATAAGGTTTTTTAACGTCCCTGATATCATGTGGTGAAAAGTGCAATTCACTACTGTGATCATCTTTTTCCAAATGCATTATCCCGGTCTAACCATGAAGAAAACATCATCCAAACCTTAACTGATTGAAATTCTACAACATCTATGACCAATAATCCTCAAAATTGTCAAGATCATCTTGTTTCATTTATTCTTCTCCTATCCCCCTACCCCCCCCATGTTGCTTCTCCATGTCCTCATATCAGGGAGATCATATGGTAGTTGTCTTTCTCCGATTGACTTATTTCACTAAGCATGATACGCTCTAGTTCCATCCACGTCGTCACAAATGGCAAGATTTCATTTCTTTTGATGGCTGCATAGTATTCCATTGTGTATATATACCACATCTTCTTGATCCATTCATCTGTTGATGGACATCTAGGTTCTTTCCATAGTCTGGCTATTGTAGACATTGCTGCTATAAACATTCGGGTACACGTGCCCCTTCGGATCACTATGTTTGTATCTTTAGGGTAAATACCCAGTAGTGCAATTGCTGGGTCATAGGGTAGTTCTATTTTCAACATTTTGAGGAACCTCCATGCTGTTTTCCAGAGTGGTTGGATTGGGAGGGAGACAAACCATAAATGACTCTTAATCTCACAAAACAAACTGGGGGTTGCTGGGGGGAGGTGGGATTGGGAGAGGGGGAGCGGGCTATGGACATTGGGGAGGGGAGGCGAACCATAAGAGACTATGGACTCTGAAAAACAACCTGAGGGTTTTGAAGGGTCAGGGGTGGGAGGTTGGGGGAACAGGGGGTGGGTGATGGGGAGGACACGTTTTGCATGGAGCACTGGGTGTTGTGCAAAAAGAATGAATACTGTTATGCTGAAAAAATTAATAAAAAGGGGAAAAAAATTAAAAGAACACACACACAAAAAAAACAAACAAAAAAAAAATTGTCAAGATCATCAAATCAATGAAAGACGAAAAAACTGCCACAGAACAGAAAAGACAAAGGACACATGACAACTGAAGTGTTATGGTATCTTGAGTGGGATGCTAGAAGAGAAAAAGGACATTAGTGATAAGACTAGAGAAATATGAGTGAGTTTAACATCCCAATGTTGTTTTTTCAGTTAGAACAAATTTATCATGGTAATATGATGTTAACAATGGGAACACTAAGTACAGGAATATTCTGTGCTATATTTGCAGTGTTTCTGTAAACTGAAAACTATCCTAAAATGAAGACTTTATTTAAAAAAAAGAAAAAGAAAAAGCAGGGCTTATAATAAAATTGAAAATAATCCTGAGTTTGTAGTTCAATAAGTATATCGTAGAAACAAATTAAAATCCTCTCAAGGAACATAATCCCAAACAAGTATTCAAAACTGTCCACAAACCATTGAATGGCCCTGCTAATTAGCATAGCTGCAGAGGCATGTGCTGAAGACAGCTAACCTAGAAGACAGCTTTAGGTTGCACTTTACCATAAACTCTAAGCTTTACATGGTCATGTGACTGCTTTTCTGGAACAAACAGAACCAGACACAGTGTAGCCAGACCCTCCCCCAGAGGATCAGCATATATCCACACTGGACCTGTTCCCTAAAATTTGGAGCTTTGAAACCCAGCCACATGCTTGAGATAAAACACAGAAGTACTGTACTGCCTGGTGGGCAGACAGTGTGAACACAGACAAGGTGAAAGCAGGGTTAAGGTAGAATCTGAAGACACAAGAAGGGAGATTGTTTGCTCTTCTGTGATGGCTTCCTGAATAGCAGGGGGCAAAAACTCCCCTCTCTGGGGAGGAAAGAATGGGTTGATGCCATTTTTGCCCCTGCCCATCATCAGGGGCAGACTTCAATGTGCAACACAGTGCCCCCATTGGAAGCTGGAACCACCTACACCAAGCTGCACCCCACTTCACCCTGCAGGTTAGTCTTTACTAGGGCAAGTTGTCCTGACAGCCAAAGCAAAAGGCCCCTTCCCCAAAAGACTAGTACAAATCCTCAGCATGTACTAACTCTATTGATAATAGAGTACAACAAAATGTTAGCTTTAGAGGGGAATAGGATCTAGCCTTTTCTAGCAAGCAGTTCCAAAACACAACTAGTTAAAACTTGCTACACACCGGACAAGGTCCTAACACTCCCCATTTCAGGCAAGGAGAAACTCTGCAGAGGACTGATATGATGCAAAGACCAGTCAAAACATGACTGCAGAGTACACACACACACACAACTCCTGTAGTGCCAGGCCCTGGACAATATATGAACTCTTATTGTAGCTTTTACTTTCAGGAGAGGAAATGTAACAGGTTTTCCTAATACACAGTAGACAGAGGTGTAGGCAAAATGCCAAGATGAAGGAATCATCCCAAAAGTAAGAGCTGAAAGAGGTCATAGCCAGGGATCTAATCAAACAGATAAGTAATATGCCTGAAACAGAGCTAAAAACAACCATCATAAGGATACTGCCTGGGCTACAGAAAAGCATAGAAGAAACCAGAGAGATTCTTTTTTTTTTTTTAAGATTTTATTTATTTATTTGACAGACAGAGATCACAAGTAGGCAGAGAGGCAGGCAGAGAGAGAGAGGAAGGGAAGCAGGCTCTCCACTGAGCAGAGAGCCCGATGCGGGGCTCGATCCCAGGACGCTGGGATCATGACCTGAGCCGAAGGCAGTGGCTTTAACCCACTGAGCCACCCAGGTGCCCCCAGAGAGATTCTTAAATACAGAGATAAGAGACCTAAAAATTAGTCAGACCAAAATCTGAAAATGCTATAACTGAGATGCAAAACTGACTGGATATACTGGCAAGGAGGAGGAAAAAATTAATGATATAGAAAATAAAATTATGGAAAATAAGCTGAAAAGAACACAGAAAGGAAAATATTGGATCATGAATGTAGACTCAGGGAACTCAATGACTCCATAAAGCATAATAACATTTTTATCATAGGAGTTCCAGAAAGGGGGGGGGGCAAAGGCTTTTTGAGAAAATTATAGTTGAAAACTTTGATCTGGAGAAGGAAATAGATAGTGAAACACAAGAGGCACAAAGAATTCCCATTAAAATCAACAAAAGCTGGCCAACACCAAATATACTTTAGTAAAATTCACAAAATACAGACAGGGAAGAATTCCTCAAAGCCACAAGGGGAAAAAAGTCCTTAACCTACAAGGGAAGACAAATTAGAGTCATAGCAGATGTCTCCACACAAATTCAGCAGGCCAGAAGAATGTAGCATGATATATTCACTGTGCTGAATGGGAAAAATATGCAGCCAAGAATACTTCATCCAATAAGGCTGCCATCCAAAATAGAAGGAGAGATATAGAGTTTCCCAGACAAACAAAAACTAAAGGAGTTTATGACTGCAAGAAATATTAAAGGGCCTCTTCGAGTGGGAGAGAAAGACTAAAAGCAGCAAAGACTAGGCAGGAAAAAAGAACATCACCAGAAACACCAAATCTATGTGTAACACAATGGCACTAAATTCATACCTATCAATAACATTCTGAATGTAAATGCACTAAATATTCCAATCGAAAGATATAAGGTATCAGAATGGATTAAAAAAAAAGAATAAAAAAAAATAAAGACCCATCTATATGCTGCCAATGAGAGCTAATTTTAGAACTAAAGGTACTGCAGATTAAAAGTGGGAGGATGGAGAACCATGCTAAGGCCTCCAAAGAAAGCCTGAGTAGCCATACTTATATCAGACAAATTAGATTTTATTTTTTTTTATTTTTATTTTTTTTTTAAAGATTTATTTATTTGACAGATAGAGATTACAAGTAGGCAGAGAGGCAGGCAGAGAGAGAGAGGGGGAAGCAGGCTCCCAACCAAGCAGAGAGCCCGATGCGGGGCTCGATCCCAGGACCCTGGGATCATGACCTGAGCTGAAGGCAGAGGCTTTAACCCGCTGAACCACCCAGGCGCCCAGACAAATTAGATTTTAAAACAAAGACTGTAATAAGATATAGAGAAGGGCACCACATCACAACTAATGGGTCTATCCAATGAAATGATCAAACAATTGTAAATATCTATGCCTCCAACTTGAGGGCACCAAATATATAAACCAATTAAAAACAAATAGAAAGAAATTCATTGATAATAGTACAGTAATAGTAAGGGATTTAACACCCCACTTACACCAATGGACAGATCACGTAAGCAGAAAATCAAAAAAGAGTGCAAAAAACAATGAATACTGTTACACTGAAAAAATAAATAAATAAACTATTAAAAAAAAGAAAAAGAAAGAAAATCAACAAAGAAACTTTGGCTGTGAATGACACATTGGACCAGATGGGCTTAACAGATATATTCAGAATATTTCATCCAAAAAATACCAGAAAACACATTCTTTTCAAGAACACATGGAATATTCTCCAGAATAGATCACATTATGGGTCATAGATCCAGTAGATCCATAGATCAAATAGATCATACTGCATCAAAATCAGCTGTCAACAAGTACAAAAAGATTGAGATGATACCATGCATATTTTCAAAACAATGCTTGGAACTTGAAGTCAACCACAGGAAAAAATTTAAAAAGACCACAAATACATGGAGGCCAAAGAACATCCTACTGAAGAATGAATAGGTTAACCAGGTAATTAAAAAAAAAATGGAAGCGAATGAAAATGAAAACATGACAGTCCACACCTTTAGGATGCAGCAAAGGCAGTCATTAGAGGGAAGCACATAGCAATACAGACCTAACTTAAGATGCAAGAAACGTCTCAACTACACAACCTAACCTTATACCTAAAGGAGTTAGAAAAGCAACAGCAAATAAAGCCCAAATAAAGCAAAAGCAAAATAAAGATTAGGGCAGAAATACATAATATAGAATCAAATCAAAACAAAACAAAACAAAACAGAACAGATCAAAGAAAATAAGAGCTGTTTTTTTGAAAGAATTGATAAACCCCTAGCCAGACTTACAAAAAGAAAAGAGAAAGAACACTAATAAATAAAATCATGAGTGAAAAAAGAGAGATCACAGCCAATACCACAGAAATACAAACAAAAAATGTACAAAGAATATTATGAAAAATTATATGCCACAAAACTTGGCAATCTGGAAGGTATGGATAAATTCGTAGAAACATATAAACTACCAAAACTGAAATAGGAATAAATACAAATTTGAACGGACCCATAACAGGAAAAAAACTGAAATGGTAATCAGAAATCTCCCAACAAATAGAAGTCCAGGGCCAGATGATTTCCCAAGGGAAATTCTATCACACATTTAAAGAGTTAATACCTATTCTTCTTAAGCTGTTCCAAAACATTTAAATGGAAGGAAAACTTCCAAACTCATTCTACAAGGCTAGCATTACCTTGATTTCAAAACCAAATACCCCACTGAAATGGATAATTATAGGCCAATGGATGCAAAAATTCTCAACAAGATACTAGCAAATAAAGTCTAATAGTACATTAAAAAAATTATTCACCACAATCAAGTGAGATTTATTCCTGGGCTTTAGGGTTGGTTTAATATTCACGAATCAATTAAGGTGATTCATCACATTAATCAAACAAAGGAAAAGAACCATATGATCTGCTCAATAGATACAGAAAACGCATCTGACAAAGTACATGACGCATTCTCGATAAAAACCCTCAGTGGGGTACATGGGTGGCTCGTGGGTTAAGCCTCTACCTTCTGCTCAGGTCATGATTTCATGGTCCTGGGATTGTGCCCCACATCAGGCTCTCTGCTCAGCAGGGAGCTTGCTTCCCTCAATCTCTTTGCCTACTTGTGATCTCTGTCAAATAAATAAAACTCTAAGGGGGAAAAAACAAAACAAAACAAACAAACAAACAAAAACTCTCAGCAAAATAGGGATAGAGGGAACAGACTGCAACATCATAAAGATCATATACAAAAAATCCTATGTTAATATCATCCTCGATGGGGAAAAACAGAGCCTTTTCTCAATGTTCATGAACAAGACATCAGTGCCCACTCCCACCATTGTTATTTAACATAGTATTGGAAGTCTTAGTCTTAGCAATCACACAACAAAAAGAAATCAAGACACCAAAAATCAGCAAAGAAGAGATTGAACTTTCACTATTCACAGATGACATGATACTCTATGTAGAGACCTGAATGACTCCATCAAAAAATTGGAAGAAATGATACACAAATTCAGCAGAGTCATGGGATATAAAATCAACATACAGAAACCCATTGCATTTCTATATGCCAGTAATGAAGAAGTGGAAAGAGAAATCAAGGAATCAATCCCATGTATAATTGCACTAAAAACCATAAGATTCCTAGTAATAAGCCTAACCAAAGAAGCAAAAGATCTCTACCCTGAAAATTATAGAACACTTATGAAAGAAATTGAAGAGAACACAATGAAATGGAATATATTCCATGCTCATGGATTAGAAAAAAATAATATTGTCAAAATGTCTATATTACCCAAAGCATCCTACACATCTAATGTAATCTCTATGAAAATACCACCAACATATTTATTAGAGAGAGAAAAAACAATCTTAAAATTTTTAGGGAACCACAAAAGACCGTGAATAGCCAAAGCAATCTTGAGAAAACAAAGCAAAGCTGGAGGCATCACAATTCTAGACTTCAAGTTATATTAAAAAGCTGTATTCATCAAGGCAGTTTGGTATGGGCACAAAAGCAGACCCATAGATCAATGGAACAGAAGAGAAACCCAGAAACAGACCCACAACTATATGGTCAACTAATCTTTGATAAAGCAGGAAAGAACATCCAATGGACAAAGATGGTATCATCAACAAACAGTGTTGGGAAAAATGGACAACATGCAGAAGAATGAAACAGGATCACGTTCTTACACCATTCACACAAATACATTGAAAATATGTGAAAGACCTAAATTTAAGACAGGAAACCATCAAAATCCTAGAGAACAGAGGCAGAACCTCTTTGACCTCAGCAATAGCAACTTCTTACTAGACATGTCATTGGAGGCAAGGGAACAAAAAGTGAAAACAAACTATTGGGACTTCATCAAAATAAAAAGCTTCTGCACAGCAAAGGAAACAATCAACAAAAGTGAAAGGTAGCCTACGAAATGAGATAAGATATTTGCAAATGATGTATCTGATAAAGGGTTAGTATCCAAAATATATAAAGAACTTATAAAACTCAACACCCAAAAAAACAAATATCCAGTTAAGAAATGGCAGAAAACATGAATAGACATTTTTACAAAGAAGATAACCAGATGGTCACAAATACATGAAAAGATGCTCAACATCACTCATCATCAGGGAAATATAAATCAAAACCACAATGAGATACCAACTCAGACCTGTCAATAAGGCTAAAATTAACAACATAGGAAACAACAGATATTGGCAAGGATGGAAAGAAAGGGGAACCCTCTTACAATGCATGTGGGAATGCAAACTGGTGT
Source organism: Meles meles (assembly GCF_922984935.1). NCBI lineage: Eukaryota > Metazoa > Chordata > Mammalia > Carnivora > Mustelidae > Meles > Meles meles. The sequence goes on from NC_060069.1 coordinate 74,662,251, forward strand.
AGCCACTCTGGAAAACAGTATGGAGATTCCTCAAAAAGTAAAAAAAAAAAAAAAAAAAAAAAAAAAAAATAGCTCTACCCTATGACCCAGCAATTACACTACTAGGTATTTACCCAAGGATACAAAAATACTGATTTGAAGGGCCATATACACCCTCATGTTTATAACAGCATTATCAATAACAGCCAAATTACAGAAAGAGTTCAAATGTCAATCCACTAATGGATGGATAAAGAGGATACACACACACACACACACACACACACACACACACACGTGTAGTGGAATATTATTCAGTCACCAAAAATACTGAAATCTTGCCATTTTCAAGGACATGGATGGAGTTAGGGGGTATTATGCTAAGTGAAATAAGTCAATTAGAGAAAGACAAATACCATATGATTTCACTTATGGGGAATTTAAGAAGCAGAACAGATGAGCATAGGAGAAGGGAAAAAGAAAAGATAGGGAAATAAACCATAGGAGATTCTAAAAGATAGAGAAACAAATAGAGAGTTGATGGAGGGGAGGTGAGCAGCAGATGGGCTAAATGGGTGATGGATGTTGAGGAGGACACTTGCTGTGATGAGTATTATATGTAGGTGATAGATCACTAAATTTTACTCCTGAATGTGTATTATTTACTCAATAATACACTATATGTTAACTAGAATTTGACTAAAAAATTTTGAATATATATACCACATGGAATATTATTCAGCCCTCAAGATGAATACTTGCCATTTACATTGATGTGGACAGAACTTGAGGGCAGTATGCTGAGCAAAATAAGTCAATCAGAAGAAGACAATTATCATATGGTTTCACTTATATGTGGAATATAAGAAACAGCACATAGGATCATAGGGAAAGGGAGGAAAAACTGAATGGGAAGTCATTAGAGTAGGAGGAAAAAGTATAAGAGACTCATAACTATAAGAAACAAACTGAGAGTTGCTGGAAGGATGGTGGGTGGAAGATTGGGGTAATTGGTTGACAGACGTTAAGGAGAGCACATGCTATGATGAGCACTGGGTGTCATATGCAACTGATGGATTGTTGAACACACATCTGAAAATAATGATATACTATATGCTGGCTAACTGAATTAAAAATAATAAAAACATGAAAAAATGCCCACAGAATAAGTTCAAAGGAAAATATAAATACAGACACACACACATTTCAAAAAATCAGGAGTTTTTAGATTTATTAGACACATATTCAGTTAAATCATCTTAAAATTGTCCTATCTTCCAATGTAATTTAATGATTGTATTTATATTAAAAATATTTAAACATATTGAAAGAAGGATTAAGAAGTTTTCATCAATTGAAAAATTACCAGGGGTGCCTGGGCGGCTCAGTCATTAAGCCTCTGCCTTTGGCTTAGGTCATGATCCCAGGGTCCTGGGATTGAGCCCCACATAGGGTTCCCTGCTCAGTGGGAAGCCTGGTTCTTCCTCTCCCACTCCCCCTGCTTGTGTTCCCTCTCTCACTGTGTCTCTGTCAAATAAATAAATAAAATCTTGAAAGAAAGAAAGAAAGAAAGAAAAACTAGAGAGCTCTGAATAAAAATCAAATTGAATTTTTAGAAAGGAAAATACAATGATTAATTATAGAAACTAAATTAATGACCTAAAATGTAGATTAGACCCTGTTGAAGATCAAAATTTTGAATAAGAATTAGGAGATTTTTTTAATATAGCAAAGTGAAACAAAGTAAAACATAGGAAATGGAACTAAGGGTCATGGAAGATGAAAGAGGGGGTGGAATCTACATAAATTGAAACAGATCTCCACAGGAAAGAAAATGAAGATATAAAGATAATATTTGTGGAGATCATGCTTAATAAGTCTTTCTAATTGATGAATGACAACAGTTTTATGCTCTAAAATCCTAATGAATCTTGAGAAAGATATAATGAAATCCACTTTAGAGATTATCTGAAACTTTAAAACACCAAAGGAATAAAAAAAAATAAGAATTTAAAAATTGCACACAGGGGCACCTGGGTGGCTAAGTGGGTTAAAGCCTCTGCCTTCAGCTCAGGTCATGATCCCCGGGTCCTGGGATCGAGCCCCACATTGGGGTCTCTGCTCAGCAGGGATCCTATCCTTCTTCCTCCTCTCTCTGCCTGCCTCTCCACCTACTTGTGATCTCTGTGTGTCAAATGAATAAATAAAATCTTTAAATAAATAAATAAATGTTGCAGACAGAAGAGAATGGTAATTGACAACTCTCATTTTTGTAGGAATAGTAGAAACCATAGACAATGAATTATACATCTTTTTAAAATACTTAAATAATTTATTCAAGAATTCTATATCCATGGTACTATTTTTTAATAGACTGTTTCAGACAAAAACTGAGTACTCAGCATTGACAGTACTACCAGGAGACTCTCAATAAAGTTACTTTAAAAAATGTGTTTCAGGAAGACAGTAAGTCATCAACCAAAGAAGGTTTGATTTACAGGAAATAGTATGCAAGATAGATGATACACATGAGAATAGCTAAACGAGCATCACACTTCTAAAACAGTAATAATTTATAACCTGTGGGCTTAAAAATAGAATTAAAGTAATAGGCAAAATGGCTCTGTTGAGAAGAGAGATGCCAAACATAAAAACAATTCAGCTCACCTACATTCTTTGGGATGTGAATTAAGGTATTCATTAACTTTGGATTTTGTTATTATAAATATGCACATTTAAATTTATAGCATAGCCACAAAAACACACAAATACAGTAATTTTCCAAGGAGTAAAGGGGAAAATTGAATAAAAATTAATTCAGAAATTGACCAGAAAATAGGAAAAGGGAAAAACACAAACCACAAATAATATAATAGAAATGAATTTAAATATAGCAGTAAATATAAATGATTAAACTCTCCAGCTAAAAATGATCAGTTAGAGGGGGAGGAGTAAGGTGGTGGAGGAAAAGGAGATTGACTATCATCAGATCCCAGGAGTTCAGCTAGATAGTTATCAAACCATTCTGAACACGTACAAACTAAACTGGAGATAGAAGAGAAGAGCAGCAATTCTAGAACAGAAAATTGACCACTTTCCAGAAGGTAGGATGTACAGAGAAGTGACTCTGAAGCACTGGAGAGATAGACTGCAGGGGAGGGGCTAGCTTCTGGCAAGTAAGAGAGCAGCAGAGCACAAAATCAGAACTTTTAGAAGTCTGCTTCACTGAGGGATGTCACACCAGAGGCGAAGTGGGGGGTGGAGCCCTCGTGGGGACAGTGTGGTCTCAAGACCCATGGGGTTACAGAAAAATCTGGAGTACCTGAGTGTGGCAGGGACTGCAGGTATCAGATCAGGGAAGCCAGCTACAGAGACAGAGCCAGGGAGTGGACTCTCACCTTGGGGTTACCTTAAACCATGATCTGAGGCACAGTTGGGCCACTGCTGTTCAAGCAGAATCCCACAGTGGCATATCTGGAGAGATCCCCTCCTTCCTCCTCCAAGAGGAGAGTCACGGGACAGTGTTGCAGGAAACTGCTTGGTTTGTAGACTCCAAACGGAGCCATGCACCAGAGATAGAAACACTCAGTCCCTGGCTGGGTGAGCATGGAACATGGCCAGAGACCAGGGAGACAGGAGAGATTGTTTTTCTCTGAGGGTGCATTCAGGAGAGGGGACCCCAAGATCTCAGCTCCCAAACGCCAGAGATTGGGAGGCTGCCACCTTCATTCCTGTCCTCCAAAACTCTACAGAAAGCATTCAGGGAACAAAAGCTCCCAAAACCAAAATCAAGCAGATTACTTAGCCTGGCCCCTGGCAAGGGCAGTGCAACTCTGCCTTAGGCAAAGACATGTGAGAATCACTGCAACAGACCCCTCCTGCAGAAGATCAGCAGGAACATCCAGCTAAGACCAAGTTAACTAATCAATGAGAACTGTGGAATTCCAGAGTTAAGGGAAAACAAAACATAGAATTCATGGCTTTTTTCCCATGATCCTTTAGTCTTTCAAAGTTAATTTTTTAATTTAATTTTTTATTATTCTATTTTTCTTATTTTTCCCTCTTATGTTAAAGTTTGTTTTAATTATCTTATCTTATCAATACCTTTTCAAAAATCTTTTAAAATTTTCGTTATAGTCATGTATTATTCCTTCATTGTATTTAACCTTATTTTATGTATACGTATGGGTTTTATTTTTTTTTCCTTTAAAAATTTGGGATAGAATTTCTTCTAATAGATCAAAATATACCCTAAATCTAGTGCATGGCTTTGTTCTAGTCTCCAGCCTGATTACATTCTTTCTTTTTTCAACTTTTATTTTTAATTTTTTCAGCCAACATCTTATCAATTCCTTTTTTAGAATCTTTTTTAATTTTCATCCTTACAGTCAAAATAGTCCATCCTTCATTGTGTTTACCCTTACTTTTGTTTGTGTATGTGTGTGTGTGTTTGTATGAGTTTCTTTCTTTAAAATGTTGGGAGGTAGTTTTTTCTAACTGACCAAAAATACACCCAAAATCAAGTGTGGCTCTATTCTATTCACTAGTTTAATTCATAATTTTTTCTCCCTTTTTTCCCCTCTTTTTTCTCTCCCAGGTTTTGGGTCTCTTCTGATTTGGTTAGTGTCTATTTTTCTGGGGCCATTGCTACTCTTTTAGTGTTTTGTTCTCTCATTAATCTTATTTGCATAAAATGACAAGGCAGATAAACTCACCACAAACAAACAAACAAACAAACAAACAACAAAAAACAAGAGGCAGTACTGATGGCTAGGGACCTAAACAGTACAAATATTAGTAATACATCAGAACTACAGTTCAGAATGATGATTATCAAGATACTAGCTGGGCTTGAAAAAATTGTGGAAGATATTAGAGAAACCCTTTCTGGAGAAATAAAAGCCCTTTCTAGAGAAATAAAAGAACTAAAATGTGGGGCGCCTGGGTGGCTCAGTGGGTTAAGCCGCTGCCTTCGGCTCAGGTCATGATCTCAGGGTCCTGGGATCGAGTCCCGCATTGGGCTCTCTGCTCGGCAGGGAGCCTGCTTCCCTCTCTCTCTCTCTCTGCCTGCCTCTCTATCTACTTGTGATCTCTCTCTGTCGAATAAATAAATAAAATCTTAAAAAAAAAAGAACTAAAATGTAACCAGGTTGAAATTTTAAAGAAGGTATTAATAAGGTACAATAAAAAATGAAGTCTCTTACTGCTAGGATAAATGAGGCAGAAAAAGGAATTAGTGATATAGAAGACCAAATAGAGAATAAAGAGCTGAGCAAAAGAGAGACAAATAACTCGTAGACCATGAGGGGAGAATTTGAGAGATAAGTGATATCATAAAATGAAACAATATTAGAATAACTGCGAACCCAGAAGAAGAAAGAGAGAGGGGCAGAAGGTATATTGGAGCAAATTATAATAGAGAATTCCCCTAGTATAGTAAAGGGAACAAGCATCAAAATCCAGGAGGAACAGAAAACTTCTCAGAAAATAGGTCCATGCCCAGGCATCTAATAGTAAAGTTACAAGTCTCAGTGACAAAGAGAAAATTCTTGAAAGCAGTTCAGGACAAGAGGTCTATAACATGCAATGGTAGAAATATTAGGTTGGCAGTGGACCTATCCACAGAGACTAGGCAGGCCAGAAAGGACTGGAATGATATATTGAGAGCACTAAATGAAAAAATAATGCAACTAAGAATATTATATCCAGCCAGAATGTCATTGAAAATAGAAGGAGAGAGGAAAAGACTTGAGAACAAACAAAAACTAGAAGAATCTGCAAACACCAAACCAAATATTTAAAGGGGTCTTCTAAGAAAGAGAGAGCCTAAAAGTTACAGATCAGATAGGAACAGAGAAAATATACAGTAACAGTCACCTTAAAGGCAATACAATGGCACTACGTTCAAATCTTTCAGTAGTTACCCTGAAAGTAAATGGGATACATGCCCCAATCAAAAGACACAGGGTAATAGAATGGATAAAAAAACCAAGACCCATCAATAAGCTGTCTACAAGAAACTCATTTTAAATCCAAAGACACCTCCACATTTAAAGTGAGGGGGTGGACAACAATTTACCATGTTATGGGCATCAAAAGAAAGTTGGGGGTGGCAATCTTTATATCAGAAAAATTAGATTTTAAACCAAAGATCAAAATAAGACAAGATGAAGGACACTATATCATACTTAAAGGGTCAGTCAAATAAGAAGATCTAACCATTTTAAATATCTATGCCCCTAAAATGAGAGCAGCCAATTCTATAAACCAATTAATAACATAATCAAAGAATATCAATAATAATACAATAATAGTAGGGTACTCTAACATTCCCCCTCACTGAAGTGGACAGATCATCTAAGCAAAAGATTAACAAGGAAATAAAGGCCTTAAATGACAAAGTGGACCACATGGACATCACAGATATATTCATAATATTCTATCCCAAAACAACAGAATACACATTCTTCTCTAGTGCACGTAGAACATTCTCCAGAAGAGATAACATCCTATGTCACAAATCAGGTCTCAACTGGTACCTCATGACTGGGATATTTCCCTGCATATTTTCAGACCACAATTCTTTGAAACTAGAACTCAATCACAAGAGGAAAGTTGGAAAGGACTCAAATACATGAAGGCTAAAGAACACCCCACTAAAAATGAATGGATCAACCAGGAAATTAAAGAAGAACTGAAAAAAGTCATGGAAAGAAATGAAAATGAAAACACAACTGTTCAAAATCTTTGGGACACAGCAAAGGCACTCCTGAGAGGAAAGTATATAGCAATGCAAACCTTTCTCAAAAAACAAGAAAGTTCTCAAATACACAACCTAACTCTACACCTAAAGGAACTAGAGAAAAAAAACGGCAAAGAAAACCTAAATTCAACAGGAGAAGAGAATTCATAAAGATCAGAGCAGAAATCAATGGAATAGAAACCAAAAGAATAGTAGAACAAGTCAGCAAAAGTAGGAGTGGGTTCTTTGAAAGAATTAATAAGATTGATAAACCCCTGGCCAGACTTATCAAAAAGAAAAGAGAAAGGATACAAATTAATAAAATCATGAATGAAAGAAGAGGGATCACAACCAACACCAAAGAAATACAAACAATTATAAGAACATATTATGAGCAACTCTATGCCAGCAAATTTAAAAATCTGGAAGAAATGGATGCATTCCTGGAGACATACAAACTACCAAAATGGAACCAGGAAGAAATAGAAAACCTGAACAGACCCATAACCAGTAAGGAGATGGAAGCAGTCATCAAAAATTTCCCAAGAAACAAGAGCCTGGGGCCAGAGAGCTTCCCAGGAGAATTCTACCAAACATTTAAAGAAGAATTTATACCTATTCTCCTGAAACTGTCCCAAAAAAATAGAATTGGAAGGAAAACTTCCAAACTCATTTTATGAGGCCAGTGTTACCTTGATCCCAAAACCAGACAAAGACCCCATCAAAAAGGAGAATTACAGACCAATATCCTTGATGAACACAGATGCAAAAATTCTCACCAAAATACTAGCCAATAGGATCCAACAGTACATTAAAAGGATTATTCATCACGACTGTGACTTATTCCTGGGCTGCAAGGTTCAACATCCACAAATCAATCATTGTGATACAATTCACTTATAAAAGAACAAAATCCATATGATACTCTTAATAGATGTTGAAAAAGCATTTTCAAAGTATATCATCCCAAAACTCTTCAGTGTAGGCCTAGAGGCTATATGCTTAAATATCATCATAGCCATCTATGAAGGTTTCCTGGGTGGATCAGTCAGTTAAGTGGCTGCCTTTGGCTCTGGTCATGATCCCAGGGTCCTAGTATTGAGCCCCACATCATGCTCCCTCCTCAGTGAAGAGCCTGCTTCTCCTTCTCCCTCTGCCTGCTATTCTTCCTACTTGTGTTCTCTCTCCATCTCTCTACTAAATAAATAAAATCTTTATTTTATTTATTTATTTAAGATTTTATTTATTTATTTGACAGAGATCACAAGTAGGCAGAGAGGCAGGCAGAGAGAGAGGAGGAAGCAGGCTCCCAGCAGAGCAGAGAGCCCAATATGGGGCTCGATCCCAGGACCCTGGGATCATGACCCGAGCCGAAGGCAGATGCTTAACCCACTGAGTCACCCAGGCACCCTAAAATCTTTACTTTAAAAAACCATCTATGAAAACCCCATAGTGAATATCATCATCAATGGGGAAAAACTGAGATCTTTTCCCCTAAGGTCAGGAACACAGCAGGGATGTCTCCTATCACCACTGCTATTCAACATAGTACTAGAAGTTCTAGTCCCAGCAATCAGACAACAAAAAGATGTAAAAGTTGTCCAAATCAGCAAAGAAGAAGTCAAACCCTCACCCTTTGAAGATGATATGATACTTTATGTGGGAAACCCAAAAGACTCCACTCCAAAACTGGTAGAACTCATACAGGAATTCAGTAAAGTGTCAGGATATAAAATTGATGCCCAGAAATCTGTAGCATTTTTATACACCAACAGCAAGACAGAAAAAAAGAGAAATTAAGGAGTCAATCCCATTTCCAATCACACCCAAACCTGTAAGATACCTAGGAATAAATCTAAACAAAGAGGCAAAGAATTTGTACTCAGAAAGCTATAAAGTACTCATGAAAGAAATGGAGGGAGAAACAAAGAAATGGAAAAATATTCCCTGCTCATGAATTGGAAGAACAAATATTATGAAAATGTCTATGCTACCTAAAGCAATCTACACATTGAATGCAATCCCTATCAAAATACCATTGATTTTTTTTTCAAAGAAATGGGACAAATAATCTTAAAATTTACATGGAACCAGAAGAGACCCTGAAAAGCAAGAGGAATGTCGAAAAAGAAAACCAAAGTTGGTGGCATCACAATTCCGGACTTCAAGCTCTATTACAAAGCTGTAATCACCAAGACAGTATGGTATTGGTACAAAAACAGACACATAGATCAATGGAACAGAATAGAGCCCAGAAATAGACCCTCAACTCTATGGTCAACTAATCTTCAACAAAGCAGGAAAGAATGTCCAATAGAAAAAGGACAGTCTCTTCAACAAATGGTGTTGGGAAAATTGGAGAGTCACATATAGAAAAATGAAACTGGATCATTTCCTTACACCACACACAAAAATAGACTCAAAATGGATGAAAGTCCTCAATGTGAGCCATGAATCTATCAAAATCCTTGAGGATAACACAGGCAGCAATCTCTTGGACCTCAGCCACAGCACGTTCTTCCTAGGAACATTGCCAAAGGCAAGGGAAACAAGGGCAAAATGAACCATTGGGATTTCCTCAAGATCAAAGTCTTTTGCACAGCCTAGGAAACAGTAAAAAAAAAAAAAAAAAAAAAAAGACAACTGAAAGAATGGGAAAAAAATTAAAAATACTCCCAAATGACATACCAGATAAAGGACTAGTATCCAAAATCTATAAATAACTTATCAAACTGAATATCCAAAGAAAAAATAATCCAGTCGAGAAATAGGCAGAAGATATGAACAGACATTTCTGCAAAGAAGACATCCTAATGGGCAACAGACACATGAAAAAGTGCTCTACATTACTCAGCATCAGGGAAATACAGATCAAAACCACAAAGAGATACCACCTCACACCAGTAAGAATGGCTAAAATTAGCCAGTCATGAAATGACAGCTGTTGGTGAAGATGAGAAGAGAGGGGAAACCTCCTACACTGTTGGTGGGAAGGCAAACCAGTACAGCTACTATGGAAAATAGCATGGAGGTTCCTCAAAAAGTTGAAAATAGGGCTACCCATGACCCTGCAATCACACTACTGGGTATTTACCCTAAAGATACAAATGTACTGATCTGAAGGGGCATGTGCACCTGAATGTTTATAGCAGCAAATGTCCACAATAGCCAAACTATGGAAAGAACCTAGATGATGCCAGATGCCCATCAACAGATGAATGGATCAAGAAGATCAAGAAGATATATATATATATCTATATATATATATATATATATATATATATATATCTATATATCTATATATATATATATATATATGGCAATACTATGCAGCCATCAAAAGAAATGAAATCTTGCCATTTGCAACGATGTAGATGGAACTAGATGGTATTATGCTGAATGAAATAAGTCAATTAGAGAAAGATAATTATCATATGATCTCTCTGATATGAGGAATTTGAGAGGCAGCGCAGGGGGTCATGGGGGTATGGAGGGAAAAATAAATGAAACAAGATGGGATCAGGAGGGAGACAAACAATAAGAGACACTTAATCTCATGAAACAAACTAAAGGTTGTTTGTGAAACTATCCCAAGGTAGGGATAGGGTGACTGTGTTATGGACATTAGGAAGGGTATGTGCTATGGTGAGTGATGTGAAATGTGTAAGCCTGATGATTCACAGACCTGTACCCCTGGGGTAAATAATACATTATATGTTAATAAAAATTTCATACTTAAAAAAATATCAGTTATATACAGATTACAAGACACAAACGAAGACACAGTAAATATTTTATGTCAAATCATAGAAAAAAAGTATGCCATCTTTAACCAAATATCTGTTATTAAAATTATTATGAGACAAAAATACTTTAGGGTTAAAGATTATAAGAAATAAAGAGAACCACTCCATAATGTTGGAAATTTCATTAGTGAAGATATAAAAATTCAAAGTATATTTTCCCTAATAGTTGAGCTTTCACTATAAAACAAAGATTAACAGAAATACAAGGAAGGATAAATAAGCTTACCATCATATCATGTGGATTTGACAGTTCTCTTAGTAATTGACAGATGGGACAAATACTCATTAAAGTATAGATTCAAACAAATCAGCTATCATTTTAACCTAACATAACATAAAACAATTTAACCCAGTCCTGGAGAATCCATATTCCCTAAAGCACACAGGAAATATTTTAAAATTACTATTTACTCACTAAAAATAGTATTTCAGAATATATTAAGGGATAGGATTATCCAGACTACTTTGCCAATTTATATCTGCAAACATACATACTGATAACAGTTTGGAAAAAATGAAACAAGACAAAACTAGGGAGGGATACAAACCATAATAGACTGTTAATCTTAGGAAACAAACTGAGGGTTGCTGGAGGGGAGACCCGGTTAGGGAATGGTTAACTTGGTGATGGACATTGAGGAGGGTATTGCTGTAATGAGCACTGGGTATCATATAAGATGATGAATCACAGACCTGTATCCCTGAAACAAATAATGCATTATATGTTAATTAATTTTTTAAAAATGATGATTATTTGACTATTATTTAAGTACTTTGTATTGTTTGACTCTATTACTTTAAAATTATGAGAACTATACTAGCATGGATTCATAATATAAATTATTAATTTCATGTAAATATTTGATAATTTGAAACTACTTTCCATTTCCAATTTGTATAAATACACTGTTCAAAAATTCTATGTGCATAATATTTATACATATAGAAAGCAAACAAAAATGAGGTATTTTTACATCTTGTCTGATGTATTTCAAGTGCACTTTTTAATTAAATCCCCAAATAAGGGCTTTACTAAAGAAAACTTCTCAGGGGTGCCTGGGTGGCTCAGTGGGTTAAAGCCTCTGATTTCAGCTCAGGTCATGATCCCAGGGTCCTGGGATCAAGCCCCACATCGGGCTCTCTGCTCCATGGAGAGCCTGCTTCCTCCTCTCTCTGCCTGCCTCTCTTGCCTGCTTGTGATCTCTGTCAAATAAATAAATAAAATCTTAAAAAAAATAATTTTTTTAAAACAATAAAAATTGTTTTAATGTAGTTAAACTACATTAATATATGTAAATATATCTAAATAACTACATTAATATATGTAAATGCCTTTTTTCTCCCTTACAATATGTTTCCTGAGCTCTAAATTAAAGAATTCAGTATAACTTGAAATTTGTTCAGTTGCTCTTATATTGAATTTTTTGAAATATATTTTCAGTGGATAAAAATATGATGGACAATCACAAACTCCCAACCCTTCAGTAAATCTTAACAGTATGCTCGATTTAGTTCAGAATTATAAAAACTAAAATTAAATATTAATTTTATAGAAGATACAAATAAGGCCCCATTTCTTTTGCCTTTCCCATTTTCCTCTACTGGGAAAGAATCAATCCAGAAGTTTGAATTTTTTGCTACTATAAACAAGAAATGTTATGTAAAATTATTGTGCAAATATCCTAATGCACATTTGTAAGAAAGTCACTAGGTTGTACTTACAGAAGTAGAATTACTGAGCCAGAAGGTTTGAGCATTTACAGCTTTTCTAGATATTGTAAACACTGTCCTGTAAAGGGCTGTACCTATGTCCACTTACTACCATTATCTGAGATTTTTTTTATTTACCTTTTGACCAACATTTGCTATTTTTAGAGTTTAAACCTCTAGCCAATACAATGTTGGCTAAGTATCATTTCATCATAGTTTTAATTTACTTCTTTGACTACCTCTAGGTAGAGGTTATTTGCAACGTTGTGGTAGATCAAAGATGGCCACAATCTTTGAAGCTCATCCCATTTAACCCATTAAAATAGTACATTGCATCCATTTTTTTAAAAAGATTTTATTTATTTATTTGACAGAGAGAGATCACAAGTAGGCAGAGAGGCGGGCAGAGAGAGTGAGAGGGAAGCAGGCTCCCTGCTGAGCAGAGAGCCCGATGTGGGACTCGATCCCAGGACCCTGAGATCATGACCTGAGCCGAAGGCAGCGGCTTAAACCACTGAGCCACCCAGGCGCCCCTGCATCCATTTTTTTAAGATTGTATTTGTTTATTTATGTATTTGAGACAGAAAACACATGCAAGCATGGAGAGGGGCAGAAGGAGAGGGAGAAGCAGACTCCCTGCTGAGCTGGGACCCCCCCCACTCAGTGCAGCACTCCATCCCAGGACCCTGGTAATAATGACCTAAGCTGAAGGCAGATACTTAACCGACTGAGCCACCCAGGTTCCCTGCATCAATTTTCTACACTGAAGCATCCTTGCATTCTAGATTAAGCATCTTTAGTTATGACTTTTCATATTTCATCTAATCTAACATGCCATTATTTATGAGATGATTTATTTAATGAACTCCAAAGAATAGAGTATTAGTTTAATTATGACCCAATGATTTTATGTCCTTCAGAATTATTTCACTAATTGAAAGATCTTTTAGGCTTACAGAAATGGTTATTTACCACATTATGACATAAGTAAATTTCTTAATGAATTTTAATATTTTTAAATTCAGAGTTCAAATATATTACCATAACAAACTAAAAGATTTTTCTAAGTGTGGGGTTTTCATTTCTTAGGCTCCATAAAGCACTTCTTCTTCGCTTTGAAAGGAATATGGAATTATGTTCATTCCCTCAATACTACTTCGCACATTTTTATTACGCATTACTTTTTTTACTAGTTCTCTAATATGTAAGATAACAGAATTTTCATTCGAACTGAAGTTTTCTTGATCCTATTTTAAATGGAAAATAACTTTGACAAAATACCAACATTAAAAAACAAAACAAAACCTAAAGTGACAATACTAAGAATAGCTATGGACAAGGTCATGTATGTATGGTTCAAAATGCTTACAAATTTAGGAACAATTCATGTTGGCCATCCTCTAATATTTGCAAAGACTGGGAAGGATTACAAAGGAGAGCCATTTAACATGTCTCTACCCTTGAAAATTAGAAATTAATAACTTGACAATTATTCTCTCATATGGCAAAAATTTAAAACTCAAAGCAATTTTATATGAATATCTGGCAAAAATACCAAAGAATATTGAATTCATTTTTGTAGATGCCTTGACATATTTGTAATGGATTAGCAGAATTTAGGTGACTAACAAGAAATGCATAATTAATAGTTTATTATATTCCATAAGACTCCTTTTTCTATCCTTAATGTCAAGAAAATTTAAAATTTTGTTGGTATAATCAAGTAGTAACATAATTTTTGTTCTATTTAGAGTAATGATCTAATAAATTAAAATTGGTTCTAATTTTATTAATATATTAGAGTATGTTCTTTAAAATATGTTAAATTTTAATCTTTAAAATAAAATTACAATTTTAAAATGCAAAATTAAATTTGAATAAAGTTTTTAACCCAAATTCTTTGAATAAATGAAAATGCTTATTGAAATCTAATTGTATTGACTATTGACAATATATTACAGTTTTGTGTTCAATATGCATCTAGTAGTCAATGTAAAATATTGGACTCACTCTAAAATATCACATCTAGATCTATAAAAGATATTTAAAGCTAATATAGTTTTTGTATCAAATATCCACTAGCTACCGTGTGCAATTTTTTGATATACTGTGAAAACCCCAACTGGAACTATAAGAGAAACAATAAAATGTGTGTTTACCATAAATAGGCAGTGATACTTGTAAGAATCAGTTGCATCCATGCTCTTCCAGAGTAAGGATGTAGTAAATTAATTCAGCTGGCTTTTCTCCTGCTCCATTAGTTTTTTACTGTTACCCTAATAATTAGTACAAACTTAATGGCTCCAAAGAAAATAGGTTTACTATCTGATAGTTCTAGAAGTCAAAATCCTAACACATGCCTAAATGTTAAAATCAAGGGTGTTGGCAAGGCCATATTCCTATCAGGATGCTCTGCAGGAGAATCCATCTCCTTGACTTTTCCAGGTTCTAGAAGCCATCCAACATTTCTGGGCTCCTGTCTCCCTTCTTCATTGTCCCAAGCAACAAAGGGTTGCCATCTCTTTGACCTTTAGTCCATAAAATTTAATCTCTCTTTGATCACAGCAGAAAGAGTCTTCTGCTTTTAAACCTGGGACACATCTGGATAATTCTGGGTAGTTTCCCCCATTTCAAGGTCCTTAACTTTAATTACATCTGCAAAATTCTTTTACCTTACAAAGTAACAGATTCACAATTCTAAGGATTAGATCCTGGAAATCTCAGGTGGGCCATTATTCTGCCTACAACATTTACATAAGCACTTTCTTTGCACAAATCTTTCCCTTACCCTAAAGCAGTATTTGTTTCCATATATAGTAGCAGGGCCCAGCCATATTCATGTGATTTCAGTATAAACTTTGAGAAAAAAAAAATGTGGGGAAGTCTTTCCTTGCTACCTGAATGTTTACCCAAGAGCAGATATGATGTTTATCAGTTTGTGTTATGTTAATGTTAGACATCAGATCACAGATGACAGAAGTAGCCAAAGTTTCTCTAAATATATTTTTGGCTTTTTCTTTTCTTTTTCTTTCTTTCTTTAGTTTCAAGTTTTTATTTGAAGTGTAGAGTGAATTTATAGAGTGTAATATTTAAGTTTCAGGTGTAGAATTTAATGATTCATCACTTACATACAACACCTAGTGCTCATCACAAGTACTCTCCTTTAATTTTTTAAGATTTTTATTTACTTGAGAGAGAATGAGAGCAAGAGAGATGATAGGGAGAGGGAGAAGCAGGCTTGCTGCTGAGCCAGGAGCCCAATTTTGGGGGGTTTTATTATTGGGGTCACAAAGCATAAATTATAGTGTTGTCTTGGTTTCATTCTTTTCTATAACTCAGGATCCTCTTTTGAACATATGAGGTTTTTTTTTGTAAAATTACTTGCATTTGTAGGACTGAGGTATCTATTTTCTGCCAGCCAAGGGTTACTCTGATTCTAGAGGCCACCTACAGTTCTTTGTCACATGACTCCCTCTGTAGGCCTTATATACTCATGTACTTAATCTCTTCCATGGGGAAGAGTCCAGACCCTTTTAGGGCTTATCCAATTAGTCAGATCAGCCAGCATCATCACACTTTTGATCATCTTAAAGTCCACTAAATTAGGACCTCAGTTATATCTGTATAACACTTTCACCTTTGTAACATGACAATGAGAGTACTGTCCATCATACTCACAAGATTATATAAGGTGTATACACCAAGGAGCTAATATCTTAGAATTCATCTTAAATTTTTTCTTACTATAGCTAATTACTGCTAGTCATCACAGAATTGAAATGGCTCCCAGGAACACACCTACCTAGGGTTTTGATGACACAGTAGACAGTAGGACACTAAAGAGCTGA
The DNA here is from genome assembly GCF_922984935.1 of Meles meles. Classification (NCBI taxonomy): domain Eukaryota; kingdom Metazoa; phylum Chordata; class Mammalia; order Carnivora; family Mustelidae; genus Meles; species Meles meles. Next base: position 74,678,336 of record NC_060069.1, read on the forward strand.
GCCAGACATCATACAATGATATGAATGTGGCATTCAGCACCTGGTGACACAAGTATGAGGGCACAGGAACTTAAGATAATTTGAAATTCCCTAAGTCTGATACCATGCATGAAAATTGGTAGAATTTCCTCCCAATTTTGATAATAACCATAAAAATTTGCCTTATACTCATAAGCTGTGAGGTTAAAGGAATGTTCAAAGGCTTCAAATTACTAAAAAACAAAACAAAACAAAAACCTGATTCTGGTCAACCATGCTATAAGGGAAGACTGAATTAAATCCTTTTTCTTTCAAAAATGTTGTCATTTAAGCAGGTAAAGAATATACAATGAGAACATGTAAAAAATACTATAGAAGTTAAATTGTCATTCTTTTGCTTTTTTAATTGCAGGGTTTTTTTGTTTGTTTTTTAAGAAATTGTGATGTAGAGAATTCAGCAAAGATGGTGAAACAGGAGGACCCAAGGTCACTTCACCCCGTGGATATGAGGCAATAACCCTCTCATCAGTGTAAATAACCCAGAAAATGGCCTGAAGACTGGCAGAATAAATTCCACAACTAAATGAAGAGAAGAGGCCATAAAGCGGGAAGGAAGGACAGAGACATGGACAGGAAATAAATGGACTTACAGGACTGTATGAGAGATAGGAATAGATGCTGCAAACATGAAGAAGGAAGAGAAACAGGTTCACAACCATGAACCCACAAGGGAAGATGAATCCCCATAGCATTTGGCTTTGAAAATAAGAAGAGCCAGATTTAATTGTATTCTTGAAACCAGAGGGACTTAAAAACCTGGAATTAAGAAAAAAAAAAAAAATCAGTGGCCTCAGATTTGGGAGAGCAAGAGGAACTGAGTTATCATTCCCAAAGAGGGATCACAACAGCCAGCCAGTAAATATACAGAATAGAATAAGAGTTTGAAAGGTGCTTGGGACATAGAGAAGGAAGATTTACTAATAATCCCAGTGTCCTATACAGGCAATGCTATAGGCGTGGCAGTATGCAAGCAGTCCCTGTGGTTGCCAGTACCATTCCAAAGTGACTCCAGCGCCACAGAGAGGGAAGGATAACCACACACACCAGCAGTGGACTGGAGGACCCACCCATCAATGAAAGATTCTCAGGGGACAATACAGAAAAATCACCCTTGCAGTTTGACACCACTGTGTCTATGGAAAATGCCATATCTGACTTAACTCAAGACCAAGGCATCCCCAGACTGCCCAACTAACATCATAGGGAGTAAATACTTTCCAAAACAGGCACAGAAAACCATTCATGCAGATGACTGAAGAAAAAACAAAACAAAATAAAACAAACAAAGTGGCTTAGCTACAACACTGGGGTGAATCCATCATGCATAAGAAATGTCCCTGAAGTCCAGGGTTCTGGTGAATAGGAGATACTGTGTGGTAACGCACTATAGGATCTCTTCCTCATAAGGTCATAATTTTCAATTTCAGGAGACATAGCTGTCTTTCCTAATACACAGAAACAGACTCTGAGTTAGACAAATGAGGAGACAGAGGAATATGTCCAAAGTGAAAGAACAGAGCAAAAATCCCAAGAGAACTAAGTGAAACAGAGATAGTAAACATGTTTGATAGAATATTTAAGTAAAGATAATGAAGATACTCTTCAGACTTAAAATTGGAGGACATCCACAGACCCTTAACAATGAAATATAAAGAATCAGATGAAAAAAAACAATAAATGAAATTAAAAATACACTAGATGAAATAAATAGTGGCCTAGATGCAAAACAATAAATCAGTGACCTGGAGGACAGAATGATGGAAAGTAATATAACTGAGTGGGTGTGAGGAAAAAAAATGCAAAATAAGAAAAGACATAGGGAGTTTGGCAACACCATTAAGCATAGTAACACTGACATTACAAGGATCCCAGAAGGGCAAGAAAGAAAAGGAGGCAGAAATATTTTTGAAGAATCAGCTGAAAATGTTTCAAATCTTCGGAAGGAAACAAATCTAGATCCAGGAAGCACAGAGACACACCCTCCCAACAAAATCAATCCAAGTAGCTCCACAAGAAGACACACAGTACTTGACATGGCATAAGGTAATGATGATTAGAATTTAAAAGCAGCAAGAGAAAGAAAGCAGTTACACAAGGGAAACCCCATAAGGCTCTCAGCTGATTTTTCAGCAGAAACTTTTCAGGCCTGAAAGGATTGGCATGATATATTCAAAGTATTAAAAGGAAAAAATCTGCAGCCAAGAATATTCTATCCAACAAGACTATTATTCACAAATTGAGATTAAGAGTTTCACAGATGGGGCACCTGGGTGTCTCAGTGGGTTAAAGCCTTTGCCTTTGCCTCAGGTCATGATCCCAGGGTCCTGGGATCAAGGCCCGCATTCAGCTCTCCACTCAGCAGGGAGCCTGCTTCCCTTCCTTTCTCTCTCTCTGCCTGCCTTGTGATCTCTGTCTGTCAAATAAAGAAATAAAATTTTTTTAAAAAAAGAGAGAGAGGTGGGATTGGGAGAGGGGGAGTGGGCTATGGACATTGGGGAGGGGAGGCGAACCATAAGAGACTATGGACTCTGAAAAACAACCTGAGGGTTTTGAAGGGTCAGGGGTGGGAGGTTGGGGGAACAGGTGGTGGGTAATGGGGAGGGCACGTTTTGCATGGAGCACTGGGTGTTGTGCAAAAAGAATGAATACTGTTACGCTGAAAAAATAAATAAAATGGAAAAAAAAAAAAGAGAGAGAGAGTTTCACATACAAACAAAAGTTAAATAAACTCATGAGCACTAAATCCATAGTACAAGAAAAGTTGAAGGGTACTCTGAGCAGGAAGATCAATCAAGAATAAGGAAAGTAGGGGCGCCTGGGTGGCTCAGTGGTTTAAGCCTCTGCCTTTGGCTCAGGTCATGATCTCAGGGTCCTGGGATTGAGTCCCGCATCGGGCTCTCTGCTCAGTGGGGAGCCTGTTTCTCCCTCTCTCTCTGCCTGCCTCTCTGCCTACTTGTGACTTCTCTCTCTGTCAAATAAATAAATAAAATATTTTAAAAAAATAAGGAAAGTAGAAAGTTCAAAAACAATAAAAATAAGTATAATCTGTAAAAAAATCAGTCAAGGGATTCACAAAATGGAAGGATGTAAAGTGTAATACCATACAACTACAATGTGGGGAAGAGTAAAGAATGGGTTCAAACATAGGTAACCATCAAATTAATATAGACTGCTACAGGCATAAGATGTTACATATAAATTGAATAGTAATAATAAATCAAAAACCAGCAATAGACATGCAAAAATTAAAGAGGAAGGAATCCCAGGATGTCACTCAAGAAAGCCAACTAATTGTGAGAGAGGAGAGAGTAAGAGAGTAACAGAAGAAAAACTACACAACTAATGAATCATTGAAAACTTAGATCAAAAACTAATGATGTACTATATGCTGGCTATTTGAACATAATAATAAAAATAATAAAATAAAAAATAAAAATCAATTGCAAAACTGAAAAAAAAATAAAAATTTTTAAAAAGTCAAGTGAGAATACCGTGTTACAGGTTATAAGAAAATTAAAACATTTGTTTTTATATGAAAAAATAGAGGAAAAACTACAAAACAACTACAAAATAAGTAACAACATGACAATAAATATAAACCAATCAATAATTACTCTAAATGTAACTGGACTAAATACCCCAATAAAGAGACATAGGGTGATGAAATGGATAAAATTCAAAGATCCATCTGTATACTACCTACAAGAGACTCATTTCAGACACATGCAGATTGATAGTGAAGTGATGGAGAAGCATTTATTATGCAAATGGAAGTGAAAAGAAAACCAATGGACCAACATTTATATCAGACAAAATAGACTTTAACAAAGGCTATAACAAGAGACAAAAAGGACACTATATAATCATAAAGGGGATAATCCAACAAGAAGATAATTTTATGCACACAACATGGGAGAACTCAAATACTTAAAAGTTAATAACAAACTTAAAGTAATCAATAGTAATACAATAATAGTAGGGGACTTTTAATGCCCTACTTATGTCAATGGACAATTCATCCAAGTAGAAAATCAAAAAGGAAACTCTGGCTTTGAATGACACACTGACCAGTGGCTCTAGTAGATATATTCAGACCATTCCATCCTGAAACAGAATACACAGTCTTTTTAAGTGCACATGAAACATTCTCCAGAATAGATCACATATCAGACCACAAAACAAGCCTCAACAAATTCAAAAAGATCAAAGTTATTCCATGCATCATTCCTGACTATAACACCATGAAACTATAAATCAACCACAAGAAAAAATCTGGAAAGGTTAACATGAGGTTAAATAACATGCTACTAAACAATGAATGGGTCAAAATAGAGGAGGTAATCAAAAAAATACATGGAGACAAATGAAAATCAAAACAATGGTTTCAAAATCTTCAAGATGCAGCAAAAGCTGTTCAAAGACGAAAGTTTATAGCAATACAAGCCTACCTCAATAAGAAAGAACAGTCTCAAATAAAAAACAGAAACATATATCTAAAGAAGCTAGAAAAAGAACAGAACCCAAAGCCAGTAAAAGGAAATAATAAAGGTGGGACAGAAATATTTGAAATAGAATCTAAAATAATAATAATAATAATAATAATAGAACAGGTCAATGAGATCAGGAGATTGGTTTTGTTTTTTAATTAAAAAATGATAAACCTCAAAAATAAAAAAAGACAAAATAAAGAAGACAGATGACTTAAAATCAGAAATGAAAGAGCAGAAATAACTGACACTACAGAAATACAAAGGATCATATGACATTACAAAAAGTTATAAGCCAACAAATTGCACACTTAGAAAAAAATGGAAAAATTCCTAGAAAAATAAACTATCAAAATTGAATGAGGATGAAATAGAAAATTTGAACAGACTGACTACTGAGTCATTGCTTCTAATCAAACTTCCAACAAATGAAAGTCCAGACCAGAGAGCTTCACCCACAGGTAAATTCTACCAAACATTTTTTTTAAAAGATTTATTTATTTATTTATTTGACAGAGAGAGAGATCACGAGTAAGCAGAGAGGCAGGCAGAGAGAGAGGAGGAAGCAGGCTCCCCGCTGAGCAGAGATCCTGATATGGGGCTCGATCCCAGGACCCTGAGATCATGACCTGAGCTGAAGGCAGAGGCTTAACCCACTGAGCCACCCAAGTGCCCCTCTACCAAACATTTTAAGAAGACATCTGTACTCTGAAAACTATAAAATTTTGATGAAAGAAATTGAAGAAGACAAAAAGAAATGGAAAGATATTTCATGCTCATAGATTGGAAGAATATTGTTAAAATATCCATACAACCTAAAGCAATCTACTGATTGGATCCAATCTCTATGAAAATACCAACAGCATTTTTTACTGAACTAGAACAAACGTACCTAAAATTTGTATGGAACCACAAAAGACCCTGAATAGCCAAAACAATCTTGAAAAAGGAAAAACAAATCGGTTATATCAAAATTCCACATTTCAAGTTATACAAGAAAGCTATAGTAATCAAACCAAAATTGTACTGGTGCACGCGTGCGCGCACACACACACACATGCGCGCGCGTGCTAATCAATGGAATAAGATAGCCGAGAAATAAACTCACAATTATATGGTCAATTAATCTTTGAAAAAGGAGGCAAGAATATGCAGTGTGCAAAAGAGTTTCTTCAACAATGGTTTTAGGAAAACTTGACAAAAACATGCAAAAGAATGGAACTGGACCACTTTCTCACATCATACACAAAAATAAACTTAAAATGGAATAAGAACCTAAATGTGAGACTTGAAACCATAAAAATCCTAGAGGAGCACAGATATTAAATTCTCTGACAAGGACTATAGCAATAGTTTTCTATATAGGTCTTCTGAGGCAAGGGATACAAAAGCAAAAATAAACTCTTGAGATGGCATCAAAATAAAAAGCTCTGCACACTGAAGGAAATAATCAACAAAACTAAAAGACATCCAATAAAGGGTTAGTAACAAAAATACATAATGAACTGCTACAATTCAACACCAAAAAACTCAATTAATACATTAAAAAAAAAAGGCAGACAACATGAACAAATATTTCTCCAAAGACAACATCCAGATGGCCAACAGACATGAATAGATGTTCAACATCACTCATCAGGGAAATACAAATCAAAACTATAATGAGACATCACCTCACACCTGTCACAATGGCTGCAATCAAAATCACAAGAAACAATAGGTGTTGGCAAAGATATGGAGAAAAAGGAAAATTGATGCACTGTTGGTGGGAATACAAACTGGTGCATAGAATACAGAAAGCATTAAGGATGTTTCTCAGAAAGTTAGAAATAGAACTACACAAGGATCCAGTAATCTCACTACTGGGTATTTACTAAAAAAATAAAACATTAATTCCAAAGGATATATGCAATCCTATGTTTATTGCAGCATTATTTACAATAGACAAACTATGGTAGGAACCCTAGTATCCTTTGATCTATGAATAGATAAAGATGTGATACATACCCACACAGTGGAGTATGTGAGAGAATATTACTCAGCCATAAAAAAGAATGAAATCTTGTCATTTGCAAGAACATAGGTGGATCTAGAGAGTACATTGCTAAGCAAAATTAGTCCGAGAAAGACAAATGCTATATGATCTCACTCACATGTGGAAATTAAGAAACCAAACAGATGAAAAAAAGGGAAAAAAGCAAACCAAGAAATATCCTCAATTCTACAGAACAAGCTGATGATTACTAGAGGGGAGGTGGTTGAGGGATAGGTGAAACAGGTGATGAGGATTAAAGAGTACACTTATCATGATGAGTTGTATAGAACTATTGCATATAATTGTTGATTCACTATATTGGATTCCCAAAACTAATATAATACTGAATATTAACCATACTGGAATTAAAATAAACTTTAAAAATTATAACGTTTTGATTAAGTATTTCTAGAATTCATAAATGTCTAATCTTTATTCTTTTCCTTGAAGAACCCCTGTGTTGTATAAACTTCAGTTTGTATAAAATGTGTTACTCTATAACAGTTACTAAACATTGAGTATATACAGTTTGGGGTCATATACCTTAAGATCTCTGCAGCTGGGGGAAAATAATACATGTTTGTTATTAAAAATATTAAAATATTAAAAACCTAGAAAACTATAAAAAATAAAACTTTCTCTAAACCTCATCATAAAAATAAACACTGTTAGTATTTCATGTCATTCCCTAACTGATCCGGACATGTATTTTGCTGGTCATCTTTATTATGAGTATAGATCTACTTGGAGATTTCTTATAGATTTTTTAAAAGAATTATTTGTTTAAAAAAAGAAACTATTTGTTAGAGAAAGAAGAAAAAAAGAGCAAGCATGGGTAGGGGTAGGGGCAGGATAAGGAAAAGCAGACTCCCTACTTAGGGACCCAGATGCTCGCTCTATGCCAGGACCTTGAGATCATTACCTGAGCCAAAGACAGAGACTTAACCTACTGAGCCATCTAGGTACCCCTTACAGGCTTTCTTTTAATAATCATACCTATAATGCATCACATAAGAGTTCATGTTTTAATTTATTAGAGTGAGAACTTAAATACAATTACAAGCAAATAGAGGGCATATTTCCAGATTTTATAGGTTGTCCCTAGGAAAGTACTTTTTAAGCAACCCAGCTTGTTGGGTTTTCTAAAATATTAACTTATGTGTTATAAAACATTTTTTTCACAGGAATATTTTTGCAGTACAAATTCAAACATATCATATTCTTGGCTAACTAAAATGTAAACTTACTATCCTAGATCATTTAGGATGAGTCTTCTTCTCTATATTTTATAGGAAATTAAGAACATTAATTAGTTGATAGAAGTGGAGGTGAGTTAAGAGAAAATTTACTATCATAATTTTACTTCATATATATTCAAGTACATACTAAAAGCATATTTAGGATTCTTTGGTATATACTATTATGCAATGCTTTTTATCTCTGGTAGTATGGCATAGGTGTTTTTCTCTGTAATTATGTATCTACAACAACAATTTAAACTTGATTTTGACATTACTATAGCTGATTTAAAGGTCTTTGAGGTGCTTTCTAGTAATTTGTTTTAATAATACTGGAATATTTTGCAAGTATTACACAGCAATATCTGTACTAGTTCCCTGAATTATTTCCACTTTCTAATGCAACTTTATATAAATGAGCAAAAGGGGGGAAAAAGAGAGGCAAATCAAGAAACATTCAACTAAAAAGAACTTATGATTACCAGAGGGGTGGTGGATGGGGGATGGCCAAACAGGTGACAGGTATTAAGGCATGCACTAAAGATGAGCACCTGGTGTTATATGGAAGTGTTGAATCACTGTATTGTACACATGAAACTAATATTCTACTATATGTCAACTAACTGGAATTCAAATAAAAATAAAAAAACACAAGAAATTGAGAAGTTGAAGCTTACCAAGTTATTTTAGTCAGCTTTTTTTTCTAATTTCTAGAACATTTATTTCATGTTTATTTTTATAATACTTACTATTTTAAGATTAACAATATGTCAAATAGAATGCCTAATTTTAATTTCAGACAAAACATGATGAACGTATTTACACAAAAAGGATTACCTGAAATTCAAATTGGACAAAGTATCCAGTATTTTCTGACCATCCTATTCTATCCTTTTTAATTAGCTTTGGTATTAGTATGTTTCTAGTAATTATTGTCTAACAATGAAATTATATGCCCTGCACTTGCCTGCCACAAAGCTTTGGCCATAGTTTTCAGTATTAGCACAGTTTTTATTTAAATTTAATATTCCATTTACTCTTTGACTACATTTCTTACTCTGTTGTTATGTAGAGCTTTAAATGTATATGTGTCTATACAGGAATATTTAGAGCTTTAAAGAATTTTTTGTCATTTTATCCAATAATATATAATGCATAACTCAAGAGAGTTACAGAAATTTAGTGATTCTTTGTGCTTAATATGATTCGCAATGGCCACAAGCCAGACACTGTTTTAAGTAACTTAAGAAGAAAATCTTAGTTTTGTAACCACACTGTGCAGAAAGCATTATTTCCATTTAATAGATAAGAAACTAGGATTCAGAGTTAACATAATCTGTTCAGGGTGTCACGCTTCACAAGTAAGATTGTTGGATTGAAACCTAGGACTTTCAGGCACAAACAGAAACCCAGGAACGGAGCAGTACTCACTTTTCAATAACCACAGCTCAGAAACTCACACTGGCTCCTCAGTGCACAAGAAAGGGTAATGCTTCCCTCAACATTTTGCTCAGCCCAAACTGGCAACATACAGCTTTTAGATTCACCGTTCTGCTACCCCACTGGTACTTTAGCTGCACATCAAATCTGGGACACAATTCTCAGTTTCAGTCAAACAGATTTCAGATCCCAAAATCTTTTTTGGCAAATGCCTATGGTGCAAGTGTTAGTCCATTGGTTTTGTCTTTTCATTGACACCAACATTTTGGGTGCCCTGTTTTAATTATGCTGGGCTTTTGACATGAAGTTTTCCTTATCTTTGATTCCTGGATGGAAAGGTCTAGTAAATTTAACCTTAGTTTCTTATGCAAATCTCCCAATTCTTTCCCCAGCATTATTAATAGCTTGTAAACATTTATTAAAATTCCATTTCACAAAATAAATATTGCTCTTAATTATAGGATTAATAAGCTCTTTTATAGAGTTTGTTAAAAACTTTCCCAACATATGCTTATGTCTGCAACAACTATTCTTTCAAATACTAGGTTATTTTGTATTAAAAACAACAGTTTTTACGTTTATCCTACTTGAAACCATAATACTTACAAAAATGGGTTATGCTATATTAAATTACTTTTGCCTTGAATTTCAATTTTCACAACTCTGATATTATGAAAGCTTATTTTTTATAATTGTGCTTGACACATTTTTAAAGTTTTTGTATTATATTTTGGTAAATTTTTTGTGTCACTTTTCTAGTCATTTTTGTGACTAGCCCATATATTTAATAGGAGAGTATTGGGGGTGTTTTTGTTTGTTTGTTTGTTTGTTTTGAGAGGGAAAGGGTGGGGGGGACAGGTTGAGGGAGAGGGGGAGAGAGAATTTCAAGCCCGCTTCATACCCAGCTCTGAGCCCAAGGCAAGGCTTGTTCTCACAACCCGGAAATCATGACCTGAGCTGAAATCAAGAGTGGGACAAACTGACACAGCCACCCAGGCACCCTGAAGACTATTGCTTTTTTAAAAGACAGTTAACTTACATTTTCAAAGCTAATATGTTAAATTAGTTACAATTTTTCCAGAGGTGTTATATTTATGTTGCAAAAATTTTCCATCTTATATTTAGCTATAGTAACAAGAATTTTTTTATAGACATTCTAGGAGGAGTCTGATTCTGCATGTTATTTTTTTTTTGCATGCCTTGACTTCTAAGCATACATTGCTTTCTTAGAAATATAGCTGCTCTTGGAATCCTGTCACAAGAGAGGATGCTGACTACTTTAAATAAACCTGAAAGGACTCTAATCTGAGTACAGTCTCCTTTCTATACATTGTTTTCGCTTATTTCAGGTTATTCTCTTTAAAATGTTTTATGAAATGTTTTCTTTCTTTTTTTTTCTTTCTAGCTATTTTTTGTTGTTGCTTTCTCACCTCTATAAGCAGGTTTGTATTTGACTTGACTTTACTAGTAGACAGTTTGAAAATACATCATAAAAACAATATGTCCTGATTATTAAGATACAACCTATAAACTGTAGCACCATCTCAGTAAAAATGAAGTTAGCAAATATTTCTTTCATCCTTAATTATTTCAGTTATATTAATCTAAAATTTTGACAGATTTTACTTCTAAATATATTTTCAGAGGTCATATTTTATATTTCATTTTTATAAACACTGTTTCAGTTCTAAGTTTTCAGTTCTTAATGCAACTCCATTTATATTTCTACTTCAGTGTTCTTCAGATATTCTGATCCATATGTTTATGTGCTAAATCACACTTTTGTGTGCTTTGTTTATCATTACTGATTTTTTTTTCCTTTCAGAAAAGATATAGAAATAAAAAAATTATTGGGTCTGTCCATACTTGTCACTGTCCCAATGCAGGATATCTTCAACTTGGGTCACAACTTAGCTCAACTTGGATAGACTATACTGATTGTGAGAAATAGAAGACAATGAAATATTCAAAAGAAATGGTTTTTTTTTTCCCCTTTTGAAAAAAAGAAAATAACTCCCTTTCTAATATTGAGATACTTAAGTATTAAAATTTTTGTACTTTTTAAACACTCATTTAAGTTTCCTAATTTTTGTTTATAATTGTTCTAGCTTCCAGAAAAACCTAAAATAGAGTATTCTTACCACCAAAAAGCAAAAACCTGACAATTACATATTTTAACCTTTACAAAAAGGGACTCAAGGGGTGCCTGGATGGCTCAGAGGATTAAGCCTCTGCCTTCCACTCAGGTTATGATCTCAGGGTCCTGGGATCAAGCCTCACATTGGGCTTTCTGCTCAGTGGGGAACCTGCTTCCCCCTCTCTCTCTCTCTCTGCCTGCCTCTCTGCCTAATTGTGATCTCTCTGACAAATAAATAAATCTTAAAAATAAATAAATAAGGGACTCAATATTATTACCTAAGTTTTTTGAGAATATATTTGAAATGTTTACTATAAATGCAGTGGTCATAGGAAGAAGACTGTAGTTTGACAATGTTGGGTTTATTGACTCACTGTAGCAGCAGAGACCTTTTCAGAGGAACTGTGAATAAACAAACAGTTAAGTGTACTTTGTTTATAAAGTTTTTTTAAAGGTTTTATTTATTTGACAGAGAGAGAGCAAAAGCAGGGGCGCAGCAGGCAGAGGGAGAAGGAGAAGGAGACTCCCTACTGAGCAGGGAGTCTGATGCTGATGCCCAGCTGGATTCCAGGGCCTCAGGATCATGACCTGAGCCAAAGGCAGATGCTTAATGACTGAGCCACACAAGTGCCTCAATTTATAGTTTTGTTTTATTTTGTTTTGTCTTTTAAGATTTTATTTACTTATTGAGACAGAGGCAAGGGGCCGGTAGAGAGCATAGGAGAAGCAGACTCCCACAGAGCAGAGACCAACAGAACCACCCAGGCGCCCTGAATTAATTGTACTTTGTAAGATTTCGTTTCCTGCGGAAGAATTTAGAGCAGGATCTAAGGAAGCGGGGTTGGGTTGTGGATTGATTGTTGTTTCTGAGGCAGATCAGAAATGGAGATTAACCAAGAGTGGGATGCTGTCCTGAGAATAAACAGATCCAGGGAACCATAGGTTAAAGGGAAAAAAAAAAAAAAAAGGCAGCATTATTCAGAGGGGTTGGTAATACATTTTATAGCCACTATGTGACCTTGAGGAAAGCTAGGTTTTCTGTTAACTCTACAGATGGCTCTATCTCTATCCTCCCAACCTGTTTAAACTATGGGGCTGCTTTTTTTCTTTCTCAGCCTGACACAACTTTAACTCTTTCAAAATCCACTGTTTTATACCCTCAGAAATGTGAATATCTGACTCAGAACTTTTTAGTTTCTCAGAAAAAGTAGCATCAATTTCCACTCTAAGCTACAGAATCCAAAAAAAAAAGTAACTATTAAGTAATGGTCTGTATATATGCTTTATGAAAAATAATTATCTGATCAGGAAGTTTTAGCAAAGGAATTAAGAAAGCCAAAGGAAAGGGGAAAGTTTGATTTAGTAAAATTACTTCTCAAAGAAAAAGAACAAAATCTAAGGGAACATAGGAAGAACTATCAGAATCCCATAAAATATTCTGGAACAGGAAAAAAGGAACATATTACAGTGCTTGAGGTGATAAGAAATATGACTCAGAAGCAACAGTCACTTCAGCAGCAATAGCATTTGGGGCTCAGAGAGCATCGATTCACTGCAAACACAGATTGCATGACACACAATGAGCATCATGGAATCTTAGATTTGTGGGAAAACAATTTCTCCCTACTTAATTTGCAATTTAGCATTGTTTTTATCCCTTTCTGTATGATAGTCAGTATTCGGAAAATAATTGACCTCTTTTTTTTATTTTATAAGTATTTTTATCTGATTATCTCACAAATTATTTAGAGAACATTGCCATTAATCTTGTCACTTCTATGTTCTAACAGTCTAATTCTCTATCCTAAATTGCTTGCAAACTTCTTCTCATCCTTAATCCCCACACCTACTGCTCTAGCTGAGGTTATTATTACTAAGTGAATAAAATAACTTCTATATGGTCCCCTCCATTGCTTCTGTTTTTGCCTATTCCATCTATATAGGGCAATAACATGTTTCTGTAAGGTTAATATGAAGACCACAATCCCTTCTCCATACCAAAATAGAACTTAGCAAGAAATAATGAGGTGCTATTGTATTAAAGATATGTACATTTTAAACTTAGTATTAAGAGATTCTTAAAGGTTTTTAAATTTTATCATGGCTTGCTTGTCTGTACTCACAGGGAAAATAAGATTTTTAAGGTCCAATGACCTAAATATATTATTTTTCTATGAACAATTTAGAAAGACAGAAGGCACTCAGTTAACATGCTACTCAAATCCATAATATACTCTCAAGTGTTTGCTTAATTTGTAGCTAATTATGGATAAACTTCAATATAGTGTTGGCAGTACCTTGCATTTTCACTATAAATTCTTAACATTTTTTAAGATTTTTAAAATTTATTTGATAGAGAGATCACAAGTGGGCAGAGAGGCAGGCAGAGAGAGGGGGAAGCAGGCTCCCTGCCAAGCGGAGAGCCCAATGCAGGGCTTGAACCCAGGATTCTTAAACCATGAACGGAGCCAAAGGCAGAGCCTTAACCCACTGAGCCACCCACGCACCCCTCTAAACATTTTTCAAATACAGTTTCTAAGATTAAATGTGGTTTCATTCTGTTACTTATGATAACTATTTGCAAAGGGCAAAGAAAATATGATTAGCTGCTGGAGCAGGTTAGTTTCAATAGCTTATTAAAACATTCCAGATATATGTAAGCATTATAATACCTCCGGGGCACAAATACTATCAAATAATTTTTCCTCTGAAAATAATTGGATATGAAATGTGTCCGAATTCCAGATGGTTATAAAATCAATGAGATGCTAAGCTAAAAGAATACTTCATTGGCTTCTTAAAAGGGAATAACATCTATCTCTGACCTCTAATGTTATATCATAATAAATATCCTAAAGTTAAGTTATCACCCTTTTTGGGTTTTTGAAAACTTTGCTCATCTCCTGTGTCTCATAATTCCATAGCTGTATTTCTCCAATAAATTGTAATGATTATACAATATTCACTACCCAGATTGTGTTGTTTATTGATACACTTCAGAAGTCAGGAGTTAATAAAAAGTAAAATAAAACCCTAAAAAAATAAAGAACATGACTGCTATCTTTTAGATGACAGGCTTTAATTTGCCAAAATACAAAACATATTCAAAGAACTTACAATTTGTTGACAATTTCCATCATTTTAAAAAGAATTGAAATTTCCACTGTTACTTTGAAGTATAATTCATCCCTATGACAAATTAACCTGTGTAGTGATCATGGGTCCTGGTTATTGAAAAAAAAATTATTACTTTATGGAATACATTTATATATGTATATATACCTATATACAAATACACAAATATACATATACATATATATACATATATACAAATATATTTTATTAGAGAAGTCCAAATGTGATCACAGAGTTTTGTGAAGGCTATAGAGGAGAAAAATTTTTATACAGCATTTATTATGAGTAACTCAAGATATTTTCTGAACCTAACAATGTTCAAATGCCATGGAGAGAGGAAAAATTTTTTAAAATAACTTTTGACAGCCATTTTTCTCACCTCTGATTGTACTTTTTAGGAGTGATGGTGACAGTATATGATTTAATGAGATAATGGGTGACAGAATATATTCACTCAGCTTAGTGTTTCTGACTCATAAGACATTTTAAAATTCTAAAATACTTTCAGCTCATTGTAGATTAGCAAGATCTTATGTTTAAGACAGGAAGATGTCGTATCAGTGGGAATATGACCAGAGGCAGATCAAGGGGAGCCCAAACATTTCCCAACCCCACCACCATCAAAATCAAGGGTAAATTCTTGTGGAAACATTTCTCTATATTAAATAAAGTGCTATGTTTTGGAAAGTATAGAGGCAGATTTCTTTTTTTTTGTTGTTTTTGTTTTTGTTTTTATTTTATATATTTTTTTTCCATTTTATTTATTTTTTCAGCGTAACAGTATTCATTCTTTTTGCACAACACCCAGTGCTCCATGCAAAACGTGCCCTCCCCATTACCCACCACCTGTTCCCCCAACCTCCCACCCCTGACCCTTCAAAACCCTCAGGTTGTTTTTCAGAGTCCATAGTCTCTTATGGTTCGCCTCCCCTTCCAAATTTTTTTTTTTTAATAAACATATAATGTATTTTTATCCCCAGAGGTGGGGAGGGTAAGTGCTATCGTGAGGCAGATTTCTTTTAAAAGAAATTGGTGAGGGGGAGTGTAAGCTAGAAAAAGTTTTAAAAGAAAGAACTTATACTCACTTTTTATTCATCTGCATGTGACTAAAAATTTTTTTGGTCAGTCATGTAGAGGACCAGGCTTCCAGAGTTTTGAACTAGTTCATTTGCGTCCTCATAATTAATATCCTTTGGAATACAGTATGTTCTGTATTCTGTTCTGAAGTCCATAGAAGTTGCACAGACCTCCTTAATGTACTTTATTAACTTATTTAATAAAAGACTTATAATTTTCTAGGGTGGGGTGTTTGTTGGTATTCCATTTATTTGTTCCTTAAAAAATGGCCCAAATTTAGTGCCTTGAAGCAAACAAAAACTACCCTCATTGTTCAGTAGGCTGACAGGGCTCATGTCAATGATTCTCATTTGGGTTCTCCCGGGAGAGTCAAACAAAGTGGCCCAGCCCTGGTTGGCAGTTGTTTCTGGTTGTTGACTGGGAACTAAGCTGGGGTTGTAGAAAAGGAGTTTCTGTATGTGATTCTGTCACATGGGTCAGGCTTCTCATTCCACAGCAGGGTGGTTGATTTCTGAATAAGAATGTCTCAAGTATGAGTGTTCCATGAGGCAAGCAGCAGCAGATGCATGCTGCTAGGCCAGTAAAGGACTATATCTGATGTGGCATCATTCCTGACATTATTGTAATGGTCAGTGTAGTCAAAATTTTTATCCTACTTTTAAAAAAAAAAAAAAGTTGAGAAATTAGATCTAATTTTTGATGGAAACTGGAAAAGTCACATTGCAGGAGAACATATGTTACTTTTTGCATTTTTCATTGCAAAATGAACTGACACATTTGTTATAGAAGTAACAATTTTGGGGTAATTCTATGAGTCTTGTTAAGTATTTAGCCATATACACATTTGCCAATCACTCTTAGCTTTATCCTAAATAGATCCACTCGTGTCATTTTTTAAAATATATCTTGATTTATATATTGTGTAACTCTGAAGAACTGTATTAACCAAGTTTGGGTCAGCAGCTTGATCGAAAGGTAGGTTTTATGGTGAGGAACACTCTAAGACATATAAAAATGTACCCAAATCACAAGATGGATTCAGAGTGTATTAGTGAGAAGGGTAAAGCAAGCAAATTCCCATTAAGAAGGGAGGTTGGGGGAACCAGGTGGTGGGTATTAGGGAGGGCACGTATTGCATGGAGCACTGGGTGTGGTGCAAAAACAATGAATACGATTACGCTGAAAAAAATTTTAAAAAAATTAATGTTGTGGAATGTAAATTATACATCAATTACAAATAATAATAAAGCAGTCAGAAATAGAAAAAAAAAAGAAGACACTAATAAAATTTGGTAAGTAGATAAATCAAGTTTAGGCTCTGCTGGCCCATTAGGTCTCCTTGTCCATCAATATAGGATCATCAGCCTTACTAAGATGGTGTAATTACCTACTATTAGAAAATCAGGCAAGAATGTGTATTAATCTTTAGTAGCCAAAATTTACATCATTACTCAAATCATCATACTCTTTAGTGTTTTTTTTTTTTAATGTCCTATTCCTTCCTTTTTTGTTTTTTGTTCTTTTGTGTGTATTCTTTTGGTTTAACCTGTTTTGTGTGTATTCTTTTGGTTTAACCTGTTTCCCCGTATAACAAGAGTAATTTCTTCATAGTGAATGTAGATACACAAATACACAGACATATGTAAGTGTGTAAAGATCACCTGGGGGTAGAATATTGGATAAGTGGAATAACACAAAACTCCTAAAGTCCCAGTCCAAACTACATGAATTAAAATACATTAAAAAAACATCTGATATTTTCCATTCAGAGAAAATAATTCTTATGTTTCAGATTACTTTTCATGGCTTTGAAAAAATTTTATTCATCCATCACACATTTGAGTTACATATAAAAACACATGTATTTCCATCAACCCAGTACGTACCTATGTTTCTTTCTGCCTATCTTTATATACCTTTTCCCAAAAGAACTGCTTATTTTATAGTAATGAACCTGTGACTAAAAAGCTTGGATACAAACATGCAATAAAACATGACTCATGTTAACCTGATCATCTTTTTTTTTTTTTTAAGATTTTATTTATTTATTTGACAGAGAGATCACAAGTAGGCAGAGAGGCAGGCAGAGAGAGAGGAGGAAGCAGGCTCCCCGCGGAGCAGAGAGCCCGATGCGGGGCTCGATCCCAGGACCCTGGGATCATGACCTGAGCTGAAGGCAGCGGCTTAATCCACTGAGCCACCCAGGCGCCCAACCTGATCATCTTTTACCTTCCCCCACCATACAGTTCCTAACAAAAGGTATTGTAGCTACTTGAATGACATGTGACACATCAGTGTTTCTTTGGGGATTACCCCATTTTGTGGTCTGTCCTTAGGTGCTTTTCTCTTCTGCTTATGGGCTACTTTGTGCTTATAATCCCCTGATAACTTGAGTCCTAAAGACAAAGGAAGTTCAGCCTTCTCTCCAGCAGGTCTATTTGACAAAGTGTCAAGAATTCAAATCATTTCAGTAAAAACCCCCTCATGTAAGTATTGATTCCCATTTATGTCAAATGATCGTTTTGTCTGTTACATTTATGAAAACAGTTTGCAAAGTTAAGGAGACTGTAAACACATAAGTTGTTAATACTCTTCTGTACAGTTATACATGAAACTGGGATCACTATAACTATTTGAAATTGTTATGTTTTCCACTTTATATTTACTAGGCCCCTGTAGGTTTGGCTTTCCCTCAAATGATTAAAATAATTCTGATGTTATTTCCTCATTTAAAGCCATCCAATGGATTTATATGCTTTTTGAGTAGGATCAACTTAATTAACATGGCCTACGAGGCCCTGAAAGACCTTGCTACACCTTGATCTGTCTCCTGCCAGCTTTTAAGCTCTCTTCTTACCAGCTTCCTTTTCACTATTCATTCTGCAGCCTCATCACCAGCCTTTCTGAGCTTCAAAACAGGAATCAATCTCCTGCCACTTGAAGATGTCAGGAAGTCTATTCTTTTCACCAGAAATTGTCCTTGACCCCCCTAAACCTTAGCTTAATTACCTCATCAACCTTTAGACACTTTGAACTTATAAATTGATATTTGTTATTACCCTGGCTCTAAATTTCTTCACAGTTGTTTTCAACATGTGGTCTGACACATGGACTGACAGCATCAGTACCTCTTGGGAACTTATTAGAAATGCAAGTTATTAGGCTCAATTCCAAATTACTGAATCAGAAATTCTGGATTTGAGGCCTAGCAATAGGTTTTAACCAGCTTGGGGGGTGCGTTCTGATGCTTGCTAAAGTTTGAGAGGAACCCCCACTACAATGTCTTCCCTTTCTATTGAAAAAGCATTAAAGTTATATGATAGGTCATAATCCCTTTGGAAACTTGCTTAAAATGTATGTTCTGAGTCATTCCTCTCAGAAAAATTCCACAGGGCTTGTGGAGTACACATTTTTACCTAGCATCCTAAATTATTCTTTACCAGAAATCTTTATTTCATACAGCCCTAAAAGAGGTTGTCCCTGACTGCATTTCAAACTGTGTCTCATCCCACAACCCCTTTCCCAGCGAACTTCTAATTCAGGACCTTTGTCTTTCCATTGTCCTGAATGGTCTTAACCCAGATGCTAACTTGGTTTTCTCCCATACTTCATTACAATCGCAACCCAAACGTGACTTTACCAAGGAGAATTTCCCTTACCACTTTATAAAAATATGGCCACCCTGTCATTCTCTATGCCCATGAAGGGGGAAATACTATTATAAATGCTTTTAAACTATTAAGCTAAAATTCTTTAAGTGGTGGGAAATGACTAAGGAAAAGGTAGCCAAGTCATTTGGGGCATGGTGGCATGCTAATTATAGATTTGTGACCCCAGATAGACCCCGCTGGGGTCAGGCTCTGGAAACCAGCAAATGAGATATTCCGCAAGCTCGCTAAGTGATTTGTTTGCACAAGTTTTAGAACCACTGATCTAGGAGATTGTATGCATACCATGCTCAGGGTAATGGAATACCATCTAAAGATGTATTTTGGTTTTGACGAATCTCCCTGGAGGACATATAAAGAGGGAGTAACTGAATAAAGCTAGAATGGAGATGAGCAGGGACGTTGTGGCCACTTTAGTAGTATGGATAAGATTCTGTCTATCATGGGGTGCCTGGGTGGCTCAGTGGGTTAAAGCCTCTGCCTTCAGCTTGGGTCATGATCCCAGAGTCCTGGGATTGAGCCCCACATCGGGCTCTCTGCTCAGCGGGGAGGCTGCTTCCCTCTCTCTCTCTGCCTGCCTCTCTGCCCACTTGTGATCCCTGTCTGTCAAAGAAATAAAATAAAAGTCTTTAAAAAAAAAAAAGATTCTGTCTATCACTCCTCAATTATAAAACCTACAAGATCTAGATTAACACAGATATGGGATTACTAGTTGAAAGACAGGGTTCAGAGGATAACCAAGTGCCTAAATAAATGATAAAAACTGAAAGAAGTTGGTCCAACACTTATCACACTAAAATTTCTTCCATAAAAATGTTTTTAATACCTCCTTGGTACCAAAACATACATCCATGGAAAATGTGGTATTTCACTTATGACTAAGTTATCTGTGCCGATCTAAGTAATTTTCTCTTCAGAAAGTATAAAGCCGGGTTGACTATGTGATTGGGATCAGTGACTGTCACTGAGAACTTGTGATACTGGCTCATGTACTTAGTGATGGTAGGACCTGTAATGTTTCACAATTGATAATGACAACATAACTTTTTAAGGTGGAATGTATTATGATAAATATGTGAGCTTAATCACCATTATACTAGAGGTTGACATAATTAAATGCAATTTAGCAAATGTTCACTGATCATTTTAATAGGATATGCTTACATAATGCTCACCTCCCACCAAGCCCAGATTTTCCTTCTATTATTTTTTGAGTGAGAACTTTAATTATCAAACCCTCATCATAGGGTGCAAGGATATGCTAGATAAAAACTTATATAAAGTTCATTTAATTACTATAATTCAAAACACAGTCATTTGTGAAAATATTCTTAAATTATACAATTATACAATTAAAAATCATTAGAAATTATATTAAAACAACATGAATCTAAGCCATTTTAATGCTAATTCTTCTGTAAATTGTTTGGCATTATGTAAGAATTGTGGTCCTCTATATTACCTTAGCTAATTTTTTTCCCCATTTAAATTGTATTTTATTTATTTATTCAGTTTTATTTTTCAGTGTTCTAAAATTCATTGATATTTTAACATCCAACTCCTATTGAAGTATTATATTTGTAGCCTTATAGTATCACATTCCCCTTGCTGTCAGATATGATAGCATTACAATTTCAGTGATGAGTTATACACAATTATTCTGCAATAGCCTATTGTCGATCATATCGGAAGAGTTGTAGAAATTGACTGGATGCCACTTTAGTTTGCTTGGTGGCCTTGACCTATTATTCAATCATCAAGTGACTCCACTGTCATATGATAGTACTTGTTACTACCATCTGTGATGGGCATAGGATGCTTACCAACCCTGAGGAAACAGCACATAAATTGACCATTAACTTGAATTCAATGTGTAAAGTTTAGTTTAGTAAGCTGTGAAAAAGAATCTTTATGCATAGACTTTTATAATTGGCAATATTTAAGTCATAAAATATTAATATGATTAATTTCAGTATTGATGTTTGAAAGATGTTAATTCTTCTATCCTATACATACACACACACACACACACACACGTATAAATCATGTGTACATGTTTTTACTTTTAATGATTTAATGATTTGGTTAACTTTTAATGATTTGTTTAACTTTAATGTTGAATCAAATAGGTTGAATTAAAAATGCATACAAATGTCTTCCTCAAACATCCATGTAAGATAGTATTTTTGTATTTGAAACTTTAACAACTGATACTTTGTTTTGAAAGCATTTATATTGCTAGAGTGTTTCTACCTGAACTGAATTCAAGATTTATTCTCCAATACAAGATAAATTACAAAATAACTTATATTTTCTTTTGAACCAGCGTTCCTAAAGATATCACTTGAGATTTTGATATATAATTTTAGAAACTTCTGGAAAAAATGTTTTACAATAGCTTCAGTGCATTTAAACTTATACAAAGGCAGCATCAATTACTAACAGAGACTAGCACTTAGTCTTCACAACTGTCTTATCTGAAATAGTGTGGAACATTACTAGTCCTAAAAATTACTTTATTTTCAGACTATTTTGCAAACTTCTACTAACTGTGCAAGTAATATTATATAGAGACCAAAGGAAAATATACATCTAAAAACAGTTTAAGTTCCATCTCATTTTCCATTTCTTTGGTGTTTCTTTCAAGTGTATTGTTTTGACAATGTATCAGTAAAGTGCCTAGTTGTAGTTCTTAGATTTTTCTAGTTGTTAGATAATTTAAACATGTCATAACTAATATTATATAATGACATTAGTCACCTAAATTGTTCTCAGAACTTTATTATCCATACTCCATAAGTTTTTTAAATTCTATCCATTATTTTAGATATTATGTTATATAGTCTGCCCTTTTTATAATACAATAGATCATTTAAGATTTGTAATATTCAATCATTTATTCCCCATAGGACTACATTTACTGGTATAATTATGTTCTATATAATTAAACTTTGTGACTAAGTACTAGTAACAAATTGATGAAAATAGGAAAAAGCTAGTAATAGGAAAAGGCTAGCCAAAATTAGATTTATATTCTAGGTCTCAAAGCATATCTTTTGATATTAATGCAGTCTATTTTCATGAGCCAGCCTCTGTATACACTGCTTCAAGAGTATATCATATATAAAGATGATATTTTGTAATGCTACAAGTACTTTTTAAGTCAGCAAAAAAAAAAATGCTTGATAACCAGATTCTCATTAGAAATTATTTTCTTATTAAAAATTTGAATAAGGAATATCTTAAATTCATTTTCACAGATTAACCATATTCTCGAATATGTCCAGGTTATTCACCAATCATCAAGTATCTAGTTCTCAGGAAAACTAAGATTATGTGTTATAATTTGATACAGTATTTAATTAGGAGGGAATAGGATAGAAAAATCATCATCAATTAACATTGAATCCTATTTGAGTCTGTGCAAATTCCATTTTAGTAAATGGTATTTTTTTATATGTTAGTCACCATACAGTACATCATTAGTTTTATGATGTAGTGTTCAATGATCACTGTCTGCATATAACATTCCGTTCTCCTTAATGCCTATCACCAGGCTCATCCATCACCCCACCTGCCTCCCTTCTAAAACCCTCAGCTTGTTTCCAGGAGTCCATGGTCTCTCATGGTTTGTTCCCCCATCCAATTCCCCGCCTCCTTAATTTTTCCCTTCCTTCTCCTAATGTCCTCTATGCTATTCCTTATGTTCCACAAACAAATGGCATTTTTTAAACATTTGTTTATGTATTAACGATTTTTCAGGTTTTATTTCTAGGTCAAATG
The DNA here is from genome assembly GCF_922984935.1 of Meles meles. NCBI lineage: Eukaryota > Metazoa > Chordata > Mammalia > Carnivora > Mustelidae > Meles > Meles meles. The sequence continues at coordinate 74,701,375 of NC_060069.1, forward strand.
TGGAGCACATATATACATATGTATGTGAGTATATGGCTATCTATAACTTGGTATTAATGTTACACTAAATTTCTAAAAAGAACTGGGGAGATAATTATCATTTTATATGACCTTTAATATTTATAATATGAATCATAACTTTAAAATGTCAATTTTGGTCTTTTGAAAATATTTACGTTTATAAATCTGAGTACAGATTTCACTGTTACAAGTATGCATGTTATTTTCCTAACTTTCTAGAGTATTTTTTTGAGTTTCATTTTGCCCTAAGGCAGTTACTTTCAAATTTTAGTATAAATCACAGTCACCTGAAGGGCATTAAAAAACAGATTACTGGGCCTCTTCCCAGATTCTAATTTAGTAGGTTTGAACTGAGGCCCCCAAATCTGCATTTCTAGTAAGTTTCCAGGTGATCTAATGCTGCCGACTCAGGGAATAATTTGAGAACCACCATTGTAGGATTGCCTAGAAGAGTCTTCCTTAATTTCCAAGTAAAGATTTCTTTTTTGTCAGTGTTTGTTATTGATTAGTAGAATGAATATGATCGAAAACTGAGCTCATGTTAGGCATCTTGAATTTGAAGGAGATAAGGAACATACGTGAGGGCTGGTTACTCCCCACCCTATCTAATTCTGTCCCATGGGGTTCACATATCTCCTTTCCAGACAGTAGTATAATGTATCAATCAGTGACCTTAATTAACTAATCAATGTCTTCCTTTGTCAGTTATGGATCTGGTATGTATCCATGTAACTCATAAACCCAGACTTGTGAAACAGTCATGTGAAGTACTAAGAAATGATTATATGATATCTATATGACATTTATATAATGAAGTATTCCATATACAGTTATTTTATCTTCAGAAAAGTCTACATTATGTTTGTTAAATTATGAAATTCAGAATTTATTTTAAGCACTGAATTCAAAAAAGTTATGTGTATATAAGGATTTGTTTTGCTTTCACATAGCAGTTCAAAGCATGCAGCTTGGCAAACATGCAATTTATACTGAACCATCTGCTTGCTAGGCACTTTGAGGCTCCCCCACTCCCCAATGTTAACATGTCTAAAGGATTGAAAAAACACTTAAAAATATTGCCAATTAGTTTTAACTTCACAAAATGAATGACAACCTGATGAATGCCATCACAGAGCACATCATTACTTGAAAATTTGGCACTTATAATGATATTCACAAAGGCAGTAATTTAAGTTAGCAAAAAAAGGCAAACTGCTTCAACTTGGTGTCTTCAACAGAAACATATCCTTATATGTTCATGATGGTTTTCAGTGATGGCTTTCAGGGAGATTTTCAACAACTTCTCTACATATAGTGTAAATCTTGTTCTTCGATTTCTCAACTCTAACCTTCAGCAGTGAATGAAAATGAAGCATAGTGTTAACATTTTGGGAAGGAATAACATAAGGTTATCTTGATAATGTAACTATTCACATGTCTCATTCTAAAGTGCTAGATTAGTTATAGCAGTGGCATGATGATATTGTTAGTACTTCAGAAAATTGAGAATGTAAAAACATGTCTAATATCAACCAAATAGAACTGACGACAAGTGTAGCCATATATCACATTCAGTATATGAACATAATATTTTTCTTAGTATGAGGTAAATAGAGGGAAGAGCATACCTTCAGAGAGACATGTCAAAGGTACTATCAATTTTACATCTGTATTGTTTAGAATCTATTTGAAAATAACGGATTTTCAACATAAATTGTGTTATAGAATCTAAATAGTAAGTACACAAGTGTAACTAGATCAAATACGATATGAAGACTGGTTCCTTCACTACCCTGTCCAGCTCTGTTATATAATATTATATAATAAAATATCCCTAAGTAATGTTTAATTAACTGTTTTCCATGAAAATGTTCATGAAACAAGTTTTAAAATTGCAGTCTTCAGCATGATGTAACAACAGCTAGTCTAGAAAAAGTTAGTTGAGTACTGTCCGTATCAACCAATGTAAAACAGCTAAAGCAAAATTTAAGGGGAAAAGCATTTATTAAGGAAAAGGAAAGAACAATCTATGTATCAACTTAGAATAGGAAATATGGAAAGCTAGTGGAAATAAAATGCATTTTTGTATTTTTTCCAAATGGCTATTCCACATGTCTGAAGAAGAATACCTTTGAAGTCTTCCAGATAATGGATTTATGTGTATTTCAGTCTATTTCTGGAGTCTATTCTAATCCTATGTCAAGATCACACTAATTACAAATCCTTTATACTATGTTGTAATGTCTGCTTAGACTATATAAGTGAATATTTTCCCTTCTGGCACATACCTAGCAATTCTTTTTTTTTTTTTAAGATTTTTTTTTATTATTTATTTATTTGACAGAGAGAGAGAGAGAGATCACAAGTAGACAGAGAGGCAGGCAGAGAGAGAGAGGAGAAAGCAGGCTCCATGCTGAGCAGAGAGCCCGATGTGGGACTGGATCCCAGGACCCTGGGATCATGACCTGAGCCGAAGGCAGCGGCTTTAACCCACTGAGCCACCCAGGCGCCCCCCTAGCAATTCTTCAATGTTCATTTCTCCAAATAAATTTCAGTATCTTCTTAACTAGCTTCATTTTAAAAAGAGAGTCATATTTACTGGAATTGCATTACATCTAACACAGATCTTAAGTTTTCTGACCACACATTCCTTTTGCTTTCATATGTTATTTTGAGAAACCTAACCCCCAAATTTTACATAAATTTTAATAACATTGGTTTTCACAAACAAGGGCACTCCATGCCTTTGCACAGCCTAATGAAGAATGTACAAGATAAAAAAGATAGGCTAACAAATTTGTTTATTCCATAAAGACATTCTTTTAAAAAACTAAAGGCAATCTTTATTAGGATTCTAGGAAGCCTAAAAGCCAACAGCATACTACACCTACCTTTTTTTATTTTCCTCCACAAAGGATTAATTTTATACTCCTTAAAATCTGAGGGTAATTTCCTAGATGGTATTTAATAGTATAAATAAGTATTTTAAGTTATGTTTCTACTTGTCACATTAAATTTTTTAAAAGATTTTATTTTAGAGAACAAGCACATACATGTTAGCAGGGACTGGGGCAGAAAGAGAGAGGGAAACGGAGAGAATCCCAAGCAAACTCTACACACTGTGTGGGGAGCCAGATGCAAACTTTGATTTTATGATCTTAAGATCATAATCTGAGCCAAAATTAAGAGTCAGAGGCTCAACTGACTGAGCCACCCATGCACCCCAAAATGTTATTAAAGTCTCATTTCCACTTCCAGGGAAGATGGCATAATAGGAGGACCCTAGTCTCACATTACCCCACTGATAAGGTAGATAACAGATCAGTGTAAATAACCCAGAAGTTTATCTGAATACTGCAAGAATGAATTCAACAACTAAATGTAGAGGAGAGGCCACATCAAAGAGCATATAAAGGGCGGAGATAGAGTTGGGAACTAAACAGATTTGCAGGACTGTCTATAGGAAAGAGGGATGTCACAGGCACAGTGAAGAGAAAGAGGCAGACTCCTACATGAGCAACACAAATTCCCATAACATTTGTATCTCCCAACCAGAGGAGCTGAATTTCAAGAGTTCTTACTATCAGCAGAACTTAGAACCTGGGATTGAAAAAAAAAAAAAATTCAGCAGACTGGTCTCTGGGGAGCCCATGGGCAACATGGGCAAGAGGAAATAGCCCTGTCCTTAAAGCGACAGTGTAACAAACAGCAAACAGCCCAGAGATACAACACAGAAGCAACAGTATGAAGGGTGCTGGAGACATACAGGAGGGAGAGTTATTTCCATTACTCTGTCTTCTGTTGTGGAGGCACAGAAATTGCTAAAGAATTCTTCCAGGAACAAAAGGAACTATCAGGCACCATTTCTCTGTACTATTAGGATTTGATAACTAACTTGCCAGCACTGTCACTCCACCCCTCTGCACTGTTCTGCCAGTAAACCTCTTTAGACAGCCCACCTCAGTCCTGGTACTACAGAGGAACAGTGGTACACAAAACTTGCTAGTGCCACTGCCCCACCATGCCATCCCTCAACATGCTGTGCTTCCACAGATCCACCCTCTTCAATATGTTCTTAGCCAGAGCCCATACAGGGCAGTGCCCCAGGCCTGGCAGTATGCAAACAGCCCCTATAGTAGCCAGTGTTACTCCACAATGTCTCATTCCAGAGAAAGGGGGAGATAACCACACACACCAGTCAGACAGAGTCCCTAACAGTGGGCTGGAGGCAGACAATTGGTCTAACTGCAGTTAGTCTAACACCAGTGAAAGCTTCTCAGGTGACAACAGGGAAATCATCTTGCAGTTTAGTGCTACTGTATCACCCGCTAATATCAAAGACCAAACATTACCCACAGCAGGCAAATAAAACCATTGCAGACAACTGGACTCAAGAAAAAAAGTGGCTCGACCACAAGAGCTGGGTGAACACATCACACATAAGAGACATCCCTGAAGTGGAGAGTTCTGGTGAACAGGACACACAAGACACACTGAGGCAGGGCATTACAGGATCTCTTCTTCATAAGATCATTAATTTCACATTCAAGAGACATAGCTGAGTTTCCTAAAACACAGAAACAAACTCAGACAAAATGAGGAGAAAGAGGAATATGTTCCAAATGAAAGAACATGACACAAATTAGAGTAAGAGACCTAAGTGAAATGGAGATAACTGCCTGATAGAGAAATTAATGACTGAAAAGATACTCCCTGGATTTGAGAAGAGTGGAGGATATCCATGAGACTCTTAACAAGGAGATTAAAAAAAAAAAACAAATCAGAATGAATAAAATAATAAATGAAATTAAAAATACACTAGATGGAATAAATAGTAGACTAGATGAAGCAGAACAACAAATCAGTGACCTGGAAGACAGAGTAATGGAAATTAATTGAGCTTAGCAGTTGCAAGGGAAAAAAAATGTGTAAAAAATGTGTAAAGAATAGACTTAGGAAATTCAGCAGCACCATCAAGCATAATATTGACATTACAGGGATCCCAGAAAAAGAGAAAGAAAAGGGAACAGAAAATTATTTGAAGAAATAGCAGGAAATGTCCCAAATCTTGGGAAGGAAACAGATTCAGATACAGGATGCACAGAGATCTCCTAATAAAATTAAGACAAGGAGGTCCACAATAAGACACATAGTACTTAAGATGGCAAAAGTAATGATAAACAGAATTTTAGAAGTAGCTAGAGAGAAAGCCGTTATGTACAAAAGAAACCTCATAAGGTTATCTGCTCTTTTTTTAGCAGAAACTTTGCAGGCTAGAGGAAAGTGACGTGATATATTCTAAGTGCTGAAAGGGAAAAGTTTGCAATCAATACTCTATTGCTCTTCTTTTCTGAATGATAGCCTTGCTGGGTAAAGAGTTCACAGACAAAAGTTAAAGGAACTCATGACCACTAAGCCATCTACAAGAAATGTTATAGGTGACTGAGTAAAAAAAGAAAGGTCATAAGCAGGAGTAAGAAAAACAAAGCACAAAAGTAGTAAAGATAAGTATATCTGTAAAAAAAAAAAATCAGTCAAGGGAATCACAAAATAAAAGGATGTAAAGTAGGGTACCATTTCCCCAAAAGGTGGTGGGGAATGGAGGATTAAAGAATGGGGTTCAATCTGAAGCAATCATCAACTTAATATAGACTGTTAAATAGAGAAGACATTTTATACCAACCAAATGGTAACCACAAATAAAAAAATAGTAGATGTGCAAAAATGAAGAGGAGACAATCCCAGTATTTTGTTAAAGAAAGCCAACAAATCATGAGAGAAAAGAGATGAATGGGTGGGCAGATTACAAATACAACCATAAAACAAAATGGCAACAAATGTGTACCTATTAATAATTAATTTGAATGCAAATAAGTCCCATACTTCAGTCAAGACACATAAGGTGATTGGAATGAATTTATAAAAAAATACAAGAACAAAACAAAACAAAAAACATCTAAATGCTATCTAAGAGATTCATTTTAGATCTACAGACACATGCAGTTTGAAAGTGAAGGTGAAGAAGCAACATTTGTCATGCAAGTGGAACCAAAAACCAAGCTCAGGTGATAATATAGACTTTATACAGACTGCAACAATATCAGTCTATATCAGACAATATAGACTTTAAACAGACTGCAACAAGAAACAAAAAAGGACACTATATAGTCAGAAGACAATCCAAAAGAAAGATAAGAATTGTAAATATTTATGCACCCAAAATGGGAATACCCAAATACTTAAAGCAGTTAATGACAAATAAAAAGAAATAACATTAACAGGCCACTTACATCAATCAACAGATGATCCAAACAGAAAAAGCAACAGAGAACAATGACTTTAAATCCAGTGCACCAGATGGATCTAACATATTTTAAGAGCATACCATCCTAGGAGAAAATATATGTTCTTTAAGGGCATTCAGAACATTCTCCACAGTAGGTCACATATTAGGTCACAAAACAAGTCTCAACAAATTAAAAAAAAAAAATCGAAGTCATTCCATGCATCTTTTCTGACCACGAAATTATGAAACTGGAAATTAATAACAAGAATCTGGAAAGAACACAAATTCATGGAAGTTAAATAACATGCTACTACACAATGAATAGGACAATAAGAAATCAAAGAGGAAATCAAAAAATACATGGAGACAAATGAAAATGAAAACACAACAGTTTCAAAGTTATTGTGATGTAGCAAAAGCTGATTTAAGAGGGACATTTATAGCAATACAGGCTTCCCTCAAGAAATGAGAATCTCAAACAACCTAACCTTATACTAAAAGGAGATGAAGAACACAACCCAAAACCAGTAAAAGGGAAGAAAGATTAGAAGAGAAAAAGCAAGATACAAACTTAAAAAAAAATAGTGAAACTGGAGTGGGTTCTCTGGAAATATTAACATTGATAAACCTTTAACCAGGTTCATGAGAGGAGCACTCAAACCAAATGAGAAATGGAAGAGAAGTAACAACAGACACCACAGAAATACAAAAGGTTATAATATTATGAAAAATTTTAAGCCAACAATTTGGACAACCTAGAAGAAATGGATACATTCCTAAAAAAAAAAAATCCTAAAATTAAATCAAGAATAGAAAACTTGAACAGACCAATTGCCAGCAATGAATTGGAATCAGTGATCAAAATACCCCCAACAAAAGTCTAGGACTAGATGGCTTCATGGGTGAATTCTACTAGATTAAAGAGTTAATACCTATTCTTCAACTATTCCAAAAAAAGGAAAAGAAACACCTCAGATTCATTCTATGAGGTCTCCATCATCTTGATATCAAAACCCTATAGACTGTACCAAAAACAAATGCCAAAACAAAACAAAACAAAGACGCACTACAGGCAATTTCTGATGAACATAGCTGCGAAAATACTCAAAATATTAGCAAACCAAATAAAAAAATATGTTAAAAAAATCATTCACCATGATCCAGTTGGATTTATTCCCAGGATGCAAGGGTGGTTCAATATTTACAAATCAACATAATATACCACATTGACAAGGATAAAAAATATCTGATCATTTCAATAGATGCAGGAAAGGCATTTGACAGAGTTTAACATCTATTCACGATAAAAACCTACAACAAAGTTTGGAGGGAATATACAACATAGTAAAAGCCATATATGAAAACCCACAGTAAACATCATATCCAATTGAGGAAAAGTAAAAGCTTTCCCTGTAAGATCAGGAAAAAGACAAGGGTGTCCACTCTCACTTTTATTCAACATAGCACTGAAAGTCCTAGCCACAACAATGAGACAAAAATTAAAGACATCCAAATTGGTAAAGAAGTAAAACTTTCACTACTTGCAGATGACAGGATATTACATATAGAAAACCCTAAAGACTCCATCAGACAACTACTAGAATTGATACAGGAGCTCAGAAATGTCACAGGATACAAATTATTATTATTATTATTTTTTTAAAAGATCAATGTACAGAAGTCTGTTGTATTTCTATACACTAATAATGAAGCAAGAGAAAGAAATAAAGCAATCCCATTTACAACTACACTAATGAAATACCTAGGAATAAGTTTGACAAAGGAGGCAGAAGACCTGTATTCTAAAAACTATAAAACACTGATGAAACTGAAGACAGCACAAAGAAATGGAAATCCATTCTGTGCTCATGGTATGCATGAGTATTGTTAAAAGTTCTGTACTATGCAAAGGAATTGACAAGTTTTATGAAATCCCAGTCAAAATACATTTTTTCACAGAACCAGAATAATCCTAAAATTTTTGTGGAACCAGAATAATCCTTAAAATTTTGTGGAAGTCCTCAAAGAGCCAAAATAATCTTAAAGAAAAAGCTGGAGGTACTAATATTCCACATTTCAAGTTATAATACAATCCTAGAGTAATCAAAACTATGGCACTAGCACAAAAATAGACATATAGAACAATAGAATACGGCAGAAAGCCCAGAAACAAAACTGTGATTATAAGGTCAATTAACTTCTGACAAGAGAGTCAAGAATATGCAATGGGGAAAAGATGATCTCAATGATACTGTTGGGAAAAGTTGACAACCATCTGCAAAAGAATGAAACTGGGCCATTTTCTTATACCATTAACACACCAAAACCCCCCTCAAAAATGGAGTAAGGATCTAAATGCAAAACCTGAAGTGATTAAAAAAAAAAGTCCTAGAAGTGAGCAAAAGGTAATAATTTCTCTTATGCATCATTGATAGGAACATTTTTCTGGATAGGTTTCTTGAGGCAAGGGAAATAAAAGCAAAAATAAAACATGGGGATGACATTAAAATAATTCTGCACAGCAAAGAAAACAAAACAAAAAGACAACTTTCTGAATAGGCGAAGACATCTATAAATGACATGTGCCCTAAAGGGTTAATATCTAAAATACATAAAGAACTTCTACAACTCAACAGCACCCCCCCCAAAAAGGGCAGAAAACATGAAGAGACCTTTCTCCAAAGGAGACATGGCAAAGATAGTCATCACTCATCATCAGGGAAGGGAAATGCAAATCAAAACCAAAATGAGATGTCACCTCACACCTGTCAGGATGGTTAAAATCAAGAACATGAGAAACAAGTGCTGGCAAGAATACAGAGAAAGAAATCCTTACATATCATTGGTGGGAATGCAAATTGATGCAGCCACTGTGGAAAACAGTATGGAGGTTCTGCAAAAAAAAAATCATTAAAAGTAGAAGTACCCTATGATTCTATAATCACACTACTGGGTATTTACCCAAGAAGTACAACACTAATTCAAAAGGATATATGCATCTATATGTTTATCACAGCATTATTTACAAACTAGCAAAACTAAGCAGCCCACATGTCAATTGATAGTTGAATGGATAAAAATGTGGTATATAGGGAGGAAGCAAGATGGCAGAGGAGTAGGAAACTGAAATAGGATTAGGTCCCAGGAATTCAGCTAGTTAGTTATCCAACCATTCTGAACATCTACAAACTCAACAAGGAATAGAAGAGAAGAGCAGCAATTGTAGGAACAGAAAATTGACCACTTTCAGGAAGGTGGGATGTGCAGAGAAGTGAATCTGAAGCCACAGGAACATAAACCGTGGGGGGAGGAGCCAGTTCCCTGCAAGAGAAAGGTCACTCCAGAGGTTAAGTGGGGGTGGAGGCTTCACAGGAACAATGTGGACCTAGGACCTCCAGGGTCACAGAAAGACCAGGGGTGTCTGAGTGTGGCAGAGCTGCCAGGTGTCAGAACAGGGAAGCCAGCTACAGAGACAAAGCCAAGGAGTGAGCTTTCAGCTCAGGGTTACCTTAAACCATGATCCAAGGCATAGTCAGATCACCACTCTTTAAGCAGGAACCTCACAAGGGGCAGATCCAGAGACACCCCCTCCTTCCTCCCCTCAAAAATCAATAAAAATAGATCCACAAGCCATCACCTAGTAGTAAAACTTGCAAGTCTCTGACAGAGAAAATCCTGAAAGCAGCTTGGGACAAGAGGTCTGTAACATACAATGGTAGAAATATTAGGTTGGCAACAGAATTACCCACAGAGACCTGGCATGCCAGAAAGGATTGACATGATATATTCAGAGCACTAAATGAGAAAAACATGAAGCCAAGGATACTATATTCAGCTAGGCTGCCACTGAAAATAGAAAGAGATAAAAAGATTCCAGGACAAACAAAAACTAGAAGAATTTGCAAACACCAAACCAGCCCTACAGGGAATATTGAAAGGGGTCCTCTAAGCAAAGAGAGAGCCTAAAAGTTATAGATCAGAAAGGAACAGAGATGAAATACAGTAACAGACACCTAATAGGCAATACAATGACACTACATTCATATCTTTCAATAGTTACCCTGAATATAAATGGACTAAATGCCCCAATCAAAAGACAGGGTATCAGAATCGATTAAAAAACAAACAAACAAAAAAAACAAACAAACAAAAAAAAACAAGATCCATCAGTATGCTGTCTACAAGAAACTCATTTTAAATCCAAAGACACCTTCACATTTAAAGTGAAGGGGTGGAAAACATTCACAATGCTAATGGACATCAGAGAAAGCTAGGGTGGCAATCTTTATATCTGACAAGTTAGATTTTAAGCCAAAGACTATAAAAAGAGATGAGGAAGGACACTATATCATATTTAAAGGATCAGTCCAATTAGAAGATCTAACAATTTTAAATATCTATGCGCCTAATATGAGAGCACCCAATTATATAAAACAATTAATAACAAAGTCAAAGAAACAAATAAACACTAATGCAATTATAGTAGGGGACCTCACTGAAATGGACAGATCATCTAAGCAAAAGAGTAACAAGGAAATAAAGGCCTTAAATGACAAAGTGGACCACATGGACATCACAGATATATTCATAATATTCTATCCCAAAACAACAGAATACACATTCTTTTCTAGTGCACATAGAACATTCTCCAGAAGAGATAACATCCTATGTCACAAATCAGGTCTCAACTGGTACCACATGACTGGGATATTTCCCTGCATATTTTCAGACCACAATTCTTTGAAACTAGAATTCAATCACAAGAGGAAAGTTGGAAAGGACTCAAATACATGAAGGCTAAAGAACACCCCACTAAAAATGAATGGGTCAACCAGGAAATTAAAGAAGAACTGAACAAATTCATGAAAAGAAATGAAAATGAAAACACAACTGTTCAAAATCTTTGGGACACAGCAAAGGCGCTCCTGAGAGGAAAGTATATAGCAATGCAAGCCTTTCTCCCAAGAAACAAGAAAGTTCTCAAATACACAACCTAACTCTACACCTAAAGGAACTAGAGAAAAAAACAGCAAAGAAAACCTAAATTCAGCAGGAGAAGAGAATTCATAAAGATCAGAGCAGAAATCAATGGAATAGAAACCAAAAGAATAGTAGAACAAGTCAGCAAAAGTAGGAGTGGGTTCTTTAAAAGAATTAATAAGACTGATAAACCCCTGGCCAGACTTATCAAAGAGAAAAGAGAAAGGATACAAATTAATAAAATCATGAATGAAAGAGGAGAGATCACAACCAACACCAAAGAAATACTAACAATTATAAGAGACTATGGACTCTGAAAAACAACCTGAGGGTTTTGAAGGGGGGCGGGTGGAAGGTTGGGGGAACCATGTGGTGGGTAATAGGGAGGGCACATATTGCATGGAGCACTGGGTGTGGCGCAAAAACAATGAATACTGTTATGCTGAAAAGAAATTTTAAAAAAAGAAAAAAAGTAAGAACATATTATGAGCAACTATACACCTTCAAATTTGACAATCTGGAAGAAATGGAAGCATTCCTAGAGACATAAAACTACCAAAACTGAATCAGGAAGAAATAGAAAACATGAACAGACCATAACTAGTAAGGAAATTGAAGCAGTCATCAAAAATTTCCCAAGAAACAAGAGCCTGGGGCCAAACGGTTTCCCAGGGGAATTCTACCAAACATTTAAAGAATTCATACGTATTCTCCTGAAACTGTTCCAAAATTAGAAATGGAAGGAAAACTTCCAAACTCATTTTATGAGGCCAGCATTACCTTAATCCCAAAACCATACAAAGTCCCCACCAAAAAGGAGAATTACACACCAATATCTTTGATGAACATGAATCCAAAAATTCTCATCAAAATACTAGCCAATAGGAGCCAATAGTACATTAAAAGGATTTTTCACCACGACCAAGTGGGATTTATTCCTGGGATGCAAGGATGGTTTAACATCGTCAAAAATCAATCAATGTGATACAATACATTAATAAAAGAAAGAACAAGAACCATATGATACTCTCAATAGATGCTGAAAAAGCATTTGACAAAGTACAGCATCCTTTCTTGATCAAAACTTTTCAAAGTGTAGGGCTAGAAAGTGCATACCTCAATACCATAAAAGCCATCTCTGAAAAACCCACAGTGAATATCATTCTCAATGGGGAAACACAGAGCTTTCCCCTGAGGTCAGGAACATGACAGAGATGTCCACTATCACCACTGCTATTCAACATAGTACTAGAAGTCCTATCCTCAGGAGTCAGAAAACAGAAAGAAATAAAAGGCATCCAAATCAGCGAAGAAGAAGTTAAACCATCACTCTTTGCAGATGATATACTTTATGTGGAAAACCCAAAAGACTCCACTCCAGAACTGCTAGAATTCATACGGGAATTCAGTAAAGTGTCAGGATTTAAAATCAATGCCCAGAAGTCAGTTGCATTTCTATACATCAACAGCAAGACAGAAGAAAAAAATTAAGGAGTCAATCCCATTTACAACTGTACCCAAAACTATAAGATACCTAGGAATAAATCTAAACAAAGAGACAAAGAATCTGTACTCAGAAAACTATAATGTACTCATGAAAGAAATGGAGGAAGACAAAGAAATGGAAAAACATTTCATGCTCATGGATTGGAAGAACAAATATTGTGAAAATATCTATACTACCTAAGGCAATCTACACATTTAATGCAATCCTTATCAAAATACCATCTATTTTTTTTCCAAAGAAATGGAACAAATAATCCTAAAATTTATATGGAACCAGAAAAGACCTCAAATAGCCAGAGGAATATTTAAAAAGAAAACCAAAGTTGTTGGCATCACAGTTCCAGACTTCAACCTCTATTACAAAGCTATAATCACCAAGACAGTATGGTAGTGGCACAAAAACAGATACACAGATCCATGGAACAGAATAGAGAGCCCAGAAATGGACCCAACTCTATGGAAAACTAATCTTCAACAAAGCAGGAAAGAATGTCCAATGGGGGGGAAAAAAAAAAAAAGATCATCTCTTCAACAAATTGTGCTAGGAAAATTGGAGAGGAACATGCAGAAGAATGAAACTGGATCATTTCTTTACACCACACACAAAAATAGACTCAAAATGGATGAGAGACCTCAATGTGAGACAGGAATCCATTAAAACCCTTGAGGAGAACACAGGCAGTAATGTCTTTGACCTCAGGCTGCAGCAACTTCTCCTAGAGATATCACCAAAAGCAAGGGAAGCAAGGGCAAAAGTGAACTATTGGGACTTCATCAGGATCAAAAGCTTTTGCACAGCCTAGAAACAGTCAACAAAACCAAAAGACAACTGAATAAATGGGAGAAAATATTCCCAAATTACATATCAGATAAAGGGCTAGTATCTAAAAATCTATAAAGAACTTATCAAACTCAATACCCAAAGAACAAATAATCCAATCAAGAAATAGGCAAAAGACATGAACAGACATTTCTGTAAAGAAGACATCCTAATGGGCAACAGACACATGAAAAAGTGCTCCACATCACTTCTCACATCACATCAGGGAAATACAAATCAAAACCACAATGAGATACCACCTCACACCAGTGAGAATGGCTAAAATTAACAAGTCAGGAAATGGTAGATGTTGGCAAGGATGTAGAGAAAGGGGAACCCTCCTACACTGTTGGTGGGAATGCAAGCTGGTACAGCCACTATGGAAAACTGCATGGATGTCCCTCAGAAAGTTGAAAATACAGCTACCCTACAACCCAACAATCACACTACTGGTTATTTGCCCTAAAGATACAAATGTAGTGATCCAAAGGGCCACATGCTCATGAATGTTTATAGCAGCAATGTCCACAACAGCCACACTATGGAAAGAACATAGATGTCCATCAACAGATGAATGGTAAAACAAGGTGTGGTATGTGTATGTGCACGCACACACACACACACACACATACATACATACAATGGAATACTAGGCAGCCATCAAAAGAAATGAAATCTTGCCATTTGCAATGACGTTGATGGAACTAGAGGGTATTATGCTGAGTGTAATAAGTCAATCAGAGATGGTCAGTTCTCATATGATCTCTCTGATATGTGGAATTTAAGAGGCAGGGTGAGGGGTGGGGGTGGGGGTGAGGAAGGAAAAATGAAACAATATGGGATCGGGAGAGAGACAAACCACATGAGACTCTTAATCTCACAAAACAAACAGAGTTTTGGGGAGTGAGGGTTTAGGGCTAGGGTGGTTGAGTTGTGGTCACTGGAGATGGTATGGGTTATGGTGAGTGCTGTGAAATGTGTAAACGTGATGATTCACAACCTGTACCCCTGGGGAAATAATGCATTATATGTTAATAAAAATAATATTAAATGATTTTATAGAGTTGGAAAAAAATTGATAAAGTTGCCAAATCATCAAGAGGAATCCATGAGAACTGCAAGAAGTAGGCAATACTACCATTAAAGTCAATGATTTCAATATCCATGTCTCAAAAGTTGAATGTGAAAACCAAAAATGAGTAAGATAGAAGTCTTGAACAACACTACCAAATGAAATTCATAGATCCTCCAAATGAAATTCATAGATCATTCTACCCAACAACAGATATACATGAAATGTTTCTAAGATAGATATTCTGTGCCATAAAGAAGTTTTAATAAGTAGAAAAGGATTAAAATCTTCCAGCTTTATGGCCTCTGAATATAACGGAATTAGAAATCAGCAACAGAAATTCAGATTATGCCAATATAACCCATGATCTTACTTCATGGTTCCTAAAGCTAAATAATAACCTTAAGAAAATATTTTTAATGCCTTACAGTGTAATGCAGAGTTAACACATTAAACTGTTTTTTCTAAGAACTGATGGGAATCACATGTTTGAACCTTAATAAAGAAACTTCCATAAAAAGGACAAAATCCACATTTAGCTAAGCATACAGTGAAGACAGCGGGCCTCATTTTAGAACAATAAAAAATCAAATTTCTCCAACAAAAAGGCTGATGATCACACAAACCAGGAACAGAAAAGGGAACAAGGGAACATGCATACTGAGTGAGGTTTCCTCTGGAACAAATACAGACTGTATGGAGATGTATAGCCCACCAAAACCTGCATGCAGATTAATAGTAGCCTTATTCATAATTGCCAATTAATTCCAATTCATAATTGGAAACAACCAAGATGTCCATGATGTGAATGGATAAATAAACCTTGGTACTTAAAGACAAAAAAAAAAAAGAGAGAGAGAGAGAGATGTGGTATACATATACATACACAAACTCACAAATGAAACATTATTCACCCATTAAAAAAAAAAAAGAATGAAATCTTGCCATTTGTAACATGGATAGAGCTAGAGAGTAATGCTAAGCAAAGTACATCAGTCAGAGATAGATAAATACCATGATCTCACTCATATGAGGAACTTAAGAAACAAACAAAAAAACAAGAATGACAACCTAAAACAGACTCTTAATGATAGAGACCAAACATGGTTACCAATGGGGAGCTTGATGGGAGGGTGGGTTAAATAGGTGATGGGGATTAAAAGTTCAATTATCATGATGAACATTGAGTAATATATAGAACTGTTGAATCTCTATGTTGTATGCCTAAAATAGAACATTGTATGTTAACTATACTGGAATTTTAAAAACTTGAATTCTCATTTCTAAATGTTCAATATTTCAGTTCTAGATATCTTGGCTAAATATGATCAAAAAAGTTATAAGAAATTCTTAAGGTAGTAAATATAGATCTTAAAATCTTTATCCATTAGATAGTAACTGTTGTAAATCAGGAAAAAGATGTGAACAGACAAGGCAGCATTTAGTCTAACATCACTTGAAATCAACAAACAATGCTTTAAATTCTAATGAAAAAATTCTTATGCTTAAGTAAGTAACTCTAATCATGAGTTGAGATTATTTGAAATGTATAACAATTATCTATAACAAGATTAAACAAATGTTTATATTTAATTCTATTACCCAAACATATGATGTCAGTGAAAGTTGCCTTCACTTAAAACGGAGTCAAAGATATTCTGATTAGAGACTCAGAAGACTGTTCTTACATTTTGTGAATTAGAATTTTCTAATTCAAGTTGAGAAATCACTTTATGAAAAATAGGTTATTGAAGTTACAGTTAAATTCTACATTTTCTACAGTGAGTCAGATGATAAATGACCTTTGTTGAGCTACTTGAATTAATGGTTTATTGCACGTTATTGAAATAAAACCAAAAACAAAGATCTGAAGCTATATATAGTTTTGAGTTTTTAGCTTCAATACACATGTATACTATTCACATATACACACACGTTAGAACTATGCTTGAAATATTTTTGTAAAATTTACCAAATGTCAATATTAAATATTTATTTATAAATATTAAATATTAAATTGGCTTGTACCGTTGGTTCTAATTTATTGAAAGAATTGGGTAAAGTATTGCAATTTGTTTCAGTACAAAGTGTTCATTCTTGAAAAATAAGATCCATGAAATTTAATTTTCTTAGCAAGGGATCCAATTTAAGAAAATCATAGCTTTATTTCCTTATCTAATGGGCAGAGGAAAGAACTATTGCAAAAACTGAATTTGTAACTAACGTTCAAAATAACTGCAAATGCTTTTATGTTTGCCTTCTAGACACATTTTCTAATGGCTAAGTATACTGAATTACTATTGCACTGATCGGTTATGTAACTTAATATGAATGGAATAAAATTTTTCATGTCTTGGCTCAATTATCATCACTAATATGCATAGCCTGATTGCTATTTTAATTGAAATAAACACCACAAATATACAACACTCATAAACCTTAAGTTTGGGGCACTTTTTCATAGCACTCAACACATTCTAAGATTATATATAACTTATTTATGATGTTTATAGTGTTTAATCTGCTTCATTCCTTGAAAATATAACAGATATAAAGTTATTTATATTTTATTCACAAGTTTATCTTAGGAACTTTGTAGAGACCCTGGCATTAAATATTTATATATGGGTAACTTATTACAGTGGATCCTAATGGAATAAAATGGTCTATATAGTTTACATACAGATTTTAACAACTATCTCCAACTTTAAGGTTTCTATAATTTGGGGGATGGGGTCAAATGAAGCTGTTTAATACATTATATGAACTTTACAGTTAGATTTATTGGAGGTAATTTTGTACTTTCCAACTGGACAAATACTGACTGGTAGAGCAAGCAGTAAGAACAGTTACTAAAATCCAATCAAAGGGGCACCTGGGTGGCTCAGTGGGTTAAAGCCTCTGCCTTCGGCTCAGGTCATGATCCCAACGTCCTGGGATCCAGCCCCGCATCGGGCTCTCTGCTCAGTGGAGAGCCTGCCTTCCCTTCCTCTATCTCTCTGCCTGCCTCTCTGCCTACTTGTGATCTCTGTCTGTCAAATAAATAAATAAATAATCTTAAAAAAAAAAAAGAATTAAAATCCAATCAAAATAGTGGTGACTAGGGACATTTGGGTGGCTCAGTGGATTAGGGATCTGCCTTTGGCTCAGGTCATGATTCCAGGGTCATGGGATCTACTCGCTATCAGGCTCCCGCCTCAGTGGGGAGCTGCTTCTCCCACTGCCTGCCTCTCCCCCTTTTTGTGCTTTTTCTGATAAATAAGTTAAAAAAAATGGTGACTAGGCCAGTATATAGGTTTTGAGGGGAGACTAGAAAAAGAATTACCTTTAGGTAGGTAAAGAAGAAAATAGAAATAGCAGATATCAGGAATGATATGGCAAAAGTCTAGAGTCAGCACTTTTTTTAAGCAAATGTTTCTAATATTTGAAATAAGTTCAGAAAGAAATGTTATGACTTGGTAGAATCAGTCTTTGAAATTCAAACAGGGCTTAGATTTATTTTTTTTAAAGATTTTATTTATTTATTTGACAGAGATCACAAGTAGGCAGAGAGGCAGGCAGAGAGAGGAGGAAGCAGGCTCTCCACTGAGCACAGAGCCCAATGTGGGGCTCGATCCCAGGACCCTGGGATCATGACCTGAGCTGAAGGCAGAGGCTTTAACCCACTGAGCCACCCAGGCACCCCAGGGCTTGGATTTAAATGTAAAATCTGAGCTATCTAAAAGGAAATGTTTAGATGAATTATAAAGCAGGGCACCATTTTAAATGAAGACACATATGATATTTAAAGTAACAACTGTTTTAAGGAAATTCTAAGAATCTCCTGACACTTTCTCCTTTAATTTCCCCCACACAAGTGGGCTATCACTGCAATATGCCACATTCTTGAACCTCCAGAACTTTGGTCTTACTGTTCTTCTGGATGAAATATTTCTCTAATCACAATTCTGCCCACATTCCATTACTTTTCTATTCAAATGTCATCTATGGAAAACCCCATTATGAACACTCTAATTAGTTATGTAATACTACTCAAACCACAACAGATACTGCTTCTATCACCTAGATGCTTTATTTGCTTCATAAGTTATTTATCTAGTTCAATTATCATATTTAAGATGTATTCATACTATGTACTTATCTTCGGTCTCAACCCCCCCGCCCAAAAAAGGAAATTTCCAGGTAGTTAGGTTATTTTCTGCCTGCCTTACTCACCACAATATTCTTGGTACCCATAACAATACCTGGAACATAGTTAGTATTCAATACATCACTCTTGAATCAATGAATTATTCTGAGCAGTCCATTAGTTCTGGTTTCAGAAATAGCAACTTGCCAAAATACCTTAGGCAAGTTCTGTTGATGTTGTCCACGTTAATATTTACACTTGAGAATAGCACACTTTTACTTTGCTTTAAAAAAAAAAAAAGTAATTCAGGGATTTAAACATACAAACTCTCCTCATTTGTGTATGTTAAGGTTTTAGTTTATAAAACTAAAAAAAATCTAAAACTTCTGATTAGAATATACATGTTAATATTAAAGTTGATTATGTTTACTAGTTTTAACAATGTGATAAACTAGTTTCGGCATAGTATTCTATAGTAGAATAAGGCAAAGCTCTTTTAGGTAAAATCCACTTATGAATTAACAAAGAAGATGGTTACATCATTAGTATGCATACCAACAACTATTTTCTACCTCTATTATATGTAATACGTAATAAGCAAACATATGTATGATGTATATAGAATGTATAGTATATACGTGAACACATGCACACATTTCCCTGTTTAAGAAAAGCAAACAAACAAAAACTTTAATTATTCACCTAGAGCAGTTTTTCCTCAACCTAGGTGGTTTTGACTCCCCACACTGGAAACATTTGGCAATGTTTGGAGATGGTTTTTGTTCTACAACTGAGGAGTACTTCTGACATCTTGTAGACAGACGAATGTTGCTAAACCTGATGCAATGGTCGGGCTGACCTCCCATAACAAAGAATTATAATCTAACTTCTATATTCAATAGAGCTGTTATGGACTGGATGTTTTGAGTCCTCTTGAAATTTGTATGTAAAAACTCACTGTCTCTTGGCTTTCCAGGTGATGGTATTCAGAAGTGGGGTCTTCAGGAGATAATCAGGATTGAATGAGGTCATGGCAGCAGAGCCTTTATGAGTGGGAATCCGTGTCCTTATAAGAGTCATGAGAAGGGGCGCCTGGGTGGCTCAGTGGGTTAAGCCGCTGCCTTCAGCTCAGGTCATGATCTCAGTGTCCTGGGATTGAGCCCCGCATCGGGCTCTCTGCTCAGCGGGGAGCCTGCTTCCCCCTCTCTCTGTCTGCCTCTCTACCTACTTGTGATCTCTCTGTCAAATAAATAAATGAAAATCTTTAAACAAAAAAAAAAGAGCCATAAGAAAACTTGCTGCTCTATGCTCTGCACCATATGAGGACACAACAAGACGTTCACGGTCTGCAGCTCAGAAGAGGAGTCTCAATGTGGTTTTAATTTGAATTTCCCTGATGGCTAGTGATGATCAACATTTTTTCATGTGTCTGATAGCCATTTGTCTGTCTTCATTGGAGAAGTGTCTGTTCATGTCATCTGCCCATTTTTTGACATTATCTGTTTTGTGTGTGCTGAGTTTAAGTTCTTTATAGATCTTGGATATCAACCTTTTGTCTGTACTGTCATTTGTGAATATATTCTCCAATTCTGTGGGTTGCCTCTTTGTTTTCTTGACTGTTTCTTTTGCTGTGCAGAAGCTTTTGATCTTTATGAAGTCCCAAAAGTTCATTTTCACTTTTGTTTCCTTTGCCTTTGGAGACATATCTTGAAAGAAGTTGCTGTGGCTGATATCGAAGAGGTTACTGCCTACATTCTCCTCTAGGATTCCGATGGATTTCTGTCTCACATTGAGGTCTTTTATCCATTTACATTGAGATACCACCTTACAGCAATTAGAATGGCCAAAATTAGCAAGACAGGAAACAATGTGTGTTGGAGAGGATGTGGAGAAAGGGGAACCCTCTTACACTGTTGGTGGGAATGCAAGTTGATGCAGCCACTTTGGAGAATAGTGTGTATATTCCTCAAGAAATTAAAAATAGAGCTTCCCTATGACCCTGAAATTGCACTACTGGGTATTTACCCCAAAGATACAGATGTAGTGAAAAGAAGGGCCATCTGTACCCCAATGTTTATAGCAGCAATGCCCACGGTCGCCAAACTGTGGAAAGAACCAAGATGCCCTTCAATGGATGAATGGATAAGGAAGATGTGGTCCATGTACACGATGGAGTATTATGCCTCCATCAGAAAGGATGAATACCCAACTTTTGTAGCAACATGGACAGGACTGGAAGAGATTATGCTGAGTGAAATAAGTTAAGCAGAGAGAGTCAATTATCATATGGTTTCACTTATTTGTGGAGCATAACAAAGAACATGGAGGACATGGGGAGATGGAGAGAAGGGAGTTGAGGGAAATTGGAAGGGGAGATGAATCATAAGAGACTATGGACTCTGAAAAACAATCTGAGGGTTTTAAAGGGGTGGGGGTTGGGAGGTCAGGGGAGCCAGGTGGTGGGTAATATGGAGGGCATGTATTGCATGGAGCACTGGGTGTGGTGCATAAACAATGAACTCTGTTACACTGAAAAGAAATGGGGACACCTGGGTGGATCAGTGAGTTGGGCCTCTGCCTTCTGCTCCGGTTGTGATCCCAGGGTCCTCAGATCGAGCCCCGCATCGGGCTCTCTGTTCTGCTGGGAGCCTGCTTCCTCCTCTCTCTCTCCCTCTTTGCCTAGTTGTGATCTCCATCTGTCAGATGAATAAATAAAATCTTAAAAAAAAAAAAGAAGAAGAAGAAGAGGGGTCTCACCAGAACTCACCATGCTCACACCCTGATATTGTACTTCTGGTTTCTAGGAGTAGGAGAAATTTGTTGTTTATAAGCCCGCCAGGCTCTGATATGTTGTTATAGCAGCCAAAACAGACTAATACAAGAGCTAAGGTTGAGAAATCCTTACTGAGGGGGCGCCTGGGTGGCTCGTGGGTTAAAGCCTCTGCCTTCGGCTCAGGTCACGGTCTCGGGGTCCTGGGATTGAGCCCCACATTGGGCTCTCTGCTCCACAGGGAGCCTGCTTCCTCCTCTCTCTCTCTGCCTGCCTCTCTGCCTACTTGTGATCTCTGTCTGTCAAATAAATAAATAAAATATTAAAAAAAAAAAAGAAAGAAAGAAATCCTTACTGAGAGGTACACTTTTAAGTATTTTGATATTTTGTTTCCTTGTAACACAAAGTACAATTTTTAACTACTTAGCAATTTATCCAATGGGGGGGATCTGAAATTAAAATAATTGGTATAGTTAAAAATGTTAGCCACAGAAACTAGGCAAGAAAAATGAAAGGCATCCAAGTTGGAAAGTAGAAGTGTCACTATTTTCAGAGGACATGATATATATATATAAAGCTCTAAAAATTCCAAGCAAAAAAAAAAAACAACAACAAACAAAAAACAAAAACACAAATAAAATTAAAAAATATTAGAATTCGGGGTGCCTGGGTGGCTCAATGGGTTAAAGCCTCTGCCTTTGGCTCAGATCATGATCCCAGGGTCCTGGGATCAAGCCCCACATCGGGCTCTGCCCAGCAGGGAGCCTGCTTCCTTTCCTCTCTCTCTGCCTGCGTCTCAGCCTACTTGTGATATCTGTCAAATAAATAAATAAAATCTTTAAAAAAAAAATAAAAAAATTAGAATTCAATACATTCATAGGATACAAAAAAAATCCCTTAAGATATGTTTCTTTTTTTTTTGTTTCTTTTCTATATATCAACAATTTTTTTCCTTCTTTTATTTATTTTTTCAGCGTAACAGTATTCATTGTTTTTGCACAACACCCAGTGCTCCATGCAATACGTGCCTTCCATATTACCCACCACCTGGTTCCCCCAACCTCCCACCCCCTCCCCTTCAAAACCCTCAGGTTGTCTTTCAGAGTCCATAGTCTCTTATGGTTCACCTCCCCTTCCAATTTCCCTCAACTTCCTTCTCCTCTCCATCTCCCAATGTCCTCCATGTCATTTGTTATGCTCCACAAATAAGTGAAACCATACTTGACTCTCTCTGCTTGACTTATTTCACTCAGCATAATCACTTCCAGTCCCATCCATGTTGCTACAAAAGTTCGGTATTCATCCTATATATCAACAATTATTAAAAAAAAGAAAAAAATCCCATTTATAATTACAGAATTATATGATACCCAGGAATGAATTTAACCAAGGAAGTGAAAGACTTGTACATGAAAACTCTAAGACTTTGATGAAAGTCAGGAAGACACAGATTGAAAAGAGATTTCATAATCAAGGATTGGTTATTGTTAAAAATGTTCATACAACCCAAAGCAAACTAAAGTTTCAATACAATCCCTATCAAGATTCTTATATTTTTCATGGAAACAGAGTAAATATTCAAAAAAAATTAAATAGAAACACACACCCACACACACACACACCACATAGCAAAAACAAACAATCTTTTTTTATTTTTATTTTTATTTATTTATTTGATAGACAGAGATTGCAACTAGTCAGAGAGGCAGGCAGGGAGAGAGAGGAAGAAGTAGGCTCCCTGCTGAGCAGAGAGCCCGATGTGGGGTTTGATCCCAGGACCTCGGGATCATGACCTGAACTGAAGGCAGAGGCTTTAACCCACTGAGCTAACCCAGGTGTCCCAGCAAAAACAACTTAAAGCTAGAGGCATCATGCTTTCTGATTTCAAACTATAGTACAAAGTTAGGATCCCGGATCATCAAGAAAGTCTTGGCTCTTTTATCATAAACTAATCAATCATATGTATAGGTTGGTTTCTGGGTTCTTGATTCTCTTCCATTCATCTATGTGTCTTTCTATGTCAATACCAAAAGGAAGCCATCAAAAAATAAAAGAAAAGCAACCTGTCAAATAGGAGAAAATATTTTCATCTTCTTTCTGATAAGGGGTTGATAGCCAAATCTATAAAGGACTCATACAACTTAAAAGGAAAAAACAAAAACAAAAACAAAATCCAAAATAAACAAAATAAAAAACCCTAAACAAAAAACAAAAACAATCTAATTTAAAAACAGGCAGAGAATCTGAATAGACTTTCTGAAGTGGACATACAGATGAGCGACATATGCATGAGGAAGTACTCAACATCATTAATCATCAGGTAAATGGAAATCAAAACTACAATGTTTTACCTCATGCTTCTTATAATGGCTATTATCAAAAAGACAAAAAAAACAAAACAAAACAAGTATCAGTGATGTGGAAAAAAGGAAACCTTGTGACCATTGGTGTCACAAATTGGTCTACTAAGGAAAATGATATAGACTTTCCCCAGAAAATTAAGAGTGAAACTATTATATGATTTAGCAATTCTATTTCTAGGTATTTACCTGAAGAAAACAAAAACACTAACCCAAAAAGATATCTGCACTCCCATGTTCATTGCAGCATTATTTACAATAGCCAAGACATGGAAGCAACTTAAGTGTCCAATGATGGGTGAGTGAATAAACATGTGATATAAATATGCACTAATACATTATATATATAATGTATTATTCATAAAAAAGGAAATTTTGCCATTTCCAACAATACAGATGGACCTTGAGAGTATTATACTAAGTGAAATAAGTCAGACAAAGACCAGATTATCTTATGTATATGGGAATCTACCAAAACCAAAGTAAAGCATACCAAGCATACACACTTCAAAGGACATTAGGCCTCCACAGATCCCACAGTGATGAAGTATTGGTAACCCTTGATGAAATTAAAAAGTTTTAGTAAATACCTAAGCCAACCATAGAAATTTCTCTGCCTGGGCCAAAAACACAGCTCACAATTTCTCCAGGCTGGTGTTTACTCAAGATTAGTAGGCATACTCAGGACTCCCTTTTGTATTATAATTTACCTAGTTAAAGTACTTACTCTCTATCTCAGAAAGCACCATACAATTTCCTCCATCTATGCTTATGGTTTCCTCAGTTTTTTCCTCCTCTATGGGATGTTTTCTCACCTTTACAGTCATTTGAATTTCAAGTTTAAATGGCACATCTATCCTGCCAACTTCCAATTCTCTTAAAGTGGATTTGACTTTGAACTTCACTAACTTCTTATATGGAGGTTTTCTTATTTCCTAAGTATATTGCTCAGGATAAATTACATCCAACTAAGAATAGGTATTTATACATCATAACTTCCATGCCATGGATAAATTAAAAGATTATACATTACACAATTTTCACACCTCACTAATAAAAAAGTGTTGAATGAACATTTAATTCATGGTATTTTTAAATCACATACTTGTTATGTTTTAGGAAGCACAGAATTTATCAACTGTTTCAGTCATGGACAGAAGTTGCTCATATACCCTTTTAAGAAAGAAACTCCCACCAAAAAAAAAAAAAGTATCCCTATCTGACTGCTTCCTATTTTAAATGTTATCAAAAACTCCCTTAGCTTTTGAAGTGAAGCTAGGAACATTCTGGAATGGCAGAGGGTGGTAGTGGTACAAAGGTGTAGGGAAATGCCTCCTTCAGAGTTATGAATAAGGTTTTTGTAAAGTTCAGGAAGAACAACACATAGAAGGATAATGGAATTGGCTGATATTTACAAAGTTACATGGACATCTACAGAAGAAGGTTGATGAACTGGGTGTAGCTACGGGTACAAGTTAGAGAGCTGTCACTGTAGCTTACAAAGAGGCCCTTAGCTCTGGCAGGATGAGGTTGAATAGCCTGAGGAACCGATTCAGGATATTTTTAAGATCCTTGAGCTACAGGCCTTTGAATGCTTAGCTTAGGCACATCTGCTAGGCTATGTTTAGGGGCTTATTTAAGCTTAGAATGGGAACCTCTGTTGTGGAGGTTCCCACTGGAATCCTCTGAACCTTCAGTCTCGAGAGGGAGCTCACAGTTTCATATAAAGTACTAACAGTTCCCCAGTGTGAGAATATGCTGACATGGACTCTTCCCAGGAAAGCAGTGGGTGCTCCTCCAGAAGCTGTCCTCCCCTCCTCTTCTGGCTGCCAAATGGAGGTAGATTAAATTCCTAAATAACTTAGATAGATGCCATAAAATCAAATTGGGTAGATCAAGCAACAGTTCATAGAAGGTACAACTGTATGAACACATATCTTTGATTCCCATGCCACACCCGTTTTTGCCTCCCTCCCTCACTTTGTATCTAGGGGTATGTGGAAGGGCTATAGATCAAAAATCCAGGTTTGGTTTATGGATATATTAGCACAGTATATAAAACAACTACCCTGCCCCCCCCCAAAAAAAAATGGAGACTACATTACAGTCACACTCAGTGGTAGCTGTGAGGGACAGTAGATCAGTGAAAAATCTTTCCAATGGACAGATCTTCTATTGTTACAACTGCTTATTTACTTTATGGAAAAAGATATGGTCAGGGATGAGAATTTATGTGGAATTGCAGGCAGTGAATGACCCAAAAGTTAAAGGAGTGGGATAGCATATAAAAAGAGGTTTAGGGGAAAGGCACATATATGGGCATATCCAAAGGGGCATCAACAGAAAATTTTAATGTCAGGTATAAATGCCCACTAGAGAGCACTCACCAGCCATAAAGACAGAAATTACTCAACCAATTGATAAACACCCTTTCTCATGGGCTGTATCAGACCTGGCTTGACAGGTACAGGAATGGAGGATTACAGATGGGAACTACATATGAACCCAACAGTGTGAACTCTCACAATCTATCTTTTGCCTTCTCAGAAGGTTCAATCTTCCAGAAAATGAGACCAGTTTTGAAGCACCAGTATGGCATTTTCACTTGGGAAGACAAATCATCAATTTGGTGGCAAGTTGACTCTATTAGGTTCCTCCATTCTGGAAATGGTAACAAGTCATTTCCACAAGAACTGACACTTACTCTAAGTATGGTTGCTTCCACCCCTGCCAAGTTTTGTACACACAGAGCACCACAAATACCATCATCTAGAGAGTTACAAAATGCCTTATACAGAGAGACATGAGGTTTCACACAATATAGATTCTAGCTAAAGGTTACATTCCCACTGACAAAGGAGCAGGACAATCCAACCGGCACATACACTCAGTAGAAAATAATTACTATGGTTATTTCCTAAGAAAGGAGGCTCAATAAAATTCACATTACCATTACACACATCTTAAGTTTTCCCAGTGGACCCATGAAAATTCAGAATTACAGTAAAAGTGGTCTCTATGTAATTGTAGAACTTTATGTTCTAGATATAAGGTTAAAAATAGAATCTAATAGTACAATCACATGTTTTCAAAACACAGATTAGGACTTAAACTTCATTAAGCATCATGTAAAAACATTTCAGACATATATTTAAAGCTGTATTACAGAAATGCAACTTGCCACTTGAATCATTGACTCCATTTTCAATTTAGGGGAAAAAAAAAAGCCAGAACAAAATAGACTATCCTCAGATTAACAAGTTCATTTTCATTCTCAATTCTCACAGCTAGAACTAGTGTAAATAAGAGTGTGCCATAGGAAATAGGAAGATAGACAAATATAGCCATATAGTGAACTAGAAATTGCATAATTTCAGGTATAAGCATGGCTTGAGGAACTTTAGAGAAACCATTTACCCCAAATTTCTCACACAACATGCCAAAATGCTACCTTAAATTCCACCCTCTGTTTTCTTGGTGCAATCCTCCTTATATGCATACTCTAAGTAAAAAGTTCTTAGAGATGAATTAGGGGTAAAAGTTCTAATTCCAGAAACAAAAGCAGATGCTTTGTTCAGTCAGCTGCTCGGGACTCTCTGTACATAAGTTCCTTCCATAAACCTATGTCTCAATTGCTATCTCTCAGTCTTTTCTTTGGCCTCACCAGACCATTTACCCATTCTAGGCTTAGAGTCTCCTGGGATGCAGCTGCATGGTATTTGACTTAAGATTCTCCAGTTTATATACCATCTGAGACTCTGAATTCAAATAAAAATGGCACATGGTACCACATTAGCTAGGTAATACATTTCTAATACATTCATGTTATGTATAGTTAACTTTAGGTGATTTGGGGTATATTCAACCAAGATGTGAGATATAAATATATTAGTAATGAGGTACAAGTCCCTGGTAAGAGAGCCTCGGAAAGTAGAGATAATTTGAGATTGGGTATTTTGCTTAATTTAGGCTGAACACAGTACATGTTCAGTTTTAGTATTAGAATCTAATAGTAAAAAATGCATTAATGAAAGAGCTAACTAAATTAATATAGAGAATTTACTGGAATGAGGTGTTTATTAAAGCCTGTGGGGTTTTGCTTAGCTACTCTCTAAAATAAGAAGAACAGGAGAAATGTAATAACTGCAAGGTGGATTGACTGCCACCAATAACATAGAAAACACAGAGAAAGAAAGTATCACGCTTAAATCCTCATATTATTCATCAACCCAGGAAGTATCTGTGACCCTGCTAAAGAATATCTTATGTAGCTACAGGGTGAAGAAACAAATGAAAAATTTGATCCTACAATTAGCTCACTGACTGCTCCATTTCATTCAGTTGAAGACACTAGTAGCTATTAAAATAATATAGCATCATTTTATAGAACACTATAAAAATGAAATACAAATTACTGACCTCAGCTCCTTTGGGAAACTGGAAGCAAGCCTCCAAGTCTCAGTCAGGGAGAAGAAAGATTCCCTAGTCAGAATTCTCTTTGGGAACAGCAGTTATCCCAGCAGGGAGAGCCAGGAAATGCACCAGACCCTAAAAGACCTCTCCATACCCACCAAATAGAAACCCCTATAAAATGCTTCTCAGGCTGGCTACTTATAGACCAAGTGCACGTGTTCCCGATGTTCACTCCCACACCCAATAGGTTTTCAGCTGGTTCTGGTCAACTTTACCAGGAGCAGCTGAACCAAAAGGAGGCCCTGCTGTTCAAAAGGTTAAATACACATGCAGCAGAAAAAAAAGATATTCTGTCAAACAAGAAAGTGAGAGAACATAATTCATATGTGGAAGGCTGCTGAAGCTGGCACTGATTCTAATGGAGCAGGATATCATCAACATCTCATAGTTCTTCAAGCTCAGCGGGAACTTCAAAGGCATGCTAAGGCAAAAGCCTTCTTCCCAAACATGGGGAATCGCTGGTATTAGGGAAGCACCTGGGCATCCCCAAGCACGTGGGCCCATAATCAATGGCTGATATTGCTTGGAGAATGTGCAATCCCTGTAGACTCACAAGGCCTCCACTGCACCTTCATCAATGATTTCTACACTTACTTGTACGGTGGCACCAACTAGTGTCAGAAACCCTTCTCCTTCAAGTGGTGAAACATGGTACCCGAGACCCCATTCTTCATGGTAACTTCTGCCTCAGGAACCTCCTGGCCAGAGGCTCTGGGCCCCTTTAGTGTGGCACAGCAATGTCTCCTGGGGACATCTTGGCTTCCTGGGGATGGTCACTCTTTGCCTGAAGTGGCTTCTTTCCTTCTCCTGTGTCTTGGCAGCTGGGGCCCTCCCCGGGACTCCTGAGATGGGCCTGGCATTGCAAAATCGGTTCTGCTATGAGAAGCTGAAAAAAGTTTCATAATTAAAAAGAAAAGCAATCTAAGACTTAAGGTCTAGTATAAATTATTGTTTTATACTTATCAGAGAACCATAGGTTTATTTAGACAAAATTTTACCCTGTATTAATCACTCTCATAATCCACAATGGAAACAGTAAAGAAATAAACTAGTTAAGGTATTACTAAAGTATCTCTAAATTCAATGCTTTAATTTTGAATTGTTTTCAACTTGGAGTCATTGATATATTGGATTTCTATGTAATATTTTCTGTGTCTCCAAGACTGTTGATGGCGCAGAGGGATTTCTTTTTAAAAAGTGTTCGGTAAGTGCTATCGTGAGTGCTGTGAAGTGTGTAAACCTGGCGATTCACAGACCTGTACCCCTGGGGATAAAAATACATTATATGTTTATTAAAAAAAAAAAAATTTGGAAGGGGAGGCAAACCATAAGAGACTATGGACTCTGAAAAACAACCTGAGGGTTTTGAAGGGTCAGGGATGGGAGGTTGGGGGAACAGGTGATGGGTAATGGGGAGGGCACGTTTTGCATGGAGCACTGGGTGTTGTGCAAAAAGAATGAATACTGTTACGCTGAAAAAAATAAATAAAATGGAAAAAAAAAGTGTTCTATTATAGTTCTGGGGTATTCTTCCAAACTTCTAATGCTCTTTTTCAAGTTTTGATGTTAATTTGTTCTAAATTTATTAAACTCTTATTCATTTGCTCAATTGAATCACATGGAAGTTAAACAGCTCTGCCCAAACTGCAAATTTTCTGACAAACTTAGTGTCAACAATTGAACAATGGTCTGGCCTGTCACATGAATCTATCTTACTAACTTCTTGGTTCTTTAAAATTTAATTCCTCTCTTATAAAGCAGTTGGCAATTTCTACTGCCTCCAGGTGCGTTATATTTACTGTAATTCGTTACCCCGTTGCATAAATTTGGTGCCAAAAGTTAACAGCTTCTTTTACTAGTGTGATGTTTTATTTCTGAATTAGTAGCCTGGGTAAAACAGATTGCTCTCCTCAATATTATGGGTGTGCCTCATCCAATCTGTTGAAGGCCTGAATAGAACAAAAAACAGAGTAAAGGAGAATTCACTCTTTCTGTCCGAACGTCTTAAAGCTGAGAAATCTGTGTTCTTCCTTTAGACTCAGACTTTGACTGGAGCTATACCATGGACTTGGCTGAGATTTCAGATCTTGGTACTTTTAACCAACTGGCATGAAACAGTTCCTTGTAATGAATACCATATATAGTATATATACTATACAATAAATATATACAACACATAACAAATAATATAAAATATACATTAACTTAATTTTATATATATAATTAAGTTTATATATATATGTGTGTGTGTAAATATGTGTGTGTGTACATATATGTATATATATTCTATTTCTCTGGAGAACCCAGAATAATATAATGAGGACCTTGTTAGAATGCAGCTTCTTCTGATTTATTAAACTTGGGGCTGGAATGATGAGAGCTAGGATTCTGACTTTGCTACAGATCCTAGATGACATAAATACTTGAGTAACTAGTTGCAGAGATGTCAAGTATTTGGTTTTTGCTCTATAACAGAAACGGAATTGTAGCAGTAATGCCCCCATTAGTATAAAATATATACTTCCTGTGAACACAGTAAACTTCAGTTTTAAAAACAAATTGAAATAACCTGTAGCCCATGATTTTGTTATTTGTTTCAAGAAAGGTAAGTCTGAGTAATATATGGTATTGTTGAATTGCTATATTTAGATACCTGAAACTAATATAACACTGTATGCTAATTACACTGGATTAAAATAAAGGAAAGGGGGGGAAAAGAAATACGTTTGTAAACCTATAAATGACTTTGCACCTTGCTTCAGGAAATTCCTGAAACCCAATATGAAATGGCATACAAAACCTCACAAACATTGCCTAATTCCCATCAGTTTTCTGCAATGAAAGACCCACCTTAAACCAATTGAGCCTAGACTCCCCAAAATGCTAACATATATCTGACTTCTGACTCCCTAAGACAGTTCAAAGGCTCTGCAAAGGTGGTATTTTCCCTTCCTGCAGTGAGGTCAAATAAACTCAGATTTGCTTTTTAACAGTCTGATAATAATTCATAGAGGGTTTTTTTGTTTTGTTTTGTTTTTTCCCTTTTAATCATGGATTAATCTTTTTGAATTCGTTTCGAGTAGCAGTTAAACACAAAATGTTCTATTCCAACAATGCAGATAACTCAATTTAATGGTAATATCAAAAGCAGTGATTATCTTTACACAAGTGCAGGTAATAGCTACTAAATCTGGATGGCCACCTGACCAACAGTGAATGTAACACCAGTTTTTGAAAGGTGCGTCTGAAAATCAGTGATGTTAAAAAATGCATTTAGAATCTCTGAAATATTGTTTTTCAAAATCTATTATTAGATGTCATATGCACCTAAGCACTTTTCATAGTAAAGAATGGAAACCTGAGAATAGGAATAAACTATTTATGAGAATCCCAAAGACTCAGAGCAGAACTGGCTACATAATTTGTTAGGGCCCAGGGCAAAATGAAAATATGGGGCCCTTTGTCAAAAATTAAGGTTTCAAGATGAATTAAACCAATTATGGGACCCTTCTAAGTGTGGTAATCTATGCAACTGCATAGGTCAATGCCCAGGAATGTGGCCCTGACTCACCACATCTGATACATGGAAACTTCAGAGTCGCCATTGCTGTAGCATAGCTGTGTGGTTAAGAGCACAAATCTCAGCTCTGCCATTAACATTTTCATGTTATTGAACAAGTTAAGTAACTATTCTGAACTTAATTTCCCCATCTATAAATGAAGATAAAAATACCACCTACGAAATAGGGTTGTTGAGAGATTTAATTCAGTTTAAAATATACAAAGCATGGAGGATATTGGGAGATGGAGAGGAGAAGGAAGCTGAGGGAAATTGGAAGGCGAGGCGAACCATAAGAGACTATGGACTCTGAAAAACAACCTGAGGGTTTTGAAGGGGCGGGGGTTGGAGGTTGGGGGAACCAGGTGGTGGGTAATAGGGAGGGCACGTATTGCATGGAGCACTAGGTGTTGTGCAAAAACAATGAATACTGTTACGCTGAAAAAATAAATTTAAATACTGAAAAAAATAAAAAAAAATTAAAAAATTTAAAAAAAAATAAATGAAAAAAAAGAAAAAGAAAAACCAGATCGCAAAAAAAAAAAAAATATATATATATATATATATATATACAAAGCACTGAAAAGAGATAAACTGATGACCTGGGAGGCTTACCCTCACACAAACACCACACACTCACCTTTTGATCATTTAGGAAAAGGCTAGCTCAACAGGGACTCCGAGGGACAGCATAAACATTTATATGCAAACTCCCTAGTTGAGGTCCTCAGGTCACTGAAGATTATTTCCTGTGCCAACTGTTTCCATTATTATATAGTAGGCTGCATGTTTTTTTAACTTCTTTGCCATGATTAGTTTTCTTCTGAAGTTCCTCCCATGGTCTAGCAAGATGGCCCCAGGCCAAAATACACCTCTGTACAAATGGTGAAAGGTTGAAGGGATGATCACTCTGCCGGGTATATACGGCTATCCTGCCTGTTGCCATTGGTGACAATGTGAGTTTCCTTGTCCAGCAAGTAATCAAGACACTACAAGCCTGACATAGATGCTATGTATGTTTCCTGTTAGCCATTACCTGATAAGACTGTATCTACCCTGCCTTAATGACATGGGGATTTCCCTGAAAAATAATTTCTTATTCTTTCTTGTATTAGTTTCATGTGGTTGCTTTAACACATAACCACAAATTTCGTGACTTGAAACAACATAAGTTTATTCTTTTTAGTTCTAGTGGCCAGAAATCTGAAATCAAGTTGTCAGTAGGGCCACATTCCCTCAAGGGCTCTGAGGAAGAATCTGTTCCTTGCTTCTTTCTAGCTTCTGGTGGCAGCCAGTGATCCTTGGCATCCCTTGGCTTTCAGCTACGTATCTCCAATCTCTGCCTCCATCTTCACATCACCTTCTATTCTGTGGATGTCCTCTCCTCTATGTATCTGTCCCTAAACTTCCTCCTCCTCTCTTACAAGGATACATGTGATTACATTTAGGGTTCACCTGTATAATCCAAGGAAAGCTGCTCCTCTCAAGACCCTTAATTTACCCATATATGTAAATATATATAAATATGCATACATATATAAACATATACATATACGTATATTTATATATACATACATATATATAAATATGTAAAAAATACATATATTTTTGGTATATGTGTGTGTCTGTGTCTGTGTCTGTGTGTATATATATATATATATACTATTGCCTCATACCATGAAAAGAAATAATGAAATAATGAAATAATGAAATAATGAATATTGCCTTCTATGGCGATATAGATATCTATATATCTATATATCTATATATCTATATCTATATATCTATATATCTATATAGATATATCTATATAGATATATAGATATATAGATATATAGATATCTATATCGCCATAGAAGGCAATATTCACTATTTTTTATAGATTTTTATATAGATATATATATCTATATCGCCATAGAAGGCAATATTCACTTTTTTTTTTTTTTCATGGTATGAGACAATAGTCACAGGCTCTGGGGATTAGAACCTGGAGACATCTTCTGGAGGGCCATCAGTTAGCCTACTTCATTCCTCATCTACCAACATCTTTAGTATCTACCTAAAGGAGCATTTTTCAACCTGTTTGTACATTGAACATTGAAATCACCTAGGAAGTTTTAAAAAATCCTGATTTTTTTAAGATCAAGATTTTTAACGATTTTTTCCAGAGTTCCTCCCCAAGAATATCAATACAATTAGTTTGGGAAATGGTCTGGGCATCAGGAAAATTTAAATCCTCCCAGCTGATTTTGAAACATAGCCAAGTTTGAGAAATCTTGAATTAGCTTCAAATTCTCTAGTGATTGTCAATTTAAAGACAACTTTAAAAAGAGGCATTAAACCAAAAGATTTTCAGTGTTTTATTTTAGCAATTTACATTGTAAAAAGTCTGGGGAGTGTATGGGGAACCTGGGTGGCTCAGTGAGTTAAGCCTCTGCCTTCTGCTCAGGGGCTGATCCCAGGGTCCTGGGATGGAGCCCTACATTGGGCTTTCTGCTCAGCAGGGAGCCTGCTTCCCCCGCCCCTCTCTCTGCCTACTTGTGATCTCTGTCTGTCAAATAAATAAATAAAATCTTAAAAAAAAATCTGATGAGTGTAGATGGGGGAATTCTGATTACATAACAGATATCCTTATGAGACTCTCCTATAAGAATTTCTGATGTATGAACTTTGTTTCTTCCCCTTGGCCTTTACTCAGTGTGACCAAGGTAACTACACCTAGGGAAAGAGAAATGCCAAGATATTTTAAGGAATTTTAAACATATACTGTGAAGCAACACTGTAGATATTGTGACATTATTATGTCAAACAGCTGTATCATTTTAGACATCAACAGAAATGTAAGCTATATATTATTTCTCAATGGATTTTTCAATTAATTATTATTACTATTATGAATATTATTATCAATATGTGTGAATGATATTAGAAAATGTATAATCAATTCACATTTTCTTTTTGAGATATGGGATATTTTATATTCATTCGTGTTTTCTCTTGGAATTACTTCTCATGCCTTGTCCTATTTTTTTATTGAGTTTATATTTTTGATTTTGCTTAGAAGATCTGTATATATTCTAGATATTAACATATTTTCAATTATATTTATGCTAATTATTTCTTCTAATTTAGAATTTTTTTTTTTTGTATTTGAAGGTCTTTTTTTTTTCCATTTTATTTATTTTTTCAGCGTAACAGTATTCATTCTTTTTGCACAACACCCAGTGCTCCATGCAAAACGTGCCCTCCCCATTACCCACCACCTGTTCCCCCAAACTCCCACCCCTGACCCTTCAAAACCCTCAGGTTGCCCCAATCTCCCACCCCTGACCCTTCAAAACCCTCAGGTTGTTTTTCAGAGTCCATAGTCTCTTATGGTTCGCCTCCCCTCCCCAATGTCCATAGCCCCCTCCCCCTCTCCCAATCCCACCTCCCCCCAGCAACCCCCAGTTTGTTTTGTGAGATTAAGAGTCATTTATGGTTTGTCTCCCTCCCAATCCTTTTTTTTTTAAAGCAGCTTCAGGTTCACAACAAAATTGAATAGAAAATACATGGAGCTTTCGTATCCCCTTTGCCCCTTATATAGCCTCTCTCACTAGCAATCCTACACCAGGGTGGTACATTTGTACCATCCAAAGCTCATAGTTTACATTAAAGTTCATTCTTGGCGCTGCATTTTCTAAGGGTTTTGACAAACTTATAATGTACACATAGCCACCATTATAGTATCATATGGAATAGTTTCACTGCTCTAAAAATCTGTGACTTGCTGATTCACGCTTCCCTCTCCCTACTAATATCTACCCTAGTGTAGGTTATTTTATTTATTTATTTTTAAAATTATTTATTTATTTTTGTTTATTGATGGAAAAGAGGAGAGGCAAATACTAGAAAAATATATGTAAAAGAGTAATTGCTATTTGATGTGTTCCTTGGGATAAAATGTAGTGGGTGAGTGGATTGGGAATGTTATGGGAAGAGGGCATATTGAATTTCCAAATGAGGTAGTCAGGAGAGACTTGAAAAAGAGCAAGTTAGTCAGTCCTGTGGGTATGTGAGGAAGATCATTTCAGCTGAGAGACTACTGACAGGTTCTACCGGCATTTATGCAGTAATGGCAAGGAGGCCAGTAGAACTGAAGCAGGATGAGGAATTAGCAAGGGGCCAGATTATTTAGGCCATTGTACTCAGCTACTCACTGAGATTTGCCAAGAATTTCATTTCCTCTGAGTGAAATAACAAAACTTTGAAGAGTTTGAGAAGAGTGACATGATTTGTTTTGTGATTCAAAAGGATCACTCCAGGGGCGCCTGGGTGGCTCAGTGGGTTAAAGCTTCTGCCTTTGGCTCAAGTCATGATCTCAGGGTCCTGGAATCAAGCCCCACATCTGGACTCTCTGCTCAGCAGGGAGCTTGCTTCCGCCTCTCTCTCTGCCTGCTTGTCTGCCTACTTGTGATCTCCTTCTGTCAAATAAATAAATAAAATCTTAAAAAAAAAAAGGATCACTCCAGATGTACCATTGGGGATAGACAGCAGAGTATCAAGTGTAAAAACAAAAAGACCATTTAAGAGAGTTACTGTAATCTAGGCAAGAAATCACAGCATACTGGGTTTGGGATACAATGGAGATAGGGAAATGTGGCTGGATTCTGCATACATTCTGAAGTAAGAGACAACAGGATTTCCTGAAGATTAGATGTGGAGTGAGAGAAAAAGAGAATTAAATCAAGGATAATCCTATCCATCTGAATTTAACTTGGAAAGATTGATGCAAAAAAATGTGGGGTTCTTTAATGCTCATTTCATCATGAGGAACACCCAGTGCCCAGTACCAGCTATACCAGGAGGACCAGCAATAGTGGAGACAGCATCCAGATCCGACAGAGGGGAGGCGGATAATGCAAATCATGGTTCTCAGTCTTCAGAAGCTATGATGATGGCATCCTAACCTGACATTTATTTTAGTATGCATTGTATGTATTTCAGGCTGCCCAGCCACTTTTTGCTCCTGCCCATTTCCCAGCATTATTTGAGCTATAGTATATGTTTTAAATAAAATTCATTGCTGCAGAGTAAACTGGATTTGGTTTCTGTTATTTTCAAATAAGAAACTTTGGTTACACAGAGTCTTCTGAGTCTCTGAGCATAAGGACAAGGACTATGTCTCATTCTTGGATGCAGTGCCCAGTTATAGTCATGCTTCAGATATGTATTTTGATAAATAAGGGGATAACTTATTATTAAGGGGGCAAAATAATGAATATATTCAATTATTTGATTAAAAATATCTAAGATTGTGGGGTGCCTGGGTGGCTCAATCAACTATCTGTCTGACTGGCTCAGATCATGATCTCAGGGTCCTGGAATTGAGTCCCGCATCTGCTCCCTGCTCAATGAGGAGTCTGCTTATCCTGCTCCCTCTCCTTCTGCCCCTCCCCTTGCTCAAGCTCTCTTGGTCTCTCTCAGAATAAATAAGATAAAATGATAAGACAAGAGGAAGAGAAAACAAGATTAAGATTAAGATAAGATTAAGATAAATCTAAGGTTGCATTATTTTCCTAAATACCTAGGACTTTGTATCCTGGAACTTCTTGCCTATTGAAAAATTATATATTAGCTCAAAATGGGGTTTATTTGGAAGATAAAAAGGCAGTACACATTCAAAAAAAAGTCACCTGTTTATTTTTAATCTGTATTCTATGTGTATTCTTGATTTTCATACCTCATCAATTAGAGGAACAATCTTCAAATTGTAGTTTGCTTTCAGGAAGTTTTCACTTTTTGTCTTTTCTCCCAAATTTATAAGCCACAACATCTAGGAAAATTAATTTTATAATTACTTCCTTTTTAAAAAATAAATAGACACATATATATGATATATTTAATGCCATTTGGTAACCATGGGAGAGTGTACATTTTGTCAAGGCAAGCATATAAATTTACAAGCATGAGTACCAGTGTGATAACATAATGAAAAATCATACTTATAAAAACTTGAGATACATTTTGAAGAATGTGAAACATTTTTAAACCAAAATATCTCACTTAATAGACTAACTGGAGAATATGAATTTGGGTTAGATATCTCATTAAATTCATAAAAGTTATACTCCATAATTAATAATTATATGGCCAATAAGAATATTTAACTTTTATGTGGTCCATTTGAGTTATTCCTTTAATATTACATATTTTCAAGAAAACTCTAGAATTATTACCTTTATGTTGAAATTATTTATATAATATACAAATGCTACATAGTTTTAATAAAGAAAGAGAAAAATAGTGATATTGTATAAGTTACATAGTAAATACCAGGAGATGAAAATTGCATAAAAATATATTCTGCTACAGAGAGTAAAAGTAAATATGCAAGTAGTAAAATATATAGAAGACATATCATAACAGGTGGGATAAAAAAAGTTTTAATTCATGCTCTCTTTCAGATGATGGATGATGGATGAACAGAGAGAGAGAGAAAGAGGGATCACTTGTTACATATAGATCTATAAGTAGACCTTGAAGACATGAGCTTACTGTCCTCACAGTCTATACTTTTTCGTATAGCTCCCTTTGTAGAAGATAACTGGAACCAGTGACCACTTCCTTCTAAAGACATTTTTTTTTAATGTATTTCTTCCATGATACTAAACTTCTGAAAGTGGAAGTAACTATTTCCTTAAAAAGAAAATAGTAACAGATGTGCCTGGGTGGCTCAGTGGGTTAAGCCTCTGCCTTTGGCTCAGGTCATGATCTCAGGGTCCTGGAATCAAGCACTGTATCCGGTTCTCTGCTCAGCAGGGAGCCTGCTTCCCCCCCCTCTCTGCCTGTCTCTCTGACTACTTGTGATCTCTGTCTGTCAAATAAATAAACAAAATCTTTTTTAAAAAAGTAATAATTTTCCCTATATAATACAGTGAAATAATATGTGTATAGTTTCCAAATCCTCAGGCTTAGAACATTTCTAAACTGTAGGGGAGTGAGACACTAAGAGACAAATTTTGAGTAAGAAAAAATAACAATTTTTGAGAAAAAAAAGTATAGAAGATTATTACAATAGCGGTAATGTTTTTAAAAGGTCAGCTTTTTATTACTTTCAGTTTTTAACAAAATACACTAGACAAAAGAGAGTTTAAGAAGCAACAGAGAATTGGCTTGTATTAGACACAACTATGAGGTAAATAAAAATAACTTCATTGAATTTGAACTCCTTAATAAGAGACAGTTGATCTTTACATTAAAAAAAATTCAATTTTTGTGAGACAGTTGATCCTTACATTTTGTATGTTTTTTGTATTTTTGTTTTGTTTGTTTTGTGTCATTTTTTTTTCAGTGTTCCAAGATTCATTGTTTATGCACCACACCCAGTGCTCCATATAATACATGCCCTCCTTAATACCCACCACCAAGGATCTTTACATTTTTTTTTAAATAAACTTTATTTTTTTGAAACAGTTTTAGATTTACAATTGAGGAAATACTATAATATTCCCATGTATCTTCTCATTGAGTTGCCTTTGTTATTAACATTTTAAAATATAACGGTACAGTTTTATAATTAATGAACTTATATTGATATATTATTATTATCTAAAGTCATAGCTTATCCAGATTCTTTAGCTTTTACTTGGTGTCTTTTTCTGTTCCAGGATCCCATCTATGATACCTTACTAATTCAATTTTTTATGTGTCCTTAGGCTTCTCTTAATGGTGATAATTTCTCAGAACTTCCTTGTTTTTTGATGAACTTAAGGGTTTTGAGGAGTCCTGGTCATGTATTTTGTAGGTTGCATCTTTGTGGAAATTTGTTTGATATTTTTTCTCATAACTACACCAGGATTATGGGTTTGGGGAGGAAGGTCACAGAGGTAAAGTACTATTTTTTTTCACGTTTGATCAAGGCCCCTAATAACATGATTTATCACTCTTTATGTTGACTTTAACCATCTGGCTGAGAAACATTTATAGCAAACTT
This sequence comes from Meles meles, assembly GCF_922984935.1. Classification (NCBI taxonomy): domain Eukaryota; kingdom Metazoa; phylum Chordata; class Mammalia; order Carnivora; family Mustelidae; genus Meles; species Meles meles. The sequence continues at coordinate 74,741,326 of NC_060069.1, forward strand.
AATGGAATAATGCAAACTTACTGTATAAAAAAAAACTTACTTTATAAAAAAACTAACTTTATAAAAAATATTCATTATTTATTTATTCCAAGTTTTGATTTAAATTCCAATTAGTTAACATACAGCATAATATTAGTTTCAGGAGTAGAATTTAGTGATTCATCACTTACATATAATACCCAGTGCTCGTAACAAGTGCCCTCCTTAATATCCATGACCCATTTGGCTGATCCCTTTGCATCCCTTCCCTCCAGCAACCCTCAGTTTGTTCTCCATAGTTATGATTCTGTTTTATAGTTTGCCTCTCTTTTTTCCCATATGTTCATCTGTTTAGTTTCTTAAATTCCATGTATGTGTGAAATCATATGGTATTTATCTTTCTCTGACTGGCATCTTTCACTTAGCATAATACACTCTAGCTCTATCTATGTCACTGCAAGTGGCAAGATTTCATTCTCTTTGATAGCTGAGTAATATCCCATTATATATATTATATACATGTGTGTATGTATATAATGTGTATATATATACATACATCTATCCACACACACACATATATACATAGCACTTCTTCTTTATCCATTCATCAGTCGATGGACACTTAGGCTCTTTCCATAATTTGGCTATTGTTGATAATGCTGTTATAAACATCAGAGTGTATGTATCCCTTTGAATCAATATTTTCGTATCTTTTGGGTAAATACCTAGTAGTACAATTTCTGGGTCATAGGGTGGTTCAATTTTTAACTTTTTGAGGAACCTCCATACTGTTTTCCAGAGTAGTTGTACCAGTTTGCATTCCCACCAACAGTGTAAGAGGGTTCCCCTTTTTCCACATCCTTGTCAACATATGTTGCTTCCTGTGTTGTTAATTTTAGCCATTTTAACAAGAGTGAGGTGATATCTCATTGTGTTTTGATTCTTATTTCCCTAATGATCACCGATGTTGAGTATCTTTTCATGTGTCTGTTAGCTAGGTGTATGTATTCTTTGGAAAAATGTCTATTCATGTCCTCTGCCCATTTCTTAATCAGATCACTTGTTTTTTGGTTGTTGAGTTTAAGTTCTTTTTTTTTATTATTATTATTTATTTATTTATTTTTTAATTAATTTATTTTTTTCAGCATAACGGTATTCATTGTTTTTGCACAACACCCAGTGCTCCATGCAAAACGTGCCCTCCCTATTACCCACCACCTGTTCCCCCAACCTCCCACCCCTGACCCTTCAAAACTCTCAGGTTGTTTTTCAGAGTCTATAGTCTCTTATGGTTTGCCTCCCCTTCCAATTTTTTTTTTTAAAACATATAATGTATTTTTATCCCCAGGGGTACAGGTCTGTGAATCGCCAGGTTTACACACTCCACAGCACTCACGATAGCACATACCCTCCCCAATGTCCATAACTCCCTCCCCTTCTCCCAACCCCACCTCCTCCCAGCAACCCCCAGTTTGTTTTGTAAGATTAAGAGTCATTTATGGTTTGTCTGTGGATACTAAATCTTTATCACGTATGTCATTTGAAAATATCTTCTCCCATTTAGTAGGTTGCCTTTAATTTTGTTGATTATTTCCATTGCTGTGCAGAAGCTTTTTTATCTTGATGAAGTCTAGATAGTTCATTTTTGCTTTTGTTTCCCTTGCCTCAGGAGAAAATACTCTTTTTCTCTCCTACAGTATCTTCTTTGGGCTATGCATGTATAGCCCACATTTAAAGAATGGAGAGTTATGCTCCTGCTCCTTAAGGACAGATTATCTCCACAAAATATTTGGGAGTCTTCTGCAAGATAGAAGGCATGGTCTCACTATTATTTTTTATTTCTCTATGATATTATTTTATCATAATTTGGATTAAATTTATCATAATTTGGATTAAAAATATTACTTAATTTTACTGATAAAATAAACTTGTTTTTAGTATCAAAGTTTTGGAAAAACTTTCTTACATGTTCAGATGCTCTGGGCTCATCTTGTATATTTTCTGTACAATTCTGATGTTAGATAGATCTCCAAGCATCCCTGATTCCTGTTTTGTTTTTTTTTTCCTTTTTCACCTTTTAATGGTAGGTGGTGTTGGAAATCAAGATCTAAGTGCCAGGTGTGTTCATCATTACTGGGATATTGTTGTTTCTAGAACCTCTCAGTGAACAAAACAAGAAATATATGTAGGCATAAAATGCCTGTTAATACACATTTTTATAAATATTTCTATGTGTAAACATTCAAACCTATATTAAGCTTAACATGAGTTTATTTTTATGCTTTCAACCCTAATTTATTACCACAGGGATCATCTTTTCTCAACTGTAAATTTCCACTTTAACTATAAAATCCTGACTGCCACTTCACACCATACAAGTAAATTGTTTGACTCCAATATACATGTATTGCAGTATCATAATCTCAATCTCTAGCCCCTTAGGAAATAAAATTATCAGTGAAAGTACAGTGTTTATGTGCATTTCCTATTGCCTTGAGTCTTAAACACTCCACCCATTCCCAAAGTTACTCAGATCAGCACCTTTATCTCCCATCTCCTTCACTGAAATTGCTTCATACATTTGTGATACATTTATATTCTCTTGTTATAGCCTCCATTCCTTTGTAGCACCTCCAAACCTCCTAAAGAATTTTTTAATTTGCATGTATTAAAGTTCATTTCTTGTGCTCTAAATTTCTATGAGTTTTAAAAACTACTGTAATGTCATGTATGCATCATTAGAGTACTGTACATAATAATTTTACTGCCATAACAATCCCCCACACTTTTCCTAGTCAATCATTCATCCTAAACCCTGGGCAAGTACCACTTTCAACTGTTTATAGTTTTGTCTTTTCCAGAAAGACACTTAAAGACTGAGCCACCCAGGCACCCCTAAATTTCCAGTTTAAAATTAAATTAAATTAGGGCGCCTGGGTGGCTCAGTGGGTTAAGCAAATGCCTTCAGCTCAGGTCATGATCCCAGGGTCCTGGGATCTAGCCCCACATCTGGTTCCCTAATCAGCAGGGAGCCTGCTTATTCCTCACTCTCTGCACCTTCCCCTGCTTGTGTTCTCTCTCACTCACTCTCTTTCTTTCTCTCAAATAAATAAATAAAGTCTTTAAAAAAATTAAATTAAAAAGTCATTAAGATGAAAATGTACTGTAAAGGGAATATAGTCAATCAGTGAATTGTAATAACATTGCTGGTGACCAATGGTAACTATATTTATCATAGTGAGTACTCAATAATGTATAGAAGTGTGTACACATGAAATTAATATAACATTGCATGTTAATTATACTTCAATAAAAATTAATCAAATACAATGTAACATTTTTACCTTCATTTATTTGTTTAAATTGATTTTACTTTGTAAAATATAGATCTGATTTTATGACCTTTATCATTTCCTTCTTTCTGAAGAACTTCTTTTGCCATTTTTCATAAGACAAATCTGATGAGATTCAATTTTTTCAAATTTTGTTTGTCTAAGAAGCTCTTTGTTTTTCCTTTGTTTCTTAAAGAATAATTTTGCAGTATATACAATTCTAGACTGGTGCTTTACTTTTTCACACTTTAAATATTTCGTTGAACTCTTTTCTTGTATGCATGGTTTCTAAAGAGAACTCTCATTTAATTCTTATCCTTGCTCCTTTATAGACAAGGTGTTTTGTTTTTCTGTTTTTGTTTTTGTTTTTGTTTTTCTGTTTGTCTTTGGTTTTTTGTAGTTTGAAAACAGTATGCCTAGATGCAGATTTTTGGTACTTATACCTGCATGGTTCTTATTGAGCCTCCTGTATCTATAGTTTGGTGTCTGTCACTAATTTTGGAAAATTTAGCCAAAGGAAATTCTTAGCTTAGTTCAAATATTTATCTTCTCTATCGTCAATTTCTTCTCTTTTTGATAATTCCAGTATATACAAGTTACAACTTTCACATTTGTCCTACATTATTTAATTTTTTAAAATTATTTTTTCTGGGGCACCTGGGTGGCTCAATGGGTTAAGCCTCTGCCTTCGGTTTAGGTCACGATCTCCCGGTCCTGGGATCAAGCCCCGCATCAGGCTCTCTGCTCAGCAGGAAGCCTGCTTCCTGCTCTCCCTATGTCTGCCTCTCTGCCTACTTGTGATCTCTCTCTCTGTCAAATAAATAAATTAAATCTTTAAAAATAAATAAATAAATAAAATTCTTTTTTCTTTGTATTTAGTTTGGGGAAATTTCTGTTCACTGATTTTCTCCTTTTTTCTTTTCTTTTCTTTTTTTCTCCCCCCTCAACTGTGTTTAGATTACTGATAAGGTAACAAGGAATTCTTCTTCTCTGTCACTGCATTTTTAAAAATTTTTTATCAGTTCATTTTGATTCCTTCTAGAGTTTCCATCTCTCTATTTATATGATACCTGTGTTCTTGTTTGTTCACCTTCCATTAAAGTCATTAACATATCAACACATAGTTATTTTAAAATCTCTCTCTGATCATTCCAAAATTTGCCCCATATCTGAATCTAGTTCTGATGCTTGCCTTGTATCTTCATTGTGTGCTATTTTCTGACTTTTATCATGACATATAATGTTTTGTTGAAACCTGGATATGATATATCAGATAATAGGAATTGAGGCAAATATGCTTTCGTGTGAAGTTTATGTTAATCTGGTCATAAGTTGGGCTGTGTTTAGTGTTTGCTATAATGGTAAGTGTCAGAGACTTCAAATTTCTCTAGTGTCTTTATTTGTACCACCTTTGTTGTTTCTGTTTCTCCCCAGTAAATTCTTTTTAAGTATAGTCTGTGCCTTGCATTATTTCCAGTTATAATTCTGTTATTATTTTGGAGTCCTGTTAAGTAGTCATAAGGAGTTGGAAAGGTAAGTATACTACAATTTTTCTTCTAGGTAATTCTTTTTTTTTTTTTTTAAGATTTTATTTATTTATTTGACAGACAGAGATCACAAGTAGGCAGAGAGGCAGGCAGAGAGAGAAGGAAACAGGCTCCCTGCTGAGCAGAGAGCCGGATGTGGGGATCCATCCCAGGACTCTGGGATCATGACCTGAGCCGAAGGCAGAGGCTTTAACCACTGAGCCACCCAGGCGCCCTCTTCTAAGTAATTCTTAATCTTTAAGTGGACTTGTGTTCCTTGATGGTGACTTTCGTTAAGTGTTTCTAACCTTTTGTTTTCTTTTGTTTTTTCCTTCCACTTAGTATAAGATTGGAAGGCTAGTGTGTGCTTGTGTTTGATAATTGCATTTCTGTCTCCATGAGATAAGGTACTGGTAAATTTTTTCACTGGAGAGTAAGTTTTTTTAATGAAGTACATGTTAGGTATATTTCATAATGGTTACTTTTCTCCTTGGCAAAGATAGGAGTTAAGTTTTCTTAAGTCCCTTAATGTAAGAAACTTACAGGTTCTTGGAGATAAATCCCCCAAAAATGTGAGTTTCCACCAAGACTGCATCCTACCAGGAGTTTCTTACTTGCAAAATTGTCCAAGTATGGCTTCCATCCATTGATCAAAATTACCATTTAAATGTTTTTACCAACTTATGGTTATGGTAATGGTTATGGTTATGGTTATGGCTATCTTCTGCTCTAAGTTAGCTGTGTTTCTCTTAAGTTGCCCATTTCTCCAGATTTTGAAGTAGTGGTTACATTGTAACCTCAATTTTCTGATGAGTCTAAGAAAAACTGTTTTTCAGTTTGTTTAACTCTTATTTTGTGCTGATGGGACTTCTAAACTATCATACATGTCATGGCTGAATGATACATTTTGATCTCATGAAAATTTAGGCAGTACTTACCACACAAAAAATAGTCAGTACTGGTATCTGGAACATATGGATAGTTGCCTGACCTATGGAGAAGTTGGATTAGCAGTAGAAAATAGTGTTTGGCATCAATAACCAGTTTATTTTTAAGATACCTCATTCATAGTAAGGCAATAATCCCAATGGTTTCACATAATTAATAATTAAAATCATTTTTGTTTCTTAGAATAAATTTTAAAGTTTAATGCCACATTATTTCCATCCTAACCTAAAAATTTCTATTTTCTATTCTAGTCATTTAAAATAAATTTAAATAGGTTTGAATAATTTCCTCTGATTCTTTTAATGCAAGAAAATTTTATATAACTACAAGTGATGCTTGAAAGCTCACAGATTAGTCTCTTATGTTAATATGTTATTATACCTATCAAGATTGTGATATTAACTATATAAACTTATGGAAAATGTTTTTTAAGATGGAGACAACTTTGTGTATCTGTTAAGAATTATGTGAAGATGATATAAAAATATATCAGAAAATGCATATAAGCTCATCATACAAGACTGAAAATTATGTTACTTTGAATTATAGTTTGAAAATGATTTACTTAAAGCATGTTTTATATGTGATACATATAAATAATCTTGTCTTTCCACAATCACAAAATTATTGTATATTTCCCCAACAACAAAACTTGCATATTTTAAAATAGATTTAAGATATGATGATACTAAAACATTATAAATTAAAACCAAAATAAACGTTTTCTTAGTTATGGCATGAAATAATCATGATTTCATAAACAAAACATACCAGTCCATTCATAATTCCTTTAAAACTAAGGCATACTGGGGTATATATCAAGGTTAATTCTAGTGATTAATATTTGCTTTTTAGTGTTCACTTGATTTTCATTGGGATGATAGAGAATTTTCACACTTATTTAAATGCCCAGTGGACTGAAAACAGTTGAGAATCACAATTTAGAGAAGGAAAATAATACATTAAAATTTAATAAACTAAGACTGACAGTAACTAAAAAAAACAGAAAAGGAAGATTGATTCAGTCACATAAAGATTAAATGTATATAAGGAAACAATAAATATATTTACACACAAAAGAGAGAATATTTTCAAGTCATAAAATACAGTGTCAATGTAATTAACATGCACTGAGCACTCACAGAACAAGAAAAAAAGATGAATACCTCAAGGAACAAGTGAACAAGAGCCATAAAAAAAGAAAATATGTAAAAGAAGTAATGACAGTAAACAAATGTAAAAGTTTACAATGGCTTGTTTAGACAATGAGAGATATAAAAACTGAAAAAAAAAAATGATAGTGTGTTTTTCTCCTCTTCATTGGAATGCTTAACAAAACTTTCAATACCAAGCCTGAATGAGCACGTGGAGAAATAAGTATTTTCATGCACAGATGGATATAAGTAAGTCATTATAAACTTCTAGAGGGTAGTGTAGCTGTAAATTTGAACACTTATAATATGTATATTGGTTGACCTACATGTCATACTTCTAGCAATGATCCTACAGTGTTAATAAAATAATTTCACAAGGGACATGCCAAGATTGTACCACTACAACATCTATTATAGTAACAAAAATGATAAAACAAAACACTGAATATTCTAGGCATCCACTAATAAAGACATGCAGAAATAAAATAACATATATCCATACTATGTGTTACTAAAAATTCATGAAAACTGGAACTATGCCTTCTTAAATCAATTTATTAACTAATGTATTTATTTTGAGATTTGGGAAAGTAATTTAAAAGGTTTAAATATTGCAAACATATGTGTATATGTATGTTTTAATTTGCTCTAATTGTTATGGCTCTTTGAGCTGAAAACAATGGAGAATCCAACTAAAACTAAATTATGTCACAATGTAATGTATTTTATCATATATAATGTAATCTGAAAGTTTCTGTTTGGTTTGATCCAGCAGTTCGATAATATTTTCATGAGCCCAGATTTTTCCAGTGATTTTCTTTTCCCCTTTATTTTGTCAATTCGTTCTAGAACTTTTTTTTTTTTTAATTTTGGTTTCAGGATGACTGGCAATTATATCAGTGCTACATTCATTTTTCTCATGTCTATCAATAGTGGGTTACAGGGGTTCTTAAAACTATAACTTCCTTAGAATTCAAAGCAGATTTTTAGAAACATATATATTGTATATGTCTATTGTATATGTCCTTCCTGCACTATTCCCAGGAAACAGAAATGGATCACTTTTATAACATTCATACCCCAAATTGGACTTGAGTGTGGTATCAATCTCTTATGGAACATGACTCCATGAGAAAAGGGTGGATTCATCCCCCTAAAAGGGCACTGTGCAACTAGAAACTGATGCTGGGTTAGTAGTAATCAATATTACATATTATATGTATAATGTGACAATTTGATGCTTATATATGTTACAAAATTATTTCCATCATAATATTAGTCAATACATTCATTATTTTATATTACTACTATTTCTGTGTGTGTGATGAACACATTTAAGCTCTACTCTCTTAACAACTTTCAAGTATATAATACAGTATTGTTAATTATAGTCACCATGTTGTACATTATATCTCCAAAACTTGTTCTTATTATAACTGGAAATTTGTATTTTTTTAAAGATTATTTATTTATTTATTTATTTGACAGAGAGAAATCACAAGAGAGGCAGGCAGAGAGAGAGGAAGGGAAGCAGGCTCTCCGCTGAGCAGAGAGCCCGATGTGGGACTCAATCCCAGGACCCTGAGATCATGACCCGATCTGAAGGCAGCGGCTTAACCCACTGAGCCACCCAGGCGCCCTGGAAATTTGTATTTTTTTAACCAACATCTTCCCATTTCCTTCACTCCCAGACCTTGGCAAACCATTAATCTATTCTGTTTCTGTGAGATTAACTTCTTTAGATCTCTTATGTAAGTGACATCATCTAGCATTTTTTTTCTGACTTATTTCCCTTAGCATTATGCCCTCAAAGTTCATCCAAGTTGTCACAATCTTTCTTTTTTTATAGCTGGATAATATCCCACTGTATATAAGTGCCACATTTTCTTTATCCACTTACTCATCAGTCGACACTTAGGCTTTTTCTTTATCTTGGTTATTGTGAATAATGCTAGAATGAACATGAGGATGCAGATATCTCTTGATTTAATTTGAAAATATTAATTTTATTGGCAAAATATTTTGCACAAATGGAATTAAGCTTGATTATTTTAGTAACCTATTCTGATCTCCTTCATATGTTTGGGAAATTAGGCACCTCATAAATTTAGTGCTATGTAAAATTTGCCTTCAACTATAGAAGCAAATAAAAACCAGATACTTATTTTTTAGGCCTCTCTTTGTTTAGCAAGTCAAACTCATATTCATAGGCTTTGAATTGAAATACTTTGATGAGATGTAATATGGAGGACAGTGAATCAACTATGGATCAGCAGCAAAGGTGAGGTCTCATTTCCAAAACTAGCAACTGTAGTAGAACCTGTGGAGCTTCCATTGTCTAGCGCTGGCCCTGTCTGTGGTTAAGTCAGATATACAGGTGCTCAGTAACAGTGAAAACCCAATGTTTCTGAAACTTAATATTTACTTTATCTGTGATTTTTAAGGCCTCCATTGTCTCTCTCTGTTTTCCAAGACTTGTTCTTCAGTTTTTCTTATATTACTGTGAGTATATAAACTGATTTTGCACTTTAATCTGTTTTAACCAGTGTCTGTTTGCAATCAAGAACTGACAGGGAACACATGGAATAAAATGGAGAAGAGATTTTCTTCAGAGGAATATATTTAGACTTTATAGATAAGAGATTTGTAAGCATATGAGCTGGCTTCTGCATAACACTGTTCATAATTGCAAAGAAGTACTTTATGTTACCCATAGAATTTAGTAAAAATTCAAAGCCAAAACCAAAAACAACAGCAACAACAACAAAAAATACCCAGAGTATCATATATTAGTTTTGTTTCAGAAAATTTCTCGGGCATTTTGGTTATTTATAGAGAATATACTCTGGCATTATCATTCTGAGGAATGATACCATTGAATAAGGTAGTTCATATGACAATCATCTCATACATAAGAAAGGACTGCAGAAACCCCAAACCATTACAGCAGTCTGGTTACAATGAATGTAACCTTATGATAATGGGTACAATATAATTAAACAATAATGCCTTTGGTCACAACTACCTAGTGATTCTCCACAGGAGATTTTAAGGAGCCTACACTTCTCAGCATCAAGAGGCTTTTTGTATATTTTGAAACTCAAAAAGAAGGCTCCACTGAACAGTGAGATTTAAAATTCTCCATCTATAGCTACAATATCTGAAGAAAATTAGTTATGATGAAAATATATAGACACCAAAGAAAATCACACCTGATAAACACAGACTGCATAGGCTTGAGAGAGAGATAGTGACCAATATCGTAACAAAAGTGTAAGTGACATTTGTTTAAATTATCAAATAGAAAGCAAATTCTACTATTATAAATCTAAAGACATACCTTTTACAGGTTTGCTTTGAAGAAGTGCTATCAGGGGAAAAAATTGGAACTTAATAAGAAGAACTTAAAAAGGAGCAAGAATTAGATACTCTAGCAGAAATATAACACACAATATGGTAGCACTTACTATATGCCAGACACTCTGAAGTGTTTTATGTTTATTGCTTTATTTAATCCTAACAAAATCCCACGAAATGTACAGTTATTATTTTTATTTCCAGATATAGATACTAAGGCATAGAGTTATTGATTAGTTTGTCCAAGAACATACAACTAGTAAAGGAGGGCTGGGGGTATAAGTTGACCTCTAAATCTAGAGTGTACATTTAACCACTATGTGTAGGACCATAGACCGACATGAAAAATCTAGAAAATTAGGGTACAGGATGAAGACAGAGATAGAAAACCATTTTTCAATTTCAATTTAATAAGGCATGAGTCAAAATACATATATTTTTGGCCAAAATTCCATGAGAAACAGTATTAATAGCCCTAAAAATGAGTTTTAACACATCACAGAATTTTTTTTTAAGTATATAATGCAGCTAGCTGGTAAAACTGGTCAGCGCTAGGGTTTTTTGTTGAGCATGGTTTCACACAGTATAGGAAAAACATCGCCATTACAATACACAAGCAGTAACACAAATATGAAATACATATATACACAGTAATTAAAGAATCACTACTTGGTGGAATAATGTCATAAAACTATGACATAAATGAAATGCCTGGGTGGACCAGTAGGTTAAGCATCTGACTCTTTTTTTGGTTTAGGTCATGATCTCACGGTCGTGAGATTGAGCTCCACATCAGGTTCCACGTTCATGCAGGAAGTCTGCTGTATATTAGCTTTTTTCCTGCCCCTTCCCCCTCTAAAATCAATCAATCAATCAATCAATCAATCTTTTTTTTTTAGAAGACTGACATAAATAAAGGTATGCCATGGAAACTTTTGTTCATTTATTCCCTAAATATTATTGGGGCAACCATTATGTCTCAAGTACTTGGGATCTCTCAGTGAACTAATAAAATAAAAAGTCCTATATTTGTAGACTCATGCTTTAATAGTTTAATAAGAGACAATAAAGAATGAGCAGTGCATGTATAGTATGTCACAAGGTGATTTTATGGGAAAAAAGGGTAGATAATGATAAGGGAAACTGGGTATTCCAGGGTTGAGATGATTGTTATATATATTTCTTAAAGATTTTATTTATTTATTTGACAGTCAAGTAGGCAGAGAGGCAGGCAGAGACAGAGAGAGGAGGAAGCAGGCTCCCCGCTGAGCAGAGAGCCAGATGCACGGCTCGATCCCAGGACCCTGGCTGGGATCCTGACCTGAGCCGAAGGCAGAGGCTTTAAGCCACTAAGCAAGCCAGGTGCCCCCGATTGTTATATTTTTTAAAAGCACTACTTGAGAAATCTTAAAGAAGATGATAGATTTAGCAATAAAAATATCTGGCAAAATTTTGTGGCTTTTACAACAATACAAAGACACTAGGGCAGGGAAGACTTATGCATTTAAGGAACAGCAAGACAGTGCAGCAAAGTAATTTGGGGAAAAGCACTGGAAATAAGCTCTGGAAAATAATGGAGGGCTGGGTCAAATGGTCTTATAGGCCATTTATGGACTTAATCTTTTACTCTTAACTGTGTGGGTGCCATTCCAAGATTTTGATCAGAAGAGGCATATGGAGAGAAAGAGTTAAGGTGGCAGAGGAATAGGAGGGTCCTAAGCTTGCCTTTTCCCTCCAACACAGCTAAATAAACATCAAAACATTCTGAACACCCAAGAAACCCATCAGAAGTCTTAGCAAACAAAGCTGCACCTTTACAAAAAAATAGAATGACCTGTGGTAGTTAGGAACTGTGGATAGCTGAATTGTGGGAGAAAAGAGCAGAGGGTGTGGTAAAGTGGGGAGAAGCCCTAAATAGGGATACAATAGTGAGAGAGAAGGAAAAAGAGTGAGGGGGGGGGGAAAGAGTGAAAACGTGCACAGGGGACTGCACAAGAAAACTGTTGCCCAAACTCACTGACTGGGGAAAAGGAGAGGGTTTCAATACCAACAGTTTTTTTGTTTGTTTGTTTGGTTTTTGTTTGTTTGTTTGTTTTGTTTTGTTTGTTTTTTTTATAAACAGCAGAGCTCAATCTGAAGTTTTGGAGGTCTGTGACATCACCAAGGTCACACCTGGGGAGTCGAAGGTAGAGAAGAAAGGTAGAGTCCTGGGAGCACACAGCGTGGACTGAGGATCTCTGGGCTGCACAGGGAGAAGCAATTCCGTTGCTTGGAGTAAATTTGGTAGAGGGGATATGGCTGCCATATGGACAAAAGACTGCTGGCATCATTGAGCTGCTCTGTTCACCAGGATAGGAATAAAGCCACTGACTAAGGATAGCAAACCCTGGTGCCAGTTTTTTATTGTGATTTAGCAACTCTGAACCACTCTGAACCACTGCAAGTTCAGGTGATTGTTTTCTGGGACAAACTAGCATGGGTCACAGCACAAGGAAACCATTTCCTAGAGAATCAGTGCAGGTCCATGCAGCTGTGAAATGTGGGACTTTGAAACACAACTTTACCTGAGGTAAAACATGGGAGAGCAGCATTGCTTGGCAGACAGACATCTCAGATACAGACAAGGTGAAGGCAGAGATCTGACAGAAACCAGGGACACAGGAGGGGTCATTATTTACATGCATGTGAGTGCATCCTGAAGAGTGGGGGGTATGAACTTCTTGATCTGGAGATGAGAGAGCAGGTGCAGCCATTTTCACCCCTCACACACAAGCATTAATTGACCCCATGAGCTAAACAGTGCCACCAAGTGTAGAATAAAGCCACTACACCAAGCTTGACACCCTGTACCCTTTAGGTGCATATTCACTGGGGCAAGTTCATGGGGGAATGAGCAGCTTCCCCAGAAGGCTAGCACAAATCCTTTCCATGCATGAAGTCTACATAGAGTGCTGCAAAGGTTTAACTCTAGGGGAAATAGGGTCCAACTTCATTTGGATTTTTTGTTTGTTTAATATTTTGTTTTTGTGTTTGTTTTGGATACAACAGAACAATTTTTATTTTTTTTTATTTATTATTAGTATTTTAATGGAATCCTGTTTATATTATATTTTATTTTTTTCAGTGTTCCAAAATTCATTGTTTATGCACCACTCCCAGTGCTCCATGCAATACTTGCCCTCCTTAATACCCATCACCAGGCTTGCCCAATCTCCCAACCCCTTCCCTCCAAGACCCTTGGTTTGTTTCTCAGAGTCCGCAGTCTCTCATGGTTTGTCTCCCACTCTGATTTCCCCCAACTCACTTCTCCTCTCCATCTCCCAATGTCCTCCGTGTTATTCCTTATGCTCCACAAGTAAGTGAAACCATATGATAATTGACTCTCTCTGCTTGACTTATTTCACTCAGCATAGTCTCCTCCAGTCCTGTCCACGTTGATATAAAAGTTGAATATTCATTGTTTCTGATGGAGGCATAATATTCCATTGTATATATCAACCATATCTTCTTCATCCATTCATCTGTTGAAGGGTGTCTTGGTTCTTTCCACAGTTTGGCGACTGTGGTCATTGCTGCTATGAACATTGGGGTACAGATGGCCCTTCCTTTCACTACATCTGTACCTTTAAGGTAAATACCCAGTAGTATAATTGCAGGGTCATAGGGTAGCTCTATTTTTAATTTCTTAAAGAATATCCATTCTGTTTTCCAAAGTGGCTGCCCCAACTTGCATTCCCACCAAGATTGTAAGAGGGTTCCCCTTTCTCTACATCCTCTCCAACACTTGTTGTTTATTGTCTTATTAATTTTGGCCATTGTAACAGGCGTAAGGTGGTATCTCAATGTGGTTTTGATTTGAATCTCCCTGGAGGTTAATGATGATGAATATTTTTTCATGTGTCTGATAGCCATTTCTATGCCTTTTTTGGAGAAGTGATTGTTCATGTCTTCTGCTGGTTTTACTGACTGTTTCCTTTGGTGTGCAGAAGCTTTTGAACTTGATGAAGTCCCAAGAGTTCATTTACGCTTTTGTTTCTTTTGCCTTTGGACACACGTCTTAAAAGAAGTTTCTGTGGCCAATGTCAAAGAGGTTACTGCCTATGTTCTCCTCTAGGATTTTGATAGATTCCTCCCTCACATTAAGGTCTTTTCTCCACTTCAAGTTTATCTTTGTGTATGGTGTAAGAGAATGGTCAAGTTTCATTCTTCTACACATAGCTGTCCAATTTTCCCAGCACTGTTTATTGAAGAGACTGTTTTTTTTTTTTTTTCCCCAATGTATATTTTTCCTGCTTTGTGGAAGATTATTTGACCATAGAGTTGGGGGTCCATATTTGGGCTTTCTACTCTGTTACACTGGTCTATATGTCTGTATTTGTGCCAGTACCATGTTGTCTTGGTGATCACAGCCTTGTTGTAAAGCTTGAAATCAGGCAACGTGATGCCCCCAGTTTTGTTTTTCTTTTTCAGCATTTCCTTAGCAATGTGGGTCTCTTCTGGTTCCATACAAATTTTAGGAGTGTTTGTTCCAGCTCTTTGAAAAATGCCAGTGGAATTTTTATCAGGATGGCATTGAAATTACAGATTGCTCTAACCAGTATAGACATTTTAACAATGTTTATTCTTCTGATCTATGAGCATGGAAAGCTCTTTCAATTTTTTGAATCTTCTTCAGTTTCTTTCATGAGTATTCTGTAGTTCCTCAAGTACAGATCCCTAACTCTTAGGTTCAGTTTATTCCCAGGTATTTTATGGTTCTTGGTGCCATAATACATGGAATCGATTCTCTAATTTCCCTTTCTATATTTTCATTGTTGGTGTATAAGAAAGCAACTGATATCTGTGCATTGATTTTTGTATCCTGCCATGTTACTGAATTACTGTATGATTTCTAGTATGATTTCTAGTAGTTTGGGGTGGAGTTTTTTGGGTTTTCCATATAAAGTATCATTTCATCTGCAAAGCGAGAGAGTTTGGCTCCTTCTTTGCCAATTTGAATATGTTTTATTTAATTTTGTTGTCTGATTGCTGTTGCTAGGACTTCTAGTACTATGTTGAACAATGTTGGATCCATTATTAAAGGAACAAAACTGAGACAAAGTGAAAGTTATGTGAAGCTTTAGTCTATGCCAAGCATTAGAAGTCAGACTGACTGGCCAGGGCCGCCTCCAAAGAGAGCGACCCCCACCCCTTGATCTTACAGGCTAGTTTTATAGGGCAAAACTGCAGACATCTACATATGTGGCTTTGGCTGATTGGATGTCTCCTACCTGTGTGTTTTAGTAACAGTTACCCGGAACCGATCCTAGTAACTGCTGAGTTGTTTATTAAACAACAAGATGGCCTTGTTTTAGGTATGTGTTTTAGCAACGGTTACTTGGAACAGGTATCAGTAACTGCTGAGGCATTGATTAAACAACAAAATGGCTACCTAGGCAACATGGAGTCACTATGGCTAAGTAGGCCCAGACTGACCCTGGGGGTTAACAGGTTTTAACGTGGAATAGGCCCCAAAAAACAACAGTGGTGAGAGTGGACATCCTTGTTGTGTTCCTGATCTCAGAGAGAAGACTGTCAGCTTTTCCCCATTGAGAATGATGTTTGCTGTGGGGTTTTCATAGATGGGTTTTATGAAGTTGAGGAATGTTCCCCCTATCCCTATACTTTGAATCATTTTAATCAGGAATGGATGATGTATCTTGTCAATTGCTTTTTCTGCATCAATTGAGATTCTGCATCAATTAATCTTTTATTGCTTTGTTCTATCACATTGATTGATTTGCGAATGTTGAACCACCCTTGTATCTCATGGATAAATCCCACCTGGTCATGGATGTACTGTTGGATCCTATTAGCTAGGATCTTGTTGAGAATCTTGGCATCCATATTCATCAGGGATATTTGTCTGAAATTCTCCTTTTTGGTGGAGTCTTTGCTTGGTTTGGGGATCAGGGTAATGTTGCCTTCATAAAAAGAGTCTGGAAGTTTTCCTTCTGTTTCTATTTTTTGAAAGAGCTTCAGAAGAATAGGTATTATTTCTTCTCTGTATGTTTGGTAGAATTCTCCAGGGGATCTGTCAGGTCCTGGGCTCTTGTTTATGGGGGGAGATTATTGATCACTGCTTCAATCTCGTCACTAGATATTGGCCTATTCAAGTTGTCAGTTTTTTCCTGATTCAATTTTGGAAGTTTATAGGTTTCTAGGAATGCATCCATTTCTTCTAGGTTTCTTAACTTATTGGCATATAACTGTTGATAATAATTTCTGATGATTGTTTCTATTTCCCCTGGTGTTAGTCATAATCTCTCATGTTTCATTCATGATTTTATTAATTTGGGTCCTCTCTCTTTTCTTTTGGATTAGTTTGGCCAGTCAATCTAATTAATTCTTTCAAAGAACAAGCTTCTAGTTTCATTGATGTGTTCTACTGTATCTCTAGTTTCTATCACATTGATTTTAGCTCTAATCTTGATTATTTCCCTTCTTGTGTGTGTGGGGTTAGCTTAATTTGTTGTTGATTTTCCAGTTCTTTAAGGTGTAAAGAGAGCTGGTGTATTCCAGATTTTTCCATTTTTTGAGGGAGACTTGGATGGCTATGTATTTCCCCCTTAGGACTTCCTTTGCCATATCCCATAGGTTTTGGACCAATATGTCATCATTCTCATTGATTTCCATGAACTGTTTAAGTTCTTCTTTGACTTCCTGGTTGATCCAAACATTCTTAAGCAGGGTGGTCTCTAGCTTCCAAATGTTTGAATTCCTTCCATAATTTTTCTTGTGGTTAAGTTCCAGTTTCAAAGCATTGTGATCTGGGAATATGCAGGAAATAATCTCAATCTTTTGGTTTTGGTTGAGCCCTGATTTGTGACCCAGTGTGTGGTCTATTCTGGAGAAAGTTCCATGTGCACTTGAGAAGAATGTGGATTCTGTTTTGTTTTTGTTTTTTTTGGGGGGTGGAATATTCTGTATCTATCTATGAGGTTCTCCTGGTCCAATGTGTCATTCAATGCTCTTGTTTCTTTATTAATTTTCTGCTTGGATGATCTGTCCATTACAGAGAGTGGCATGTTAAGATCTCCTACTATTCACACCAAGATCTCCTACTATTCACTCCTACTATTCACGACTCTTTATCTTGATTAACAGTTGGTTTATGTAGTTGGCTGCTCCCATACTGGGGACATAAATATTTACAATTGTTAGATCTTCTTGGTGGATAGACGCTTTAAGAATGATGTAGTGTCCTTCGTTGTCTCTGACTACAGTCTTGAGTTTAAAATCTAATGTATCTGATTTGAGAATTGCAACCCCAGCTTTCTATTGAGGCCCATTTGCATGAAAGATTCTTCTCCATCCCTTCATTTTCAGTCTGGATGTATCCTTAGGTTCCTAATGGGTCTCTTGTAGACAACATATGGACGGGTCCAGATGTTTTATCCAATCTGAAACCCTGTGTCATTTTATGTGAACATTTAGGCCATTCACGTTGAGAGTGATTATTGAAAGATACGTTTTTATTAACATCATGTTGCCTGTTAAGTCCTTGTTTCTATAGATTGTCTCTGTAAATTTCTGCTCTGTGTCACTCTTGGGTTCTTTCTTCTTTTATAGAACCTCCCTCCCACCCCTTAATATTTCTTGTAGTGTCAGCTTGGTGGTTACATCTCTTTTAAACCTTGCTGGTCTTGGAAGCTCTTTATCTCTCCATCCATTTTCAATGTCAGCCTTGTTGAATAGCGTATTCTTGGCTGCATGTTCTTCTCATTTAGTTCTCTGAATATGCCTTGCTAGCCCTTTCTGGCTTCCCAGATTTCTGTGGACAGTCTGATGTTATTCTGATGGACCTTCCTCTGTATGTAAGGAGTCTCTTCTCCCTAGTAGCCCTCAGAAGCTCTTGTCTAAAATTTTGATTCATCAGTCTCACAATCAAGTGCCAAGAGGTCTTTCCTGATTTGTTGATATTGGGAGGGTGGGTGTTCTTTCTGCTTCTAGGACATGAACACTGGTACCATTCCACAGATTGGGAAAATTTTACCCCAGAATTTGTTCAACTATATCTTCTAGTCCTCTTTCTTTCTCCACCCCCTCAGGGATCCCAATAATTCTGATGTGGAACAGTTCATGGTGTTCTTTATTCTCCTAATTCTGTTTTCATGGCTTCTAAGCTCTTTCTCCCATGCCTCCTCCTGATCCTTTTTCTCTATCAGTTGTCCTGTAGATCATCAATTCTATCTTCTGCCTCAGTTACCCTAGTTGTTAGATAATTTAGATTAGATTGGATCTAATTGATAGCATATTTAACTTCTTTCCAGGTGGCTTTCACTTCTGCCCTTAGAGATTCTATGTTGTCACTAATAGTTTTCTCTAACCTAGCCATTGCCTGGGTAATTGTTACCCTGAATTCCCTTTCTGACATACTTTTTATGTCCATATCCAATAGTTCTGAAGGAAAGGGCATAGTCTCTGAATTTTTCCTCTGTTTTATGTTCCTCCTCCTCATCATTTTGGTGAGAGGTGGTTGAGGGGATGTATAGCAGAATATACCAACCACGATCCAGGCAAGGTGGACCCTGGAATGCTTTGGAGCAATCAGAAGTCACCACCAAAAGGGAAAAAAAAAAAAAAAAGAAAAAGAAAAAGAAAAGAAAGAAAAAGAAAGAGAGAGAAAAAAAAGAGAAGACCCAGCCAGAATGAGCCCCCAAAATAAGATTTATAAGATATACAAACAGAAATGGACAAAAGACTAACTAAAGTAAATGACAAGAAAAAAAAAAGTACCCAGAGAAAATGAACGCCAAGGATAAGATTTATATAATACCAGAACAAAAACAAATACAAAGAAACACTGACAGAAGAAAAAGATGGGAGGGTGGATATATATCCTTGATGTGGGTGAGGAAGGTTATTTTGATTCTCCCTAGTTATATCTTGATATCTTTGTTAAAGACTCAACTTTCCAGAAATAAAGGGAGATTAAAACTGCTTTATATATGGGGGTAGTATTGATTAGGGAAAGAGGACTACCTTGAAGCTATATCTATATGTATATTAAAAAAATAGGGATGCCTGTGTGGCTCAGTGGGTTAAAACCTCTGCCTTCAGCTCAGGTCATGATCCCAGGGTCCTGGGATTGAGCCCCATATTGGGCTATCTGCTCAGCAGGGAGCCTGCTTCCTCCTCTCTACCTGCCTTCCTGCCTACTTGTGATCTCTGTCTGTCAAATAAATAAATAAAATCTTTTTTTAAAAAAAGGAAAACACAGTTATATGTATGAAAAGAGGGAGTTGGGGGAAATTGGAGGGGCAGATGAACCATGAGAGACTGTAGACTCTGAAAAACAATCTGAGGGTTTTGGAGGGGTGGGGAGTGGGTGGTTGGGTTACCCTGGTTGTAGGTATTATGGAGGTCACATATTGCATGGAGAACTGGGTGTGGTGCATAAACAATGAATTTTGGAACACTGAAAAGAAATTTTAAAAATAAATAATTAATTTTAAAAAGTTCGAGTTAAAAGGTTATTATGGAATATATTGTATTAAACCTCTAGTTGTGAAGGTAAGTATGTTAAAAAATTAAAAAGAACAGAAATAGTGAGAACAAATTAAAAATGAATGTTGTATCTATGAAATATACAGGTTTTAGGGCCGTACCTGGAGCCTGATATATTGTTTTTCCCTGATTTGGGGGTTTAATGGTTTTATGGGGACTGTGTAGTGGTTGTCCTCTCATTTTTTCGGCTGGCTTTCTGGGGGATGGTCCTGCTGCATTATTTCTCAGTTAGTCTTGCTTGGGTTGAGTTCTCCTGCCCCCTATCAAGGGGCTGGGCTCTGTGGAAACCAGTTTTTCAGGCTTTTGTTCTCTGGAGGTTTTTGTTCTTTGGTGGCTTTTTGTGGCTTTTCAGATTTTTAGTGGAAACCAATCTGCACCCAGACCTCTGCTTCAGAGAGAAGTCTCAGTCTGCTCCCCTCTGGATGGTCCAGAAAACCTGACTTCCCCTCTGCAAACTCTACTGAACTGTGCAACCTCCCACAGACAGTGCATATCCCCATCCATGGTCTCAGGGGTTGCCCAAACCTCCCAATTTTCTCTGCAACCCCCGCTCCCCCACCCATGCCACTAAAACTGGGAACAAGACTTCTTCCAGTGGCTGCCTTTGCCAGGACTCTTGTCTGGGGTCCAGATCTCACAGTTGGGAAGGTTACTACAGAGGGATGCTGACCAAAGATCATGCTGAGTTCCTTCAGGCCCTAGCTGGGGGTGTCCACAACCTTGGCAGGTCCTAGAGACCACTGAGGTCTCTAGGAGCTTTCTCAGGTGCGGGTGGGGAGTGAGTCAGACCCCAGTAACACAGAGCTCACAGAATACAAAAGGCTGTAGCTCTGGAGAGAGCCAACTGGTATACACATCAGACTCCCTCATGTAGGGGTAGGAGTGCCCACAGCCAGGCAGTGGTGCAAGCCACATAACCCCAGGGCCTCAGGCACCAGGAACTGGAGGCTCTGCTGCATGCTCTCTGGCATGGTTGGTCGCCGGTCTTGGCCATCCTCAGTCGGTGGGCTTAGGCCCATACCTATGACCGCCTGATTCTACTGGTTGCCCCTTAAGATCTTTTGCTCTTTTTGAGTGCTTTTAACCAGACTCCAAGTCAATGCTGGTCCTCAATCATAGGGCACTTTAATATTGGGGTATTACTTTCCAATGGGTAACTTCTGGTGACTCCCTCCCCCTTCTGTTTATCCTCTGATATCAGTCTAATTGTTCTCACTCTGCTAAGAGTGACCACCTCTCCGCTGGTGTCTTCTGCCCCTGTAGAGATCCAGAAGTGTACAATGCTACATCTCAGGCTGAGTTCATGGGTGTTCAGAGTGTTCTGGTTGATAATTAGGTCACTTTAGGGGACTGGTTGAAACAGGGTCCCCTACTTCTTTGCCATCTTGCCCCTACTATTATTACTATTTTTTTTAATTTTTAATTTCCCTGTCAAGCTTCTTGTAACAAGCAGACCAAAACACACCTAGGAACTAGCTTCCTGTACTTATTTTTTTTAACTTAAATTTTTATTTTATTTTAACTTGTTTTCCTTCTCTCTTTTTTTTTTCCTTCAAAATGATAAGGTGGAAGAATTCACCCCAAAAGTAAAAACAGTAAGAAATGACAGCCAGGGATTTAATCAATACAGATATAAGTAAGATGGCTGAATTAGAATTTAAAACAATTTTAAGGATACTAGCTGGGCTTGTTAAAGAAGAAGAAGAAGAAGAAGAAGAAGAAGAAGAAGAAGAAGAAGAAGAAGAAGAAGAAGAAGGTGAAGAAGAAAACTCCCTTACTGTAGAGATAAAAGAGCTAAAATCTAGTCAGGCCCAAATTTAAAATGTTGTCATGTAATCCTGAATGGATGCCATAACAACAAGGGCAAACAAAGTAGAAAAATGAATCAGTGATATAAAAGATAAAATAATGGAAAATAATGAAGCTGAAAAGAAGAGAGGATTAAAGATAGTGGATCAAGAAGTAGACCTAGGGAACTCAGAGACTTATTAAAATGGGATAACATTCAAATCATAGGAGTCCCAAAAGATGGAGAGACAGAAAGAGGGGCAGAAGGCTTATTAGAGTAAATTATAGCTGAACACATCCATAATTTGTGGAAGGACATTGACATCAAGATCCAAGAAGCACAGAGAACTTCCATTAAATTCAACAGAAACTAGCCATCACCAAAGCATATTATAGTTAAATTCACAAAATACACAGACAAGGAAATATTCCTAAATGCAGGAAGGGAAAAAAGTCCTTAACATACATAAGGGAAGAAAGATCAAGGGTTCACAGCAGTTCTGTCCACTGAAAGTTGGCAGGCCAGAAGAAAGTAGCAGGATATAGTCAAGGTACTGAATGGGAAAAATGTGCAGCCATAAATACTTTATCCAGTAAGGCTGTCATTTCGATAGAAAGAAAGAGAAATAGTTTCCCATACAAACAAAAACTAAAGGAGTTTGTGAACACTAAACCAGCACTACAAGAAATATTAAGGGGACTCTGAGTTTGGGTGGGAAAGGGAAGACCAAAAGCCACAAAGACCAGAAAGGAACACACATCATCAGCAGAAACACCAACTCTACAGGTAACACAATGGCAGTAAATTCATATCTTTCAATAATCACTCTGAATGTAAATGGACTAAGTGCTACAATCAGAAAACACAGAGTATCAGATTGAATTAAAAAAAAAAAAACAAGATCCATCTATATACTGCCTAGAAGAAACTAATTTAAGACCTAAAGACACCTGCAGATTGAAAGTGAGGGAATGGGGGGAGGAGTCAAGATGGCAGAGGAGTAGCAGGCTGAGATGATATCAGGTACCAGGAGATCAGTTAGATAATTTATCAAACCATTCCAAACACCTACAAATCCAACAGGAGGTTGAAGAGAAGAGCAGCAATTCTAGAAACAGAAAATCGACCACTTTCTGAAAGGTAGGACCTGCACAGAAATGAATCCAAAGCGAGGGGACGATAGACTATGGGGGGAGGGGCCGGCTCCTGGCAAATGCAGAGAGCACAAAATCTGAACTTTTAAAGGTCTGCTCCGCTAAGGGTCATCATTCCAGAGGCTAAGTGGGAGTGGAGCCTTCCCAGGGACAGCTTGGTCTCAGGTCCCACGGGGTCACCGAAGGATCATGGGTGTCTGAGTGTTGCAGAGTTTACTGTTATTAGAGCAGGAAGCCGTCTACAGAGATGGAGCTGAGGAAAGAGCTCTCAGCTCAGGGTTACTTTAAACTGTGATCTGCGGCAAAGTCAGGACACTACTCTTTGAGCAGGGACCCCACAAGTGGCAGATTTGGGGAGACCTCCCTGGAAGAGCAGCAGGGATCTACTGGGTTTGGAGACCCCAGGCGAGGCTGTGTGCCAGAGACAGGGACACATGGTTATAGGCCAGGTGAGCTTGGCACACAGCCAGAGGCCAGGGAGACAGAAGAGATTGAGCACTTTTCTCAAAGGGCACACTGAAGAGTGGGGCCCCAAGCTCTCTGCAACTCCAGGCCAGAGATTGGGAGGCCACCATTTTCATTCCCATCCTCCAGAACTCTACAGAAAGCATAAAATGTCCAGGGAACAAAAGCTCCTGAGAGCAAACTGGAGCAGATTACTTAGCCTAGCCCCTGGCAAGGACAGTGCAATTCTACCTCAGGCAAAGATACTTGAGAATCAATGCAACAGGCCCCTCCCCCAGGAGATCAGCAAGAAATCAGCCAAGGCCAAGCTCACTTACCAAGAAGAGCAGAATTCCAGAGGAGAAGAAAGCAAAGCATGGAATTCATGGCTTTCTCCCCATGATTCTTTAGTCTTGCAAAGTTAATATTTTTTAATTTTTTTCTCATTCTATTTTTTTAACTTTTACCCTTTCTTCTTTTAACATTTTATAACTAGTTTATCTTAACAATACCTATCATAAAAAACAACAACAACAATAACAACAACAAAACTTTTTGAACTTACAGTTCTTAGTGACGAAGAGAAAATCCTGAAAGCAGCCCAGGGCAAGAAGTCTGTAACATACAATGATAAAAATATTAGATTGGCAGAAGACTTATCCACAGAGACCTGGCAGGCCAGAAAGAACTGGCATGATGTATTCAGAGCACTAAATGAGAAAAACATGCAGCCAAGAATACTATATCCAGCTAGGCTATCAATGAAAATAGAAGGAGAGACAAAAAGCTTCCAGAACAAACAAAAACTAAAATAATTTGTAAACACCAGAGCAGCTCTACAGGAAATATTGAAAGGGGTCTTCTAAGCAATGAGAGAGCCTAAAAGTAATAGACCAGAAAGGACCAGAGACAATATACAGTAACAGTCACCTTACAGGCAATACAATGGCACTAAATTCATATCTCTAAATAGTTACCCTGAATGTAAATGGGCTAAATGCCCCAATCAAAAGACACAGGGAATCAAATTAGATTAAAAAAATAAAAACAAAACCCATCAATATGCTGTCTGTAAGAAACTTTTTAGACCTAAAGACAACTCCAGATTTAAAGTGAGGAGGTGGAAAGCAATTTACCATGTTAATGGACATGAAAAGAAAGCTGGGTTTGCAAACTTTATATCAGATAAATTAGATTTTAAGCCAAAGACTATAATAAGAGATGAGGAAGGACACCACATTATACTTAAAGGGTCTGTCCAACAAGAACTAACAATTTTCAATATCTATGACCCTAACATGGGAGCAGCCAACTACATAAACCAATTAATAACAAAATCAAAGAAACATGTCAGCAATAATACAATAATAGTAGGGGACTTTAACACCCCCTCAGTGAAATGGACAGATCATTCAAACAAAAGATCAAAAAGGAAATGAAGTCTGTAAATGATGAAGTGGGACAGATGGACATCACAGATATATTCAGAACATTCCATCCCAAAGCAACAGAATAAACATTCTTCTCTAGTGCACAAGGAACATTCTCCAGAATAGATCACATCCTGCATCACAAATCAGGTCTCAACCAGTATCAAAAGATTGGGATCATTCCTTGCATATTTTCAGACCACAGTGCTCTGAAGCTAGAACTCAATAACAAGAGGAAATTTGGAAAGAACCCAAATACATGGAGGCTAAAGAGCATCTTTCTAAAGAATGAAAGGATCAACCAGAAAAATAATGAAGAATTGAAAAAAATTATGGAAGCAAATGAAAATGAAAAATCACTGTTCAAAATCTGTGGAACACGGCAAAAGCAGTCCTGAGAGGAAAATATATAGTGATACAAGCCTTTCTCAAGAAACAGGAAAGTTCTCAAATGCATAACCTAACCCTACACCTAAAGGAGCTGGAGAAAGAACAACAAAGAAACCCTAAACCAAGCAGGAGAAGAGAAATCATAAAGATCAGAGCAGAAATCAATGAAATAGAAACCAAAAACAAACAAAAAGAAAAAAACAAAACAGTTGAACAAACCAAAAAAACTAGGAGCTGGTTCTTTGAAAGAATTAATAAAATTGATAAAACCCTGGCCATACTTATCAAAAAGAAAAGAGAAAGGATACAAATTAATAAAATCATGAATGAAAGAGAAGAGGTCACAACCAACACCAAAGAAATACAAACGATTATAAGTACATATTATAAGCAACTATAGGCCAGCAAATATAACAATCTGGAAGAAATGGATACATTTCTAAAGACATAAAAACTGGAACAACTGAACCAGGAAGAAAAAGAAAATCTGAACAGACCCATAACCAGTAAGGAGATTGAAGCAGTCATCAAAAATCTCCCAATAAACAAGAACCCAGGGCCAGACGGCTTCCCAGGGAATTCTACCAAACATTTAAAGAAGAATTAATTCCTATTCTCATGAAACTGTTCCAAAAATACAAGTGGAAGGAACACTTTCAAATTAACTTTATGAGGCCAGTGTTACCTTGATCCTAAAACCAGACAAAAATCCCATCAAAAAAGAGAATTACTGACCAATATCCTTAATGAACACAGATGCAAAAATTCTCACCAAAAAACTAGCCAATAGGATCCAACAGTACATTAAAAGGATTATTCACCACAACCAAGTGGGATTTATTCCAGGGCTGCAAGGTTGGTTAAACATATGCAAAACAATTATTGTGATACAATTCATTAATAAAAGAAAGAACAAGAACCACATGATACTCTCGATAGATGCTGAAAAAGCATTTGACAAAGTATAGCATCCTTTGTTGATCAAAACTCTTCAAAGTGTAGGGATAGAGGGCACATACCTCAATATCATCAAAGCCATCATGAAAAACCCACCACGAATATCATTCTCAATAGAGAAAAACTGAGAGCTTTTCCACTAAGGTCAGGAACACGGCAGGGATGCCCATTATCACCTCTGCTATTCAACATAGTACTAGAAGTCCTAGCCTCAGCAATCAGACAACAAAAAGAAATTAAAGGCATCCAAATTGGCAAAGAAGTCAAACTATCACTCTTTGCAGATGAAATGATACTTTATGTGGAAAACCCAAAAGACTCCATTCTAAATCTGCTGTAACTTATACAGAAATTCAGTAAAGTCTCAGGATATAAAATCAGTGTACAGAAGTTGGTTGCATTTCTGTACACCACCAACAAGACTGAAGAAATAGAAATTAAGGAGTCAATCCCATTTACAATTGCACCCCAAACCATAAGATACCTAGGAATAAACCTAACCAAAAAGGCAAAGAATCTGTACTCAGAAAACTATAAAGTACTCATAAAAGAAATTGAGGAAGACACAAGGAAATGGAAAAATGTTCCATGCTCATGTATTGGAAGAACAAATACTATGAAAATGTCTATGCTACCTAAAGCAATCTACACATTTAATGCAATGCCTACCAAAATCCAATAAAATGTTTTCAAAGAAATGCAACAAGAAATCCTAAAATTCATATGGAACCAGAAAAGACCCTGAAAAGCCAGATGAATATTGAAAAAGAAAGCCAAAGTTGGTGTTATCACAATTCCAGACTTCATTCTCTATTACAAAGCTGTCATCAACAATACAGTATGGTACTGTCACAAAAACAGACACATAGATTAATGGAACAGAATAGAAAGACCGGAAATAGACCCTCAACTCTATGGTCAACTAATCTTTGACAAAGAAGGAAAGAATGTCCAATGGAAAAAAGACAGCCTCTTCAACAAATGGTGTTATGAAAATTTAACAGTCACATGCAGAAAAATGAAACTGGATCATTTCCTTATACCACACATGAAAATAGATTCAAAAATGGATGAAGGACCTCAATGTGAGAAAAGAATCCATCGAAATCTTTGAGAAGAACACAGGCAGCAACCTCTTTGACCTCAGCCACAGCAAATTCTTCCTATGAACTTCACAAAAGGCAACAGAAGCAAGGGCAAAAATGAACTATTGGGACTTCATCAAGATCAAAAGCTTTTGCACAGCAAAGGAAACAGTTAACAAAACCAAAAGACAACTGACAGAATGGGTGAAGATATTTGAAAACAACATGTCAGATAAAGGGCTAGTATCCAAAATCTATAAAGAACTTATCAAACTCAACACTGAAAGAACAAACAGTCCAATTAAGAAATGGACAGAGGACATGAACAGACATTTCTGCAAAGAAGACATCCAAATGGCCAACAGACACATGAAAAAGTGCTCTACATCACTTGGCATCAGGGAAATACAAACAAAACCACAATGAAATACCACCTCACACCAGTCAGAATGACTAAAATTAGCAAGTCAGGGAATGATAGATGCTGGTGAAGATGCGGAGAAAGGGGAACCCTCCTACACTTTTGGTGGGAATGCAAGCTGGTGCAACCACTCTGGAAAACAGCATGGAGTTTCCTCAAAAAGTTGAAAATAGAGCTACCCTACGACCCAGTAATCAAGCTACTGGGTATTTACCCTAAAGATACAAAAGTAGTGATGCAAGGGGCATGTGCACCCAAATGTGTATAGCAGCAATGTCCACAATAGCCAAACTATGGAAAGAACCTAGATGTCCATCAACAGATGAATGGATAAAGAAGGTGTGGTATATGTATATACAATAGAATACTGTGCAGCCATCAAAAGAAATGAAATCTTGCCATTTGCGATGACAATTATTATGCTTAGCAAAATAAGTTGATCAGAAAAAGAAAATTATGTTATGATTTCCCTGATTTGAGGAAGTTGAGAGGCAACATGGGGTGTTTGAGGGATAGGAAAGGAATAAATGAAACAAGATGGCATCAGGAGTTAGACAAACCATAAGAGACTCTTAATCTCACAAAACAAACTGAAGATTGCTGGGGGTAAAGGCAGATGGAGAATGTAGTGTGGTTATGGACATTGGGGAAGGAATGTGCTATTGTGAGTGCTGTGAAGTGTAAACCTGGTGATCATAGACCTGTACCCCTTGGGCTAATAATACATTATATGTTAATAAAAAAAATTTAAAAAAAGAATGTGAGGGAGAACCGTTTATAATGCAAATGGACATCAAAAGAGAGCTGGAGTAGTCAGACATTATCAGAAAAATGAGATTTTAAAACAAAGTCTCTAAGAAGAGCTAAAGATTGGCATTATATTATAATTAAGGGGTATATCCATCAAGAAGATCAAACAGCTGTAAGTAGTTATGGCCCCAACTTGGGAGCACCAAAATATATAAATCAATTAATAATGAACATAAAGAAATTGATTAATAATAATTTAATAATATTAGGGGACTTTAACACCCCACTTACACCAACAGATTATCTAAGCAGAAAATCAGCAAGAAAACAATGGCTTTGAATGACACACTGGACCAGATGGACTTAACAGATACATTCAGAGCATTTCATCCTAAAGCAGCAGACTATTCAGTCTTTTCCAGTATACATGGAACATTATCCAGGATAGATCATATACTGGGTCACAAATCAGTCATCAAGAAGTACAAAAAACTGAGAGCATACCATGTGTAGTTTCCATATTTTCAGACCACAATGTTATGAAAGTTAGGTCAACAAAAAGAACAAATTTAAAAGACCACAAATACATGGAGCCTAAAGACCATCCTACCAAAGAATGAATGGGTTAACCAGGAAATTAAAGACAAAATAAAAAAGTACATGGAAGAAAATGAAAATGAAAATAGAACAGTCCAAAACCTTTGGGATACCACAAAGGTGGTCCTAAGAATTTATTGTAATACAGGCCTACCTCAGGGAATAAGAAAAGTCTCAACTATACAACATGACCTTACACCTAAAGGACCTAGAAAAGGAACAGCAAATAAAGCTTAAAGCCAACAGAAAAAGGGAAATATTAAATATTAGAACAGGAATAAACAGAACAAACAAAAAAAAAAGCCAGTAGAAAAGATCAATGAAACTAAGAGCTTGTTCTTTGAAAGAATTAAAAATTTGAGGGGCGCCTAGGTGGCTCAGTGAGTTAAAGCCTCTGCCTTCGGCTCAGGTCATGATCCCAGGGTCCTGGGATCGAGCCCCACATCGGGCTCTGTGCTCAGGAGGAAGCTGGCTTCTCCCTATCTCTCTCTGCCGGCCTCTCTGCCTACTTGTGATCTCTGTCTGTCAAATAAATAAATAAAATCTTAAAAAAAATTTGATAAATGCCTAGTCAGATATCAAAAAGAAAAGAGAAAATACAAAGAAATAAAATGTGTGAAAGGGGAGAGATCACAACCAACACAACAGAAATACAATTATAAGAGAATATTGTAAAAATTATATGCCAACAAAATGGCAATCTGGAAGAAATGGATAAAATCCTAGAAACATATAAACTAAAACAGGAAGAAAATTTTGAACAGACCCATAACCAGCAAAGAAACTGAAACAGGGGTCAAAAATCTCTCAACAAACAAAAGTCCTGGGACAGATGACTTATCAGGGGAATTCTAAAACACATTTAAAGAAGGGTTAATACCTATTCTTCTCAAACTGTTCCAAAGAACTGAAATGGAAGGAAAACTTCCAAACTTACTCTATGATGTCAACATTATCTTGATTCCCAAAACAAGGACCTCAATAAAAAGGAGAATTACAAGCCAATATCCCTTATGAACATGGATGAAAAAATTCAAATTCACATTGGTGTAAGAAGGAATGCCATTAAAATGAAACATATGTATGGTTTAGTATGTGTGGGTGACAGTGTTTGCTCAGATGTATATTTGTGCTTGGGGACAGAAAGGGGGAAATTTATTATTTTAGCATTACATTTTATTAATATCTGTGAATGTGTAGTCTAAAAGAATCAAATATTCCTGAACACTAACATGTGGTAGCTTTCTTTCCTAGCAATATTAAAACTTATGGAAGCCTTGTATATGAAAGGTGAATCCCAAAAAATTGTTTGGGAACTTGAAATGTTACCTTTAAATCCTCAACCTTCAAAAATGTTTATTCAAACCATTCCAAGGAAGAAGATTGTAATTGTGGCTATAATAACTCAGATTTAGTTATATTTCAAACTAAATCCAAAATCTTTACTTTTAGTTCCTTTATATATCAATAATGTCTATAGTTTTTATCATAGGTTTTTAATGTTGTTAATAAAAGTTTGACACATTTCTGTTTGCATTTGAACTTTAAGTAGTATACAGGGCAAGCGAACATTGCGAAGTTGAAAATGATGGACCTCCTTCCTATAGTTCAGATTTGCCAACATAAAACTCAATATTCTTGGGAATGATACAGCTGTTAGAAATTATGAAACAAACCATAAGAGACTCTTTTTTTTATATTTATTTTTATTTGTTTATTTACAGCATAACAGTGTTCATTGTTTTGGCATCACACCCAGTGCTCCATGCAGTACGTGCCCTCCCTATTACCCACCACCTGGTTCCTCAACCTCCCACCCCCCCACCCCCCTGCCGCCCCTTCATAACCCTCTGGTTGTTTTTCAGAGTCCATAGTCTCTCATGGTTCATCTCCCCATCCAGTTTCCCTCAACTCCCTCTCCTCTCCATCTCCCCATGTCCTCCATGTTATTTGCTATGCTCCACAAATAAGTGAGACCATATGATACTTGACTCTCTCTGCTTGACTTATTTCGCTCAGCATAATCTCTTCCAGTCCCATCCATGTTGCTACAAAAGTTGGGTATTCGTCCTTTCTGATGGAGGCATAATACTCCATTGTGTATACGGACCACATCTTCCTTATCCATTCATCCGTTGAAGGGCATCTTGGTTCTTTCCACAGTTTGGCGACCGTAGCCATTGCTGCAATAAACATTGGGGTACAAATGGCCCTTCTTTTCACTACATCTGTATCTTTGGGGTAAATACCCAGCAGTGCAATTGCAGGGTCATAGGGAAGCTCTATTTTTAATTTCTTGAGGAATCTCCACACTGTTCTCCAAAGTGGCTGCACTAACTTGCATTCCCACCAACAGTGTAAGAGGGTTCCCCTTTCTCCACATCCTCTCCAACACACGTTGTTTCCTGTCTTGCTAATTTTGGCCATTCTAACTGGTGTTAGGTGGTATCTCAATGTTGTTTTAATTTGAATCTCCCTGATGGCTAGTGATGATGAACATTTTTTCATGTGTCTGATAGCCATTTGTATGTCTTCATTGGAGAAGTGTCTGTTCATATCTTCTGCCCATTTTTTGATATGATTATCTGTTTTGTGTGTGTTGAGTTTGAGAAGTTCTTTAGATCCTGGATATCAACCTTTTGTCTGTACTGTCATTTGCAAATATCTTCTCCCATTCCGTGGGTTGCCTCTTTGTTTTGTTGACTGTTTCCTTTGCTGTGCAGAAGCTTTTGATCTTGATGAAGTCCCAAAAGTTCATTTTTGCTTTTGTTTCCTTGGCCTTTGGAGACATATCTTGAAAGAAGTTGCTGTGGCTGATATCGAAGAGGTTACTGCCTATGTTCTCCTCCAGGATTCTGATAGATTCCTGTCTCACATTGAGGTCTTTTATCCATTTCGAGTTTATCTTTGTGTACGGTGTAAGAGAATGGTCAAGTTTCATTCTTCTACATATCGCTGTCCAGTTTTCCCAGCACCATTTATTGAAGAGACTGTCTTTTTTCCATTGAATATTTTTTCCTGTTTTGTCGAAGATTATTTGACCATAGAGTTGAGGGTCCATATCTGGGCTCTCCACTCTGTTCCACTGGTCTATGTGTCTGTTTTTATGCCAGTACCACGCTGTCTTGGTGATCACAGCTTTGTAGTAAAGCTTGAAATCGGGTAACGTGATGCCACCAGTTTTGTTTTTGTTTTTCAACATTTCCATAGCAATTCGGGGTCTCTTCTGGCTCCATACAAATTTTAGGATTATTTGCTCCAGCTCTTTGAAAAATATCGGTGGAATTTTGATCGGAATGGCATTAAAAGTATAGATTGCTCTAGGCAGTATAGACATTTTAACAATGTTTATTCTTCCAATCCAAGAGCATGGAACAGTCTTCCATCTTTTTGTGTCTTCTTCAATTTATTTCATGAATGTTCTGTAGTTCCTCGAGTACAGGTCCTTTACTTCTTTGGTTAGGTTTATGCCCAGGTATCTTATGGTTCTTGGTGCTATAGTAAATGGAATCAATTCTCTAATTTCCCTTTCTGTATTTTCATTGTTGGTGTATAAGAAAGCCACTGATTTCTGTACATTGACTTTGTATCCTGCCACGTTACTGAATTGCTGTATGAGTTCTAGTAGTTTGGGGTGGAGTCTTTGGGGTTTTCCATATAAAGAATCATGTCATCTGCGAAGAGAGAGAGTTTGACTTCTTCCTTGCCAATTTGGATACCTTTTATTTCTCTTTGTTGTCTGATTGCCGTTGCTAGAACTTCTAATACTATGTTGAACAAGAGTGGTGAGAGTGGGCATCCTTGTCGTGTTCCTGATCTCAACGGGAAAGCTGCAAGCTTTTTCCCATTGAAGATGATATTTGCTGTGGGTCTTTCATAGATAGATTTTATGAAGTTCAGGAATGTTCCCTCTATCCCTATACTTTGAAGCGTTTTCATCAGGAACGGATGCTGGATTTTGTCAAATGCTGTTTCTGCATCCATTGAGAGGACCATGTGGTTCTTCTCTCTTCTCTTTTTGATGTGTTCTATCACACTGATTGATTTGCGAATGTTGAACCAACCTTGCAACCCAGGGATGAATCCCACCTGGTCATGGTGGATAATCTTTTTAATGTGCTGCTGGATCCTGTTTGCTAGGATCTTGTTGAGAATCTTTGCATCCATATTCATCAGTGATATTGGTCTGAAATTCTCCTTTTTGGTAGGGTCTTTGCCTGGTTTGGGAATCAGGGTAATGCTGGCTTCATAAAAAGAGTCTGGAAGTTTTCCTTCTGCTTCAATTTTTTGGAACAGCTTCCGGAGAATTGGTGTTATTTCTTCTTTGAAAGTTTGGTAGAATTCCCCAGGGAATCCGTCAGGTCCTGGGCTCTTGTTTTTTGGGAGGTTTTTGATCACTGCTTCAATCTCATTACTAGATATCGGTCTATTCAGGTTGTCAATTTCTTCCTGGTTCAATTTTGGGAGTTTGTAGCTTTCCAGGAATGCATCCATTTCATCTAGGTTGCTTAGCTTATTGGCATATAACTGTTGGTAATAATTTCTGATGATTGTTTCTATTTCCTTGGTGTTCATTGTGATCTCTCCCTTTTCATTCATAATTTTATTAATTTGGGCTTTCTCTCTTTTCTTTTGGATTAGTGTGGCCAATGGTTTATCGATCTTATTGATTCTTTCAAAAAACCAGCTTCTAGTTTCATTGATATGTTCTACTGTATCTCTCGTTTCTACCTCATTGATCTCTGCTCTAATCTTGATTATTTCCCTTCTTGCATGTGGAGTTGGTTTGATTTGTTGTGGATTCTCCAGTTCTTTAAGGTGTAGAGACAGCTGGTGTATTCTGGATTTTTCAATGTTTTTGAGGGAGGCTTGGATGGCTATGTATTTCCCCCTTAGAACAGCCTTTGCTGTATCCCATAGGTTTTGGACCGAGGTGTCTTCATTCTCATTGGTTTCCATGAATTGTTTAAGTTCGTCTTTGATCTCCTGGTTGATCCAAGCATTCTTAAGCAAGGTGGTCTTTAGCTTCCAGGTGTTTGAGTTCCTTCTGAACTTTTCCTTGTGATTGAGCTCCAGTTTCAAAGCATTGTGATCGGAGAATATGCAGGGAATAATGTCAGTCTTTTGGTATCGGTTGAGTCCTGCTTTGTGACCCAGTATGTGGTCTATTCTGGAGAAGGTTCCATGTGCACTTGAGAAGAATGAATATTCTGTTGTTTTAGGGTGGAATGTTCTGTATACGTCGATGAGGTCCATCTGGTCCAATGTTTCATTCAATGCTCTTATTTCTTTATTAATTTTCTGCTTCGATGGTCTGTCTATTTCTGAGAGAGGCGTATTAAGATCTCCTACTATTATTGTATTCGTATCAATATGACTCTTTATCTTGATTAATAGTTTTCTTATGTAATTGGGTGCTCCCATATTGGGGGCATAGATATTCACAATTGTTAGATCGTCCTGGCGTATAGTCCCTTTAAGAATTATGTAGTGTCCTTCTGTATCTCTGACTACAGTCTTTAGTTTAAAATCTAATTTATCTGATATGAGAATCGCTACTCCGGCCTTCTTTTGAGGCCCATTGGCATGAAAGGTGCTTCTCCATCCCTTCACTTTCAGTCTGGGTGTATCCTTAGGTTCAAAATGGGTCTCTTGTAGACAACATATGGATGGGTCCTGTCGTTTTATCCAATCTGCAACCCTGTGTCGTTTTATGGGCGCATTTAGGCCATTCACATTGAGAGTGATTATTGAGAGATAAGTTTTTATTGACATCGTGTTGCCTTTGAAGTCTTTCTGTCTATAGATTGTTTCTATATTTCTGTTCAATGATATTCTTAGGATTTTTTCTCTCTTATAGGACCCCCCCTTAATATTTCCTGCAGTGTCGGCTTGGTGGTTGCATAGTCTTTTAAGCCTTGCCGGTCTTGGAAACTCTTTATCTCTCCATCCATTTTAAATGTCAGTCTTGCTGGATAGAGTATTCTTGGTTGCATGTTCTTCTCATTTAGTACTCTGAATATATTTTGCCAGCCCTTCCTGGCTTTCCAGGTCTCTGTGGAAAGGTCTGACGTTATTCTAATGGGCTTCCCTCTGTATGTAAGAAGCTTCTTTGTCCTAGCTGCTTTTAAGAGGGTCTCTCT
Organism: Meles meles; assembly: GCF_922984935.1. NCBI lineage: Eukaryota > Metazoa > Chordata > Mammalia > Carnivora > Mustelidae > Meles > Meles meles. The sequence continues at coordinate 74,776,331 of NC_060069.1, forward strand.
TGAAACAAAATTCCCCATTCTAATGATAAGGTGCCGTGAGGACTTTCGAGAATCTAAAATCTTGGGAGGAAATCTTTCTGCCTCTAGTACATGAACGTTGTTTCCATTCGTGAGATTGGGAAAATTTTCATAGACAACTTCTTCCACTATATCTTCTAGACTTCTTTCTTTTTCTTCCCCTTCAGGGATTCCAATAATTCTGACGTTGGAACGTTTCATGGCATCGTTTATTTCCCTGATTCTGTTTTCGTGGCTTCTGAGCTGTTTGTTCCAGGCTTCCTCCTGATCCTTTCTCTCTATCTGTTTGTCCTCCAGATCACTAATTCTATCTTCTGTCTCAGTTACCCTAGCTTTTAGAGAATTTAGATTGGATTGGAACTCGTTGAGAGCATTTTGAACATCATCCCTGGTGGCTGTCAGTTCTGCCCTAACATTGTGAACATCATCCCTGGTGGCTTTCAGTTCTGCCCTAATCAATTCTGTTTGGTCATCCATGGCTTTCTCCAACCTAGCTATTGCCTGGATAATTGTTAGTCTGAATTCCTTTTCTGACATATTGTCTATGTCAATAGCCATTAGCTCTGTTGCAGAAGGCCCATCCTCTGTATTTTTCTTCTGTTGGGTATTCCTCCTCCTAGTCATTTTGGTAAGAGATGACTAAACAGATGCAGCTGGACTTATCGATTGTGGTGCAGTCAATGTGCACCCTGGAACGCTTCTGTGCAATCAGGATTCCCCACCCAAATGAGAGAAAAACGAAAAGAAAAAGAAATAGAGAAGAAGAAAGAAATAAAAAGGGGAAAGAAAAAAGGGAAAAAAAAAGCGAGAGAGAGATAGGAAAAAAAGGGAAGATAAAAGAGGGCTCAGCCCAAATGGGCCACAAGGTAAGATTTGTGGAGTATACAAACAAAAACAGACAGACAAAAAGAGTGATAAAAGTATATGACAAGAGAAAAAAATATGTATATATAAGCAAAAAAAAAAAAAAAAGGGAAGAACCTCATCAGAATGAACCCCAAGTATAAGGTTTATATATTATCAGGACAAACACAAATTCACAGAAACACTGACAGAAGGAAAAATTGGGAGAATGGTTATAGATTCTCAGTGTGGGTGAGGAAGGTTATTTTGATTCTTCCTGAAGGTATCTTGATGTTTTTGTTAAGGGACTCAACTTTCCTAAGTTACAGGGGGATTAGAAACTGGTTTGCCTATAGGGGTAGCATTGATTGGGGAAAGGGGATTACCTTGAAGTTTAACTCTATATGTATAGTAGAAAATAAAAATTAAAAAAGAATAAACTAGACTAAACTAAGTTAAAATTAAAAAAGAATAAAAAAATAGAAAAACAAAAGAAAAACACGGGTGTATGTATCAAAAAGTTCAGGTTAGAAGGTTATTAAAGAATTTGATGTACTGGACATCTCGATGTGATGGTAAATAGGTTAAAAAATTATCTGTATGTATAAAAAAAAAAGAACCAGAATATTGGTAAAGAGTTAAAAATAAAAGTTGTATTTATGAAGTAGTGGTGATTGTTCTCTTGTAGTCTTTTTTTTTTTTTCTTCCTTCCTGGTTGGTTTTCTGGGGGAGGGGCCTGCCACGTGGGTTTTCAGACAATGATGTTCCCTGAGTTAGGTCCTCCCGCTCCCCTCAAGGGGGTGAGCTCTTTTTTTTTTTTTTTCTTTTTCAGGAAACTGTTTTTTTCAGCCTTTTGTTCTCTGGGTTTTTTTTTTTTTTTTTTTTAAGATTTATTTATTTGACAGATAGAGATCACAAGCAGGCAGAGAGAGAGAGAGAGGAGGAAACAGGCTTTCCGCTGAGCAGAGAGCCCGATGTGGGGCTTGATCCCAGGACCCTGGGATCATGACCTGAGCCGAAGGCAGCGCCTTAACCCACTGAGCCACCCAGGTGCCCCTCTCTGGGGGTTTTTATGTTCTTTCATCTGCTTTCTCTCGCCTTGACAGCTTTTGATGGTTTTTGGAGGTTTAGAGAAGAGCAAACAGCACCCCAACCTCCCTCTCAGAGAGAAGCCTCAGACTGTTTTGCAAAAGCTGCTGGCAGAGTCGGTTCTGAGTCACTGTCCCTGGGGATGCAGGAGCTCCTCGTTGTACCCAAAACCAGGGCAGCGGTGGCTGTCTAGGCAGCTCCAGACCGCCAGAGAGGTTCCGAGCAGAGATCGCACACTGAGATTTTCCCGCTGTCCTGGGCTGGGAATGTCTGGTTTTTCCTGCTGCCAGAGCTCCAGGTTAGCGCCTATGAGCACCTATCCCAAGGGAGGGTGTGGGACGCGCGCGTTTCAGGATTGCCGTCTGGCCAGGCTCCCAGCCCCTCACGGGAGCCAGACCCCACTCGTTCTCGGGCGTGCTGGCGGGTCAGGTGCACTGGCGGCTCAGGGATGGAGACCTGATTTCTCCGCCGCACTCTCTCTGGCTCTGCGCCAGGGGAGGCTGTCCTGGGTCCGGGGACTTAGGTCCCTGACCCTAACTGCCCAGGTTCCCACTATTACCCCCCACGATCCTTTGCTGTTTGTTTTTTGAGTGCTTTCAACCAGACTCCAAGTTAATGCTGGTCCCCAGACGCAGAGCACTCTGGTGTTGGGGTGTTACTTTCCAATCGGTCACCTCTGGTGGCTCCCTCCCCCTTTTGTTTATCTTCCGATATCAGTCGGACGTTCCCAGTCTGCTTTACCTGCCACTGGCGTCTTCTGCTCCTGTAGAGATCCAGATGTGTATAATTCTGATCTCAGGCTGATTTCATGGGTTGTCGGAGTTGTTTGGTAGGTAATCAGCTCACTTTAGGGTACAGGTTGAAATGGTGCCTCCTCCTACTTCCCCGCCATCTTGACTCCCCCCACGGTGAATGATTTTTTTAAAAGAACTGTTGGATTCAGTTTGCTAATATTTTGTTGAGGGCTTTGAATCTATGTTCATCAGAGATCTTGTACAGTATTTTCTTTTTTGATAATTTCTTTGTCTGGTTTTGATATCAGTAATGTTGGCCTTATGAGATGAATTTTGAAGCTCTCCTATTTTTTAGAATACTTTGAGAATAATAGGTATCAAATTTATAAATACTTGGTAGAATTTACCTGTGAAGTCATTTGATGCTGGACTTTTATTTGTTGGGGGATTTTTGATTACTGATTAAATTTCATTGCTTATAATGAGTCTGTTCAAATTTTCTACTTTTCCTGATTCAGTTTTGGAAAATCAAATGTTTCTAGAAACACTTATCCATTGTCTCCACATTTTCCAGATTGTTGGCATACAATTTTTTTCATAATATTCTCTTATAATCTTTATATTTCTGTGGTGTCAATTATTTCTCTTCCCTCATTTCTATTTTGTTATATATTTGAGTCCTTTGTTTTGTACTTGATGAGTCTGGCTAAAGATTTATCAATTTTATCTTTTTAAAAAACCAGCTGCTATTTTCATTGACTTCTCTATTTTTTTCTCTATTTCATTTATTTCTGCTCTAATCTTGATTATTTCCTTCTTTCTACTAGCTTTGGTCTTTATTGTTCTTCTAGCTCATTTGGCATAAAATTAGGTTGTTTATTTATAATTGTTTTTGTTTCTTGTGGTATGTGTCTAATGTTATAATCTTTCCTAGAACTGCTTTTGCTATATCTCAAAGATTTGGGGATACTATACTCTCGTTTTCCTTTATCTCCATGTATTTTTTTAAGTTCCTCTTTGGTATTTTGGTTGCCCCATTCATCGTTTATATCATGTTGTTAGTCTTCATGTAATGCATTAGTTCCAGGTTTTTTCCTTGTAATTGATTTCTAGTTTTATACTGTTATGGTTGGAAAAATGCCTGATATGATTTCAGTCTTTTTGAATTTATTGTGACTTGTTTTGAGCCTGACATGTCATCTATTCTGGAAAATATTTCATGGGCGCTTGAAAAGAATGTGTACTCTGCTGTTTTAGATGGAATGTTCTGTATGCATCTGTTAAGTCCATCTGGTCTAATGTCCCACTAAAGCCATTGTTTTCTAGTTGCTATTCTGTTTAGATGATCTATCCATTTATGCATGTGGGAATTTAAAGTCCCCTACTATTTTGGTATTACTGTTAATTTCTCCCTTTATGTCTGTTAGTAATTGCTTTATGTATTTAGGTGCTCCCATGTTTAGTGCATGGATATTTAAAATTGTTATATTTTCTTGGTTGATTCTTCCTTTTATCAATATGTAGTGGTATTATTTGTCCTTTGCTACCATTTTTGACTTATAGTCTATTTTGTCTGATAGAGGTATTGCTACACTGGCTTTTTTTCCTTTCAATTGCATTGCAAATACTTTTCTATTCCTGCACTTTTAATCTGCATGTGTCTTAAGTCTGAAGTGAATCTCTTGTTGACAGCATATAGCTGGGTTTTGATTTTTACCCAATCAGTTGCCCCATGTCTTTTGATGGATTAGATAACTTATCTTTAAAGTAATTATTGATACTGATATTGCCATTTAGTTATTGGTTTTCTGGTTGTTCTGTAGTTCTAAACTATTGCTTTCTTCTCTTCCTTTCTTCTCTTGTGGTTTGATGGCTTTCTTTAAGGTTATACTCAGATTCCTGTGTGTGTGTGTGTGTGTGTGAGTGATAGGTATTTGATTGTGGTTACCATTATGTTCACATATAGCATTCTATATTAAGTTAATGATTTCTTAAGGTTGAACCCATTCTAAAAGCACTAAGTTTTCACCCCCACCACATTTTATGTATATGATATCATACTTGCCTTTATTTCTGAATCCCTTAACTGATTTTTGTAGATATATTTAACTGCTTTTGTATTTTAACCTCTATACTGGTTTTAGAAGGGATTAATCTACTATTATGATAGATATGCCTTTATTAGTAAACTTTTCCCCTTTCATAATTTTCTCTCACTAAGGGCCTTTTCTTCCCACTGAAAGAATTCCCTTTAACTTCTCTTGTAATGTTGATCTAGTGGTGATGAACATTTTTTACTTTTGTCTGGGAAGCTGATTATCTCTCCTTTATGAATAGTAAACTTGCTGGGTAGAATATTCTTAGTTGCACACTTTTTCCTTTCAACACTTTGCAAATATCATTCCTGCAAAATTTCTGCTGAAATATCAACTGATGGCCTTTTGGGATTTCCCTTATGTTTAACTACTTTCTCATGCTGCCCTTACAATTTTCTCTTTATCACTACTTTTTGCCATTTTAATGATTATGTGTCTTGTACAAACCTCCTTGGGTTTAATTTGTTAGGGGCTTTCTGTAATTCCTGGATCTGGATGTCTGTTTCTTTCCATAGATGAAGGAAGTTTTCAGCCATTATTTCTTCAATTTTCTTTCTCTCTCTCTCTCTCCTTTCCTTCTGGGATCCCTAACATGCTGGTATTGTTACTCTTGATCATATTAATGAATTCCCTTAACCTATTCTCATTCTGTATTTTTTACTTAATGAGTTCCTTATCTCTGACTGGTTCATTTTTATATTTTCAAATGCTGCTAAATATTTCACTGAGATCCTTCACTCTTTCTCAAGCCTTGTGAATATCTTTATGAGCAGTATTTTATTTTTTATCAGGCACATTGCTTATTTCTTTTTTATTTAGCCCTCTTGCTGTGATTTTGTACTGTTCTTTTATTTGAGACATATTCATCGGTCCCTTCAATTTGTCTCTCTGTTTGTTTCTATGTATTAAGGAGGTCAGCTACATCTCCTGGTATTAAAGGTATTGGCCTTTTAAAGAAGATCCCAGGGGTGCCCCATATTGCCCCATAGTGAAAAGTATGCCCTTTTCACCAGAACCAGGTGCTCCAGGGGTATTTCCTATTGGGTTGTGTATGGCCTACTGTTATGGCTAAGTAGAGTTTGCCTTCCATCCAGTCAGCTGCACAGTCCCACTTTTCCTGCCGTGGTTATGCCTGACAGGGTTTGGTCCCAGTCCTATTGAAAGGGTTATGTGAGGTCACCACAGGCTTATTGATGGGTGGTGTCAGCAATCAGGCTAGTTATGTACATTTACTTTACTGTAGCTGTGTGCATTTTGAAAGGCAGAATGCTCTCCCTGAACTGTCCTCTGAGAGCTTTTCTTTGGTGGGAAGGGCCAGGAGTCAGATTAGATGTCAGCATCCAATCTTTCTGGTGTTACTCTGTGTGCACCTGGTATCAGTCTTATCTCTGCATGGCCAGCTAAATGTTTCAGCTGTTGGAACTACAGGTAAACTATTATCTCCCCCTATTTCTGAGACAAGAGTCATTTTGGAATGGCACTGGTCCATGCCAGAGCTTCTTGTATGGTATATAGGAATAGGAGCCACTTTGGAGAAATGGCTGGTGAGACGGGCAGATTGGATGGGGCTGGACCACAGGGTTAGGTTGGATGGGGCACATGATGCTGTCAAGACAGGTGAAGAGTTAAGTGATGGTTCCTGCAAATATCCAGCTACCTAGACTTGAGAAGGGAAAGAGAAATGGCACTTGCCAGAACTTTTGTTTTTGGAAAAGTCTCCTAAAGATCCTGCACCTCTAGTACATGTTCTGAGATGAATAATAATTCCCCTTCAGGTATACTCCAAGGTGCTTTTCAAACTGCTTCCTCTATGTGTATGTTTCTAGGTTATTTATTATGCTAGTTTTTAAGGGTAGGCACTGTTTCTTAGTTTTCTCTGGATCTCCTGGAGCTAAGCTCACTGATTTTTAAAGTACCAGGAGTTAAGCCCATTGATTTTAAAAGCTCATGATGTTAAGATCCCCTGGTTTTTCAAGCCAACCTTATAGGGACTCATCTTCTCAGTGCATTTCCAGTGCCTAAGATTCCTAATATGGAATCTGGCCCTCTAGCTTATTTGTATTATGATATTCCTCCCAGTTGTGGTTAGTATCACTGGGGGTTTGTTTCCCACCCTTGTCTCTGACTCTCCTTCTCTTTTTGATTAACTATAGAAGGTCTGGTATGCCAATCTTTGTGTCAGTCTCAAAATTATTTGTACAGATGTAGCTGTTACTTTGGTGCATCCATAGTGCAAGGTGGACCGAGAATCCTTTTACTCTTCCATCTTCCTCAGGCTAGGAACAATTATATTTTAATACATTACTTAATATAACCTTAATTTATCAAATTAAAGTAAATAGGTTGGTTATTGATAATATTCAAACTAAATTTCTTATCTAATATACTTTTTGGTCAACTTCTTACATATTATAATTAATTTAACTAGCATTAGCCTGCAGCTATGTACTTAGAAAAATTTTCCCGAGGCTTTGTCATCATTTTTTTTTATCTTAATGATATTATTGCTTATGTTCCAAATTTTTAAATGTAGAAACTTAATTTCTTTAATTAGAGGTTAAATTTTGATACCTGAGGGTATCAGAACTTAAAATTCCATTTTAAAATAATACTTCTGAAAGTTTTACTCTCTGGTGTTTAAAGTAGAGGCAAACTTACATTTGAATTCTAACACCATCTGTCCCATAGATTTGAGTAAATTACATAAATCTACTAACCTTGTTTGTTTCTCTTTAAAATAGAAACAATAGAAACAACTTATAGGGTCTTATGGAGACAAAGTTGACAATATTGCTCTGAGATGGTTCCTGACACAAAGCAGGTGCTCAGTAATTTTATTATTTTTTTTCTTAAGTACTTATTTTACAAATACAGATGATCCCTGGTGACTAAGTCTAATTTTTCTCTGCGGGATAGCTATTGAAAAATCCCTTCTATTTCTGACATCATGGCTTTCTTGGGTCTCCAGTGTGTGGATGACCAATTATGGGACCTCTCAACCCTCATAATTATGTAAGTCAATTCCTTATAATGGAACCCTTCAAATAAATGTATAAATACATGCACATATATATATACGTTTGTGTGTATGTTAACTTATTGGCTCTCTTTTCTAGAGAACTCTGATTAATATAGATATTTTGGTAATGAGAATGAATCTAGACAAACAAAACTTTAAGGGTGAGTTTTCTTAATTGGTTTTGAGGTTTCTGGAATTGGCTCTTTAATTGGACTATATTTGAAGACTACTGACTTTTTTTTAGGAGGGCACATGATGTGATGAGCACTGGGTGTTATAGGCAACTAATGAGTCATTGAACACTACATTAAAAACTAATGAGGTAATATATGTTGGCTAATTGAATTTAAATTTTTTAAAAAAGGACTACTGACTTTTTAGTAGTAAAGAGAGCACTGATTTTCTATGGTGTTATTTATAGAGATATACAAATTGTCTACATTAGATACTCTTAATCAGCCACTTAAAAGAAACAAACTATTGCAAGAGAAGCAAGAATATGGAATGGGGAGAAGACCATCTCTTTAATGATGCTGAAAAACTAGACAGCTACATGTAAAAAGAATGAAACTGGACTACTTTATAATACCATATACAATAATAAACTCTAAATGGACAAAAGACCTAAATGTGAGACCTGAAGCCATAGAATTTCTGAAAGAGAACACGGGCAGTAATTTCTCTGATATTGACCATAGCAACAGTTTTCTAGATCTGTTTTCTAAGGCAAGGGAAATAGAAGCAAAATTAAACTTTTGGGGTTACATGAAAATAAGTTTGTAAAGCAAAGGAAATGGTAAAAAGAAAAAGAGAGAGAGAGAGAACCTACTGATTGGGAGAAGGTATTTGCAAATGATCCATCTGATAAGGGGTTAGTATCCAAGATATACAAAGAACTTATACAACTAGACACCAAAACCCCAAATAATCCAATTTAAAAATGGGCAGAGAACATTTTTCCAAAGAAGATATACAGATAGTCAGTAGACACATGAAAAGATGCTCAACATCACTCATTGGGGAAATACAACTCAAAATCACAATGATCTTACCTCACAACTGTCAGAATGGCTAAAATCAGAAAGATAAACAAGTGCTGGTTAGAATATAGAGGGAAAGGAATATCCATGCACTGTTGGTGGTAATGTAAATCGGTGTACCCACTGTGGAAAAGAGTAAGGAGATTCCTCAGAAAGTTAAAAATAGAAATGCTATATGATCCCGTGATTTCACTATTGTGTATTTACACAGGGAAAATGAAAACACTAACTCAAAAACGATTTATATACCCTTATATAACTCAAAAAGACTTGTAGGATAGCCCAGCCATGGAAGCAACTTAAGTATGCATTAGTAGATGAATGCATAAGGATATACACACACTAGAATATTATACAACTATAAAATGATGAGATCATGACATTTGAGACAACATGAATGGACTTAGAGGATATTACTGTAAGTAAAGTGAGTCATACTAAGAAAGACAAATAACATATGATTCCACTCAAGAAGAAGAAGAAGAAGAAGAAGAAGAAGAAGAAGAAGAAGAAGAAGGAGAAAGAAGAAGACGACCAAAAAGTAAAATCAGAACATTAATACAAACTGATATTAGCCAGAGTGGAGGGAGTTGGGGGTTTGACCAAAATGGGTGAAGGAGGAGAGGGAGATGCAGTTGTGGAATGAGTAAGTCATGGGAATAAAAAGCAGAGCGTAAGAAATATAATCAATGATGTTGTAGTAGTAATGCAGTGATACAGATAGTAGCTATACTTATGGTAGACATAGGATGATATATAAACTTGTCAAATTACTAAGTTGTACAACTGTGACTAATATAATATTTTATGTTAAGTATACTCAAAAAAAAGGAAATAAAGAAACCAGGAGCTATATGATTCTGTATGTGATACTTCTGAACATTTTTTGAAAGCTAATTCATGACTCTGGCTGGTAGCTCTTAATGTCCCTAAACAATATGGTGAAAGAAAAGGATAACCTCAGGGATTCAAATATTCAGCTCAAGCTTTGTATAAATGAAACCAGAGCTTCTTTATGTGCCCTATCTATAATAACATGGCTGAAATTGCTGAAAACAAAACAAAACAAAACAAAACATAGAGCCTTATCTTGAATTTGGCTACCTTACAAGACAAGTGGAACTTCCAGCTTTGAAAAGTGCCTACTGTTAAAGTGAGGGCATCAATTAGGAGAGATTAGGAACTTACAAATTGGAAAGGGGATGTGTGCAAAAACTCTCATAATGATGGGTCATGAAGCCCTAAATTCTGAGTCATTTTTGCTTGTGGAAAAGTTCTCCATACTCTCAGCGGAGTTAGCCACCTCATCTCTAGTAGAAGTGGCCTCCCAATTCCCAGTGGCAGCAGAATCCCTTCCCAATTATTTTGACTTCTCCACCCACAGTGGTATTGGCTTTTCTACCTCAGTCTAAGGGGCTTAACTTTTTATTGTATTGTGTGTATTGCCTGAGAAAAGTAATGACATCTTCTGAGACAGTTGCCCTGTAAGACAATACTGATTCTCCTCAGGATTCACCCCTACCACTCTTCTTTGAGTGGTACCTCAAAGTGGTACCTCTAGGTCTGTTTTCCAAGGCAAGGGAAATAAAAGCAAAATTAAACTTTTGGGGTTACATGAAAATAAAAGTTTTCATATGGAATATGAAACTTATATTTCAGGTACCTCGAAATACCTGAAAGTGCAGCACTCGAGGTACCTGAAAGTACTCGAGGTATCTGAAAGTGCAGGTACCGGAAAGTGCAACACAAAGTGTGTCCTATGAGGAGGTATGCTATACTCCAATAGAACTACTGAGTTTTCTAATTTCTAAGAAATCTTGGGGACATGTTTGGAAATTGATGCAAGGGATTTGGGACAGTAATGAAAGAAATGTAATGCAGGATCAGGCCAAATTTATGCATGTGGGCTTATCAAGCAGAAATTCCGGCTTTCACATTGAAGCTTTATGACACTCTCTTGTAATTTGTCCACAGTGGTGTGAGACGTGTCACATTGGTGTGAGACGTGTCTAAGATGAGCAGGTTGTTGCCTCTAGCCCCTCCTGCGATAAAAAAAGAGGTATAATGCTCAGTGGGCCATTTTGGATTTTGGAGGCAACATATTCCTTATTTGGGTGTGTTCTCCAGCCCATTTGCTTAATGATCCAAGAAACTACTAGTTTTAAGTGGGATGCCAAACAAGAAAAGGCTCTGCAATAGGTATAGGCTCTGCAATAGGTGCAAGCTGACATATGATCCAAACTATATGATCTAGCAGATCCAGTGATGCTTGAAGCATCAGTGGAAGATAAGATGTTGTTTGGAGCCTTTGGCAGGTACTTATAGTGAATCATAACACAGAATCTTAAGATTTTGGAACAAACACACACACCTCCATCTTCTGCAAATACTCTCCTTTTAAGAAACAGCTCTTGGCTTGCCACTGGGCCCTGGTACAGACTGAATGCTTGGCATGGGGCACCAAATTACCATGAGATGTGAGTTGTCCATAATGAACACAGTATTATCCAACCCACCAAGTCATGAAGTTGTGCATACACAGTGATACTCCATCATCAAATGGCAGTGGTCCATATTTGATCAGGACCTGAAGGCACAAGTTACATGAAGAATTAGCTGAAATGCTGATGGTCCCTATTTCTACTGCAATGCCTTCTCTCTCTAAACCTGCAACTATGGCTTCAAGGAGAGCTCCCTATGGTCAGTTGAATGAGGAAGGGTAAACTAGGGCCTGGCTTGTAGATGGTTCTGCACACTATGCTGGCACCTCCCAAAAATGAACAGCTTCAGCAATATAGCCCCTTTCTGAGGCATTCCTGAAGGACATTAGTGAAAGGATATCTTCCGTGTGGGCAGACCTGTGAGTAATGCATTTGGTTGTTTACTTTGCATTGGAGGGGAAATGGTTAGATGTGTGATTATATATAGATTCACAGGCTGTAACCAATGGTTTGTTGGAATGGTCAGGGACTTGGAAGGAATATAAGAGAAAACTGGTGACAAAGGAAATTGGGGAAAATATGTACAGACAGACCTACCTGAGTAGGCAAAAAAAAAAAAAAAAAAGGCATTTTTGTCCCATGTAACTACTCATTAAAGAATGATGTTAACAGAGGAAGATATTAATAATTACATAGACAATATGACCCATTGTATAGATGCTAGTCAGCCATTTTCCTCAGCCACCCCTGCTATTGTCAAATGGGCTTGTGAAAATGTAGCCATAATGGCAATGATAGAGACATGTATAAGTTCAATAACATGAACTTTCATTCGCAAAGGCTGACCCGAATACAGCCACTACTGAATGCTCAATCTGTCAGCAGCTCTGAGACCAGGACTAAGTCCACAATATGGTACAATTCTTTGTTGATCATCCAGCTACCTCATGGTGAATTGTTTATATTAGACCACTTCCATTATTAAAAGAGCAATGTTTTATTCTAACAAAATAGACAATTACTCTGAATACAGATTTCCCTTCTCTTAATACAATGTTTCTGCTAAAACTACCATCCATGGACTTAAAGAATGCCTTGTCCAACATTCATGGCATTCTACATAGCATTATTTCTGATCAAGAAACTTAATTTATGGTCAAAGAAGTGTGGCAATGGGCTGGTGTTGATTAAATTCAATAGTTTTACCATGTTACCATCCTAAAGCAGTGTGGAGTGAAACATTTGAAGACCCAGTTACCCTGTCTGTTAGGTGCTAATACCTTGCATGGCTGGAGTAAGCTTCTCCAGAAGGCTATCTATGCTCTGAAGCAGTGTCTAATACATGTTGCTCTTTCTCTGATAGCCAGGATTCATGCTTCCAGGAATCAAGAGATTGAAGTGGGAGTGGTACCATTCACTATTACCTCTAGTAATCCAGTAGAAAATTTATTATTTCCTTTTCCTATGACTTTATGCCCTGTTAGTCTAAAGGTTTGTCTCCCAAAGAGGAAATGCTTCCACCAGGATAAAACAATGATTTTACTGAAATGGAAGTTAAAACTGTCACCCAGCCACTTTGGATTCTTTATACCCCTGAACTAACTGGTAAAATAGTAAGTAACAGTATTGCCTGGAGTGATTAATCCTGACCACCAATGGAAATTGGACTATTGCTCCACAATGGAAGTAAGAAAGAGTATGTCCGTGTTTTTACAAACTGAAGGGTTTTTTGTTTTTTGTTTTTTTTTTCCATTTTATTTATTTTTTCAGCGTAACAGTATTCATTGTTTTTGCACAACACCCAGTGCTCCATGCAAAACGTGCCCTCCCCATTACCCACCACCTGTTCCCCCAACCTCCCACCCCTGACCCTTCAAAACCCTCAGGTTGTTTTCCAGAGTTTATAGTCTCTTATGGTTCGCCTCCCCTTCCAAATTTTTTTTTTTTTTAATAAACATATAATGTATTTTTATCTCCAGGGGTACAGGTCTGTGAATCGCCAGGTTTACACACTTCACAGCATTCACGATAGCACTTACCCTCCCCAATGTCCATAGCCCCCTCCCCCTCTCCCAATCCCACCTCCCCCCAGCAACCCCCAGTTTGTTTTGTGAGATTAAGAGTCATTTATGGTTTGTCTCCCTCCCAATCCCATCTTGTTTCATTTATTCTTCTCCTATCCCCCTACCCCCCCATGTTGCTTCTCCATGTCCTCATATCAGGGAGATCATATGATAGTTGTCTTTCTCCGATTGACTTATTTCACTAAGCATGATACGCTCTAGTTCCATCCACGTCGTCGCAAATGGCAAGATTTCATTTCTTTTGATGGCTGCATAGTATTCCATTGTGTATATATACCACATCTTCTTTATCCATTGTCCATCAACAGATGAATGGATAAACAAACTGAAGGGTTTTTAAAAAACTTTTGCCTTTTTCGTTTTTATTTTTTTATGGAAGTATAGTTAAAATACAGTGTAACATTAGTTTCAGGGTTGTAATTGTATACATTACTTCTCATTACAATAAGTATACTCTTATATATGACTCTTTATCTGTTTTACTCATGATACCTTCCTCCCCTTTGGCAACCATCAGTTTGTTCCCTGTATTTAAGAGGCATTTTTTGTTTGTTTGCTTATTTGTTTTTGGTCTCCTTTTTTCCTTGTATGTTCTTTTGTTTGTTAATTCCACATGAGTGAAATCATGGTATTTGCCTTTTTCTGACTTATTTCACTTACATTGTACCCTCTAGGACTATCCATATTGTTGTAAATGACAAGATCTCATATTTTTTATGACTGAATAATATTTCATTATATATGTATGCAATGTTTTCTTTATCTATTGATGTACACTTAGTTTACTTCCATATCTTGGCTATAGTAAATAATGCTACAATGAACATAGGGGTACATATGTCCTTTTGAATTAGTGTTTTCATTTTCTTTTGGTAAATACCCAGTAATGGAATTACTGGATCATATTTTATTTCTATTTTTAGCTTTTTGAGGAATCTTCATACTGTTTTCCACAGCATTTGACCCAATTTTCTTTTGTACTACAGCACATGAGGTTCTCTTCTCCACACCCTTGCCAATACATGTTATTTCTTGGCATCTTTATTCTAGCCATTCTGATAATTGTAAATTGATATCTCACTGTGATTTTGATTTGCATTTTCCTGATAATTAATGATGCTGAGCATCATTTTATGGGCCTGTTAATCATCTGTAGGTCTTCTTTGAAAAAATGTCTATTCAGTTCCTCTGCCTATTTTCTTAATCAGATGATGATGATGATTGGTGTTGAGTTCACCTCTATTTGCATGACAAATGCTTCTCCATCCCTTCACTTTCAATCTGCATGTATCTTAAGGTAGGAAATGAGTCTCTTATAGGGAGCATAGAGATGAGTCTTGCTTTTTATACATTCAGTTACTCTATATCTTTTGAATGGAACATTTAGACCATTTACATTCAAAGAATTATCAATAGGTGTGTGGTTATTGCCATTTTATTACTTGTTTTAAGGTTGTTTTTGTAGTTCTTCTCTGTTCCTTCTCGTGCTCTCTTCCCTTGTGGTTTGATGGTTTTCTTTAGTGTTGTGTCGGATTTCTTTTTATTTTTTTGTGTGTCTATTACAGGTTTTGGTTTGTGGTTACCATTAGGTTGATAATATAACCTCCTATGGATGTAGCAATCTATATATTAAGTTGATGGTTGATGAAGTTTGAACCTATTTTAAAAGCAGTAAATTTTTACTTCCACCATGTTTTTATACTTGATGTCATAGTTTATATTCTTTTATCTTGTAAATCCTTTAACTAATTTTTGTAGATATAATTGATTTTACTTCTTTTGTGCTTTAACCTCTATACCAGGTTTATAAGTGATTAATCTACCACTTTTATTTTATGTTTGCCTTTACTTGAGCAATTTCTTTTTCTTTCATAATTTCTTACATTTATGGCCTTCCCTTCCCTTCAAAAAATTCTCTTTAATGTTTTTTGTAATGCTGGTTTTGTGGTGATGAACTTTTTAAACTTCCACTTGTCTGGGAAACTCTCTCTCCTCCTCTTGAATGATAATCATACCAGTTAGAGTATTCTTAGTTACAGGTCCCCCACCCCCCCTTTTGTACTTTGAATATATCATGCTACTCTCTTCTGACCTGCAAAGTCCCTACTGTAAAATCAGCTGATAACTTATGGGGTTCCCCTTAACTGCAACCATTTTCCTTTTTCTTTCTGGTTTTACAATTGTCCTTTTATCACTGTATTTTGCCACTTTAGATATACATTTCTTGGTGTGGACATTGAGTGGGTTAATTTTATTGAGGGTTTTATGTTTCCTAAAACTGGATGTCTGTTTTTCCTCAGATTGAAGTTTTTAGCTCTCATTTCTTCAAATAAATTATGTCTCCCTTTCCCTCATCTCCTTCTTGGAATCCTTATAATGGGAATGCTATCATGCTTAATGATGTTGCGAGTTCTCTTAATATAGTCTCACTTTTTTAATTCTTTTTTTCCTTTTTGCAGTTTAGCATAGTTTTGTTTTGTTTTTTTTCCTCCCCATTACCTTGTCTTCTAGGTCTGTTCTGCCTTCTCTAATCTGCTATTGATTCTTTCTAGTGTAATTTTTATTTCAGTTATCCAGTTCTCTAACTCATTGGTTCTTTTTATATTTTCATCTCTTTGTTGAAGGTCTTACTGGGATACTCCACTCTTCTCAAGTCAAGTGAGTATCTTTTTTTTTAATATTTTATTTATTTGACAGAGAGAAATCACAACTAGGCAGAGACGCAGGCAGAGAGAGAGGAGGAAGCAGGCTCCCTGCGGAGCAGAGAGCCCAATGTGGGGCTCGATCCCAGGACCCTGGGACCATGACCTGAGCCGAAGGCAGAGGCTTTAACCAACTGAGCCACCCAGGCGCCCCAAGTCCAGTGAGTATCTTTAAGACCATTACTTTATATTATTTATTAGTCATGTTGCTCCTATAATTTCATATACCTTTTCTGCTGTAATTTTTGTCCTGTTCTTTCACTTGGGACTTATTCTTGTCTATTTTGTCTAGCTTTCTGGGTTTTTCTGTGTTAGGTAAGTCAGTTATGTCTGTAGATCTTAAAAGTAGTGGCAGTATGAAGAAGGAGTCCTGTGGTGCCCTGAAACACAATGCTCATTATTCACCAGATCCAGGCACTTCAGGGGAGTCCCCTTCGTGAGTTACATGCACCCAACTATTGAAGCTGAGCTGTGTTTGCCTTCAGTTCAGTCAGTTACAATGGCCCACTTTGACTGTTGTGAGTATATCAGGCAGAGTTTTGTCCCTGTTTTGTTAAGGAACTTGTATAGGGCCATGGCAAGCTTGTTGTTGGGCATATTGACAGTCCCGTCAGATGCCTGCCCTTAGCCCATTTGCATGGGCTATAGTCTCACCAAACTATAGGGGACTTTCCTATGCTGCATCCTGAGAGGCTTTTGTTGGTTAGTGGGCCAAGCAGTCAGACAGATACTACCTCCAGTCCATCTGTTAGGACTGCAGTCCCACTGGTCTATAGGGTTTTATCCCTGTATTGTGTCCCTGTGAGGTTTTCATTACTGGGTGGTTGGGGCTGGCTGTTAGATGAGATGTCTGTCCCCAGTCTCTCTGCTGGGTGATCATCAGGGCACTTTCTCTGTGCTGCCAGGTTCAGCTCTGGTACTGTGGGTGCACTAGTGTGTGTGTGGTTAACTTCATATCTCCCATGGTAGGAGTCACTTTGGAGTGGTGCTGGTCTCTGTTGAGGTTACCTGCAGGGTATGCCAGGACAGAAGCTTCTTTGGAAGAATGACTGCAGAGTGGGTTACTTCAGGGGGGGGAGCAGATCTGCAGGAGAACATGTAGCGGGGAGTTCACTGTGCTAAAAAGATAAGTGGAGGGTGTTTGCACTTGTTCTACAAGTATCACACTATCTGGGCTGGGAGAGGATGGTAGAGAAATGACAACTGCCAGCACTTCTGTTTTGGGAAAAGTCTAAAGATCCCTACCCCTCCAGAGTTTAATTAATAAATCTTCTTGTATAACCCAAGTGGTTTTTAAACTGATTGTTTGTCTGTCTTCATTTCTTCCTTCCTTCCTCTCTCTCTCTCTCTTTCTTTTCTTTTTCTTTTTTTTTTTTTCCAAAGAGAGAGTGTGAAGGGGGTGAGCAGGCAGGGGAGGGGCAAAGGGAGAGAGAGAATCTCAAGCAAGCTCCACTCCCAGCACAGAGCCCAATGCAGGGCTCAATATCATAATCCTGTGATCATAAGCTGAGCTAAAATCAACAGTGGGATGTTTAACCAACTGAGCTAAAATCAACAGTGGGATGTTTAACCCACTGAGCCACCCACACCCCTTAAACTGCTGTTTCTATGCTGTATCTCAATCTGGTTATTTTATGGGCGGAGACTCAGTTTCTTATCATCTTCTGGCTTTCATGGAGCTAAGCCCACTGATTTTTAAAATGCCAGGAGTTAAGCCCCACTGTTTTGCAAAGCCTCAGTGTATTGGGTCTTATTTTCCTAGCGTGGGCCCTCTGGGTCTGAGGTACCTGTTTTGGAGGTCTGATCCTTTTGCTTCTTCATGCTTGTGGTGTCCTTCCCATTTGTGGTTAGTCTTACTGGGAGTTCAGTTCCCAGTCCACCCCTTTTACCATTTTTGATGTGGCCTTCCTTCTAGAATTAACTATGGAAAGTCTGTTTTGCCAAACTTTGGGTCATTTTCAGAGTTAGTTCACAGATATGCCTGTTATCCTGGTGTGTCAGTGAGACAAGGTAAGTTCAGGATCTTCCTAATTCATCATCATCCTATAAATTAAAGGTTGATGGAAACCCTGAATTGAGCAATTCTTTCAACACCATTTTTTCAACAGCATTTGCTCACTTTATATCTGCATTACATTTTGGTTAATTCGTGTAATATTAATTTTTCATTGTTATTAAATTTTTTACAGTGATTAGTGATTATGACTCATTGAAAGCTCAGAGGATGGTTAGCATTTTTTTAAGCAATAAAGCATTTTTAAATAAAGGTATATATATTTTGACATACTATTGCACATTTAGTAGACTATAATGTAAACATAACTTTTATAGCATTAGAAATCCAAAAAATGTATTTGATGTGCTCTATTGTGATAATCATTTTACATGGCAGTCTTCAACAGAATCCCCAATATCTCTGAGGTATGAAGATAGATAATAGATGATAGATAATGTTTTCTTTCCTCTCATTTGTCTGTAACATAGGATATATTGATTGTCTATCCTATTATTTAAGGTACAAGATATCAAGAAGAATCAACATCACTCATGGATTAGTATCTCCTTTCTCAGAAAAGAGGTTTGTGAATTTTTGGTTGTATGGAAATTAATTATATCATGTTAGGCTTTGTTACTGTCTTTATATGGAAATTCAGTATGGTTTAAGGGCATATGGGCACCAAGTTGAAAAGGCATGGACTTGTGATGGTTAATTTGATGTATAAACTTGACTATATAGATCTTGGGTGTCCAGATATTTGGCTAAACCTTTTTTTTGGTGTGTCTGTGGCAATGTTTCTGGATAAATTAGCATTGAGTCAGTAGACTCAGTAAATTGGCTTGCCCTTTCCAATGTAAGTAGACATCCTGCAATCTGTTGAAGGTCTAAATAAAACACAAAGGGAAAGGAAAAATTCAGTCTTTTCTTCCAATTGCTTATGCTAGGACATTGATCCTTCCCTGCCCTTGGCAGTCCTAGTTCTTAGGACTTCAAATTCATGCTGAATTACACTAACCAGCTCTCCTTAGTCTCCACTTTGCATATGGCAGATAGTAAGACTTCTCAGTCTCCACGATTGTGGGAACCGATTCCTTATAATCGATCTTTTGCTGTATATATTCTATTAGTTCTGTTTCTCCAGAGAATCTTAATAATGTGCCCATATAAGGGGATGAAGAGAACAGAGTACTCTCTCTTCACTATGTGAGCATATCTGCAGACCTGGAAAAGGGTTCTCTCCTGGAATGGAATATGCTGGCTCCTTAATCTTGGGGCTTTTAGCCCCATGATTTTTAACTTCTAGAACAATCAGAAATAAATTATTAATTAAGCCACCTTGTCTCTTCTATTCATTATAGTATCCCAAAGCAATCAAGTCAAGGTTATTCTACTATAAAAAACATTTCTATGGTTTCTAATGCTCTATCTTGTTTGTTTATTTAGCTGTATTTTTGGTCATTCTTCCCTTTGTAACTTTTTATTTGAATTTGTTTTGTCTGAAATTATTCTCCCCTCTGAAAATACTAGACTTTTTCTGGACTTTGGACCCCTGTGCCGACTATATTCTTCTCACCCTCACCTAAACTCTGCTTAAGGTAACTGCCTCTGGAAAATCTTCCATGACCTTGTTAGACCAGGTAATTTTCAGTATCTTTCATTCCCGCCACATGTTAGCTCAGAATCTCCTGTAACCCAATATCTGAATCTTTATTTCACTCCATTTCATTCTTTTCCTGTTCCATTTTTCCCCCCATAGAACAGGATTCTGTCTTTTTAAGTGATAGGTACTCAATTTGTAGTGCAGCACTTAAGACTATGGATAACTAATAAGGATAACTGTTAGATAAATAAATGCAAATATTGTACACAATATGCACACACTGATTACTGGATATTGAGGATCATTTTAAAATGAAGAACCTCTAGTGCATCCTGTGATAGGATCAAAATATAAATGTGATCATTTTTCCTTTTTCTCCATGTTCCCCTCATGAACCTTTTCTTTTGTTCCTTCATGATTCGGATTTTAAGATCCAACACAAAAGGGTAGTAAAAGAGAAATAAGGCATCTAGGCTGACTAAAGAGGAATTTTTCTGAGTTGTTAAAGAAGAACAAAAGTAATTTTAGGATATGAAAAAAATAAAATAGAAGGATTTTTAAAATATTGTCATAGCTTACAATCTTAGAATAAAAACCTCATTTTCCTAGAATAAAAAAGTATTTATTTCCCTGTATAATTTAGATATAAAATACTACATATTGAATATATTTATTTTAAACATATAAAACATGCTACACACACATTTAGAAGAGTAAATCTAGGGAAGGAACTGAGAAAAGCAAAGGTGATCAAACTATAGCTGTTTCTTTTAGCAAATAAATTAAAGAAAATATGGTCATATATGAGAGTTAGGTACATGAATCCAATTGTTTTTGTTACATATATTTTTTTAACTAAGTTGTAGATATAAATTTTTCCACTTCAACAATCATTTATTTAAGTTCAAACATTTATTAGAGCTCTTTGTACTGGGGTTACAGCAGTGAAAGAATGGGAATTGTTATGCCTATAGAATTTATATTCTTAGAAATCAGGGGCGCCTGGGTAGCTCAGTGGGTTAAAGCCTCTGCTTTTGGCCCAGGTCATGATCCCAGGTCCTGGGATCGAGCCCCGCATCGGGCTCTCTGCTCGGCAGGGAGCCTGCTTCCTCCTCCTCTCTCTCTCTCT